>NC_052336.1:13701030-15071030 GCF_016432855.1 Salvelinus namaycush | reverse complement strand
AAAAACTTTTATATTAATAAATTAAAACTGTCAATACTGTCAGTACAATAACAGATAACAGTACTATAATATAATATATTCATTTATTTTTTAGAAAGATAGTTACAAAAAGGACTTTCGACTGAAGAAAATAAGATATTACTTAAGAAAGAATAATCAGTTGTGGACAATAATAAGGTGGAGTTGCGTTCCAAGTCCTCTCAATCTCAGGCACATATTAATAACTCACAAATACTGATTTGGAAAACAGTGTGTGGGATCAGATACACTCGTATCTCTCTGATTCAAGCTGTCCTTAGTTTTTATTGTACTGACAGTATTGAATGGTTCTGACTTAGAATATGTGGACAACTACAAATACCTAGGTGTCTGGTTAGACTGTAAACTCTCCTTCCAGACTCACATTAAACATCTCCAATCCAAAATTAAATCTAGAATCGGCTTCCTATTTCGCAACAAAGCATCCTTCACTCATGCTGCCAAACATACCCTCGTAAAACTGACCATCCTGCCAATCCTCAACTTTGGCGATGTCATTTACAAAATAGCCTCCAAAACTCTACTCAACAAATTGGATGTAGTCTATCACAGTGCCATCCGTTTTGTCACCAAAGCCTCATATACCACCCACCACTGCGACATGTACGCTCTCGTTGGCTGGCCCTCGCTTCATACTCGCCGCCAAACCCACTGGCTCCAGGTCATCTACAAGTCTTTGCTAGGTAAGCTCACAGATCACTGCACCTGTACATAGCCCATCTGTAAAGAGCCCATCCAACTACCTCATCCCCATACTGTATTTATTTATTTATCTTGCTCCTTTGCACCCCAGTATCTCTACTTGCACATTCATCTTCTGCACATCTACCATTCCAGTGTTTAATTGCTATATTGTAATTACTTTGCCACCATCGCCTATTTATTGCCTTACCTCTCTTATCCTACCTCATTTGCACACACTGTATATAGACTGTCACGCCCTGCCCGCCTTTTCTTTATTATTTTGGTTAGGTCAGGGTGTGACAAGGGTGGTATGGGTGTTTTTGTCTTGTTTAGGGGTTTTTGTATACCTATGGGGTTTTGGTATTGTCTAGGTAAATGTAGGTCTATGGTGGCCTGAATTGGTTCCCAATCAGAGACAGCTGTTTATCGTTGTCTCTGATTGGGGATCCTATTTAGGTTGACAATTTCCATTTTGGTTTTGTGGGTTATTGTCTATGTGTAGTTGCATGTCAGCACTCGTGTTTATAGCGTCACGTTCGTTTTGTTATTTTTGTTAGTTTGTTTAGTGTTCTTTGTTTAAATAAAGAAGAATGTATTCATCTCACGCTGCGCCTTGGTCTCCTAGTTATGACGAACGTGACATAGACTTTTTCTACTGTATTATTGACTGTATGTTTGTTTATTCCATGTGTAACTGTGTTGTTGCATGTGTCGAACTGCTTTGCTTTATCTTGGCCAGGTCGCAGTTGTAAATGAGAACTTGTTCTCAACTAGCCTACCTGGTTCAATAAAGGTTCAATAAATAAAAAATTAATTGAACATCACTATCAGATAGTGTGTGTATCTATATTCGGGCCAAGAGGTTGATGATGAGTTTCTGCAGGTCCTGTGTGCGTCGCTGGGTGATTTCCAGCACCTCCTCATGGTTGGCGCGTTCCTGGCTGCCATACTCTGATACCACGCGGTTGGTGATGAGAGACAGACCAAACACACGCAGACCACCGTGACGAGCCACAATCACTTCTGGCACTGTACTCATACCTGAGTGAGAGGGAGCGAGAGACAGGGAGCAAGACAGAGTTAAAAGGGAGAGGTCAGAGGGAGACAGAGGGAGAGAGAGAAAGTGATATAGGAGGGTGTGGGTGTGTGAAGACAGGGGATAAAGAGGGGAAGGGAAAGATAGGGGGAAGGGGAGACCTAGAAAATGAGTAATGTCAAAGGATAACATGTACAGCTTCCTCCCTGTCAACCTGTTACCCTCTAACTGACACCACTCAGGGTTCAGATCAATTGAACTATGACCCCTGAAGCTGACCCCATTGGCATAGATATCCCACTGGGCACAGACATCAGTTCAACGTCTATTCCACGTTGGTTTCATTGAAATTACGTGGAAACAATGTTGATTCAGCCAGTGTGTGCCCAGTGGGATGTCAACTGATGTTGTGTGTTAGAGAGAAAGGAGCACCTGACATTTTCTGTTATTAACATCCGTTTGTTTGTTCCTAATTTTGTTTCTAGCTGCATGCACCTCTCCACGTGTGTGTGTGTCTACGTTTTATTGATGGTGTCATTGGTTAGATAGTATTACAAATTCCAGTGACTGATATTAGCACCTCACAACCCTGAGCTTCACACTCCACTCCCCATCACCCACAACTGGAGCCGAAGAGTCTAGGGGGCCCCATAAACCTGCCTCTCAAACTCTCCCTGACCTGTGTGAGATGTGCCCTGGTTGGTTGCTAGGGAGGATAGTAGGGGGCCTGTCACGACTTCCGCCGAAGTTGACTCCCCTGCCTGTTCGGGCGGTGCTCGGCGGTCGTCGTCACCGTCCTACTAGCCGCCACCGATCCCTTTTTCGTTTGTCTGGTTGTTTTGTCTTATTAGTTGCACCTGTTGTTTTTGTTTCGTAATGAGCTTCCCTATAATTAGGAGTTTGACCCGCCCTTGTTTTGTGCGGGATTGTTTTTGTTACGTGTGTGTATTTTGGGTGTTTGGCAAGTGTTTTCACTGCGCCCTGGATGTTCGGGCTTATTCAGTTTGTTGTAAAAAAGTAAAAATAAGGAATATTTTTCCCAAGCGGCTCTCTCTCTCTGCGTCTGGTTCTTTCGCTCACCTAGTCCCGCGTGACAGAATCCCGCACCAAACAAAATGGAACCAGCAGGAGCAGCCGCGTCTCCTCTCCCATCGATGGAGGAAAGGGTCCTCCATCACACCAGTGTTCTCCACAGAATTGGGTCGGCTATGGACCAAATGATGGAGAGGATGGATCGATGGGAGAGGAGTGGCCTTCCCACCTCATCTCCAGCACCCCCTCCTCCAGCACCTCCTGTTCCTGTTACAGCATCTGGCTCCGGGGCTCTTCGGCTGGCGCTCCCACGGGAGTATGATGGAACGGCGGCCGGGTGTCAGGGGTTTCTTCTCCAGCTGGAGCTTTACCTGGCGACCGTTCGTCCTACTCCCTCCGGAGAGGAGAGCGTGAGCGCCCTCATCTCCTGTTTGACTGGACGAGCTCTTGAATGGGCCAACGCAGTGTGGAATGGCCCAGACTCGGCGAGGGATCATTACCCTGAGTTCACCCGCCGATTCCGAGCTGTGTTTGACCACCCACCAGAGGGTCGTGCGGCGGGTGAACGGCTGTTCCACCTGCGTCAGGAGACGAGGAGCGTACAGGACTTTGCCCTGGAGTTCAGGACCTTGGCTGCAGGAGCAGGGTGGAACGACAGGGCCTTAATCGACCATTTTCGATGTAGCCTTAGGGAGGACGTCCGCAGGGAGCTAGCGTGTCGGGACACATTTTACATTTACATTTAAGTCATTTAGCAGACGCTCTTATCCAGAGCGACTTACAAATTGGTGCATTCACCTTATGATATCCAGTGGAACAGCCACTTTACAATAGTGCATCTAAATCTTTTAAGGGGGGGGGGGGGGGGGGGGGGGGGGGGGTTAGAAGGATTACTTTATCCTATCCTAGGTATTCCTTAAAGAGGTGGGGTTTCAGGTGTCTCCGGAAGGTGGTGATTGACTCCGCTGTCCTGGCGTCATGAGGGAGTTTGTTCCACCATTGGGGTGCCAGAGCAGCGAACAGTTTTGACTGGGCTGAGCGGGAACTGTACTTCCTCAGAGGTA
The DNA here is from genome assembly GCF_016432855.1 of Salvelinus namaycush. NCBI lineage: Eukaryota > Metazoa > Chordata > Actinopteri > Salmoniformes > Salmonidae > Salvelinus > Salvelinus namaycush. The sequence goes on along the minus strand of NC_052336.1, from coordinate 15,067,175 downwards.
GGGAGGCGAGCAGGCCAGAGGTGGATGAACGCAGTGCCCTTGTTTGGGTGTAGGGCCTGATCAGAGCCTGAAGGTACGGAGGTGCCGTTCCCCTCACAGCTCCGTAAGCAAGCACCATGGTCTTGTAGCGGATGCGAGCTTCGACTGGAAGCCAGTGGAGAGAGCGGAGGAGCGGGGTGACGTGAGAGAACTTGGGAAGGTTGAACACCAGACGGGCTGCGGCGTTCTGGATGAGTTGTAGGGGTTTAATGGCACAGGCAGGGAGCCCAGCCAACAGCGAGTTGCAGTAATCCAGACGGGAGATGACAAGTGCCTGGATTAGGACCTGCGCCGCTTCCTGTGTGAGGCAGGGTCGTACTCTGCGAATGTTGTAGAGCATGAACCTACAGGAACGGGTCACCGCCTTGATGTTGGTTGAGAACGACAGGGTGTTGTCCAGGATCACGCCAAGGTTCTTAGCGCTCTGGGAGGAGGACACAATGGAGTTGTCAATGATCTCGTGATGGTGAGATCATGGAACGGGCAGTCCTTCCCCGGGAGGAAGAGCAGCTCCGTCTTGCCGAGGTTCAGCTTGAGGTGGTGATCCGTCATCCACACTGATATGTCTGCCAGACATGCAGAGATGCGATTCGCCACCTGGTTATCAGAAGGGGGAAAGGAGAAGATTAATTGTGTGTCGTCTGCATAGCAATGATAGGAGAGACCATGTGAGGTTATGACAGAGCCAAGTGACTTGGTGTATAGCGAGAATAGGAGAGGGCCTAGAACAGAGCCCTGGGGGACACCAGTGGTGAGAGCACGTGGTGAGGAGACAGATTCTCGCCACGCCACCTGGTAGGAGCGACCTGTCAGGTAGGACGCAATCCAAGCGTGGGCCGCGCCGGAGATGCCCAACTCGGAGAGGGTGGAGAGGAGGATCTGATGGTTCACAGTATCAAAGGCAGCCGATAGGTCTAGAAGGATGAGAGCAGAGGAGAGAGAGTTAGCTTTAGCAGTGCGGAGCGCCTCCGTGACACAGAGAAGAGCAGTCTCAGTTGAATGACTAGTCTTGAAACCTGACTGATTTGGATCAAGAAGGTCATTCTGAGAGAGATAGCAGGAGAGCTGGCCAAGGACGGCACGTTCAAGAGTTTTGGAGAGAAAAGAAAGAAGGGATACTGGTCTGTAGTTGTTGACATCGGAGGGATCGAGTGTAGGTTTTTTCAGAAGGGGTGCAACTCTCGCTCTCTTGAAGACGGAAGGGACGTAGCCAGTGGTCAGGGATGAGTTGATGAGCGAGGTGAGGTAAGGGAGAAGGTCTCCGGAAATGGTCTGGAGAAGAGAGGAGGGGATAGGGTCAAGCGGGCAGGTTGTTGGGCGGCCGGCCGTCACAAGACGCGAGATTTCATCTGGGGAGAGAGGGGAGAAAGAGGTCAAAGCACAGGGTAGGGCAGTGTGAGCAGAACCAGCGGTGTCGTTTGACTTAGCAAACGAGGATCGGATGTCGTCAACCTTCTTTTCAAAATGGTTGACGAAGTCATCCGCAGAGAGGGAGGAGGGGGGGGGGGGGGGGAGGAGGATTCAGGAGGGAGGAGAAGGTGGCAAAGAGCTTCCTAGGGTTAGAGGCAGATGCTTGGAATTTAGAGTGGTAGAAAGTGGCTTTAGCAGCAGAGACAGAAGAGGAAAATGTAGAGAGGAGGGAGTGAAAGGATGCCAGGTCCGCAGGGAGGCGAGTTCTCCTCCATTTCCGCTCGGCTGCCCGGAGCCCTGTTCTGTGAGCTCGCAATGAGTCGTCGAGCCACGGGGCAGGAGGGGAGGACCGAGCCGGCCTGGAGGATAGGGGACATAGAGAGTCAAAGGATGCAGAAAGGGAGGAGAGGAGGGTTGAGGAGGCAGAATCAGGAGATAGGTTGGAGAAGGTTTGAGCAGAGGGAAGAGATGATAGGATGGAAGAGGAGAGAGAAGCGGGGGAGAGAGAGCGAAGGTTTGGACGGCGCGATACCATCCGAGTAGGGGCAGAGTGGGAAGTGTTGGATGAGAGCGAGAGGGAAAAGGATACAAGGTAGTGGTCGGAGACTTGGAGGGGAGTTGCAATGAGATTAGTGGAAGAACAGCATCTAGTAAAGATGAGGTCAAGCGTATTGCCTGCCTTGTGAGTAGGGGGGGAAGGTGAGAGGGTGAGGTCAAAAGAGGAGAGGAGTGGAAAGAGGGAGGCAGAGAGGAATGAGTCAAAGGTAGACGTGGGGAGGTTAAAGTCACCCAGAACTGTGAGAGGTGAGCCATCCTCAGGGAAGGAACTTATCAAGGCGTCAAGCTCATTGATGAACTCTCCAAGGGAACCTGGAGTGCGATAAATGATAAGGATGTTAAGCTTGAAAGGGCTGGTAACTGTGACAGCATGGAATTCAAAGGAGGCGATAGACAGATGGGTCAGGGGAGAAAGAGAGAATGTCCACTTGGGAGAGATGAGGATCCCAGTGCCACCACCCCGCTGACCAGAAGGTCTCGGGGTGTGCGAGAACACGTGGGCAGACGAGGAGAGAGCAGTAGGAGTAGCAGTGTTATCTGTGGTAATCCATGTTTCCGTCAGTGCCAAGAAGTCGAGGGACTGGAGGGAAGCATAGGCTGAGATGAACTCTGCCTTGTTGGCCGCAGATCGGCAGTTCCAGAGGCTGCCGGAGACCTGGAACTCCACGTGGGTCGTGCGCGCTGGGACCACCAGGTTAGGGTGGCAGCGGCCACGCGGTGTGAAGCGTTTGTATGGTCTGTGCAGAGAGGAGAGAACAGGGATAGACAGACACATAGTTGACAGGCTACAGAAGAGGCTACGCTAATGCAAAGGAGATTGGAATGACAAGTCGACTACACGTCTCGAATGTTCAGAAAGTTAAGCTTACGTAGCAAAAATCTTATTGACTAAAATGATTAAAATGATGCAGTACTGCTGACTGGTGAAGTAGGCTAGCTAGCAGTGGCTGCGTTGTTGACTATGTTTGAAAGTGTTGCTGGCTAGGTAGCCTCGATAACTGGCTAGGTAACCTCGATAACTGGCTAGATAATTACTCTAAACTACACAATTATCTTAGATACAAGGACAGCAAAGACAACTATGTAGCTAGCTAACACTACACTAATCAAATCGTTCCGTTGTACTGTTTCGGTAGAAGTTGGCTGGCTGGCTAGCTAGCAGTGTTGACAACGTTAGGACGGCGAAAATAGCTGGCTAGCTGACTTTGTTTAAAAGTGGAGCTGGCTAGGTAACCTCGATAACTGGCTAGATAAATACTCTAAACTACACAATTATCTTAGATACAAAGACAGCGAAGACAACTATGTAGCTAGCTAACACTACACTAATCAAATCGTTCCGTTGTACTGTTTCGGTAGAAGTTGGCTAGCTGGCTAGCTAGCAGTGTAGCACTGGCTAGCTAGCAGTGTTGACGGCGAAAATAGCTGGCTAGCTGACTTTGTTAAAAAGTGGAACTGGCTAGGTAACCTCGATAACTGGCTAGATGATTACTCTAAACTACACAATTATCTTAGATGCAAAGACAACTATGTAGCTAGCTAACACTACACTAATCAAATCGTTCCGTTGTAATGATTCGGTAGAAGTTGGCTAGCTGGCTAGCTAGCAGTGTTGACAACGTTAGAAGATTCGATAATTCGATAATAATCTGAACTACACAATTATCTTTGAAACAAAGACGGCTATGTAGCTAGCTAAGAAAAGAAGTGCTAAGATCAAACAAATCAAACCGTTGTACTGTAATGAAATTAAATTAAATATAATACTACCTGTGAAGCGAAGCGAAAATGCGACACCACACTCACGCTGGACGAACTTATTGACATGGCCATCCGTCTCGACAACCTGCTGGCTGCCCGCGGACGTTCGGAACAGGTCCTGTCGTTTCCACATCCCAGCCCTCCTGCTCCTATCCCTATGGAGTTAGGGGGGGCAGCATCAAGGGGGACCGGAGGAGGAGTGTCCTCCTGCACCAGTTGTGGTCGGCGAGGGCACACGGCCGACCGGTGCTGGAGGAACTCTTCTGGGAGTCGGGAGGGCAGGCGGAACACTACTCGATCACCCCAGGTGAGTCAGCACCAGACTTACCCAGAGCTTCCTGTCAGTCATATGTATGTGTTAACCTATTTCCCCGGGTTTTCTCCCTCTCTACAGCATAAGGCGCTAGTCGATTCAGGCGCAGCTGGGAATTTCATTGATCGGGGGCTCGCATTAAGGCTAGGGATTCCCCTTGTGTCGTTAGACCTACCTTTCCCCGTGCACTCCTTAGATAGCCGACCATTAGGGTCAGGAATGGTCAGGGAGGCCACGGTACCACTGGACATGGTAACGCAGGGTAGTCATAAGGAGCAGATTAGTCTGTTCCTTATCGACTCACCTGCGTTTCCAGTGGTGTTGGGAATTCCCTGGCTAGCTCAGCACAACCCGGTGATTTCCTGGCAACAGGGGGCTCTTAAGGGGTGGTCAGAGGAGTGTTCAGGCAGGTGTATAGGAGTTGCCGTTGGTGCGACTACGGTGGAGAGTCCAGACCAGGTTTCCACCGTGCGCATTCCCTCTGAATATGCCGATTTGGCTGTCGCCTTCAGTAAAAAGAAGGCGACCCAATTACCACCCCATCGACGAGGGGAATGCGCGATAAACCTCCTGGAGAACGCTGCACTTCCTAGGAGTCACGTGTATCCTTTGTCCCAGGAGGAGACAGCGGCTATGGAGACATATGTTACTGAATCACTGGGACAGGGATACATTCGGCCCTCCGCATCACCTGTCTCCTCGAGCTTCTTTTTTGTGAAGAAGAAGGATGGCGGTTTACGCCCGTGCATTGATTATCGAGGTCTAAATTCCATCACAGTGGGGTTTAGTTACCCACTACCTCTCATCGCTACGGCGGTGGAATCATTTCACGGGGCACGCTTCTTCACAAAATTGGACCTGAGGAGTGCGTATAATCTGGTGCGTATCCGGGGAGGAGATGAGTGGAAAACCGCATTTAGTACTACATCTGGCCATTATGAGTACCGCGTCATGCCATATGGGTTGAAAAATGCTCCAGCTGTCTTTCAATCCTTCGTAGATGAGATTCTCCGAGACCTGCTCGGGCAGGGAGTGGTAGTGTACATTGATGACATCTTGATCTACTCTGCCACCCGCGCGGCGCATGTGTCTCTGGTGCGTAAGGTACTTGGGCGACTGCTGGAGCATGACCTGTATTGCAAGGCGGAGAAATGTGAGTTCTTCAAACAGGCCGTTTCCTTCCTGGGTTATCGTATTTTTACCTACGGGGTGGTGATGGAGGATGACCGCGTTACAGCCGTGCGTAATTGGCCGACTCCGACCACGGTGAAAGAGGTGCAGCGGTTTTTAGGGTTTGCCAATTACTACCGGAGGTTTATCCGGGGTTTTGGTCAGGTGGCTGCTCCCATTACCTCACTGCTGAAGGGAGGACCGGTGCGCTTGCGTTGGTCAGCAGAGGCGGACAGAGCTTTCAGTCGTCTGAAGGAGCTGTTTACCAATGCGCCTGTGTTGGCGCATCCGGACCCCTCTTTAGCGTTCATAGTGGAGGTGGACGCGTCCGAGGCGGGGGTCGGGGCCGTGCTGTCCCAGCGCTCGGGCGAACCACCCAAGCTCCGCCCTTGTGCCTTCTTTTCGAGGAAGCTCGGTCCGGCGGAGCGAAACTATGATGTGGGGGACCGGGAGTTGTTAGCTGTAGTCAAGGCTCTGAAGGTGTGGAGACATTGGCTTGAGGGGGCGAAACACCCTTTTCTCATCTGGACTGACCATCGTAATCTCGAGTACATCCGGGAAGCGAGGAGACTAAATCCGCGTCAGGCTAGATGGGCCATGTTTTTCACCAGGTTTCAGTTCACCATCTCGTACCGACCAGGCTCCCAAAACACCAAGGCCGACGCGTTGTCCCGTCTCTATGATACCGAGGAGCGGTCCGTTGAGCCAACTCCCATCATTCCACCTTCATGTCTCGTGGCACCGGTGGTATGGGAGGTGGACGCGGAGATAGAGAGAGCCTCACGGTTAGAGCAGACCCCTCCTAACTGTCCAGGGGGGGTTCAGTACGTGCCGGGAGGGGTCCGGGATAAGCTAATCCGTTGGGCTCATACTCTCCCCTCCTCGGGTCATCCGGGCATCGAGAGGACAGTGCGGAGTCTTAGAGGGAGATACTGGTGGCCCACGTTGGCTAAGGACGTGAGATTTTATGTCTCCTCCTGCTCGGTGTGCGCTCAGAGCAAGGCTCCTCGGCACTTGCCTAGAGGGAAGTTACAGCCCCTCCCCGTTCCACAACGGCCGTGGACACATTTATCGGTGGACTTTCTTACCGATCTTCCCCCGTCCCAGGGAAGTACTACGATTTTGGTCGTTGTGGATCGGTTTTTCTAAGTCCTGCCGTCTCATCCCGTTGCCCGGTCTCCCTACGGCCCTGCAGACTGCGGAGGCCTTGTTTACCCATGTCTTCCGGCACTATGGGGTGCCTGAGGACATCGTTTCTGATCGGGGCCCCCAATTCACGTCCAGAGTTTGGAGGGCGTTTATGGAAAGACTGGGGGTCTCGGTCAGCTTGACCTCGGGTTTTCACCCCGAGAGTAATGGGCAGGTGGAGCGCGTAAACCAGGATGTGGGCAGGTTTCTGCGGTCATATTGCCGGGACCGGCCTGGTGAGTGGGCGAGGTATGTTCCTTGGGCTGAGCTCGCTCAGAACTCCCTCCGCCACTCCTCAACGAACATGTCCCCGTTTGAGTGTGTGTTAGGTTACCAGCCGGTCCTGGCCCCATGGCACCAGAGTCAGACCGAGGCTCCTGCGGTAGAGGACTGGATACAGCGCTCCAAGGACACCTGGAAAGCCGTCCAGGAATCGCTAAAGTTAGCAGGACAACGGCAGAAGAGGAGCGCTGATCAGCACCGCAGTGAGGCCCCCGTGTTCACACCGGGGGACAGGGTCTGGCTCTCGACCCGAAACCTGTCTCTCCGCCTGCCCTGTCGGAAGCTGGGGCCGCAGTGTGTGGGGCCGTTTAAAGTCCTGAGGAGAATAAACGAGGTGTGTTATAGGTTACAACTCCCTAGGTATTACCGTATTAACCCCTCGTTTCATGTGTCTCTCCTCAGGCCGGTGGTGGCTGGTCCCCTGCAAGAAGGTGAGGTGCCTGAGGTCCCTCCACCCCCTCTGGAGATCGAGGGGTCCCCGGCGTACACAGTACGTGCCATTCTGGACTCGAGACGCCGGGTGAGGGGCCTACAGTACCTCGTGGACTGGGAGGGGTACGGTCTGGAGGAGAGATGCTGGGTTCCGGTGGGGGACATTTTAGATCCTACTCTACTGAGAGACTTCCACCGCCTCCACCCGGATCGCCCGGCACCTCGCCCTCCGAGTCGTCCTCGAGGCCGGTGGCGGCGCGCTGCGGGAGCCGCGCGTCAGGAGGGGGGTACTGTCACGACTTCCGCCGAAGTTGACTCCCCTGCCTGTTCGGGCGGTGCTCGGCGGTCGTCGTCACCGTCCTACTAGCCGCCACCGATCCCTTTTTCGTTTGTCTGGTTGTTTTGTCTTATTAGTTGCACCTGTTGTTTTTGTTTCGTAATGAGCTTCCCTATAATTAGGAGTTTGACCCGCCCTTGTTTTGTGCAGGATTGTTTTTGTTACGTGTGTGTATGTTGGGTGTTTGGCAAGTGTTTTCACTGCGCCCTGGATGTTCGGGCTTATTCAGTTTGTTGTAAAAAAGTAAAAATAAGGAATATTTTTCCCAAGCGGCTCTCTCTCTCTGCGTCTGGTTCTTTCGCTCACCTAGTCCCGCGTGACAGGGCCGGACATTTACCCATCCTCTTGATTATACAGGTCACACAATACTTGCAGTCTCCCTCAAGCAGGTCTCTGCCCATCAACAACTGGACTCAATAATATCTCTGGACTTGTGGGATGGTGTGCATGCCCAAAATCCACTACCATTCCACAACCTCTCCCACTTTTCATCCCCATGTACATCCCCATATGCATCAACATATTCATCTTCCTCAGTGTGTTTAAATAAAGTTCCTGTGTGTTTGTTCTTTGGCTGCTTTATTCCCCTCTAACCGGGGGGCGGTGTTAGTGAGTCACAAACCAGTAAAATATGTAGAGCCGGGTCGCTCTCTTTCAGATAGAGTGCTCTTGGGGAGAGCCTTCTCCATTTCCTCAGTCAGAAGATAGTATACACATCAGAGGCCTGATGTGCTCCCTCAAGGTACAAGTTTCCCTTTAGCACAGATCTGAAAGCTGACCATAAATCAGTGTCTTGTACTCACCCACAGCGTCTGCCCCCAGGCTCAGCAGTATCTTGCTCTCTGCCACTGTCTCGAAGGCGGGGCCGCCCACATTGCAATACACCCCCTGTTGGAGGAAAGAGGAACAGCCCTGCTCCTCCGCAACCTCTCGAGCCAAACGGCCCAGGTCTGCATCATACGCATCCGACATGCAGGGGAACCGCACACCAAACCTACACTCACGCACACACACACACAGAACAGTAGACTTAACACACACACTGAACGCTCTCAAACATACACCCCAAAACCTCACATGCCAAAGTGTACTTTTTTAAAGTCCACACATACCTTCAACAATCAAAGCACCTAATGATGGTAATAAGAGCTCATCACAGCTAAATGACTCATTACCGTCATAACTCCATTTAGGTTATCGACATCTCATTATCAGTGGCTTAGCGATGACTGCTTAGAGGCACTTGAATTGCTAGTTCAGACTCAAACATGACAAATCTCAAATTACACTCTATTCTCAATACAGTAGAAAGTGCATAGGACAGAACCCCATAGAATAGGGTGTCATTTATGGTAATTTGGTCTCAGTGTTTTGGTGGCTCACTGATGATCAAAGGCACCTGTTTGATTGTCTCATAGTTTAGGTGTCTCACCTGTCATCGTTGTGTCCCCTCAGAGGGTTGATGCCGGCCAGGCCAGGCATATTGATGTGGTCTCTGATCAACATGATGTCACCAACATTGAACTTAGGGTTCAGTCCTCCTGCAGCGTTGGTCACTATCAACGTCTCCACCCCAAGCAGAGTAGACACACGCACCGGGTACGTCACCTGCACAACACACAGAATATACAGTACTACAGCAGTCAGAGTGGACCTACACCATTACAATGTCTTGGAGTGACAGAGAGCATCATCACGTTAATCAGCTGTCTTTACTTAGGACTCAGCAGCCCACTGCAGTCCCAACTATAATGTAATCTGCCAGCTCTGTGGTCAGAGTAGTCTAGGAGCTTCATGTTGGACAGTGACACAGCAGAATCCAAAACAGTACTATGTAACAAGCTCATGTAACTGATACTGTCTAAGCAGGACCTATGTTTACTGCATGTCTTTTTTTTACAGCAATTTGTCTTCAAAATACTTTTTTATGGAAAGCATAGCATACACAACATGGTATGTACTGTATGTGTGTTGCCTTGTGTTTCAGAGCGGAAGAGGCAGTCTAACCATGGCAATGCTGTAGCCCTCATAGTAATGGAACCTGCCCTGCATACAAACACAGGCCTTCCCTTGCAGCTCCCCAAACACCAGATTCCCAGCATGGCCTGGCACTGATAGAAAGAGAGAGAGAGAGAGAGAGAGAGAGAGAGAGAGAGAGAGAGAGAGAGAGAGAGAGAGAGAGAGAGAGAGAGAGAGAGAGAGAGAGAGAGAGATACACAAATATGGGGACAGCACAGGAGGCTGCTGAGAGGAAGAAAGCTCACAATAATGGCTGGAATGGAGTGAATGGAATGGTATCAACAACATGGAAACCATGTGTTTGATGTGTTTGATACCATTCCATTATTCCGTTCCAGGCATTACTAGGAGTCTATCCTCCACGATTAAGGTGCCACCGGCAGCTTGTGGTACACTGGCACATTCACACTAAAATACACCAACTTCCTTGCCAGATTTGGGTCCGACGAGGTGTTGCACACACACGTGTGCACGCAAACACACACACACACATACATACACACGTATGTTACCCTACATGGGATGGGATTAAGGGAGACAGATGAGGAAAGGAGGTGAAGTTGCAGGTCAAAGCACTAACAGGCCTGTCTACCTGGTGTGCAGTATGGTGGAGTTTGGTGTGTGTGTTTAGTAGGTGGGCATCTCCTTGTGTGTCTCAGTGGCAGGGCCAGTTCCCCTACCCCCTGAGGGGTGATTAAGCCCTGTACCCCAGAGCTTACGTCTGAGTAGGAAAACAACCCAGCTACCCCCCCATCTACCCACCATGGTCCCTCATTAATGATGTCATCTGGGACCAATGTTGATGACATGGCTTTAGAACTTTATAATGCAATGTAGTCATGTGAGGTGAAGAAGATGTTAAGCTACAGACTCACAACACAGTGTCAAAGATAAGTCTTCAAGGTTGTGTGTGTATACTGTACCTGTGCTCTGAGGGAAGTGAGGGATGTCTTTATAAGGGAAGGCTACACTATTCTCCAGTAAGTCTGCCAGCCCTCCCAGTCCAGAACCACAGATGATGGCCACCTTGGGCATGTGCTGCGTATGCTCCAGCAGCCAATCAGCTGTCTCTTTGTACTGCTCATAGGTGTACCTGCGAAGTGGAGTGAGAAAAAGAGAGAGAGAGAGGGAGAAGAAAGAAAGAAAGGGCCAACAGTGAAGGGTTAGGGGCAAAGGGAAGGATTTAGGGGGTGTAAATGCAGTTTTGTCCCACTCCTGCAGTGGAGCGTTTAGCTCAGGCCCAGGGCAGAGTAACTTGGCAGGATGGTGATGAATCACAGGCTGAGAAGCCTCCATAAGCAAATCCACTGGAGCACAGTAAGCAAGCAGTCCCTTACACACACATCAAAATGCGATACTCAACACAAACGCGTGGGTGGTGATGTATGAGTGTGTGTGCATGCACACACATGCACTTCCAACAAGTGGCCCCTGAAGCCTGATTGAAGGGTTAGGATGCGTAAATAAACCCCCATCCCTCTGGCCCCGTCAGCCTTGGTCATGGGGGGTGGAATGGCTTCAGCAATTCATCAAATTCGATCAATTCAATTCACTGGGTGAGTAGACATCTCTCACTCTGTCCTGAAGGCAAGGACAGAGAGAGAGAGAGAGAGACAGAGAGAGAGAGAGAGAGAGAGAGAGAGAGAGAGAGAGAGAGAGAGAGAGAGAGAGAGAGAGAGAGAGAGAGAGAGAGAGAGAGCGAGAGAGAGAGAGAGAGACCGACAGACAGACAGACAGACAGACAGACAGACAGACAGACAGACAGACAGACAGACAGACAGACAGACAGACAGACAGACAGACAGACAGACAGACAGACAGACAGACAGACAGACAGACAGACAGACAGACAGACAGACAGACAGACAGACAGAAAGAGAGACAGAAAGATGGTCTGTGGGGATGGAGTGGACTAGAGTTCTCTGACATGAGAAGCCATTGAAGAGAGCAATCAGTGTGGTTAATGCTCTCCCTCTCTCTCGGTGTATAGAGCTCTTAAAGGCAGTAATGGGTCAGTGTGGTTAATGCTCTCCCTCTCTCTCGGTGTATAGAGCTCTTAATTAAAGGCAGTAATGGGTCAGTGTGGTTAATGCTCTCCCTCTCTCTCGGTGTATAGAGCTCTTAATTAAAGGCAGTAATGGGTCAGTGTGGTTAATGCTCTCCCTCTCTCTCGGTGTATAGAGCTCTTAACGGCAGTAATGGGTCAGTGTGGTTAATGCTCTCCCTCTCTCTCGGTGTATAGAGCTCTTAATTAAAGGCAGTAATGGGTCAGTGTGGTTAATGCTCTCCCTCTCTCTCGGTGTATAGAGCTCTTAATTAAAGACAGTAATGGGTCAGTGTGGTTATTGCTCTCCCTCTCTCTCGGTGTATAGAGCTCTTAATTAAAGGCAGTAATGGGTCAGTGTGGTTAATGCTCTCCCTCTCTCTCGGTGTATAGAGCTCTTAAAGCCAGTAATGAGTGAGAGGTTGCAAGAAAAGGTAGCTAGAGAAAGGGCTATAGGAAAGGGAACAATGGGGTACTAAGTTAAGGTTGAACTAAGCAAGCAAAGAAGCAAGTAGTCTATTCTAGTCTAGTTCATCCTATAGAATGCAGGAATTGACATTCAGGCCTCAAAGACATTTACCCATTGGGCAAGTCAGTAATATATTTTTGTTGCCCAAAGATTATGATTACTTGCTGAAAATGTAAAATAGCTATTTTCCACTACACACAGGGGATGCACACACACACAAACACACATACACTCACACACATCACCACTCAAGTGTGTGTTGAACCAGAAAGACCAGACTACTGGAATTCTTTGCATCTAGTTGTTATCAGTAAAAAAAAATCACCTGCCACATGGGGCATCCACAGGCTCAACTTGCACGACTGCTCATGTCTGAGAAACCAGAAAAGTACTGAGAAACTAGAAAACAAACGATGAGCACGGAGTGCGCAACAGGGTAAACTAGATTGCCCAACATTGCCCCATGCCTTCCCTCCTACACAGAGCTGTCGAAGGTCCTGACGGTCGCCTTGGCAAAGTTCCTGTCCCTTGCGCTATGAATACGGAAGCGGGACCGACCACAGCACAGCAGCCGCGTTCAGAGCATTTGAATACCAAACAGGCCTAGTCTAATGTAGGCTACAACGAAAAGCCCTGATATACAGTATTTCTTCTCAGGAGCAGCCTAGAGAGGCATGTACTCTGAATTCTAATCTCTCCCTAGCCTAGTCCCTCCTGTAGCTTTGCAGGAAAACAACTCCAGTGACTGATGAGTTTTCAAGTTTGCATCTTGAAATTATGCAGTGGAATTCTGCATGTTTTAGCATTGTTTTTTGTAGGGTGAGCAGCCTCTGTAGTTTGTATGCTAAATAGACAGTTACTCTTTAATACGGTCCATATTCAACTATTTTATAGGTATTTACAAAAAGATTGCACACTATTAAGGATTAGGGTTAGTGTAACGGATGTGAAATGGCTAGCTAGTTAGCGGGTACGCGCTACTAGCGTTTCAATCAGTTACGTCACTTGCTCTGAAACCTAGAAGTAGTGTTGCACCTTGCTCTGCAAGGGCCGCGGCCTTTGTGGAGCGATGGGTAACGACGCTTCGTGGGTGTCAGTTGTTGATGTGTGCAGAGGGTCCCTGGTTCGCGCCCGTGTCGGGGCGAGGGGACGTACTAAAGTTATACTGTTACATTGATGCTGTTGACCCGGATCACTGGTTGCTGCGGAAAAGGAGGAGGTTGAAAGGGGGGTGAGTGTAACGGATGTGAAATGGCTAGCTAGTTAGCGGGTACGCGCTACTAGCGTTTCAATCAGTTACGTCACTTGCTCTGAAACCTAGAAGTAGTGTTGCACCTTGCTCTGCAAGGGCCGCGGCTTTTGTGGAGCGATGGGTAACGACGCTTCGTGGGTGACTGTTGTTGATGTGTGCAGAAGGTCCCTGGTTCGCGCCCGTGTCGGGGCGAGGGGACGGTTTAAAGTTATACTGTTACATTAGGTTAGGTTAGGGTAGGTAAGGGTTCCAAGTAGAACCGTTTCGGCTGCCAGGTAGAACCCTTTCTACAGAGGGTTCTACCTGGAACCCAAAATGGTTCTACCTGGGACCAAAAGGGTTTTACTTGGAACCGGCAAGGGGCAGTGGTGGAAAAAGTACCCAATTGTCATACTTGAGTAAAAGTAATTATACCTTAATAGAAAATGACCCAGTAAAATACTACTTGAGTAAAAGTCTACATGTATTTGGTTTTATATATACTTAAGTATCAAAAGTAAATTTAATTAAAAAATATAAAATATAAAAAGGATAAATAATTTCACATTCCTTATATTAAGCAAACACGATGGCATAATTTTCTTGTTTATTTTAATCAATGGATAGCCAGGGGCACACTCTAACACTCAGACATCATTCACAAACGAAGCATTTGTGTTTAGTGAGTCTGCCAGATCAGAAGCAGTAGGGATGATCGGGGTGTTCTCTTGACAAGCGTGTGAATTGGACCATTTTCCTGTCCTGCTAAGCATTCGAAATGCATTGAGTACCTTTGTGTGTCAGGGAAAATGTATGGAGTAAAAAGTTGCCGACATTATTGTCTTTAAGAATGTAGCGGTGTAAAAGTAAAAGTTGGCAAAAATATATAGTGAAGGACAGACACCCCAAAAAACATCTTAAGTAGTACATTTAAGTATTTTTACTTAAGTACTTTACACAACTGCCTATTGAGTCACCCGAAGAACACTTTTGGAACCCTTTTCTCTAAGAGAGTATAGGCTTATAGCCTAATCTTGTGCCTGCATAGCCTGCAGTGTTTTGGTTGCAGCGTGGTTTTATTGTGTGCAATATAGGCAAGCTCTCATCGAATTCAAACTGGCTATCTGTAGTCTATTTCCTTCCATCCACCTTGTATCATATGGGAAGGACGTTTTGCCTATCTACCTGTCACTTTGACCGGGGGCGTTATCAGAAACGAGAGCTACTGCCGCCACATTAGTCTTGCGCTTTCTCACTGCACTCTCAAATTCTCTATGAGGAATGATCGCCGTTGCTATGGCAATGATCTGGTTGTTCCGAGTTAATGGTTAATTCGAATAGGCGAAACATGTTTATGAGGTGATAGATTAAGGTTTATTCCTTCTGACCGAGCATAATATCATGTAGTCGTTTATTTATCGTACCTGCTCTCGCTGGTGGATGACATGTCGGCGACGGTTGTGGAAATTGTTAGATTTATTTCTCTCGCTCTCTGTGATACAGCTTTCGGTTTGAAAGATGGGGGTGGACTGATTCGCTCACGGGGTGGAATGACAATAGTGCAGCACGTGGACTGGCCTGAGGGCCAGGGCCGGCATGATGCAAGGGATTACCGGGGCTGAAGCCCCTTAGCCCAGGCCTGTGGGGGGCCCAAGAGGCCACAAAAAAATATAAATAAAATAAGTATATATGTATGTGTCGAACTGCGTTGCTTTATCTTGGCCAGGTCACAGTTGCAAATGACAACTTGTTCTCAACTACCTACCTGGTTAAATAAAGGTGAAATAAAAAATAAAATATATATATGGTTCATACACTGCTCTTAGAATGCAGGAAAATACGACTTCACTCAAGAGGATACTACTTAATCAATGTGAAAAATACCCTTTTCTCGCCATCATGACATTAAAATACACGACAGTGTTCATGTCACGACTTCCGCCGAAGTCGGTTCCTCTCCTTGTTCGGGCGGCATTTGGCGGTCGTCGTCACCGGCTTTCTAGCCATCGCCGATCCACCTTTAATTTTTCCATTTGTCTTGTCTTGTTTTCCTACACACCTGGTTTCAATTCCCTCAGTATTAGACGTGTATATAACCCTCTGTTCCCCCCATGTCTGTGTCTGGAATTGTTTGTTGTTTCGTGTATGTGCACGCTAGACTGGTTGCGCTGGGTTATGTCAACCCATATTGTGTTTAGTGTTCTTAGTGCCTTGTGTTTTGTTCACCGAAATAAAAGGCTCCTTTGGCTATCCAACTTCTGCTCTCCTGCGCCTGACTCCCTTACAGCCAGTTACGCATACCTAACAGTTCACCAGTGTGTTGATATTACCTTTGTTAACTTGTATTTGACTATGTTGTTACTGAAAATGCATTATTTCATTGTAACTGGAGCTAGTACATGCCGCTGTCAGCGGCGCCATTCTCCTCCAATCTCTGCTAATTTTACAACTTGGAGATGCGTTTCTAGTTTTTTTCTGCGGTTTGTACAAATCATCATCAACATGATCTATATGTTATTTGAATCTACGGAAGTCCAGCTTCCTATTCCTATCACCCCGATACGCCAATCTTTTCAGGCCATTTTCTGTGGCAATTTAAAGAGAAGAAGTCGAAAATACACCACGGAATTTGAAGTTCCTGATCGTCGGGTGAGTTATTATTGAATTCTAGATTGTTTACCTTGTATGTACATATATATTCACCCACAGTCATGTTTAATATTCTGCAGATTTCAGATAGAAAATGTACTGTCCCCGTTAAACTGCCGCCCTGAAACTCAGAGCTAGCAGCTTAGCTAACGAATTAAATTCCAGAGGTGCAGCATTCGAGGATGCTGCCCAGTTTTCGCTTGTAGTGATTAGTGAAGCGTTTTTTTACAGTGTTGCAGATGGCGAATATGTAGTAGTTATGTTATTTAGAAAACTTTGTCCCGATGAATGTACTGTTGACTGTCAAATATGAAGAAAGACAACTTTCAGGTGTCTCATCCATCAGGAGGGCTTCCCATGTTCTGATTTCCCGCCCCTCATTTCTGCCCCTCGATTCCCCCACTCGTTTCCGCCCCTCATTTCGGCTCACACCCTCATATCACGTGTTGATAGCTGCATTGATAGACAGCGAATTGAAAGCGTGTGTTTGAAGAGAAATGTCTTCTTGCACTGTTTTCTGACAATCAACGTTCTGAATTTTTTTCTCAATAAAAACAAAAAGCTAGTTGTATAACTCTGTGGGGCACAGTAGTATTGTCTTACCCTCATTACTAAACAGCCATGAACAAGAATTACATTTCTTATCTGACCCATTCATTGACCCATTTTTTTAAATAAATGATGGGCTATTTCAGTTTTGCTCCTTCAGAAAGTATTCATACCCCTTGACTTGTTCCACATTTGGTTTTTACAGCCTGAATTTAAAAAAAATGTCAACACACAATAACCCATAATGACATTTATTGAAAATTAAAAACATAAATATCTAATTTACAAAAGTATTCATACCCCTGAGTCAATATATGTTAGAATCATCTTTGACAGCAATTACAGCTGTGAGTCTTTCTGGGTAAGTCTCTAAGAGCTTTGTACACCTGGATTGTACAATATTTACACATTATTATTTTTTTAATTCTTCAAGCTCTGTCAAGTGGGTTGTTGGTCATTACTAGACAGCCATTTTAAAGTTTTGCCATAGATTTTCAAGATGAACTAAGTCGAAACTGTAACTAGGCCAGTCCCTCCAGTGTATATTTGGCCCCTGTGTTTTAGGTTATTGTCCTGCTGAAAGGTGAATTTGTCTCCCAGTGTCTGCTGGAAAGCAGACTGAACCAGGTTTTCCTCTAGGATTTTGCCTGTGCTTAGTTCTATTCCATTTGTTTTTATCCTAAAAAAAACTCCCTAGTCCTTGCCGATTACAAGCATACCCATAACATGATGCAGCCACCAACATGCTTGAAAATATGAAGAATGTTACTCAGTGTGTCACGGTCGTCATAATGAGGAGACCAAGGCGCAGCGTGGTAAGCGAACATAACTATTTAATAAAAGAGAGAACACTGAACAGAACTAAACAAAACAACAAAACGAACCGTGAAGCAATATGGCTAGTGCAGAACAGGCAACTAAACATAGAATAACAACCCACAAAATACCCAAGGAATATGGCTACCTAAATATGGTCACCAATCAGAGACAACGATAAACAGCTGCCTCTGATTGAGAACCAATCTAGGCAACCATAGACATATAAACACCTAGACTAGAAAACCCCTAGACATACAAAAAGCCCTAGACAATCCAAAAACTAAACAAACCACCCTTGTCACACCCTGACCTAACCAAATAATAAAGAAAACAAAGATAACTAAGGTCAGGGCGTGACACAGTGATGTGTTGTGCTGTATTCAGGACATAAAGTTAATTTCTTTGCCACATTTTTTTTCTGTACAGGCTTGCTTCTTTTCATACTTTCAATTAGGTTAGTATTGTGGAGTAACTACAATGTTGTTGATATCAAGGCTCAGGAGAAGACCCAGATGCAGACAGTTTCGAAGTAACAAAAGCTTATTACTAAACAGCAGGGCAGGCAAACGACAGGTCAAGGGCAGGCAGAGGTCAGTAATCCAGAGCAGAGTCCGAAAGGTACAGAATGGCAGGCTCAGGGCAGGCAGGGGTCAGTAATCCAGGGTGGTGTGACAAGGTACAGAACGGCAGGCAGGCTCAGGATCAGGGCAGGCAGAATGGTCACAACTGGGAAAACTAGAAACAGGAACTAGAGAAAAACAGGAGCACAGGAAAACCGCTGGTAGGCTTGACAAAACAAAACGAACTGGCAACAGACAAACAGAGAACATATGGGGAAGATGGGTAACACCTGGAGGGGGGTGGAGACAAGCACAAAGACAAGTGAAACAGATCAGGGTGTGACAGTTGATCCATCCTTTGTTTTCTCCTATCCCAGCCATTAAACTCTGTAACTGTTTTGAAGTCACCATTGGCCTCATGATGAAATCCCTGAGCGGTTTCCTTCCTCTTCGGCAACTGAGTTAGGAAGGACACATGTATCTTTGTAGTGACTGGGTGTATTTTTTTAAATACATTTGTATTTAACCTTTATTTAACTAGACAAGTCAGTTAAGAACAAATTCTTATTTACAATGACGGCCTACCAAAAGGCAAAAGGCCTCCCACGGGGACGGAAATTAAAAATAAAAAAATTATAAAATATGAATATAGGACAAAACACACATCACAACAAGAGAGACAACACTACATAAAGAGAGACCTAAGACAACAACATAGCAAGGCAGCAACATATGACAACACAACACAACATGACAACAACATGGTAGCAACACAACATGGTAGCAGCACAAAACATGGTACAAACATTATTGGGCACAGACAACAGCACAAAGGGCAAGAAGGTAGAGACAACAATGCATCACGCAAAGCAGCTACAACTGTCAGTAAGAGTGTCTATGATTGAGTCTTTGAATGAAGAGATTGAGATAAAACTGTCCAGTTTGAATGTTTGTTACAGCTCGTTCCAGTCGCTAGCTGCAGCGAACTGAAAAGACGAGCAACCCAGGGATGTGTGTGCTTTGGGGACTTTTAACAGAATGTGACTGGCAGAACGGGTGTTATATGTGGAGGATGAGGGCTGCAGTAGATGTCTCAGATAGGGGGGAGTGAGGCCTAAGAGGGTTTTATAAATAAGCATCAACCAGTGGGTCTTGCGACGGGTATACAGAGATGACCAGTTTACAGAGGAGTATAGTGCAGTGATGTGTCCTATAAGGAGCATTGGCGGCAAATCTGATGGCCGAATGGTAAAGAACATCTAGCCGCTCGAGAGCACCCTTACCTGCCGATCTATAAATTATGTCTCCGTAATATAGCATGGGTAGGATGGTCTTCTGAATCAGGTTTAGTTTGGCAGCTGGGGTGAAAGAGGAGCGATCAAGTCTAGATTTAACTTTCGCCTGCAGCTTTGATATGTGCTGAGAGAAGGACAGTGTACTGTCTAGCCATACTCACAAGTACTTGTATGAGGTGATTACCTCAAGCTCTAAACCCTCAGAGGTAGTAATCACACCTGTGGGGAGAGGGGCATTCTTCTTACCAAACCACATGACCTTTGTTTTGGAGGTGTTCAGAACAAGGTTAAGGGTAGAGAAAGCTTGTTGGACACTAAAAAAGCTTTGTTGTAGAGCATTTAACACAAAATCCAGGGAGGGGCCAGCTGAGTATAAGATTGTATCATCTGCACATAAATGGAGGAGAGAGCTTCCTACTTCCTGAGCTATGTTGTTGATGTAATTGAGAAGAGCGTGGGGCCTAGGATTGAGCCTTGGGGTACTCCCTTGGTGACAGGCAGTGGCTGAGACAGCAATTTTTCTGACTTTATACACTGCACTCTTTGAGAGAAAGCCAGTCAGTTGATTATTGACAAGTTTTTCCAACACTTTTGATAAACAGGGCAAAATAGAAATAGGCCTATAACAGTTAGGATCAGCTTGATCTCCCCCTTTAAATAAAGGACGAACCGTGGCTGCCTTCCAAGCAATGGGAACCTCCCAAGAAAGGAGAGACAGGTTAAAACGGTCGGAGATAGGCTTGGCGATGATAAGGGCCACAACCTTAAAGAAGAATGGGTTTAAACCATCTGACCCAGATGTTTTTTTGGGGTCAAGTTTCAAGAGCTCCTTTAGCACCCCGGACTCAGTGACTGCTTGCAGGGAGAAACTTTGTTGCGGGGCAGGGGAAAAAGAAGGAGAAGCATTGGAGATAGTGTAATTAGAAGGGGTGGGAGACAAGGAAATGTTGGACGGGCAAGGAGGCATGGCTGAGTCAAATAGGAATCCTGACTTAATGAAGTGGTGATTAAAGAGTTCAGCCATGTGCTTCTTGTCAGTAACAACCACATCATCAACATTAAGGGACATGTGCAGCTGTGAGGAGGAGGGTTTATTCTCCAGGTCTTTAACCGTTTTCCAGAACTTCTTGGGGTTAGACCCACAGAGAGAGAACTGCTCCTTAAAGTAACTTACGGATCGCCTGAGTGCACTTACTTCTCATTTGCCTGAATGAGAGCCAGTCAGCATGAATATGCGTGTGTTGAGCATTTCGCCAAATGCAATTCTTGAGGTGGAGTAACTTTGCAAGATCACCGTCGAACCATGGGCTGAAGCTGTTTTTAATTCTCGTTTTCTTTATGGGGACGTGTTTGCTAACAATACCACTGAAAATATAGAAAAAAAGTAGGTCCAAGCGTCTTTGACAGAGGGGATCAAGCTGATTCTATACCATTTTACAGAGGCCAGTTCATGAAGGAAGGCTTGCCCATGAAAGTTTTTTAGCAAGCATCTATGACAAATCAGGACAGGTTGTTTCACTGAGCAGCCAATACGAACACAGGTCATTACAGAAAACACCAGACTGATACCTATCAGGATTATTTGTGAGGATAACATCAAGAAGAGTAGCCTTTTCTGGGTGTTTGGAGTCATACCTTGTGGGATCGGTAATAATCTGAGAAAGATTTAGGGAGTCCCATTGCTTTAGGACTTGGTCAGGTGGTTTAAGCATGTCCCAGTTTAGGTCACCTAGCAGGATGAATTCAGACTTAGTGTAAGGGGCCAGGAGAGAGCTCAGGGCAGGTAGGGTACAGGCCGGTGCTGATGGAGGACAATAGTACCCAGCAACAGTCAACAAAGATCTATTTGAAAGTTTAATACTTAAAACCAGCAAATCAAATTGTTTGGGGACAGACTGAGCACTGAAGGTGATCCTTGGTAAAGATTGCCACTCCCCCACCTTTGGAAGATCTGTCTTGCCGAAAAAGGTTATAACCAGAAAGGTTAACATCAGTATTCAAAACACTCTTCCTTAACCACTTCTCAGTAATGACCAACACATCTGGATTGGAGCTGGGAACCCACACTTTCAATTGATCTATTTTATGTGTAAGCTTCTAGTGTTAACGTGCAGAAAACCCTGGATTTTACGAGAGCAGAAATCAGTGAAGCAGATATCAGAGCACAAGTCAGATTTGGGGCTAGCAACTGTAGATGGGCCAGGGGGTACATGCACATTTCCAGATATCATCAACAGTAATACAATCAAGGCACGGCATAGGATAGGATAGGGAGAGCTCTGCAGTAATGATTTATGCCATCTGAATGTGCATCAGATGGCAACAAGCTCATATTGTACACCAATTTCATCAGGTAACATGAATACAAAGCCGGCGAGAGGTGGTTAGAATGGGATGGGAGGCTAAAAATCTGTGTAACCAATAGAGAGTGGGGGGAGTGGGGAGGGGGGGGGGGGGGACAATCAGGGCAGACGGTGAACAGATCTCCAGCTGGAATTCAAGCAGCAGTGCAGCAGGCAACGAGAGTAGGTGTCACCATCCAATACACCATCCAAAGTGTAATTAATAACTTCACCATGCTCAAATGGATATTCAGTGTCTGCCTTTTTATTTTTACCCATCTACCAATAGGTGCCATTCTTTGCGAGGCATTATAAACCTCCCTGGTCTTTGTGGTTGTATCTGCGTTTGAAATTCACTGCTCGACTGAGGGACTTTACAGATAATTGTGTGCGTGTGGGTTACAGAGACGAGGTAGTCATTCAGAAACCATGTTAAACAATTTTATTGCACACAGACTGAGTCAATGCAATATATTATGTGGCTTGTTTTTACTCCTGAACTTATTTAGGCTTGCCATAACAAATGGGTTGAGTACTTATTGACTGAAGACATTTCAGCTTTTCTTTATTTAAAAAAAAAATCCACTTTGACATTATGTGTAGGCCAGTGACACAAAATCTCTATTTAATCCATTTTAAATTCAGGCTGTAACCAGTGGCGGTTCTAGACCATTTCAACTGGGGGGGCCAAGCTGGGGCCAGTTGTACTGTTAGAGGGGCCAGTTACATAAGACGTTATTGTTGTCATCGTTTTCTTCACTGCATTGCAGGCATTAGAAAAGACCATGTTCATAATCATCATCGTTGCCACTGTCTAATAATGGATGTAAAAAAAGAACGATAGCAAAAATTAGTTATGTAAAAATTATTTCATACTCCACATTTAGGGGGGCCACAAGGTGGTCCAAAATTGTTGTCAGAGGGGCACTGCCCCCCCCCCCCAGAACCGCCACTGGCTGTAACACAATAAAATCTGTAAAAAGTCAAGGGGTGTGAATACTTTCTGAAGGCACTAAGACAATAAATACTATTTGCATATTAATACAGTTGAAGTCGGAAGTTTACATACACCTTAGCCAAATACATTTAAACTCAGTTTTCACAATTCCTGACATTTAATCTGAGTAAAAATTCCCAGAATGTGAAATGTCAGAAAAATAGTAGAGAGAATGATTTATTTCAGCTTTAATTTCTTTCATCACATTCCCAGTGGGTCAGGAGTTTACATACACTCAATTAGTATTTGATAGCATTGCCTTTAAATTGTTTAACTTGGGTCAAATGTTTCAGGGAACCTTCCACAAGCTTCCCACAATAAGTTGGGTGAATTTTGGCCCATTCCTCCTGACAGAGCTGGTGTAACGGATTCAGGTTTGTAGGCCTCCTTGCTCGCACACACTTTTTCAGTTCTGCCCACAAATTTTCTACAGGATTGAGGTCAGGGCTTTGTGATGGCCACTCCAATACCTTTACTTTGTTGTCCTTAAGCCATTTTGCCACAACTTTGGAGTATGCTTGGGGTCATTGTCCATTTGGAAGACCCATTTGCAACCAAGCTTTAACTTCCTGACTGATGTCTTGAGATGTTGCTTCAATAAATCCAGATAATTTTCTTCCCTCATGATGCCATTTATTTTGTGAAGTGCACCAGTCCCTCCTGCAGCAAAGCACCCCCACAACATGATGCTGCCACCCCCGTGCTTCACGGTTGGGATGGTGTTCTTCGGCTTGCAAGCCCCCCCTTTTTTCTCCAAACATAGCGATGGTCATTATGGCCAAACAGTTCTATTTTTGTTTCATCAAACCAGAGGACATTTCTCCAAAAAGTACGAGCTTTGTCCCCATGTGCAGTTGCAAACCGTAGTCTGGCTTTTTTTATGGCGGTTTTGGAGCAGTGGCTTCTTCCTTGCTGAGCGGCCTTTCAGGTTATGTCGATATAGGACTCATTTTACTGAAGATATAGATACTTTTGTACCTGTTTCCTCCAGCATCTTCACAAGGTCCTATGCTGTTGTTCTGGGATTGATTTGCACTTTTCACACCAAAGTACATTAATCTCTAGGAGACAGAACGCGTCTCCTTCCTGAACGGTATGACGTCTGCGTGGTCCCATGGTGTTTATACATGCGTACTATTGTTTGTACAGATGAACGTGGTACCTTCAGGCGTTTGGAAATTGCTCCCAAGGATGGAGCAGACTTGTGGAGGTCTACAATTTTTTTTCTGATGTCTTGGCTGATTTTGATTTTCCCATGATGTCAAGCAAAGAGGCCCTGAGTTTGAAGGTAGGCCTTGAAATACATCCACAGGTACACCTCCAATTGACTCAAATTATGTCAATTAGCCTATCAGAAGCTTCTAAAGCCATGACATAATGTCCTGGAATTTTCCAAGCTGTTTAAAGGCACAGTCAACTTAGTGTATGTAAACTTCTGACCCACTGGAATTGTGATACAGTGAATTATAAGTGAAATAATCTGTCTGTAAACAATTGTTGGAAAAATTACTTGTGTCATGCATAAAGTAGATGTCCTAACCGACTTGCCAAAACTATAGTTTGTTAACAAGAAATTTGGGGAGTGGTTGAAAAACAAGTTTTAATGACTCCAAAATAAGTGTATGTAAACTTTCTACTTCAACTGTATGTCTCATGGACATAAATTATTCTGTAATTTTGTATAATTAATTTTTCCATCTGATACTGTTCCATACAGTTTACGCCAACCTTTATGATGATGAACATGTGATTTGCAATTAAGCTCTACTAGCTGCCCCTGCATGACATACACTACGTGGCCAAAAGGATGTGGACACCTGCTCGTCAAACATCTCATTCCAAAATCATGGGCAGTAATATGGAGTTTGTCACCCCCTTTACTGCTATAACAGCCTCCACTCTTCTGGGAAGGCTTTCCACTGCATGTTGAACATTGCTGTGGGGACTTGCTTCCATTCAGCCACAAGAGCATTAGTGAGGTCGAGCACTCATGTTAGTCAAATATGCCTGGCTCGCAGTCAGCGTTCCAATTCATCCCAAAGGTGTTCGATGGGGTTTAGGTCAGGGCTCTGTGCAGGCCAGTCAAGTTTAGGCCGTCATTGTAAATAAGAATTTGTTCTTAACTGACTTGTCTAGTTATATAAAGGTTAAATAAAAAATTAAGTTATTTCACACCGATCTCGACAAACCATTTCTGTATGGACCTCGTTTTGTGGCCGGTGGCATTGTCATGCTGAAACAGGAAAGGTTATTCCCCAAAGTGTTGCCACAAAGTTGGAAGCACAGAATCGTCTAGAATGTCATTGAATGCTGTAGCGTTAAGATTTCCCTTCACTGGAAGTAAGGGGCCTAGCCCGAACCTTTGTCCCTTTGTCCCAGCCCCAGACCATTACAGTTTGCACTATGCATTGGGGCAGGTAGCGTTTTCTTGGCGTCCGTCAAACCAAGATTCGTACGTTGGACTACCAGATGGTGAAGCGTGATTCATCACTTCAGAGAGCACGTTTCCACTGCTTTAGTGTCCAATGGCGACAAGCGTTACACCACTCTAGCCGACGCTTGGCATTGCGCATGGTGATCTTTGCCTTGTGTGCGGCTGCTCGGCCATGGAAACCCATTTTATGAAGCTCCTGACGAACAGATTTGTGCAGACGTTGCTTCCAGAGGCAGTTTGGAACTTGGTAGTGAGTGTTGCAACCGAGGACAGATGATTTTTACGCGTTACGTGCTTCAGCACTCGGCGGTCCCATTCTGTGAGCTTGTGTGGCCTACCACTTCGCAGCTGAGCCGCTGTCGCTCCTAGATGTTTACACTTCACAATAACAGCAATTACAGTTGACCCGGGAAGCTCTAGTAGGGTAGAAATTTCATGAACCGACTTCCTATGATGGTGCCACATTGAAAGTCATTCTACTGCCATTGTTTGTCTATGTACATTGCATGGCTGTGTGCTCGATTTTATACGCCTGTCAGCAACGGGTGCTGAAATAGCCGATTCCACTAAGTTGAACAGGTGTCCACATAACTAGAAAGGTTGTTCACTGGACCTATACGAACCTACCTATCTGGCCGGCCGGATCTATCTGGCTAGCCGCGGACCTACCTATCTGGCTGGCCGCGGACCTACCTATCTGACCGACCTGACCTATCTGGCCTTCCGGCCCTGACCTATCTGGCTAGACCTACCTATCCGAAAGGACCTATCTGGCCTGACCTATCTGGCCGGACCTACTTATCTGGCCGGCCTGACCTATCTGAATGAAATACACATGTATTTATTGATGTATGCTTCATGCTTGTTAAAACACTATGATATAGTGTATATGTATTTAAGAATGGTTGATTTATTGCTGGAATAGGTTTATTGTGCATTTCATGCCTTTTTTAAAGTTAATTCTACAAGTGATTTCTGATTGGCTGAGAATGGTATGGTCCAGGTGAATGCGATGTTTGAAATGTATTTAAACCTTGTCATTTGTGTCTTGGCCAGACAGAGGTAAGGTGCCATGCTGGCAGTCTACAGGCATGATTGAGGCCTGGTTAATTTTTTGAGCTCTACTATGTTTAAATGTACTTTCAGTTTTCCCCCAGTTTATGTTACATGTCCAGTCTATGTACTGTTTGTTATTTTGTTGTACCTACATGTACATAGTGTACAGTCTTTGATTCCGTGATTTCACTTATAAAAGCCCTCATCACGTGCGCTGCACTGGATCCACTTGTATGCCTCCTCACTGAAACCTCCACTGCAAGGGTGACTTCATTTACTCTCTTTTAAAGTTTCAATGGCGGCCATCTTGAAAAATCTGCCATCTTGAATTTTCAACTGGGTCCATTAGAAAAAGAAAAAAAAATGTGTTAATGTCTGTTTTTATAGTTGTTGCATGATTTAATAACCTATGTTGCTCTCAAGGCTGACTACTATACCCTCCTCCCCTTTATTGAATTATGGCGGCCATAATGGATATTAATTGTACAATTTTCACTGTGTTGGTATTTCAGTTTTTTATTTTTAATACATTTGCAAACATTTCTGTTTTCACTTTGTCATTATGGGGTATTGTGTGTAATTTAATCCATTTTAGAATAAGGCTGTAACGTAACAAAATATGGATAAAGTCAAGGGGTCTGAATACTTTCCGAGTGCACTGTATATTGGTCATATGGCCTGTGCCATTAGATTAGTCATATTCCTGTCATGAAATAACCAACCACGTTTCAGAGTGTATATTCAAGAATTTACGACAAGTGATGTGCTTAGTAGGCCATAAAGCATAAGCTATAGAGAACTTTACGCATAGGCCTATTGAGCGCATTGATCTGGGCCAGTGTGAGCAAGGCCTCACATCAAAGGGGATTACTCACCCCAAACCATTTTTGGATCAGAAAATACCCTCTCTATAAATAGGCGCCTCTGCATAAATGGTAACGATTTCTCATTGTCACGTGCGCTTATAGCAAAGGGCGATAAGTAAAGGAGTGGGTGTATAAATGCAAGGAAATTAAAAAGTGTTGTGGCTCCATGGAAACTGAAGTAGTGTCAATTAATGGAGCCCAGTTGGAGCTCTTAAAAGCATTAAAAGCATGAATAAAAGACCCCTCGCATGGGGTCAATAAGCACACTAATGGCCATACTGTAATGCATGAGAGAGGCTTCGTGGCATTAGTTTACACTTTACAGTGACAGGAAGAGAAAAGCCACATAGTGGCCCCGACTCACACACTCTCACTCTGAGCTGGGCTGGGGCCTATACAATCACAACCCTTACTGCAAGGGGAGTGTAAGGCCTCCACTTACAAAGAGAAATGGAAATACAATCCAGCCATATAACAACACAATGAACACACACAACACAGGTTGGGGAAAGGAAGAATTTGAATTTACAGACACATCATCAAAGCTGCACATTCATCCATTTATCACACACTGACACTGAGTTATGACAGTAAATTGTCATGTGAGAAGGAGGAGCGAGACTGCAATAAAACTGAGAGGGGTGTTTGTGTCAGTTTCTCCAGCTCACAGCACAGAAATCATAAATACAGAAGACTGACCTCAGACCAGTCCCACCAGTACCATTCCTCATCTAATCATATACACAAACACTGAAGCATCTCCATTATGTTGATGGGTGACAGCTTAAGAGGGATGATTGCAGTAGACTATTAGAGTGTCAGACTATGCAGGCTCCACTGGGTTGTTAAGAGTGTTTGAATTTCATTCCCCAAATATTTGGCTCTGTTCCCAAATACAACCAGGACAGAAGTTCACCTAAGGCACTGTGTGTGTTATGGGACTGCTCTGTGTACCAGCATGCTTGCATGCACATACACAGTCACACATATACACACACAGTTGCACACACACATTCTCTCTCTCTCTCTCTCTCTTACTCTCTCTCTCTCTCTCTCTCTCTCTCTCTCTCTCTCTGTCTCACAAACGCACACACACACATAGACAACTCGTCACATCAGCACAGATTAGGGGAGAAATGTTAATTAAATCAGTAAACGCTTAATTCAAATCTTTAGGAAACACGAACACACACAGGCCTCATTTGTTCCATACAGCAAATGGAAGACAGAATGTAAATACATGAAGAAAGACAGCATTGATGAAGAACACTTTAAATAGACAAAGGCATAGACCATCTGGAGTCAGCAATACATAGACAGTCTAGCATGATGTACATACTCAGTCCATAAAACCAGCCGTTTAACTGGGGGGCAGAATGAAATATTTTCAAGTAACAACAATGATGGATATTCCAATCCAGACTAGGTGTCAGTGGTTCATTTGTTGTTGTTGTTTATTGATGGAAAACACCTGCCATCCAGAGAGATTTGTGACCCCTCCATTTCCTCACACCCCTTCCCCTTCTCATCTGATTGTTCAGTCTTTGATTTGGCTGGAGACCCCCCCTCTTCCAATCACCCCCTTTATGTTTATTACCATAGCAACTTTATGAGGCTGCACAGGACTCTTTCGTTAATCAATGACATGACAGGGGAACCTACTACTCATTTACCCAACAAGCTCCTCTTGGTTAATCACATACCGATAGGCACCTCATTAAGGACTGAAGCCTCCCTTGAGCATCGGTTTTTTAATTACTGCTTGTGGCCTGACCTGATTACCAGTCTTTGTCATTGATGATTTCTATTATTTTTTATTCTATTCTATATTTATTCCTAGTTGCATGTTTATTGTAGAGCGAACAGTACAGTGTCCCAGCTACTCTCACAGCTGCGCTCAGTGCTCTTTCAGAAGGCTCTGCCTGTAACAAGCATCTGGGGAGAACAACTGCGTCTCACAAACCTCTCCACGCGCCTCCCTTTCTTTAAACTCTCTCTCTCCCTCTCTTCTTGCATCTCCCCTACTTTCATCATCCTTCATTTTCCTCTGTCTCTGTACTCCCTCTCTCTTTCCTGTCTTCGCTCCCTTCCTATGTCTCTTCGCTCTTCTCTCTCTCTCTTTTTCTACCTGCTTCCTTAGAATCTATTCTATCTCTTAACTGAGCAAGTGTAGGAACAAGGAGGGTTTGGCTGCATCTAGGGGAGGGTGACTGCCTCTCTGTCCTGTTGTTGTGTTGCTGCAACAGAAAACAGCTTTTCACTGTGCTTCTCTTTGGTGTTTATATCAAGTCTCTGCATCCCAATGTGTCTCAGTGTGATAGTTTGTCTCAGGGGATACCAGCCACAGAACAGAGCTGTCATCCCCACACTCCATCATTCCCAAAATGCAGAACTTCGCCAATCCATCATTTCCAAACAGAAACACACTCTGACACGTTTCATTCCAAAAACCCAAACACGCTGATACTGTTATCATTCGAAAACCCTGACACTGTAAACCATTTATGTCCGACACACTGTCACTATGACATGTCAATGTCAGTCTGTTATTATAGCCAGGGTTGGAGACATCCCATAGAAAGTAAATACCCCCTTTCACACAATGGCTGACATCAACACACAAGTATAACCTGGGCGGCAGACGTGGGGCATGGTGGACAACATCACTGGAGCGTAGGGTGGGATTTGCAGTGTAATTTCCCACACAAGCCCCTACATCTTCAATGCAACACGTTCCCCCCATAATTATTAATTATTATAAGAGGACGGCCTTTCCACTCCATTCACTTCACCTTTGGCCTTTCTCTCTGGTGTTAAGTGATTACATCCCTGATCTATATTTGGATTCACTCCTGGATGGATAGAGGGACATATGGAAGGATACGCCTTCCACAGATTGTGATGTAGCTGGAATCATGCCACCAGTGTAGACCATCCATCCACAGAAGAGGGGGCAGGGGAATGGGTTCATCCATTCAGTGTGTAAGAGGCAGGGTTCATAGAGAACATCCAGTGTGTGTGTGTGTTTCAAGTTTAGCGTTATATTAATCGTATGTACTGGAAGCACATTGTATACACCGTTCAACAAAATGCTTCCTTGCAGGTTCCTTCTCGACAATGCAACAAAGATAAGAATACGAACATAAAGTAAATGGCTCAGTAGAATAGAATAAACTTTTTAGCAGAAGTATAATACAGTAAGGCACAATTTATAGTCCAATATGTACACATGTGCGTATCAGGGAAGGGGGGATTGGAGGGCAAGTTTTTAAATTGTGCATTATTAACAATAGTAATTAAGAGTCTGGTAGTAGCAGTTGTGATATGTGTGTATCATGAACGAGCGTGTGTGTGTGTGTGTGTGTGTACAGATTGGGATTGGGATTGGACAGAGGAGTGACAGAGGAACAAATTGGGAGCACTGAAAAGGGATTACATTTACAGTAAATATCACCCAATCACCTGACCAATTTCTATCACTCTCACCAACTTAAGCCTATCACAACTCATTGTCATCTATCTCGCTTACCCAGACACACTCTCTATTTCAATCTCTGTGACATAAATTAATCTATAGTATATACCACAGACAGAAGTTAATCAGTAATCTCACACAGACATAATGTAATCAAATGGACATTGCTTTTCCATGTTCAGTTGATGCCTTTGAAACTCTCCAAGCTATTGTTAGCGTGTCTGTGTGCATGTATGTACACTTTGTGGGATTCAAACTGTGATTTATTCAGCCAAGGCAATGTGTGGGTGATGACCTTATACCAGGTCAGTGCTTAAAGTGTGAGAATGTGTGTGTGTGACCCTGTAGAACATTAGCCATCCATCATAGGGTTCACCATTTAGCCTCATCCACACAGCAAGATTCTGATAAACCAGACATAGAAAAAGACAAACACTATTCTCTGTTCTGCTGTTGCCGCAACACTCTCTCACCCGCACGCACACACATTCTGATCTGAATGAACCTGCAGAGAGGTGGCTTGTTACCTTCTCCTTTTCTCATTTTCTGTTCATCCAAACATCTGCTCAGTCCTTCATTAGTAGTCTCTGGCGTGTGAATTTTGCCAGGGGAGATGCTAGTTGTTCAGATATCACATAAAGCTGCCGACTCGGCTACTCTCCCCCCCTCCAAACCCCATCTCTACCCTCACTCACAGATGGTGAGTGGATTTGGTTAATCGAAGCAAAAGCAGGGATTCTACTCGGAATCATTCAATGGTTCCATTAAAACGATTCATTAGATCGCACTCCCATCGCTGAAGCCCTCCACTCCACAGCTATGGAAATCAACAGAGATGAGTTGGTAGTGGAGGAGTGGGCTGAGAAAGAGGAACAGAGAACGTGAGAGAGATAGAGGAAGAATGTGAAAATGACAAACTGTGTTCAACAGCAGTCACAGGGATTAGAAGAGGTCAGCAGCGAAACAATGAGATGTCTAAAAATGCAATCTGAATCTATTTCTTCTGAGCTGACAGGGACCTGTTGGCTGTTGAGGCATTTTAAGCCTCACTGTCATCTTCTCTATTACACTGTCCTTTGGTTGTTTCCCTCCTGACTGCTACCTAATTAACACACACAGACAGGAAAAGTATTAATCAGCAAATTAGGGAACGGCTGGTCTTCAGATGATACACTGGGACAAATACAGCTTCTCAAACACTCCCTTTCTCCAAATGGCCTACTGTAATACAAAGATTTGCTCATCACTTAATCTTATACCTCATCTACCTATAACATGTACATTGGTACTGTATAAAGAAGGCTCAGGGCTGTAGCTCAGAAGTTTCCTTTATTGTGCTTTTGGATGGTTTTATAAAAACAAATTGAGAATAACAAAGAAGAATCATCTCCCATTATCTTTATTTACCCTGATTTCAGCAGCTTGTGTTTATTACAGAGCACCCATGGGGGTTCTCACTCGCTTTGGTAAACCTTAAACCCTCTTCCCGAAGTGGAGGCTCTTGCTGAAGTAGACACCAGGATTGTCCTGACAACTTCTGCTAATGAAGACTTTTCTTGGTTTTCACAAATGGCTGTGTTCCAGACTCTTTGTTGTGAATATCTTGAAAATAAATAAACTCTCCTCTGTTTCTGTTCACTAAAGACTAAAGTAAGTCAAAACAAGGTAAGAATTCAGTGAAGTCAATATTTTTTTTATTAAAGGAATACAACCTGCACCAAAAAAAAAATCTAATATTCAACAGCACAAATATAAAAAAGTTTTTTCAAAAGCAAATAAAACCAATACAAAAGTATATATAAAAACACATTTCGTGGACACATTGGCTTGCACAGCACGTTCCCAAAATACAACATTTCAGTTCAACCATTGTCTTCAATAAAGTATCTGACCACATAGGCTACCTGTTCTACTGGATGCATCATTCCAAAGAAAACATAATGCAGGTTAGACTGATATGAGATATTTCAAGGCCAGCTGTGCCGTGGACATTATCAGATCCTACATAATCAGGTATTCATTTGCAGTTTAACACCAGGTGTAAATGGGGTCTAAGTATAGATGCCGTAGAGGCAAGACTACATTTTCTTCAACCCCCTGCAGAGTGAAACAGTGCATGCACTGCTAGCCTTCACAGCAGTCACCAGGTAAAAATACAGTCACACAATCTACTGTATTTAGTCACTTCTGGTTAGACAGTGTCAGGAAAATGACACAAAAAAGGCTTTTTAACTCCTAACAAACTGCATGATAATATTTTAATTTTAATAGTGAAACTAATATGAAAAGTATTTTTTACTTTAAATAACTTGAATTAGCAGTACATGAGTTATTGCGCTGTCCTAAAAATACATTAGATCAGAGACCCAGGGAAATGTAACCAAATGTTGTCCTAATTCAAACAGATTAACTGTTGATATTAACAATCATAAAAAAAAGATTGAAAGACTTCAGTTAGGTCTTCAATGTCTGATCATCACAGCATCAATCAAATGATATCAAATACATTTACTTCACCGCATTGCTTGCCTCATTTTTATCAAAACAGGGACCAAATGTGCCCTTACTAAATATTGAAAGTTGCAAGGTCCAAAAATAACCCCATCCCAATTCTGTGATACAGATCTGAAGGGACCTGATGGGATTAAGTTAAGGGGGAGCTTCCACCATATCGCTTCCACCCATCCAATTCCTTTACATCTGTCAACACTGATGGGGTAGGGGCTAGAAAATTAGCTAGTCAGTGCTTGTTTTCGGGCCAGGCTATGGTACAATCCACCTGAGACACTCAGAACCCCTCTGTTGACCCCAGCTAAGCCTGCATGAGCAGGTGCAGCAGTTGACGGGCGATGGCTGAGTTCATGGTCCACAGGAACTCTGTCAGCTCTCCTTTGAGCAGCTCCTCCATGGGAACAAACTGCAGTACCTGTCTCTGGCCTCCAGGAGGCAGAATGTCAGTGTCCTCCTCCCCACTGGCCAGCCAGCCCATACGCTCCTGCAGGTCACCAAGGTGGGGAAGGAGTCGAGCGGCAGCCTCTGGACAGAACCCCACACATACCAACACCGCCCCTGCAGCACCTGGAGGAGAAGGACACCTGAAGGTGACAGAGCGGAAGGACAGGTGGAGGCAAAGGACGGTTGCAGCGGTTACGCGGGTAAAGGCGGAGAGGATGGGCAGGAGGAGGGCGTCGCCGGGTCCCATGCGGCGCAGGGAGAGCAGGACACAGTCCAGCAGGTCTCTCTGATACTGCGGCTTCCCGTCATGCAGAGTGGTGTGGGCCGTAGGTGGTAACGAGGGCTCCGAACAGAACTCCAGCACCAACCCCCCAGCCTGCTCCTCACAATCCCCCCAACACGATGCTCTGCCAAAGACTAGGCACTTTCTGTTTCCCTTGCCATTGCAGGGAGTGATGTCACATAGGGCTGCCACCTCTGAGAGGATGGACGTGGTACCAACCATTGGGCAGGAGCTACAGGGAGGGACCAGAGTCCAGGCAGCTGACCTGTCCATGCCTGAGCCTAGGGCAGCCTGCTCCAAAGCTTCATTGAGGTGGTTCAACAGACCCCCATCACAGAATGGCGAGTTCCTGACTACAGTGAGGGCCGCCCCCACTATCACAAACCAGGTGTCCATATGGCATTCTGCCAGCGGCCCTGCCAGCACACAGCCTGCCCCTGTGCCGTCGGGGCCGTGCCGTTCCACCCAGGCAGCGTAGCGGCCCTTCCCAACACGCTCCTTCCAGCCCAAGGCCTGCAGCTCCCTCCGCTGGTTAAAGGAGCCCATCTGATTCTTCTGGCCCAGGGGCCTCCGACCCGTTACGCTGCAACACGCTGGGGCCACTGTGTTATGAGACAACCAGCGGGCCCGCGGCAGAAAACTCACCTACACACAGGAATAGGAAAAACAGCTCAAGCCTGGCTTGAACATTTTTATGCAGAACTTTGTATTAAACATGTCACTGATACTAAATGACAGATCAACCTAAAATAAATTCAGGAGGTGGCCATCGGTCACTGAATATCTCATATTATCCTCATCAAAAAGTATTCTTAAATTGTAGATAATTATTATCCTAGCAGTTCATAATGTCTAACTAATGGTCAAAGGGCATCAGCAAACTTTTATCGAGCTATAGGCTTCGCTATCGACTTGAATTAATTTTGCACATTTGCCACTCTTACCTGGAAGCGCTGCAGGTACTCCTGAGCAGTGCAGTCCCTGATGTTTTCCAGCCGTTGCCTCTGCTTCCGATTCAGGCCCTCAAACATTCTCAGGTTTTCCCAAATCGTTCCTGTCTGTAGGTCATGGAAGTAGGAGCACGCCTGCTCATGTTGCGCCAAGAACGACTGTGGGAGGGCCTGGCTGGGGAATAGGGCTTCACGGGCAGCCAGGTCCGGCCCGAAGTGACGGATCAGCTTGGACAGCAGGGGCCTCACAGCCTGCCTACCATCGTAGTGAAGACAGACGACGTACACCTCAGAGTTCCCTGCTTTGCTGGTTGCCGGTTTGAAGACGCTGACGGAGCGGAAGCAGCAGTTTAACAGGTAGAGCAGGCAGACAGAGGAGTGCTCGTACAGAGTGAACATCTTCAGTACAAACGAGCCGCCTGGGCCCAGAAGGAAGAGTGCGGCCGCAACCTCGCAGTAGTGCAGCGATGACACCAGGGCCTCCTGCTCATCAGGGTTCCCCTGACAGTCAAAGCTCCCGTCCGCCGTCACCACATCAATACGGCACATGTTACCCACAAAGGTCTGCAGCTCCAACAGGTGCTTCTGGCTCATGATGTCTCCTGTGTTGTCCGAGCCAAAGAACCACCAGGGCAGAGTGTTGGCGATGAGGCGGTCGTCTGTGATGGTGGTGCCCCCTCCGTTGGCCTCGTGATAGGGGTTGAGTGTGTTCGCTGCCCAACTCCAGTCACAGGAGCACGTGTGCTTGCTGGTTTTGAGATAGTGGTTCAGAGCGGCGATGAAGGCCCCTGGAGCCTCACACAGGTGAACAGTGTTCAGCTCCCCGCTCCGCAACGCCTCCTCTGGCAGAAGGTTGAAGGTGCCCAGGATCTCATAGAACTTGCACCAGGCCTGAGTGCAGATTTCGGCATTGGCGACGGCTCGCACAGTACCAATGACCTTCCCAGCACGGTTGGTGGAATTGGTATGCTGGTGCCAGACTTCCAGATCCTTATCGCTAAGTTGGTTCTTCACCTCATTTAGTGACGTCTTCAGGGTCTGCAGGAGGACGTGGTCCTGGGCCGGGTGTCTCAGTGCTTCGCTGGGGTCAGGGATACACCACTCCCCATTGGCCGGTTTGACGTATGTCCTGACTTTATTGAAGAGTTTTCTGACCTCTGCAACTACTTCCGGGTCAAAGGCTTCCACGTCAGTGGGCTGCTGCCTGCCAGGTTTCCTCCTCGCTCCCCGGCCCCAACTCATCCTCTCCTCCAGACGCCCTGCAGCAAAAAACAAACAACCGATGTGATTTGATGACATCCACAACGCTATACAATGCATGCATGCATGCCCTGCATAATGTAGATTATATCAGGAAACTTTTATTTACACTCATATTTGTTGACTTTTTAGTTTATATGCATTAATGCCTGGTCCCAGTCTGCGTAGCTACTGCTGTCACTCATATATATATATATATATATATGCATGGGCAGTGGTTGATTACTGATTTATGGCTGGTACCATAACGATTTCTATGGTCTCGGAGTCTGAACACACTAATAAAATAGGCCTAACTGAATAAACCTTTCTAAAGACATAACCAAGCCCGCAATCATTCTGAAAGTCCAGCTACATTGTTGCTAACATGATTTAACTATGATGGAATAGTAGTAGGCTTTGTCTTATGTTAAATGGACATTTGGCAGTGTACATGAATCATTTTCTGCATCTCAAGCAACAGGGTGTGTTTGTAAATTCAATCTGGAGTGACAGAGTGTGCTCTGGGCGTTTGTAAATTCAGAGCGTTGTCAGATTGTCAGTTCCTAAATTCAGAGCGTTTCACTCTTGTAGCGTTCAGAGCGCACACTGGACGCTCCGGCCAAAGAAGAGTAGGGTTGATCCGAGCGTTTTGACCTCACAACCGCAGTCAATCACCCAACGAACTGGCTAACGTTGGCTAGCTACTTCCAGACACAAGTAGAGAACACCTCACTCTGACCATTACTCACCCTAGCAGAGCAGGTTAGGCTGTTTTCATGTTATTCAGAGCTTTGGTGACTAAATGGGGCGCTGGCAACAAGTTAATCACGTTTTTTTGCCGACGTTTACTGATTCCGGCCATATTGAACGGGTGTTGAGCGTTCGTAACTTCATAACGTTATTCTGCGCTCTTGTATACTCAGACGAGTGCACTGAAATCGGAGTAGATAGACAGAGCGAATTTAGAAACGCACCCACAGCAAGTAGGCAGGACAGCTTGCTACACCTCTCTGACTAGCTAGCTAACCTCCTACTAAATAAAGCTAGCCAAACGTTAGGCATTTCATACAATGTGCCTAAAGGCGAAACAAGTAAGCGAAATCATTTATTTACATTTTATTGCTGGCTATAATACATATTTAAGGGATACATAACTTAACTAGTTGTTTAAATGGCCACACATCACACGGGCCAGGACATGATGTCCCCCTCTCCTTGCAGGTGCAGCGGCTACGTCTGTGTTGCTAAGCAAGAAACTACGGGGTCGACTTTTAGGCCTAAACTCATTTCGTTAGCTAACTAAGCTAGTTTCTCTAGCGTTAAGGAACATATTCTAATGAATAACATTAACTAGCTACTATACCTTGCTTGTTTACTGTACAAACACTTCCATAATAGGCACACGTTTACAACGCTTACGGTCGTTAACTTTTGTTTGTAACTTAAGCTTCCCGCCGGTCATAATGCTAACTTAAAAGGTTCCTACCTAGCTAATGCTAGGCCAGCTAATATCCTCTTACGCTCAGCACAGCTAGCTTCTCAGCAGACACACACACACACCACCCCCCACCCCCACTTCTTCGGTGAGGTTTAATGGCGGTTGGCATCCAATATGTTGCATTACCGCCCCCAACTGAACTATAGATCCATTACACTTAAATACTAAATGAGAATCAGAAAAAAATAAAAACATGTATTTATTATAACCCTATCAACTAACCCTATACTCATTAAAACCCATCACCTTATTCCACGACTTTAACCCTCTCTGATCCTACCCTAGGCCAACAGCCTGAGAAGATGGGACACCACCGCTCAACACACCCTGTAACTCTTCTGAATTTAAATCTTGTATACCTAAATACTTCTCTGCAGTTGCCACCACAGCATATATTTTCTGTGATTTACTTCCCATTTCTGCAATATAGTTGATATCCATTACTATGAACGCTAAGAAGCCAACCTTACTGAAGCATACCTCACTGATTGGCCTATCCTTCTGTACTGGCACAAATCTAACACTCACTGGGATCCTCACCATTGACCCATCCTCCTCCACTTTCTTCACTGCCTCAGCATATGACACCTTCTGCACTACTCTTACCCTGGCCACCTCAACCTGCCTCTCTAGCCCCATAGACTTCCGATCCCCAGCAACATGAGCAACCTCACAATTGACAAACAACTTTATCCACCGAAACTTCACAATCCTCTGTCATATGCCCTCTGGCACACTTCACACATCTTGGAATTTCCCTCTTACACACTACTGCAACATGAACATAAACGTTGCACCTGAAACAGAGCAGTGGATTCTGCACAAAAGCTCTAAACAGGTAACTGATATATCCTAACATGACTTTGTCTGGTAGAGACTGACAATGACTCTTCTGTTTCACCATGCTCCCCACTGGGTCTGCGTCACACCAAACGGCAGGCATCACAAACACTAGGAATGTTCAACTTCAATTGCTACACCTCCACACTTACCGCTACCACAGAGAGCTAAGAGCAAAGAAAGAAACAGATCTTGACCCACGTTGCATGACACAAAGCGCCTTCTCCCTCTGGTCATAAGTAACACAAACAAATATCACAAGTCCACTACAGGTTACCTTTAATTGATTTAAGATTCTTCTTCTTTGGGATTGGGTTGGTGGCGCGCATCTGACTTAAGGTGAATACACCGCCACCTACAGTACTGGAGTGTGAGGCCAGGCACAGCCTAACTACATACAATTATGTCCTTAGTCCTGTTCCTCTAAGAAAGTGAAATAGAGCCTTAAAACACCACTTCCCTCCCCCCACTACACCACCCAAACCCCAACCCTGTCCAGCCTCTCTAACCCTTTCACACAATCTCTCCTTATCTACGCTATATAATTCCCAAAATATCAACACATGCTCCACCGTTTCCTCCACTAAACAGTCATCACACTGACCTGTTTCATGTCTCCCTATCACAATGTGGCATTCAAACCTGTATGCCCAAACCATAGTCTACTCCACACAACTTCCTCTCACCTACATCCCATACTCCCCACCTCTTCCTTTACTGATCATTGCATGTGAGAAAATTGGCTCCCTTTACTACTAGCATCCCACTTCCTTTGCCAAAAATCTAACCCTTTTGCTCGGATCAAGGACTTGAATTCCCTGCGGCCCAGAGGGACCTCAATATATACCCTCTCGCCTAACAGCACTCTTAGCCAACACATCATCCTTCTCATTACCCTCCACACGCACATGGGTGGGAACCCAGAAAAAGCTTACCACCACTCCCATTAACAGCACCATCATCTCCAAAAACAAGTCTCCCCTATCTGACCTGCCCGTCTTCACACTACTCAACACTGCAGCCGAATCAAAGCAGATCATCACTCTGAATGTTTCATCTCCTCCACCAATTTTAAACCTATTATCAAGGGCATCAACTCGGCCGCATACACTGACATTATTTAAATGTGTATTGGCGGATCGAAACCGTGATGTGCATACACCGCCACCTACTGTACTGGAGTGTGAGCATACACCGCCACCTACTGTACTGTAGTCAAGGCCTCCCTATTCATCTATCCCTCTTATCTTGCTCTGTGTTTCCACCTATTATTCTGGAGTGTGAGTTCATTACACTTCGTAGAAAAATTGCAAAACCAACTTACCTTATACCCATTAACGCCACCCCAGTTATCACTCCTTTCAACAGCGCCCTGCTCCGGGGAGCAAAACAAGTCCCAGTACTTGTCCCTAGGTGCTTGGGAAGAAGCACCCGTTCCCTCTGGGTGGTACATGCACATTTGTGGCCTGCTGGAGGTCATTTTGCAGGGCTCTGGCAGTGCTCCTCCTTGCACAAAGGCGGAGGTAGCGGTCCTGCTGCTGGGTTGTTGCCCTCCTACGGCCTCCTCCACGTCTCCTGATGTACTGGCCTGTCTCCTGGTAGCGCCTCCATGCTCTGGACACTACGCTGACAGACACAGCAAACCTTATTGCCACAGCTCGCATTGATGTGCCATCCTGGATGAGCTGCACTACCTGAGCCACTTGTGTGGGTTGTAGACTCCGTCTCATGCTACCACTAGAGTGAGAGCACCGCCAGCATTCAAAAGTGACCAAAACATCAGCCAGGAAGCATAGGAACTGAGAAGTGGTCTGTGGTCACCACCTGCAGAATCACTCCTTTATTGGGGGTGTCTTGCTAATTGCCTATAATTTCCACCTTTTGTCTATTCCATTTGCACAACAGCATGTGAAATTTATTGTCAATCAGTGTTGCTTCCTAAGTGGACAGTTTGATTTCACAGAAGTGTGATTGACTTGGAGTTACATTGTGTTGTTTAAGTGTTCCCTTTATTTTTTTGAGCAGTGTATTTAATGTTAACATCCATCGTCACCCCTGAGATGACTCCTTTAACGGGCGCTCTGCTCTGAAGTTCAAAGCATGATACTTCTGTTGTATGGATTCTTTTGAGGCATACTGCAACCTTCCTCTGTTCTACAGAAACCCAGAGATAGATTCCACTTTGATAGATTCCACTTTTCCCAGAGTATGCGTCACCATCTTCGACACCTCAAACGGGTCTCCCATGTATGCATCCTTCACGTACACAAATATCTATCCTCCATTCCAACTTTAGATCATTTCCTTTTTGTTTCATTCTTTGACACTACTGTTGTCCATTCATCTTCACCGACTTTGCTCAACGCAATGCTCGATTCAACCCCGGCATCCACTTCCACCGTCTTCCTCCTGTAACGGCTTTCGTTGGTGGAAGGAGAGGAGGACCAAAATGCAGCGTGGTACGTATCCATAATATTATTTAATCGAGAATGAATACAAAATACAAAAGAACAAGAGAATAAATGAAAACCGAAACAGTACCGTATGGTACGAACACAGGAAACAATCACCCACAAAACACAATAGAAAACAGGCTACCTAAATATGGCTCCCAATCAGAGACAACGACTGACACCTGCCTCTGATTGAGAACCATACTAGGCCAAACACATAGAAATATAAATACAGAACAAAACATAGAAAAACAACATAGAATGCCCACCCCAACTCAAGCCCTGACCAAACTAAAACAAAGACATAAAAAAGGAACTAAGGTCAGAACGTGACACCTCCAAAACGTCCACTTCCCATTTTAGGGCTCTTCTTTCCCAGTCCTAGTCATCCCCCCATTATTAGGATATATCTAAGTTTACATTTTATCACTCTTTTGCTTTTCCACCAGATCCATCTGTATTTTGTGCATTTTATAACCAATAAATCCAGTCTGTGAACCTCATCCAGACAAACACCCACACAAAACCTATAGTTTTAATCCATGTTTGCAACATAACATTTTGAAAAGATTGGATTACGACGACCTTAGGCTGCCTGGTTGGCAATGGGCAGTGCTTGACTTGGTCTGAAATAGGTGTCGGTACTATTTTTGGGTCCCGGTACTGTTTGTATTTAGGTGCTGGAACTTTAAGCCAATATTTAAGGTGTTGGAACTCAAGCTGTAGAACATTTGAGGTGCCAGTACAGTTCTTGTGAGCTGGGGCCCGAGTCAAGCACTGGCAATGGCGCCATTAGGGAAATTCCACACTAAATAGAACTGATCCAGAACCAATTAAGTGAAGTCTGACCTAAGTCCTTCTCTGACTGCACCGAACCATTGGGAAACCAGCAATCCAGAACTTCACCCCCATCCCCCAATGTCTCAGCCTGTAGAGTGGAGCTGCGGGTGATGTAATGGCCTTAATTTGACATGATAATGGTTCGTTTATTAGTCTGAGAGAACAACATAAGAACTGTGTGCATTCTACCCATACTGCCCTGAGGCGCGTACATCTGTGCTCTGTCTCACAATATGTTCCCATATTACTACTGCTGTAACTGTGATAAGAGTTAGACATCTTAGAAATTACTACCTTTAGAGACACATGCCAGTAATGACAGAATGGGGTCGAAAGAGTTGGAATTATTGTACATTTAAAAAATGTTGTTCACTAACCAAAAATATATTGTTTATTTGTGACATGCTTTAGCTTGAGGAAGTCTCAGCCTTTTCTCCACACTTGAGGACGCCATTCTCCTATTCAGACCATTTTAGACAAGTATTTGTGCAAAATTATTTTATTGCCAAAGCAGACCTCCTAACAAGTTACAGTTGAAGTCGGAAGTTTACATACAGTTAGGTTGGAGTCATTCAAACTTGTTTTTCAACCACTCCACAAATTTCTTGTTAACAAACTATAATTTTGGCAAGTCGGTTAGGATATCTACTTTGTAGTAATTTTTCCAACAATTGCTTACAGACAGATGACGGCGAACTTTACACCACTCCAGCTGACACTTGGCATTGCACATGGTGATCTTAGGCTTGTGTGTGGCTGTTCGGCCATGGAAACCCATTTCATTAAGCTCCTGACGAACAGTTATTGTGATGACTTTGCTTCCAGAGGCAGTTTGGAACTCGGTAGTGAGTATTGCAACCGAGGACAGACGATTTTTACTGTCCCATTCTGTGAGCTTGTGTGACCTACCACTTCGCAGCTAAGCCGTTGTTGCTCCTAAACATTGGTTCAGTCCGTTATATCTGGAGTATTTCTCCTGTTTTAGCTGATATCCTTTGTGAATTTAAGTATGCTCTCTCTAATTCCCTCTCTTTTTTCTCTCTCTCTCTCGGAGAACCTGAGCCCTAGGACCATGCCTCAGGACTACCTGGCCTGATGACTCCTTGCTGTCCCCAGTCCACTTGGTCGTGCTGCTGCTCCAGTTTCAACTGTTCTGCCTGCGGCTATGGAAGCCTGACCTGTTCACTGGACGTGCTACCTTGTCCCAGACCTGCTGTTTTCAACTCTCTAGAGACAGCAGGAGCGGTAGAGATACTTTGAATAATTGGCTATGAAAAGCCAACTGACATTTACTCCTGAGGTGCTGACCTGTTGCACCCTCTACAACCACTGTGATTATTATTATGTGACCCTGCTGGTCATCTATGAACATTTGAACATCTTGGCCATGTTCTGTTATAATCTCCACGCGGCACAGCCAGAAGAGGACTGGCCACCCCTCATAGCCTGGTTCCTCTCTAGGTTTCTTCCTAGGTTCCGGCCTTTCTAGGGAGTTTTTCCTAGCCACCGTGCTTCCAGACCTGCATTGCTTGCTGTTTGGGGTTTTAGGCTGGACTTTGTGACATCAGCTGATGTAAGAAGGGCTTTATAAATACATTTGATTGATTTATTGATTGCTATAACTCCTGAGTCTGATGTTGGTTAACAGTAAAACAGTCATATTCAGCATCTCCGCTGTCGGGCTCTACACTGCACCATCACTGATATACCAGTACTCACAGCTGGGATAGAGGGAGGTCAGTGGGGAGGGAGAGTGGGAGAGAAGAGATGCAGAGCAACAACAACAAAAATACGTATAGAGGGAGAGAAAATGGAAGTGTTTCCATATGTTCTGTCATTTCGAGGTGCAGTCTTTATTTACAATGTCTCATTGTGGAGGAACTCATTCAGTCTTCCTGCCTTCATCCCTATGAAACACTGCCCCCTGCTACAGCTCTGCAACATGACACACTGCACGCTGACTGGACTGTAGCTGCATATCTGTTGTGATTAGTTGTGATGGCCACAAAGGAAGAATCATTTATGAATGCACATACATGTCTATGCATACATAAATACATAGATCAATTTCCCCATGCAGTGTTGATATAGCAGCACTACATCAATATGTTATTCTAGACTTGAATTCTGACTCCCATGAACCTCAACTTTAAAAACATGATGAACCTCAAACAGAACCCGGGTACAATCATAATGATGTTGTTTTATTGATAATGACACTGGCAAAGATGACAGTGATGGTTATCAGAATTTGTGGAAGATCTCCATAATGGCAATGGTAGTGCTCTGTCCAAAAATGAAGGCTCCAACAATTACAGTAATCACACCCCACACAGTGCACACCACCCTGCAGACAGGGAGAGAGAGAGATAGAGAGACAGAGGGACAAAA
The DNA here is from genome assembly GCF_016432855.1 of Salvelinus namaycush. NCBI lineage: Eukaryota > Metazoa > Chordata > Actinopteri > Salmoniformes > Salmonidae > Salvelinus > Salvelinus namaycush. The sequence continues at coordinate 15,023,428 of NC_052336.1, read as the reverse complement.
GAGAATGAAATGGGTGGAATCAGGTACATTCATGAATGTTTACAATAGTAATGCAATAGTATGCAATTTAACTCATGTGTTGTGGGCATTTTGTGATTCAATACAAAACCACCAGGGGATCTCATAACTTCAAACTACTCCACTCACCTGACTCTGGGTGACACAGGCTCTGACTGCATAGTGAATACCAGGCAAAGCCCTGCAACACGCATCTCAATGTTAGTTGACACAAGTTTTACACAAACACAGGATCAGCTCAACACAGGAACGCTTGTGAGTCACAAACAACCTCAGACACATGCCTACATATACACACACACACACACTTTGTTTCATACCAGGAAAGATAAAGATGAAGAAGGCACTGATTCCTCCGATAACGCTGATGACCTCACTCATGTCAGGGACGAACATGGCGATGAGGAGGGTGACTGTGATCCAGATGACAGTCAGAATCACTCTGCATTGGTTCTCAAATGAGTGTGTGACCCCACCATGCCGACGGCGACGAATTCGCAACATCAGGTCCAGAATGACAGACCTGTGCAATGAACATAAATTTACACACAGACTCAGTTACATGGTAACACACAGAAACAACCTCTTGTGCTGTTCAAGTGGGGCCCTACCTTCCCAACAGAAGTATAATTGGATAGATGGTGATGATTGATATTCCAAATAGCAGTCTGGCAATGATCATGACCACATCATTTCCAGGATATGACATCAGAATATCAGCCGCCACTGTGCGCCCAAACGTCAGGAAGCCAAAGATACCTAAGAACAGAGAAAGATTGAACATTGAATACTTCCTTGCATCCTAAAATCCATCCTTCTTTCCTTGAGGTATTCACTGCTCAACGCTAAAACCATCCAACTGCTTTCACCAATCCAACCACTTTTATCAGTGATTTACTTCAAGGAAGGAGGGACCATGCCATGATTGACAGGCCAGCTCACCTGTAAGTGTGTAGATGAGCAGACAGAAGAGCATAGAGATCACAGAGATGATCACCCAATGGGAGAGCTTCTTGTTCTCCATGCTGCTGTAGATGGCTATACAGGCCTCATGGCACTGCAACACACAAACACACATTCATATACATACTAATAATACACAAACAGAGTATAGGTGTTGTAGCAGTGTAACACACACACAATCAAAATGCATAACCCTATAGTACAGATACTGTCTCCAGACTTCAAACAGTTAAAAGATTGTTCTGTACCTGGAAGCCAAAACAGATGGTGGGGACGACGCTGAACATTGAGGCCCATGAATCTTTTCTAGAAAACATAGAAAACAGGGAATAACAGATTATCACACACATCATATGGACAAGTGTACTCATACTTGCCGAAGAAACACGTGCACACAAACACACATGCACATACATACACACACTCACACAAACCAACTCACACACTCACTGACCCTTCACTGTGCTCTGGGGTAATGACGGCTGAATGTTCGTCCATCATGTAGTATTTGACAATGACAGCCACACAGAGATATGTAGCAGCCAGAGTGCCCAGCACACTGAGTGATACAGAGAGAGTCAAATAGTCAGAGAAAGAGAGGGGAAATAGGGGGTCTGAATAGCCATGTAGTATCCCAATTTTTAACACACACAGACATGCACAACACATATTACACAGGCAAGCACCCCCGCTCCAACCGACACACCTGGTGTATTTCTGGATGCCAATCTCTTTGGGGATGGAGAGAGGGAGGATGAAGATGAGACACATGATGAAGAGGTGGAACCGTTGGTCCGTGTACCAGTGGTACGGTATCTCGCCCTCAAAGGACCCCGTCACAGTCTCATACAGAGACACACACACTGGAACACATACAGAAAACACTCATAGATACACGTTAAAACATTTTCAGGACGTTGGTGGTTCTATCGGTATATCAGATAACCACATCCATTTTCCATTTATAACTGTGGCTATGGGGCCATTGTGTGAACGACGTGATGCTGTGCCAATGCTGGTCTGGACGTTATCACTCACGTTTGTCTAGCTGGTCCTGCACCACCACCAGGAAGGCCACAGAGATCATGAAGAGGTTGAAGCAGAAGCAGACCTCACACAGCTGGCCGATGGCCCCCCCACACACCTCTCGCACCACGTCCTGATAGGTATTCTTTCTGCTGATGGACGAAGCATAGCCCAGGATGATCAATCCGCTGATCAGGAACACCAGTGATACCTGGGGGTCGGGGTTGAAGGAGAGTGTTTTGCAGTACAGATATCATTATGTCTGAGCACATAAATGGTTCCAGTGCTATTCTCCCTTCCTCCCTGAATTGAATCCCTAAAATTGTTTGGATAAGTGCTAGAAGTTTGACAGGGAGCTCACACTTGGCAATTTAAATGCAAACCATGTTCCCCATCAATGATACAGTGAGATGGAAACCACTAGACTAATTGTGTGTCGTAGCCCTGATGGAGTAAATCATCCACCCATCAGACACATACAGAAAGAAGCACAAATACACACACAGGCAGGCATTCACTGTGGGTACTGCTGCTATTACAGTATACATGCATGTGTGCCTGCCTGGCTCCTGACCCATGAGCCCTTCATTAGAGTTAGCCTGTGAAAAGACGCATCTCATTCACACCAAGGAACGGAAATTCAACAAAGCAGGCCTAGGCCATGGGTGTATGCGGCCTCACACAGGCAAACACACACAGGGGCAGACTGGGACCAGAAATCAGTCCTGACATTTCTAACACACCGGCCTATTTTTTCCCTCGAGGCACCCATTATTAGCCAGTTAATGATCATTTTGTGCAACAACAAAAAACAAGCAAAACAGGCCCACTGGGCTAGAAATGGAACAGACCATCTGGCATTTGCCCAATATGCCAGATGGCCAGTCCACCACCGTGACACACACACAAACTAATATGAGAACATGTAAGTATTAACAGGATGAAGTAAACTAATTTTTACTTTAATGAAGGGTGCAACAAGGTGCAAGGGTGCTATGACTTCCACAGATTTCCCATAGTGCATGTTTGATTGAATTGACAGCAAGTTACAGCACATTTCTTGATTGTGTGGACAAAAAAAATGGTTTTCTGTTTTATTACTTTACTTTACTTTAAACAATCCCACTATTTTGGTTCTTGATTTTTGATTTCGCTCACCATTTCAACGCTGATGGCTTTATTGACTCCTCCCGCCTTCTCGAAAGCCCACGGGAAGTTAAGCAGTCCCGCGCCTAGGGCAGATTTGAGCATTATGAAGATGGCACCGAACGAACCGAGCCGTGGGGGATCCGCGTGCGACGCAGATCTCGCCAACAGGCTGATACTCTCACGAGCAAGTTCTTCCATGTTTGGCCACACAGGTCACCGTCCTTGTCCGTCTTTGCAGTACAGTTTCCTGGAGTCGGGATGGCAGATGTTACCGTTGCGCTTCAAAGCCCTTCTGCCTTCAAGTGCGCCCTGAGCCTCAAATAGCTATAGAGTGTGAGGAGATTAATTTAAGTGTCGCTGAAGTTTCCAGTCCCATAGAGTCCTCAGTGTTATGGCTTCAGAAAGAAAAAGTAGTCTTTCATACATTTGTGCTATATATACTGTATATATAGGCCTACCCTAGGTGGCCGCTCATTCTGTCCATGAGGCATCCACGCGCATCGCCACGATTACACAAGAGAAGCCGAGGTGGACTCAGATAAAACAGCCAACACATTTCACTCTGAGGTGACAAATATGACACCAGGCTGCGACCGTTACTGTGTGTGTGTGTGTGTGTGTGTGTAATTTTGTGTCTGACTGTGTGTGACTGGGACACATGTAATCCCACTGGGTACATACTTAAATTCAATGCATTTTCCATGTTTGTTAAACGTAATTTCATTGAAATGACGTGTAACCAACGTTGATTCAACCAGTGTTTGTCCAATGGGATAATATGCCCTGTTTCACCCCATACAGAACCAATCAGTCGATATAATCGAGAACAATCATCAGAAATCAAGCGATACGAATCAGACAGTAGGGCGCCGTCTGACGCACTAGTTGGTCAGAAGGTTCAAATCATCGTTTCATATCGTAATTTCCGAGTAGGGGGGAATGATCATTTTAATTGTGCTGAAACTAGAATATCTTATGATGTCCGTTCCCTTCGTCAAATGTGCGTACTGGGTTTTTAAAAGTGTTTTTACCCCGGGATAGCCAGCTAATATGACCCATAGTAAGGAAGAACATGTATTGAGTGCAATTCGATCTACAGTACATCTACACCACGATATGATACGTTGATTTGAACCTTCTGACCAACTAGTGGGTCTGGCGGCGCCCCACTGTCTGATTCATATCGCTTGATTTCTGATGATAGTTGTCGATTATATCGACAGATTGTATTTGCATCTGGTGACTGTTTAGTGATTATCAGCTCTTTGTCCAGTTATATGAAGAACAGTGGCTGGCAGCCGCTAGTATAGGAACAGAGGAGCGCGGTGCATAAAGGTGCATGTGCGTAAAATTGATACGAGCGACATTCGTCTAGAATTCGAGTTAACTCAGACGACACAGAGGCCCACTGAGAGTAAAATATGCTCAAAGGAATTCGGCACGAGAGTGACTCGTGCCAAAAGCAAACAGTATCACCTGAGCAAATAGGATAACGTGACGCGTGCTGACAGCGAACCTGACAACTGCATGGTTTAATGTGGCTTATTTATGAGGATCTAGTCTCCCGTGGCCATCCTTGCAAAATGAAATTAATTGTATGATCAGCAGGTAAACGTTTGTGATTTACAAGTACAAATTGTCATTTTGACAGATGGAAAACCCTCCTTGTTTGTAATGTGAACTTTAGGATCAGGAGCAGGTCAGGGGTCAGATGGTCATCTCTCAGGTGCACCTGACAAATAGCATGCAGCAGAGGTCTGTCAAACAATAGAGAATACATTCTCTCAGGTTCTTCCTCTTTCATTGTGTGTGGTATGCAATGCATCTGAGAGAACAAGATGCAGGTGCTGTCTGGAGCTTCAACATTCACATCCTCCAGATCAGGGAGATCATGTGGAGAGTCATGTGACCTTTAGTCAGGGGTTAAGGCTTTAGTGCTCTAAATTAAGGTTAGAATCAAGAGAAAAATGATATGAGTCTGGGGCAGTCTGTGCTTTTGGATAAGACACTGATGGAAAGGGACAATATTTTTGCTGATAATGTAAATGAGTACATTAGCAGTTTAAAAAAAACACATTACACTATTTACATGTAATCAGTTACTCTCCAACCCTGCTCTATGATCACCTCAGCTGTCTGAGATTTTGTCTGGCCACATACTGACCACTCTCTCTAGCTTCTCTCTTTTTTGTAGTTGCTCTCTCTCGCAATGCTACCGTACCTGTAAACTTACAGTCATTGTGCTAACACTAGTTAGTATTGACTCACGAAACTACCGCTACTTCATACTGCATGCAGACATACAAATGGTATCTATGAGTTCATCTGACTCTGGGTAAGTAGAACAAGGGCTTAAATGTTGTTATCTCGTAGTATCAGTACTTTATTCTGCTGCTGTGCTTGTTCCCCCTCTGGCTGACCTCTCACCCTCTTGTTGCTAGCTCTCTAGCTGATCTCTGTCCAGATCCTGTCTTTCTGGGTGCAAATGTATACGAGTGTGTGTGTGTGTGTTTGGCATATATATCCTACAGTGCATAAAGTTTCACTTTGCATCTTTTATTAAGGTTTGCATTTTTCATTCAACTCTCCCATTTCTGTATCCAGTGGGATACAGGTCCCTCGGGATCGGAAGAACCCCTTGTTCACCATCTGCACGCGTGCATTCTTCTTGTAGGGAGCCTCCAGGGGCTTGTCTACATGCCAGCCATACATAGACGATGAGAGGACAGGCACCCGTCTACCCCTTTCCTGGTGCAACAGGACAAAATGCAAAATGACATCAATAATGGGCAGTAAGAGTTCTAAGTGGACTGGCAAAAATGAAGGGACATCTTCAGAAAGATTATGGCCCAGAGAAGAACTTTGTAAATACTTACCTCCTTATTAATGTTCAGTGTAAGGTTCACAGCCTTGTCATCACGTGACACTTTGGGTTCATACCCCTCCCTGAGATGGAACACTGCATCATAAACCCTTCCTTGCTCCTCACGCTGTGTATACAAAAACAACTGTGATTAACAATTGGCTAATGCCATCATTGGAGGTAGTAGCGTCCCTGGAAGCATATTTTAGAGGAGGTAGTGCCATATAGCTTAACTACAGGAGTACTGGTTTACAACAAGCCCTGCCCCGGATGTAATCTGCCTAAATGACTACCGCCACGTAGCACTTACGTCAGTAGCCATGAACTGCTTTGAAAGGCTGTGTAACGATTCTCGTGGGCTGAAGGAAGAGTGGACCAAGGTGCAGCGTTTAAAGTGTTCATGATTTAATAATAAAAAAACAAATCGAACAAAAACAACTAACAGGAGAACGAAAGCGAAACAGTTCTGTCTGGTGCAGACACAAAAACAGAAAACAACTACCCACAAAACCCATGTGGACAAGAGCTACCAAAGTATTGTTCTCAATAAGAGACAACGATAGACAGCTGCCTCTGATTGAGAACCATACCCGGCCAAACAACAAAGAAATACAAAACATAGAACACAAAACATAGAATGCCCACCCCAACTCACGCCCTGACCAAACCAAAATAGAGACATAAAAAGGATCTCTAAGGTCAGGGCGTGACAGGCTGGTCATGGCTCACATCAACACCATCATCCCGGAAACCCTAGACCCACTCCAATTCGCATACCTCCCCAACAGATCCACAGATGAGGCAATCTCAATCGCACTTTACACTGCCCTTTCCCACCTGGACACTTCCCTTTCCCACCAGCTCAGTGTTCAACACTATAGTGCCCACAAAACTCATCACTAAGCTAAGGACCCTTAGACTAAACACCTCCCACTGCAACTGGATCCTGGACTTCCGAACGGGCCACCACCAGGTGGTAAGGGTAGGCAACAACACATCTGCCACGCTGGTCCTGAACACCAGGGCCCCTCAGGGGTGCGTGCTTAGTCCCCTCTTGTACTCCCTGTTCACCCACGACTGCGTGGCCAAGCACGACTCCAACACCATGATTAAGTTTGCCGACGACACAACGATGGTAGGCCTGATCACCGACAACAATGAGACAGCCTACAGGGAGGAGGTCAGAGACCTGGCAGTGTGGTGCCACGACAACAACCTCCATCAATGTGAGCAAGACAAAGGAGATGATCGTGGACTACAGGAAAAGGAGGGCCGAACAGGCCCCCATTAACATTGACAGGGCTGTAGTGGAGTTTTAAGTTCCTTGGTCTCCACATCACCAACAAACTATCATGGTCCAAACACATCAAGAGGGCACGACAACAACTTTTCCCCTCAGGAGACTGAAAAGGTCCCCAGATCCTCAAAAAGTTCTACAGCTGCACTATCGAGAGCATCCTGACCGGTTGCATCACAGCCTGGTTTGGCAACTACTCGGCATCCGACCATAAGGCGCTACAGAGGGTAGTGTGTACGGCCCAATACATCACTGTGTCCAAGCTTCCTGCCATCCAGGACCTACACTACTGTTCAAAAGTTTGGAGTCACTTAGAAATGTCCTTGTTTTTGAAAGAAAAGCACATTTTTTGTCCATTAAAATCAGAAATACAGTGTAAACATTTTTAATGTTGTAAATGACTATTGTAGCTGGAAACAGCTGATTTTTAATGGAATAATTGCGTAGGCGTACAGAGGCCCATTATCAGCAACCATCACTCCTGTGTTCCAATGGCACATTGTGTTAGCTAATCCAAGTTTATAATTTTAAAAGGCAAATTGATCACTAGAAACCCCTTTTGCAATTATGTTAGCACAGCTGAAACTGTTGTGCTGATTAAAGAAGCAATAAAACTGACCTTCTCTAGACTAGTTGAGTATCTGGAGCATCAGCATTTGTGGGTTCGATTACAGGCTCAAAATGGCCAGAAACAAAGAACTTTCTTCTGAAACTCGTCAGTTTATTCTTGTTCTTAGAAATGAAGGCTATTCCATGCGAGGAATTGCCAAGAAACTGAAGATCTCGTACAACACTGTGTACTACTCCCTTCACAGAACAGCGCAAACTGGCTCTAACCAGAATATAAAGAGGAGTGGGAGGCCCCGGTGCACAACTTAGCAAGAGGACAAGTACATTAGAGTGTCTAGTTTGAGAAACAGACTCTTCACAAGTCCTCAACTGGCAGCTTCATTAAATAGTACCCGCAAAACACCAGTCTCAACGTCAGAAAAGAAGAGGCGACTCCGGTGTCTGTGTTCTTTTGCCCATCTTAATCTTTTCTTTTTATTGGCCAGTCTGAGATATGGCTTTTTCTTTGCAACTCTGCCTAGAAGGCCAGCATACTGGAGACTTGTGAGGCGTCTGTTTCTCAAACTAGACACTCTAATGTACTTGTCCTCCTGATTGCAAAAAGGTTTTCTAATGACCAATTGGCCTTTTAAAATGATAACCTTGGATTAGCTAACACAACATGTCATTGGAACACAGGAGTGATGGTTGCTGATATTGGGCCTCTGTAAGCCTAAGTAGATATTACATTAAAAATATGCCGTTTCCAGCTACAATAGTCATTTACAACATTAACAATGTCTACACTGTATTTCTGATCAATTTGATGTTATTTTAATGGACAAAAATTGTGCTTTTCTTTAAAAAACAAGGAAATGTCTAAGTGACCCCAAACTTTTGAACGGTAGTGTATATACTAGGTGGTGTCAGAGGAAGGCCCAAAAAATTGTCAAAGACTCCAATCACCCAAGTCATAGACTGTTCTTTCTGCTACTGCACGGCAAGCGGTACCGGAGCGCCAAGTGTAGGTCCAAAAGGCTCCTTAACAGGTCCTACCCCGAGCGCTATAAGACTGCTGAACAATTATTTAAATGGCCACCAGGACAATTTACATTGACCCCCCCTCCCACTCGCTGTTTATTATATATGCATAGTCACTTTACCCCTACCTACATGTACAATTTACCTCGACTAACCTGTACCCCCACACATTGACTCGTATATAGCCTACTTATTGTTATGTAATTTTATTGTGTGCGTTTAAAAAAAAAAAAATTTGGTAAATATTTTCTTAACTCTATTTCTTGAACTGCATTGTTGGTTAAGGGCGTATAAGTAAGCATTTCACGGTAAGGTCTACGTAAGGTCTAAACCTGTTCTATTCGGTGCATGTGACAAATACAATTTTATTTTATTTGCTGTAGCCTACCCCCTCAGTTGCTACATGGCAGCAGTGAGTTCATCCAGTCTCATAGACCTTTGTTAGAAATGTGCTCCCTTTTACATTGCGTTTTATATTTGGCCATGTCTTTAGAGGGGCAATAGATCAGCATCTGTTCATTTTGCCTACAGCCTTTGACCTTTTTGGCACAGAGGTAAGGCTAAGGCACTGACTTTCCCATGTTTACTGCAACTTATATCAGATGAGAATAATACACTATGGTGCAATTATGTAGGCTTAGGCGGATATTTTATGTTTCATAGCAATGCATTTGATTTACCTCTGGTAACATGCGCTGGAAATAAGAGGAACGGGACACTGCGTCAAGCTCCCTTTGAGTGAAGCTTTGCGTCCGCATGCTCGTGTTGTCCCCTTCTGTCTTGCTCATGTCACTGCACTAGCGTGGAACAACGGGTTGCAACAGTAAGCCTTGATTTAGGTGTCTTCAAAGAAAGCTATGCTTGTCAAATATACCCCTCAATTTAAAGGTTCACGTACCTCTCACTATGTAGCCTATGACGTCAGTTGCAAAAAAAATTTTTTAGTTGATTCTGTCACAAACGTTGTGTGTTCAAGCATAAAAAAACGTTTCCTGCTGACTGTATTTTAGCCTACAATAAATGTAGTTTAGACGGTATACTGATTCTCTACACTATACAGGGCATTGCTTGTTTTGTCACATAAACTGAAATTAAGCAAACTATTAGAATGTTAGCAACCAGCAAATAGCGGAGAGATTTCTGCATATTGAACCTTTAAAGCGGCAAACAGCAGTTCAAACAATAACAAACCGCCATCTACCCGTTTCAGTAAAAAGCGGAGGGAAATGGCTGAAGAAATGTAACCAATGTCACATTATTAGACAGAGCTATGGAATCAAGGACTGAGCATCAATGATATCAACATTATAGTTCTAACCATGTGTATAGGCTATATGGTGTTTATTTACATGTACTTTGTTTCCAAACATTGGATTGAAACGCTTGTATTTTGGGTTCTGATGGGATATGACAGTTGAACTAAACTCATGCAGCATTTATAAGTTATCTTCTTCAAGAATCAATGGGTACATTTCCTTTATTCAGATGAATGAAGCAATTTCAGATTGCCCCTTTAAGGTGTTAGCTTGCTTTGTTTTGGGTAGCCTAATCATCGTTGTAGCCTTGTATAAGCCTACTGTAAGAGTTAGTTCATATAAATGCATATAATTACATAACTAGAAATAAAACTAGATGTATAGGATCTCTGCCTTTTTGTGGTCGACAATAGATTTACAATTCAGAATAGGATACATTGATTACATACACGTTTTATTTTGGAATCGCTGTATCCTGTGTAAATATTCATATTTTTAGCTCGGGGAAAACATTTATTGACTGTCAGTCCTTTTGACCAATGAAAATGTTTAAGTGTAAAGACGGCTTGGCTACATTAGTTTATATCGGAGCCATCGAGGCGGTTCGATTAATCCTGCCCGGGCGCTCGTGTCGGCGGTTTTGCGTCGGCTGAAAGTTGATTGTATTCGATTTGGAACCGGGCCACCTCCTGGGCGTGAGCCAGGCGAACTCCGCTCAAAGTCCATGGCGAGGTCGGCTCAAAACAAAAGTGACTTAATTAAGCACGTGTAGTAATTACTAGGATTCTGTGTTTTCCCATGCTAAAGGGATTGCTTTAGATAAAAACGGTTTATCTGCCTTCCCAATGAAAAATAGTTAGAAAATTAGAACAATTAATTTTATGGAAAAGCGATGTATGTTTCTGTACGATGCACCATGCTGCCTTGTTGACAAAATGACCGAGCGGCGCAGATTACTGTTCGATTTGGGAAGGGCGCTCCTACCTCCCCGATATCACCCGATGACGTACCGTGCCATACCCGGTGCCCCGCGGTTTAGCATAATCGAATCCGCACATTATTACTAATGAATGTCTTTGTTTTTTATAATGTATTTTCTTTTATTTATGTAATTCAAGGCTAATCTGTCAAATAGAACTTGGTCTCAGTATGACTCCCTGATAAATAAAGTTTAAATTAAATATGACTCTGGTTTGCACAACCAATCATGAGAGGATAGCGGTCGTCGTTTGGTGTTCCCCGTTGCTATGGAAACACAGAAAAGCTTTACCGGAAAATAGCTGATAGGGAGTTTATGACAAGTTATTACAACTGGCTAATACTTTAACACAAACTGTTAACTAAACAAGTAAATAGTATATAGAAGTAGTAATCACTTAAAACAATCGACGATGCATCCTAAACCCCTCGAATCCGGTGAGGTGGAAGAAGAGAGTGGCGAGGAATCCAGTACGACCATGCAAGCTGGAGATGCAGAAATATTGCTGGACGCGATGTCAACAACTTCCAGTAAACTAGGTTAGACAGTTCACTATAATTTAGCATAATAGTCAGCACATGGCAACATGTTAAATAATCGCATGTGTCTAGCCATGTCTGAAGTTATCCTCCTTTCTCACTTCAGAGGAGGCCCCCACGGCGAACTGCAGCCCCCTGCCAAACGATATCGAAGGAGACCGTTGTGTGTCCTCACATACAGAAGTCGACAAACTCATACAAGCACAACAACAAGAGAAAAAGGAAAAGGACTCGGGTCCAAGGTCATCTTAAAAGCTAGGAATTGGCTGTCAGTAGTCTTCTAGCATTATTGTTCGTTCTGTCTAGCATTCTAACCAGTGACGCTTTATGTTCCTCAGAATGACAAAGACATTTCTGAAGGACCACTGCAAGCAAAATAAACTCTACATGACACCTCGATTGAATGACACACTGTATTTGCACTTCAAAGGTATGTGTGGAATTGTTGTTGTTGTTTATGGACGGTTTACATATATTGTTACATGAATAATTTATAGAAATTTAAATCATAAGCTTTGTGTGGTCTATATAGAATTGTAGGTGGAATATAACTACGCTGTTAGTGTTCTTGTAGTATTCTAATGTAGTTATTTGTTTTATGTTTTGTTTTATGTTTGCCACCTCTTAGGCTTCTCCACTATAGAGAATCTGGAGGAGTACACAGGGCTGAAGTGTCTCTGGCTGGAGTGCAACGGGCTTCTGCGCATCCAGAACCTGCAGGCCCAAACAGACCTACGCTGCCTCTTCCTCCACCAGAACCTCATACACAATCTGGAGAATTTAGAACCACTTAGCAAGCTCTGCACCCTCAATGTCTGCAACAACTACATACACACCATCGAAAACATTGGTGAGTCTGTCCTCACTCTACATACCACACCTATCTGGCTATCTCAGTGTGTGTATATGTGACTCCATCTATCTGATTTGTGAGTATTTTCCCAGCCTGCCTCCCTGATCTGGGCACCCTGCAGATAGCCCATAATAAGCTGCAGACAGTGGGAGACGTGGAGCATCTGAGTCAGTGCCTCTCCCTCAGTGTACTGGACATGTCCCACAACCTGCTGGATGACCCAGACATCCTCACTGTGCTGGAGAGAATGCCTGAACTGGTGAGAAGACATGCTCACAACAGGCTCACACAGATTAACAGTACTGTATGCTAATAGAGATCATATCATCTTTATTCATTAGTATGCCCATGCGCATGACACACTGACTATAAAATGCAAATACTCTTGCTTCATGCTGATAATATACCCAAGCCTGTGTATGTGTGTGTGATTACACCCTTGTTGTTCCCTCCTCCTCAGCGCGTGCTGAACCTGATGGGAAATGAAGTGATAAAGAAAATCCCATACTACAGGAAGACTATGATCATACGTCTAAAACAGCTCACGTACCTGGATGACCGACCTGTGTTCCCAAAGGACAGGTGCATTACCAGTTTGTCTCTGTTTGCCTGTGCATGTCAAACTTATGGTTGAGTCATTGTGTGGTCTGTGATGTTGGTCCTTGGTTGCTGTATGATTGTCATGTGGTTGCGGTATGAAGGGCGTGTGCAGAGGCGTGGGGGACAGCGGGTCCAGAGGGGGAGAGCAGGGAGAGGAAATCATGGCAAACACGAGAGAGAAGGAAGATCCAGGACAGTCTGGACGCCATGGCAACCATCAGAGACCAAGCCAGGGAGAGACTGCGAGTCAGAGAGCTGCAAGAGAGAGGTACGCACACACACACTCATATCCACACGCGCACACACACACACACACACACACACATACTTGAAACCTCCTACACACACACAACGTAGAGAAGGTTCGATAAGGGTGTGTTGACCTTTTCTAGGGGAGTATGAGACCACTACAACACCAGAACTTGAGAGCCCCAGTGAAAATAACCAGAGCCACAATCAGAGCCCGGGCTGGGAGGAGAGGATCCAGGCATTTGTGGAGGACAGTCTGGAGGCCCATGAAGAGTTCCTACAGACACAGAGAGAACAGCCAGAAAAGGAGGAGCTAGGGAATGAACAGCCACTGAAGAAGCAGCTAGACAGAGAACAACCAGAAAGAGAGGATCCGGAGAGAGATCAGCTAGAGAGAAAGCACCAAGAGGGAGATCAGCTAGAGAGAGAGCACCAAGAGGGAGATCAGCTAGAGAGAGAGGACCAAGAGGGAGATCAGCTAGAGAGGAAGCACCAAGAGGGAGATCAGCTAGAGAGAGAGCACCAAGAGGGAGATCAGCTAGAGAGAGAGGACCAAGAGGGAGATCAGCTAGAGAGGAAGCACCAAGAGGGAGATCAGCTAGAGAGAGAGCACCAAGAGGGAGATCAGCTAGAGAGAGAGGACCAAGAGGGAGATCAGCTAGAGAGAAAGCACCAAGAGGGAGATCAGCTAGAGAGAGAGGACCAAGAGGGAGAGCAAGCAGCAGAAGAAAGCTTAAAGGAAGAACTGTTAGAGTTAAACCAGTCAAAGAGAGAACAACTACAAAGAAGGCAGGCAAAGAGAGAGAAGTTAGAGAGAGAGCAGTCAGTATGTGGCCAGCCAGAGTCTCAGACAGCTGGGGTGATTGTAGAGCACGGTCCTGGACCAATGGTGACTGAGCTAGAGGAGACAGAGGACCTGGAGACCATCCACCTGGAGCCACGCCCACCACTTCGTATTGATGTGAGTCATACTGACCACCACAGCCAAGCATTACCAGTCACTATCACTATAATAGAGTGATTAATACACTGTAATAACGTTTTATAGTTGTTATCTAGTCCCTCTCCATCAGCATCTTATCCAAAAGCACAGACTGCCCCAGACTCATATCATTTAGCTCTTGACTCTAACCTTCATTTAGAGCACTAAAGCCTTGTCCCCTGACTAATGGTCACCTGACTCCACAGGATCTCCCTGACCTGGAGGATATGGATGTTGAAGATCCAGACAGCACCTGCATCTTCTTCTCTCAGGTACATTACATACCACACACTAGGCTGTAACTTTTATTACCCAAAAGAAAGAATAGAGGGCCTCCCGGGTGGCGCAGTGGTCTAAGGCACTGCATCGCAGTGCTAGCTGTGCCACCAGAGCCTAGGTTCGAGCCCAGGCTCTGTCGCAGCCAGCCGCGACCAGGAGGTCCATGGGGCGACGCACAATTGTCCTAGCATTGTCCGGGTTAGGGAGGGTTTGGCCGGTAGGGATATCCTTGTCTAATCGCGCACTAGCGACTCCTGTGGCGGGCCGGGCGCAGTGCACGCTGACCAGGTCGCTAGGTGCACGGTGTTTCCTCCGACACATTGGTGCGGCTGGCTTCCGGGTTGGATGCGCGCTGTGTTAAGAAGCAGTGCGGCTTGGTTGGGTTGTGTTTCGGAGGACGCATGGCTCTCGACCTTCGTCTCTCCCGAGCTCGTACGGGAGTTGTAGCGATGAGACAAGATAGTAACTACTAACAATTGGATACCACAAAATTGGGGAGAAAAAGGGGGTAAAATTAAACAGAAAAACTAAACAAAAAAAGAAAGAATAGAATACCTTTAGCATTTATTGTACAATAGTCAGCAGGCATATTCCAAATACACACAATTAGTCTCTAAATTACTCACATTTATTTTATTTTATTAGGTCAACACAGCATTTAAGTCAGCAGTGTATTTAATTTGGGTCAGCTGTGTTGTGTCTGAATTGACCACCTGTGTTTCCAGCAAGTATTCCGGCCAAAGATAGAGGTAATTTCAGGAGACAACAACGATGTAGATCCAATCATACATCAGAGTGGGACAGTGTGGACCACAGAGACCACACCTACCTCAGATCCATACTCATCTTCACTGTTCAGGGTCTGTGACAACACGTCAAACAAATCGCCCACCAATCACCTAGTAGCATTGGACCCAGAGGCGGGGGATGCCCCAGAGCTGGTGATATCAGAACCTCAGGGAGAACCCAGACAGAGGCAGAGCCCTGAAGCCAGCAAACCAGGTTGTCTCATTGAGGAGCTGGATTAACTCTGCAGAAGGCTGTGATAGCATTAACAACACTAGGTTTAGGTGTTCAATCTGGGAAAGCCTTGTTTTGCTGAAGACAGGTACAATGTAAGCACAGAGAGCTGCTATGAAGCTATTTTGCAGCCGTGGGTTTACACCCAACACATTTTCCGCACTAAACAATTATTATTATTTTTTTTGTTAGTTATTCGTAGCTGTTCTGTTACTGGTAATACTTTATATTCTGTATTCTCAGGCTCAGTGTTCTAAATTAAATGTTCATGAACCGCATTCAAGTCCATTCCAAGATAATCCCAGGCAGATTATAGCCAGGGCTCATAAAATAAAACGTTATAGTACAGTATGGGGAAATTGTCTCATTGCTTGTTACGCAAATACTTAAAATATACCACTAGGTGGCACTTAAGTACCAAATGTGCACCTCATATGTGCAATATACTGGCCCATTCTTACAGAAAATAAAACATAAAAAACAAAAACAAGTTTAGAAAATAGAATAATGATGATGATGATCATGCAGAAATGTGAACCTAAAGAACAGTTATTTTGTCAAAGTCTTTGCGTGTTTTAGTAGTGGTATTATTACAGACCTGCTAATGCAAAAACACATAGAATCTCTTCTTTATCATTTCATCTACCCGGGACTGAGGGTGAGATTTCAGGGCCCAGTGCTCAGGTCAAATACTGGTCACAGGGACTCTAGAGAATAGATTTTAGTAGATTGGGTCTTTTAAATAAAGGTACCAAAAAGAGGATTAACAAAAAATATATCCACCTGTCTCCTCATCTCTCTTGTCATAGCCACACGCATGCACAAATGGGATTGTCTACTGTTCTCTAAATATTTGTTTCTGTTCATGACCATGTTCACATCATAATTCACCATCTCTTCATGTTTCCTCCTCCCTCTACCTCCCTCCCTCCCCTACTCTGACACATGGCTAGGATGTGCAGTGTGTCCTGGGCTGTCAGGGTGCATCGAGGGATGCTGGGCAGGAACAAAGACAGATTAAATTGATCTGCTCATGACCTTCTGTTATGAAAGGATTTAAGAGCAAAGATTACAAACACACACACATACAGGATACACACACATTGCACGTTACATGCTACACCATACATATTCTTGTTAATATATTTTATTACAAATGAATGCATGAATTATTATTCAATCTAACTGTCTGGGTTAATCAGATGTGTGTCTGATTTCACATCTTACAATTGAATGAAACAAAGCATGCACCCCTTAAAGCAACTGCTCTGAGCAACCTCACATGAAACTATGAAAACAAACATGTATCTAAGTGAAGTGCAGCTTCTGATATCATTTTTACATTATGATGAATCATTACATAATAAGTCCACAGGCACAATGTGTGTGGTGGCTATTCCATGCCCAGTGCCCACATAGGCAATGCAAGAATCAATGATTGGGGAATATAGGGATTTAGTCAGCTGGTGGCTGAGTAAAATACATTTTACAGGTGAACTCTTTTATAGCTCATATAAAAACACGAAAGTGGCTGGCCCGCCCCTAAAGTGACTTATCAACTGTATGCAAGGATTCCTCTGTGTTGTCTAAGGAATTCAGAATTATCTGTGTTGATCTCACCAACCCCCATTGTCACACCTCTGGGTAGCAGAGGTTCTGTTGTCTTTACAGGTCTGTAGGTCTGATATCTGATTGGAAGTTAATTCTACAGTAATGCTATTGATCAACAACTCAGATTCTGAATCCGAACAACTCAAACGTTATAAAAGGTCTTAGATTCATTCTTTCTATTTTTTGTTCCTGAACTGCTGTGGTGAGATACTCCGTCTTTCTTTCTTACTTTCTCCCTCTCCCATGAGCTATGTGCCATGGCTCAAGCTATGGTTTCTTTGTCTCTCTCTCTGACCATGCCTAGAATGCTTGCTAATGCTTTGTAACTTAAGCTTTATGTCTTGTATGTGAATCCATTCATTTCATAAAGTTATTAAATAATACTTGCTTTGATATTCACTTCTCGTGACAATTCCTTGATATTAGTCAGCATAATACTTGATTGCACATGGTTTAACTATATTCTTTTGCATATTGTTATTTATCTTATGAAGTCAGATAATTCAGTTAATGGGCTTATTGCTTAGTCTTATTTACAAGTTGCATGTGAGGTATATATAACATATTCATACATACATGTATCAAATATTGCCCCACTACACATGTCACATATAAAAACAGAGTTCACACAACCTGTAGATTGTAGAGCAACTCTGTATCAGTAATGTCAGTATCAGTAATGTCAGTACTTCCCTCTTATAAATGATAGGTGGTATACAGACAATTGCACAGAGAGGTTGACATAGAAACTTTATTTGACATAATATGCATAATAATGATGTCCATAACGCTTGGGAGTCTTTTCTTGCGTTTCTGTGTGTGTGTGTGTGGATGCGTGTTGGAGGAGGTATGCATTTTGGAGTGCGCTTGCGTGTGTTGGAGTGAGGGGTTTTTACAAGTGTGTGTTGGTTAATTTGATGCTCAGTCCATTTAAACACAAGGCTCACAGAGAACCTATAGCAGTCTGAGGGAGGCCAGGGCTACATCCTGAGCAGGAGCAGTAGAGAGATGCATGCTGAGAGCAGAAGCGGGGTGTAGGCGGGTCCAAGGTGATGCGTGTACCCTTTTAGAGTTTCTTGATTGGTCTGGTCTGACGTTGGTGGCCTCTGGGAGGGTGGCACGGGCACTGTATTGGGTGCCAGTGTGGTGCGGCTGGCACACATGTCATAGAGGTTTCCAGAAAACTGTGTCTTCCTGGACTCTTGCCTCAGAGACTCCCACACAGCCGCTGCATCTCCAGGACAACTGGCAAGTGCCGCATTCGCACACACATGGAACGCATCCCATGATCTGTAAGGGGGCAATGAACTCTAAACTCTAAGGAATTCTGAAGGTTGTGAATGAGGGACGTGTAAGGGAGTGAAACGTGTGTGTGTTTACAGGTATTGGAGCACATGTTGGGCTACAGTCTGATTCTGTATGAGTGACTTGGTCTGAAAATGTGATTTAGTCAGATGAACATTTACAACAGTTATTTGTGTGAGGAGATGGGAGAATATGCGAGGAGAAAAAGAGAGCTGGAGTGATTCAGAGAGAGACTCACCTGCAGACTGTGTCAATGTCCTGTTTGCTCTGCTCTTTCTGTGTGTCACCCAGACTGTCCCCCAGAGTGAGGAGACACTGAGCAAAGCTCTTGTAGATGACGCCACAGGAGCTAGGGAGCGCAACAGCCCAACACACATGGGCCAGACCTGAGGGAGGGGAGGGAGTGAAGAGTATCAATGTGAATTACAGTAGATAGATAAGCTCCTTTGTCCACTGCTGTTAATAGATTACTTTTCATTTGTTTATTTACGTCTGGGGTTTTAGCATCGGAGTAAGGTCATTCATCAGCCTGCATTATATATTACAGTTATACTGTATGTTACAGTTACATCACGTGTGTGTGTGTGTGTGTGTGTGTGTGTGTGTGTGTGTGTCTGTGTCTTTGTGTGTGTATGTGTGTGTGTGTGTGTGTAAACCACATGTACACACACATTGGCAAACATACAAACAAACAACCACATAATCACACACAAACACACACACATTAGCCCTGAGAGAGGGTGGAGAAGGAACATGAAGATGAGCATCACCACAGGGAGAAGGTTGGGGTGAATGCAACACACTCTACAAATGAATCTCTTGCTCTGCATGATGTCTCTCTCTCAACATAACATTCTTATGGCCTTTAGTAACTCCGTAAACTACAGGAGGTACCGCCCCCATCCTCAGGACTCAGTGGGATAGTATTCTACAGATGTCCCACAACTCCCTGAGAGACGACAGTGGGAGGCACACACACACACATAAACACACACATACTGCGCTGTTCGGAACAAGCTGGAACAGCATGTATTTCATTTGGATAAGTACTTCGTAAAACCTCTCTCCTTCATTTCCGAATGGATTCAGAAATAAATACTTTTTCACCCATACCATTGCTCTCTTCTCCTGACCAACTTACCATCACCCCATACCAAACCATCACTCCTGCCCTGCTACTTATTCCATCGCTTCAGTTTAAAATATTCTAATAAACAAAAACAATTGAACAGAAAAAATACAGGAAACTAGTAAGAGCAGAGTGAGATAAAGGCTGCCTTTGAAGTGTCACACTGCACTCACCACACTAAAGTAACATCACTACAACACACACAGACAGAGACACACAGACATACAATACATAAATAGATAAGAGAAAGGCATCCTTACAGAGGTAAAGAGCAACAGGCAGGAGGAAAGTCACGGTGCAGGCATGGGACCTCATACTCAACTGGCCCAACTGAGTCCAGTGGAGCCCCAGCACACAATTAATGGGCTCTGATCTGATGACGTTCACAGCAGTGTTATAATCCCGGACAGAATGTTGGTGTCTTCTCAGAGTGAGGTGCCCAGTCATTCATTTGTTGGATCATCAGAGCTCAAGAGTAGAGCAGAGCATACAGGCAGATCGTAGTGAGTGTTCACTGGATTAACAGAGCAAAGGGCCGACGTGCTGCATCCAGGGGATGTGTGTGTAGGGGAGGGGTGGAGGGCAAGCTGTGGAAAGCTTGGGGGCAACGGACCAGGGACGTCACATCATAGCACACTGGATTAGAGCATTCTCATTTCCGATCTCAGTATTAAGGGCATTTAGTGGAGGTAAAAAAAAAAACACATAGCACAAATAGTTTGGTAGAGAGATAGAAGAGGGAGCAGAGCTCCTGAGAAATATGGGCTTCATATAGTTTGCAAAACAGTTTCTTACAAAAGAGGGGAAATACTCCTAACACAGACCCGTAGATTCCAGATGTTTGGAGTTACTATTTCTCAATTAACAGAATTTATTCTGGGTTTATTGAGAATTACTCAGTAAATCTGTCCTGTATATTTTGACAGTTTCTGCCTGTGTGGGGCTATGTCTTGTTTTCTAGGGCGGTGAGGTGGGCTGTGCTGGGTTAAATAATCCAATGTTTGGGAAGAAGCGGGCAGATGGCCCGCTTCTGAGGATTAGAGAATCCGGCCCACCTGGGAGAGACAAGCTCGGAATCACAGGATCCTGTGGGAAACTCAGCCCCCAGAGGACAGGGAGGGGGGGACAGGGTTCAGGCAACATTAGTTACCCACACACAGATCATATGTGGAGTTTCCATCTGCCCCACGTCCAATGCCAGCCCTTCCTTGTTGAGCCTTTGCATTATATTTTACAGACAGTTTAAACAACCCTCTTCCCACCGTATGCCCCCTGCTCCACCCCTCCATGCCCCCCAGATGGCTGGCGCTGAGTGCATTAATAGATAAGTCCTGTTTCACATCTGTAGACAGTCACACATGGGAGGAATGATATCTCAACAGTAATCTGCGGTTTAATACAACCATTAACTTCTGAATAATCTGACTGCCTGTCTGCCTCTGGATATACCTGCTATGCCCCCCTGGTGTGTGTGTGTGTGTGTGTGTGTGTGTGTGTGTGTGTGTGTGTGTGTGTGTTTGTGTGTGTGTGTGTGTGTGTGTGTGTGTGTGTGTGTGTGTGTGTGTGTGTGTGTGTGTGTGTGTGTGTATGTGTGTGTGTGTGTGTGTGTGTGTGTGTGTGTGTGTGTGTGTGTGTGTGTGTGTGTGTGTGTGTGTGTGTGTGTGTTACCGTCAGAATGACAATCAGAATGACAACTGGAAGCAGGGATTGAGATTAGGACACATGGAATGTATTTTTTGTTCTAAAGACAGGCAACCCCATACTGGTCCTATACACAATATCCCTGACTATCTGATTTCAGAATAAGGGTCTCAGCATAGCAGGAAGCTGAGAGCCGCAATCGTCACACTGCTGTTTAATCTCCCACAGTTCAATGGATGGCATCTTTATATAGATTTGAGGGTCGGTTTAGGTAGATTAAGAAGTAGGGACACTATGGTCAGATAAAGCGTATGTGCTTTATCTCTATGATTGTTCAGAGAATAGAGAAGAACAATGTCTAACAATGAAAAGCAAGGACAGTATAGTATATAGCACCAGAGTACACAGGGGCTAACGAAATCCACAGGGGCAAACAAGGCTAAACAGGTTTAACATAACCAAAGGAAGAAATGTGCCACAAAAGCGAATGTAATATCCTTACAAATAGAGGCAAATCCACTTGGAACGATGCATGGCAGTGTGGTCACTTACACAAGTCACACGATGACCACTGAGAGCTTTGGCATGGGATAGTTTGATAGAGGATTTCATTAATTGTTTGTTTTGTAAAAAATATGAAGGGAGAGTTGTGTAAGTTTGATTGACAGGCCTAGATTAAGTCATTACATAACTCTACTGGGACCTGGGGTAGAGAATAAATCCAGATTAGGATCAGGAACCTCCCTCTCTCCATTCATCTCTCTCTCTCTCTCTCTCACTCACTCTCTCTCTATCACACACATAATTCCTGTACCCATGTCAGTTGAACAAATATACATATATTCACAAACTGCATAGTCAGTCATCCAGTTTACACACATCATTGGTCTTTAAACTCCAAAATAACTAGCAATGCAATGTACACAGAATATTCAAACACACCCATTATACACACTCTCTAACAAACATACACACATACAGGTTACCAACCCTGGGAAACAGCTGTGAGCTTTCATGTGAGGCGTCAGCCCTCAGACAAACCGTTTGCAAACCAGCAGTGGAGCCTCTGAGTGGTCTGGTCAGAAGACTGAGGGTGCATATCAATACTCTTACTTGGCCTCCTCGTCTCCTTTCCTTAATCTACACTGTATAATTTGACATCCCTCAAAGTGTTTTTGACTGTCCAGTGCTTTTAAAGCCGTACAAATTAAGGAGGTTTGCATTAAACCTTTTTATACTGGTAAAGTACATGTCGGATATAAACATTTCATGACCAGCCTGATGGAAACAGAACATTTTTCTGGAAACATTCCAAATGTTGATGAAACTCAATACACTAGACATAGTGGGATCTTTTTGTGCCAGTAAAATGAATTATGCGAGATATGTCGATTGAAACGCTTTTATGAGCGAATATTGATACAATAACTATCATATCGGGAAAAACTTGGAGTCACGCTATGACATGTGTGGTCCTCCCACTACGATTTGGGAAACCATACAGTTTATTAGGCTACAGATTAAATAAATTATGATCAATTTCACAGGGTGATGAAAGTGCAAGGTGAGGAGCTTGATGCTCCTTTCCAATTAATGTCGAGGGTCTTGTTATGGTGACATGATGGTCGATGTTTGGCTGCCATTTGACAAATAAATAATAATCTCACTATGTAGGCTATACATGAGCTCTAGCCAACACCGCTGGAGCGTACGTCCCAACAGTGGGCACACTCGCTATATAACGCAGCATAGTTTGTGAGAAAACCATCAGTGGAGTTGAAGATGCGGTGGAAACCCATTTAACTTCTCTTTTTTATTCGGCACATGGGAATTTAACCACAAAATGTATTTTTATGTATACTACGTCACCACGCACAGCCTTTTATCAGCAACAAGTCAATTTGATGGAAACATCTCTGGTGGGAAAATGCGCGTATTGTTTTTATGCGGTTTTTAGAATATTCGCATGAAAAACTGTCGCCACGCCCCCTACGTTGCAATGCTAATCACATCTCTCTTTAATTTTTTTTTTTTTTTTTAAACCTTTATTTAACTATGATAAATGGATTTGAATTAGTCTTTGCTAAAGTCACTAATAGATATAATCTACATCAAAATAATACAATAGAAAGTAACAATAAATATTCTTATAAATTTAGTTTTCTAATGCTAAGTGACACAAGGCAGTGGCGAGAATGCATAAGGTCCCATATAACAAAGGAAGGTAAGATAGTGGGCCATGATCCGCCAAGGGAGATAGAGAAAAGATGACGATAGGGGTGGACACTAGACAGACAGAATGGGGAGGTGAAAGTCCAGTGACATTGATGTCCAAGCTGTATTGTAGTGCCATCTACAGTTTCTGTATAGTGCTGCAGGTCTGGTGAGAGGATTAAAACTTTATTTTGAAAATGAACTCCCCAAACCAGATATTCCTTAATGTGAGCTAGTAATTTAATTTGATGTATTAGGATCCCCATTAGCAGACGCCAATGGTGACAGCTAGTCTTACTGGGGTCCGATGCATAACGAAAAATACATTACAGGCAAAAGACCTTACAATTTACATTTAAAAACATTAACATGTAGTGTGTGTGTATATATATCAGTTACACATACATGTCAGTACAAACACACAACAAGTAGTTCACATGGGGGACAGGCAGTGTGCCATCAGATGTTGCTTTATTTGTTTTTTTCAAACCAGGTTTGCTGTTCACTTGCGCTATATAAGATGGAAGGGAGTTCCATGCACTCATGGCTCTGTATAATGCTGTGCATTTACTTGAATTTGTTCTGGACCTGGGGACTGTGATAAGACCCCTAGCGGCATGTCTGGTGAGGTAAGTGTGTGTGTCAGTGCTGTGTGTAAGTTGACCAAGTAAACAATTAGAAATGTCCAACACATTTCTTATAAAAACAAGAAGTGAAGCAGTCAGTCTTTTCTCAACTCTTAGCCAAGAGAAACTGGTATTCATAGTATTAATATTAGCCCTCTGATTATAATGAAGAGCAAGACGTGCAGCTCTGTCCTGGGCCAGCTACAGCTTAACTAGGTATTTTTTTGCAGAACTTGACCATACGTCAGGCCAATAATCAAGATAAGATTATGTCATGATTATAGATCCCTATGGTGTTCGCTTTAGTGGATTTCTCTAAGAGAATGTCTGTTTCAATTGAAAAGGGGAATAGAAATGATAGACATCAACTGCATGATATGATCCAGGTCACTGCACCAATGTCACTATCCAGCCTACTGAGCTATATCCAAGAAATTAGTAACACTCATAATAACACTCATGCATCAATTTAAACAGATAAAGAAACAACTCAGGATAGATTATTTAAAAATTAAATTTACTTCAAATGGATATGGTTTAAGAACAGTCATTGCTGTCAGGTCAAAGTTCAACAGTCAGAGGTTAACATAATATCCATATGTGAGTGCCAACTGCAGATACTGTATCAAACCATTTGGGAGAAGGTTGAGACACCAGTCACAGTGAACCTTTAGGTGGTGTAAAAGTCTTACAACCAGATGGAGCCATGGATCAAGCCAGGTCTCTGGTGGAAATAGGCACCTCATAAGCACACATACTTTTATGATGCCCAACACATCTTCCCACAGTTAGAGTCACAAAGCAACCTTGTTTTGGAGGATGGCCTCTGAGCTGAAAAGCTGGTG
The DNA here is from genome assembly GCF_016432855.1 of Salvelinus namaycush. Classification (NCBI taxonomy): domain Eukaryota; kingdom Metazoa; phylum Chordata; class Actinopteri; order Salmoniformes; family Salmonidae; genus Salvelinus; species Salvelinus namaycush. Next base: position 14,998,394 of record NC_052336.1, on the reverse strand, counting down.
TTTAATATACTGCAAGGAGAAATCAACTGCATACACTGACATACAAAACACAAACAGCTTCACAACAAAACAATGGCCTAATAATTCCCCCATCTCCCTTTAAATGTTCTATGTCGAAAGTAGGCTACAGAGTTGCAGCCAGGCAATCCACAAGAATTTATTCGTCAATGATTTTACACTCCTAAAAGGCTGCTTGCACTTAGCAAACACATGGGTGGACTAAACTGGGCAATGTTTTATAGGCAACTATGGGATTATTACTATCAACTAGCTCGCCAAAAATAGCATTAGTAGACCAACAAGTTGCTATCCCTCTATTGAAAATAAATTATCATCGCTTTCGTAAAAAAGAGGGGTTGCTCTGTTCCCCACGGACCCCCTTCATCTCACGTTAGAGTCTTAGGTCGCGACGGTCGTTAGTTATCCATCATTTGGGTGGGAATGATGGTCACATTTTCTTTACCGCTGCTCCTGCCGACAGCAAACGGTCCCGCTCGCGCACCTCCTCCTGTAGCTTGGCCTCGGTCACGCGCAGCTGGCGGATGGTTGCCTTCATCTCCTTCATCTTCACTTCCATGAGTGCGATGATGTCTCGCTGCTCGTTCAGCTTCCGAAGCAGTTCGGCCGAGGTGGTCCCAGTGGTCAGCGAGTACGCGTGGTCCAGCGGGTTGCTGACAACGCTGTAGTACTGCACAGTCTGCTGCTGGGCAGCGGCGTCTGCAGGGGGATCGTCGCCCCTGGCCAGGTCAGTGGAGCTGGAGACGACTGCAGTAAAACAGGACCCGTCACCCTGCGCGGCTGGATTTACTGGTCCGAGGTATTCGCCGTCCGGGCCGATCTGCACCACGATAGGGCCATCGGTGACTGCATCGCTCTGAGCGGTCTCAACGGATTCTGGGGCTGTCGAAACAACGTTGGTGATGACAATGCTGCCTGGACTGGGGGCTGGAACAGGCGCCGCCGCAGACGCTTTCCTGTTCCTGCCCCTTCGGTTCTTGCGTTCATTCACTCCTCTCAGCGGGAAGAGCGTCGGTACTCGAACGGTATAGGTCTTTCTGCCACCGGGAAAGTGTACGCTACAGACGCGGTGTCCCGTAGTGGGTTGGAAGGTACTAAAACAGCCGCTCACCCCGGCCCGGGAGATGTTCTTGAGCCAAATCTCCCTTTGCGTGGTATCCTTTGGAAATGTGTAGAACCGCAACTCTCTGTCCCGATGAGAGTTGTTGTAGCAGCCAGGGACACAGCAGGTGAATCCAGGCATGTTTATTCCAACGAAAATCTGATAAACTTGTTATTCTATTGAAGTTTTGTATAATTTATTTTTGTTTCGTTCTTCCTCGCGTTGTTATCAAGCCGATCGGCCTCGAAGCGGAACTACACGTCCCACAATGCTTACAACTTCCTGTTTTGTGTCCTAAGCAGGTAGCCCCAAAAATATGACATTTTGTTTAGTGTTGCGCACAATTCATATGTTTTTAGACGTATTTGTGTATAATATCTCGGACTTTTATTATGTTGATAGATGTTTAACTATTGTATCCATTATTACTGCTTTCCAAGCAAGCGCGAATCAGAACTAAGAACTTAAATCAACTACAAGTTCCATAATGCAATCCATAAACTCTCATCACGCGAGTTTTCACTTGAATTTTAAACGCGGGAGCCACCCGCTAAAAGGTAAACACTAGCTAGCAAGCTGTTTATTGTATTTATTTGATAGTATCCTAGCAAGCTTAGGATACTTTCATAAAATAGCACATCAAAACGGTGATTTCCCACATAAAGAGGCGACACGAATCTAACGTATCGTGAACACGACTCGGTAGAATTCCTTGATTGTGTAAGTCAGTGTATGATATATTTAACTTTAGCTTAGCATGGATAGCTAACTTAGCTAGGTTTTATTTATTTAATTATTTTATTTAATCCGTTAGCGAAGTTAAAGTTAACGCGTTAGTCACCCCACTTTCAGAAGTAGTAAGCTATGTGTTTATTTGCATTAACGTTAGCTAGCAAGTACTAAACCAGTAATTAGCTAGTTAATTAAAGCTGTCAGTATGTCAATTATTTCCAGAATATCGATAAAACGTTGACTTCTTCTGTTTCGACAGACTGAACGTTATGCCATGGATTCTGTAGATGAGGACGTGTCTGCTCGAGTTCTCCTGCAAAGTGTAATTCATACGGAGTCCTCCAGGTCCCCAATTACCCGCAGGTAAATCAACACTGTCGAAAAGTGTCACCCACAGTACCTACTACTATCTATCAACTAAACTTGCTATGGCAAGCGGTTGTCTACTGTTAGGTTGACAGGCTCTCTTGTCAACTGTGATATCTCAAGATAAAATGTGTAATTTTAATGGAATAAGCCATGTGTGTTATGTCCTCTCTAGTGCCTCCCAGGCTCAGTTCCAGTCCCCGGGGTCCAGAGTCAGACGTAGTATCAGACTAAGGAGGAGTGATGTTGGGGCCCTTACACCACAGGAGGCCCTCAAACAGAGCATCAAAAATAAGCTTCGAGAGGTCTGGTTAAACCGGGTCTACACTATGTGATTTTTGGGCCCAATTTTAGCTGTCCCAGACAAGTTTTTGAGATCTAAGACAAAATCCCAATGTCCTTGCCTACTCTGGGTGCGCGGCCATCAGCTACGCTTGTTTAATGTGAGCGGATCAGAGACGCAATCAGAGGGCTACTGATCCTGTCTTTGAGCCGTCCCAGACATCCCAATATTTTCAAACATGTTTGATTTTATCTGCACAAAATCTGCAATGCTCTTGTAGTGTGACATATGCAATGACAATATTTGAGAACGGTATTCAGCAATAGCCAATGAGAGCTCTCCTGAGAAGGAGCCAGTGAGATGATGACATTGTATCGCATCACCCAGAATGTGTACTCTCGAGCAGGAGCGATGAATACTACTAGTATGTGTTTGTCCTTGCCAAAGTGTCAAATCGTTACAGCTCTTTACACATAATGTTATTCAATTAAAAATGTATTGGTTAGATATTTCAACTCTGTAGGGCAAGCATGAATGTCTGACTGAAAACGTTTGAGGCTGCTTTGAGCCACAGCTCGTTCTAGCTATGGAATCACATCCTTGTCAAGACAGCATGGTTTAGAGAATCCTGTAGTGTCTGCCCGGCGTTACTTTGGAGATCTGTCTTTGGAGATCTGTCTGTGTTGGGCAGAGAAACTGTTTTAAACAAGGCTTGTGTTGAGCTCATCGGCATTTTTGTATTTTTTCTTACAGAGCACTTCCAGGTTTTCCCTGCCAGTGCCACCCAGTAAGAGACGGACTATATCAGAGGGAGTCAGGAAGATAAACACGCCTGCACCAGCCACAGCCTCGCTTCTCTATGATGATGACATCACACCTAGATACCTACTCAGGGGGATCCTGCAGACAGGTGAGTGTTGTCATGTCACAGTGTGTGGGTCAGTGTTTTTATTATTGACTAGCGGTAAGATGGATGTGTTATTATATGCTCATCATGGGCACATTAGGGCCCGTTGTTCAGTGATCTTTGTATTTGTTGCTCTTCTGTCTCCTCTTTGATTGGTCAGAGCCGGAGACATCCCTCCTGGTTCAAGACCGGCCAGTCAAGAAGGAGCCAGAGCTGCCTTACACAAACTCCAGTCTTCACAGCAACCGCCCAAGGTATGCTGACAGACAAGGACGATATCCTCAGAGGTGCACTCAGGACACACAGCCCTCTGCATTATTGGTGTGGTGATGTGTTTGTGCGTTTACACCTTGTTTTTGTTTGTGCCTCCTAGTACAGGGCTGTCTGACTTGGATCTCCCTGACATGACCACCACAGTAAACCTGTCAAATACGGTGAAGGGACTAAGCAGGAAGCGACCACGTCGGAGTCTCAACATAACAGCATTCAACAGGCAGCTTGAACATGAAGGTAAGGTCAGGGTCAGCACTGTACAGTGTGTGCACATGGTTAAGTTTGTGTGACATCTGTAACTGCTGTTCTGAACGTGTTAGAGGGTGTGATTAAACATACTGGTTAACTGCTCTATATGAGAAGAGATTTTCTGTTCCACTCATTTTGACCCACTGACAATTCCACTTTTCATGGGTTCATGTTTAAATTAAATTAAATTGTATTTGTTACATTCTGCAAATACAACAGTTGTAGACTTTACCATTAAATGTTAGCTCATGAGCCATATATTAGTATTGTGAGTACATATACACTACCTTTCAAAAGTTTGGGGTCACTTAGAAATGTCCTTGTTTTTGAAAGAAAAGCAAATTTTTTGGCCATTAAAATAACATCAAATTGATCTGAAATACAGTGTAGACATTGTTAATGTTGTAGCTGGAAACGGAAGATTTCTTTATGGAATATCTACATAGGCGTACATAGGCTCATTATCAGCAACCATCACTCCTGTGTTCTAATGCCACGTTGTGTTAGCTAATCCAAGTTGATCATTTTAAAAGGCTAATTGATCATTACAAAACCCTTTTGCAATTATGTTAGCACAGCTGAAAAATGGTTTCCTGATTTAAAGAAGCAATAAAACGGGCCTTCTTTAGATTAGTTGAGTATCTGGAGCATCAGCATTTGTGGGTTCGATTACAAGCTCAAAATGGCCAGAAACAAAGAACTTTCTTCTGAAACTCATCAGTCTATTCTTGTTCTGAGAAATTCCATGTGCGAAATTGCCAAGAAACTGAAGGTCTCGTACAACGCTGTGGATTACTCCCTTCAAAGAACAGCGCAAACTGTCTCTAACCAGAATAGAAAGAGGAGTGGGAGGCCCCGGTGCACAACTGAGCAAGAGGACAAGTACATTAGAGGGTCTAGTTTGAGAAACAGACTCCTCACAAGTCCTCAACTGGCAGCTTCATGAAATAGTACCCGCAAAACAACAGTCTCAACATCAACAGTGAAGAGGCGACTCCGGGATGCTGGCCTTCTAGACACTGGCCTTCTCGGACCAGTCTCTTTTGCCCATCTTAATTTTAAATTTTTATTGGCCAGTCTGAGATATGGCTTTTTATTTGCAACTCTGCCTAGAAGGCCAGCCTCCCGGAGTCGCCTCTTCACTGTTGACATTGAGACTGGTGTTTTGCGGGTACTATTTAATGGGGTGGCGGGTAGCCTAGTGGTTAGAGCGTTGGGCCAGTTACCGAAAGGTTGCTATATCGAATCACTGAGCTGACAAGGCAAACATCTGTCGTTCTGCCCTTGAACAAGGCAGTTAACCCACTTGCCTAGGCCGCCATTGTAAATAAGAATTTGTTCTTAACTGACTTGCCTAGTTTTTAAAAAAGTTTAAATTTAAAAAAATGAAATACTCAACTAGTCTAAAGAAGGCCGGTTTTATTGCTTCTTTAAACAGTTTTCAGTTGTGCTAACATAATCGCAAAAGGGTTTTTTGATGATCAATTAGCCTTTTAAAATGATCAACTAGGATTAGCTAACACAACGTGGCATTGGAACACAGGAGTGATGGTTGCTGATAATGGGCCTCTGTACGCCTATGTAGATATTCCACTAAAATCAGCCGTTTCCAGCTACAATAGTCATTTACAACATTAACAATGTCTACACTGTATTTCGGATCAATTTGATGTTATTTTAATGGACCAAAAAAATTGCTTTTCTTTAAAAAACAAGGAAATGTCTAAGTGACCCCAAACTTTTGAACGGTAGTGTAGTCAGTGCAAGAAAGGATCCATGCATATAATTCATGGTTACATGGACTAACTATTTAATAGTCTTCTGGCTATTTAGCAGTATTATGGCCTGGGGGTAGAAGCTGTCTCGGACCATGTTGGTTAGGAGTCTGATGATGGATGTATTCATTTTCTTATAGAATTTTATGTTTGGATTCCTTGTTTGCAGATGGAGAGGGTGAAGGTGGCAGTGCAACAGAAAAATACCTCTCATCCCTGTCTTCTGCCTCTCCAAGGTAAAGAGCTGCAAATTGGAAAAACTTCTGCTCATTGAATTTCAGTGGTGAATGTCAGAAATGTAACTAAGGCTGTTTTCTCACACATTTTCTAGCTCTATCACCTTCTCCCTGAAAACACCCTTTGTGGATGTTCAGACTGAGAAAAGGGGATTTCAAAGGAAGGTAACAAATCGTAAAAAAATTTGCCTTGAGGAGTTTGACAAGGCCCTACAGAATCGACAGGCGGCGATGGGTGGAGACCCTGGTAAGCCCCTTCCTCTGCATCCTATCTCATTTCTTCCCCCCTTATATCTCTGCTTGTCTTTTGTTCGGTGTATTATATTGTTTGATATGTACTTAAATTATCTGGAACAATATGAGATTGAGACTCTTATGTAAGACTACATTTTGTGTGAAGAGTAGAACTTAAACCTAGTTCTTCCACCTCTCTTTTTCTCTTCCCACGCCCACCTCCCTTTCCCTGTTTTTCAGAGTTGAGTGTTAGGGAGGATCAGCAGGGTCTCAGTGAGACCGTTCGGTCTGAGGGGTTCACCTCGGGACTGAGTGACCTCACCGCTCCTGACATCACCCATGACATCATCACCAGCAACACAGCGCTCTACTCCCTGCCTGTTGACACAGCAACAACCTTCACTATCACCACCCAGGACAAAGACACCATCACGGGAACACAGATCCAGCGAGAAATGGGAGGAATGAAGGATGAGGATGAGAAAGATATGGAGGAGGTAGGGGAACAAAATGAGGACAAGATGGAATTAGACAACAAAGATGGAGAGGATTTGGCTGGAGATGCTGGGCAGAGAGAGGACTCAGTGAGACAGAAGGAGTCCAAATCACAGACTGAAGAAGTAGAAGCGGTAGCTGACTCCCAGACAGAAGAAGAGGACGAGGTGGCTGAATCTCAGACAGAAGAGGACGAGGTGGCTGAATCTCAGACAGAAGAGGACGAGGTGGCTGAATCTCAGACAGAAGAGGACGAGGTGGCTGAATCTCAGACAGAAGAGGACGAGGTGGCTGAATCTCAGACAGAAGAGGACGAGGTGGCTGAATCTCAGACAGCAGAGGGCGAGGTGGCTGAATCTCAGACAGAAGAGGACGAGGTGGCTGAATCTCAGACAGCAGAGGACGAGGTGGCTGAATCTCAGACAGCAGAGGACGAGGTGGCTGAATCTCAGACAGCAGAGGACGAGGTGGCTGAATCTCAGACAGCAGAGGACGAGGTGGCTGAATCTCAGACAGAAGAGGACGAGGTGGCTGAATCTCAGACAGAAGAGGACGAGGTGGCTGAATCTCAGACAGAAGAGGACGAGGTGGCTGAATCTCAGACAGAAGAGGGCGAGGTGGCTGAATCTCAGACAGCAGAGGGCGAGGTGGCTGAATCTCAGACAGCAGAGGGCGAGGTGGCTGAATCTCAGACAGAAGAGGGCGAGGTGGCTGAATCTCAGACAGAAGAGGACGAGGTGGCTGAATCTCAGACAGCAGATGATGTTGCAGATGAAGGGGGACAGGTAGTGGAAGAAGGGCAGGAAAAAAGATTGACATCACAGAGTTTAACACACAATGCAATGCACATCAGTCGGAGAGCTTATTGCTCAGAGGGTGGCGGCAAGGTTGCTGGAGTGATTGAAGGAGGGAGGGGCTACAAGAGCATGGGAGCAGCGCTCCATCCTACAGAGACTGGTGAGTCAGGTTGGTAATGAGAGCATGATGTGACATTGGCCGATGTGGACAGTATTTCACTGCTTGTCAACAAGACTGTTCAGTCTTTTTCAAGTTTGAAAAATAATATTTGTGGGTCTATTCTATTATTTAATGTAGTATTTGTGAGACTGTTTTATTGATGTCTTTGTGTGTTTTGTAGGTTGGGCTGGCAGAAGGTCAGAGGGGGACACGGCTGGTGAGTGGCACAGCGGGCCGGAGGTGGGAGCTAGTGAGAGCGCCCACACCCGCACAGTAACCCTTGGCAGCGTCCCTCCCTCCCTGTTGCCCCAGGAAGATGAGCAGGAGCTGGAAGGTTTGAGTAGAACTGGCACCAGCCGTGGCAATGAGGAGATGGAGAACTCCATGCCTCCTTTAGAGATGACCTTTGAACCTGAGAACAACGCCCCTCACAGCAGCAACTCATCCCTGCACCCCATCACTGCCCAGAGCCCAGCTGAGCATGAGGAGGACTGGGATGATGTGGAAGAGGGGGATGGTATCCGGAGTGAAGGTTGGATCCACAAAATCTGTATTCAGGTGTGTGTGTGCGTGCGTATATGTTGTGATGACTAACCCCTTCTTTCCTACAGAGCTGTCCATGAAGACTCCTGCGTTTGTCAGAGAGAAGAGGAATGCTCTGCCTATTGACCCCCTGGCCACACCCACTGTTCTCAAAGACCTTCAACCAAGGCAAGTCACACACAAACACATGCAATCATTTTAGTAGTAGTATTGTGTGCAAGCTTGTGACCTAATCTGTTGTGTTTTGGGGCCTCAGTGTTTTGTCTGGTGCTGCAGCTGCGGTGAAGCCCAAAGCGGTGAGGGGAAAGCGGACTGGATCAGCCAAGAAGGATCCTGGTCTCTCTAAGAGCTACATCATGAGCGTGTTCAAACACTTCGCCAAGACCAAGGTGTCTACAGATGTCTACCCTGTCCTAAAGGAGATGTAAGAATCTACACCCATCTTAGGGGAAAGTGCTTATGTTCATTAACTTGCACATCAAGTGATTTAGTGATGTACCGATCTGTTTAAAGACAAGTTGCATTCTGATATTTTCCTTTTATCGTTGATGTTAAATTATATGTATTAGTGACAGAATAGAGGACTTTCTTAATGATCATGTATTGATGGATGAATGCATGTGTAACATTTACTTACCAGAATGGAGCGCTACTTTGACCGACTAGCTGATGACTTGGAAACGTTTGCTGCTCACGCCAAGAGGAAGACCATTGAGGTAGAGGACGTAGAGCTGCTGATGCGGAGGTTTGTTTATAGCTGTGGTTCGTCAGGTGGTAAACTGTACAGTATGTACTATAATCTCCTTCTCGTGTGTGTGCGTGCATTCGTCTTTCTCTAACTCTGTTTTTCTCTCCAGACAGGGGTTTCTGACTGACAGCATGCCAGTAAATGTGTTGATTGAGAAATATCTCCCAATGGAATCCCGAAAGCTCCTCATTCCCGTGGCAACAAGTGGTAACTACGTCATTCCCAAACCGAGGAGAAAATGATCAGCCTATACTGAGAATGATCAGCCCAAATCATAATGTGGGCTGATGTTGTATATTTGATTGAATATCTATGAACAGCTGTTCATTTATTATTTGTAGACACTCATTCAAACACAGCCAGTACAAGACCATGTAACCTGGTGTAAATGTTTTGTATTTGTTTGAATATGGCTTTGTCTTTTTATATTTGTCGAAAATATTACTGCAAAAAATGTATTTGATTTATTCAGTAGTCTGGCATTTGTAAGGGCCTTTGGATGAGAAAGGAGACTGGCGTTAAAGCCCTGAGGTTAGGAGTGGCTTGGCTTCCATCAAAGCAACCTGAAAGACACAACCAATACAAGCACTGTAGTTTGTAGATACTAATCTAATGCCCTCTGTTCTCATGCTGCCCCCAGTTTTCAAAATCGACCCAGTTAATCACAGTACAGTCAGAATAAAAAAAGCAATCATTCAAACTTTCGCATTCGATACTTTGGGGTGTGATCATTACTCCAATTCTGTTTCAAAACGTTTTGCAACAAACCATTTACTCCAAACAGAATATGCAAACGACCGTTTCTATTGGACTAATTCAGGTAGGCCCGTTTTCGTTTGCCTTGTTTGCTTCCGTTTGGTTCTTGGTAAACGGTCAGTTTTCAGGCAGTACACACCGACTGCGTTATGGTACACTAGAAGTACATTCATTTCCAGTGGAACGCTGCGTTTGCCTTGCAGCATTGCGTTGGAGGCAGTTGTAATGCGTTGTGTAGTAAATCGAATGTATGCATTAAATTGTATGCGTAGACTAGTAGAATGTTGAATTTTTATTGCACACATATGCAGTAAAAAAAAGTGGGATTCCATAATAAAAAGTTTGATTGCATAATTTCTTTACATATTTTATTAATTTATTTGCCAAGTAGCACACATATTTATTCGACGAAATCCAAAAATGTACCTCCAAAATGCATAGTTTTGGAGCGAAATGCAATAATAAATAGTCGAGATACCAGAGAGTAGGCTCTTTCAACAATGAGACCAACATTGTGGAAGGTGGTCTTGATCGCGCTGTTGGGCCGGTGTTCGGGACCAGCCCTGCGGAAAGCGAAGGTCTCTGTGGGTCCAGCAGGAGAGTTCCACCGTGTCATTCAAAAGCTTCGACTGGAGAGGAATTCCGAAGTTACTTTCGTCTGGACCGCAGCCAGTTCAATCACCTGCTCCAGATTGTTGGAGCCAGGATCGCCCGGATGGAAACCAACTACCGGGAATCCATCAGCCCAGTTGAACGCCTGGCGATTTGTCTCCCGTAAGCTAAATTCGAGTACATTTTTAAAGCCTTTGATACCGTAATTGATTGATATTAGATATATTTTATGTGCAACCTAGCTAGCTGAAGGGCTCTCTAGTTAATAGCCCCTATGTGACATCAGATGTACTTTTACAGAATGTTCATTCGTACTATAACTCCCCAAAGTTGGTTTAAAATCCTTTAATGATGCAATGTTACCAAATGAAAGAAAGTTGGGGTGCCTTCTGCCCTGAAGAAGGTAGGCTAGTCTTCTCCAGGACCCCTTGTTCAAGACAGTCATTCATTAAATTCTTATTGGAATTACTTACACTCTTAGAAAAAAAGGGTTCCAAGAGTGTCCTTCTGCTTCCCCCATAGGATAACCCTTTTTGGTTCCAGGTAGAACCCTTTGGGGAAAAGGTTATACATGGAACCGAATAGGGTTCTCCTATGGCACAGGTGTCAAACTCATTCCACGGGGGGCCGAGTGTCTGCGGGTTTTCGCTCCTCCCTTGTACTTGATTGATGAATTAACATCACTAATTAGTTAGGAACTCCCCACACCTGGTTGTCTAGGGCTTTATTGAAAGGAAAAACCAAAAACCTGCAGACACTAGGCCCTCCGTGGAATGAGTTTGACACCCCTGTGACCTATGGGGACAGCCGGAGAACCCTTTTAGGTTCTAGATAGCACGTTTTTTTCTAAGAGTAGAGTTGGGCTACAGTTTGATACAGTCAGACTGAATTGTATTGTTTCAAGGCATTGTTAATGATCGTTGATGACTTACAATATAATTAGAGCATAATAAACTAATGAGGTAGGTATGAGTAGATATGTGGGTGGAACTTCAAGTTACACACAAAATTGATAATTATTTTGAATTATATTTCAGATTCTTGGCGACGGGACTCCTACAGAACCATGGGATTCAGCTTCGGAGTTGAACGGTCCACAGTGGTAGGCATTGTCCCCTCTGTGGCACAAGCCATTTGGGACTGTCTGGTTGGTGAATACATGTCTGGTTGGTGAATACATGTCTGTCCCCAAGGAGGAAGACTGGAGGGCCATTGCTGCCGAGTTCCTGGAGAGGTGGAATTTCCCCAACTGTCTTGGCTCCATTGCCGGGAAACATGTAGTAATCCAGGCTCCACCGTGCTTGGGTTCGCAATTCTACAACGAGGGTACATATTAAGTTGTACTCTTGGCTGTTGTAGATGCCATCTACTGTTTCCATGTCGTCAATGTTGGTGCTTACGACAAGGGAAGTGATGGCGGGACCCTCCGGGACTCTGCCTTTGGCCAGGCACTTCAGGATGGCACCCTGGAGATTCCACCACCTGCATCACTCCCTGGGGCTGAAGATCTGGGACCTGTTCCCCACGTCTTTGTCGGCAACGAGGTCTTTCCTTGAGACCCAACCTCCCTAGGCCCTACGCTGGACACCAGCTGCCATTGCCAAAGGCTGTAAGGATCTTTAACAAACGACTATCCAGGTCAAGGTTAGTTGTTGAATGCATCTTTGGGTGTCTGGCAGCCCGATGGAGAATGTTTCGGAGAGTGCTTGGTCTCAGCCCCTCAAATGTCAATGCCTGCATGAAGACCACATGTGTTCTCCACAACATGTGTTCTCCACAACTACCTGCAGAGGTCATTCCAGGAGCCACTCCGGATGGAGACGGGCACGCCAAATGGTCACCTACCTGATGTCACCAGGGCAGGTGCCAACAACACCCCCAGGCAGGCACTCCAGGTGAGGGAGAAGCTGACCACCTACTTCATCGCCGGCAGGTGAAGTTCCATGGCAGTATGCCGTGGAGTGAAACGGCTCTTAAGAGCCCCCTAACACCAAGGTTATTTTAAGAACCATCTACCGTTGTCCACAAAATAGCAGGACCTCTAAGGTTACAAGACATACAGTTAGTATGATAATGGGAAAATGTAACCTAGGGTCCATACAAATAGTACAGTTTACCACCATCTTCACTGGTCTGACAAAATGCAGGTGGGAAAAAAACAATTAGGAAGAGAATGTGTTTTACTTTCATCTTGTCTTAATTAGCAGATTAAGTCTAAATGAGATATTAATAAACAAATGAAACTGACTATGAAAACATAATTTAATAAGTATTCAAGTACAGGAAAGAACATGACAGGTGTGTGTTGTAAAAATGTATTTTTTTAAACTTTTGAGCGAGGTGTGTGTGTGTAAAAATACAACAATTAAATGTGTAGCCTGTAATCTGTAAGAGAACAAGAGCATATATTTTTTTGCACAACTGCAGACAGATACAGGGACTACTCCATAAAGCCTAGACGTAGTAGGGAACTTCAGGCATGGCCATAAAGAGAGAAAGGGCAGGGCACTGGAGATCTGAGGTACAGAGAGGAGAGGTGTGTGTGTGTGTGTTTGAAAAAACTAAAAGTGAATGCAGCCACAATACAGATAAACACACATTTAACCTTTAGTATTGTAAACTAACAAGAAAATCAATTCTCAGGTGTGTCAGTATTCATGCAATCTATGTACAACTAATAATGAATGCTATCCTAAATATTGAGAAACGATTTACTTTGAGTTCAATGAATTGTAAACTAAAAAAAGTCTACTAACAAGGACATAGTAAGCGGAATAAGGACAGTTGGAAAATCTCAATTGAGGACAGTTGAAAAATCTCAGTTGCAGTTCCTTGATTCCTCACATCCTCTGTCCTCACCTCCCACTCAAAACCCATTGGAGGAGAAGGTCAAAACAACAACCAGACAACTCTCCTCTTCCTGTCCTTCCTGTGAGCTGGTCGGCTAAATTGACTCCATCTCTGGAAGGGAAGAGAAAAACAACATACAAGCATTACATAATATAACACCATAAAATGTGAGATTTATGTTAACTAAATACTGCTTGTGTAGTTTGTGGCATAAATATTGGAGCAGTGTGGTAAAGTTGGTAATTCTGGCTCTTTACTCATGGAATTTGTATTTCAGATCAAAAGATGAATATGACAGGCAAATATTTAGACAGGAAACTGTTTTAGGATATTTTCTATCCCAGAAACAGCTATACATTTGCCTCATATTAATCATTTGATCTGAAATACCAATTAGCCTACATGAGTATACTGTAAAAATGACCTACTTTACTTCACTGTTGCAAAACTTATGACACTACCTGTGTAGTGTTGGAAAAAAACGAACCATTGAACTTGTCATCGAAAAGCAGCAGAAAAATTTTAATCTTGACTGCTGCTTTTCTTTGCTGAGGCAGCCTCTTCAGGGTTGGCAACAGGCTCATGGCAAAGAGTGTCTTTTCATCCTCCTTAATGTGAGGATCAGGTTGGGCTGCAATCCTCTCGACGGCTTGGAGGAGCCTCTGCTGAAATGAGTTGAGTGGATCTTTGTTCCTCTTCATTTCTCCATGTTTGTCTCCACGGCCACATCCTGTTCAAGGTCCATCGGTGGTCACTTCCATGAGGGTCATAATAATCTCAGGTGTTCCTAGATCCAGGGGTGCTTGCTCCATTATCATCTTCCATGGTTGCACTGGTGGTGGTCATACTTGTGGACGTTGTAGAGGGTCTCGCTGCACTGGTGATGGTCGCACTAGTAGATGACAGAGGGTCTCGCTGCACCGGTGGACTCACTTGTAAATGACAAAGGGTCTTGATGCACCGGTGGCACCCATACTTGTGGATGAAGTAAAGGGTCTGGCTGTAAAATTGCCACTCGTTTCCCTAGGCACAATAAATGGATCCATAAAATAAAGAATGTGGCAGAAGCACCAAGGCTGCTGGCCTGAAGCTGCAGACTCAGACCTCTTCTTCTCTTTCTCTGCCCTTCTCCCGCTCTGATACCTGTCCCCGTGTCCTCTCCACTTCCTCCCACAGTCTTCTTCTATATAGACATGAACATAAGCCAAACCATCACTGAGCATAACTATAGTTATTAGATAGCTATCATGGACATGTCACCTAATGTACAGACAGCTATTTGACCAAATGATCAGGGGTAGTATCTACCATCATTTCTATTAATTTGACATTCACACACTCACACCCTCTTTCAAACATGATTATTTGGGCAAGTTATCAGGGGTAGTAACTCTTTATATTACACAAACACCTCATTGGCTAGGTCAGCTAGCCACATCTAGCACAAGCTCACTACTAAACTGACAATCCTACTGTCGTGGACACTTGTCTCCAAGCAGCATTTTTTTGTGTCAAAAAGACACGGTTTTGAGGACACTGCGAAAATGATTCTCTCCATGTGTCCAACCGCATTCGACAGTCTGCAAAAGATACCTGCATCAGTATAGTTGCCTTGCTGCATAAAATGTAATGCTGCATAGTGGCAAAGCACTGTCGGTGTGTTCGAAACGTAATCCGTCTGTAGCCCTCCCCTACGCAGCGAACAGAAATATTATTTCGGTGAAGCTCCCAATACATCAAGACCCACATCTCACGCCATTGGCCGTTTGATAGCCAATGGGCTCTCAGTAACGCTTCCATCGCCGCGTCCTAGGAGAAGCATTCTGCATTCCTCGTCCAAAGCGGCAAAGTAGCTAACTAGCTACCGTCGGAGAACGACAGTGAGCTAAATAACATGCTATATGTAAATTGAGCACACTCGCTAACGAATTAGATCAATTCTACTCGTAATCCTCTGTTTTTTTAGATACAAAACTACAGTTATGCTGGTGATGGGACTGCCTCGCTCTCCCCACTTTGTCTGTATAACGTTAGTTGCACTGTGTCCTGCTACCAGGTCCCCTAAGGCAAGTTAAAAAAAAAAAAAATTTAACTAGGCAAGTCAGTTAAGAACAAGTTCTTATTTACAATGACTGACTAGCCCGAACCAAACCCTAACGACAATTGTGCGCCACCCTATCACAGCCAGTTGTGATACAGCCTGGAAACGAAACAAGGTCTGTAGCGACGCCAATAGCACAGGCCCTGGAAAGAGGTTGATAACAATGATGTACATATGTCTGTTTAATAAAGCTGAATTGGTGATTATCAGTCGATAAATAAAAAAACTTGTCTATTACCACTAAACTTTTTGGTTTTGAATATATGAATATGTTAATTATCTGCCAATCAGCTGTCCCCTGTGTCTTCCCCTTAGGAGAATACTTAAGACTTGTGTGAGAAGAAACTTATTGGAGCGAGAAGTAGGTGAAGGCTCAGTGATTCATGAAAATAGTTAGAAAATGATTGTCTAGGATTTAATACCCATCATTACAATGGACTTGTATATAATGTAAAATATTACAATAGCTTTTGGTTGATTGACAAGTCGGAGAGTGCTCGCTTGCACATCACTTCAGAGGTAATTCACCTACGAGAGAGTGCTCTCAATAGGCCTACTTGCAGGGGACTTAGTGAATTGGGGGGCCATTTAAAAAAATGCTGCTGAGGGGCCCCACTAACCCAAAATTCAACAAAAATATGATTGTGGGGGGGTAGAGGCAGTTTATAAGGTAAAGGTAGAGGAGTGAAATTATATGCTGTATGTTATTTTCTTCCAGAATGGATTTTTTAAATTAAGAGTGAGTGCTTTCAAAAGGAGTCGTAAGGGCAGAGGTGGAGGTGTATATCGAAAGCTATATCAGTGACCTTGATGGGTCATATGACTACAAAAGTCTAAATACACAACCACTTAATTTTTACTGTGAACGACACACAGCAAGAGGAAAGTCGACACGGCAGCCACAGGACACCACGGCAAACAGCTGTAAGGTCTATGTGTCCATTGACATCAACAATGGGCCCACCTCAAAACTGTGTATCAGAAAGATGCTGGAGCACAAGAGCCATGAGAATTCCCACTCTTAGAATGTGACAAACCGCATCCACCCAGACCTGGTCACATATATTGAGATCTTGTCTCTTCAATGCAAGGCATGCCACGAAATTGCCAACAGTACCATGAACCAAAAGAATCGAATGAAGACCCTGGACAGGCATCATGAAAATGACTCCTAGAGTGTTGACTCGCTTGTGAAACCAGACCTTAAGAGAGTACAATGTCTCAATCAGCCTCTCTGCAGAGCAACAGATCAATCACTGTTGATTATGATAATTATGATAATGATTATGACCATAATGCCCTTTAAATGTAAGAGCTGTTTGACAAGACTGCATGGAATTTCATCCTGCTTTGGTGGGATGGAGTTTTGGCCTGACTAGTGACATCACCAGGCGGTAAATTAGTTAACAGACCAATAAGAAATAAGACCAACCTTTCTGACGATAACAGCTAATTTTCAGTTTTCTCCTCCACAATCAGACCAGTCCGACAGTCCTAGCTAAATTCTTGCTTGAGAAATCGCTCTTTGCTAAGAATTTTGTTTTCTTTTTGACCATTTTAATTGAAAACAATCACAGTAAGGTACTTAATTTTTCCCCAGGTCAGAAATTATTTGATATTGAGATACAAATGGCTGCATTGGACCTTTAACCTCAACCTCCTTAACCTAACATTATTTTAACCAATTCGGAAATAGATCATGACTTGACTATTTATCTGCATAAAATATCCCATATCATACATCTAACTCTCCATTTGACCACATCCAGCTCAGGTAATATATTGGCCTACTCTGCTAACTCCTCCTGCCCTCCCTCATCTTCACTGACCTCACTCCCACTTGGACCCTCTACATATGGGAAAACCGAAATGCTGCCAACAGCACAGTCCTGTTGCAGCACTCGTGACAAATGGATTCAATATTCAAGTTAAGGTTATTGGAAACACATCATAGCATGTATGACTAACTTTATTTTCCCAGAGGGAACTTAATTTGGGGTGTCAGATACATCAAGCACACTTCAATTTAAAAACACACATAACAGAGTATTATTACAATCAGAACTAGTCACACTATAGTCACACTATGAAAATAGATATTTGATAAAAGAATACGCTATCTAATATCACAGCTTAGGCTACATTTTATTATATAATAAGCCCTTTGGGGGGGCGGGGGGGGGGGGGTGAGAGACAAGTATTTTAAGATAGGCCTAAAACTACTTTCTTTGTTACTTTGTTCTGTTTTGGGCAGCCCTGGCATGGTCTGCCAGCAGTTTCCCACCTGGATCTTGACTGGTGCCTTTGCCTTGGTGTGGGCAAGACACAGCTTTTTATGAGGTGGCAGAGACAGGCAGTTGACACCGGAGGTGGTTGACCTCTTATTCCAGTGGGGTAGTATCCAATTGGCATTGACAGTTTGTCCAATGTGCAGACTTTAAAAGGGGAAATCAGAAGTTGCTACAGTACATCCATTTTAGGACAAATTAATTATATTTATCCATTGATTATTGAAGAATATAACTTATAAATGCCTTATGAGCTTAGTTCAACTGTCCCATCAGAACCCAAAATACAAGCTGTTTTACTCCGTTTGTAAACAAACACTATATAGCCTCAAAACATGGTTAAAACTATAATTTTGATATCATGGATGGTCAGTCCTTGCATCCATAGCGCTATCTATGAATCTGAGATCAGTTATGTTTCTCCAGGCCCATCCCTCAGCTTTTCACCATACCAGGGGCAGGGAGGACACTGTGTTATTGGTTCTACTGCTGATTGACATGTCTTGGAATGATAAAAAAATATATATATATACCCCGTCATTGATGGAAACATAAATGTCAAAATGGCATTAATATAATAACTGTAATACTTTTGTATGCATGCCATGCATCACAATATTTCAGAATTAACATTTACCATTAGGTCGACTTCCTATTACCTTTCATGATACTGGTGCGTGCTGTTTTATATGTAACGACATGCACACGCTATTGAACTAAAAGTGTACAGACATTTTGTAATTTCAGAGTAACACATCATAGACAGATACATTATAGTAACTAGCTACCTTACTGAGTTGTCTTCACATTCTTCCAGTGTAGGCTACTATTCAGTCTGTCAAAGTCGCCAGTTTTTTTTATTGATTTCATGAAGTGCAACGCAGCATACCAATGTGTGTACGTCTTTGACAATGTCAATGATGCAACTTAAGCTCTATTTTTGAATCTGAAAACAAGCAATTCTACTTGTAAACCATATCTAATTCGTTAGCAAGCTTCCTTAATTTACATGTAGCGTGGCATTTAACTCGCTGTCAGTCAATCGAACTAGCTGGTTGGACGCGGCACTGCTGCAGGCAGACTGCTTCTCCTCGAAGGCTCGAACGCGGTGGTGAAAGCATTGCTGAGAGCCCATTGGCTATCGAACGGCCAATGGCGTGGGTCTTGATGGCTTGGGAACCAGTCCGGGCGTTGCTCAGATGAACGTGACTGGAATTTTGTCTCTCGGACAACACTGCGCAAACTCATCAGGACAACTTCGTGAAGAAAGACGGATGCTGTGTGAACGCCCAAAGTGGATGCCCAAAGTGAACCTCGAAAAGTATACTGAGAACAGAATACAGAAGTGTGAATAACTTGAGAGTCTTGCTCTGATACCATTAACTTTTTACCTGAATGTGAATGGTGAGTCTCGTTGCCACCGATTAAACGGCCACTGGGAGTCTGACCGAGGCGGGGAACGTCATCACATCAGCAGGTAACGTTACACGGCATAGCCTCCTAACAATCAGCGGAACAAAAGTCATCTAGCTAAACGAAGTTACCCCAGCTAAACCACCAAAATATATCCTAGTCACAAGAGTGGTTATAAAGATCTCATCGATTTTCTAAATCCTTATCCAGAACCCCTGGGCTTCTGCCTTCCCAGCCACTGGTTTGTTAATGTTAGCTAACAAGCTAACCTATGTGAACAAAAATTATCGCAACAATTAACGATTTTACCGAGTTACAGTTCATATAAGGAAATCAATCAATTGAAATAAATTTGGACCTAATCTATTAGTTTCACATGACTGGGGATACAGATATGCATCCATTGGTCACAGATACCTTAAAGAAAAAGGTAAGGGGGTGGATCAGAAAACCAGTCAGTATTTGGTGTGACCACCATTTCCCTCATGCAGCAAGATGCATCACATTCACATAGAGTTGATGAGACTGGTGATTGTGGCCTGTGGAATGTTGTCCCAATCATTTCTGATGGCTGTGCGAAGTTGCTGGATATCAAATAAAATGTTATTTGTCACATACACATGGTTAGCAGATGTCAATGCGAGTGTAGCGAAATGCTTGTGCTTCTAGTTCTGACAATGCAGTAATAACCAACGAGTAATCTAACCTAACAATTCCACAACTACTACCTTATACACACAAGTGTAAAGGGATAAAGAATATGTACATAAAGATATATGAATGAGTGATGGTACAGAACGGCATAGGCAAGATGCAGTAGATGGTATCGGGTACAGTATATACATATGAGATGAGTAATGTAGGGTATGTAAACATAAAAGTGCATAGTTTAAAGTGGCTAGTGATACATGTATTACATAAAGATGGCAAGATGCAGTAGATGATATAGAGTACAGTATATACATTATATTAAGTGGCATTGTTTAAAGTGGCTAGTGATACATTTTTGATCAATTTCCATTATTAAAGTGAGCTGGAGTTGAGTCAGTATGTTGGCAGCAGCCACTCGATGTTAGTGGTGGCTGTTTAACAGGATATTGTCGGGAACTGGAGCACGCTGTCGTACACATCGATGCAGAGCATCCCAAACATGCTCAATGGGTGACATGTATGTAGGCCATGGAAGAACTGGAACATTTTCAGCTTCCAGGAATTGTGTACAGATCCTTGCCATTGTCATGCTGATACATGAGGTGATATCATCAGGATGAATAGCAGGACAATGGGCCTAAGGATCCTGTCACGGTATCTCTGTGCATTCAAATTGCCATCGATAAAATGCTATTGTGTTTGTTGTCCGTAGCCTATGCCTGCCCATACCATAACCCACCATGGGGCACTCTGTTTACAACGTTGACATCAGAAAACCGCTTGCCCACACGGCTTACACGTCTTCTGCGGTTGTGAGGCCGGTTGGACATACTGCCAAATTCTCTAAAATGATGTTGGAGGCGCATTATGGTAGAGAAATTAACATGACATTTTCTGGCAACAGCTCTGGTGGACATTCCTGCAGTCAGCATGC
Source organism: Salvelinus namaycush (assembly GCF_016432855.1). NCBI lineage: Eukaryota > Metazoa > Chordata > Actinopteri > Salmoniformes > Salmonidae > Salvelinus > Salvelinus namaycush. The sequence continues at coordinate 14,977,871 of NC_052336.1, read as the reverse complement.
CAGTTGCATGCTCCCTTAACTTGAGACATCTGTGGCATTGTGTGACAACTGCACACTTTAGTGGCCTTTTATTGTCCCCAGCACAAGGTGCACCTGTTTAATGATCATGACGTTTAATGATCTTGATATGCCACACCGGTCAGGTGGATGGATTATCTTGGAAAGGGAGAAATCCTCACTAACAGGGATTTAAACAAATTTGTGCCCACAATTTGAGAGAAATAAGCTTTTTGTGTGGATGAAAGATTTCTGGGATCTTTTATTTCAGCTCATGAAACATGGGACCAACACTTACATGCACTAACATGTTGCGTTTTATATTTTTGTTCAGTCTGGATTTGGTTCTGCCTAGCCCTATGTCATGACTCTCAGTTCCATTACACATAATACGAGTAATTGTACAAAGGCATCTTCTGTAGAGGGAAGTTTTGTTAAGATCCCCGTCACGCGGTCTGAACATTAACATGCATCGCTTGCGGTAAGGTTTTGGAAGCATATGGACCTTTCATATCAGCAAGAAATAATTTTCAGAAAACAAAAGTTTACATTTATACACACCTTGATAGGGTTAGTGTTCCCACACTGCCATATCTCAATGTTACAGCGCTTGTTTACGGAAAACAGACTGAAGACAAAAGCTGACCACCTGTGCAAATTAGCAATCTAGCATGCTCCGAACACCTGTGTGTAAGCATAACTTGAAGTGTAGTTTGGTAGGATGGAAGCACCCATAGCTGTATGGAACTGTGCAAAACTGCTATAGTAAGTGTATCTTCTTTATCTGAAGGATTGTTTCTCGCTGATGAGTGATGAGGGCCATATCGCAAGCGATGATTTGACGTTTCCAAACGTTAAAACACAGAGTCGGGGTTGTAGTTCACACAAGGCAGTCTGGGGTAAAGCTAATGGCTGAGAACTGTAGGGAGTTTGAGAGCTATGATTCTGCTTATCTCACACATGCATAAGTAGCAGTCTTTGCTGTTCTATAGTGTAAACTACTTGGTTATCAGCCATAGAACCATAGGTATGAATATCAAATTGTTTTTGAGAATAAGTTTCAACTAACCTGGTATTGGCGACACTATCCTCGTTCTCGATTCGGCAAAACATGTATCTTCAAAAATGTCCAGTTGCAGGTGGTGCGTTTTGAATTTCGAAAATGCTCCGTTGTTAAAATGAATAAATGTTTTTCTCCATGAAGTAATCTAACAATATGTACGCCGCCATCTTGTCTATTTCAAATCTTCTCTCACTGATCGAGACATGAGTGTCATCATGACATGCGACACTTTGGGGTGGACCCGTCTATCTCAGTCAATACCAGGTTAGTTGAAAAACCTCTGGCAACGTTTTCTATAGGCAAACCTGTAACTCGCAGTAATGGATACCAAAAATCTTTGGTTAAATCACATCTGGTCTAAAAATCTGTAGCTAATGTGTAGATAGTTGGACAGAGGAGCAGGTAGTCGTGGACGTTCGTAATCGTGCAATACATGTAAAAGTAAAACAACGTTTAGTCTCTCCATTGTACATAATAATAATTCTAAAACATTTTCCTTGTGTTGCCAGGCAACAGCAGACACTACCACTGTGAGAGAAGAGTGGTGGGAGTAGGACGACGTTGGGATGCTTGCGTGTCTGTGTGGTGCAGGCCAGACATACAGTGAAGAGGAGTGGCAGCAATGTTGCCTGGTGTTGGTGTGTTTGGCACAGGGAGTACGGCACGGGTGCTAGTTCCATTGCTGCGGGGGGAAGGGTTTGAGGTACATGCGCTCTGGGGGAGGAGCGAGGAGGAGGCAAGCTCCCTGGCGCAGGAGCTGGGCATTCCGTTTCACACCAGCCAATCGGACGATGTCTTATTGCACCCTGATGTTGACCTGGTCTGCGTCTACATCTCACCCCCACTCACACGGCAGATTGCCGTCAAAGCCCTGGGTAAGACAACACAAATGCACGCACGCTTGTACACGCACACACACAGTTGGGTTCTATGGTGTCCAGCCCCACCCAGAAAGTGTGGCAGACTGGGGCTCTTTCCTGACTCTGCCCTGTGGGAGAGCGTGGGTAATCGCAGTAACAATCCCAGTGTTTACACCACAAACATTGGTTACAATGCCTACACAACGCTCAGCCAATACACAGAATACTCTTACACAAATACTTGACGAGGCTGTAGGGAAGCAAAGCTTCTACAAACTTACATAAACAGTACAGTCTCTGAAAACTCATACTGGGTGCATTCCTCTTCTAATCTGTCTGGACTCATACCTCACTCCCCCCATCTCCCTCTCTCCCTTTCCATGGCTGAGGCTCTTTTTTCCTCTCTCACTACATCCCTTCTCTTAGTCTCTATTGAGCCCTCTCTGGCTTTCACTGTATTCTGATTGATTTACAATAGTTGCCTATAAGCTTTAACTGAATCGTGAGTTTTGAGGTACTAGTAGGTTATGTCAAAGGAGGTGACCATCTTATCTGGGTGAATTCCTGAGCTGTGACCTCAGCTTCCTGCTTTAGTTTCTGCTTCCTGAGAGTGTCTCCACCAACCGGAAAGTACCTCCCTCCTCTGGGGGAGGAAGGTGCTGTGTGTGTGTGTGTGTGTGTGCGGCAGAGAGGTCTGGACAGTATGTTCTTCCTCCCACTAAGTTGGTCGAATGGTGGAATTCCTGTGTTGGGTGGGGCTTTAAGGTCAGGGCTGAGGTTATATTTGCATATAGACACACACACACACAGTTAATAAATAGTGCCACAACCTACATACACACATGGTGGATGTTGAAGCATAGAGGTGTTTTCAGGAACACCTCTCACACTCTCTCTCTCTCTCTCTCTCAGGGATAGGTAAGAATGTGGTATGTGAGAAGGCTGCTACCGCTGTGGACGCGTTCAAGATGGTGACTGCGGCGCGGTACTACCCCCAGTTGCTGAGCATTGTGGGTAATGCTCTACGCTTCCTCCCAGCGTTCGTAGCAATGCGGCAGCTGCTGGCAGAAGGATATGTGGGTGAGCTGCAGGTGTGTGATGCCCGTGTCTATGGCCCCAGTCTGCTCGATCAATCATACGGCTGGACCTGCGAGGAGCTGATGGGGGGTGGCGGGCTCCACACGTTTGGCTCTACCCTCGTGGACCTGCTGAGTCACCTGACGGGAGCACGTGCGATGCGGGTGCACGGCCTTCTCCGGACGTTCGTGCGGCAGAACGGAGCGATCCACGGGATCCGCCGCGTCACCAGCGATGACTTCAGCTTCTTCCAGATGCTGATGGGAGGGTCTGCTTCTGGTAGAGGAGCGGGGACTGGGACTGGGTCAGGAGTGTGCTGCACTGTGACTCTGAACTTCAACATGCCGGGGGCCTTTGTCCACGAGGTGATGGTTGTTGGGTCAGCAGGGAGGCTGATTGCCAGGGGGACAGAGCTGTATGGGCAGCGCAATGGAGGGAAAGGAGAGGAGCTGCTGCTAGGGGACAGCGGAGGGATGGGACAAGAGGTCAAGGATGTCCCCCTGCCACACCTGCGGGGGCTAGGCTCCATGGTTACGGCTCTAAAATATGCTTTCCAGGCACAGAAGGAGCGTCGGTCGTGGGCGCGGGGGCCGGTTGCTATGGCGTCGACGTTTGAGGATGGGCTGTACGTGCAGACGGTGGTGGAGGCGGTGAAACGGTCAAGCCGCAGCGGAGAGTGGGAAAGTGTGGAGGTCATGACACAGGAACCAGATCCCAACCAAAACCTCTGTGAGGTGCTGCAGATAAACAAGAACTGAGTACTCGTTTATATACACACACACTAATATAAATTACCTACAGACAGCTTCTATGGCCTGTCTTGAGGAGACTGTCCCCTATCAACCACTACCCTGTGTCTGGCGACCTCTTCCGTGCATCAGGGCCACACTCAAAGCCACAGCATCCTGCCCTGCAAGAACCCACAGCCAGGCAGACTGGTGGGCACACCTTCTACTGGATGTGAACTCTTCTTCTCAGAGTTTTTGTGTGTGCATGCCTGTGTGCGTTTTTACATTTTCCAGACAATCCGACCCTAGTTCACCTTAACGACACACATTCCTATCAAATTAGTGAACACCTTGAAGGAGGAAGTGTTTAGTATTCATGCTACAGTTTCTCACTGTGCCTCACTACTTCTGCCGATGAAAGAAATGTTTGGAGTTGTTCACATACATGTCACAGATTAAATGTTGGATTTTCTCTTACACAAATGTGTATTATACACATAAAAAACAGTTACTTTTAAATAGTAACTTACTAACTCAAGAATTTCATTTAAAAAATCGAACTTTACATCAGACTGCCATCACAGCAGTTACTCATATGCAACCCCCCTTGACTTTCAGTTAATTATTATTTGATATGTTTTTGTATTTTTTTATTATTGATTGTTGATCTAATTTTCCATATCAGCATCTCCTGTATTGATAAAATGCTACTACAACCCTGTGCTGTGTACAAGCCTGTGAATAGAATGTGTCTGACTATATGGTGGAAAGACTACTGTATTTATTTCATTTTTACTTTTGCGTTTTTACTAAGGCTATTTTATTTAAGTAGTATGTGTTCTGCAAGTGGAAATGTCTGATAAGCTATAAGAAGTTTGTTAATGGATATTTATATTTTGTTTTAAGTTATTTCAGTTTTACTTGGTGTTATCACTGTTAGACACAATACCTGTGATTTTGTTTTCAGTGGAGGGGACAGAGGCTGTGAAAACATACCGTGCACTCCTGTCACCTCCCAAGTTAATAAATATCTGACTAGTATTGCTGCCTCCGTGCTTGTTTAATTTACTCAGACGTGAGGATTTTCAAAAATTACTGATAAAATGTAAATGTCTTCCAGTAGTGTAAAGTAATCCACACAACACAATGTTAATTGAATGATAGCTCCAATCTTCCCCTATGAATTGGGGTCTCATTCAAATGTTGGATGTACAATTAGACTGCCCAAAAGTGCATTGCATCACAATGTAGCTAATTTAGACGGGTTTGGGGTTTCAATACTCTGCTGCAGGCTTTCGATGAAAACTGCAAATACTATAGGTGGCAGCAAAACGCCTGTTAGTGTCATTTTCCAGCATTCAAGCAATTCGCAATCATTAAGGTATAATGCATACACTATTCGATTTGCCACGAATTCGTCATGTTTTGCCGTCCCAGACAAGTTGTCATGATCGGGGTAAAATCCTCTGAATTTGGCCTAGGATCATATGAACTTGGGTTAGGATCAGAACAGCCGGGACTCGCATAGTTTGAGCGGGTCAAGGACGCACCGATAATGGCTGTTTTGTTCTCCAGACCCCTGGCAGATGTCCCGAAAATGTTCAATTTTGGTTGTGCATCTTGTAGCATAAGCAGTGCTATGACGCGATTGGGCAAGGATTGCTGTCAGTTTTCCGCATGTGACACCAAAATGAAGACAAAACTAAAACTGCTTTTTTTCAATAAAAATCCCTGATAACGCTTGTAGGCGACGTTAGCTAGCTAAGCGCATGTGCACAAATACATCATCGGGTCTAACCGTCGACTCGCGGCTACTTTATAACGTTTCAGAAATGTCGTGACCCGGAAGTACTTATTGGGGTCGCTGACGAGACGTCTATTAGTTACCACAACCACAAAGTCAAAAGGGCTATATCGTACAAATTCATTAAAAAAAATGTGGTCTTCATTTAAGGTTAGCAGTTTGCTTACGGTTAGGTTTAAAACCACAATTTAATAAGATAAATTCTATAAATAGGCGAGCTTTATGACATTGAGGCTGTGGTAACTAGTGAGGACCGACGAGACGTTTATGTGAAGATGGCGCCTAGAAAGCGAAGTGTCGTTTGGTCTTTTTTCAGAGCAGTAGACGAGAAAAAAGTGACTTGTCTGCTGTGTTTGGAGACCGTCCTTCATTGCGGCCACACCACGAACATGCTAAGGCATTTGCGTAGCAAACACCTGAACGAGTATAGTAGCGCAGTAGCATCAAAAGATAGGCGGTCTGTGGCGGCGGACGACAACAGTCAACCAATGATGATTAGCAGTGAAGACTACTGTGACGGTATGATTTGATATTATGTGGAGACGTTATCATACTCGAATATCAGGTTTTGCGAATGTGAAGTGTATCATACTTTCATTCGTCAACCCACGCGTGATACACATACGGTGTTTAGTTATTCAGTCGAAATATTTATATTGTGCTAGCCCAGATGCTTAACCAGCTAGCACACATTTGTACCATAGGCCGGGCTAGCTATGTTAACGTCCCCCATATCCAAGTGTTACTTGTCTCGGGTCACAGCGGAAAGACTGGTTGCAAAGTTTGGTTGACTTCCTAATGTGTGTGTCTTGATCATGGCCTAAAGGCAGTGTTTACCCTATATTAATTTAGCAGCGGTGGGTAATTGTTGCTGCCAAAAATGTAATTAGTTTATATAAATATTTCTGCCGAGCCGCACTTTTAAATAGATAGTCGTTAGCTCAATGGCTGGACATCTATGTGAAGACCTGGTATGCTAGCTGAGCCAGTCGCACTAAATATAAACGAATGGAATGCTGCTTACCAACTAGCTATATTATGCTGCACACACAATACTGAATGCTTCCACCAAAAGTTAGCTAGCTTGTAACGTTAGCGGCTATGCTGTCTGTGTCCGGAATCAGCTGTTGCTGACCCAACGTTACAATGTAGTGATCGTGGAGAAACATGCTGATCTACGAATTGATTTGTGATAACATCCCTTATTACTTTTGGGGCAGCATGTCTGCAACTGTAGGTTAATTAAACAAGCCAAGCAGTGTTGCCAAGTTTAGTAAAAATGTCTAACCCAATGACCTCTGAAAACGCGCCCACAAGGCCTGAAAATGATCCCCAAAATGTTGTTTTGCAGCGTCAGAGGAGTTGCCTCATTTATCCACGAAACCCTTTTCCATAACTTTATCGAGCGAATTAAGGAATATCAACGTAGGGTAAGAAGCAATAATTATTCTTTTAATGTGAAACCGATTTTTGCAAGTTAAGAATGTAGCAAGAGAAAATAAATCGCCCTTATTAAACTCAATATTATTTTCTATTAATGGATGTCGATTTTAAATTGTTTTGACTGCTATGATTTAACAATAAGGCCCAAGGAGGTGTGGTATATGGCCAATAGGGCTGTTCTTTGGACGTATCCCTTAGCCATGGTATATTGTCCATATACCACAAACCCCCAAGGAGCCTGATTGCTATGTCCTTTTTTTGTTTTTGTCATTCCCATGGCTTTCAACCACTCAGCATTCAGGGCTCAAACCCTGTAGTTATGCATGTGCATACCGATCTCAACAAACCATTTCTGTATGGACCTCGTTTTGTGCATGTGGGCATTGTCATGCTGAAACAGGAAAGGGCCTTCCCCAAACTGTTGCCACAAAGTTGGAAGCACAGAATTGTCTAGAATGTCATTGAATGCTGTAGCGTTAAGATTGCCCTTCACTGGAACTAAGGGGCCTAGTTAAAAAATAATAAAAATTTAAAAAACAGCCCCAGACCATTATTCCTCCACCACCAAACTGTACATTTGGCACTATGCATTGGGGCAGGTAGCATTCTCCTGGAATCCGCCAAACCAATATTAGTCCGTCGGACTGCCAGATGGTTAAGTGTGGTTCATCACTCCGGCGACTGTTTCCACTGCTCCAGAGTCAAATGGCGGTGAGCTTACACCATTCCAGCCGACGCTTGGCATCACGCATGGTGGTCTTAGGCCATGGAAACCCATGTCATGAAACTCCCAACAAACAGTTCTTGTGATGACTTTGCTTCCAGAGGCAGTTTGGAACTCGGAAGTGAGTGTTGCAACCTAGGATAGAGGATTTTTATGAGCTACGCGCTTCAGCACTCGGCGGTCCCGTTCTGTGAGCTTGTGTGGCCTACCACTTCGTGGATGAGCCGTTGTTGCACATAAACGTTTCCACTTCACAATAACAGCACTTACAGTTGACCAGGGCAGCTCTAGCAGGGAAGAAATTTGACGAATTGACTTGTTGGAAAGGTGGCATCCTATGACGGTGCCACGTTGAGTAAGGCCATTCTACTGCCAATGTTTGTCTATGGAGATTACATGGCTGTGTGCTAGATTTTATACACCTGTCAGCAATGGGTGTGGCTGAAATAGCTGAATCCACTAATTTGAAGGGATGTCCACATACTTTTGTAGTGTAGCTGTAAGATACGTTAGCTAGCAACACATTTTAGGTGAATGGTTGTCAGACAGTCCTCAGTGGAGTAACTTATTTTTTTGTAAAAACATTTTTTGCTGGTCTGTTTGTTTCAGTGGAGGTAGCACTAGAGGAGCAGCCCCCAGAGCAGGCAGCCTCAGTGAGTGACGCAGACATCGCAAGCGCCATCAATGGCATCCTGAAGGCAGCAGAGGATCATGCTGTGGTCCGAGACAGCGGGGCTGGGATTGTGAGCCAGGGCAGTGCAGGGGCCACACCATCCGGCCGGAAGTGGAGCTCCGTGTGGACGCACTACGAGCGGTTGGAGGAGCAGAACCGCGCGCTTTGTCTGATCTGCAATGAGAAGATCCAGCACCAGAGCAGCACCAGCAACCTGCTGCGCCACCTCTCCAAGAGACATCCAGATGCCTTTGCTCGCCTGGAGTGCCACATCAAGAAACAGAAGAACAGCGGTGTCCAGAAAACATTGCGCGGAGACAGCAACTCGGGCCCCAAACACACCAACCTGTCAAGGAGAATTGGAGAGGTTGCACTGAAACAAAGCCCAGGGAAATTTCCAGGTAGGTCTGATGACTGTATATATGTGAATGTGTGTTGCTCAAATTGATCCCAAAATACTGTATTATTCTGTATTCGAAGAACTGATGCTCATACGTGTTAATTTATGAAATTACATCATTTAGAGATCCTGAGCTCTTGATTTCATGCGGTCTTTCTTGTCTCCACTCTCACACTGTAGATGCATTTGATATGATGGGAGCATGTGAGGGGGAGGTGCGTGTGTTGGAGCGGGAGCGTGAGCTGACGGAGGCCTTGAGGAGGGCTCAGCAGCAGGAGGCACGGGCGCTGGAGCAGCAGAGGGAGCTCCTGGAGACACTACGTCGGGCCAACACCAGAGAGGCATCTGCAGAGAAGGAGGCCCTGGAGACCCTGAGGAGAAGCCAGGAGCAGGAGGCCCGCTCCCTGCAGAGGGAGAGGGAAGACCTGCAGAGAGAGAGAGTGGAGTTGCAGATGGAGAAGGAAAGGATGCAAAGAGAGAGGGAGGAGCTGGAGTGCTTAAGGGACTCTGGGCAAGAGAGGAGTCCAGTGCAGACAGTGGACCGAACCACTGGGTTATTCCAGGGGGACGTGGTACAGGAACAGGAGGTGACTATGAGGGAAGAGGTTCTTGGTTAGGGGATGTTTCAGTAAGCCAACAGGACAATACTGTAATGTTCAGAAGTTGACCACCTATCCCATCACCATGCATTCAGACTCTAACTCAAACACCTCTCTAAAAGGAGGGAGATGGTGGGTGAATGCACTCTGGAGGGGTGTAGTGATGTAAATACTTAACTTTTTTTTAATGAAAATAAACCTGTACCATGTCATTAAGTTGTGGAGTTTTTAGTTCAGGAGTATAGAAAGTCCTCGTGCAGAAGACCACCTACCATTAAATCATTGTACTATAGAACAAAGTGACACATTTGAGTTAGGAGTATAATATATTTCGTTAATTTAAAACAAATATATATATATATATACAGTACCAGTCAAAAGTTAGGCTACACCTACTCATTCAAGGGTTTTTCTTAATTCTTTCTATTTTCTACATTGTAGAAAAATTGTCAAGACCTCAAAACTATGAAATAACACATGGAATGATGTAGTAACAAAAAAAGTGTCAAACAAATCAAAAGATATTTGAGATTCTTCAAAGTAGCCACCCTTTGCCTAGATAACAGCTTTACACACTCTTGGCATTCTCTCAACTAGCTTCACCTGGAATGCTTTTCCAACAGTCTTGGAGGAGTTCCCACATATGCTGAGGTCTTGTTTGCTGCTTTTCCTTCACTCTGCAGTCCAGCTCATCCCAAACCATCTCAATTGGGTTGAGTTCGGGTGATTATGGAGGCCAGGTCATCTGATGCAGCACTCCATCACTCTCCTTCTTGGTCAAATAGCCCTTACACAGCCTGGAGGTGTGTTACATTGTCCTGTTGAAAAACGAATGATAGTCCCACTAAGCGCAAACCAGATGGGATGGCGTATCGCTACAGAATGCTGTGGTAGCCATGCTGGTTGTGTGCCTTGAATTCCAAATAAACCACCAACAGTGTCTCCAGAAAAGCACCATCAAACCTCCTCCATGCTTCACTGTGGGAACTACACATGCGGAGATCATCCGTTCACCTACTCTTCAGCTCACAAAGACACGGCAGTTGGAACCAAAAATCTAATTCGGACTCATCAGACCAAAGGACAGATTTCCACCGGTCTAATCTCCGTTGCGTGTTTTCTTGGCCCAAGCAAGTCTCTTTTTCTTATTGGTGTCCTTAGGTAGTGTTTTCTTTGCAGCAATTTGACCAGGAAGGCCTGATTCACACAGTCGATGTTGAGATGTGTCTGTTACTTGAACTCTGTGAAGCATTTGTTTGGGCTGCTGTTTCTGAGGCTGGTAACTCTAATGACCTTATCCTCTGCAGCAGAGGTAACTCTGGGGCTTCCTTTCTTGTGGCGGTCCTCGTGAGAGCCAGTTTCATCATAGCGCTTGATTGTTTTTGCGACTGCACTTGAAGAAACGTTCAAAGTTCATAATTTTCTGGGTTGACTGACCTTCAAGTAATGGACTGTCATTTCGCTTGGCTTATTTGAGATGTTCTTGCCATAATATGGGCTTGGTCTTTTACCAAATCGGGCTATCTTCTGTATACCACCCCTACCTTGTCACAACACAACTGATTAGCTCAAAATGTATTAATTTATGGAATTTCTTAACTTTTTAAGAAGGCACACCTGTTAATTGAAATGCATTCCAGGTGACTACCTCATGAAGCTGGTTGAGAATGCCAAGAGTGTGCAAAGCTGTCATCAAGGGGAAGGGTGGCTACTTTGAAGAATCTCAAATGTAAAATATACTTTGATTTGTTTATAATGTTTTTAGTTACTAAATGATTCCCTATGTGTTATTTCGTAGTTTTGATGTCTTCACTATTATTCTACAATGCAGAAAATAGTACAAATAAAGTAGGTGTGTCAAGTTGACTGGTACTGTATATGTATATTTATTACAGAATTAAAGTGTACAATCATTACAATTCATACTTTAGTTTCATCTCTGGGAACAGTCCCAACCCCGAACCCTAATCCAACCCCCCTTTCCATCCCAGGAAAATAATCATAGAAGGCTTTAGGTGAAAGGTGCATACATCATGGCATAAAAAAAACCCAGTAATTCTCATTTTAACAGGAAGAAATTAAATGATAGCAGTACAAGTTCTTTCTTAGTCATTATCTGTTTCAACATTTATTTATTTAACAATGTGATGTACTGTATGGGACCGACGCAAACAATTCCTTCACGGTACTTTATTTCCATTAGTCATTTCCATTCATCTCATTGAGCTTTTGGTCAGAACTTGGATGTATTTGCAGCAATTGCTCCCTCTTTAGGCACTGACTGCCTTGTTCTTCCAGAAGAGGGCCAGATCTCGCTTCCATCAGAGAGAATGTGGGTGCTTGAGCTCTGTCCAGTTGTCATGGAACTCTGCTCTGCCCACCGCAGTCTCTTAACACAGATCCACAGGAAGAACCCTGTGGAAAACAGGAAGCAGTGTCATAAACTAGCAGAGCAGAGGTGTATCCGGAGAGCGCAACATTGCTGAATGTTTAGAAAGAAATATACTGTGTAGAACAGCCATACTTGTCTGTGGAGCTCAGCAGTACATTATTGCTATCTGCAGTGTTAGAAATGTAAAATTGCGATGTTCCTGAATAAGCATTATTTAGATTGTATATACGGGATATCTTTCACCCCTATGTTACTTGCTTGTTTTCGCACTCTTATAGAAAGGAAAAATAGAAAATAAAGTATGCCGTTGGCTCCCTCCGATAAGGATGAGAGTTCACCCTTAAGTGAGTTGAGGATGGCGAAGATGTAGAGGATGACGTAGTTGGTGTAGCCAATGGAGAAGAAGCTGTACCCAGGTGAGGCGCAGGTCAGTTCCAGAACACTTCAGGTGATGTTGCGGCTCCACCTCTTCCCCTGTGGCGACGTGACAGAGCGCAGCTTGAGCATCCTTGTGATGACGAAGATGGTGCTGTTGAAGAGCAGGACCACTAACAGGTAAGCCACATCAGAGCCGTACAGCACATCAGTCTTTGATCCAGCACCTGCGTATCAGGGAAAAAGTCCTCCTTAGGGCTATGAAGCAATGCACCAATATGATGTGTTTTGTTAATAAACTCAATTTCTGCTATTCAGCCAATAGAAATCTGTACTGACAGCGGCAACTATGGATACAACCAAAGCAGGAACACCTGAGAGGAGACAGATTGAGGCTTTGGATTTTCAGTTTTCTGTTGGTCTGTACATGTTAATTGTTGACTGTTTAACTGTGGTATCTGTTCTGAAACTGCTGTTCTTACCCCAGCCCAGCAGGCTTGGCTTCAGCACGTAGTGTCTCATGTAGGTATTGTAGACCAGGACCAGCAGCCTGTACGGATGCAGGCCCATCCAGGTGAAGCAGTGTAGTAGTGCAGCAGGGCGGCCATGGCAGGACACAGGCCAGGGGCCATAGGTGCAGGGCCCACAAAGGCCAAACCCACACTGCTCAACAGCAGCAGGTTGAGTAACAGCAGAGATGCTACCAACTGGCGATGTACCAGCATGGCATGGTCAGTAGATTTCCTTCTGAAAGAGAGAAAGATTTTGTGTGTGGTTGTTTGCCATTCATACAAAGACTTATACATAGCTAGACATGACCGCCTCATTAACCTGATAGCTATTGAGGTGAGACAGACAGTACCACCATCAGTGCTTATTCACAAACATTCTCTTGTCAGAGGAGGCTGGTTTGATGTTTTCTTGTATACAGTTGCTCTTGACTTGTAGTGCTGATATTTGGGAGCCTCGGCCATGTACATAGGCTGACGGTACGTGGCCTTCAGATTGCAGACCTGCGTAGGACAAAGGCAAAGCAGCTAGCGAGGTACTCTGTGTCAGCAGTCATGGGCAGCTTAGCTGTATGGAGAAGGATGTGTTTTCTGTATCCATAAGTGTCCATATATCCATGACCTATGAAATGTTTGAGTCCTTCTTGACTGTAATGTGATTGGTGGGTTCAATTTAAGTATTTAAAATGTGTGTGTTTGCTTGATGGGTGTCACTCACGAATGCTGGAGGCAGTGTGTCAGTAAGGTGACGGTGCAGAAGAACACAAGAGGATGGCTCCGCCCACACAGGTGAGCACGCTCAGCGTCCTGGCATGGACCTCACTCAGTTTCACATCAGGGATCTGTGGGAGCAGTGACATCATGCTGCACATAACATTCACAAAGATCTGAGTACCCTAAGACTATCTGCATACCATTTGTATATTACTTTGGCTGTGCGTAGTAAACAAGAAGCGAGTATGGATATTGGAACACAATCTCAATGCATTGACTATTCCTCTCAGGGCAGCATGGCACTATGGTAACTGGAGCTGACTTTTTGACTCTGGAGATATGCAAATGTTGCCCATGAATAGATGTCAGGAAAGGAAATGGCAAACAGTAAGATACAATCTGGAAAGTAATATGAAAAGTAGGATCATCTCACCATGAGGGCAAAAAAGGAGAAGTGGTCACAGCTCCCGTGGCTGATCTTCTAAGACCAGCCACGGGACAGCTGATATCTGTGGGTTTGCACAACCGAACAATTTCTGCACAAACTGTCAGAAACCGTCCCAGGGAAGCTCATCTGTGTGCTCGTCGTCCTCACCAGGGTCTTGACCTTACTGCCGTTAGTCATTGTGTGGAAGCAGGATTAAAAGATTGTTATATTATGAAATAAAGTAAGGTTCTTCGGACTCTCTCTCTCCCTTTCTGTGGCTTCCTGAGAGGAGTCTTTTGAAGCTTGGGCTGGCAACTGATTAAGTGATGGTTAGGCAAAAAAGCTGCTGCTAACAAAGGTGTGGAAATCCTAAAATGCCCCTACTCAACTGTAGCCTATGCTACATGTTATTATGGCTTTATTATAAAGGGGCTTGTGAGGCGTCTGTTTCAACAGTAAATTTACCATGCATTGGATTGCATCTTGGTGCACGGTTTGTTTACAGAAAATGGTGTGCCGGGAAGTGTGGTGGCTCTATTAAATAAAAAATAAAGCGCCGGGGTCTATGATTTCTTAATCCAGCCCTGCCTATGGGGACAGCCGAAGAACGCTTTTACGTTGTAGATCGCACTTTTTTCCCCCAAAGAATGTAGGGAAGACCTGATTATACTCCCCTTGGTTGCAGATACATAGACTTTTATCCCAGTGTAGTCTGTCAGATGAATCTCCACAGCAAGACTGACTCCCTGATCAGGAGAGGTAGTGTTAAGGAGTTGTAAAGGTGTTGGTAGAAGGGATTGGAGAAGGTGTAGTAGAGCTGGGTGAGGTCAAGGGTACAGGTGTTTCAATAGTTTAAGAAAGAGTAGGAGCAGTAGTTTTAGGGGTAGTTGCTATGGAGGTAGGGGAATTAGTAGTGGCTTTTGTCGTGGTAGTGCAATAACCGCTTTTCTCAAAAGAAAATTGAAAAATAGTATAGATGCTATGATATGTAACGGACCTAGGCTTCTAAACAGCATGGTTGCTTCATAAAGTTCCCCTAGTGTGTTGGGATAGGATCAGATATGAACATTTAACAGTATCAACTGCATTTACCTTCGCAAAACTTTATACATGCCTGTAATCGTCCTACATTTTATACCATTAAATCTACACACCAAACCAAAGTGTGTGTGAATGCTAGACCCACCTACCTGGAAAGTCGCAGTTGTATGTGTGTATGTGTATGGATATGTGTGTGTGTATATATATATTTGTGTGTGTATATATGTGTATATGCGTGTGTGTGTATGTGTATATATTGGTGTGTATGTATTTATGTATATATATGTATTTGTATGTGTATATGTGTGTGTATATATGTGTGTGTGTGTGTGTGTGTGTATATGTATGTGTATGTGTGTATGTACAGTGGGGCAAAAAAGTATTTAGTCAGCCACCAATTGTGCAAGTTCTCCCACTTAAAAAGATGAGAAAGGCCTGTAATTTTCATCATAGGTACACTTCAACTATGACAGACAAAATGAGGAGAAAAAATCCAGAAAATCACATTGTAGGATTTTTAATGAATTTATTTGCAAATTATGGTGGAAAATAAGTATTTGGTCAATAACAAAAGTTTCTCTCAATACTTTGTTATATACCCTTTGTTGGCAATGACAGAGGTCAAACGTTTTCTGTAAGTCTTCACAAGGTTTTCACACACTGTTGCTGGTATTTATGTAGAGCAACAATTATTTTTTTCAGATCCGCAGAGTTCTTTGCCATGAGGTGCCATGTTGAACTACCAGTGACCAGTCAGTATGAGGGAGTGTGAGAGCGATGACACCAAATTTAACACACCTGCGACCTTGTAACACTAACGAGTTACATGACACCGGGGAGGGAAAATGGCTAATTGGGCCCAATTTGGACATTTTCACTTAGGGGT
Organism: Salvelinus namaycush; assembly: GCF_016432855.1. NCBI lineage: Eukaryota > Metazoa > Chordata > Actinopteri > Salmoniformes > Salmonidae > Salvelinus > Salvelinus namaycush. Next base: position 14,962,159 of record NC_052336.1, on the reverse strand, counting down.
GTAGTCACTTTTGTTGCCAGCGGTTTAGACATTGCCAGCGGTTTAGACAAAAGTGTACTCACTTTTGTGATATACTGTATGTGTGTGTGTGTGTATTTATGTATATGTGTGTTTATGTGTGTATATATGTATGTGTTTATGTATATACAGTGGGGAGAACAAGTATTTGATACACTGCTGATTTTATCCCTGATGTCCTTACACAGCTCTCTGGTCTTGGCCATTGTGGAGAGGTTGGAGTCTGTTTGATTGAGTGTGTGGACAGGTGTCTTTTATACAGGTAACGAGTTCAAACAGGTGCAGTTAATACAGGTAATGAGTGGAGAACAGGAGGGCTTCTTAAAGAAAAACAGGTCTGTGAGAGCCGGAATTCTTACTGGTTGGTAGGTGATCAAATACTTATGTCATGCAATAAAATGCAAATTAATTACTTAAAAATCATACAATGTGATTTTCTGGATTTTTTTTTTGATTCCGTCTCTCACAGTTGAAGTGTACCTATGATAAAAAAAATCCAGACCTCTACATGCTTTGTAAGTAGGAAAACCTGCAAAATCGGCAGTGTATCAAATACTTGTTCTCCCCACTGTATGTGTACGTGTATGTGTGTATATATATGTGTACGTGTATATATACACTGCTCAAAAAAATAAAGGGAACACTTAAACAACACAATGTAACTCAAAGTCAATCACACTTCTGTGAAATCAAACTGTCCACTTAGGAAGCAACACCGATTGACAATAAATTTCACATGCTGTTGTGCAAATGGAATAGACAACAGGTGGAAATTATAGGCAATTAGCAAGACACCCCCAATAAAGGAGTGGTTCTGCAGGTGGTGACCACAGACCACTTCTCAGTTCCTATGCTTCCTGGCTGATGTTTTGGTCACTTTTGAATGCTGGCGGTGCTTTCACTCTAGTGGTAGCATAAGACGGAGTCTACAACCCACACAGGTGGCTCAGGTAGTGCAGCTCATCCAGGATGGCACATCAATGCGAGCTGTGGCAAGAAGGTTTGCTGTGTCTGTCAGCGTAGTGTCCAGAGCATGGAGGCGCTACCAGGAGACAGGCCAGTACATCAGGAGATGTGGAGGAGGCCGTAGGAGGGCAACAACCCAGCAGCAGGACCGCTACCTCCGCCTTTGTGCAAGGAGGAGCAGGAGGAGCACTGCCAGAGACCTGCCAAATGACCTCCAGCAGGCCACAAATGTGCATGTGTCTGCTTCTGAGTCTGTCAGAAACAGACTCCATGAGGGTGGTATGAGGGCCCGACATCCACAGGTGGGGGTTGTACTTACAGCCCAACACCGTGCAGGACGTTTGGCATTTGCCAGAGAACACCAAGATTGGCAAATTCGCCACTGGCGCCCTGTGCTCTTCACAGATGAAAGCAGGTTCACACTGAGCACATGTGACAGACGCCGTGGAGAACGTTCTGCTGCCTGCAACATCCTCCAGCATGACCGGTTTGGCAGTGGGTCAAGTCATGGTGTGGGGTGGCATTTCTTTGGGGGGCCGCACAGCCCTCCATGTGCTCGCCAGAGGTAGCCTGACTGCCATTAGGTACCGAGATGAGATCCTCAGACCCCTTGTGAGACCATATGCTGGTGCGGTTGGCCCTGGGTTCCTCCTAATGCAAGACAATGCTAGACCTCATGTGGCTGGAGTGTGTCAGCAGTTCCTGCAAGAGGAAGGCATTGATGCTATGGACTGGCCCGCCCGTTCCCCAGACCTGAATCCAATTGATCACATCTGGGACATCATGTCTCGCTCCATCCACCAACGCCACGTTGCACCACAGACTGTCCAGGAGTTGGCGGATGCTTTAGTCCAGGTCTGGGAGGAGATCCCTCAGGAGACCATCCGCCACCTCATCAGGAGCATGCCCAGGCGTTGTAGGGAGGTCATACAGGCACGTGGAGGCCACACACACTACTGAGCCTCATTTTGACTTGTTTTAAGGACATTACATCAAAGTTGGATCAGCCTGTAGTGTGGTTTTCCACTTTAATTTTGATAGTGACTCCAAATCCAGACCTCCATGGGTTGATAAATTTGATTTCCATTGATAATTTGTGTGATTTTGTTGTCAGCACATTCAACTATGTAAAGAAAAAAGTATTTAATAAGAATATTTCATTCAGATCTAGGATGTGTTATTTTAGTGTTCCCTTTATTTTTTTGAGCAGTGTATATATGTTTTTTTTTACACCCGACATGGCACCGCCCATAGCCAACACATTTGTCAATAATTGTGTTTCTCCAGGTAGCCTGCAGATTAACTTGTACACTAAGAAAAGAGGGTTCCTCAAGGGTTATTTGGGAAGGGTGATAGTTCTATGTTGAACCATAACTCAAAGAACCGTTTCAGCCTTTCAATGGTTCTTTCAGTTCACAAAAGGGTGTTTTGGTCTTTTAGTGATAATTAGAATGTAGGGACGGCGGCTCATTCAAATATTTTGAGGCGTGGTTTCCTCACAGCTCTTTTTGTGCAAACATGAGTGAGGGTCATTCCAGTTTATCTAATCTGTTGTGTTATGCCACTTTACAGTATATGACTATGACCAGTGACCGTGTCTTGAGACTCACTTATGGCCTTCTGTCTATTAAGAACAGTTGACTTAAGTCAGTGGTTCTCAAGTCTCTCCTCCCGAGTGGCGCAGCGGTCTAAGGCACTGCATCTCTGTGCAAGAGGCATCACTACAGTCCCTGGTTCGCATCCAAGCTGTATCACATCCGGACGTAGATGGGAGTCCCATAGGGCGGCGCACAGTTGGCCCAGCGTCGTCCGGGTTTGGCCAGGGTAGGCCGTCAATGTTAATAAGAATTTGTGTTAACTGACTTGCCTAGTTAAATAAAGGTTAAATGTAAAAAATAAAAATAAATGTTATTAAAACTCTTGTTTTTGTGTGTGTTGCAGACTGCACATTCTGAGAGATTTGGGATAAACTTTGCAAGATACTGCATCATTCCCATGAACCTCTGAAGCGCTGCTTTATCCTCTGACTCTGGCATTTCTTGTATTGCTCTGACCTTTTTCGGAGTCTGGTTTCAGGCCTTCTTTGCTTAACACGTGTAATGTAGTGAATTTCTGTCATTCTGATTTTTCACTTGTCCTTATTCAGTTTCAAGTTGATGCTTCTCAGTCTGTCTAGTAGCTGTCTCAGTCTCCGGTCGTGCTGCTCTGTGTCATCACCCCAGACAAGAATGTCATCCATGATGTTTACGACACCTTCCAGACCTTCCAAATGCTGTACCCTCATAGCCTGGTTCCTCTCTAGGTTTCTTTCTAGGGAGTTTTTCCTAGCCACTGTGCTTCTACACCTGCATTGCTTGCTGTTTGGGGTTTTAGGCTGCCTTTCTGTACAGCACTTTGTGACATCAGCTGATGTAAGAAGGGCTTTATAAATAAATTTGATTGATTGTACGAGGCACCTCTGGAACACCTCTGGGGCAGACACGATTACAAACGGCAGTCTCTTGAATGAATGCATACGTCCCAAACAGCTTATTGAACGTGCGGAGTCGGGAGCTCTCTTCATCCAGTTGGTTTTGCCAGAATCCTTGGTTTGCATTAACTACTGAAAATACCTTGGCGTTAGTCATTTAAGCAACTACCTCTTCAATTGTACGTAAAGGATGATCTCTCTTGATGGCTTTGTTTAGATCCTGTGGGTCCATGCATACCCATATTTTGTTTGGTATCACGATTGTCACCTAGCTGTTTACCCATTCAGTAGGCTCAGTTTGACTGACGACATCCATGTTTTCCAAGTAGGTTCAGTTCCTTTTCAAGTTTTTATCTTTGCTACTTTTCTGGGTGAGTGAACCACTGGTGTTACTTTTGGGTCTATTTGTATGTGATGAACTCCTGCAACACATCCAAGTCCTGTGAATAAATCTTCATATTAACTCAAAATGTCAGTCTCTCCTTTGTTCAAGCTTGAATATTCTCTTTATTAAGGCCATTTGCAGACAAGCTGATCTTCCAAGTATTGCCGGTGCATGTTATGTCACTTGAAATTCCAGTTCAAACACCGTTTTTGTATTGACATTGGGAGTTTGTCTTTTGGCTCCATCTGGTGGCCAGAATACGTCACTACATTGCAGTTGGACTTTATTGCATGGAATCGCCACTCACTTTCAGGGTTTAAGTCTCTCACGGACAATATGCCTCAGGTACGTCCGATTTGGCTCACAGTACGTTCGGAAAAGCTACTTTAACACATCCAAGTTATCGTCAAATGACATTGTCAGAATCAAAAGTATTCCGGCTACATGCAGGAATGTGGCACATTAGACTTTTTCAGATTTCTCTGAGATGCCACTAGCTATGATAAAGGTTACATTTTCGGCTAGATTTTCCTCTAGGTTCAGAGGAGTTGGTGTCATTTGTTCCTTGTTTCGTAATGTTGAGCTTTCCTTTGTATTAAATTCTGAGAACATGTAATATATTAGCACACTGAGGCGTATAAAAGAACAACGTTTATCTGATGTCATGGGTCAACTGCAAGTACAGATAATCACATGTAGTAATTACTAACAGCGTCACCCTCAGGCACTCCAGGTAAATACATGTACATGCATGACCGTTTCTGGACGCAAACAAAACGGGGAGGGACTTTCATGAATTTGTCTAATAAACTCTCGGTTTCGTTGCAAAACGCAACTGTTTTGCTATTGATTACACCCCTGCTTCCGGTCGCCACCACTTTGACTTGTTATTTTGTCTACTGGCTCACACATTAAATTCGTTTTTTTTGGTATATATATATATCTTCTCCGTGGATCTCCCTATCGGCAGATCAAAGCCACAAATCTGTTTAGTCTCCACGGAAACGACGTGCTGTCACCCCAAAAGTGGAACAAACAAAAGAGGAACAGTCTGTGGCGCTTGACTCCTCACCTGGCTTTTCACCTCTCCCCAGGTCCCTCTCCACAGGTGAGTCTCTGCAATGTGCAAGAAATAAGAAGCCCCTTGGATGTATCTTTATTGACAGATTAAGGGCCCTTTGAACAGATGTAGGTCCCTGTGATTGCAAAGAACAAGGTACCAGAGCAGGACAAGCTGAAGCTAGACCAATTTATTTCGCTAGCTAGCGATAGGAGACAGAGGGCAGCTGTCTAAACTTGTTTTGCTAATAACACCTTTGAGATAGCTAGCGTGAGCCTTTAGCTAGGTTCAACGTTAGCTTTTAGCTTGGTTTTCTATCTATATTTGTATGGTAAAGAATGTCACCTTGTTTTTAGGCAAGATCTGACCAAATAAAGTCAGGAAAGAACTACATTAGCTAGGTTCCTGATTTTAAACATCTGACTAGACATCGTTCTGGAATGTTAGTTAACTAACTTAATTATCAACGTTATGATCATAGCTTTGAGAGTTAAGCCAAAATGTAAACAAAAGAATGTTATTAGCTACATTGCCCTTAAATGTTCAAAAGCTCACAGTCATCAATCATGGGCAAAACCTTGTGTAGCTAAAGTTTCTGGCTCCGTTTGTGTTAAACAGCATGATCTTGTCTCTCTAAAACTCATTCTGTGTTTCCAGGATGCTTTTCCACTTCTGCCCCCAGTGTGGCACCAAACTACAACCTGGCTTCCGGTTCTGCCCGTCCTGTGGGGACAAGCTGCAGTGTGTTGTGAACCCCTCTGGACCTGTGGAAGTTGCTTCCTCTGGAGTCTCTCAGCTTCATGTCACTGATGGTGTAATTATGACTGCTAATGCAAGCAGTCCTATTCCAAGCACATCACAGCTGACTGGCTGGGACACAGAAGGTAATGGGCAGGGAGGGCGGTTCTCTTCCTGGAGATTAAAATATGGACTTGTCACATCTCTCGTTTGTTTACAGGCCTCGTCTGTGCCACCCCCAGCCCTGTGTCAACCCGTCCCCCACTCCGTAGGACCCGTAACTCTGTCCCCGTGGCCTGGAGCGAGGAAACTCCTAGTAGTATAACCAGTCCCCCTGTCACTGCCTCCCCAAAACATACTGCAGGTAAGGGGACAGGGGCAGTATGATTATCATCAGTGGTAATGAAGGAAAGGTAATGATCGTAGCCATTGACGGGCTTTGGAAATGTAATTGTCACATTGATGCTTTTTTTTTTGCAAATGGAAAACGTGTGTCCTCCCTATTGGCAGATCAAAGCCACAAATCTGTTTTGTCTCCACGGAAACGACGTGCTGTCACCCCAAAGTGGAACAAATAACAGAGGAACAGTCTGTGGAGCTTGCCTCCTCACCTGGCTTTTCACCTCTCCCCAGGTCCCCCTCCACAGGTGAGTCTAAACTACAGCCACTTACAACTAACAGTTTACATACACTTAGGTTGGAGTCATTAAAACTAGTTTTTCAAACAAATGTCTTGTTAACAAACTATAGTTTTGGTAAGTCGGTTAGGACATCTACTTTGTGCATGACACAAGTAATTTTTCCAACAACTGTTTACAGACAGATTATTTCACTTATAATTCACTGTATCACAATTCCAGTGGGTCAGAAGTTTACATACACTAAGTTGACTGTGCCTTTAAACAGCTTGGAAAATTCCAGAAAATGATGTCATGGCTTTAGAAGCTTCTGATTGACATCATTTGAGTCAATTGGAGGAGTACCTGTGGTTGTATTCTAAGGCCTACCATCAAACTCAGTGTTTCTTTGCTTGACATCATGGGAAAATCAAAAGAAATCAGCCAAGACCTCAGAAAATATATTGTAGACCTCCACAAGTCTGGTTCATCCTTGGGAGCAATTTCCAAACACCTGAAGGTACCACCTTCATCTGTACAAACAATAGTACGCAAGTATAAACACCATGGGACCACGCAGCCGTCATACCGCTCAGGAAGGAGATGCGTTCTGTCTCCTAGAGATGAACCTACTTTGATGTGAAAAGTGCAAATCAATCCCAGAACAACAGCAAAGGACCTTGTGAAGATGCTGGAGGAAACGGGTACAAACGTATCAATATCCACAGTAAAACGAGTCCTATATCGACATAACCTGAAAGGCCACTCAGCAAGGAAGAAGCCACTGCTCCAAAACCGCCATTTAAAAAAGCCAGACTATGGTTTGAAACTGCACATGGGGACAAAGATCGTACTTCTTGGAGAAATGTCCTCTGGTTTGATTAAACAAAAATAGAACTGTTTGGCCATAATGACCATCATTGTGTTTGGAGGAAAAAGGGGGAAGCTTGCAAGCTGAAGAACAACATCCCAACCGTGAAGCACGGGGGTGGCAGCATCATGTTGTGGGGGTGCTTTGCTGCAGAAGGGATACGTCACAAAACATACGTCACAAAACAGATGGCATCATGAGGTAGGGAAATTATGTGGATATTTTGAAGCAACATCTCAAGACATCAGTCAGGAAGTTAAAGCTTGGTCCAAATGGGTCTTCCAAATGGACAATGACCCCAAGAATACTTCCGAAGTTGTGGCAAAATGGCTTAAGGACAACAAAGTCAAGGTATTGGAGTGGTCATCACAAAGCCCTGACCTCAGTCCCATAAAAAATTTGTGGGCAGAACTGAAAAAGTGTGTGCGAGCAGGGAGGCCTCCAAACCTGACTCAGTTACACCAGCTCTGTCAGGAGGAATGGGCCAAAATTCACCCAACTTATTGTGGGAAGCTTGTGGAAGGCTTCCTGAAATGTTTGACCCAAGTTAAACAATTTAAAGGCAACGCTACCAAATACTAATTGAGTGTATGTAAACTTCTGACCCTCTGGGAATGTGATGAAAGAAATAAAAGCTGAAATAAATCATTCTCTCTACTATTATTCTGACATTTCACATTCTTAAAATAAAGTGGTGATCCTAACTGACCTGAGTTTAAATGTATTTGGTTGGCTAAGGTGTATGTAAACTTCCGACTTCAACTGTATGTGTGCGTGTATATATGCATGTTCCTGTGTGTGTGTGTGTGTGTGTAGTCAAGGGGAAGGCAAAGAAGGCCAAGCGAGCGTGTGCTGTGGAGCCACTGCTGGAAGGGGAGGAGCTTTGTGACACAACTGGCAGGAAATGGAGGCTGGTGAAACTGTTGAGTCAGAGCGATGCAGAGATGTTCTATGGAGGTGAGAGGTCACGCTGCACTCTTCTTCAATTCTGGTCCAGGGTACCCTCAAGGTATACAGGCTCTTGTTCCATGCTAGCACTAACACGTATTGATGATTAGTTGACTATTCACTAATTCGGGTGTGTTAGTACTGGGCTGGAACAAAAATCTGCAACACCCTGTGGGACCCCTAGGACCGGGATTGAAGAATACTTTCACACAGGATGGTGTCTAACATGGACTAGGGTGATTTAATCAGACACTTATTGTTTTTTCTTGTCTTCAATCTCTCCCCAGTCCAGCAGAATGGGCAAGGTGCCAATTCCAGTGACTACAAGCACATCCTCAAACTAGTGAGTGTAACTGCAGACTGTGTTCTCTAATATAGAATGATTATGTTGGCTACAGTGCTGCTTTGTGTGTTATGTGGTGAATAGTGATGTATGTTCTTCTCAGGGGGCTAAGGACGGGAAGATGTTTAATGAGCAAAATTTCCTGCAGAGAGCTGCCAAGCCCTCATCTGGTGAGTGTCAAGATCTGCCTTCGTATACCTGGCCAGCCCTCAGCTTGACTACAGCTCTAAACGGACCCCTGACTACCCGTCCTCTTACCTTAGCTATTTATGCATTTAAGTAGGTCTGGCCGTACAGTTACACATTTGACAGACGCTCTAAAGATTGTTACAAAATCCTTTCATAAGCAGGTCACAGAGGGCTTACAGATCACTGATGTTTACCCCATAGGCATTGGTGGAAAAAGTACCCAATTGTCATACTTGAGTAAAAGTAAAAATACCTTCATTGAAAATGGCTCAAGTGAAAGTCACCCAGTAGAAGTCTAAAAGTATTTGGTTTTAAGTATACTGAAGTATCAAAAGTAAATGTATTTGCTAAAATATACTTAACTGTCAAAAGTTAAAGTATGAACCAGTATGAACCCAGGCTCTGTCGCAGCCGGCCGCGACCGGGAGGTCCGTGGGGCGACGCACAATTGGCATAGCGTCGTCCGGGTTAGGGAGGGTTTGGCCGGTAGGGATATCCTTGTCTCATCGCGCTCCAGCGACTCCTGTGGCGGGCCGGGCGCAGTGCGCGCTAACCAAGGGGGCCAGGTACACGGTGTTTCCTCCGACACATTGGTGCGGCTGGCTTCCGGGTTGGAGGCGCGCTGTGTTAAGAAGCAGTGCGGCTTGGTTGGGTTGTGCTTCGGAGGACGCATGGCTTTCGACCTTCGTCTCTCCCGAGCCCGTACGGGAGTTGTAGCGATGAGACAAGATAGTAATTACTAGCGATTGGATACCACGAAAATTGGGGAGAAAATGGGATAAAAATATATATATATATAAATAGTAAAGTACAGATACCCCAAAAAACTACTTAAGTAGTACTTTCAAGTATTTTTACTTAAGTACTTCATACCACTGCCTGTTGGGCTCTACTTGGCTGGAACATCCTTATATTAATGCAAAGCTGCAAACTGGTGTGTGAATGGGCAACTCAGATGAGTACCCATAGGTGGCTATGTAAATTGTGTAAGCTGAGGTATAGAGTAGGAGGAATTGTTTGGTTTGTGTATGACTGACTAGACTACTGGTGGTGGAAGCACATTGTGGAGGCTCTGTTAGTTACTAATGAGCCTTTCTGCTTTGATGCTGTCTCCCCCTAGTGGACAAGTGGATAAAGCATGCCAAGATGGACTTCCTTGGGATTACTTCCTGTGTCGGATTTGGTCTCCATGCAGACTCCTACAGGTGTGTGTACACTGAGATGTGTGTTTGCTGCCTGCTTGTACATATGGGGGATTTGTGTGTTTTTGCTTTTGTATGTGTGTTTTGAATGTGTAGTCAGACTGTTCTCTCTGCTACCGCACAGCAAGCGCTACCGGAGCGCCAAGTCGAGGTCCAAAAGGCTTCTTAACAGCTTCTACCCCCAAGCCATAAGACTCCTGAATAGCTAATCAAAGAGCTACCCAGACCCCTCTTTTACGCTGCTGCTACTCTCTGTTTATAATCTATGCATAGTCACTTTAACTCTACCTACATGTACATATTACCTCGACTAACCGGTGCTCCCGCACATTGACTCTGTGCCTGTACACACTGTATATAGCCTCGCTTGTTATTTTACTGCTGCCGTTTAATTATTTGTTACTTTTATTTTCTACTTATCTATTTTTTACTTACCACTTATTTAATTTTTTTCTTAACTGGGCTGTTGTATTCGGCGCATGTGACATAAGATTTGATTTGTGTTTTTGTTTCAGGTTTTTGATTTTCTCCAGCATGGGCCAAACTCTTCAGTCTTTCATGGATGAGGGGGAGGGGCTCCTGTCTGAGAAAGTGGTCCTTCAGCTGGCCTGCAGAGTAGTGAGTGCTCTCTCAGGCTCATATAGAGGCCCTGATAGGACTTCAAAATAGGATTCCCTATCTGATGTGCTTCCTGTTTGACCCTTTCTCCCTCCTCTCCCAGTTGGATGTGTTGGAGTTCATCCATGAAAATGAGTATGTTCACGCAGACATTCATGCTGAAAACATCTACATCAGCCCAGCACAACAAACAAAGGTTAGAGTGTGTTTGTATAGTTGTGTGTTTGTACTTTTGTGTAGCTGCCAGACCCCTCTACTATGCTCATAGTCCTGTATTTCCGGTACTGTCCTGGTGGCCGGCATGTGGAGTACCGGGATGGCAGCCGAACACCACATGAAGGAGCCATAGATTTTATAAGCCTGGAGTCTCACAAGGGAGCAGGTGAGTCATCTTACAGCCTGTCAATCATCTGCAGTCCTTCAGATACTGTGGAGGAGGTACAAGTTGCCTCTAACCAACCATAAGTACTTGTGTGTGATCGTACCTCTAGGTCCGTCTCGGCGTAGTGACCTGCAGGCTTTGGGCTACTGCATGCTGCGCTGGTACACAGGGGCACTGCCCTGGACCTCCCTCACACACACTCCAGCCCGCGTTGCCACTGAGAAGGAGAGGTGAGAGCCAGGTCCTCACTATGGCAACAAAGCCATTATGATAATGTTATTCTGTATTTATAAAATGGTAAAGCCTTGAGTGAGTGGCCAAACCTGACCCTTCAATGTAATGATCCAGGTACATGGAGGACGTTCCAGGTCTCCTGAGTCACTGCTTCGGACAGAAGAAAGTCTCGAGTAAGTCCAGTTTTCTTGTGATTCGTTTTTGTATGCAGCGTAATATGTTTTGTGTGTGCGTGGGATATAAGGCTGTGTGTACTATGTATCAGGTGCGCTGCAGGTGTACCTGTCTCAGGTGATGGCTCTGCAGTACTCTGACCAGCCAGACTACAGGACTCTGAGGACAGGCCTTAGTGCAGCTCTGCAGAAGCTGGGAGGGTCACTGGAGCAACCCCTTGACCTACAGGTCAGAACACACACACACACACAACCTCCACACTATCCCCAAGCTCCAGTTGAGAAAACAGTCAGATGACCACAGAAACCTGGAACCCCCCCAGCAGGTTTGACTTTCCAACTGGTTAGACCACTCATCCTTACACCGCTACCTGTTCAGGTTATCTACTGAACTAATTTACACCTCTACACCAGTCTGAATGTTTATTTATCTGTATCTCTCTTCAGATGAAAGCGATCTGAGGAAGATGATACTTTGGGATGAAAATTCACTAATGGGATTTTAAGTCAACTGATTTTAAAATGCTGACTTCATGACTATGTGGTGTGGGTCCTGCTGTAGTTTTATTATGTTGGACTGCACTCAAGGAGGAGCGTGTAAAGGTGCATTTCATTAAGTTCACTGGAGGTGCAGTGCACACAAACTCATGGTTATGCCAGGTTAGTGAGCACTGCTGTACTGTGTTATTGTCAGCAGTGGTTGGCGCTGTGGCAGTGAGTGGGTAGTTAATGTTTAACCTATGAAATAATACAGTTTATAACAAAGAACCTTTGTTCAGGGTGGTAATGATTGTAAGTACAAAAATGTACACTGTTCCAGTTATAGATGTACATGATATGCATTTTACTTTTTGTATTTTCATCACTGGATAATACTTTGTTAATAAAGAGCTTTTATTAATTCAACTGTTTATCTGTATGTGCTAATTTCTTTGGGGTTTCTGGTGTTGATTGTGAAACTCTGTTCTTGTGTACCCCTGAGTGCTCAGGGGTCAGTACACTGATCTGGAAGAGTAGATATCATGGCCCAATTCCAAACCAGTTCGCTGCTCATATCCCTAGATTCTTGTTGACCCCCTTCTCAGATCTGTCAGGACTTGATGTTTGTGATGTGAGCAACATGGTGGAAGACTGTGTATGGAGGCTAGATTGAGCTATACAACACAGACTAGTCAACATGCTCTTGTCACCTCTAGACTTGTGCGTCTCTTATGACCCCTCTGTTAAACAGAGGGTCCCTCCCTGAGGGAACCGTTTCTAGGTCAGGACACTTCCACGGTGGGGACTCCCTGTGAGGCTGCTGGCTATGAAAGTTAGGCAACAGATTCATTATAAGAGGGAGAGAACCTTTAAGTCCCATGAAAGGGGGGAGGAGAGAAATCCTGTTCATTTTCAAAGTTCTGTGGTTATCTTACTCCTTTTGTAGCCCTCTGCATATATTCTATCCTCCTCCCATAACAGTTCTTCTGAGAAAATAAACATTTAGGGATGACATCTAAAATGTTAGGTGTTCCATAAAGATGTTAGGCTACCTCTTCAGTCTCTGTGCTGATATAGGTTAATTGTGTACATGCCTTTTATTTTCCTGCATAAGTAAATTCCTGATTATACCTCTACTGCCATTCATTCCAATTAGACTGGTTTGGATGTCTCTATGACCAATATAGCTGTGATGTTCACACCTTTCTGGACATTTGAGGGTCTATGACATAGCCCTTCTAGTAATTTAATAGGATCTCTATGTGAACCACCATGTTGGTGTAAGAAAAAATCTGAGAAACAGTTCTATATTTAGCACCACGTAAGAGGCCACATACTGTGTTGTCATGGAAACAGAACACACTTCGGCGTCCTAGTTTATGCTGTGGAAGAGTATATTAATCAGACCTGTTGAATAATTCAGTATAGGAAGAACTATACCCACGCTCAGAGAGACTGGCTGAACTCTCAACTCCTCCCTGCACAAAACGCTTACACAACTCAGATGTTCGCTGCACTTGAAGAAAAAGAGGTAGTGCCTTAATGCGCAGACACACATTAAGGCTATAGCAAATTCACACATGGCCCATACAACCTTCTATTAAACATTGTGTTTCTGTGTGTGTGAGAAAGAAGGAAATAAATATGTCCTAGAAGCTGTTTCTATTGGCCCTAAGTGCAGATGGGTATGTGCGACGCTTGATGGCTCCAGAACGAACACTGCAAGCAAATCCTGAAACGTCGATGTTTATGGAGAACTTATTTTTACCTCCCCTTCCTATTCCCGAGATATAACGGGAAATTTATAGTAACAGACGCGCTTTTTCCGTTTACCCCGAACGCCACACCCCTTACAAGGGGAGGGGTGTAAGCCCCGAGGCGTCGCCAGGAGAGGAGGGGGAGGGGGACGAGGAGATGGGAGAGAATGACAGTGACAAAGTGAAAAATTTGTTGGGAGTCCGAGAGAATAGCAGGACAGCGCCCATGCTGAAATAGGATAGGCCTAACTTTTTATCCTCACATCGAAACATCGGACTCTCGTGCTCCAGTCGGAATAGCGGCGATTGAAACATCGGGTCCTATGGACATGTACGTAACAACAGCAACTTGTAAGAATAATTTCCCTTTCATTTTCTAATGGGGTGGGGGTTGCATCCATAGCGTAATTTACAGTTTACAGTGTTATTTTCGGCTTTCTCACACTCTTCCGCTATGTGGCAAAGTGACAGTGTGAGCCAGTGCTCATAACTAGATGTTCTGGTAGGCTACTAAACGTTTTTAACTAGGCTTGGTTTTGTTCAAATTGAAAGAGGCATGTCATTTTCAAAACAAAAAAACCATTCTACCGAGGGTTGGAAAATTTTGCCGGGATGGACGGAGATGTCATGCTGTGGTTATCACCCATATCGTGACCGACAATACATCCTACTTTTATTTTTTGGTGACACAGAGTTGAAAACATCCACAAACACTGGCTCATCCACAAACACTGAGTCCAGGATCTCGAGTTTACTGGGTGGCAAACTTTGAGGCCATGTTCCAACTCAGTGGAGCATCCTAAACGCTGCGTAAATGCGCTGTTTTGGAGTGGTTCGCCATGGCCTATGTCGTCCATGTATGTCTGTGTTTTTGACGATAATCCCGTAATCTCTAATCCAAAGTACTCCAAATGCTTTTTTTCACACCGCTGGTGTCTGTCAATCTGTCTATGGGTTTCTCTACATCTCTCCACATGGTGCTTCCTTTATAATCTGTGTTAAAGAGTTTATTCATGCAGGGGACCAGTCCCCATCACCACTACCCAGAATGTAACTTTTGCCACCATTGTCAAAACAGACAGCATGGCCCTGCTTGTGCAGTGGAGAATGGATTTGACAGAGCTCCACATACACAACAGTGCAAGGCCACTGTCTCACAGTGATGACCTTATGGTATCATTTAATTAATCTCTTCACTGACTACATTATTACTATAATCTGTAATTCGAACCCTTTTTAGGGAGATCGTTCACAAGAAGGCTAACAGTGTCTTGTAAATATTACAAAGTTACAGTGGAGTAAGACTTGCAGTAGGTTACAGCAGGATGGTCAAGAAATATTGGATGGTTTGCATAAAGTCCATAGAGTATGGCTTCGTGTGTTTGTGTGTGAGAGAGTGGCCTGCTGCTCATGCGCTGGCCTGCTGAGTGTGTGGGAACAGCTCTATGGAAACTCAGCCTCGTGGGGTAATTCTTACAATCTGTCCTTTGTGTGCGAGTCGCCTGTGTAGAGGATTAATAATAGCTAATGATCCAATCAGCTGCTCACTAACACTGGTGAAGAAAGGGGTACACACACAGAAAAACATAAACATCACAAATATAGATCTACTGCAGTCTACACCTGGATCAAGAGGTGGCACTGGCAGGGATTGAGTTTCGTGATGTGTGTGTTTGGAAGAAAATGTCTGAGATGAGGTGTATGTGGGGGGGGGGTGCTGTGTTTTGTGTATGTCTATGTTAGTGAATGTGTTGGCTGGTAAAAAAAAGAATCCATAAAATGTAATAAAGACTGCCTTCATTTATTAGATTTGTTACCCAAACCACACCTCTATCCAAAACTAAACCTGACCTTGACTAACCCAAGCTAATCCTCTCAGCGTCCGGCTTGGATTAAGGATTAAACTGGACGCTTGGAATTCATCATGGTCTAAGGATTTCACAATCTTAGACCAGAAATCACTTGGACAGTTCCATGGTGATGGTTGAGGTTGCATGTGTACATTATATTATTGTACATTAAATAGGCTTCAAATTAAGATAATTTTAGTTTATCTGTCCATCCGTCCTTCTCTCCCTCTCTCTTTCTGACAGCCACTTACTCTCTCACAGAAACACCCAACCACAAAGATGCAGGGTGGAGTAAGGGTAACTAACACTGTTTGGGATAGCAATTGGTAGTAAGTGGTTTGAGTGTTCTGAGTGTTCTCAGCTCATTTACTGAACCTTTGTGTTAATTTAGGTTTGGCCTTCGCTATTAAGATCAAGTTTAGCCTTTAATCCTTTTGTGTTACTGTCTTATCATAGCTAAGACACTTACCCTGTGGGGTGGCTGTAATGCTTATTACACTCTGTTCTTGGAGAGGCTCTGTTCATGGTGACTACATGTGGCTGGTGTCTTGCTTGTTTAGACTGTTATTGGATTCTCTTTTCCAGAGTACTTCGACCAGAACATTTTGTAGTGTGTGTAATGCATATGGCACAGTGGACACACATGCAATCTAACAAATGCCTTGAATATATAAGCAGGAGGAAGAGTGGCAGTTTTACACTCTTTCACACACGCCTACTCATATGTGTACACTTGCACACACAGATGGTTTTATATTCCTGGCCCAAGCTCCTCTGTAGAATTTCCTGTGTAGTCAGCCATCAGACTTCCTGTATTCAGGATTGGATGCAAAGGGGGAGGAGGTGGGGGGGGGGGGGGGGGGCAGGAAAGGAAAGGAGAGAGGAAGCACAAGCACAGAGTGTTTGCTGGAGTCAGTGTTGGTTGTTGAGCTATGTACAATGCAGCCACATAGCATTGGACACGACACAGCAGACAAGCTCTTAGGGAAGGAGGGGAAGTAAGTGAGTGGGAGCTAGGCTATGGTCTGTTAAATGGCTCTCCTTCCCGATACGCATTTTGTCTTCTGCAATATCACTTATCTAGTCCTTTCTCATCAACGGTCATGATAACTTGTTCTCAACTAGCTTACCTGGTTAAATAAAGGTTAAATAAAAAAATGAAGGAAAGGATGCTTTTGAAAATAAGCCATGGAGTATGGTAGAGAGTAATGGGAGAAAGAGAGTGTGTTTGTGCAACCTGTAATGTCTTCCCTCCTGTTCCTTTACATACAGGACGTGTCCTAGGATCTGTGGAAGCCACCCCACCGTGCTAAGTCCTCCCAGCATGCAGTAGGGGCAGTCCACCTTAACTCCACAGGTAAGACACGCACACATAGACAGACTCTCCACACCTGAATGCTGTAACACACTGACGGCTGGCACACAGACAAAAGCAAGTCCATCCTGCAGTGTCTGTGAACTGTGACCTTATCTTCCTCATTGAGCCAAATCTACTCATCGGCAGTCGTGTGTCTGGCTGCCTGTGTGTGTACTAGTCACTTATCCTCTTCACGCCCTGTGGAGTACGAAGCCACTACGAGCAAACACCATTGCATGTGTGTGTTATTGTCTCTCTCTTAATCTTCAGTACTCCACTATGTCTATTACAAAGTATCTTTCTCTCTCTGTGTTAAGTTCACAGCATTGCCCTCTAAAGAACCAGGATGTTTACAGGTTCTACCAAGAACCCAACCCCTAAAATACCTCAGCCTGAGCGGCTGGACGAGGTGTACTCTGCACTGAGGAGAGGCCTACAGTGAGTACACACGCACGCACGTACGACTGGCCTGGCTGTTGTAGCAGACAGGTCAACAGCGAGACAGGAAATGGTTCAAAGTGAAACAGGAAATGACATCACAATGCTGTGTTCTCAGGTCATTCCTGCAGGTCCACCAGCTGGAGCTGGACAGCCTGGGGCAGCAGATCAGAGAGAGCAAGAGAAATGGCCGTCTGGTGAGAACACACACCACTAATCACACCAGTACTAACCCATCATCACCACACTAGCCAATGTCACTCGCAACATCCGACTTAGGGGACGTTTAATTTCTCAGGACAGTCTGTTAGAGTAATACTGTGTGCAAGATGATGTTAACTGTTATATGCCTCCCTTCCTCTCTCTGCAGGGGTCTCTGTATGAGTTGGATAAGGTGGGTTTCAATCACACCAGGGGAGATGACTCTATTAATTCACAACTCTATTAATAAACTAATGAATATGTACATTTTGGGGTGATTTAATTACTGAATAACTTGTCTTTGATCTTTGTGCTTTATCAGCAAGTGAAGGCCATAGAGAGATTTATGCGTCGGTTAGAGTTCCACCTCAGCAAGGTATGACTTTGAGTGTGTGTGTGCATCTGCAGTGCAGTAAGATACCTGTTAGCCATACATTTGTCATAGTGTTGTCATAATGTTGTAACTACGAGTAAACTCTGTTTTGTTATAGTGTAACCATCTCTAATACTTTTTGGTAGCAGATTAAGGAGCTTTACAGGTCTGCATCACCATAGTGTTTCTGCACAGCTGTAATGTTGCTGTAACGTTCCAGGTAGAGGAGCTGTACGATGCTTACTGTATGCAGCGGCGGCTGCGGGATGGGGCCAGCAAGATGGTGGCAGCCTTTAACTCTGCCACAGGGAGCAAGGAGGCACGGGAGAGCCTGAATGAGGCCAACAGGGGCTACAGGGAGTACACTGAGGTAGGGGGCAGGGGCTTATGGGTACACTGGGGAGACATGTTAGAGAACAAGGCTATTCACTCTTTCATAGAGCCTTTTAACGTTTAAAACAGCCGTTTACAGAATGGAAAGTAAGGTAAAGTAAGTCTTGAAATAAGTAACTTATCAGAAATAAGAGTTTGACCGCAATGTCATGTTGCTCTGACAACAAAGATCACAGATTATTATTGATATGAATGACTCATTCTCTCTCTCTCGCCTCTCTCTCTTGTGTCTCTCTCTCTCTCTGCAGCACATGTGTTCCCTGGAGAGTGAACTGGAGAACCAGATGGGAGAGTTTCACATCAAGATGAAAGGTGAGTCATTTTCTCACCCTCCACTTATCCCCTCTTCTCCCACCAATTTGTTCTGGCCCTCAATCCCATCTGTTCTTACCACCTCCTCGCTCTCTTTCTCTCTCTCATTCTAGTGTTCTCCCTGTGTGCATATGTTATGTGCTGTAACTGTGTGTCTCCTGTATTGCAGGTCTGGTTGGCTATGCACGGTTGTGTGCAGGAGACCAATATGAGGTGAAAATAACTGACGGACACACACTCACCTACACTGACACATACACACATACAGTATGCGCACACACATGAGGCACTGATGGTACCCTTGACCCCCCTAGGTCCTGATGCGTTATGGGCGTCAGCGCTGGCGGATGAAAGGTCGTGTGGAGGTCAGCAGTAAACAGGTGTGGGACAGTGAGGACAATGTCTTCCTGCCTCTCATCACAGAGCTCCTGTCAATCAAGGTGAGAAAGCCCTTTGGATGGAGCATAATAGTGTTTATGATCAAATCAGTATTTACTGTAATTAACTCTGGATAAACGTGTTTGTGTTTATAATAACATATAGATATTATAAACATGTTTATAATAACGATATGTTATTACTGTATTGCCATGTTATTATCACATTATTGTACACAAACAGCAAAAATACCCAAAACTTAACAATGGTCCTAAAAAACATCACTTGCCGCCACCATTCAACTGACTGTGGTTGTTTGTCCGTTATGGTTGCCAAGGTGACTGAGCTGAAGAGCTTGGCCAATCACGTGGTGGTTGGCAGCGTGTCCTGTGAGACACTCGACCTGTTCTGTCCGCTGCCTCAGACGGTTGCCGTGGATATCAACGACTTGGGGACAGTAAAACTGAACCTAGAGGTCAACTGGAGGTCAGTCTCACCTCAATCATCCCTCTTTACCACTTCATCCCCGTCTCACCTCCCTCCACCTCAACCCCTGTTCCACCTTCATCTACCTCCCCATTCTATTGGTGATTGCCAAACCAGGCCATTTGTGAAGAGAAAGAGTACTGTTTGTGTTACGACTGACTCATACGTTTGTCAGTAGTAATAACACACGATACAGCTGTTTCTATAATATACATCTCTAATGTAATTATATTGCCCTCTCTCACTTTCTCTCTCGCTCTCTCACACACTATCCTTCTCTCTCTCTCAGTCCGTTTGATAAAGATGACCAGACCTCGACCTCCAGTACGGTTTCCAAGCGCTTTTTGTCCAATCAGAGCCCTCCAGACACACCTTCCATGCGCGAGCAGGTGTTTTATGTGAGTCATACCTTGTCCTCCCTGCCTCTCTCCCCAGCTTTAACCTATGCTTAAGTCAGCAGTTCATAATTGGCTGGAAAACCTAAATATTGTATTGTTTTATAGTTGTTATTATAACCATTGATTACTACTTGCTATTATTAGTTTGTTCTGTTTCAGCTGCTCCCTGGCTGCTGTGTTTGTAGGGGTAGAAGTGGTGTGTGTGTGTGTGTGTGTGTGTGATTGTAGTAGAGGTGTGTGAGTGTATCAGTGAGCTGTGTAGGAGAGGAGTGTGTGAGCGTACAAGATCGGGTTGTGGACCGTGTGAGTGTATTGGTGAGCAATGTAAATGTAGGAGAGAAGTGTGTGAGGATAGGAGTGAGTTGTGTGAAGAGTGGAGATCTGGTTGTGGAGTGAATGAGGGTACCAGTGATATGTGTGGGACCAGAAATGAGTATGAATGTAGCTGTGGTTCTCTTAGCTGTTTAATAGTGGTTGAGTAGTAGTCCAATTTCTCCCTCTTCCTCGCTGCGCTGAAGAGCATTTCTCCTCGGAGCAGGGCCAGACTGGGCCAACGTTGGTCAACATTGGAAGTGTTCCGTGACACCTTGGCGGACAGGCTCTCTCCACCCAGCCGCGTCCACTCACAGTTGGTGTGTGGCTGCATACAGTTGAAGAAGTGTGGTTGTCTGTAGTTGAAATATGGTGGTCTGGTTAGTGTGTGGTGGTTTGTAGTCAAGTCAGGATTTTCAGTGTTCTGTACTTGGTAAATGTGAACTAGCCAGTGAGTGAGCCTTGGTCCATGTAGTCTGATCATTGCAATTTAATGAAATGCAGTGTCATCTACGGAATTTGATTATTTTATTCTTCAGATATATTGAAAATCATGTTTGTATTTAAAGTGTACAGTTCTGGTATAATTGTTCTGTCATTAATGGTGTTTTAGCCAAGTTAAGTGTATGACAGCAACACCAGGTCATCAAAATAGGAATTTCAATTCTCCTTTCCAGATGGAAATAAATATATTTTTGTTTTCCATATTTTGTCAGATGGACTTGGCTATTATTGATGATATCTTTCTCTCTTCCTCTGCCCCCACCCCTTCCCTCTCTCATTTATCATTCTCTGTAGTCTCTATTGAGGAGACCAGGGGAGCTGGAGAATGGAACAGTCTGGTCAAACTCCTCTGAATCATCAGACGACTCTTCCAGCCCAGCCATGGGACACACACACAGGATGATGGCCACTCACAGCCTGCAGACCACACCCACTGTCCAGATCTCCTTCAACCCCCGCCAATCAAGCGTCTCTACCCCATCCCTCTCGTCCAATCATGAGGAAGGGGAGCCAGGCGCCACCAAGGGATTTGGCGAAACAGACTCTGTGAAGTGTATACTGCTGAATGGCCATTTGAAGTGTTCTCGATCCCTCAGCCATATCAGTGAGAGAGCCATAGACTGTGCTTCGACGAACAGGTTGTCTGACCAATCAGTTGAGTCCTCTGAAACGCCAGAGCCCCTACCCCGCTTAGACCTTGAAGTCTCCTGTATGGCTTCTCACTGCTCTAACCAAGACATGCATGAAGTCTTGGACTTGCCTGAATCTGGGGGCCCAGAGACATGTGTTTCAACCCCAGTGGATCAGGGTGATGCTCCTCCGGCCTCAACACTACAGGCTGAGAAGCCTAGGGCTGGAGTAGAGCCTCTTCCCACAGACTGTGTACTGGGAGAGGGACTGAGGGAGGAAAAGTCCTCCACGGAACACAATCACAGACTCCAATCTACCCAGCCACAAGAGCTAACACTACCAGAAGAGACAGTGACTGTGAGTGTATGTGACAGGTGTGTGGGTAGACATGTAATTGTGTGATGTGTGTACTAAGTCTCTTTCCTCCATAGGGTCGATCTCACAGTCGGTCCTCCAGCTTCACTCAGGAAGTTGAGACTGCCATGGAGAGCTTTGACTTTCTCAACTGCTCTGACCTTGATGATGAAGAAGAGGAGAAAGAACAAGAGGAAGAAGATGAACAGGAGAGGGATGATAAGGAGAAGGGACAAGAGAAGGAAGACAAGACAAGAGACTCTGCTGATAGGTCAGCATTCTCTTCTCTTATGTATCAGGCTCTAACTGAACTCATCCTGCCATCTAGTGTTTGGAAAGCGGAAACACGTGAATTTAGTTGTCTGGATGGTGGATTTATTTTGTATAATACTGGGTGAAGTTGCATAGTGCTGTTTTCTAATGCTGTACTCTCACACTTCTTTGAATGTGCCAAAATCCTTCATATCCATTTCATAAGACAGAACTTTGCTCAATATTTTGTATTACACAGAGTGAGTCAGAGTCTGTGTGTGAGTGTGTATGTCAGATTAAGTGTCGGATTGTGGTCTGTAATATTCTCCTTTTTGCTTTCCTCAGCAGTGATGAGTGTGAGGACGATGTTATAGAAATCATTGTCGAGGCCCCTGAAGGGTTCCGGAATGAGGACTGTCCTCCTCTAGATGCAGACTGCAGCTCTGAGGTAATGATCATGGGTTTATGCATGTATAAATAGTGCCTTAGATTTCAGTGTTCTAAACTGTAGACAAGTTTGCATGTAAAATGTACGTAGGAGGAGGAGAGTAGCGAGCAGCTGCAGGCCTCCAGTGAGACAAGGGACGAGCAGGAGGAAGAAAAGGAGAAGGAGAAAGTGGAAGACAAGAAGGAGGAGGAGCAGGTTACAGAGAAGGACATCCCTGCCAGGCAGGAACATGGTGAGAGGGGAGGGTCAAAACAGGGGAAACTGCTAACTTGAGTGATTTGAAGTGTGAGTGGTGTTGATCGAGATGTGTGTAATTTGTATATACAGTGCATTCGGAAAGTATTCAGACCCTTTCACTTTTTCCACATGTTGTTACGTTACAGCCTTATTCTATTTTTTGGGGGGTACAAATTTATTAAAAATAAACAACTCATATTATATTTACATAAATATTCAGACCCTTTACTCAGTACTTTGTTGAAGCACCTTTGGCAGCGATTACAGCCTCGAGTCTTCTTGGGTATGACGCTACAAGTTAAATAAAGGTTGCCTGGTTAAATAAAAAGGAAAATAAAACAAGCTTGGCACACCTCTATTTGAGGAGTTTCTTCCATTTTTCTCTACAGATCCTCTCAAGCTCTGTCAGGTTCGATGGGGAGCGTCGCTGTACAGCTATTTTCAGTTCTCACCAGAGATGTTCAATCTGGTTCAAGTCCAGGCTCTGGCTGGGCCACTCAAGGACATTCAGAGACTTGTTTCCGAAGCCACTCCTGCGTTGCCTTGGCTGTGTGCATAGGGTCATTGTTCTTTTGGAAGGTGAACCTTCGCCCCAGTCTGAGGTCCTGAGCAGGTTTTCATCAAGGATCTCTCTCTGTACTTTGCTAAATTCATCTTTCCCTCGATCTTGACTAGTCTCCCATTTGCTGCTGCTGAAAAACATCCCCACAGCATGATGCTGCCACCACCATGCTTCACCATAGGGATGGTGCCAGGTTTCCTACAGACTTGACGCTTGGCATTCAGGCCGAAGAGTCTAATCTTGGTTTCATCAGACCATAGAATCTTGTTTCTCATGGTCAGTGTCCTTTAGGTGCCTTTTGGCAAACTCCAAGCGGGTTGTCATGTGCCTTTTACTGTAGAGTGGCTTCCGTCTGGCCACTCTACCATAAGGCCTGATTGGTGGAGTGCTGCAGAGATGGTTGTCCTTCTGGAAGTTTCTCCCATCTCCACAGAGGAACTCTGGAGCTCTGTCAAAGTAACCATTGGGTTCTTGGTCATCTCCCTGACCAAAGCCACCCCCCCCCGATTGCACAGTTTGGCCAGCTCTAGGAAGAGTCTTGGTGGTTCCAAACTTTTTCCATTTAAGAATGATGGAGGCCACTGTGTTCTTGGGGACCTTCAATGCTGCGGACAATTCCTTCAACCTCTTGGCTTGGGTTTTGCTGTGACATGCACTGTCAACTGTGGGACCTTATATAGACCGGTGTGTGCCTTTCCAAATCATGTCCAATCAATTGAATTTACCATAGGGGGACTCCAATCAAGTTGTAGAAACATCAAGGATGATCAATGGAAACAGGATGCACCTGAGCTTAATTTCGAGTCTCGTAGCAAAGGGTCTGAACTTAAGTAAATAAGTTATTTCTGTTTTTTTATTTTTAATAAATTAGCAAAAAATTCTAAAAACCTGTTTTTGCTTTGTCATTATGAGGTATAGTGTAGATTGAGTGGAAAAAATATTTCATCAATTTTAGAATAAGACTGTAATGTAACAAAATGTGGAAAAAGTCAAGGTGTCTGAAAACTTTCTGAATGCACTGTATTGATTGTGGAGTTGTCATTGGTGAGTTGTATTTATGCTTCATGCAGGTGATGAGGCATCCTGTGATGAGGAACCCCGCTCCACCCCCAGCAGTATGGCCACCACTGTCCTTTAACATAATGGAGATGCCACTTCCTCAGACCATTATCAGATGCCATCCTAATCCCACCACTCTCCTAAGAGATCCTTACCATTTCACCACTAACAGATCAAAGAGACCCGCTCCTCTTCTAGATCAGACAAGCGATTTCGGCCATGTGGGTGGAGATTGCGCAAATGAACAGAAATATATTTGCTTCCCTCTCTCCACTCGTGAATGAAAACATTAATGACTATTGTTGTCCACTCATCCAAAGGCCACACGTACGCACACAGTCACCTTACAGTGAAGATAGACATCTTTAGTCTAATGGAGTCTCTTCAATCAGAAAGTGCCTTAAATTACAGAAAGGGGGATTGTCAGTTAACAAATACATGAAGAAAATGAACTTTTATTACGAACCAGAGAAGAATATGAAGGAGTATACAGTTTTGATACATTGTTTATTTTTAGGATGACTTACAGATTGTGCACAATAAAATATACAATTATTTACTGTTTCATATAAATAAATAATGTTGAGCAAATATGTTGCCTCCTCTCAATTTTTTTAACTTTATTATAAAAAATCTGTTGGTAAATCTACTGCATTGGATGGTATTTCTATGAGTGTACTTTCAGTGTGCTTTAAAATCAATGTTTGAGAATGATAACAATTAAACAAAACCCCTCAAATGTTCTGGGCTGGCATCCACTACTCAAAAAGCAGCACTTTTATGTCCATGACTTCCAGACTTCAACATCTTTCTAAACTGTACTGCCCTCTCCTGGGTCATGATGAAGAGGCCATACAATTTTCCACAATATTATTTTCACCTTTAATTAAATTATTGATAATTGGAAGGAGGTATATGGGATATACACAGTGCTTGACTTGGACTAAAATAGGTGTCGGTACAAATGTTTGGTACCGGTACTGTATATTTTTAGGTGCAGAGCTAATATTTTATAAGAGGATTAGGAGCTCAAGCAGTAGAACGTTCGAGGGGCCGGTACAAGTCAAGCAGATATACACTATAATAGCCTGCTTCAATCCTTCCCAGCTCCACAATAACATCTATGTAATAAAAGCTACATCTTGCACAAACTATTCTTACAAGCATGCATTTATGCTGTGGTTGCATGGTAGTCTTTAGTCTTGAAATATTTAGCTTTTCATAGTAAAATAGCCCTCTTAAGGTAATGCAAACTTAAGTCTAGGAAAAATACAACTTTTTTGTAGTGTGGAAACAACTGTCCACCCAGAACCACGCCCCCGAAACCTTGAATTCAAAACTGGCGCCCAGACGTCACTGCCACCCAACTGCTGCGGTACCACCCTCCCACTTCTCCCGTCGGGCCTCTGTCTGCGCATGCACACTCGCCTGCTCCAGGCCACCATTTTGTGTAGAGACAACTCTGTCAACGCGTGAGAGGATTAATCGAGCTGGGACGCAAGGGCAAGCTTCCCTACCGTCGCCAGAGGAAGACCGAACAAGCACTGAGCGCTCAAGCAAATTTACCCGGAAAAGGAAGACCGAGGACCAGGTAAAACGTCACTTTCTCCGATGAAGGGGGGGCATTTTTGTAGGAGCTGTCGTCGGCCTCTAGGTGTCACGGTGGGGCTCGCGGTCCAGGCGACTGGCGGGGGGGTGTTTGTCTCCCTCTATCGTTATCGAAAATTTACTAAAAACATTTATAACCCAGAAGTTAGAGCTTCTGTTAAACGTATTAGTGTATTTGGACTGCTATTGGTTCGTGTTAAGGCACGGATGGCTTTATAAATGCTTTAATGTTTAGGGTCTTGTTTAGGCCAGGCGTCCATCTTCTCGTGCCCATTGTTTCCTCTTTTGAGAAGAGAACCTGCGTCTCCGGGTTCTAGAACGAAAGCTCAACATTTCGAGTTTAAACTTTGTATCAATTTCAATGTAACATCATTAATGTTTCCTGTCACTCATGGTGCTACGATTTGAAAAAAATAAAATGTATCATATCTTCTGTAGTCTCAGATTTACTACATAGCCCCTGATCTGGATAGTTTTAGTCTATGTTCTAGAACCATCCGATGGTTCTAATATCAACACTAATTGTATAATACTTTCTATGGATTCGTTATTTTACTGCTTCTCAAAATGGGGCTCTAGTTAAGTTGGCTCGGTAACTAGGTAAGGTTTCCGAGAGTAAACACGGAAGGAGGGAATGTAGAGTAATCTCTTATTATGTAGCCCAAATAAATCTGCGAGCACGGAGAGTAACGTTAGATTTCTTCCAAATCAGAAACTAGATTATGGGTTGGTTTTCTATCATCGGCACCACGTCCCATCGCGCCAGCCTGGTCCGCCTACAGCCGACTTTCGATTTAAAACTTGTCATGAGAGAGGGAGCTCGAGCTCCCTCTATAACCAGCACGCTGTTACAAAAACATCCACTATACCAGGGCAAGACACGAGGGTGATTCGGGTAGTTTCCTTTTACCAGTGAGTTTTATATCCCCCCCCAAATTATCTGCTTATTTTGTATTTTGGCAGTGTTCTTTTTTTATTGGGACTTTGTCAAATGGTTGGTAGATCAGAGAAGTAGGATTAAAATGAAAATAATCGGCTGATGTTCAGTGATTAGGCCTGGCTTGCAGTCAGTGTTCTAATTCATCCCAAAGGTGTTCGATGGGGTTGAGGTCAGGACTATGTCCATGCCAGTCAAGTTCTTCCACGCCGATCTCGACAAACCATTTCTGTATCGCTGAAACAGGAAAAGGCCTTCCCCAAACTGTTGCCACAAAGTTGGAAGCACAGAATCGTCTACTGGCAATGCTTGTCTATGGAGATTGCATGGCTGTGTGCTCAATTGTATAGACTTGTCTGCAACGTGTGTGGCTGAAATAGCAGAATCCACTTATTTGGGGGGTCCACATACTTTTGTGTTTATATAGTGTATCATGTGTCAAAGTTATTTTTATGGTCTTATCAGGTCGTTTTCTATGGAGGGTGAAGTCGTTTCCTTTGAGACCGCTCAGGTCGAGGGTCTCCAGGACAGTGGGGAGGGAGCGGAGCTGCTCCAGACTGCAGAGGCTGCCCTGATGGAAGGGGGTGTGGCACCCCAAGTGGTGACAGGAAATGTTGAAATGATGGTGATGGACACCCTGGACTCAACCCTTGACCCTGCCCTGCTACAGATGAAGACTGAGGTCCTCGAAGGGGGCGGCACAGTGACGGTCACCGGGGGAGACGAGGGACAGATCATCACCCTGCAGGTTAGTGTGATTTGTGAGTTTACGCTGAGAAAGGTTTGGAAGATATCCTTTGTAAGCCAAACTTGTAGGCATAAATTATTCAGAGAACTGACTGTGTCTTGACTTTAGGTGGTGAACATGGAGGGCAACATGGAGCAGACGAGTGCAGCGCTGGGGCTTGGACAGCTGCAGCTGGTGCAGGTTCCTGTCACTACAGCCACCGTGGAAGAACTGCAGGCCAGCTTTGTTGACGCCTCAGCAGGCAATACTGAGGCAGAGCCAGTGATCTGCCACACCCTCCCTCTGCCCGAGGGCTTCCAGGTCGGACGCTACTCAACTACAAACACACTTTAAACAAGCATTTTAATGTCCTGCTTAATGTTTCTATACACACTTTGGCCTGAAGGCTCCTGTGAGATGCACTGACTATAATACAACTCTAATCCCTTCCTGGCATATTGTTTTTGTCTGGTGAAGGTGGTGAAGGTTGGGGCGAATGGAGAGGTGGAGACAGTTGAGCAGGAAGAACTGCAGGCAGCCCAGGATGAGCTCCAGGTGACCCATGGAGAGGAGGAGGAGGAGGAAGCTGAGCCCCAAGTAGAGGACCAGACCTGGTCCAAAGACCCAGATTACCAGCCAACTGCTGGCATCCGCAAGGGAAAGAAGGGCAAGAAGAGCCGCCTGCGTTACGGGGAGGGGGAACGAGACATGGACGTGTCTGTATACGACTTTGAGGAGGAACAGCAGGAGGGGATGCTCTCTGAGGTCAACGCTGAGAAGGTTGTGGGCAACATGAAGCCGCCCAAACCCACCAAGATAAAAAAGAAAGGTCAGAGTTGTGTGAAAGGTCAAGTTTTGTGTGTATGTGGGGGTATGGCAACCCCTCTCTTTTGGGGTGTGAGGAGGAGATCTGTGTGTGTGTTAAAGGGAGAATTGGCGATGATGCAGGAAGTAGAACGCATATTTCCGCAACAGCTATGAACGTTGAAGCGCAAGGCTCAACTTCATGCTGTTTTGGTCCCGTGGCTACCACACTCTTAACAGTGTGAAGCGACTCTGTGCACATGTGCAGATACTGTGTGACAGTGCGCGCGACGTCTTGCATTTCGCTCATCTCAATATCTGTGGTGCTGCTCGTGGCAACGTCATTTCACTGAGTCTACCTTTTAATGTCTTTAATAACCTATTGTCTCTCAGGTGTGAAGAAGACGTTCCAGTGTGAGCTGTGTAGCTACACCTGCCCCCGGCGCTCTAACCTGGACCGCCACATGAAGAGCCACACAGATGAGAGGCCACACAAATGCCATCTGTGTGGGAGGGCCTTCAGAACGGTCACACTGCTGAGGAACCACCTCAACACACACACAGGTATCTACAGACTCTCATGTTCAGTCGCAGGCTGTTAAAAAAAAATATATATATATCCTTATTGAATTGATAGGGTGCGTGTTAATTATGTTTACTATTGCCCCGTTCCATTTTAGGTACTCGTCCTCATAAATGCCAAGATTGTGACATGGCATTTGTGACCAGTGGAGAACTGGTGCGTCATCGTCGCTACAAACACACATTCGAGAAACCCTTCAAGTGCTCCATGTGTGACTACGCTAGTGTTGAGGTAAGTACATTTGCAATGTATAACTGAAATGTTTCTGGAATGTTGTTTAAATCTTTCTTTCTCTTTGCCCCAGGTGAGTAAGCTGAAGAGACACATCCGCTCCCATACAGGCGAGAGGCCCTTCCAGTGCAGTCTGTGCAGCTACGCCAGCCGAGACACTTACAAACTGAAGAGACACATGAGGACACACTCAGGTAACACATACCCCAATCTCTCAGCCTTACACCCAAGTATTCCTGATTTTAGTTCTGTTGATCGATGCTACACTACTTGACCAAAAATATATGGGCACCTGCTCGTCGAACATGTCATTCCAAAATCATGGGCATTAATATGGAGTTGGTCCCCCCTTTGCTGCTATATCAGCCTCCACTCTTCTGGGAAGGCTTTCCACAAGCGCATTAGTGAGGTCAGGCACTGATGTTGTGGCTTTGTCATGCTGAAACAGGAAAGGGCCTTCCCCAAACTGTTGACACAGAGTTGTCTAGAATGTCATTGTATGCTGTAGGGTTGGATTTCCCTTCACTGGAACTAAGGGCCTTAGCCTGAAAAATGAAAAACAGCCCCAGACCATTATTCCTCCTCCACCAAACTTTACAATTGGCACTATGCACTGGGGCAGGTAGTGTTTTCCTAGCATCCACCAAACCCATATTCATCCATCGGACTGCCAGTTGGTGAAGCGTGATTCATCACTCCAGAGAACGCGTTTCTTCTGCTCCAGAGACAAGTGGCAGCAAGCTTTACACCACTCCAGCCGACGCTTGGAGTTGCGCATGGTGATCTTAGGCTTGTGTGCTTTTGCTCGGCCATGGAAACCCATTTCTCGAAGCTCCCGATGAACAGTTCTTGTGCTGACGTTGCCTCCAGAGGCAGTTCGGAATTCGCTCGGGAATGTTGCAACCGAGGACAGGTGATTTTTTTTTTTTATATATATGCTTCAGCACTCGGCGATCCCGTTCTGTGAGCTTGTGGCCTACCACTTCGCAGCTGAGCCGTTGTTGCTCCTAGACATTTCCAGTTCACAATAACAGCACTTACAGTTGACTGGGGCAGCTGTAGCAGGACAGACATTTGATGAACTCACTTGTTTGAATGGTGGCTCCCGAGTGGCGCAGCGGTCTAAGGAACTGCATCTCAGTGCAAGAGGCGTCACTGCAGTCCCTGGTTCGAATCCAGGCTGCATAACATCCGGCTGAGATTGGGAATCCCATAGGGCGGCGCACAATTGGCCCAGCACTGGGGCAGGCCGTCATTGTAAATAAGCATTTGTTCTTAACTGACTTGCCTAGTTAAATAAATAAAATGCCGGTGCCACGTTAAAAGTCACTGAGCTCTTCAGTAAGGCCATTCTACTGCCAATGTTTGTCTATGGAGATTGAGCACACAGCCAATCTTATACACGTGTCAGCAATGGGGGTGGCTTAAATAGCCGAGTCCACTAATTTGAAGGTGTGTGTGTGAGATAGATAGATATACATCTACAGTCTCGCATACAACCTAATAAAGCGTCCCTCTCTCTGGCAGGTGAGAAGCCATATGAGTGCTACATCTGCCATGCTCGTTTCACGCAGAGTGGCACCATGAAGATGCACATCCTGCAGAAGCACACAGAGAATGTGGCCAAATTCCACTGCCCCCACTGTGACACAGTCATCGCCCGCAAGAGCGACCTGGGTAAGCGACTCGCTTGTGCACAGTCATATCTCCTCTGCTGAAATACGGTCTTGTAACCTTGAGTGGATCAGTCTGTGTTCCTTACATTTGGATTGTCCCTTCCTTCCTTTTTCACTCTCAGGTGTGCACTTGCGGAAGCAGCATTCGTTCATGGAGATGGGCAGGAAGTGTCGTTACTGTGACGCTGTGTTCCACGAGCGTTACGCACTCATCCAGCACCAGAAATCCCACAAGAACGAGAAGCGCTTCAAGTGCGACCAGTGTGACTATTGCTGCAGACAGGTACGTGAAAGAGACCTTCTCTGCTTGTTTCCTCTCAATCTTCGCTGATTTGAAATGGCGGATGTCCACCAGATATTTGCCATCATCAATCTCAGAGATGAGAAGAGGCCACTAGATTATTTAGATGCATCCCATGGATATGTTTGGAATCAGCCGGAGACTGTTCTAGACCTCGGTGTGTTCACTGACTGTCCTATGTTTAACCTCTGACCCCTAGGAGCGTCACATGATCATGCACAGACGCACACACACGGGGGAGAAGCCTTACGCATGCAGCCAATGTGAAAAAACTTTCCGGCAGAAGCAGCTGCTGGACATGCACTTCAAACGCTACCATGACCCCAATTTCATCCCCACTGCCTTCGTCTGCAGCAAGTGTGCCAAGACCTTCACTCGCAGGGTAAGGGGACAATACACATCCACACTGCAAACTAAAGGACTCCTTCACATCCAAACCCATATCCTCCAGAGCAGAATACAGGACACACAAAAAAACACACCCTCTCACCAGGTTGGGGAGGATTGAAGCCTAGTTGCTCCACAGTGTGTTGTGGTCTTAGTGCCTTCAGAAAGTATTCATACTGCTCGACTTATTTTACAGCCCGATTTCAAAATGTTTTTCTCTCGCTCATCTGCACACAATACCCATAATCACAAAGTGAAAACATGTTTTTCGAAATTTCCCCAAATTTATTGTAAATTAAATATCTAATTTCCATAAGTATTTACTCCCCTGAGTCAATACTTTGTAGAAGCACCTTTTTCAGCAATTACAGCTTAGAGTCGTCTTGGGTCTGTCTATCACCTGGATTTGGAATGTTCTCCCATTTCTTCCAGATTTTCTCAAGCTCTGTTAGAGCCACTGAACACGCCAATTGGCAGGTGTTTTTTATGTTGCTCATTAAAAACGAGATTTCAGTCTTTCCTGACCAAAATCCGCATTTGGTTAATGATTGTACCCCATGAGTCACTGAATATATCTAAGAGAACTCAAATCTGTAAATAATTTTTATGTTTTTGCCAAGGATGTTTTAGTTGCACAATTTTGTTTCTAACTAAGGTGTTTGGTGCAGTATTTCTCAAGCAAAAACATTTTTACACAGTGTTTTATGTGAACATTTGGAGCTGCTGAGCAGGTCTGTCGCACTGTCTATGCTATTGGATAGAGGGCAATCACCGCAGCTCTTCATCCCATGTTAGTGGGCAAATGGACATTGTCAAATCAAAACAATCTTAATTTACCCGTTGTGATGCATGAATGTTTTAGACGACTGACTTTGTCCCAAATATCATGTTTACACCTTTTTAAATAATTTTGACACTAGTTTCTGACTCATCAGTCATTTTTCAAAGGGATTTGTTGCTTTTTAATGGCAGTCACTCTAAGTCAGATGGGGAACGGCGGTGAACAGCCATCTTCAAGCCTTTCCACCGATTTTCAATGGGATTTGTGTCTGCGATTTTTCTAGGCCACTCAAGGACTCTTACATTCTGTTCTGAAGCCATTCCAGCGTTCCTTTGGCTGTATGCTTGGTCATTTTTCGGTTGAAACGTAAATCTTCACTCCATTCTAAGGTCATTGGCTATAAAGCAGGTTCTCATCAATGATTTACCTGTATTTGCCTCCATAGTGCTTTGCATTCAGGCCAAAGAGTTAAATTGTTTTCATCAGACCACAATCTTTTGCCGTATGATCTGTCGTTCACGTGCCTTTTTGCAAACTCCAGGCGTGCTGGTGCCTTTTTTCTCAGTAGTGGCTTCCGTCTGCCCACTCTCCCATAAAGCCCAGATTGGGGAAGTGCTGTGGATGTTCTCCCATCTCAGCCATGGAACTCTGTAGTTCTGTCAGTGGTTATTGGGTTCTTGGTCACCCCCCTGACCAAGGTCCTTCTTGCACGGTTGCTCAATTTGGTCGGACGGCCAGCTCTAAGCAGAGTCTGGGTAGTTCCATATTTTTACAATTTCCCGATGATGGAGACCACTGTGCTCTTTGAAACTTTGAACACTCCAGAAATTGTTTTATACCCTTCCCCAGATGTCTCATCACAATTCTGATTGTTCCTTGGACTTCATGATATAGTTTCTGCTCTGACATGCACTGTTAACTGTGGCACCATATATATAGACAGGTGTTTCTTTCTAAATCATGCCCAAACAATTTAATTAGTCACAGGTGGACTCCAATCACATTGTAGTGACATCTCAAGTATGATCAAAGGAAATTGGATGTACATGAGCTACATTTGGAGTGTCATAGCAAAGGGGTGTGAATACTTGTGTAAATCAGATTTCTGTATTTATCTTCAATAAATGTGCAAACATTTCTGAACATGTTTTCACTTTGTCATTATGGGGTATTGTGTGTAGATGGGTGAGCGAGAATATATTTAATCCATTTTGAATTTAGGCTGTAACACAACAAAATGTGAAATAAGTCAAGGGATATGAATACCTGTTTACATTTAATAATTTTTCCCATTATTAAAAAAAAAAAAAAATGTTACACATACGAACAACGACTACATCTCATCTGCCCAGACCCACATGCTCACACCCCATCCCTAGTACCTGCATTATTGTTTGCCACATGGCCTTAAATTGTACCAATTTGTCTTTCTAGGTTGCCCATGCTATTTCAAAAAAAAAAAAAAAAAAAAATCCCATTATGTTAATGGTTGATTTACATGTTTTTAGTATACATTTTTTCAAGATGGGTGATGAAGAGAGTCAATGGGCTGGATGATTATCTCACTATTTTCTGAAGGCACTGTATATGACTGTTTGCTCCTCAGAACACCATGCTGCGTCACGCGGAGAACTGTAACGGAGAGAACACCGGCGACGAGAACGGAACCCCGCCCAAGAAAGGCCGCCGCGGCAGAAAGAGGAAGATGCGCTCCAGACGGGATGACGACGATGACGAAACCGGTACGACCAAGTCACAGTTAATTTTATTGTTCATATACATGCAACAATATCATATAATATTATTTAGTGTGCATCTTAAGAGTACAGTGCTAAAATCAGGTCTTTCTTGTTCCTCTCTTCCACAGAGCCTGAGCTGGATGACATTGAGGAAGAGGAGGAGGAGGAGGAGCTGCTAGCTGAGATTGAGGTGGAGCAGGCACCACCGGTTGTCCCTGTCCCTGCCCCTGTTGGCCCGCCAGCCAAGAGGAAACGTGGAAGACCTCCCAAGGCCAAACCTGCCCCAAGTGAGTCACACTCTGGTACCCTGTTGGAATATTACAAAAAGTACAACCCTCCCTACTTAATTTCTTGAAGGAATCACTTTTCATGCAGACATGCAATCGAGTGAATACTTTGGCCTTCACATATTTAATCAGGTGCAGATCACTGATTAGTACCCAAAGGGATTTAAACCAGCTGAACAGATGTGTAGAAGTGGTTTTCTTCTTCCCTCAGCGGCGGCAATCATCCGTGTGGAGGATGAGACGACAGGCGAGGTGGATGACATAATCGTGAAGAAAGAGATGAAGGCCGAGCAGGCGAGCCAGGAGGAAGAAGCTGTTGAGGATGAGGTGCCAGCAGTAGAGGTGGAGCATGCTGAAGGAGAGCCTGCCAATCAGGTAGAAGAGTCATTCCAGGGGGAGGAGGTGGTGCAGGAAGTGGCACTGTCTGTCACAGAGGCTCCGCCCAACGGTGACCTCACTCCTGAGATGATTCTCAGTATGATGGACCGGTGATGAAGACGAAGCCTCTGTCTACATCTAACAATACAAATGGTCCCCTATCTGTACACTCACATGCACCCCATTTGTACCCACTCTCAAACACACATACCTGCCCTCGTATACACCGTACACGTATACCACACATGCACACCCCAGTTATAACCTTAGATCTCTCTCTCTGATGTTGATGATAATGCCTGGGACATGTCTAAAGATACCTTTAGCCCATTCTATTTTTTTAAGAGCTTATTTTCCTCTCTTGCGATCTCTATCTACATCCCACTGCGAAACCCCTGACACCCTCATGTTGAATTATGTTTGTATACAGAATCTAGATAACATTATGCAGAGTGTTGTCACTGGAAAAGATGTAAAGAGAGGGGGTGTGGTTTAGATCATCATGATGATGTATTATGTCATAAATCATGTCCTCATTCTGCTGTCAATTATGTTCTAAAGGCCCTCAGAATGCCTTCTCTGTAGCATATTTTGGCCCACATTTGATCTCTTCATGTTGGCCCTCTTCTCGTGCTCTGTTGTCTGTAAAAAAAAGTATCATGCGCTTTCACCCATGGAATTAGCTGTTAGGGGTTCAAAGGTTAGGGGGGTGGGATGACCTGAAATATTCTGCTTTTACAAACTGTTATGCTGTTTTCAAATGAAACGCAATACCTTGCTCTTGTTAAAGCTTTTAGAATGTATTCGTTTTTTGGTTTGATGCTTTTTTTCTTTTGTACCATCAAAATGAAATGCTAGGGGACTTGAATGGCAATGATATGATTGGAGGGGTGGGAGAATGCTTGACTGTACAGCCAATAATAATACAAATAAAAAAAGATCAACCTACTGGGGTGTCATGAGTCAATTTGCTTCAGTTTCAGCCTTGATTAGGCTAATTTAGTATGGCATGTAGTGCTGAAATATAGACACTAGGATGTTTGATCATGTTCAGACTAGAGTATAATCTGCCCTATTTATCTGCTACATGGTTCTGACACCTGACAGAAGGCTTATGCCCACAAGTCTCTTTTTTATAAACCTGTTTGGAGTAGTAGGTGTAATAGACTATTTTGGTTGTTCCTGTTGAATTTCTTTCAGTGGATCTGTCTGATATTAGGTGCTTCATTAAAACACAATTTCTGTCCCCTCCATGGTTTTCCCTTGCTTGATATTTTAATCACTTCGTGGTGATTTACACACACTAGAAACCCATTGCCAGATCACCAGTCATCCCCTGAATTTTTTATATCCCATCCATGTAAAATGTATTATTAATTTGTAATTTTAACACATTGTTCCCTTCCTGCATTTTGGTCAGTTCCATGAAGAACCTTAATTTCTATTATAAATGAATATATACTAGACTGCCTTGTGCACCTGCACTGCTCTCCCTCTAGCACAAGCTCTAAATTTCTCCATTCTCTCTCCGTCTTCTCATTCTTTCGGTCTTTCTGAAGGAGGGGGGGAGGAGAAAGGCGAGGCCCCTTGTTGTCAAATCTGTCAGTCTAGCTCAGCTTGGCCCCTCCTACCTTGGTGGAGACAGTGAATACTGCTGCTGGTGCCTTTAGCAACGGTGCCTCGGCAACAGAGCCACGGCAACGGAGCACCACGGCAACGGAGTGCTGTGTCTCCCCTTATGGAGCTTCCATTGGGCGGGCCGGCCCTGAGGCACTATACCCGCAGCAGACCTAGACCACACCGACAAAACCAACACCTCCGCCCCAGCAGACCACAGGTACAGGGAGATGGAGAAAAAGGGGTGCTGTGTAGAGGCATAATGGTAAGGAGGGGGAGATGTGATGGGGTGCAGGGGAAAGGAGGGATGGAGGGAACATGCCTGGTGCCTGCTTGATTCAAGGTACTTGGATCGCAACAGCAACCAGCTGCTTGCATATTCAACACCAATAGTGTGTGTTTGTGGGGATTGCATTGGTGTATAGGATTGTGATTGTATGTGGCTAATTTCTAGGGCTATATAATGCTTCGCCTGAAGCTGGCGGGCTTTTTCTTGGTAGGTGTTTGTGAATTTTCTCTACCTTAGCCATCATCACCTTATCCATTGTATGCCTGCCATTGGTACTGTATCAGTCACGATCATAGTTAACACATGTAATGCTGGTTTTGTTGGATGAACTAAACCAAACCTAATCACATGGGCAGCCTTAGTGCCACAGGACATGACATCATAGAGTCTTACTGGTTTTCTGAGTCAGTCATTGGTAATTGTACATACCAATGGTAGTGTAATAATGTAGATCTAGGGGATATATGTATGAGGTTTTGTTGATGTGTCTGTGTATATTCTGTGAGTCAGGGAAGTCTGAGCCCATGAGGTGACAATGTTATGTAATAATTACTATGTGCTATATGAAGGAAACTGCTCTCAGTAACCTCCTGATATCCAACATAGCACTCTTTCCACCAATTGGAAACCCTTTCGTTTCTATTTTTCTGGTAGTCTAACTGCGCTCACACACATTCTCACACACAAACACCTAATAATCACAGATATCATAACACTTATCCTCTCTTTCTCTGTGCATGCGTGTGACACAGGAATTGGTGGTTGACAATGAAAATGGAGTCCCTGATCACATGGGGCGAGTTGATGAGGGAGTTGAGGAGTTCTTTACTAAGCGAGTCCTTCCTGTCGACACCCTGTGAGTATCTGACCAAACTCATCCTAGATAATCTGACTCTTCACTATCTCATACCCAACACATCTTAACCAGCTCACAGTAAACCTCTTTAAAAGTGAGTAATTTATGAGATGCTCATGTTCATAACAACCTACAATAAGTACATTCAAGAAATATAATATACAACATTTCCTAACCAGATTACCTGCATGCAGGCCCTAGCTTGTCCAGGTCAGACCACATGGCCAGGAAAAACTCAGGGCCCTATGATTGACAAACGCACACATGCTGGTCCTGTGCTACTCTGACTCTTCCTCCAGGAAAACACAGAATGAGGCTGGGGAACCTCCCATTACTGAACAGGAAATGGAAGTAGCACCTACTACCGCCGCTCCTTGCCCCGCCCCTTCCAGAACCCTAAGGAGGAAGCTGGGCGAGTTCTTCACCCTTAAAAAGCGGAGGGCTGTGAAATCAGAGGGAAGCCAAGAGGGGAAGGCCAAGAAGACCTCCATTGCCGACCTAATCCGGCCTCTCAGGGAGGCCGCCAGAGCTGAAAAAGATAAAGTGAAGGAGAATGAAAAAGTGAAAGAAAAGGAGAAGGAGAGTGTGGATGACAACGTTGTGACAGGAGATCCAGTGGAAGCAGAAAACCCTTCTTCTGATGGTCCCACTCCACTGAGGGGTGAGGCTCCACCCCGTCGTGCGCTAAGAGAGGGGAAGTCACAGTCTCTAATTCTGCTCTCTGGATCTGCAGCCAACGCTGGGAACACCAAGAACACTGCACAAGGGAAGGTAGGTATTCGAATGTATTCAAACCGACCCTTGAAAAAATTTGATGGGTTAAAGCAATTTGGTAAAAAATTCTACATAGCCTATGAAAGGATTGTTTTTGCTTTTATTTTGATCATTCTTTAGTTAAAATTGGTTCTTATCGGCACTGACAGCTTCTCCTTGGTTCTGGTTAGTTTCAGAAACACTCGTCTGACGGCCATCATGGCTTTGAGCAGCGCCTCCAGCTCATGCTACAACGTATTGGTGTGTCCAAAGCTCAGCCAGGAGAGACACAGGTGTGTATGTGCATTTATCTGAGTGTGTATGTGGTTGTGTGTCTAAGGAAAACATAAAAATTCTTATTCCATTCTACAGAGTCAGGAGAGAGAGATGAAAAAAGCTGAATCAGAGGGTAAGTTCCTTTACTCATATAACACTTGCTAGAGTATATGTGCGAGTCTGTGTATGGTGTTGGATGTGTGTGTTCCTTCATTTTCTGTCTCGGTTTCAGGCACTATCATCGATAATAAACCTGAGCCCCCACCCACATTTATGAAGCCCCGGACCATGTCCACCTCATCAGGTAACACACACACGCAGACAAACACAAACGCACACACACACACACACACACACACACACACACACACACACAGACAAACACACTATTGAATACAATTTTGTGTATCTTATGCTCATCTTCTTTCTATTTAGATACGAGACGTCCGGTCCGACAGAATGTGTCCGCACATGAGTCAGCTGGGAAACCTGCTCTGCCTCCTAAGCCAATAATTAAGCGAGGCCCAACCCCACCTCCCACTATCTCCAGTCATCTCACACCTGAGAATGACCTAGCCCAAATACAGGAAGGAGAAGCGTGTTCCCCCACAGACCCCACCCCTAGTATCACTGATACCCCTACCAGTTCTAAACCTATCCCCACTGACACCACTATTCCCATCACTGTCCCAGATCCCACTAACCATTCTATTCCCACTGACACCATCCTTCCCTCCCCTGTTCCAGATCCCACTAACTCTTCTATTCTCACTGACACCATCATTCCCTCCCCTGTCCCAGATCCCACTAACTCTTCCATCCCCGTTTATACCACCGCTACTTACTCTAATTTAACCCCCAATGACATCATCCCCTCAATGACGTCTGCACCCGTCCCTATCAATACTACAGCCCCCACTCCCAACACCACCAGCTTCATCCCCAGTACTAACCCTGCCACAACCACTACCATTTCCTCCATCACAACTACATCTGGCCCTATGAATATTACAACTTCCACCCCCCCTACTGACATGAACTCTGGCTCTATCCCCACTATTACCCACACCCCAATTCCCCCTACCTCCACTGACTCCACCACCCCAACCACCTCTGCGTCTTCCATACCTAATTTAGCCACCATCACCATTACAAGCATTACTGCCCCAACACCTGTTAACACTAATACTGATACCCATACATCAACAACCCCCAACACTAATGCTTCTACCCCTACCTTTACTGATACTGCTGCCTCAACTTCTACTGACTTGACAACTCCAACACTAAATACTACCATCTCCATAATTGCTTCTGCTGCCAACAACACTTCTACTCCCACCCCCACTACCTCTCTGTGTTCCACCCCCACTACCCGAATTACTAATTCAGTTACCCCACCTTCATATCCTGCTGCTACTATAACAACCTCTACCCTTAATTCTATGAATGGTGCTTCCACCCTTACCTCCATAAACTCTACTGACTCCAACGCTACCCAAACCGGAACTCACAATACCAGCGCAACTAACTCTGTCAACTTCACTTCTACCTTAAGCCCCACTAACTCTACTAGTCCTATCACTACTTCCTCTACCAGCTCAACTTCCACTAACTGTGCTGCTCACACTGCTACTATCCCTAGCAGTTCGATTCCCATTCTCTCTACTAATCACTCCCCCACTGTCACTTCTATCCCCACTGCCACTCACTCAACTAACTCCACCAATACTTCCTCCCCCACATTCTCTTCTACTTACACCACTACTAACACTACTAGTCCCATCCCAACTAACTCTACTAGCCTGACCACTACCCCCACCCCCATTAACTCTAGCCCCGTCACCACTATCTCTGCAAGCCCTTCTAATATCACCATTATCTCTACAAGCCCTTCTAATATCACCACTATCACTAACTCTTCTGTCCTCATCAGTACCCCCAGCCCCACTAACTCTACTACCAGCACCCTCACTAACCCTTCAAATCCCACCAACACCACTAAACCTACTAACTCTACTACACAAACCACTATCTCAATCCCCACTAATTATGTTACTCATAGTCCCACTAACTCTTCTACTCATAGCCCCACTAACTCTTCCAGTCCAACCCCCACTAACTCTACTAGCCAAACACCAACTAATACTATTCAACCATCACCTGAGGAGAGAATTAGCCCTAATCCTGCAATGGGACTGCTGTCCATGACTAAGGGTACAAGTAAGTGTGTGTTCAATAATAATAATATTGCTTGAAATTTGGAAGTAACCTGTTGAAAATAACATAATTTGTCCTTCCCTTTCCTCTCCTACAGATGACCTGAATGCTGAGAGGGTAGAGAGGAACAAGGAGACAGAGAAGGAGAAACGTAGCAAGGAAGAAGATGTCAGGAGGGCCACAGAGAAAGAAAAAGAACAGAAATCATTGGCGAACTACATAGGCAAAACCATAAAAGAGGAGAAGGAAGAGGGTCTGCAGAAGGTGGATGGGATCATGAGGCAGGGAGTAGAAGGGACCAAATCAAATGAGGGTAGAGAGCTGTGTAAAAAGGATTGGCATAAAAAGAGGGAAGGAGGGACTAATGGGTCAGATGAAAAAGAGTTCAAAACTAAGGAGGTGGTAGAGAGCAAGTCAAACAAGGGACCAACTACTGTGATAGAGGCAGGGGAGGCCACAGTAAAAGAAATGGGGGAGAGTCCATGGGACTGAGTACAGGGACCACATCACAGCAGCAAACCGCAGAGGGTGGAACATCGGACCAAAGAACTGAGACCCCCTCTGTGTTACACAAATGGACTGACCCAGCAACGTGTCCTTTTTTTCTCGACCATGTTTACATTTGCATTGCACGTATTGTATGATTATGTAATACATCAACTGTGGTGAAATATGTTTACAATAGATGGATATGAGACATATAGTTACTTATGATTATTAAAATGAATATTCATAATGTCATGATGTCTTTATCATGCTTCAGTCCATCTGTTAGTTCCTGGCTCCAAATCTCTTTGGAATGTCTATAACTAAGCCTAAACCAGAAATGTATGACAAAAGTTGGTGGAAGGAGAGAAGGTCTGAGATATAAGTGTTTTTTCATGGTAGTACCAGAGTGAATCCTTGCCCTATTCCCATATGCCCTCGATGACACACCTTGAGGGACAGAAATTATTGGATTGATGAAGGCAATATGTGGTAGCAGAACCATATCTGGCCATCACCTGTCTCCAAGGACAAATTGTCGAGGGGAGCAATTACACAAGGAGATGTTGCTTTTGCTTCCGGTACTCCTATAGGCATAATTACTTCATCTCCTTTCTTTTTTAATGGTAGATGAAGGGACTGCACAGGTGTTCTCCACAAGTGCTTTAATACAGACCTTTTAGAAAAGGGGTCATGAATGGACAAGGAAAGGAATATAACGTGTGTGTGGGCGAGCGCACGCGTGTGCAGTGGGACAGGACACATTTCGGTATCGAAATGGCGTGAACAGTGTTTCTCATGATAGGGGACTGCAGTGGGAACCAATTGCTGTCGAAAGGTTCACCAACGGAACGTAAATAAAGTAACACTCAGTGGAACCGCTACATTTAACCAGGCTCAAAAGTTGTTGTCGTTGTGTTACTATCAGGTGAGTTGCAATATCTATTTGCCTCTGATCCCAAATGTAATAGTGTAAATCTGAACGACATGACGACCTAGGGCAGTGGTTCCCAACCGGGGGGTACATCGCCTATCCACAGGGGGTACGTGAGTAGACTCATGAGACCATAGGCCTACTGGTCGAATACTTCAGGGGTACTCCGGGCAGAGCAAAATTCAGTTGGTGGTACAGTAACTGAAAAGGTTTATAAACCACTGACCAAGGGGATCTACAGTAGCTAGTTAACGTTAGGTGTAGGCAGCTAAGTTTGCGGTCACATGAGTAGGAGGAAGACTTCACCGTACAGTTCAAAACAAAGCTAGCTAGCTAAGTAACGTTATAGCTAGTGTTGATGTTTTCTCGATCTGATCTATTCTATTCGCTAGGCCTAGTTCTAATTTATCTCAGTTTAGTTTGTAAACTAGTTATGTGTGGAAAAGTTAGTACCATGAGAGCCTTTTCACTGCAATGTTTAGCTAGCTAATACATCCACAATTGTGTATGGATATTATAGTCACCACACCAGTTAGTGTAATAACAGATAACTAGTTAGTATACTGCAAATAGTATAAGGGACTAGTGCCATCAACTCTCAACTGTCACATTATTCTGTACATTTTAGGGTGTGTGGCCAT
Organism: Salvelinus namaycush; assembly: GCF_016432855.1. Taxonomy (NCBI): domain Eukaryota; kingdom Metazoa; phylum Chordata; class Actinopteri; order Salmoniformes; family Salmonidae; genus Salvelinus; species Salvelinus namaycush. Next base: position 14,919,653 of record NC_052336.1, on the reverse strand, counting down.
GACTCGGGGTAGGAGGACTAAGTTGGAGCCCTGGATAGAGCAGGTCATCCTGAGTTATGGCACAGAGCCAAAGGAGGAGAAGAAGAACACTCTGATGAAAGCGCATGTTGTGGGGGTAATGAGGCATCTAGTACATACACTTCATGCAAGGCCTGTGTTCCAAGTTTAAAAGGTGTGTGTGTGTGTGTGTGTGTGTGTGTGTGTGTGTGTGTGTGTGTGTGTGTGTGTGTGTGTGTGTGTGTGTGTGTGTGTGCGCGCAAGAGGGCACTTATTTTGCACACACCTTTTTTTGTTGTTGTATTTTTCACACCTTTTTCTCCCCAATTTCATGGTATCCAATTGGTAGTAGTTAGTCCTGTCTCATTGCTGCAACTCCCGTACGGACTCGGGAGAGGCGAAGGTCGAGAGCCATGAGTCCTCCGAAACACAACCCAACCAAGCCACACTGCTTCTTGACACAATGCCCATCCAACCCGGAAGCCAGCCGCACCAATGTGTCGGAGGAAACACCGTACACCTGGCGACCGTGTCAGCGTGCAGTGCGCCCTGCCCGCCACAGCAGTCGCTAGTGCGAGATGAGACAAGGATATCCCTGCCGGCCAAACCCTCCCTAACCCGGGTGACGCTGGGCCAATTGTGCGCCGCCCCATGGGCCTCCCGGTCGCAGCCGGCTGCGATAGAGCCTGGAATCTCTAGTGGCACAGCTAGCACTGCGATGCAGTGCCTTAGACCACTGCGCCACTCGGGAGGCTGCACACACCTGTCTGTCTCTCTCTGTAGGTTGGCCGGATGTCAGAGTCCCAGGCCCGGCAGACTGAGGGTTTGACAACGTTGCTGTTCCTCTCTGATGGAGTGGTGCACATCCCCGCCATACTGACCCAGGACGCCTGGGAGACTCTTCAGGAGTGAGTTAACATTTAGGACAAGCCAAGGGGCCTATGAGATCGTATTAAATGACATGTATGTCTAAAACCCATCTATAAACCATATCTTGTTAAGCCCAGTACAAATCTAACAGCCAACATAAGGAGAAACAAGATGAGACAAAATCTATTAAGATAATTAAAAACCATACAGCAAATGGTGATGCTTTTCCATCTATCTGTATCCTCTGGCAGGCAGGAGGACCGTGAGTGCTTCTCCAGTCTCATTAATTGCACAGTGTGTGTGTATTCATACACTCTGCAGTTCAACATGGACTCTGAACAGGTGCGTGTGAATGATCCTATGATACTGGTACTAGTAGTCCTTTGGTCTTAGAGAGACAGTTCATGTTCTTTATTCTTTGCCACTCATATTTTATTTTACTCTAAATGTGTCCTCATCTCCTCAGACAAAGAGCCAGTTTTACATATCAGTTGGTGAGCTGACCACTACATCAGCTGGGGCTGCTAAAGACAACACCCCTTGCTGGTAAGAGACGCACATCCTGGCCTCTAAATCTAGACACATACACACCACAGGAGGTTGGTAGCACCTTAATTGGGGAGAACAGGCTCATTCTATTGACTGGAGCGGATTGAGTGAAATGGTAACAAATGCATCCAACACATGGTTTCCAGGTCTTTGATGCCATTCCATTTGCTCCGTTTCAGCCATTATTATGAGCCGTTCTCTCCTCACTGCCTCCTGTTCTACACACATTAAATGTAGTGACTCTCCAACTGGCTTTTGTTTCAGCACATCGCTCAACTCAGTCAGACAAAAGATCTGTACAACATGGAGGTGAGCATGGGGTATGTGTATTTATTTTATTTAAATAGGTAAGTCAGTTAAGAACAAATTGTTATTTACAATGACGGCCTACCTAAAGGCAAAAGGTTTCCTGTGGGGATGGGGACTGGGATTAAAAATAAATTAAATAAAAATATAGGACAAAACACATCACGACGAGAGACAACAAAACACTACATAAAGAGACACCTAAGACAACAACATAGCATGGCAGCAACACATGACAACACAGCATGGTAGCAACAAAACATGGAAGCAGCACAACATGGTATCAGAACAAAACAGGATACAAACATTATTGGGCACAGACAACAGCACAAATGGCAAGAAGGTAGAGACAAGTGTCTGTGTGTGTGCATTTTTTGTTGTTGCATATAATACTTGTGTACATTAAGTTATATATTGTATTTGTTGATAATGTGTTTTCTTTTATCCCCAGATCCCTGCTTGCACAGGATTCTGTCCATACTCAGAACACCCAGTCTGGTACGGATCTCTATACACTCTGCACTACATTGATGATTTGTATCCTTATTGTTTGCCACACCTGTGTATATGACTGTGTTTCCTGTCTCCTAGAGTTCAGTCTGTCAGAGCTGCTGGGGGAGTGGCAGCATGACTGGCGCCAGTCTCTGTTGGAGGATGTGATGGAACTCCTGAGGACACCCACAAACCCCCCCTCACCACAGGCCTCAACCTCCAACGCCCTCACACACACTGGCACCAGATGGGCTATTGAAAGGTTCAGATATAAGGTGTGTGTGTGACCAACCTATTAAATGTAAGAAAACAGTAGGAAATCTGCAACTTTACAAGAAGGTTGTTGTTTTTTCCTAGAGGGAGGATACTTTCAATGTCCCTGTGTCTCACCTACACATTCCAGACAATCTGAGTCAGAAACTGCACGCACCCTCAGGTAACATTTAAGGGTGTCTCACCCTCTCTCACACCTGGAAATCATCTATACCTGTTCAGTCTTTCTGAACTGACCGTTGTGTTTTATTTAGAAGACGACAGTGAAACGCAGAGTGGACTGGTCCCTCTATCTGAAGACAGACCGACAGACCCACCAGAGACAGATCAACCAATCGTTGCTGCTGACAGCAGGCAGACTGACAGGCCAGTGCCTCTGGAGAGAAGACATCCTGCCCATGAGCCCACACTTTCTCGTGAGTTATGTTTGTTAACTGGTCCATGCTGTAGATTAAGTATTTGCTATCAGTTACTGCTAGCTGAAGTATGCTGCTACCACAATAGAGCCCAGTGTGTGTACAAATATCTCTATTTTTCTCTCCCTCTCTCTAGAGGAAAGTATGGATGGCGAGGTGGTGTCAGGGATGACCGGAGGAGCAGTGGCGAGCCCATGGGACATTTTTGCACCAGCAGCTGAGCTGCTCAGGACCTCCTCTGCATCTGACGGTGTGCTCCTTTCCTTTTAACTTTTTAATCATTCAACCTTTACACACACACACACACACACACACACACCACACCATGCACATTTATCTTTGCACCGTACTACAGATATTCTGACTTCTGTCTCTCATTGGTTCCCTGACAGAATCCATCACCTCGGAGCCCCTCCACCTCCAGAAGAGCCAGTCTCTGCTTGACTCCACTCCACAACCAGTCACTCTTGCAACATTTCCCCTAGCAACCAGCACCCAGGTGCCATCCCTGACCCCTGGGGCCACCCAAAGGTCAGGCGAGCGCTCCCTTCCTCCTTATCAAAAACCAGGCCCCTCCCACAGCCTACTCACCTCCTGTGGCTCCTCCTCCACTGTGAGTCTATCTACAAAGAACCAACACTCTGGCATGAAGCTCCACCACAGTGGCTCAACCACAGCACATCAACTTCCAGTCACGGAGCAGCAGGATCAGGTGGAGGAAGAGGAGGATGTTGTGAAGAGGTGGTGTAGGAAGGCTAAGAGGAAGAGTTCCGTGCAGACCCCCGAGGATAATGATATCACCTGGGAGGAGGAAGATATGCAGAAGAACCGCAGCCCGCCCTCCTGGATGTTTGAAACTCAGGATATTCCCAGGATTGGGGAGGGAAGCAGCTGCAATCAGAACGCAGTTGCAGCAATAGCCCCCCAGAGGCCCTCCAATGTAAGAGCGACCAGTTTTAAACCAAGAAATAGGATTTATATTGACCATTTAGTGGAATTTTGAACCTGTCCATTTTGTTAGATTGGTGTGAAGTAAATTATCTGTCTTGCTCTCTCAGGTTCACAGTGATGGCACTTTGTTCTCATATTCTTATCAGCTGTGTGGCCGCATTTCGAAGGATCTAAGCCATTTAAAGTGAGTAAACCGTGTGTGCGTGTGTACCATGTCTTCGGGAAGTATTCAGACCCCTTGGCTTTTTCCACATTTTCTTACTTTACAGCCTTATTCTAAAAGGGATTAAAAAATAATAATAATATCCTCAGCAATCTACACACAATACCCCATAATGACAAAGCGAAAACAGGTTTTTAGAATTTTTTGCAAATGTATTAAAAAAACGAAATACATAAGTATTCAGACCATTTGCTTTGAGACTCGAAATTGAGCTCAGGTGCACCCTGTTTCCATTGATCCTTCTTTAGACGTTAAGTCTACATGTGGTAAATTCAATTGATTGGACATCATTTGGAAAGGCATGCACCTGTCTATGTAAGGTCCCACAGTTGACAATGCATGTCAGAGGAAAAACCAAGCCATGAAGTCAAAGGAATTGTCAGTAGATTGTCCACATTGACTCGGTACCCCCTGTATATAGCCTTGTTATTGTTATGTCATTTTCTTGTTACTTTTTTATTTTATTTCGTAAATATTTTCTAAACTCCATTTATTGAACTGCATTGATGGTTAAGGGCTTGTAAGTAATAATTTCACGGTAAAGTCTACACCTGTTGTATTCGGAGCATGTAACCAAAAAAAAGTGATTTGATTTAGAGCTCAGAGACAGGATTGTGTAGAGGCACAGATCTGGTGAAGGGTACCAAAACATTTCTGCAGCATTGAAGGTCCCCAAGAACACAGTGGCCTTCATCATTCTTAAATGGAAGAAGTTTGGAACCACCAAGACTCTTCCTAGAGCTGGCGGCCTGGCCAAACTGAGCAATCGGGGGATAAGGGCCTTGGTCAGGGAGGTGACCAAGAACCCGATGGTCACTCTGACTGAGCTCTAGAGTTCCTCTGTGGAGATGGGAGAACCTTCCAGAAGGACAACTATCTCTACAGCACTCCACCAATCAGGCCTTTATGATAGAGTGGCCAGACGAAAGCCACTTCTCAGTAAAAGGCACATGACAGCCCGCTTGGAGTTTTCCAAGAGGCACCTAATGACTAAGACCATGAGAAACAAGATTCTTTGGTCTGGTGAAACCAAGATTGACCTCTTTGGCCTGAATGCCAAGTGTCACTTCTGGAGGAAACCTGGCACCATCCCTACGCTGAAGCATGGTGGTGGCAGCATCATGCTGTGGGAATGTTTTTCAGCTACAGGGACTGGGAGACTAGTCAGGATCGAGGAAAAGATGAACGGAGCAAAGGACAGAGATATCCTTGATGAAAACCTGTCCTTCCAACAGGACAACGACCCTAAGCACACAGCCAAGACAGCAGTGGCTTTGGGACAAGTCTCTGAATGTTCTTGAGTGGCCAGGCCAGAGCCTGGACTTGAATCAGATTGAACATCTCTGGAGAGACCTGAAAATAGCTGTGCAGTAACGCTCCCCATCGAACCTGACAGAGCTTGAGAGGATATGCAGAGAAGAATGGGAGAAACTCCCCAAATAGAGGTGTGCCAAGCTTGTAGCGCCATACCCAAGAAGACTCGAGGCTGTAATCGCTGCCAAAGGTTCTTTAACAAAGTGCTGAGTAATGGGTCTGAATACTTATGTAAATGTATATTTCTAAAATCCTGTTTTTGCTTTGTCATTATGGGATATTGTGTGTAGAATGATGGCCGTAACCTACCAAAATGTGGAGAAAGTCAAGGGGTCTAAATACTTTCTGAAAGCACTGTATGTGTGTACAATGCGTAACTGTGTGTGTCCGTCCGTCCGTCCGTATCCTGCAGGATTCCTGATGGCATGTTGCACTGGGCTGTACGGTACCTGGTCCCTTCCATGCAGACGGAGGTTGTCAAGGATACACAGCTGCGACCCCAGACTCACCCCAGTTGACAACCTGAGGTCATCGCCCCCATCTTCCCATTGTGTTGAATCCATAGTGTACAGAGGCAGCTTTGTTTTTTTATGAATCTCTATTGTTATGTTTATATAACATTCTGAATATTGATAAATAAATATACATTAGTAATTGAATTGTGTCAACTCTTTTGTGAAGCAGGCAAATGTGAACTTATCAACTTTTAATTTATCAACAGCAAGATCATTTCATTGTCAGTTACACAGATGTTCTTTCCTTAATTTGACATTTGAATAACACACATGCACTTATTTCCTTATGCAAACATTCACTGGCTGCTATAATAAAATACAAATCATATCAGATGTCCTCTCGAATAATTTTTGCTAAATATAAGCACGACAAAAATAGTCACAGGTACATAATGCTTGTACAAAGTGCTTTAAACTATTATATCTACTCAATGGAAGCCAGTGTCATGTGGTGGTTGGGTGGGGGCTTGCCCTGGGGATTCCTGAAGAGGCGAAGGCATAGAGGAAAGGGTTGAGGCAGCTGTTGATGATGGTGAAACCCATGAGGATATTCCAAGCTGAGTCACACACATTCTTCACAACCTTGTTCTGCACGGCCAAGTTCACCAGGGCCAGCAGGTTGAACAGGTGCAGCGGAGTCCAGAAGCAGAAGAAGGACACAACGATGCAGGTGACCAGCTTGGTCAGCCTCCGCTGCCTGAACAGGGCCGCCTGGCTCACCCTCTTGTGGAGGTAGAAGTAGGACGTCACCAGGATGCAGCAGGGAACTACAAACCCCAGCAGCGTTTGGACAAGTAGGATGGCCATTTCTTGTCTGGGGTTCTGGTAGTGCGAGCTGCATGATTGGCGGCCGTCGTATCTCTTGACGTCACGGACAGACAAGGCGGGAGAGGCAATGAACCCTGCCAGCCCCCACAGGGACAGGAGGAGTGCCTCTTCCCCCATACGGCCCAGCTGCGCCCAGCTGTGGGGGTACAGCACCTGGACGTAGCGCTGCACGCTCAGCAGGGTGATGGTCAGCACACTACCATTCAGGCTGCAATAGATCAGGAAGAAGAGCAGCTTGCAGGCAGCGGAGCCCAGATCCCAGGCCCTCAGTAGGTTGTTGATCACTAGAGGCAGGCACAGCAAGACCATCAGGTCACACAGTGCCAGGTTCAGCATCAGACGCATGTTGAAGTTCCCACTTTCAAATTTCCGCCCCACGACAATCAGAACCACCACATTCCCTGGAATTCCCACCATGCAACAGAAGCCCATGATCACGCTGGGCATCACGCGGGTCATGTGCCAGTAAGGATAGGACTCTGGCTGCTGCATGGGGCCGAACTGTCCAGACTATTAAAATCCACAGAGAATGCTGGTTAGAAACTCAACAGGGATGTCTCACTACCTCTGTCTGGCTGGGCTGACTGAGACACACTAAGCTCTGAGTCGTTCCCCAGATTGTCTTAATATTAACTTCTGGTGGTAGTGATGATATGCTGTGAACAAAGAGTACCTGTGTGTGACTCTGGGCTGGGCCTGTTTTGAATATACAACGTGTGTACAGCTCTGTGTTATGTGATGGTAACAGCCTACCAACATGACACACTCATGTATAGCCTCCTGACCCGTGAGAGTTACAGGAAAACCTCAACAGAGGCCCATAACACCCTCACAAACTTTAACAGATGCACAATTGAGAGCATCCTGTCAGGCTGTATCACCGCCTGGTATGGCAACTGCACCGCCCGCAACCGCAGGGCTCTTCAGAGAGTGGTGTGGTCTGTCCAACGCATCACCGGGGGCAAATTACGTGCCCTCCAGGACACCTACAGCACCCGATGTCACAGGAAGGCCAAAAAGATCATCAAGGACATCAACCACCCGAGCCACGGCCTGTTCCCGCCACCATCATCCAGAAGGCGAGTCAATACAGGTGCATCAAAGCTAGGACTGAGAGACTGAAGAACAGCTTCTATCTCAAGGCCATCACTGACTGTTAAATAGCCATCACTAGCCGACTTTCACCCGGTTACGTAACCCTGCACCTTAGAGGCTGCTGCACTATATACATAGATGTTTTTTTTTCTTGGAATCACTGGCCACTTTAATAATGTTTACATACTGCTTTACTCATCTCATAATTATATACTGTATTCTATTCTACTGTATTTGCCTAGTTAAATAAAGGTTAAATACTATTTTTATTTTTTTGTCAATGCCACTCCGACATTGCTCGATGTAATATTCATATATTTCTTAATTTCATTATTATACTTTTAGATTAGTGTGTATTGTTTTGAACTGTTACATACTACTGCACTGTTGGAGCTAGGAACATAAGCATTTCGCTACACCCGCAATAACATCTGCTAAATATGTGAATTTGATCAATAAAATTAGATTTGATGGAGGAAAGTGCTTTTATTGATGAACCATCATGACCTTATCCATGCAGGGTTAGAATTTTTACATTTAACAGAACCTTTGGGTTATGTTGGCAAAGCAATTGGATAGAGTTCGACCACCTCAGAATTTAGTAAGATTTTCATCGATAGGAGCTACTTTATTACTGGTTATTACACTCCAGCACGATAGGTGGTGGTAATGCCGAAGTATACCTACTGCATCAAACACGGAACAGGAAAAGGAGAAAGGGAGGAAGACAATTTGCGCATGGTGACGTCCTTCCATTTTTCTTTGTTATTGTTATAATACATGTTTTGCATTGCATTTCTACCAGAGGATTTTGGAGCTAGATTTTGTTTAGTGGTATTGGAGCAATGTCGAGTGTGCCTGCTCCGAATCGCTCGTCCGCCGGCTGGCCGCGCGGGGTCAGTCAGTTCGGCGGGAACAAATACATGAGCGCGCCTGCAAAACCGCTCAGTTTGGAGAGAACCATTAATTTGTGAGTAACAGGATTTAGGGGGGACGACGACGACGATTGGTTTCTAACTTCAGATTATGTGTGTATGTATCGTGGTTATGCAAAGACTCCTAAAATACCCGTCTCATTCAATTGTATGGAAAAGTTCATGGACTGCAAGCTTTGCAGTAGCCAGAATCCGACTAAAGTTAGACGTTGGTTACATTAGTTGGAACACGGCAATGACACGATCAGGACAGCACAGAGTTGGCGAGAGATTTGGCTCGGAAAATTTACCTCAATCCCAGTTATTCCAACAAATCTAGAAGGTTTTTTAATGACTGCTAGTTTTTTCGTCAGTATGCTAGGCTAATGCTATAGCAGCCCATTAGATTACATGAAAAGTTGAATCCTAGCCGAAGATGGTGGCTAAATAGGAACCTTAACAAACGATCTTGTCTAAGTGGGCGTTTCATCTCTCGCGTGAGCATGTTTTCCCCCGTGAGCTCATACCTCTATAATATAAAATATATTTTTATAAACTGGGTAGCTCCAGTCCTGAATGCTGATTGTCTGACAGGCATGGTATATCAGACCGTATACCACGGGTATGATAACATTTATTTTTACTGCTCTAATTACGTTTTGTAACCAGTTTATAATAGCAATAAGGCACCTCCGGCGATAAATGGTATTGTGATATATGGCCAATATACCACAGCTAAGGGTTGTGTCCAGGCACTCCATGTTGCGTCGTGGAAAGAACAGCCATATACCAAACCCCCCAGGCCTTATTGCTTAAATAACTAACCCAAGATAGTTCATCTGTGTCATTTACAGTGGTAGTAAATTAAGCATCGTGAGCAGAAGAAATAGTGTTTTTTTAATATATATTTATTTGTATTTTTTTTAACAAATCAAAACGCAATTAAAAAGAAGGCTGGACTCCAAAAAACAAGTTGACATACAACAACTTCCATTGACACTATTAAATATGTAAATTATGTTAAGTAGCCTAATAATGAACCCATGTATTGATGTGAAAACAGATTTGTATTCATATGAATTAATCTATTATGTTTGTAAAATGTGAAACAAGAACGAGCTAGCGAGATCTTTCTTCTTCTTTAGGATTTGATTGTCAGATCGCATACACCACCACCTATTGCACTGGTGTGAGACCATTCATGGCCTACCTACATAAAATTCTTGATACAGTAGTGAAAAATTGCCCCTCCTACTATTAGCCCTCTATAATAATAGAAATCCCACTATTTAACCCTATCTAATCCTACTCCGGACCACTGGTCTGAGGACAGAACACTACCACTCAACACCCGCTAGTGAGATCCTATTGGCGCTTTGTAGCATGTATTTGCATATTTCCGTTAGGGAATGCCTACTCTGAAGTGCATGTGTGCAATAACTCAATTCACTCGTGCACTCCTAAACAACACCATTTTTAGAAACTTTGGAAAGGGGTTAAATCTACAAAATGCAGTCCACTCTGTTACAGATTATAGTTTTGGAAACAGAAAATATTATTAAGATCAAGATCAAATGTATTAAGATCAAATGTTTAATCGATGAGAAAATGTGTAGAATGTCTGCCAAAATCCATCTCGCTCCATCTTCTCCCACTGCCAGTCATTGGGCTTCCTCATCACCATATTTGGTAGTGAGTGGAAATGCCAACCAGATGCTTCACATTTACATCAGGTGAAATATCTGGCTTGTTCTTTTGGCTCATTTTTCTGTCTTTGAGCTAGCTTTGGTCTACTTATTGTCCCTTCCCTTTTACTCCACCTGTCCCCGCCCAGAAAACATTTGCCAGTGAGATGTCTCGCCCTGGTGCGCCCCAATTAGAGAGTGGGGTGTCTTGCTTTCTCTACCGTCTCTGGCGTAGCGTTGAGGTGGGTAACTACTGGAAGTGTTGTCGAATCTAGTGGACTGCTATAGCATTAGCTAGCCTAGCATGCTGATGAAAAAACTAGCAGTATTTTAATCTCGATTTGTCATTTAGGATGATGAGACAATTAGTAGTACGCTGCCATCTCCCATCCCTGGAATGAGGTACGTTTTCCGAGCAGTATCTTGAGCCGACTCTGCTCTGTCCTGATCGTTGCATAGCCACCTTCCGACTGGAGAGAGAATGTAATGAACGTCTATTTGGATTCTGGCTAGCTTTGCAGCTGGCTCTATGTCCTATTTGACAGCCAAAGTGTGTGACGTAAAAATGATGATGAATCGATAGTGTACCGTCCTGTAGATGCATCCTCATTCAAAAGCTATATAGTGTGCGTTTGTGGGGGGGTGACTGGGTAGCAGTGAAGGCTGCTGAGGGCAGGACGACTCATAATAATGGCTGGAAGGAACGGAGCGATTGGTATGGCATCGAACACATGGAAACTGTGTGTTTGACGTATTTCATTCCATTCCACCGATTCCGCTCCAGCCATTACCACGAGTCCTTCCTTCCCAATTAAGGTGCCACCAACCGCCTGTTCTGGGTAGTGTGTGCATGTTAGTAGAGGCATGCTATGGGATGTGCACATTTAAAAACGGTATTCATGACATTGTGTTTCAGATACCCTCTCACCAACTACACATTTGGGACCAAGGAGCCTCTGTATGAGAAGGACAGTTCAGTGGCAGCACGGTTCCAGAGGATGCGGGAGGAGTTTGACAAGCTGGGCATGCGGAGGGCAGTGGAGGGAGTGCTTATTGTCCATGAACACAGGTTGCCCCATGTACTGCTGTTGCAACTGGGAACCACCTTCTTCAAACTGTAAGCACTACCACCAACTAAGCACAGCCTGCAGGAGTTACACCAACAGTCTGTTTGTTTTTAAAGTGTGTGCATGCGTGTTTGTATGGTTCTCTTATAGTCTTGTCTGTATGTCTCTTGCAGGCCAGGTGGAGAGCTGTGCCCGGGGGAGGATGAGGTGGATGGGCTGAAACGCCTGATGACAGAGGTACGATACACATGCACTCTCAAAGGAGGCCGGCCAGAGTTGGAATCACAACCTCAGATGACATCCATCCTAGCGTTCTCTTAGCTCTCAAACTCTTCTCTGTATGTAGGGTTTTCAGCCATTCCATTCCCCTACGTTTTGGCTCCGTGTAAACTCCAATTCCGATGCTGTGTTTTAACGTTTAGAAACGTCAATAATCATTGTTTTGAGAAATAATCTTTTAAAAAGTAACTTATTGTAGCAGGTTTGCACACATTGTGTGCTTCCAGTTTATGAACAACACTTCCTCCCCAGTTAGCTTACACACAGGTAGCTAATTATCACAGGTGGCAGCCAAAGTCTTCCGTAAACAAGCGCTGTAACATGGAGATATGGCCTTGTGGGAACACAAACCTAACCCTATAAAGGTGTGTAGTAATTTACAGTTTGAATTTTTTTTTTTTTTTTTATATATACACTGCTCAAAAAAATAAAGGGAACACTAAAATAACACATCCTAGATCTGAATGAATGAAATATTCTTATTAAATACTTTTTTCTTTACATAGTTGAATGTGCTGACAACAAAATCACACACAAATTATCAATGGAAATCAAATTTATCAACCCATGGAGGTCTGGATTTGGAGTCACACTCAAAATTAAAGTGGAAAACCACACTACAGGCTGATCCAACTTTGATGTAATGTCCTTAAAACAAGTCAAAATGAGGCTCAGTAGTGTGTGTGGCCTCCACGTGCCTGTATGACCTCCCTACAACGCCTGGGCATGCTCCTGATGAGGTGGCGGATGGTCTCCTGAGGGATCTCCTCCCAGACCTTGACTAAAGCATCCGCCAACTCCTGGACAGTCTGTGGTGCAACGTGGCTTTGGTGGATGGAGCGAGACATGATGTCCCAGATGTGCTCAATTGGATTCAGGTCTGGGGAACGGGCGGGCCAGTCCATAGCATCAATGCCTTCCTCTTGCAGGAACTGCTGACACACTCCAGCCACATGAGGTCTAGCATTGTCTTGCATTAGGAGGAACCCAGGGCCAACCGCACCAGCATATGGTCTCACAAGGGGTCTGAGGATCTCATCTCGGTACCTGATGGCAGTCAGGCTACCTCTGGCGAGCACATGGAGGGCTGTGCGGCCCCCCAAAGAAATGCCACCCCACACCATGACTGACCCACCGCCAAACCGGTCATGCTGGAGGATGTTGTAGGCAGCAGAACGTTCTCCACGGCGTCTCCAGACTCTGTCACATCTGTCACGTGCTCAGTGTGAACCTGCTTTCATCTGTGAAGAGCACAGGGTGCCAGTGGCAAATTTGCCAATCTTGGTGTTCTCTGGCAAATGCCAAACGTCCTGCACGGTGTTGGGCTGTAAGTACAACCCCCACCTGTGGATGTCGGGCCCTCATACCACCCTCATGGAGTCTGTTTCTGACCATTTGAGCAGACACATGCACATTTGTGGCCTGCTGGAGGTCATTTTGCAGGGCTCTGGCAGTGCTCCTCCTGATCCTCCTTGCACAAAGGCGGAGGTAGCGGTCCTGCTGATGGGTTGTTGCCCTCCTACGGCCTCCTCCACGTCTCCTGATGTACTGGCCTGTCTCCTGGTAGCGCCTCCATGCTCTGGACACTACGCTGATAGACACAGCAAACCTTCTTGCCACAGCTCGCATTGATGTTCCATCCTGGATGAGCTGCACTACCTGAGCCACTTGTGTGGGTTGTAGACTCCGTCTCATGCTACCACTAGAGTGAAAGCACCGCCAGCATTCAAAAGTAACCAAAACATCAGCCAGGAAGCATAGGAACTGAGAAGTGGTCTGTGGTCACCACCTGCAGAACCACTCCTTTATTGGGGGTGTCTTGCTAATTGCCTATAATTTCCACCTGTTGTCTATTCCATTTGCACAACAGCATGTGAAATTTATTGTCAATCAGTGTTGCTTCCTAAGTGGACAGTTTGATTTCACAGAAGTGTGATTGACTTGGAGTTACATTGTGTTGTTTAAGTGTTCCCTTTTATTTTTTTGAGCAGTGTGTATATATATATATATATATATATATAATATTTTTATTGATTTATTTCTTGCTGATATGAAAGATGCATTCTTTGTTTCCAAAACAGTACTGCAAGTGATGCGTGTTAATATTTAGAGAAAGTGTCAGGGGCTCTTAACAAAACTACCCCAGTCAAAAGACACTCGTCAATAGGCGCTAAAGTAGTTTTCGTCTACCAGTGGGGTAGCATTCTCTAAGATCCTGCAGGACGCGTGATGCCATAGTGATTGTCTTTACTGTGTCTTTGTCAGATCCTGGGCCGGCAGGACGGGGTGAAGCAGGATTGGGTGATCGATGACTCCATCGGAAACTGGTGGCGCCCCAACTTTGAACCCCCACAGGTGAGCATAACCCAACACACAGTACAGTTTACACTGAAATGTATCGAGGAGGAGATATTGAGCCTACAGTAAATATTTGTGTTTGTCTGTTTTGCTGCAGTATCCCTACATTCCAGCCCACATCACTAAACCCAAGGAGCATAAAAAGCTCTTCCTGGTTCAACTGCAGGAAAAAGGTAAGTGTCCCTTAGCTAGTCAAAATCTGTTCTACATACTTTACACACATAATCTTGAGTGATATTTGCTTCTGTGTCTCAGCTCTGTTTGCAGTCCCAAAGAACTACAAACTGGTGGCAGCCCCTCTGTTTGAGCTTTATGACAATGCCCCCGGCTATGGCCCAATCATATCCAGCCTACCGCAACTACTAAGCAGGTAGTGTGTGTGTGTTGTATATTGTGTATAAAGCACTTTTGTGTGTGTACAGTGGGGCAAAAAAGTATTTAGTCAGCCACCAATTGTGCAAGTTCTCCCACTTAAAAAGATGAGAGAGGCCTGTAATTTTCATCATAGGTACACTTCAACTATGACAGACAAAATGAGGGGAAAAAATCCAGAAAATCACATTGTAGGATTTTTAATGAATTTATTTGCAAATTATGGTGGAAAATAAGTATTTGGTCACCTACAAACAAGCAAGATTTCTGGCTCTCAGACCTGTAACTTCTTCTTTAAGAGGCTCCTCTGTCCTCCACTCGTTACCTGTATTAATGGCACCTGTTTGAACTTGTTATCAGTATAAAAGACACCTGTCCACAACCTCAAACAGTCACACTCCAAACTCCACTATGGCCAAGACCAAAGAGCTGTCAAAGGACACCAGAAACAAAATTGTAGACCTGCACCAGGCTGGGAAGACTGAATCTGCAATAGGTAAGCAGCTTGGTTTGAAGAAATCAACTGTGGGAGCAATTATTAGGAAATGGAAGACATACAAGACCACTGATAATCTCCCTCGATCTGGGGCTCCACGCAAGATCTCACCCCGTGGGGTCAAAATGATCACAAGAACGGTGAGCAAAAATCCCAGAACCACACGGGGGGACCTAGTGAATGACCTGCAGAGAGCTGGGACCAAAGTAACAAAGCCTACCATCAGTAACACACTACGCCGCCAGGGACTCAAATCCTGCAGTGCCAGACGTGTCCCCCTGCTTAAGCCAGTACATGTCCAGGCCCGTCTGAAGTTTGCTAGAGAGCATTTGGATGATCCAGAAGAAGATTGGGAGAATGTCAGATGAAACCAAAATATAACTTTTTGGTAAAAACTCAACTCGTCGTGTTTGGAGGACAAAGAATGCTGAGTTGCATCCAAAGAACACCATACCTACTGTGAAGCATGGGGGTGGAAACATCATGCTTTGGGGCTGTTTTTCTGCAAAGGGACCAGGACGACTGATCCGTGTAAAGGAAAGAATGAATGGGGCCATGTATCGTGAGATTTTGAGTGAAAACCTCCTTCCATCAGCAAGGGCATTGAAGATGAAACATGGCTGGGTCTTTCAGCATGACAATGATCCCAAACACACCGCCCGGGCAACGAAGGAGTGGCTTCGTAAGAAGCATTTCAAGGTCCTGGAGTGGCCTAGCCAGTCTCCAGATCTCAACCCCATAGAAAATCTTTGGAGGGAGTTGAAAGTCCGTGTTGCCCAGCAACAGCCCCAAAACATCACTGCTCTAGAGGAGATCTGCATGAAGGAATGGGCCAAAATACCAGCAACAGTGTGTGAAAACCTTGTGAAGACTTACAGAAAACGTTTGACCTCTGTCATTGCCAACAAAGGGTATATAACAAAGTATTGAGAAACTTTTGTTATTGACCAAATACTTATTTTCCACCATAATTTGCAAATAAATTCATAAAAAATCCTACAATGTGATTTTCTGGATTTTTTTCCCTCATTTTGTCTCATAGTTGAAGTGTACCTATGATGAAAATTACAGGCCTCTCTCATCTTTTTAAGTGGGAGAACTTGCACAATTGGTGGCTGACTAAATACTTTTTTGCCCCACTGTATGTGTTCGAATGAGTGTATAAAGGGTGTGTGTGAGAGCTCAGGTATGCTGTATATTCATATTTATTTCCTGTAGGTTCAACTTTATCTACAACTAAATGGTGTGAGAATGGGCACAGTGGCTAGCTGTCTCTGTGAGTGCAGACAATTATGGGTGAAATGAAGACATGAAGGTGAAGTAAAACAATGTGGAGCAATCCAAATAAGGCTACTCACCTCTGGCTTCCCGGTAAGGCTGAACAAAAAACCCACCACCTCAAGAGAAGGGACTGTAAATGTGCTGTTTACAATGATGGAAGAAAATACACTGTCAGACTTTTTGTTTGGATCTGAAAAAATTCAGTCATTTCTTACATGAATAAACTGCAACCCAGTGTCTCAAGAATCTGATTTTATGCTCTTGCAGCAGAATACATTTGTTTGATTAAAGAAACAACAGCATTGAGTTTCCTGTTGTTTTAACCTGTATTACTGTCATGCTATTTCATTTTCTTTAAAATAAATAAATGATTATTTTCATTTAGACATTGTCTCTTATAACAAGTGTGTTGATGACCTCTTGGTTTTGATGTGTTGTTTTCACTATATATATATATATATATATATATATATATATATATATAGCATTTATTTATATATATATATATATAAATAAATGCTATCTCTTTGTGATGTCATTTGGAAACAATGTCAACTTTCACTGCTATGTTGACATAAGGAAGTAGATGGCTGCAAAGGCTTTACTTTTTAACTAGTTCTAGGTCCCAAGAAACAAAGAGATCTGCTGTCGGATCTGACAATGAATATCAATGGTTGCGCAGTCCTCTCAAATAAAACGGAAGGACCTCAGCGTTACTCTGGACCCTGATCTCTTTCTATGAACATGTCAAAATGTGTCCCACCGACCCCCTCGATTTTAAAGCATTGCGAAGAAGAGTCGTTTGTGAGCCGGCTCTTTTAAATTTAATGAGCCAAATGAACCGGCTCACCGAAAAGACTCGGAACCACTAACGTCCTGCTGCGTTGTTATGACGCAATTGAACCGCGACTCATTTATACGAAAATGAATTGTAAACGACAGCGAGATGATGGCGAGAAAGGAAAGAAGAGAAAGAAACGCGAAGAGAGAGTAAAACTTTCTCCACTACTCGAGGACGAAGACGTGAAGAAGGGAGTGAAGGAAGCATGGTCGCAGCGAGCGCAGTACTCTCATGGTCAGATACTTTCTAGCTATCTTAGCTACATGTGTTTACACCGAGCACATGCTTTGGCTAGTCTTGTTACATATATGGTTATTTTTAATTGATACGCTATTAGTCTCCCTAGATATCAATATTGTCAGTGAAGTGCAAAGCTTTAGTCAAAACTTTGCTTTCATGACCACTGATTTGAAAACACTAAAATATGTGGGTCAAACTATCTACCTCAACCATTATCACGTCTTATATTAGTCTTATACATCATCCAACGAAATGCTTACTTGCAGGTTCATTCTCGACAATGCAACAATACAATAAAAATCATATTACGAACATAAAGTAAATGACACCGTAGAAAATAACTTTTTTAGCTTAGGTATAATACAGGAAGGCACAATTTATAGCTAATATTTTCACGTGTATTGGGGAGGGCGGCAGTGTATAAACTAAGCAGTGTAATAAGAGTCTGGTAGCAGCAGTTGTGATGTGTGTAGCATTCGCAAAGTATTCTGACCCCTTCACTTTTTCCACATTTGTTACGTTGCAGCCTTATTCTAAAATTGATTGTGTTTTTTCTCGTCAATCTACACACAATACCCTATAATAACAAAGCAAAAACAGAATTTTTATAAATGTTTCTAATGTATTAAAAATAAGAAACTGAAATCACATCTAAATAAGTATTCATACTTGTTACTCAGTACTTTGTTCAAGCACCTTTGGCAGCAATTACAGCCTTGAGTTTTCTTGAGTATAACACTACAAGCTTGGCACACGTCTATTTGGGGAGTTTCTCCCATTCTTCTCTGCATATCCTCTCAAGCTCTGTCAGGTTGGATGGAAAGCGTTGCTGCATAGCTATTTTCAGGTCTCTCCAGAGATGTTCAAGTCCGGACTCTGGCTGGGCCACTCAAGGACATTCAGAGACTTGTCCCAAAGCCACTGCTGCGTTGTCTTGGCTGTGTGCTTAGGGCCGTTGTCCTGTTGGAAGTCAGGTTCTGAGCGCTCTGGAGCAGGTTTTCATCAAGGATCTCTCTGTACTTAGCTCCATTCATCTTTCCCTCAATCCTGACTAGTCTCCCAGTCATTGCTGCTGAAAAACATCCCCACAGCATGATGCTGCCACCATAATGATTCACCGTAGGGATGGTGCCAGGTTTCCTCCAGAAGTGACGCTTGGCATTCAGGCCAAATAGTTAAATCTTGGTTTCATTAAACCAGAGAATCTTGTTTCTCATAGTCTGAGAGTCCTTTAGGTACAGAGGAACTCTGTTAGAGTAACCATCAGGTTCTTGGTCACCTCCCTGACCAAGGCCCTTCTCCCCCGATTGCTCAGTTTGGCTGGACGGCCAACTTTAGGAAGAGTCTTGGTGGTTCCAAACTTATTCCATTTAAGAATGATGGAGGCCACTGTGTTCTTGGGGACCTTCAATGCAGCAGAATTTTTTTGGTACCCTTCCTCAGATCTGTTTTTTATTTAACCTTTATTTGACTAAGCAAGTCAGTTAAGAACAAATTCTTATTTTACAAAAACAGCCTACCGGGGAACAGTGGGTTAACTGCCTTGTTCAGGGGCAGAACAACAGATTTTTACATTGTCAGCTCGGGGATTCGATCCAGCAACCTTTCGGTTACTGGCCCAACACTCTAATCACTTAGCTACCTGCTGCCCCTGTGCCTTGACACAATCCTGTCTCAAAGCTCTACGGACAATTCCTTATACCTCATGGCTTGGTTTTTGCTCTGACATGTACTGTCAACTGTGGGACCTTATATAGACCGGTGTGTGCCTTTCCAAATCATGTCCAATCAATTGAATTTACCACAGGTGGACTCCAATGAAGTTGTAGAATTTCTCAAGGATGATCAATGGAGACAGGATGCACCTGAACTCAATTTTGAGTCTCATAGCAAAGGGTCTGAATACTTATGTAAATAAGGCATTAATGTTTTTGTTTTTTTAATTAGCAAAAATGTCTAAACCTGTTTTCGCTTTTAAAAAAATAAACAATTTAGAATAAGGCTGTAACGTAACAAAATGTGGAAAAAGTCAAGGGGTCTGAATACTGTATATGTGTGGGTCTGTGCATGAGTGAGCACGTGTGCTAAGATGCAGAGAATCAGAACAGGTGGTCAGTCCAGTTCAAGTGTTCAGCAGTCAGATGGCTTGTAGAAAGGAACTGCCACTGAGCCTGTTTGTATCAGACCTCATGCGCCGATACCTTCTCCTTGGCTGGGGTGTGTGGGGTCCTTTATGATATCGTGTGCCTTCCTCGGGCACCATTTCGAGTAGATGTCCTGGATGGATGGTAGCACAGTCCCAGTGATGTACTGGGCCATCTTCACCACCCGCTGGAGGGTCTTGCATTAGTGCACGGAGCAATTCCCATACTAGGCCGTGATGAAACTGGTCAGGGCGCTCTTGATGGTGCAGCGGTAGTATTTGGAGGCATGCCGGATTTCTTCAGCCGCCTTAGGAAGTAGAGACGCTGTTGCACCCTCTTTGACAAGAGTGGTGGTGTTGTGGATCCATGACATGTCCTCTGTGACGTGGATGCTGAGGAACTTTAAACTAGTGACTCTCTCTACTGCAGTCCTGTTGTTGTGGATCAGGGTTTGTTCCCTCCTCTGCTTCCTGAAGTCAATAATTTTGGACTCCCGAGTGGCGCAGCGGTCTAAGGCACTGCATCAGTGCAAGAGGCGTCACTAGTACCTGGTTCAAATCCAGGTTGTATCACATCCAGCCGTGAATGGGAGTCCCATAGAGCAGTGCACAATTGGCCCAGCGTTGTCAGGATTTGGCCGGAGTAGGCCGTCATTGTAAATAAGATTTTTTTCTTAACTTACTTGCCTAGTTAAATAAAGATTCTATTTATTTATTTTTTACTCTTTGTTTTGCTTACATTAAGGGAGAGGTTGTTGTCATGACACCACAATGCCAATTCACGTACCTCCTCCCCATAGGCTGACTCGTCAATTGTATGTTATCAGGCCTACAACCGTGGTGATGGAGTTGGTGTTGTGCAAAGCCACACAATCCTGGGTGAACAGGGGGTGCAGCAGAGAACCGAGGGCACATCCCTGTGGGGCCCCTGTGTTACGAGTCAGTGTGGAGGAGGTGTTGTTGCCTACCCCCACAGCCTGTGGTCTGCCCGTCAGGAGGTCCAGGATCCAGTTGCAGAGGGTGGTGTCCAGACCCAGGGCTCTGAGTTTGGTGTCGAGCTTGGAGGGAACAATAGTGTTGAATGCTGAACCGTAATCAATGAACAGTATTCTCACATTGGTGTTCCTCTTGTCCAGATGTGTTACGGCCGTGTGCATAGCGATGGAAATGGATTTGGATCTATTGTAACGGTAGGCAAATTGGAGTGGGTCCAGTCTGCCTGGCATGCTGGCCTTGGTGTGGGCCAGCCTCGGGGCATGACACCTTGTTTTTTTGGGCCACTGGGACGATGGTGGTCTCCTTAAAACAGGTGGGGACTACAGCCTGGGACAGGTTGAAGATGTCCGAAAAGACATCTGCCAGCTGGTCAGCACACCCTCTGAGGACGCAGCCAGGGATGCCATCTGGGCCGGCGGCTTTGTGAGTATTCACTTTTTTGAGTGTTTTCCTCAAGTCAGCCTTGAAAAGCGAAAGCACCTGGTCGTCCGGAGCAGCGAGTCTTCCTGGATGGCTCTTTATTGTCTGCCTCGAAGCAAGCATTCAATGTGTTAAGGTCGTCTGGGAGTGAGGCTTTGGTGGGCAGCGCACAGCTGGATTTGCCTTTGTAGTCTGTCAGTCAGTAGTCCTTGCCACATGCGACGTGAGACTGAGTTGTCGAACATCAATTTAAGTTTGCGTCTGTATTGTCTTTTCGCGTCCCTAATCCATTTGCGGAGCTCGTACCTGCTTGCCTTGTACACATTGCGCACCACCGATTCATCTGGGTTTGTTCTGCTGACATTGAATGCTGCAGTACGGGCTCTCAGCATTGTAGGAAAGGAAAATAGATGAGAGGAAACTGTTTGTATTGTGAGCACTGTATTGTTGAGCATGACATGACACATATATGGCACCCAAAGAGAAGTCACAAAAGGGTGTCACAAAAAAATATGTTTTTGGAGTATTGAGAAGGTTTACCACCTTCCTATGTGCTGTTAGAATGGGTTAGAACCTCAAATGCAAATGATCCAGAGGTAACAACTGACTCTAAGACATACATTAGTTAATGTTACATTTATTCACATAATTAGTGTTAAAACTTTTTTTATATTGGTAGACCAGTCGTTGAGTGTTCCTCTGGTGTTCCTCTTAAGGGGGCCTGGAACTGGACTGCCACCCTTTCCCTCACTGCATCATCAGGAACTTCATCCAGAGTGACAGCTTTACAGAGAACCTACAGAGGGAGCTTCTAGACCTCAACTTCCATGAGAAGTCCAACGACCTGTACAAATTTAATCAGGTGAAAAAGGAAAACTGATAGGAATACAGATTTGAAAGGGGTTGCTTCTTGTTCCTAATGTTTCTTTACTCTGCTTTTTGGAGTTATGACATTGGGAGTTATGATACTCATTGACAATTTATCTTACAGTCAGAGGACCTGAAAAAGAGAAAAGAGCCTCACATCACAGGCTTGAGGTAATTTGTATGTGTGTGTGTGTGTGTGAGAGCAATTTAGGGAGGTAGAGAGAACATGTTTGCTTTGTGGGTGTGTAGCAGATGGGTATCTGTGTAACTCATTCCTCAGCCTGAAGTGTCTCCACTTGCGCGTGCTTCCACAAGTGTCTCCATTTGGACGACTGAGTAAGACGCTTCAGGATGGTGGTCACATGTGTTTGTGAGGCAGAGGTCCTGCGTTCAAGCCTTGGTATGTGCTGAATCAGGGAAAGTGTTACTCGCTAAGCAAGCTGTGTGATGTTTTTCACATGTGCATGCTCTGTTAGGCTGTTTTTGAGCTTTGTGTGTGATTTCAGGGCAGCACTATTTGGGCTGTTTCGATCCTGGCTAGGGGAAGTGTTGGGGGTAGAACTGGAGCCCACAGTGGATGTTTCCTGTGCCAAGTACCAATACACTGGTGAGTCACATGTTTTTACCTCTACTCTTCAAAAAAACAATGAGCAAGCCTTAATATTAGCATGCTCCTCCTAGAAAAGAGCAGAAGCACTGAGCTATCCCCCCAAGATATCCTGTTCTACCCACTGCATAGTTAGTCTATATGGACATGCATATTTCTGGAATTAATTATGAAATATACATTATCTATCTGTTTCATATCTCTATCTATGCCCTCTCTATCTCTCTGTCGGTAGATGTTCTGTTGTGTCATGATGATGAGTTGGAGGGGAGGCGTGTTGCCTTTATCCTCTACCTTGTCCCTCCATGGGAGAGCAGCGATGGAGGAACCCTGGATCTCTTCAGCACAGATGGTAAGTATTGGTCTGTGGGTGTGTGCATTGGCATGAGTTAAACATGTGTGTTTTAATCTATAATCTACTTTGTGCATAGATCACTTCCAGCCCCATAGTGTGGTGAAGTCTCTGGTGCCCAGCTGGAACACTCTGGTTCTCTTTGAGGTTTCACCCGTTTCCTTCCACCAGGTAGTTCTTCCTATACCACCGGGTAACAACCACACACTTCACACCTGTCCAGGTAGCAGTAGTGCAATCTACGGATGGCTGTCTCTCTGTGTGTTTGTCTAGGTTGCAGAGGTGTTGTCAGAGGATAAGTGTCGACTCTCTCTGAGTGGCTGGTTTCACGGGCCGTCTTTGGAGCGACCCCCTCGTCACATCGAGCCCCCCTTCCCAAGGAGCCCCCACCTTCCCAGAGATGTGTGTGTTTGTTCTGAAAGAGAGAACTCACAGCCATAGAGCAATGATGTGGTCACATGAAATAAATACATGTGTGTGTGTGTGCATTTTACCTGAGTGTGTATTTTGTGTGTCTGTTCACAGGAGACACTGCTGCTAGAGTGGCTGAATCCACTGTATCTGGATGTTGACTACCAGTCACAGGTTCAGCAAGAGTTTGAGGACAGCTCTGAGATCCAGCTCAAGAATTTCCTCAAAGTAACCCCATTACTCAACCTCTTAATTTCTCCATCTCTCTCCTGCTGCCTCTCTCCTGGTTGACAGTGTCTCTCTCTACAGGAGGAGAAGTTTAAGGAGGTGAGTGAAGCACTGCGATCGACTGATGTCCAGTGGACCAAGCAAGGTCCTCCCAACAGGAGGTGAGCCTGTCGAGTAATTTGTTTGTGTGAGTGAGAGAGATATCCCTAAGATGTTATGATGACTGTAAATGTATATGATGTGTGTAAATATTTTTGTATATGTGCATTGTGCAGATGTTATGAAGTGGCTTCGTTAGTGTCCTTCCCCCAGTGTGTGAGTGCATGCTGGGAGCTGCTGTGCTCGGAGGCTTTCTTCCTGCTTCTGTCCAACTTCACTGGCCTGAGACTGCACTACCTCAGCCCTAGTGACGAAGACGAGGAGGAAGAGAAGGACCAAGAAGATGAGGAAGAGAGAGAAGCCACAGGGTCATCTGGGGACACACCATCAGCTAATAAGAATAACAAAGGTGTGTTGCTTGTTTGTGTATGTACACTACCGGTCAAAAGTTTTAGAACACCTACTCATTCAAGGGTTTTTCTTTATTTTTACTATTTTTTACATTGTGGAATAATAGTGAAGACATCAACACTATGAAATAACACATATGGAATCATGTAGTAACTAAAAAAGTCTTAAACAAATCAAAATATATTTTATATTTGAGATTCTTCAAATAGCCATCCTTTGCCTTGATGACAGCTTTGCACGCTCTTGGAATTTGCTCAACCAGCTTCACCTGGAATGCTTTTCCAACAGTCTTGAAGAAGTTTCCACATATGCTGAGCACTTGTTGGCT
The DNA here is from genome assembly GCF_016432855.1 of Salvelinus namaycush. Classification (NCBI taxonomy): domain Eukaryota; kingdom Metazoa; phylum Chordata; class Actinopteri; order Salmoniformes; family Salmonidae; genus Salvelinus; species Salvelinus namaycush. The sequence goes on along the minus strand of NC_052336.1, from coordinate 14,895,429 downwards.
GCTTTTCCTTCATTCTGCGGTCCAACTCATCCCAAACCATCTCAATTTGGTTGAGGTCGAGGGATTGTGGAGACCAGGTCATCTGATGCAGCACTCCATCACTCCTTCTTGGTAAAATAGCCCTTACACAGCCTGGAGGTGTGTTGGGTCATTGTCCTGTTGAAAAACAAATGATAGTCCCACTAAGCCCAATGGCGTATCACTGCGGAATGCTGTGGTAGCCATGCTGGTTAAGTGTGCCTTGAATTGTAAATAAATCACAGACAATGTCACCAGCAAAGCACCCGACACCATAACACCTCCTCCTCCATGCTTTACGGTGGGAAATACACATGCGGAGATCATCCGTTCACCCACACCGCATCTCACAAAGACACGGCGGTTGGAACCAAAAATCTCCAATTTGTACTCCAGACCAATGGACAAGTTTCCACCGGTCTAATGTCCATTGCTCGTGTTTCTTGGCCCAAGCAAGTCTCTTATTGGTGTCATTTAGTAGTGGTTCCTTTGCGGCAATTCGACCATGAAGGCCTGATTCATGCAGTCTCCTCTAAACAGTTGATGTTGAGATGTGTCTGTTACTTGAACTCTGTGAAGCATTTATTTGGGCTGCAATTTCTGAGGCTGGTAACTCTAATGAACTTATCCTCTGCAGCAGAGGTAACTCTGGGTCTTCCATTCCTGTGGCGGTCCTCATGATAGCCAGGACTTGGTATTTTACCAAATAGGGCTATCTTCTGTATACCCCCCTACCTTGTCACAACACAACCTCAAACGTATTAAGAAGGAAAGAAATTCCACAAATTAACTTTTAAGAAGGCTCACCTGTTAATTGAAATGCATTCCATGTGACTACCCCATGAGGCGGTTCAGAGAATGCCAAGAGTGTACAAAGCTGTCATCAAGGCAATGGGTGGCTATTTGATTTGTTTAAAAACTTCTTACGGCTGAAATCCCGTTAACGGGATCGATTTGACAACAGCCAGTGAAAGTGCAGGGCGCCAAATTCAAACAACAGAAATCTCATATTTAAAATTCCTCAAACATACAAGTATTATACACAATTTTAAAGATAAACTTGTTGTTAATCCCACCAAAGTGTCCGATTTAAAAAGGCTTTACGACGAAAGCATACCATGCGATTATGTTAGGTCAGTGCCTAGTCACCAAAAAACACAGCCATTTTTCCAGCCAAAGAGAGGAGTCACAAAAAGCAGAAATAGAGATCAAATTAATCACTAACCTTTGATGATCTTCATCAGATGGAACTCATAGGACTTCATGTTACACAATACATGTATGTTTTGTTCGATAAAGTTCATATTTATATCAAAAAATCTCAGTTTACATTGGCGCGTTATGTTCAGTAATGTTTTGCTTTCAAGACATCCAGTGATTTTGCAGAGAGCCACATCAATTTACAAAAATACTCATCATAAATGTTGATGAAAATACAAGTGTTATGCATGGAATTAAAGATATACTTCTCCTTAATGCAACCGCTGTGTCAGATTTCAAAAAAGCTTTACAGCGAAAGCACACCATGGAATAATCTGAGTACAGCGCTCAGCCACCAAAACAAGCCATACAGATACCCGCCATGTTGTGGAGTCAACAGAAGTCAGAAATAGCATTATAAATATTTACTTACCTTTGATGATCTTCATCGGAATCCCAGTTCCACAATAAATGTTTGTTTTGTTCGATAAAGTCCATCATTTATGTTCAAATACCTCCTTTTTGTTCGTGCGTTTAGTTCACAAATCCAAATTCACAAGGCGCAGGCACTTAGTCCAGACAAAGTCAAAACAGTTCCATTACAGTTCGTAGAAACATGTCAAACGATGTATAGAATCAATCTTTAGGATGTTTTTATCATAAATCTTCAATAATATTCGAACCGGACAATTCCTTTGTCTTTAGAAATGAAAGGGAACGCAGCTCGCTCTCACGGCTGCGCGCGTGACTTAGATGCCAGACCCCTTAGTCAAACAGCTCTTATTCACTCCCCCTTCACAGTAGAAGCCTGAAACAAGGTTCTAAAGACTGTTGACATCTAGTGGAAGCCTTAGGGAGTGCAATTAGACCAAATTTACACTATCTTGGATAGGCATATACTTGAAAATCTACAAACCTCAGATTTCCCACTTCCAAGTTGGATTTTTTCTCAGGTTTTTGCCTGCCATATGAGTTCTGTTATACTCACAGACACTTTCATCCGAACATGAAAATAGCGCCCCCAGCCATAAGAAGTTAACATTTTCTTTGGTTACCACATGATTCCATGTGTTATTTCATAGTTTTGATGTCTTCACTATTATTCTACAATGTAGAAAATTGTAAAAATAAAGAAAAACCTTTTGAATGAGTAGGTGTTCTAAAACTTTTGACTGGTAGTGTGTGTGTGTTGACCCCTGTGTGTATCCTCAGATCTGTGTGTTTGTGAGCCTTGACCTTTCTGTACCTCCTCAGGGCTGAATATGCCTTTGTAAGTATGTGTTGACCCCTCTGTGTGTATCCTCAAGAGCCGAGCACACCGTTGTGTGTTGGAGAGCTGCGTCGCTGGGCTCATGGGAGCTACACACTACTGCACGATGGAGACGCATCGAAAGCGGAGTACGCCCTTGACCTACTGCTGCCCCTGAGCTGTCCTGGTCAGTCACACACACGCTTAATCACACACACTCGCTTAATCAGACACTCATGCCTAAGCACGCACACACAGACACACAATGTAGGTTAGAATCATAGTTTTGGGAACTATTTTCAAAATTGTAAGTGCGAATGTTATCATACACAATATCAACTCTAAAGTGTGATAACTGTCTTTTTATTTTTCAGACTGGCAGACCGAGTTTGGGGGCTTCACCTCTTACGTTGCTAATGAAGAGGATGAGGAGGTGAGTGATGTCACTGTTCAAATGGCAACTGATCAACTAGATTCCTGTGGTTGTCATTTCTCATCGGTGTCCTCCTGTCCGCAGCTCCTGATGGTGTATCCAGAGGAGAACTCCCTGGCTCTCGTCTACAGGGACAAAGAGACTCTCAAATTTGTCAAACATATAAATCACAGAAGCTCCACCCTACCTATTGGTGATTCTTGTAGGAGAGCACTTTATGACTTCTCTTTTGTGTATTATGAATGAGTTTTTGTGTGTATGTGTTGAGGTGTATGTGTTTGTAATATAACATCACTGTGAGGGGTGGTCGGTCTACTCTAAAGCCCCATGATGTCATGTGTTCTTCATTAAAGTGAACAGGCAGGGATACCCTGTTACCATGGTTACCTGGTTTCGGTTGGCAGCCACAGAGTAACACAGATTTTTTTAAATTGTCTACAGTGACAGCATTTGGTAGTATTTTGTGTTCATTATCTTGTCATTTTTGTGGTCCTGTATGGCTGAGTTGGTAGAGCATGGCGTTAGCAACGCCAGGGTTGTGGGTTTGTTTCCCGGGGCTACCCAGACGTAAAATATATGCACACATGACTGCAAGTCGCGTTGGATAAAAGCATCTGCTAAATAGAATATAATATTTAAAAAGTAAACTCCAGAGCAGTGATTGAACATTAGAGAACCAAATCCACACACACTCGCACAACCACCACTCCGATGTTAAATTCTTCACTTGGATATCAAACTGAATAACAAATTAGTAATAATAGCTAAATGTTTGGCAGACCTATGATTTCACTAATCTTTAAAAAAAAAAAAAATGGCCCATCCCCTCTTAGTTTTTGTTACATTTACATATGACTCATATTTTACATACATGGCACTTTTTTTACACAGTAGTTACATAGCAAAATATTGTTATTTTAAATACATTGCATGGTACTTAAACACATCGGTATACATTATATAGTTTTTAGTCACCTTAGTGGAAATATTGAAACAATTGTTGCAATCTGACTTAAATTTTGACAAAGGATGGAGCTACATACTGTAGTTATTGATTGTTACACCAGATATTATGATTTAACCAGAGGCTTACAGGTTAGGTACTGTTTGGTGTAGCACAGAGAATTTTCGACCAACTTTAACATGGCGACACTATCTTCGTTCTCGATTCGGACAAACGTATCTTCTAAAATGTCTGTACAATTGCAAGTGGTGCGAAAATGCTCCATTATTAAAATAAATGTTTTGCTCCATTAAGTAATCTAACGATGTGTACGCCGCCATCGTGTCTATTTCAAATCTTCTCCCATCGATCGAGATAGGTGTGTCATGACAACTAGGAAACTGGGAAATTTTCTACGAATTAGCAAATCGGAAATGTATGAGTTTCCTAATTCAAATTTGCACGTGAAAGCGGCATAATCTCTTGTGGACAGATGAAGCGGCGAGAAACTGTCGAGGCTCACACAGAATTTTGTTATTACTAGCAGCAGTAGTTCCTCGTTTTGGGTTTTCATCATTGATTATTTGGACGAATCAAGATTGGGGCGAAGGCGGTGCTTGAACTGGTGCGGTTATTTACAAGCCTGTGTGTGGACGATACATGGTTTTCACTCGATTCCACAACCACAAAGTAAAAATTGTCTATATCATAAAATTCATGAAAATAATTTGTTCCTTTCTTTGCACAAAGGTAATCACAAACCCCCCCATCACTGAAATAGAGAGAATGTGTTTGTGATGGTTACAATCTTACTGCTGTGATCAAAGAGGGTACTTGGGGATGAACAGTAGTCCAACACGTTTAATGTGTGTGGGTGTTTGACAGTAACACAACACTACAGATATAGTTCAGCACTAGGGTTTATTAATCAATCAAGATATTTTAGCTTTGCACACTGAAGTGCTGGCATATCAGATTCTGAGAGAGGAAGAGAGGGCTAAAGTCTGTCTTGACTTCAAGACAGACTTTAATTTTCTGGAAGTGGCTCTCTGATTAATAGTGAGGCCATTTCCTGTCATGCCTAGATAAGACTGACAATTTACTGTCAGACCTTATGTGGGCCTTGCTCACATAATTTATTTTTTATGTGAATCCTCTCTATTCTGTTATAGGCTTAATCGGCCTGTTTTTGTCCCCAAGCAGTTGCCATAGTTTCAGTCTATAACCGAGGTATTTCCTTGTTAAATGTGGCCTACCTTCTCCGAATTAATCACTTGTCTGACAATGTGGATGTGCACGTAAGGAACCCCCCTTACATTCAAATGGCGCAGTGAATACTTCGAGGAAGGATTATACATGTTAACAACATTTAAACCGGGCAAATGAATATCACACATGGCCCTGCTTCCAAAAACATAAAATAACAGGACCTATATCTATATAGACCTAAACAAAATAACCTGTTACTTATTTGGTATTTTGCTTCTCAGTCGATTCATTTTGCCTTCACTGTCATGTTCAGTGGGTACATACAATGATATAATTTCAACATTGTCGTTAGCTACACAGTTGCAAGCAAATGGCTACAGCAGTAAAGGATCAGTTAGACAAATATTTCCATCCAATCAACCAACAAAAACAGTCAACTACTTCCTTCCCGTAAAGATACGTGATTCTAACCAATAGGGAAGGCACTGTGATTTCTCACCAATCACAGTGCCTCCAGGTTTCCCTGTAGCCAATCGCCTGTCGGGAAGTTATTAATGTGTCTGTGTGTGTTCCTGTGGTCAGGACGCGTTGCCGTCCTTACGACGTTTTTTCTTTAAAGGTAAGTTAACAAAACAATTATGATTTTTCTTTAAACCCAAAACGAAATTATAGCCTATACAACAGTTAATGCCACAAATGACAGTAAACAAATGCATAACAGTACTAGTCAATCGTGAAAGAAAATGTTCTCAAGTTGCTATGATTCCTTTCTATGGTTTATTAGGCTACTGTTTTGTAACAACTTGACTGTATGATTAAAACTTCAGCAGTAGTTTTTTATTATTGAAGGTCAATAGGCGGTGTTTGGTGCAGCTTAATTTACTATACAGTAGGTCTACTTTTCTAGTTTCCTAAAAGTCTGAACCGCACTGTGTCCAACGTGGTCTCAGAGAATTTCGTATTACTCTGTACGGAAATGCGAGACATTTCATCCATTTAGTATGGGAAGTATTCATTTGTGGATGTCCATCATCCATTTTGTATGATATGTTAGAAATTACTATTCCTATGACATATTACGAATTGCAATTTGAACCTTATTTTACTTATTGCGATTAATATGTTATGCATTTCCAAAACATGATAAGTCACACAACAAATAAAAAAATGTTGTGGCTAATGTTAACATTAGCTAGCTCTAGGGGTTAAGGTTGGGAGTTAGTGTAACGGATGTGAAATGGTTAGCTAGTTAGCGGTGGTGCGAGCTAGCAGCCTTTCAGTCGGTTACGTCACTTGCTCTGAAACCTAGAAGTAGTGGTTCCCCTTGCTCTGCAAGGGCCGCGGCCTTTGTGGAGTGATGGGTAACGATGCTTCGTGGGTGACTGTTGTTTATGTGTGCAGAGGGTCCCTGGTTCGCGCCCGTGTCGAGGGGACAGTCTAAAGTTATACTGTTACATTGATGCTGTTGACCCGGATCACTGGTTGCTGCGGAAAAGGAGGAGGTCGAAAGGGGGGTGAGTGTAACGGATGTGAAATGGCTAGCTAGTTAGCGGTGGTGCGAGCTAGCAGCCTTTCAGTCGGTTACGTCACTTGCTCTGAAACCTAGAAGTGGTGGTTCCCCTTGCTCTGCAAGGGCCGCGGCTTTTGTGGAGCGATGGGTAACGATGCTTCGTGGGTGACTGTTGTTGATGTGTGCAGAGGGTCCCTGGTTCGCGCCCGTGTCGGGGCGAGGGGACGGTCTAAAGTTATACTGTTACATTAGGTTAATGTGTTAGGGGAAGGGTTCGCTAAAAGTGTTGGCCTTAGGCCATTCTCAGTGTAAACATACCTTCATTTATTTGGGAACCATGATGTTCTAATAAACATCTTTATTTTGCATTCAAGCCTCAGTTTTGGATTTATTCCTTTTTTTCGACAGTTTGCGGGTCTCCATCTCTTTCACTATACCAAACGTAACATATTCGAGTGACCCGGATTTACATTTACTATGTTACGTCTAGTGTATGAGACCAGTCTGCTGTGTCATATTCTTGCCTCATAGCAGGAGAGAATGTAATGAAATTCCTGTCATCATGTACGTGACTCACGGGACTCGCGTTTTCACAGAACTGCACACCCCACAGTGCCACCTGTCTTGTAGGCCCAGTAGTCTAACCCAATGATGTATATAAACCCTGGATTGCTGATGCTATGTGTTGGCCAATGAGAGACTTTGAAGCCATGTTGGCACTCTTCAGAAAGCAGCAGTTCCATAGGAATGAATAGAATTCTTCAGTATTTCATTTAAATCTTTCAAGGACAAAATGACATGTATTTTGTTGTAATGGGAACAGTGACATATTAGTTCTTTCAAAATATTATACTTTAAGGAAGATGTTTTTATATATTTAAATGTTTTATTTGTATGCTTAGCTCACATAATATGATTCACACGTATGCATTAAGGTGTCTGTAATATAATAAACGTGGCAAAAACAAATAAATGCATTCTAAAATATTCCAAAATATTTGTAGCTTCAAAAGAGCGCCCCCTGTCAGTAGTGTATATTTAAATGATTAGTCTAACCCAGCACAGAGCTCACCAGTTTGTAGTTCTAAAAACCAGAAATGCATTACCTCTGGTTCATTCAGCCATTCCTATGGGGAAAATGAATGGAGAAAGAATTTGATTTGGGATAAACACCAAAAATAAGGTCTGAGGTAACACAGGCTTAAGAGATCTTATACATGTTATTCTATGAGATAATAATAGTCAGTTAACATGATCTTTATGAAAATATGTTTTTATTATAATGCAAATGCTTCAAAATTCACAAAAAGGGATTTTAGCTGATGAAGATTATTTCATAGAACAAAACGTATAAGATTGTCTAAGATTCTCGTTTTCATCCCAATCAAAAGAATGGCATTCGCTGAATTGACCCAATGTCCAGGGAATCCTTTGGTTGGAACTTGGCAGGATGATTTTAGTCTTTGACGCTGCAGTGGTGGATGTTAAATGTTGCATTAATAAACTCTTGATGATGACATAATCCTCATTCACTCTGTTATTCTAGGCTACATCTGGTGAATTAATCCAGCACACTTTCAGTTTTAATAATGTATGACACTACCGGTCTATGAATATAATGATGGCTTGTGATTACATGTAGGCCAGGGGTCCCCAATTACATTCAGCTGTGGACCGATTTTTCCTTGAGTGGATGGTCGGGGGGCCAGAACATACTTCTAAATAATTTGTACACTGCAAATTGACCGCGAGAATTCCAAACATACAGTGGGGGAGAACAAGTATTTGATACACTGCTGATTTTTTGCAGGTTTTCCTACTTACAAAGCATGTAGAGGTCTGTCATTTTTTAATCATAGGTACACTTCAACTGTGAGAGACGGAATCTAAAACAAAAATCCAGAAGATCACATTGTATGATTGTTAAGTAATTAATTAGCATTTTATTGCATGACATAAGTATTTGATCACCTACCAACCAGTAAGAATTCCGGCTCTCACAGACCTGTTAGTTTTTCTTAAGAAGCCCTCCTGTTCTCCAATCATTACCTGTATTAACTGCACCTGTTTGAACTCGTTACCTGTATAAAAGACACCTGTCCACACACTCAATCAAACAGACTCCAACCTCTCCACAATGGCCAAGACCAGAGAGCTGTGTAAGGACATCAGGGATAAAATTGTAGACCTGCACAAGGCTGGGATGGGCTACAGGACAATAGGCAAGCAGCTTGGTGAGAAGGCAACAACTGTTGTCGTAATTATTAGAAAATGGAAGAAGTTCAAGATGACGGTCAATCACCCTCGGTCTGGGGCTCCATGCAAGATCTCACCTCGTGGGGCATCAATGATCATGAGGAAGGTGAGGGATCAGCCCAGAACTACACGGCAGGACCTGGTCAATGACCTGAAGAGAGCTGCGACCACAGTCTCAAAGAAAACCATTAGTAACACACTACACCGTCATGGATTAAAATCCTGCAGCGCACGCAAGGTCCCCCTGCTCAAGCCAGCGCATGTCCAGGCCCGTCTGAAGTTTGCCAATGACCATCTGGATGATCCAGAGGAGGAATGGGAGAAGGTCATGTGATCTGATGAGACAAAAATAGAGCTTTTTGGTCTAAACTCCACTCGCCGTGTTTGGAGGAAGAAGGATGAGTACAACCCCAAGAACACCATCCCAACCGTGAAGCATGGAGGTGGAAACATCCTTCTTTGGGGATGCTTTTCTGCAAAGGGGACAGGACGACTGCACCGTATTGAGGGGAGGATGGATGGGGCCATGTATCGCGAGATCTTGGCCAACAACCTCCTTCCCTCAGTAAGAGCCTTGAAGATGGGTCGTGCCTGGGTCTTCCAGCATGACAACGACCCGAAACACACAGCCAGGGCAACTAAGGAGTGGCTCCGTAAGAAGCATCTCAAGGTCCTGGAGTGACCTGCCAAAGGTGATTCTAATGTATTGACTCAGGGGTGTGAATACTTATGTAAATATGATATTTCTGTATTTCATTTTCAATAAATGTACTAAAATGTCTTAACATGTTTTCACTTTGTCATTGTGGGGTATTGTGTGTGTAGATGGGTAAGAACAGTTTTTTTAATCATTTTTTAATTTAGGCTGTAACGAAACAAAATGTGGAATAAGTCAAGGGGTATGAATACTTTCTGAAGGCACTGTATGTGCCTCTATTTATGCGTGGGAATACATGGGAACAGATTTCCTAAATTAAAACACTGAGCTGATTTCCTGGTGATTCTACAGTATTTTATGTTCCCCAGTAGGCAGCAATTTAAATATATATATATTTTTTTTTTCTTTGCTCGGAAAACTTGTGCCAAATAAAATCACCCGCAGGCCAAATTTGAAACCCTGAATTGTAGGCTGAGTTATGGACACGTTAGTTATATTTCTATATGTATTATTTTGGGCTCCCGAGTGGCACAGCGGTCTAGGGCACTGCTTCTCAGTGCTAGAGGCGTCACTACAGACCCTGGTTCGATTCCAAACTGTATCACAGACTGCATAATCTAGCTCAGATACTGTTTTCCCTTTACTTATCACTCTCCCAGGTCTAGCACATCAAGCATTTACTTGACCCTAAACCAGACCCAAGTTACATTGAAAGAAGTCTATCCAGAGATAGGGGTTAGGCTGAGGTCAGGCGTCGGGGTGGAGGTAGTAGCAGTGGCGTCATTAGACCTGGGCTTCCGGGACCTTAGCCCCGGATGTTTAGGATCCAGCCGCAAACATTGTTTTTTACATTTCAGTCTGATTTAAGTTTCCATAAACACATATCACTACACAATTTTACTACAAAAATAAACAATACACTGCTCTAGGCACTGCAAGAAGCCCCTGGAGTGACTCAGTACCTGCTGTGATTGGTTGAGATTTCACAATGCAGTGGACCGCTCATTTCCTTTGATCCCTCCCTCACCCCTGCAGCACTGGTTAGATGTCAATGTCATTACTTACGAAAACGCCTGTCACTCAGTCAGTCTGGATATTCGGAACTTCTTCCAAAAGAGTGGCAAAAAAAGTTAACAGGTGGAGAGGGCAGAACAGCCAGAAAGTCAAAGCAGCAGCAGAGTTAACCGCAGGTTTGTGCAGGGTTGGTGGTAGCTTACTAGCTAGTCTCCCTCAGCATAAGGGTTTGCTAATGCTAATAAGCTAGCATTAGCGCTTAGCATCCTTAAGCTGTCAGTTATTTAACAGTATATTTAGTGAATGGGCAAGCTAAGGATGTTGATATAAGTCATGATATCAGGAAAAGTGTTTATTTCCAGTGAGTGTATTTGATGGATTTCATTTCTGTAGCTAGCCTGGCTAGTTAGCCACCTTGTTAGCTACTGGCTGGCTAGCTAACTGAGACAGAAGAGATGAAAAAAAGGTTTTCTGCCGAAAGCACATGGGCGCGTTCGAGCGGATCAAGTTGGTGACCATTGTTGGTCACAGCCTTTCAAAGTGTGTTGCATTATGGGGTTAATAAAAATTGTCCGACTTGCGTCTACATTTCTACTGCATGAACTCTACAAAAATCATGTGATCAAAGGTCATGCAATTTTGACTGCAGTCGACTGTAATTTTTTTCAGTTGCTCTTTACCAACTTCATCCTCCAGCCATGGCTTACATTGTGGGAGGATCTATTGTCAACCAATCATTAGAGGGTTTTTGTTTGACCACGCAAACGTGACCAAAGACACAACTGAAAAAGGAACCAACTTTGCCGTGATTCATGTATAGAGTGGATATGAATGTGATATGAGGCTCTCTCACTGATTGATTGTACAATGTAGGCCTACACACTATACATACTGTACACACTTTACATAGTCTATACACACTATACTGTACATATTATACTATACTCTACATACTATACACACTATACATACTGAACTATACACACTACATACTGTACTATATACACACTATACATACCATACTATACACACTATATGATTTCAGTTTGTGAGTTTGTAATATGGAGGTTGGAGCCATGTTTATTTCGACATAATGAAGAAAAACTTTTATATACAATGGCAAAACTGCCATGTTGATCTGAGCTTTGCGGTTGGAAAACCACATTAGTGTCTGACTTTCGGCTGTTGCAGATGCACATCCCCCAACTTCACTCCTCGACTTTAGTCTATAGTCGGTTGCTTTAGCCTTACAACTGAAACACACCCCATATCTTCTGAAAGTGACACAGTGCCTCCCTGTGAACTGAAGCTGAACTTTACTACAACATTGTATTTAATCTTGTTTAAGATAAGCAATGATGAGGTGGTAGAACTGACAAAATGAAATGAATCATAGAAGTCTATACCATTCTACAGGTAAACATGCTTGGCTCATGTCTGTTATTTCCATATAGGCTATGTAACGATTTGTAAAAATAGAAACATGATTAAATAGGGGAAATTATTTCATTGAGCTTTTATTTGTATTACTCTTTTTATTCACTTAGCTACTTACCTTTTCTATTGTTGTTGCATTATCGAGAGGTTAACCTGCAAGTCAGCATTTAATTGCACTCCATGTATATCATGTGTATAGAAGGGGGGGGGCAGCCAGAAAGAGAGGGGAAAAGATGGCCAGCTTTGCAGTTAGATTGTAGGTGAACAAAACAATGAAAATATATAGTTAATTTAGGTCATCAAATGTTATCTAATCAAAAAATCTCACATTAGCTGGTGGAACTGATTAAATTAATCACAGAAATGTTATAACTTCTACAGGTCAATATTTTTGGCTCATGTCTCTTTATAGTCATATAGCCTAGGGCAGGGATGGGCAACTCCGGTCCTTGGAGGCCTGATTGGTGTAACACTTTTGCCTCGCAAAAAAACCTGACTCCAATAATCAACTAATCATGATCTTCAGTTTAGAACGCAATTAGTTTAGTCAGCTGTGTTTGCCTGAGATGGGGTGAAAGCCTAGGGGCTATGTAGCTTATCTGTCATGTTTGGAGTTGTGTTGCGCTGTTATGCAGAATAATTTTTCGTTAGTTGCCCGGTCATAACTTTAAACTAACTTTAAATAGCATCTGCCCCTAAAAAGATATGAAACATTTATTCTACTGTCAAAATTAACTACAAAGTGTAAATATGATCAATTTGGTCATGAAGTCAGTCTTGACCAAAACTGAGTTTTGTGAGACTTGTGGTTGTGACCGCTTCAAAACGTAAATGAAGGTTGGGTTTGTTTCAATCCTGCCCACAGCTGGCAGGACACAAGTAATAATCAATTTGGAGTGCAGCTGCATGCAACCATATCGTAATGCCTGTGGTAAATTTAGTTTGACTTTGGATATCCCTATGAGGCTAGTTAGGGACCCTCTGTAAATTACACGATGTACATGGGACAATATGTTAATTCCAATAGCTCCAAATTTCAATGACTTGATAACCTCAAACAACTATAAATTGTAGAAATTCAAATACAAATGTTAAAAGCATTTCATGAGAAAACTAAAAGGTGTGCAGCATGAAAATATTGGCTCATTTACATTGTGTAATTTATTTCCTGGCCATAACAAGCCCCGGAGATAGGCTATCCAAAGTCAGGTCACACACCAGCAGGCTGAAGCTAATTGGCAATATAATTTGGCTAATTCTTCCCACCTGTGAACATGCACACGAGACACCCACATCAAACCACACCCCAAAACCAACTCGCATTTGAATTCAGTCATGGCCGCTAGCATTTCTTAATGAACCAAATCTAAAACAAGGTCAAATCAGGAAGTGCAGTTGCCCTTCAAAACGAACTAATGACATGCTGCACCTTGCTACCTTTCAGATAAGCCAAGGAGGAGGACAGATGAGAACAGCAGGTCAGTGGAGCAATTAGAACAGCAGCAGCCAGGGGCAAATGGTAGGGAAGAGGATGATTTAGGTGATCCGATCACAGGCCCAAAACAAGTTAAGCTACCCCAATATCCCCTTGACTGTTTTGGATTGCAAAATTAAAGAAACACACTAAACAAGACACAGAGACAGCAACAGAAAAGTAGATGGTGCAGAGAGACACCAGAAGAACAGAACAGGCCATAAACAGAAGAGGATAGACAAAGGAGATAGTAACAGACAAGACACATAGAAAGTAACAGAAGAGGGCAGGTGGATTGAGCACACAGTAGACTGTATCACTTCAAGCTGCTCTATAGAATCTAATTTGTTTTATTTTCACAAATTATAAGAAATGAAATACAGACAGTGAAAAAATAAAACATGGCTTACAAAGAATGTACAGGTAAGGTGAAAATCCTGTCAAATTACTATTAAAACAATTGTTTACTTTTATACTTTTTACAACCAGGACAGGATGAGAGAGAGGGTAGACAAAAGACAGCAACATAGAATACTAAGGCACAGCAACAGACGACACTTAGAAAGTGATGGAGAGAGGTAGAGGGGTGAGCACACAGTAGACTATCACTTAAAGCTTCCATATGGATTCTAATTACTGGTTTGTGTGTGTATGTGAGACAGGATGTGTGGGTGCTGTGGGTGTCACGGATCCCTCCGGAACTTTCATTACGCACACCTGCCCCCTATTCCCAGTGGTTAGTAATTGTATAAGTGTGCCCTTGATTTACCAGTGTCCTGACAATTATTGTTACAATGTCAGTTGGTTCGTGTGAGTACCTGTGCTGTGTTTTGGCTTTCGTGCCATTGTGGATTGCGCAGATGATTACAGGTCTCATCCCGAGTGTTAATCATTGTGCGCTTGTGTTATCTATTCGAGGTACTCCTCGCTCTTTTGTTTGGGTTTCTACCCTGTGTTTTGTATAGTGTTTGTTTGGTCTTCGTCCCCGTGCCTTTACACGACACGTCGTAATTTGGGTGTAATTAAAAAAACGTATTACGCATTCCCGCGCCTGTGTCCCGAATCATTCATACCAACGTGACAGTGGGACTTTAATCAGTTTTGGCTCAGTGGTTTTTGGCAATACACTGTAGATGTGTTTGCCCCTGGGTAGTAAAGGGACATTTAAATAGTAAATTAATGTAATGACATATAGAGGAGATAATATAAAGTGAGGGATTGTATTGTGATTGCATCTGGATCCTGACTCTTTTTAATACCCGGATGGATTTGATTGATGTGTATTAGCCTTTGAACTCAGACTGTTGATTGCCTGAGTAATATATCTGCTCTATCTCTGCAGGAAGGAGGAGGCTTGAAGGGAACACAGAAGAAGCTTGTGACAGCTGAGGTCAGATGACGGGAATGCCCAAACAATGGACATAATGGATGAAAAGGTACTGTATGTTTAGTTGGGAGGAGAGAGGCAGGAAAAAGGAGCTGTGATATGTATGAGAGAGAAAAGGGAACGAGGCAGAGACAGAGACAGTTCCCATTAACTATTTATAGGACAACATGCATGTCTGTTTCTGTTAGTGCGCATGCGTGTGATAATGTCAAGTGGGGAGTGTGTGTGTACTGTGTATGTAAGAATGTAGCTATAAGTACATGCTCCTGTGCTGTACAGAATTCAGCATAATGTCTGACTAGTAGTATACAGAGCAGAGGCATTATGAACTTTAATCTTGTATGGGATGTTGTTCCATGTGATATTTTAGAAAATGGTGACATTGAGTGTGGAGGATGGGCCGTGGACAGGATGTGCGGTTCTCTTCCTGCGCTCCTGTCCCGCAGTGAACCTGCTCTCTCTCTACAAAGACCAGCAGGGCAAGTTCAGTGTCTTCAAAGTCCTCAAGCTGACACTCACAGGTGAGCCACATCAGGCCATCCGGTCTCCAGCTAGCGTAGGGAGCATGCTGAGCATTGGGTGAGGCAGATGTATTATTGATAGAAAGAAAGGCTTAGCTTGGTGGTCATAGGGAGTGAAAAAGGGCTGGTGTTGCAGTGTGACCTGCTTATCTACTGAGGGGATGAAAATAGTTAAAAGCTTATGAAAAACTGCTGTCAGATAAACGCTAGGAGATCTTTTAGGAAGTCATAACACGGTTGAGCTCAGAGCTCTGCCTGGACCAGAGTAGTGGAGGGAGACAGTCAGGTTATATTTATTTTATGGTCACAGTGGAAAAAATATTACTATTGTGCCAGTGATTCGCTATGGTTACCTCTAACCTTTGACCTTACCTGGCCTGTGTCCCAGACTCAGCTGGGGGGCTGGAGGGGTACGAGATCCTGAAGCTGCACGATGCAGATCCTCTGCTGGGTGTGGAGGTGAAGTTTGTGGATGTGGCGGCGTGCCGCAGGTTCCTGCAGAGCTATGGCTCCGGTGCTGTACAACAGTCCCTCTCCCAGCACGCCTGCCGCCTCCTCCACGGCACACAGGAGCTTGCCTTGGAAACCCAGCTCAAAGCCGGGACGCACACTTTGGACTTTTGTCTGGACGACCTTGAGCTCTGTCTGCAGCACATCCACCAGTCACAGGTAATATACTATATACCGGTTATAATCCATATATAGTGGTGTTACTGGTAATATATGATAAACAGATCACAAGTAATACTTCAGCAATCTATAGTGTATACCTAACAGGTGCTCTGCTGTGCCTTATGCCTTATGACTCACTATGAGGTGTTCTAAATGTTGATGTCACTTCCTGTCAGCCGGGGCGCCTAAGGGATGATGAGATTGCTGAGCTGGACCAGCAGCTGCAGAGCCAGGCCTTGGGTCATATCCCCCAGCCACCCACCCTCTCACAGGAAGAGCCCCCCGTGCCCAGCAACTGTTTCCTGTTCCAGAAGAGGGTGTTTGGTGAGTTGGCTCTGGCTTCCATGGCTGCTTCTTATCATCAGTGGGGGTTCAGCGGGGAGCTGTCCCCTGGGTCCTCTACATTCAAACCCTGGCATAGAAGAGTGTTTCTCACCTCTCGGTCAGTAGACCACCACTGGTCTAGGGAAGGTTATTGACCTGTGCCTCAAATAGTTTGATGAGACTTTTAGTCAGCTCAAGTGCTGGGTTTAATCTAAGTGGTCCTTTTGAGGAAGAGGATCATTATAGCTTGCCCAATCTCTGGTATAGAGGACACTCATTATGGGTCATCTACTACACCCGGGTCGGCGGGGTAGCCTAGAGGTAAGAGAGGCGGGCCAGTAGCTGGTAGGTTGCTGTTGTATTTTACTTACTTACACCACGTCTTACATGCAGAAACATATATAGACTCTGGATATATGTCTCTAACAGCCCCTCCCACTCTGTCTCCTGACCTATCAGAGGACCGCATACTGGCGGCAGGGGACCTGCAGCGGTTCTCCAACGGCGTTGGGCGGGACTGGAGGAAAGTGGGGCGGGCCTTGGGCAAGAACTGCCGTGCGCTGAAAGGGCCGGCCATAGACAACCTGGCCTACGAGTATGAGAGGGAGGGGCTGTACGAGCAGGCCTATCAGCTGCTGAACCGCTTCATCCAGGCGGAGGGGAGGGCGGCACGGCTGGGCCGGCTGGTCAGAGCACTGGAAGACAGCAAGCTCACCAGCCTGGCTGAGAACATTTTGGACATCCAGCCCCGGGAGTGACGCTGTCTGTCACACTGTCTGGGGGTGTCTGTTGGTCTGTATGTGTGTGTGTGTCTTTGTGAAAGAGTGGTAACGTGTGGGTGGCATTGCTTGTGTGAGCTTGTGTGCTACCACGTGTCTGTTCTGTGTGAGTTTTGTGTCTGTGAGCTTGATTGTATGTTTTTTTTATTTGGAGTAAAATTGTATTATGTTACAAAACCAATAGTTCTCATAATTGCTATGTCACATCATTGTTGTCTCTGGTTGGAGAGCAAACTGAAATCACTGCGGGCCTTTTCTTCTTCCGCTTTAAACCCAACCCCCTTTCTCCACCACAGACTGGACCATTGATGTATTTGATCATTCTACCAATAACCATTAGTTATTTCCAAAACTAGATTGTTATTGAACAATTTGCAATGTGATTGGGGAATATTTGTTCCGAAATCCAAATAAAGTGTTGGATTTATAAAAACGAATTGCACATTGCTTTCATTCATGTCGAGAGTAGCATTTCATTTCCACAATCCAACATCCCGATAACTTTTTACTGTGGATTACGTAGAATATTTAGGAAACCCGTTGATCCTGCTTTCTGAAATACCCTACAGTCTATGGAAATACCACCCAGGTAAAAAATGTGTCAACTTTGGGAAATGGGCAGTATCTAATCCGTGTACATACACACACAGCAAATGTTTTACTATCCTTGTGGCGACCTAAAATGTATTTCCATTCAAAATCCTATTTTCCCTAAGCCCTAAACTTAACCCTAAATCCTAACCCTAATGGTAACCTTAAACCTAACCCGAAAGTTTAAAACAGCCTTTGTCCTTGTGGGGACCTGGGAGATATCCCCACAAGGGAGAATTTTCCTTGTTTTGCTATCCTTGTGGGGATTTTTGGTAGCCATGAGGATAGTAATACAAGCCCACACACACTGTGACACATTTTGTGTTGTTTTGGCTCTGTTCTCCAGCACTTTGGATGGATTTGAAATGATACAACGACTATGAGGTTAAAGTGCACACTGTCAGCTTTAATTTGAGGGTATTTTCATCATATCGGGCGAACCTTTTAGAAATTATAGCACTTTTTGTACATACTGTAGTCCCCCCAATTTAGGGGACCAAAATTATTGTGACAAATTCATGCATAAACACATAGTGTGTAGAAAATCGTGAATAATGATGACAGAGTTACTGAGGCACAAATAACATACCCCCAAAACATGCCAACCTCTCAGCATTTCAATAACAGGGGCGGTTAGCTTTTTGGGGGGGTATGACATTTGTGTGTCTAACTTTCTCAATCATTATTAATCACGATTTATTCAGGACAATCCGTAATCATGGTAGCATCCACATTAATGTAGAAGTGTTTGGAAATATATTATATTCTTATTTACAATAAAAGTGACTCCAAAATGACACAGTACATTATTTACCATTAATTTCTATTGGGCACAAAATAATCTGAACCACAACCAAAACAGCAAATGCATCCAACAAGTTTTCTAGAGTCACAAGCTTAATGTAATCATTGCGTGCTAGGAATATGGGATTATTTCTCAACCGAACGGTTCACCCGATATGGATGAAAATACCCTCAAATTAAAGATGACAGTCTGCACGTTAACCTCATAGTCATTGTATTCCAAAGTGCTGGAGTACAGAGCCAAAACAACAAAACGTGTCACTGTCCCAATATTTTTGGAGCTCACTGTATGTCCTCTTGCATTAGGGTAAGAGCTTGGGGCTTAGTTTATGAAGGCTATAGGTTCAACCAGCAAAGGTTGTTGCGGAATTGACTTGTAAGGCTGTAGGTTTAACTGGTAATTCAGGCTTTTGGTGTCAGTATAGTCCATTGTAAAAACCCTCACATCTTACCACTCCACTCTTTCCACATGTGGATTAGAAGTTTTTAATGTGCACACACATATACACATAGTTACACACACATGCACAGAGAGACAGACACAGAGACACACACACATTCACTTTTACACATATTGCACTGCAGACATAAACACACGCCCACACACTCATCAATACATACATGTAAGCAACAGAACACACACACACAGGATAAAAGCAATTGCTAGATTAATAATTAATACAATTGAAATTTTATGATATTGTGTTGTACTACCTTGTGTAGCCTATTGTTGCTGTTGACATTACATGAGCTAGGACCTTAACCCTAATTGCTCCTGTAAATCGCTCTGGATAAGAGTGTCTGCTAAATGACTAAAATGTCAAATGTAAAAAGGCTAAAGTTATAGGCTAATGTTTACCCACTCCTAGTGGATTATACACAGTCTATTTATAAGGACACGGAAGACAAGAATAGCCCACTTCCAGTATCGTGCGAGACCACGCCTTTTATGTAATAAAAAGGCCTATTATACATTGTATATTCAGCGAAATTATTCCACGAAGCAAAATGTGTCTTTAAAATCCCCGTTTGAATGTGGTCGCATCGGACGATTAGCGCCTGCCTTGGCTCTGACGTCAACGAGATTGTCTGCGCTAGGTGAGTCTCGCGCACACTGCCTTCCCTTCCCCTCCTCTCTCCGTCGGTTATTGTGAAGAGATTGAACGATGAGATCGCTCGCGCTCGCTGTCATCAGTGCCGCCCTATAGAGACCCCCAGCCCCGAGGCTCGAACACAACGACCCCACCCCCGCTCCAAGAGGGACGGAGCGCAATCAATAGAGGCACGGAGAAAAAACCCTGTTCTGACCCGGCTTTATTTGCCCTCAATCCGGGCCTCATGCTGTAGCAGACTGAACGAGCGAGAGCGAGAGACAAACATACAGATTGAGTCGGCGAGGGACAGGGCGGAATAGAGGAGAAGGGATTGTTCATTCGGCTCTAGACATGGGATGTACACTCAGCGCTGAGGAGCGCGCTGCTCTGGACAGGAGCAAAGCCATCGAGAAAAACCTGAAGGATGATGGAGTCACTGCCGCAAAGGAAGTGAAACTGCTACTGCTTGGTAAGACACCGTTTATAACGGGGACTGCCAGTTCAGCACGGTTCGGTTGATGTTGATGTAGATTGCAGAGAGCCGGGCCGGGCCGGGGCGTCAGGCGCTCTCCGTGGTCCTGATGTCATGTCCCCCTAAAGACAACCGACTCTCACTCTGCTCTCTATTCCCTTTAGGGGGAGGAGAATCGGGCAAAAGCACCATCGTCAAACAGATGAAGTAAGTGCTGTTTTTTTTCTGAAATAGGCGTCTTTGACGAGGCCTGAGATTGCGCCTGCCCTGCCCATAGTGAGGCTGAGCCGCTAGCTCCGCCATGTTTCCTCAAAGGCCGTACCTCTGCCGGTGATTCGAGCACCTCCTGTAGACGGTAATCGGAGGCGGTGCTCACGGTCAGTAGCAGGCCGCAGGGGTGCTGTCCACTGACATGGTGCTGAAATTTACCCAAAGGTTTTTCATGCATCTATCGATAAAGAGGGATGGCGAATACATCGGTGTTTGTGTGTGTGTGTGTGTGTGTGTGTGTGTGTTTGTGTGCAGCCAATGTGTGTGTATGTGTGTATTAGTGAGGTCACTCCACTACAGCTCCATTAGCAAATATCTCTGGTTTAATCTTACTGGCTTTAAGTGCCTGATATCGCTGAGAGTACTTTGCCTATAAAGCGGATTTACTGAGAAAATATGGCATCTAAAACCTCATCTAAACCTTTCCCTTTCTCATCTAAACCACTCTCTCATCTAAATCACTGTTATTTTCTAAACCCTGTTACTAGATTTCTTCTTTAAAGAAGACCTCTGTATCCAGGGCCCAACCAGAAAAGCACATTATATAATAATTTCATGCACATAATAAAACATGGCTGTTGCTACGCAGACATCCTCTCAAAAATCCACAATTTCAAAAATGTTGGGTTCAGTGCATTCACTGTACCTCAGCACACACTCATCTGCCCCACACACCCTGCTTTTTCCATCACACACACACTACTGCCTCTACTCCACTCTGTTTCCTTCCATTCTAGCACTCTCTCCATATTTAATTATCCTGGTGGTTCTCCCTAGCGGTACAGATAGTTACCCAAAAGCATCGCTCAGGAGAGGCTTCTGTTGTGTACTACATATGTTACATTGGTTATATTATATAATGCCAGGATCGGGACAGGAAAAACTGATCCTGGAGCAGAGCTAGCATTGGCTCCTTGTGTGTGTACACGTGTGTGCATTTGTGTAGTTTTGTATGTATGTATATTGATAATGGTGTGTGTCTGGATGTGCTTACATCCATACGTTTATTTGCCAGAATTTTATTTACACGATAAACCCCTTGAGATACCCTATCATATTTTAAAAAGGAGTGTAATAATAATAATAATAATAATATAATAATAAATATCTCATTCAAAAATAAATCATAGGCATTACATGGAGTTGGTCCGCCCTTTGCTGCTATAACAGCCTCCACTTTTCTGGGAAAGCTTTCCACTAGATGTTGGAACATTGCTGCGGGGACTTGCTTCCATTCAGCCACAAGAGCATTAGTGAGGTTGGGCACTGATGTTGGGCGATTAGGCCTGGCTTGCAGTCGGCATTCCAATTCATCCCAAAGGTGTTCGATGGGGTTGAGGTCAGGGCTCTGTGCAGGCCAGTCAAGTTCTTCCACACTGATCTCAACAAACCATGTACAGTGGGGCAAAAAAGTATTTAGTCAGCCACCAATTGTGCAAGTTCTCCCACTTAAAAAGATGAGAGAGGCCTGTAATTTTCATCATAGGTACACTTCAACTATGACAGACAAAATGAGGGAAAGAAATCCAGAAAATCACAGTGTAGGATTTTTAATGAATTTATTTACAAATTATGGTGGAAAATAAGTATTTGGTCAATAACAAAAGTTTATCTCAATACTTTGTTATATACCCTTTGTTGGCAATGACAGAGGTCAAACGTTTTCTGTAAGTCTTCACAAGGTTTTCACACACTGTTGCTGGTATTTTGGCCCATTCCTCCATGCAGATCTCCTCTAGAGCAGTGATGTTTTGGGGCTGTTGCTGGGCAACACGGACTTTCAACTCCCTCCAAAGATTTTCTATGGGGTTGAGATCTGGAGACTGGCTAGGCCACTCCAGGACCTTGAAATGCTTCTTACGAAGCCACTCCTTCGTTGCCCGGGCGGTGTGTTTGGGATCATTGTCATGCTGAAAGACCCAGCCACGTTTCATCTTCAATGCCCTTGCTGATGGAAGGAGGTTTTCACTCAAAATCTCACGATACATGGCCCCATTCATTCTTTCCTTTACACGGATCAGTCGTCCTGGTCCCTTTGCAGAAAAACAGCCCCAAGCATGATGTTTCCACCCCCATGCTTCACAGTAGGTATGGTGTTCTTTGGATGCAACTCAGCATTCTTTGTCCTCCAAACACGACGAGTTGAGTTTTTACCAAAAAGTTATATTTTTGTTTCATCTGACCATATGACATTCTCCCAATCTTCTTCTGGATCATCCAAATGCTCTCTAGCAAACTTCAGACGGGCCTGGACATGTACTGGCTTAAGCAGGGGGACACGTCTGGCACTGCAGGATTTGAGTCCCTGGCGGCATAGTGTGTTACTGATGGTAGGCTTTGTTACTTTGGTCCCAGCTCTCTGCAGGTCATTCACTAGGTCCCCCCGTGTGGTTCTGGGATTTTTGCTCACCGTTCTTGTGATCATTTTGACCCCACGGGGTGAGATCTTGCGTGGAGCCCCAGATCGAGGGAGATTATCAGTGGTCTTGTATGTCTTCCATTTCCTAATAATTCCTCCCACAGTTGATTTCTTCAAACCAAGCTGCTTACCTATTGCAGATTCAGTCTTCCCAGCCTGGTGCAGGTCTACAATTTTGTTTCTGGTGTCCTTTGACAGCTCTTTGGTCTTGGCCATAGTGGAGTTTGGAGTGTGACTGTTTGAGGTTGTGGACAGGTGTCTTTTATACTGATAACAAGTTCAAACAGGTGCCATTTAATGCAGGTAACGAGTGGAGGACAGAGGAGCCTCTTAAAGATGAAGTTACAGGTCTGTGAGAGCCAGAAATCTTGCTTGTTTGTAGGTGACCAAATACTTATTTTCAACCATAATTTGCAAATAAATTCATTAAAAATCCTACAATGTGATTTTCTGGATTTTTAAGTGGGAGAACTTGCACAATTGGTGGCTGACTAAATACTTTTTTGCCCCACTGTATGTATGTATGGACCTAGCTTTGTGCACGCTGAAACAGGAAAATACCTTCCCCAAACTGTTGCCACAAAGTTGGAACCACAGAATTGTCTAGAATGTCATTGTATGCTGTAGCGTTAAGATTTCCCTTCACTGGTACTAAGGGGCCTACCCCGAACCATGAAAAACATCCTCAGACCATTATTCTTCCTCCACCAAACTTTACAGTTGGCACTCTGCATTGGGGCAGGTAGCGTTATCTTGGCATCCTCCAAACTCAGAGTCGTCCTTCGGACTGCCAAATGGTGAAGAGTGATACATCTCTCCAGAGAACGCGTTTCCACTGCTCCAGAGTCCAATGGCGGTAAGCTTTACACCACTCCAGCCAACGCTTGGCATTGCACATGGTGATCTTAGGCTTGTGTGCGGCTACTCGGCCATGAAAACCAATTTCATGAAGCTTCCATCAAACAGTTATTGTGCTGACATTGCTTCCAGAGGCAGTTTGGTACTCAGTAGTGAGTGTTGCAACCGAGGACAGACGATTTTTACGTGTTATGTGCTTCAGCACTCGGCGGTCCCATTCTGTGAGGTTGTGTGGCCTACCACTTCGCTGCTGAGCCGTTGTTGCTCCTAGACGTTGCCACTTCACAATAACAGCACTTACAGTTGACCAGGGCAGCTCTAGCAGGGCAGAGGAAATTTGACAAAATTGACTTGTTGGAAAGGTGTCATCCTATGACGGTGCCCCGTAGAAAGTCACTGAGCTCTTCATTATGGGCCAATCTATTGTCAATGTTTGTCTATGGAGATTGCATGGCTGTGTGTCCGATTTTATACACCTATCAGCAATGAAATAGCTGAATCCACTAATTTTAAGGAATGTCCACATACTTTTGGCCATGTAGTATAGCCGCGACCAGCAATAAACGGGGTTCTCAGGATGACAGAAAGGACACAAGATCAGAGTGGATTTACAGACTCTTGATTTGTCAATAACTCAGCCATCTTTTCTCAAACTAAGTTAAGGCAAGTACTATGTGCCTACATTCCAAATTTGGTGTCATTTGGTCCTATGGTTCATAAGTAGAAGATGTTTGTGTAACGGGTGTCGTCGGAAGGAAGAGACCAAGGCGCAGCATTCTTTGAGTTCCACATAATTTAATAACGAAGTGAAACTTTGAAAGGACAAAACAATAAAGAATACAACGACCGAACAGCTTCGATGTGCAAACTACCTGCACACAAACAAAGAACAAGATCCCACACAGAAGGAGGGAAAAGGGCTGCCTAAGTATGATCCCCAATCAGAGACAACGATAGACAGCTGCCTCTGATTGGGAACAACACTCGGCCAGAAACAAAGAAATACAAAACCTAGAAGTAATGAACATAGAAAACCCACCCAAATCACACCCTGACCAAACCAAAATAGAGACATCAAAAGGCTCTCTAAGGTCAGGGCGTGACAGTTTGAAGTATTTTTAGCATATTTTAGCATTTTAGCCTATGTGCTAATATGCATCTACATGTGGCCATCTTTGAATTCATCAATGTTATTTTCTCAAACTCGTTAGGGACTATTGTGACGAGTCCAAAGACCATATTTGGAGTGAATCTGACTTTTAGTCCATGAGAAGAAGATTTTTTTGTGATTATTTTAAGCATTAGCGTTACATAGTGAATTGTTAATTTTTTTAAAGATATCAATGGCAAACTTAACATGGTTCATTATGTTAATGTTTCAAACTGATAGGCCATTGTGAAGTGGATTTATCAATAACTCAGCCATTACTTAACCAATCCCTTAGATTTTCTCAAACTAAGGAAACACAAATTTCACAAATTTCCAAAATGGAGGAAAATCTATCCTATAGGACCTTATGGGTCCTTGTAGCAAATTTGTTCAGCTTGCGGAAAGACACCTACATGCAAAGTTTCAAGTGTCTAGGTCAAACGGGCGGCGGATATGAGGGTTTTAAGTGAGACTGTTTATAACAGCGTCATCTATAGGCCAATCGTGGTCATTTTCTTTGACCAAGTTAATCATGGACTCTTGTTTCTGTGTGCCAAATTAGAAAAAAAGTGTGTGTGTGTGTGTTTGTGTTTGTATGTAGCAAGGTAAATGGATAATGGTATACAGCAATCTGTATTATTAAAAACCAACACCTTTAATTATTAAAAAGCAAGTATGTTTTAATAGAACTTGATCATAGTGTACTAGTACAGACTAGCAAAGTGGTACACACACATTAATAAAGGCACATACTGAGGAAGGCTATGCATCTTGAACATCTGTGAAAATAAAAAAATCGAAGAAAAGGTCATTTAAAAAAATATATAATAATAATAAATTATTTAACCTTTATTTAACCAGGTAGGCTAGTTGAGAACAAGTTCTCATTTACAACTGCGACCTGGCCAAGATAAAGCAAAGCAGTGCGACACAAACAACAACACAGAGTTACACATGGAATAAACAAGCGTACAGTCAATAACACAATAGAAAAAAAAGAAAGTCTATATACAGTGTGTGCAAATGGCGTGAGGAGGTAAGGCAATAAATAGGCCACAGTAGCGGAGTAATTACAATTTGGCAAATTAACACTGGAGTGATAGATGAGCAGATGATGATGTGCAAGTAGACATACTGGTGTGCAAAAGAGCAGAAAAGTAAATATAAACAATATGGGGATTGGGTGGGCTATTTACAGATGGGCTATGTACAGCTGCAGCGATCGGTTAGCTGCTCAGATAGCTGATGTTTAAAGTTAGTGAGGGAAATATAAGTCTCCAGCTTCAGCAATTTTTGCAAATCGTTCCAGTCATTGGCAGCAGAGAACTGGAAGGAAAGGTGGCCAAATGGGGTGTTGGCTTTGGGGATGACTAGTGAGATATAACTGCTGGAGGGCGTGCTACGGGTGGGTGTTGTTATCGTGACCAGTGAGCTGAGATAAGGCGGAGCTTTATCTAGCATAGACTTATAGATGACCTGGAGCCAGTGGGTCTGGCGACGAATATGTAGCGAGGGCCAGCCGACTAGAGCATACAGGTCGCAGTTGTGGGTGGTATAAGGGGCTTTGGTGACAAAACGGATGGCACTGTGATAGACTGCATCCAGTGTGCTGAGTAGAGTATTGGATGCTATTTTGTAAATGACATCGCTGAAGTCGAGGATCGGTAGGATAGTCAATTTTACGAGGGAATGTTTGGCGGCGTGAGTGAAGGAGGCTTTGTTACGAAATAGGAAGCCGATTCTAGATTTAATTTTGGATTGGAGATGTTTAATATGAGTCTGGAAGGAGAGTATACAGTCTAGCCAGACGCCTAGGTATTTGTAGTTGTCCACATATTCTAAGTCAGAACCGTCCAGAGTAGTGATGCTAGTCGGGCGGGCGGGTGCGGGCAGAGAACGGTTGAAGAGCATGCATTTGGTTTTACTAGCGTTTAAGAGCAATTGGAGGCCACGGAAGGAGTGTTGTATGGCATTGAAGCTCTTTTGGATGTTAGATAACACAGTGTCCAAAGAAGGGCCAGATGTATACAGAATGGTGTTGTCTGCATAGAGGTGGATCTGGGAATCACCCGCAGCAAGAGCGACATCATTGATGTATACAGAGAAAAGAGTCGGCCCGAGAATTGAACCCTGTGGTACCGCCATAGAGACTGCCAGAGGTCCGGACAACAGGCCCTCCGATTTGACAGACTGAACTCTGTCTGAGAAGTCGTTTTAAAAATGTGTTACGTAATGTGTGAACCACCTTACTTTGTAAGAATAAGATCTTCATACCTATGGATTATGCACCTTTTGAAGTCAATGGTATACTTATTTTTATTTATTTAACTAGGCAAGTCAGTTAAGAACATTTTCTTACTTACAATGATGGCCTAGGAACAGTGGGTTAACTGTCTTGTTCAGGGGTAGAACGACAGATTTTTACCTTGTTAGCTCCGGGATTTGATCTTGCTACCTTTGGTTAGTAGTCCAACACTCTAACCACTAGGCTACCTGCCGCCCCAATTTCTGAAGTGTATTCCAGACTAGGCTGGTGTAATGGATTTATAATCTGATCCTCAATATCGGAACGTTTCACGTCAATGTTGTTGAGTGGTTTAAATGTACAGACCACCTTTGTCATTACAAATGTGAAACCTAAAGTGGCTATATTGGCTGCTGCTGATGCTGCTGAGGTGTGAGTGAGTGCTTGTGTGTGAAACAGGGAAGAAAAGAGAAGGTGGGTGGCACCCATTGATGTGCTGCGTGTATTTGGGTGTGTGCAAAGGAGCAGGTGCTGCTTGATACTCAGAGACAACCCTGTTCTTGGTCACATGCACGCGCGTACAGATGCACATACACTAAAGCGTCTGCTGAAATGTGGGTTCACTGAAGTGTGAATGTTTGTGTGTGTGCGCTCATGCACGCACACTTAGCCTACGTACAGTACGTGTGTGTGTGTGTTATTTTGTATGTGTTCTGATGTGTGTGTATGCAGGATTATCCATGAGGATGGCTTTTCTGGGGATGATGTGAAGCAGTATAAGCCTGTGGTCTACAGCAACACCATCCAGAGTTTGGCTGCCGTCCTCCGAGCTATGGACTCTCTGGGCATCGAGTACGCAGACAAGGACAGAAAGGTGGGTACATGCTCCCTGCACAGGGTAGTATTTATCCATAGTGTACAACCAATGGCCCTTTCAAAACCTTACTTCAAAGTGCACTGCAAAGCAGACCTCAATGTTTCCAGTGGGGTATGGTGGTACACATCCAGGAATTCAGTAATACAGTCTTCAGCTCATATGTGTCTTAATAAATCTATGCATGTGTTTTTGTTTGTGTATGTGTGCTTGTGCTTGTGTGCGTGCGTGCGTGTGTGGGTGTGTGGTGATGCATCGTCATATCTTTTGTACATAATATCTTATGTATGTGTGTGTCCAGGCGGATGCTAAGCTGGTGTGTGATGTGGTCACTCGTATGGAGGACACAGAGCCCTACTCAGCAGAGCTGCTGACAGCTATGAAGCGTCTGTGGGCTGATGCCGGGACCCAGGAGTGTTTCAATAGGGCCAGGGAGTACCAGCTCAATGACTCCGCTGCCTAGTGAGTACACACTAAGGGACCAAGCATATCGGAATGCATGAAACTTTAAATTAAGCATAATTCATGCTTTGACGTTAATGAACGATTTGTGAGAAAGTTCCAGTTACATAACATATTGGAAATTGGATTTTGAGTCCATTAGCTGCCTGTTCTTGAACAGTAACACAGTGCAAAGGTTAGTCTTTGAAGTGACTGCGTTGGTTAGTCTTTACAGTGCAAAGGTTAGTCTTCGCACTGTATTTTTGTAGCTCTACACTCTTAGAAAAAAGGGTTCCAAAAGGGTTCTTCGGCTGTCCGCATAGGAGAACCCTTTTTGGTTCTAGATACAACCCTTTTTGGTTCCAGATAGAACCCTTTTGGGTTTCATGTAGAGCCCTCTGTGGAAAGGGTTCTACTTGGAACCAAAAGGGTTTTACCTGCAACCAAAAAGGGTTCTTCAAAGGGTTTTCCTATGAGGACAGCCGAAGAACCCTTTTAGGTTTTTCTAAGAGGTTATTACTGAAGCTCTACCTCCCCTCCCCTCCCCTCCCCTCCCCTCCCCTCCCCTCCCCTCCCCTCCCCTCCCCTCCTCCCTCCTGTTTCCATTTCCCCCTCTACTTCCTTCTTTCTCTCATTAGCTACCTGAACAGTTTAGACCGTATTGGTGCTGCTGACTACCAGCCCACCGAGCAGGACATCCTGAGAACCCGAGTCAAGACCACTGGGATCGTGGAGACCCATTTCACCTTCAAAAACCTGCACTTTAGGTTAGACCCACCACACACATAGGTTTACACATACAGTACACAACCAGTCCAGTATATTTGTTTGTAGCATATTTGTAGTGTATGTTATGGTACATTTTTAACTCTTATGTTTCTTTCAGGCTGTTTGATGTTGGAGGTCAGAGGTCAGAGAGAAAGAAGTGGATCCACTGCTTTGAGGATGTGACGGCCATTATCTTCTGTGTGGCGTTAAGTGGCTATGATCAGGTTCTGCATGAGGACGAAACAACTGTAAGTACTTCACACACACTTCATACTATTCACAAACACACCACACATATTCTCAAACATGCATCTCATCTGTCTTATTTGGTATTTTCTGCAGAATCGCATGCACGAGTCCCTCATGCTCTTTGACTCTATCTGTAACAACAAGTTCTTCATCGACACCTCCATCATCCTCTTCCTCAACAAGAAGGATCTTTTCGAGGAGAAGATTAAGAAGTCACCACTGAGTATCTGTTTCCCTGAATATACAGGTAAGACTTCCCTACAGTCCGCATATACACAAACTCAGACAGACACACATGCAGAACAGATGGTCGTAAGTCTCTCTCACTCTCTGGCGCTGTATCTCTCTTCCTCTCCCACTCTTCTTTCTCCTCTCTCTCGCCCTCACCCACCTTTGCTCCCAATTCCCCCATAGGTGCTAACACTTATGATGATGCTACCGCATACATTCAGGTGCAATTTGAGAGTAAGAGCCGTTCGCCCAACAAGGAGATCTACTGTCACCTGACCTGTGCCACTGACACAGGAAACATCCAGGTAGTGTTTGACGCAGTCACTGACATCATCATCGCCAACAACCTGAGGGGGTGTGGCTTATACTGAGGCCTAGCCCTGCACAGAGGTTGCATTGGAGGGCGTGAGGTGGTTAATAATAATAATAATTTTGATGATACTAAAAGGCATAATTATGTAAATCTACATGTCCAAAGGGACTCAAAGAGCTGCCGCCAGACACCACGACGGATTCTTTGCCATGTTTTGTTCCTCTATTCCTTTTTTTAATTTCAGAATTCCACCACCCCTCTTTTGTTTATTTGTTATCAACATGTGTTTCCTATTGAATGTCTTTCATGTTTTGTTGATTGTGTGAACAACTGTAAGATGTAAATCAGAAAAGGGGAGGTCCAAGGGGTATATTCTGTTTTCGTGCCATGTTTCGCAACAAATTAGATAGAAATGTTATGCATAGAGCGGAGAAGGTCCTCTTTTCCTTGCGATAGAGATTTGTGTCAGTTCTATACATTACATCTCTATCTGCAACATCCAGAACATTGAGCCACAATGAATGTACCCCTTGGTGCTCCGTTTGCAGAGGTGATGTTGTGCTCTAGGTGATGATGTAATAGGAGAGGTACTGGTGGCTGGGGCTCGTAGTGGGGGTTCTGTCCAGCGTTGGATAGAACCCCCCTCTGTTGGACTCACACAGGGCTGCTCTACATGAGCTCCTTCTGCTCTGTTTTATTCCTCTCTCTTTCAAACATGCAGAAGGGGGGGGGGGGGGGGTGGGGGGGGGGGTTCTGTTTGTGTGGCAGGCTCTGCCATTGGCCTCCTGCAGTGTGATGAAATGCCTGTCAGCCAATGATATATCTGTGTCGGGAAAGTGTGATATCAGTGCCAACCTTCTGAGCATGACAGATAAGGGAATAGAATTAGAGATCATTGATCACTTTCACACTATCTTTACAATATAATGCAATTGAAGGGACACAAACGCTTTATTATCATCAAATTATCTATGGATTTTATTTCAACCTCATGCCCTCCATGCTTCCTCCTACCTCCTAGAATCCCGTGCCACATATTTATTTCCTGTCCTGTCAGACCGGTGGAACACCACTTCCTGTCTCAGTCTCAGAGGGTCTAGAGCTGCTCTGATGGACCGTCTCAAATGTCACCTCCCATGTAGTGTACTACTTCTTCAAAAGTAGTACATAATATGGGGAATAGGTTATCATTTTAGACTTGCACACTCAAGTCCACTGGTCAGTGATGTATCATATGGTTGTCTCCTGGTCTCCTCTCACTTATCACTTATCACTGAGATGAAAGGACTGGATAGGTTTCCACCGTGTTGTTTTCACTCACTAGTCCATACAGATTTGTAGTTTTAGGAGAGGACAGCCACAGACCGCTGACCAGTCTCTCTGCTTGTTCAAAAGGGTCTTCCTAGGTGCTCTTTATGTAATAAAACATTAATATGTGAATGCTCAGTTATTTGGAAGTTGAGGTAATTTGTAGATTAGATAAGCCACACAGTGCTTAGCTCAGGATGACCCTTGTGAGCAAGCATGCTGAATTCCAAATCCATTCATACTACCCTCTCTAGGCATTCCTGTAGATTTGAAAGGATTTGATTGGTTTAACCTTTTCATGTCCATAATGGAAATGTATAATATTCTTTAGTACACATGTTCTCTGAGTTTACTGGTGGACAAATCTGAAGATTTTTTTTTACATCGGCCAAAGCGTTTAAAAAATACCTAAAGAAATCCACACACACACACCCCTAGAGTGCATGCAGTATAAGCCCATCAAATGCAATTCAATAGAGACTGGAGAGTGAGTGATTTTACAGCATTGTCCCTCTTTCTCAGATCTTAAACATGTTCACATCTTAATCATTTTTGCTATATAGATTGTCTGGACCAATATATAAATATTAAAACAACATCTAAAGAAATCCACACCCTCTCTATCTCACAAGCAAATTCAATGGAGTCATTTTATGAGATTTTTTATCTGATTCTCAGAACATGTTCAAATTTTAATAATTGTCTCGACCAATATATATAAAAACAATATCTAAAGAAATCCACACACACTCCTAGAGTATATTATACAGCATAAGCAAATCCAATGTAAGTCAATGGCGATTGAGGCCTGCTACAGCATTCGCCCTCTTTCTCTCTCTTTCTCTCCCTCTCTCACAAGCACACGCGTGTGTATACACGCCACAGACATCAATGCACACCAGTTGTAAAATGTTTCTCTCTGCAGTCTCCATTGGATTTGGAAATACTGCATGTACTCTAGAGGTGTGTGTGTGAGAGAGGGAGTGGATTTCTTTCAATATTGTTTTCATATTTATATTGGTCTGGACAATCTATATACCAAAAGTGATTAAGATCTGATCATTTGAACATGTATTCACATGACATGATTTGTGTAATGTGTAAAATACAATAACCCCATGTGTCCAAAGACTAAATATAGTATGACACAGAAACGGCTGTAGTTCACAAACAACAAAGAGTTGAATCATCTATTTGGCATATTTGGGCTTAAACGGGTCACAGAACAATACTTTATACTTTTAAACTATATCATTCTGAATTGTATTTCAAAATACATTTGCTGAAGTCATTTTAATGATTTTTATTGTCTCAAAATCCCAACTTTGGAGGTATGATAGATAATGACAATCTTAAAACGTCAATGTGGCATGTCTAGACACTTGTACTAACTATGTTATCACCAAATGTAATGCATTTACACCAAATAGAATTTGTTCAGTGCTACATTTGATAATATAGTACAAGGACATGAATGGGTTAGGTAATATGGTAATTGCGTCACCTTCTCTTCTGATAGAGTGGGTGGTATTTTTGCCACCTTGCTTGTGTATATATATATATATATATATATATATATATATACACAAGCAATATATATATATATATATATATATATACACACACAATCGTTTTAGATCTACAGACATGTCCAAGCGGCAGGGGCTGGGGTAGAGTTGGAATTCAGCAGCAGTCTCTCAGTGGGGAGTTTGGGTTAACCCTAACCCCTACCCCCTGACCTCTTAACCCTGAGCAGGCCACAGTCAAACCCCGGCTGTCACGTTCTCTATTTTCACAGAGGAAAAGTACTGCTCTCCACTCATTCACCTGTGCACCTGAAGATGCGTCCTATCCCTCTATACTCCCTCTATCACGTGTCGTTCCTCATTTCTCTCAATCCCTTTCCATTTTCACCTTAAACACCGTACTGTATATATATGATTATACCAGATTTCTTTTTTTCTTTTTTTTTTACTGTGAATGCTTTTGTTCTGTACCCCTTCCTCCTCCGTAGATTATTGGTTGCTCTCTCATGTGGAATGTTTGTGCTGAGCCAATCGAATGTTGTGTTTACATTAAAGCCACACTTTTCCTAACTATTCCCACGGCCATATTGAGTATCTTTTTCACGTCTGTCTTTCTCCCAGTGCTTTGTTTGAAATCAACCCTCAAGCTCTTCTCATATTCTCATTGATCTGAAATGATCGGATGGGTGCAATATGGTAATAGCTCCATTGACTCTTATGGTTGGATCGGTGGACTTTCCTCCATACTGCCTACATGTCTAATCCTCTCAGATCTACCAGAAGTGTCCAGGGGTAGATTTCAGCCTGAAAACAGGTCTTATATGCCTCATGAGAGCATAAGGCCTAGATTCAATCCAATCTGCATTATAGCGCCATTGACATTTAAAGATAATTTCCGATTGAGCTGACGTATGCAGCGTTTACCGTGAATGCGGTCTCCACGGAAATGGAAACATTGCCTTTAAAGAGTGCATGGCCAAAAAGGGCAGATCGCATTGAATCTAGCCCTAAGACTTTGCCATCTACATATGTATGGAACATCATGTCAGGAAATATTGGAAAGTAGCAGCTATCAACAGAATTCCATTTTCTAAGATAGTGGTCTATCTTCTAGATTAGACTGTCATCAATTAAAATGTGTTATTTATATATTGAATGATGAGTCTAGATCAGCCGTCTGACCTGGTTCTGTTAGTTTGATGGATGCGATGTTCATTACTGGGTCATTTCAGTGTCAGAAAACATAGGCGAGATCCTTGAGATCCTCTCCGCCAGAGTATAGCGCTCGTCTGTCCCTGCGTGCCCCGTTTCAATATGATGGATTCCATTAAAGGGATGGGCTTTCAATATAAATTAATGACATAAAAAGACATCTTTGAGAGAACACTTTAATATTTTACATTTAATATGTTACATAATATTTACTAATCCAAGCCAAAAGGCTCAAATCCATAATCCCACTGTTCCACAATCCCATAGTTCCATTACTGCTGTTACTCCTAGCTCTGATTGGCTGTATGAGGCCGCTAGAATTAGAAGTAGCATTAACTACAGATCTAGGATCAGATCTCCCTACCCTCAAACCTAACCTCAACTATTTGGGGGTTAAACAAATATCTATCCCTGTATCTGTAGTTAGGGGCAACCTCTTCCTCCTCCTATGAAGCCAGCAGAGGTCAGAAGCAGCAGGGACTTCCTCTCAGGGGATCCACCTGCACACTCCTCTTTTTCCTCAAAGACCAATCAGCATGAGTCTAGTCCCATGTAACATGTGCACCAGCACAGTCTCTAGGTAGCAGAGTTAGAGGCGGAGCCTCTTGATGTCCTCACTGCGGAAATCGATGCGGAGCGCCAGAACCTGCCGGACCTCCGCTGGGGTCAGACGCCACGTTAGAGGACCAGAGTTCGGACCCCAGTAATCCAGGATCTCTGTTACCTAGAAATACAAAAACATACACAGTTCTGAGAACAGGCCTGTGTATACAGAGACATGAAAGTACAAAATGAGAGGTCAGTGGTAAATAGATCGGAAAGTATTAGACGTCGACTTTTTCCACATTTTGTTACGTTACAGCCTTATTCTAAAATGTATTAAATAGTTACCCCCCTAATCAATCTACACACAATACCCCATAATGACAAAGCAAAAACAGGTTTATTAAAAATAAAAAACTGAAATAATACATTTACATAAGTATTCAGACCCATTACTCAGTACTTTGTTGGCAGCGATTACAGCCTCAAGTCTTCTTGGATATGACACTACAAGCTTGGCACACCTGTATTTGTGGAGTTTCTCCCATTCTTCTCTGCAGATCCTCTCAAGCTCTGTCAGGTTGGATGGGGAGTGTCGCTGCACAGACATTTTCAGGTCTCTCCAGAGATGTTCGATCGAGTTTAAGTCCGGGCACTGGCTGAGCCACTCAAGGACATTCAGAGACTTGTCCCAAAGCCACTGCTGCGTTGTCTTGGCTGTGTGCTTAGGGTCGTTGTCCTGTTGGAAGATTAACCTTCACCCCAGTCTGAGGTTATGAGCACTCTGGAGCAGGTTTTCATCAAGGATCCCTCTGTACTTTGCTTCGTTCATCTTTCCCTCGATCCTGACTAGTCTCCCAGTCCCTGCCGCTGAAAAACATTCCCACAGCATGATGCTGCATGCTTCACGTAGGGATGGTTCAAGGTTTCCTCCAGACACTTGGCATTCAGCCCAAAGAGTTCAATCTTGGTTTCATCAGACCAGAGAATCTTGTTTATCATGGCCTGGGAGTCCTTTAGGTGCCTTTTGGCAAACTCAAAGTGGCCTGTCATGTGCCTTTTACTGAGGAGTGGCTTCCGTCTCGCCACTCTACCATAAAGGCCTGATTGGTGAAGTGCTGCAGAGATGGTTTTCCTTCTGGAAGGTTCTCCCATCTCCACAGAGGAACTCTGGAGCTCAGTCAGTGACCATTGGGTTTTTGGTCACCTCCCTGACCAGGGCCCTTATCCCCTGATTGCTCAGTTTGGCCGGAAGGCCAGCTCTAGGAAGAGACTTGGTGGTTCCAAACTCCTTCCAATTAAGAATGATGGAGGCCACTGTGTTCTTGGGGACCTTCAAATCTGCAGAAATGTTTTGGTACCTTTCCCCAGATCTGTAACTCGACACAATCCTGTCTTGGAGCTCTACGAACAATTCCCCCGACCTCATGGCTTGGTTTTTGCTTTAACATGCATTGTCAACTGTGGGACCTTATATTGACAGGTGTGTGCCTTTCCAAATCATGTCCAATCAATTGAATTTACCACAGGTGGACTCCAATCAAGTTGTAGAAATAAGGCTGTAACATAACATGTGTGAACCCATCTATGTGATTGTGTCTGGGTTGAGGATTGCTTGTGGGTTGAGAAATGTGTGTGTGTGTGTATACTGCAGATTACCCGCTCCAGGTTGAGGATGGTGGCCATCTGAGTGAGCCGAGCAAACTTGTCCCTAATAGTCCAGGTGGTGACAGTAGTGAGGTAGGCCACCAGAGAACGCAGCTCCTTATCAAACTGAAGCCCTCCCAGCTAAGAGACAGGTGCAATAAGGGGTTCAAATCAAGAGCATGAAACTGAAAAAAGGTATCCAGACCAGCAATTAAATATTTAAACATTGACCACATCAAAAATGATCAAAGGATCAAACGGAGAACATCCCAGAGAAAGAAAGAGGGGATACGTGGCCTGCAATAAAACGCTTTAGTATAGTTGCACTAAATTACAGCACACACACCGCTTAAAGAGGCAGATGCCAAGGGGAAAAAAGCTTCATCTACCATCCTTCTGGAATCATAAATAAAACATTAAAAGAGGGCCTCTTATCATTACGTCACAGATGTGCATGCGGTAGGTGTGATGCCACCCTGTGGCCAGGCCTGGGATATCTCACCCTGCTGAAGGTGCACTTCAGGACAGTCTTCTCCATCTCCATGGAGACCAAACTGGTCATGAGGCTGGTCAGTGTGTCGTAGATAACTGAAGAGAGCCCCGCCTGAGAGAACAAGACAAAGAGATTATAAAGAGGGGGAGAAGAGAAAATAAATAGCTTGTAAAATGAGATATTATTTCTGATATTTATTTATATTTATTTAAGGATATTTATTTCTGAGGCTAAGCAGAACCATGGTTACCTTGAACTCTGCCATGAGCTGCTCGAGGTTGACGATGAGCTGCTGGACCCAGGGGTCGTTGGCCTCGTACTCATTAAACTCCTCCTGCACAAAAAAACAGTACAGTCACACACTGGGGGGAAAGGGTGTGGCCTAGTGTGTGTGTTTGTACCTCCTCTATATTGTGTGAGATGGACAGGAAGCTGCTGATCCACGGTTTGACCTGAGGCTTGATGGCTGTGGTGTTCAGCTCCGTCAGGCCCTCCTGAGGGTCACAACTGAGTTAGTTCTACTCCATACAGATTAGACACACTGATGACGTTTTGTAGTTGTATATTGTCTATGCATGTAAATTGGTACACAATTCAGTTTATCACTGTGACTTACAAATAAATGTTGCTGCTAGTACTACTACTTTTACTAGTATTACTTGCAAAATGAGGTCAAAGACCCCCTTAACACAACTGCACAGAGACAGATCATGTGTCTCTCTGATCTGAGTATATTTCTGCGTCCTCCAACCTGCAAGAGATCCTTGAACTTGCTGGATGTGTTGACGAGGTCTGACAGACAGCTGTCAATCTTAGCTTGCTCTCCTGATCCCGCCCCCTGAGTGAACAACTTGGAGCAATCACTCTGAGAAAGAGAGAGAGAGGAAAGCGTCATTATCTGTGGTATAGTACACATAATGTGTCTTACTGAAATGTTACTCTTTAGCACCTCCAGGTTCCTCTTCAGAGTGGTGATGTTCTCGCTACACACCTCCACGTTATTCAGAGTCACCTGAGATAGAAAGAAAGATGGGTGTGAGTGAATTTATGTGTCTGTTGTCTGTTACGTGTTTATCATCAGGAATGCTGCCTTAGTGTGCTCTCTGTGACCAGTTATGTTTTAGACTGTGTGTGTTTCTTACCAGGAACGATGCCTTGGCATTTTCTGTGCTCAGTTTGGCGGTAAGTGTTTGTGTGTGACGGTAAGTATTTGTGTGTGTGACGGTAAGCGTTTGTGTGTGTACACAAGTCCCTCACCAGGAAGGCAGCCTTGGCGACCTCTGCGCTGTCGATACCCAGGTTGTTGAACTTGCCCTGCTGCAGGCTGCTCTGCATCAGACTCACTGCACTGCTCACCCCACGCTGGATGTCCTGCAGCGTGGTCGCAGGGAAGCCCTGCCCCAGCTTATTATACAACACCTCCCTGAGAGAGACAGAGAGAAAGGGGGGGGGGGGGGGGAGTGAGAGAGAAGCATGGGTTGGTGGAAGACGGAGAGAAAAAGGAAGGTGTGAGAGCTAGAAGGAGATTCAAATGAGCATTCAAATGATTGTGTGTCTACTACTGTCTACCTGAAGTCAGACTCTAGAACTGAGGTTGAGTGGTTGATCATGGCACACAGGCAGTCAATGCTGGAGCTGGACAGGGCTCTGCTGATGCACTTCTTCACAATGTAGAAACAGTCATCCACCATGCTGGATGTTAGCTGACCCTTCTCATATGTATCCATAGCTACAGCCTAAGAAGAGAGGGGCAAAGGGAATTAATATAATCATTATTACTATTGTGTGGTTACATATGTATACTGTGTATCAATGGTAATCAAATCCAGGTTTGAGGTCGACAGCATTGCTGGTTTTCATTATTTTCCTTCTAATGAGGGGCTGATTCAGGGATAAATGAAACCCCTGCTGTATAGTTAGAAGTGGTGGCTAACCTTGCTGACGGTCTCCCTCATGTAGTACTCCTCCATTGGAATGTAGTAGCCAATCAGCTCCTGCATGAGCTGGCCCAGCATGCAGTGTTTCAGCAGTTTCTCTACATTATGCTTGTGCTCTGTAGCAAGAAACAAAGACAACCAAACTTACTAACACAGTCAACAACGTGTGTACAGGGTTTTAGAAGTGTGTACGTTGAGTGTGTGTGTGCTGGGTGTCTTACCTTGGACGATGCCAGGTGTTGCCATAGCATCCCCAACCTCAAAGTCGGCCATCATGCGACGGCGCAGGAATCTTAAGTAAAGCTCCGACCTGGCATTCATCAGAGTGACTTCCAGTAATACAGGATCCAGCTCCCTACACACACAGGTGAAACACAGGTGAAACGCAACATAAATACGCATAGTACACATGCATTGTCCTCTACACCAAAAGATGACATTGAGTAATGCTGTTGAAATAAAGTAGGCTGAACTCTCACACTGACCTGGGTTCAATCCTCTCAGTGGGCACACTCTTCATCATGCTGCTCTGGACGATTTGAAACTGCAAGCAGAGACATTCAATTTAATAACACTTTCTTAATATAGTCTGTAATTTAAAGATCTAATTAATTGAATGCAATTGACACACAGACCTTGTTGTGGTAGTCTCTCTGTTGGATGAACTTGTCAACTACTTTCTGGGCCTGTCGGTCACACTCCTGCTGCAGGTGAGTGATGAGAGTATACAGGTAGCCTGGACCGTAGTACGTCTCTACGATGGGCTGGTGGGTCTCCACAACACGAGCTATGCCTGAAACACACACTAAATATTTTCCACCAATTCTATTTTCCTATACACACACACAAACCAACACGTTTACAGACATGTCTAAAAAGACACCATCATTATGGTGAGTCTCTCACCCTCCAGCAGCAGAGTCAGGGTGTCAGCAAAGACCAGAGCAGCTCTCCTCTCTCCCAGCTCTCCTCCCACAGCCAAGAGCAGGTTCTCATCTGCTTTAGAGGCCAGCTGAGAGAGAAAAAGACGACTGTGAAGATAAACAAAATGCACAAGCATTAACACTCACACACACACACACTATTGCATGGACAACGCCACTCACCTGGCTGCAGAGGTACTGGCCAAAGCGAGCCAGGCCTTGATCGTGGAGGCCAAGCAGAGGGAAGATTTTAAAGAATCTTTCCACCTGAGCTAGATCACCCCTGGTAATAGCCTCATCCAGTCTCTCCGCAACCAGGACTTTCAATCGCTGCTCTGCCTCTTGAAGCATGGCCAGGCTAGCGTCCACAGCACTGCCTGAGCAGAAAATAGTATCAAAGACCGCACAGAACACTTTAGAAGGGACTGTGACAAAAACTGAAAGCAATGGAGATCTTACTTTCTGCACATTACCTGATGAGCTTCCCTGATTTCCTGAACTTTCCAATGCTTTTCAGTAACTTTGTGATCCAAATTCAAAAATGTTCTACACCTTTCCCATATTCAAGTCATTTGACATATTTTCTTATTACCCTTATGAACATACAAACTGCAACCAAGTTTCTATCTGTGCTAGAATGGTTAAAAGGTCATCAAATAAAAAATCCCACATCGGTGCATTCCTACAAAATATGAACATCTAGAACCAGATAGAAAGTATGTAGAAATGATAATGGACCTTTCAATTTTTAAATAACTAATAATCATTTATTTTGACAAAACAAAATCGAACCCAAAACAACTGCGGCCCTCGGTTGAATTTAGAAATCCCGATGCGGCCCTCGATACAAAATGATTACCCACCCCTGCACTATAAGGAAGCGTGTTGTAAGTAGGGTTGCAAAATTACGGGAGCTTTCAATAAATTCCCTGGATTTCCAGAA
This sequence comes from Salvelinus namaycush, assembly GCF_016432855.1. Classification (NCBI taxonomy): domain Eukaryota; kingdom Metazoa; phylum Chordata; class Actinopteri; order Salmoniformes; family Salmonidae; genus Salvelinus; species Salvelinus namaycush. The sequence goes on along the minus strand of NC_052336.1, from coordinate 14,855,034 downwards.
ATCCTGTTTGGAGGATTCTGGATTTTCAGCTCATTCCAACCGAGTTTTCTAGAAAATCAAGGAAATTATTGAAAGATCCCAGAATTTTACAACCCTAGTTGTGAGGTGTGGTGGAACATAGGGGCACCCTTACTCTCTTCTCCTTGGCGGCTTAGCTCAATGACTGATTGGTCGAGAGATAGGTAGCGGTGGATGTGGGCAGCAGCCTGTTCGTAGTCCTCATTGTGTAGCGCCGTCTGAACGCCGTCTGTGCAGAACTTCAGGTCCAGGATGTCATCAGCCCGCTGGATAACCTTATAAAGCCGGGTCTGTGAACACACATACAAACAGTGCGTCATTACATCACTCATTGGAGCTGATAGGAACATCATTTTATATCCTAATCCCTTGGTTAACGGCCTATAATCCTGATTTGTGTACACACATACAGTAAGTGTGTGATTAGCTAGGTTTCCATCCAATTGCCGACAGATTTCGATGCGAATGTTCAAAAATCTGCCTTAAGAAGATATATGCATTTCCCCACCAGTGGAAATCTGACTTATTGTGGATAAAAATCAGTGCGTGGTGATGTAGTGTACACAAAATGTACATTTCCGCTTAAGTTGTCATGCACTGAAAAAAAATTGAAAGTTCAGTCTTGCCAACAGTTTGCAGATACATCTAGGCTAGTCTACATTATGAGATTATTTTGGATAAGAGCGAGAATATTTTTATTAGTCAAATAGAGGTTAAGCATCGATCATCATGTCACCAGAATAAGACCCTCAATATTTATTGGAAAGGAGCATCAAGCTCATCACCTTGCACTTTCATCACCCTGTGAAGTTCATCATAACTTACAGTTGAAGTCATACACTTAGGTTGGAGTCATTAAAACACGTTTTTCAACCACTCCACAAATTTCTTGTTAACAAACTATAGTTTTGGCAAGTCAGTTAGGACATCTACTTTGTGCATGACAAGTAATTTTTCCAACAATTGTTAACAGACAGATTATTTCACTTATAATATCACAATTCCAGTGGGTCAGAAGTTTACATACATTAAGTTGACTGTGCCTTTAAACAGCTTGGAAAATTCCAGAAAATGATGTCATGGCTTTAGAAGCTTCTGATAGGCTAATTGACATCATTTGAGTCAATTGGAGGTGTACCTGTGGATGTATTTCAAGGCCTACCTTCAAACGCAGTGCCTCTTTGCTTGACATCATGGGAAAATCAAAAGAAATCAGTCAAGACCTCAGAAAATAAATTGTAGACCTCCACAAGTCTGGTTCATCCTTGGGAGCAATTTCCAAACGCCTGAAGGTACCACGTTCATCTGTACAAACAATAGTACACAAGTATAAACACCATGGGACCACTCAGCCGTCATACCGCTCAGGAAGTAGACGCGTTCTGTCTCCTAGAGATGAACGTACTTTGGTGCGAAAAGTGCAAATCAATCCCAGAACAACAGCAAAGGACCTTGTGAAGATGCTGGAGGAAACAGGTACGAAAGTATCTATATCCACAGTAAAACGAGTCGACATAACCTGAAAGGCTGCTCAGCAAGGAAGAAGCCACTGCTCCAAAACTGCCATAAAAAAAGCCAGACTACGGTTTGCAACTGCACATGGGGACAAAGATCGTACTTTTTGGAGAAATGTCCTCTGGTCTGATGAAACAAAAATATAACTGTTTGGCCATAATGACCATCGTTATGTTTGGAGGAAAAAGGGGGAGGCTTGCAAGCCGAAGAACACCATCCCAACCGTGAAGCAAGGGGGTGGCAGCATCATCATGTTGTAGGGGTGCTTTGCTGCAGGAGGGACTGGTGCACTTCACAAAATAGATGGCATCATGAGGCAGGAAAATTATGTGGATATATTGAAGCAACATCTCAAGACATCAGGCAGGATGTTAAAGCTTGGTCCAAATGGGTCTTCCAAATGGACATTGACCCCAAGCATACTTCCAAAGTTGTGGCAAAATGGCTTAAGGACAACAAAGTCAAGGAATTGGAGTGGCCATCACAAAGCCCTGACCTCAATCCTATAGAAAATTTGTGGGCAGAACTGAAAAAGCGTGTGCGAGCAAGGAGGCCTACAAACCTGACTCAGTTACACCAGCTCTGTCAGGAGGAATGGGCCTAACCTAACCTTATTGTGGGAAGCTTGTGTAAGGCTACCCGAAACATTTGACCCAAGTTAAACAATTGGTTAAACAATTTAAAAGGCAATGCTACCAAATACTAATTGAGTGTATGCAAACTTCTGACCCACTGGGAATGTGATGAAAGAAGTAAAAGCTGAAATAAATAATTCTCTCTACTATTATTCTGACATTTCACATTCTTAAAATAAAGTGGTGATCCTAACTGACCTAAGACAGGGAATTTTTACTTGGATTAAATGTCAGGAATTGTGAAAAACTGAGTTTAACTGTATTTGGCTAAGCTGTATGTAAACTTACGACTTCAACTGGATTTCCACACACCATATCATTGCGTGTCTCCAAGTTTACTTCGATATGATGGTCACTACTTGACACCAACAAACGCCCCATAATATCTGGCCCTCTGCCCTCCCTAAATCGTGGCATTGAACGGTTCAGCATACTTTTAGCCCTCCATATCTGGCTACGAGACTACTGCAGCTCTGTGGGTGTAACATTTGACAATTTTTATACCTTCTGGAAACAAAAATATTTTTATAAGGAGGATGGGACCCACTCAAATCATTTGGGTTCCTTGATCCTTTCACAGCATTATAAGGCTGCATTGAGACAATGACTTATCAATGACTCAAAGCCCAGCTCAGTTAATCCCTACCATTGTGTCACTGAGTTGTCAAAATTCTTCAGCAAATTAACATTATCCCAGGAGCATTGGAAGACACAATGTAGGTAACGTAATTTATGTCCCTCTTACTGCCCTGAATGCCTCTGCTGATCCCACAGCTATTGTATGCAGTAATCATGTGCCGATGAACCAGAGTGCCAAAGTAGGGAGTCCACTGTGTGCAGCTCACCCTGAACTAACACAAATAACACGAGCATGTCTACCTCTGCTAAGCTTACCAGTAAAGCAATGAAAACAATCAAGCATCACAGAAAAGTGCTAAAAATGGCCCACGTTAACATATGTAGCTTAAATACTGTTGAAGTAATATGGCTCCAGGTTCATCTGCCTCACCTAAAGCTCATTCTGGTGGAAAGCTGCTATAGACCACCAAGTGCAGTCAGTATCTGGATAACATTTGTGAAATGCTTGATAATGTATGTGATATCAACAGAGGTTAATTTTCTGGGTGATTTAAATATTGACTGCGTTTCATCAGGCTGCCCACTCAAGAGAAATCTTAAACTGTAACTAGTGCCTGCAACCTGGTTCATGTTACCAGTCAACCTACCAGGGTAGTTACGAACAGCACAGGAATGAAATCATCAACATGTATTGATCACATCTTTACTAATGATGCAGAAATTAGCTTTAAAGCCGTATCCAAATCCATCAGATGTAGTGATCACAATATAGTAGCCATATCTAAGAATACCAAAGTTCCAAAGACTGGGCATAATATAGTTCATAAGTTTTGTAGTGATTCCTATGTTGTTGATATAAATAATATTTTTGTTTGTCCGTGGTGTGTAATGAGGAGCAACCAGATGCTGCACTTGACACATTTATGAAATTGCTTATCCCAGTTACTAATAAGCATGTACCCATTAAGAAAATGACTGTAAAAACTGTTAAATCTCTGTGGATTGATGAGGAATTGAAAAATTGTATGGTTGAGAGGGATGAGGCAAAAGGAATGACAAATAAGACTGGCTGCACAACCGATTGGCAAACATACTGCAAATGTATAAATCAGGTGACTAAACTGAATAAAAAAAGAAGAAACTACACTATGAAACAAAGATAAATTACAAAGAATGATAGTAAAAAGCTTTGGAGCACCTTAAATGAAATTTTGGGCAAAAGGGCAAACTCAGCTCCATCATTCATTGAATCAGATGGCTAAGTCATCTCAAAACACACTGATATTACCAACTACTTTAATTATTTTTTCATTGGCAAGATTAGCAAACTAAGGCATGACATGCCAGCAACAAACGTTGACACTAAACATCTATGTATATCTGACCAAATTATTAAAGACAAGCCTTGTAATTTTGAATTCCATAAAGTGAGTGAGTGTGGAAGAGGTGAAAAAAATGATTGTTGTCTATCAACAATGACAAGCCACTGGGATCTGACAACTTCGATGGAAAATTACTGAGGATAATAGCGGACGATATTGCCACATCTTGAATTTAAGCTTACTAAAAAATGTGTGCCCTCAGGCCTGGAGGGAAGCAAAAGTCATTCCGCTACCTAAGAATAGTAAAGCCCTGTTTGTAGTAACCCTGGATTCTAAACTGTCAATGGTCAAAACATATTGATACAACAGTAGCTAAGATTGGGAGAAGTCTATCCATAATAAAGCTCTTCTCTGCTTTCTTAACAGCACTATCAATAAGGCAGGTTCTACAGGACCTAATTTTGTCACACCTGGACTACTGTTCAGTCGTGTGGTCAGGTGCACAAAGAGGGACTTAGGAAAACTGCAATTGGCTCAGAACAGGGTAGCACGGCTGGCTCTTGGATGTCCACTAACATTAATAATATGCATTAATAATAATAATTAATAATAATTAATGTTAATTAATAATAATATGCATGTTCATTTCTCCTGGCTCAAAGTGGAGGAGAGATTGACTTCATCACTGCTTGTATTTATGAGAGGTATTGACATGTTGAATGCATCGAACTGTCTATTTGAACTACTGGCACACAGCTCAGACACCCATACATACCCCACAAGACATGCCACCAGAGGTCTTTTCACAGTCCCCAAGACCAGAACAGACTATGGGAGGTGCACAGTACTACATAGAGCCATGACTACAAGGAACTCTATTCCACATCAAGTAACTCATGCAAGCAGTAAAATTTGATTTAAAAAACAAATAAAAATGCACCTTATGGAACAGCGGGGACTGTGAAGAGACAAACACATGCAGACACACACATGATAGCATACGCACTACACACACACGTACACATGGATTTTGTGTTGTAGATGTGGTAGTAGAGTCGTGGCCTGAGGGCACACAGGCCACAGCAGCAGCTAATGGGGATCCATAATAAATACAAACAAAAATATGATGTCAATATTTGCGCATAAAGGCATTTCCACCACCATTTCTCACATCATTTATTTTACAGACACAAAAAGATCCACCATGTCAAATGAACAAATTATCTGTTTGCATTTTTAAAAATTGTACCGAAACTTCTTGTTTCCATCACAGCTGTTGTGATTTATTTTTATATGGTATGACTTTACTCGCATAAATACTGTGGATGGAAACATGCTTTCTGTGAGTGAGTCTATGTGGGTGTAAATAGCGTGTCTGTAGACAGTACCTTTGCCAGGTCTAGCTGGCGGACTTTGCTGCTGACATTCTCTGCCAGGCTGCACGTGAATGTAATCATGCCAGACAGCTGACTGGCATCTCCTCCTATCAGCTGCAGGTTGGGCCTGGGGGACAACGTGACAGGAAAATTCATACTGGATTAGACATGGTATTTCTCTCAATAGTTTACAGTAGCTTCCACAACTAATCTCCTTTCCTTCATCTATAATGATCAGAAATTGTTGAAATTACACTGGTGAATGTCTACCAGATATCGCTTTTCCCAGAGTCCATCTCTTCCACACCAGTGCAAATGAAGAAAAGGAAATAAGGAAAGAAACCTCTCTAGATTATTGGGATGTAGGGTATGTACTCATAGACAGTGAAACTTCTCTCACCCTCTCTAAAGTACACACACTTACCCCATCCTTTGAAGAGCGAGCATCTTGGTGTCAATGTTCCCCTGCTGCACAACCAATTTCTCCAGCTCAGTCTCCACCTTTTTCTGTGGTAGATGAACACAAAGACTGTCAGTCTCTCTCACACGCACGCGCACGCACAGCGCTCTGTGGCTTCAGTCATTATAGGTTGATCAATAGATAATAGGATTATCAATAGATAATGGCAATGGATAATTAAGCAACAAGGCCTGAGGAGGTGTGGTATATAATCAATATACCACGGCTAAGGGCTGTTCTTAAGCACGCAGAGTGCCTGGACACTGTCATTAGCCGTGGTATATTGGCCATATACCACAGACCCCCGAGATGCATTATTGCTATTATAAACTGGTTACCAACGTAATTAGTAAACAAGTATTTTTTTTGTCATACCCATGGTATACGGCCAATCAGCATTCAGGGCTTGACCCACCCAGTTTATAAGGCAGATAGAATATTATGACATAATTCTGTTTCTGGTTTAGCTAGCTATGCTAACATAGTCTAGGGGTACATCTTTGCATCTCTACAGCTGCCCGCTGGGTGAATGCTCACCTCCTCGGTGCAGAGCTGCTGATAGACCCGCTCCAGATCATCCAGCTCCGTCAGAGCTGAGATATCTGCCGTGAGCATGGAGGCTACACATGCAGAATCTACTATGGAGCTGCTCTCTGCCATCTTTGCCTCACATAAACAGAAAACGTGTCACTTCCCCGTTTGCTCGCTCCGTACGCGTACCGGCACATTTCCTGAAACCGCTAGGCGTCGCTATTTAGCTGGATTTAACAATGAGGATTTCTGTATATATTTTTTTATGCATTCCTTTCTCATAATTCAGTTCTAAACAATTATCTTGCCATTCAATTCCCTCTGTGCCATGTCTGTACTTGAAGTACTGGAATTCAATAGTTCTCCACCAAAACTCCCAATAAACGCAATTCACTTCAAACACATGTGGCAATGTGCCACATGTGTTTGAAGGTTCATGTGGATGAATAATATCAGGACGAATAACAAAACAAATATTTGTCAGGACACAAGACTTTATTAAATCCAACATATGACAACACTCTCCGAAATGATTTTCAAAGTGTTTAATATTGTGTTAGCACTCCGCAACTGCATTGGGTTGCAGTGCCATGTCTCCTTGTTTCTTCCCAGACTGTTGTCCAGATTTTGGTAAAGGATAGTCTATGGATGTTATGAATAGAGCAGCCAGTGGTTGTTTGTAGGTCTCTATTTCAGCAGAGCCCCAATAAGGACTTGCTAATCGTCACCCATTTCCACATCTTCTTGTAACTTCTGCACCATCTTCTCCTCCAGAACCTTGGCTTTGCCTACACATGGAAAACAAATTGATTAGCAAAATTCTATATTTCATTATGTAAACTCAAAGTGGAATGAATGCCATCACCTAATATAGATAGAGATAGATATACAAACACAATGTAAAATACTAAACAGCAACAAGGGAAATCAGTGAACTCACCTGCATGTGGGGCTTTGATGAGGTGAATGTTCTTCTTCACTTCGCTGATGGCTTCCTCCTTTTCCAAATGCTTGCCCTTCTTCAGTCTGATCAAGAAAGGGATAGAGGAAATATGGAAAAATCTATTTGAAAACAGTGCTTAAAAAGACATATCAGACTCCAATACTTGGCGATACTGGCCTTCTGTTAGCCTAGTTATTTTCCTGTAATACATAGTAATGTTATGAAGCAGGGACTGTGTAATTAAAGTTTGACTCAACCAGATTTTACAGAATACTAATATAATCATTATAAAGTTGGAAGGCCCATGCTTTCCTAGTGTGGCCAACAATTTCAAATTGAACCAGGCTCTTATCGGTGGGAGAAAGCTAGGGCTCACCTGTTGAAGATGAACTGTGCCTGTCGTTTCCGTTTTATTCCTTCCACCTTCCTCATTGCCTCCACTGAAAATAGCAAATTTAGTTGGATTTAACAGATCAACAAAGCTATTATCAAAACCTTAGCAGTTAGCTACATCGGTCTTGATGTTATGCTGTAGAAGTAACATACACACCATCATGGAACATACAGTAACATGTGTCATTTAAATCGCTCTTGCTGCTGGTGATTCTCTGATCCACCTCTACGTAGATGAGACCATTCTGTATACTTCTGGCCCTTCTTTGGACACTTAACTAACCTCCAGACAAGCGTCAATGCCATACAACTCTCCTTCTGTGGCCTCCAACTGCTCTTAAATGCAAACAAAACTAAATGCATGCTCTTCAACCGATCGCTGCCCACACCTACCCACCCGTCCAGCATCATTACTCTGGACAGTTCCGACTTAGAATATGTGGACAACTACAAATACCTAGGTGTCTGGCTAGACTAAACTCTCCTTCCAGACTCACATTAAGCATCTCCAATCCAAAATTAAATCTAGAATCGGCTTTCTATTTCGCAACAAAGCATCCTTCACTCATGCTGCCAAACATACCCTAGTAAAACTGACTATCCTACTGATCCGTGACTTTGGCGATGTCATTTACAAAATAGCCTCCAACACTCTACTCAGCAAATTGGATGTAGTCTATCACAGTACCATCCGTTTTGTCACCAAAGCCCCATATACCACCCACCACTGCGACCTGTATGCTGGCCCTCGCTTCATATCCACTGTCAAACCCACTGGCTCCAGGTCACCTATAAGTCATTGCTAGGTAAAGCCCCGCCTTATCTCAATAATTTCCCCACTATGGCCTATTTATTGCCTCACCCCCCTTATCCTACCTCATTTACACACACTGTATATAGACTTTATTGTATATGTTTGTTTATTCCATGTGTAACTCTGTGTTGTTGTTTGTGTCGCACTGCTTTGCTTTATCTTGGCCAGTTGTAAATGAGAACTTGTTCTCAACTAGCCTACCTGGTTAAATAAAGGTGAAATAAAATGTTTTTTTTTTGTTGTTTTTTTAATGTGCAGAGGGCATGATCTCAATCTGTCATGTGAGAATTGACTTGAATAGAGTATGAAAACAATTGAAAGATGAAAGTGAGGGCAGGGTTGTAATTAGTGAGAACCAAACGGGCCGAAGTAGAGGCACCCATTAGGGGTGTATTCATTACACCCGATTCTGTTGCAAAATGTTTAGTCTGCTGCGAAAGTTCTGTTACAAAAAGTGTTTACTCCAAGCGGAAAACAATTTGCAACGAAAACTAGAATTTATATTCTACAAATTTAGGAAGGTCCTTTCCGGTTTCGTTCCTTTCGTTTGGTTCTTAAACGGTAAACAGTTTCCGTTGCAAGAAGTACTGAAAACAGCCCTGACTTAACCAGTAAGAAACACTAGTTTTCATTGCAAAATGTTTTGCTACGGTTTTCACTAATAAATACACTTCTGAACTGTAGCCATAACAAGTACCTGTCTTGCTCCACAATTCCCTCTGGTATTTGACAGCCACATTCCTGCGCTTCTCAAACTCCAGGGAGTTATCCTGTGTTGGAAATAAATCAGTAAGAGACTCAAGGGCAAATCGTTTATGATGGTTTATCAATCATATCACATTTCACATCATTCTACAACTTGCATGGGTGGACGTGGGAACTCACCACTGTCAATTCCTTGCCAGACGCTTTCCTGAAAGCCTTGGTCCATCTGGTCTTTCTTGGGTTACGCTTCTTTTTGAAGTTTTTGAGGCATTTTGATTTACAAAACCTGAACGTCTGAGAATACATTTTAGTCATTTAATTTATACACAAGGTAGCAGTATCAAGAACTGTTCTATGTCTGGTCATGGAGAGACCCCCTCAATGTACGGGAAACAAGACTACTACAGCTTTAGCAAAGCCAATGTCTCCACTGCTGAGTGAGACAGACTTCACTTGGCAACAATAACAGGCCTGGCTGGTTAAGAAACTGCACTAAAACGTTGAAATATAGCTAAGAGGTAAAAAACGAATAGGTTATCTGGTATAGTTGGGCACCTGGGCTTATACTGTCTTATGTTACGTAGCTACAGACATTTGGAAGAAGAAAAAAAACATCCCAGCTGACAAAACAAGCTAGCTAGTTAGCAGGAAGTTAGAAAATCAACTAGCATATTAGCATAGAAGCCGTCAAAGCAGAAAGGAGGACACAAAAAAAAGTCATACCTTGCAATCGTTCCGCACAAACATCGTACCGTGCCCGGGATACACAGGTCCAGAGCAAAAGTAACATTTTTCAATTCGCATCGTTAGACCACTTGATTATTTATTGCCCATGTGTTATCCGTGGTGGAATGCGAGTGGCAGGATTTTAAAAGGAAGTTACGATGTACTATTTCCGGTAAAGATAATTGTTTTTACTCGTTACAAACTGCCCCCTAGTTGTGTAACTAGATACATTTCTAAACCTTAGCGCTTGGAAATGCAGATGTTTGTTAAAATATTTGCATTACGTTACATATTGACTCTAATAAGATTGTTTCAGAGGTAGCCAAGGTGAGAACTGAGACAGCGCTTTAATAAATAAAATATATTTATTTTATGGAATAAAGGATATGGTTTACATATTTGGCATGAAAACAGTGTTTGACAGAATACAGCAGATTTTAGGCACATTTTAAAATTACGAATGAACAAAATCAGCATTGATTTACATGGAACCTCAAACATTTCTGATAGACCCAATATCCCGACATTGTGATACAAATAAAAACACCCAGCTACTCTGCTACTACAGTGCAGGCCTATACAATAAATCACTCTATTCACTACAGATTGCATGTGCTCAGGACTTTTACATTGTACAAGAATAAATGGAAGTGCATAGTGACAAAAATATCCCGTGTCAAAAAGTTCAATGTAATAAGGATGGGTTTCCTTTTAATTCACAGGGAAGTGTTCTCAACTAATACAACTTTCAGTGGCTTCTCACTTTTATACTGGATCTTAGAAAATAGTTGGTTATAATACACTTTTCTTTTACAATGTAAAATATATAATATTCTCTGAAATGAAAACATAAAAAGGCACTTAATTGACACTGTATGGACAAGTGTAAGGAGAGGCACCCCACCAAATGGCATAATGAAATTAACAAAACATAATGATGCTCTGGTACATTTGGCAGGGGTTAGTAGTTACTTTCAGCTTTGCACGTCATACACACTCCCCCCCACATCTTGCCAAAACGTACTATGACACCATTGATTTACAAATATTACATGCCTTTCATCACATACCATAAAGCCCAGTCGTACCAAAACATCACTGAGGGGATGGTGTAACCATTATCTGTATGTGGACCCTAACAAGCACATTTGCCCTTCTCCTGGGTCTTGGGCTCTGTGATGTCTGTGTGACCACTGTGTCCATTGGATCGCACAGTTCCATCAGGGATCCAGGACTTGTCCACGCAGCGCTCCATCCTCTTCATGATGAGGTCCAGCAGGACATCCACAGCCTGGCTAACAAACTGCCCGTTAGCTGCACTTGTCTCAAAGTAAGGGATTCTGCACGGGAAGGAGAGCAACACATAAGAACATTGACTGATATGTCTCTGAATGAGGCAAACTATCTACCTACAACCTGAATAAGTTTTGATCTAATTGAAAGCTTTACTCTAAGACAGAATCTAGTTCTCAGCAGCTGAAAAGAAATCAAGATTGAAAGAAAATTATTGTTTGGGTGTTTGTTTTTCGTCTTGAAACATGCACTATAGCAGTGAAAGATGCATATTTGAAATAGTAGAGGAGCATGGCTCTCTAAAAACCACATTGGATTTCAGACTGGTGGAGCCATCGGATCACATAATGTTAAAAAATAACGACACTGTAACCAAATCTGACATATGAGTCGTATCTAGTCAACCATGACAACTCAATATGATGTGCATCTGGAAGAGAGACCAGACTCCTCTGTTGAGTTAGGACAGATGGCTACCTGTATGATATTCAGCAATAACATTATGACTGGGCTATGTAAATCTGATTACCCGTCCTAAAACTTTAAATATGCCGTCACTTAGATATTTTCCGTGCACAAGATGGACATTCAGCTCACCATAACATCTTTTTAACATAACATGATCATAACTAAGTACTGGGGGCTCGATTTTTGGCTGGCCTTAAGTGCGTGCAATTGTCAAAACGCACGCTCGTTTGCAATTTAGACCTGTTAAAGCCAGAGCTGTTCTATTTTCAAACCCTAGCGCCAGGATTGGTAATTTACCTGTCGTATGAGCTCGCTTGCGATGAGGTGGGAGGGGTGGCAATATCCAATTGGTGTCCTTAAAAACGTGCCCCAAAGTGGCAATTTCAGTATGCACTGGTGGGGATATTTAAGACCAACCGAAAGCTGGTCGTAGCTAACGCGGTTGGATACGGCATGGATATTGACAACGGAAGCGCAGCCTATCCACCCCTGACGCACAGTGCCCATATGCACATGGAACAAGAGATACGGTCTTTTTTTAGTGTTCCCATATACTTTTTGTATTGATTTGTTGTTCAAAAAAATTCAAGACACGCTCCTCCAAACGTATTTAAACAATTCAGTCCTATTATGCAGTATCAACGGTAGACCTAGGCTATATCTTTCTTATTGAGAATGTGCCTCACACAAACAATACAATTTAAGGCAGACTATTTTTTTTAGGCACGATATCTAAAGGCCTATACTGATTGAAGCCTATTATAACAAGGTTGACTGTCAACACTCAAAATAGAGCAAACACTGGATGTGTTTGTTTTTTTACTCGTGTTATCACTTGTTACTGTAGCCTATGCTATTAAATAAACTATTATCAATCTACAATGGTCTAGGACAGAATATTCCGTGCCCCCAGCCAAATTGGAGTTGATGACAATGCAAAGACCTTCAATAACCTACAGAACTTGAGACTAACACATGCAGCCTTGATTGGCCAGTGAGTGGTCAAGTCCTCCTCCCACCTACAATTTGTTTATTCATAAATTTAAAAAACAACCATTTCGCGCCACCGCCAGCTATTGCGCTCATAATAACAGCTGTGAAAATAGCAAAAATATTAGACACACCCCTCCACCTATAGAGCTACCCCCAGCGCTTATATTTACCATTGCGTTAGGTTTTTTAAAAATAGAGTCCGTAGTCTCTTACGACATGGCGTTTGACCCCAAATATGGTGCATTTGTTAGTTTTAGCAAAACATAGGAGGTCCATATCTAATCCCTTTATATTCACTAAATGTGTAATTTCAGGCCACAAGCAGGATACTTTACATGGATGTGTAAATATTTGCCTTTCCAGAAAGACCAACCTAGCCTAACATTTTGTATTGTTCAAGATTCTCCTGCACAGCCTTGAGTAAACACACATCAGCCACTGCCTTCTTGGCAAATGTTTCAGGGAGGGTTAGTCACACATACCCATACTTCTCTGCCAGCTCACGGGCCTCATCTTCACGGACTGCCCTCTGCTCCAGCAGGTCACACTTGTTGCCACAGAGTACAATGTCTGGATTCTCGCAGTAAGCGTGCATCTGTAATTGACCTAAAAGTGAATAAGCCAGTCATCAGCCCACCAGTCGTGATTGAAAGATAGTGGTTAAGACACTGCACATTTCTTTGGAAGTCAACATGAGATTGTGGTTGTCAGGATCTACATGTAGAGGACTTACTCATCCAATTTCTGACATTAAGGAAACTCTGCTCATTGGTGAGGTCAAACAGGAGGAGGAAGCCCATCGCATCTCGGAAGAAAGCTGTCGTCAAACTCCGAAACCTGACACCACACAAGAAAAAACACCTTGTAAAGAGCTTCATTCAGCTTGAAGAAAGTAAGCAATTGAAAGCTGCCAACAACTACCTGAGAGCCAGTGAGGGCTTGAGCAAGAGTGTCAGTGGGAGATGAGTTTTGGATTACCTCTCCTGCCCCGCCGTGTCCCACAGCTGAACATGAATCCTCTGTCCTCTGCCTGCTGCCCCATCTGGACCATTTGATTTGTATACCTGTCAGACAGAGAGAGAGTTATTATACCCATATAAAGCAGTGTGAGGTCATTCTGGCTATGAGGCCCTAAAAATATACTTTCCTATTGGTCATCCTACATATATTATCTTGCAACCCAAAGTGAACCTAAACATTTAGATGGAAAATGTTTGCCCTGATAATCTCTACAATATACACAGCATGAGTGATTATGCTTAAATGACCCTGGTGTTTGGTTATGTGGTGTGAAGTGTTTATTTTCTAGGAGGGTGCTGCTGAACTCAAGTGATATTAGTCATCCTTTCCTGGTCTGGGAGTTCCTCAGATTGCTGCGACACCCACACATACTGGTACATCTGCAGGTTCATATGTTTCAGACTCATCCCCTACAAAAAAACAGTTCTACCACTACCTTTCACACTGTGAGGAGTAATGCTTTTAAGCTCCTACTTAATTTCCATGGTTAATAGTAAACCTGCACTACAAAAACTTTCACATGGAATAATTGGCCATTTCAAATGTTAACTCTTTCAACCAAGCAGCATACTATCTGGTCATTACGGGTGGTAGGGGAGTACCTGTATGTGAATAATTAAATTCATGGTTTCTCACACACACACACACACACACACACACACACACACACACACACACACGTGACAAATTGTATGACTAGGGCAATCAACTTACCACTCGTTTTTCTCTGAAATCAATGCCCACTGTAGTGATGAATTTGGAGTTAAACTTTTTGTCTGTGTACTGGTAGAGAAAGCTGGTTTTCCCTACTCCAGAATCACCAAGGGCTAGGAATTTGATGAGGTAGTCATAGTCCCCATCAGACATAGTGAGTGCTTATTTCAGACCTGAAAACCAGACAAAGAAACCAAACATTGAAGGAAGCAATTTAAAATCTGTGCACATATCCTGATGCAAATTTAAAACCGAGACTGTAGATAATCATTTGTAAACTAAACTATATATACACACACACACGTATGTGGACACCCCTTCAAATTAGTGGATACAGCTATTTTAGCCACACCTGTTGCTGACAGGTGTATAAAATCGAGCACACCGCCGTGCAATCTCCATAGACAAACATTGGCAGTAGAATAGCCTTAGTGAAGAGCTCAGTGACTTTCAACATGGCAACGTCATAGGATGCCACCTTTCCAACAAGTCAGTTTGTCAAATTTCTGCCCTGCTAGAGCTGCCCTGTTCAACTGTAAGTGCTGTTATTGTGAAGTGGAAACGTCTAGGAGCAAGAATGGCTCAGCCGCGAAGTAGTAGGCCACACAAGCTCAAAGAACGGGACCATAAAAGTAGTCTATCCTCGGTTGTAATGCTCATTACCGAGTTCCAAACTTTCTCTGGAAGCAACGTCGGGAGCTTCATGAAATGGGTTTCCATGGCCGAGCAGCCGCACACAAGCCTAAGATCACCATGCGCAATGCCAAGCATCAGCTAGAGTAGTGTACAGCTCCAAGCCATTGGACTCTGGAGCAGTGAAAACACGTTCTCTGGAGTGATGAATCAAGCTTCACCATCTGGCAGTCTGACAGACGAATCTGGGTTTGGCGGATGCCAGGAGAACACTACCCCAATGCATAGTGCCAATTGTAAAGCTTGGTGGAGGAGGAATAGTGGTCTGGGGCTGTTTTTCATGGTTTGGGCTATGCCTCTTAGTTCTAGTGAAGGGAAATCTTAATGCTACAGCATAAACCCCATCGAACACCTTTTGGATGAATTGGAACGCCGACTGAGCCAGACCTAATCGTCCAACATCAGTGCCTGACCTCACTAATGCTCTTGTGGCTGAAAGGAAGCAAGTCCCTGCAGCAATGTTCCAACATCTAGTGGAAAGCTTTCCGAGGCTGGGGGGGGGGGATGATGGACGAGCACTTTTGGTCATGTAGTGTTTTTCAAATCATGAGCGCATTTTCAGAATGGTTTCTACTACATAATCACAACATAAAACAGTTTCCAGGGCCTTAAAAAGCGCAGATTTTTACACTAGCAGGGTAGAGTGCCTGCGAAACAGTTGACCCGAGGACAACATTTTTAGAGCTATGTTGGAGACAGACACGCCTGTCTGTCTTTTGAGAGCCTAGCCTACTGCTCTCTTCTCATGGTCATGTAAGTATGCTGACACAGTAACAGGAAACACAAATGTTTTATGTGAAAGAAACTACATTCGCCTCTATGCATGTTCAGTAAGGAAATACTCAAACTTAGATCCTGCTATAACCGCATCCGCAGTGAACTTTCACCTGTTTGCTTGGTAAAAGTGGATAATCTCCTATTTGGGGCAACTGTTACAGATTGAAACTCTACATGAGAGGATTAATTGTGGGTAATTTTGCAAATAAGACTAAGAATTAGGCAATTGAACAACAGACTAAAAATTCACAAGAAAAACAAGTTATTCCATAAGAGTTGTCACAATAGAGTTCAAATTGTATTGAGCTGAAATTTTCACTGGCATGATTGGTCCTGGTCCATAAATAGTAAATAAATAAATCAGAATTAATCAATGTGTTTTTGATAGATACAAAATATGTATTACACAAAGCTATAGTGCCATGCATTACTACAGAGTTATTATAGCATAGCTAGAAAGTTGAGGCCTGTGAATGAGAAAGACTGTGGTGGACACAAGATGAACTGAACACAGATATCCATCAAATTATATTCAAGAGAACAAGCTGGATGTGATTCCCACTGAAAGCAGAGTCCATCACATGACCACGGTATGAAAAGGCATTCTTTCACTCTGTCCAGCACTAAAGCCCTCATCCTGAGCAATAAGCTGCTTAAAGTCTGGAGCAAAATCAAGTTCTGTGATGAAAACACTGTGACTGGACTAGTGGTACCCCATCTCCAGCCTCTCTGAGCTGTTCCCAAGTGGGAAATGGAATAGCCAGGCTTACATTCTAAAGGCTTATATATGGGCCGACTTATGTTTCACAGCACAACTGCACAGTACTACCTGCACACACAAATCGATTGACCTCGTCAAGCAAAAAGGACAGTCAACTGTATTATTAAGTAAATGATATGTCTCAAATCTCTTGGTCGCCAGGCAGTTCATGCTGGTATAAGGGTACACCATCTGGCCAGCAGGGACACATTTACAGAGGCTTTCCCCAGAGAAACAGGCCCCCAGGCTTGCGGACAGCCCTGCTCTTTCGAAGGTTAGGATCACTGAGGCGGCACCAGTCGCCTCCAATGGTAATCAGATTAACTGCAGAAGTTCATGTGCAACCAGGCTGCTACAGAGGATGCTAATCATGTAGGCCAAAGGCTTACAGTCTATAGTGAAAGTCTACAGACCCCTTGCACTGTCTTCACATTTAGTTGCCTTAAAATGTTATCTAAAACGCAAGTGTTAATTATTTTTGCAGTTACCTGTATGTTGCCATAAGAGTCGGGCAAAGTTGGTAGAATCTTATTCAAAATTATACACAGCTGTTACGGCTGCCAAAGGGGCTTCCACCAAGCATTAACTCTGGTGTGTTAAGACATAGGCAATCAATAAATATTTTTTACAATTAGGAAAATGTTCTATAAATTTATATTTATAAAAAAAAAATGTGGAAAGATTATGTAGATCTGTAGGGAAAAATGTAATCCTTTTTGGATTTAATTTTAAGGTGGCACAATGTGAATACAGTGCAAGGGGTGTGTAGACTTTCACTAGGCACTGTATCATTGAACTGCCTATCCTTCCCTAAGCTACAGCCTGTAGAGAAAAAACACAAAAAGACTAAATTACATATTTTCATCTAATTATGCTAAATGAGGGCGCTTTAGTTTTTTTTTTGTGAAATAATTTTTGGGATAACAAGTAGCAGGTTTGGTAAAAATAGGTGGCATAGGACAAAGGACAGAGGGCGCTGTTTTCACTTTGGGGGGAAATCGTGCCCAATTTAAACGGCCTCGTACTCAATTCTTGCTCGTACAATATGCATATTATTATTACTACTGGATAGAAAACACTCTAGTTTCTAAAACCGTTTGAATTATATCTGAGAGTAAAACAGAACTCATTTGGCACAAACTTCCTGACCAGGAAGTGGAAAGTCTGAAAACTATGCTCTGTTCTAGGTCCTGCCTATAAATGGGCATGATACGTATTAGTATACATGCACGTCATACACCTTCCCCTAGATGTCAAGAGGCAGTGAGAGAAGAAATGGAGTGTTTATCTTGGTCTGAGTTGGAATAAATCCTCTTGGAATGACGTGTCACCCATTTCCTGTTTTCAGGAAGGCGCGAGAAGGAACCGGGGATTGCCTTCTGAAAAGCTGTCGTTATAGGCGACTACTATCTCCGGCTTTGATTTTATTTGATACATGTGACAATATCATCGTAAAGTATGTTTTTTCAATATAGTTTAATCAGATTATTGAAATTTTTTCGGGAGTTTTGCCGTGTTCCGTTCTCTTCCGTTTGTTGACATGGAGAGATTCGCGCCACTTGGCAAGTGTGCTTGCTAAATCGAGAGGGAAAAAGGCCGTTCTAAATCCAAACAACGATTGTTCTGGACAAAGGACCCCTTGTACAACATTCTGATGAAAGATCAGCAAAAGTAGGACCCATTTTATGATGCTATTTCATATATCTGTCGAACATGTGCTAGTCGTTTGCGCCCAGCTTTTGGGTACTCTCTCGCTATAACTAAGCTGGATGTCGTAATGAAGTTATTTTTAGAATTCTAACACGGCGATTGCATTAAGAACTAGTGTATCTATCATTTCCTATACAACATGTATTTTTTAGTTATGTTTATGAATAGTCATTTGGTCAGAATATGTGTCAGAAAAAGTGTCAGAAAAATATCCGGACGTTGTGGGAAAAAGATGCTACCTTAGCACAATGTATAACCACTGATTTCAGCTCTAAATATGCACATTTTCGAACAAAACATAAGTGTATGTATAACCTGATGTTATAGGACTGTCATCTGATGAAGCTTATCAAGGTTAGTCAAAAATTATATATCTTTTGCTGGTTTGTCACGATCGCTAACTTTTACTACTGGGGAATGGCTTGTGTTTCTGGCTATTGTGGTAAGCTAATATAACGCTATATTGTGTTTTCGCTGTAAAACACTTAAGAAATCGGAAATATTGGCTGGAATCACAAGATGCCTGTCTTTCATTTGCTGTACACCATGTATTTTTCAGAAATGTTTTATGATGAGTATTTAGGTATTTGACGTTGGTGTCTGTAATTATTATGGCTGCTTTCGGTGCAATTTCTGATTGTAGCTGCAATGTAAACTATGATTTATACCTGAAATATGCACATTTTTCGAACAAAACATAGATTTATTGAATAACATGTTATAAGACTGTCATCTGATGAAGTTGTTTGTTGGTTAGTTTGGTTGGTTCTTGGTTAGTTAGGTTGGCTTTGTGCATGCTACCTGTGCTGTGAAAAATGTCTGTCCTTTTTTGTATTTGGTGGTGAGCTAACATAAATATACGTGCTGTTTTCGCTGTAAAACATTTTAAAAATCGGACATGTTGGCTGGATTCACAAGATGTGTACCTTTCATTTGCTGTATTGGACTTGTTAATGTGTGAAAGTTAAATATTTCTAAAAAATATATTTTGAATTTCGCGCTCTGCCTTTTCAGTGGAATGTGGGAGGAGTTCCACTGGCGGAACACCAGAGCAGTACAGGTTAAAAAAATTAAATACATTTTATGAAATGTTTAGTCCTGAGACTAATCTTATCACAGCTTCTACAAGGAAGCCTGAACGGCTGTGATTACGTGTTGCAGATGAGCAGCAAAATAAGGTTGTTTGAGGAAGCCCACTACAGTGACTGCAGTATGAAATATTTTAACAAGGTGTGAAATACAACCTTGCAAGTTAGACATTACAGCATCTTGAGTAGGCCTTCTGCACTTGTTTATGAGTGAAATCACTATGCACTGACTGGCTAGTTCTACCTCACTGCCTGTCACTGATATCAGGTAAATATTAAATTCAGATTCCCTACACATTTGTTCAGGAATTTGCTCATGCGTCACAAATTATTTGATTCACATCGCTGCCCCTGCCCATTTCTAAAACAGAAGATCCAAACTGAGCTCATACACAAACAAGGATCAGCCTTAGTCCTCTTCAAAAAGGTGTTTCAAAGTTATTGTATGTTTACTTTTAAACATAAACTTCAAGTGAAAGTGATTAAAAGAGAAGGCTTTAGGCAAAGCCCTGTTCTCTGGTGGTGCGGATTTCACACTAGTTGGAGGAGGGCACCTCAGATTATGTGCCAGAGCAGTAGAGCTGAAGTACCCACCCTGGGCAGTTGGCCAACTATAATGGCGAACTCCTCGAATGAGGATATGCAGATGACATGAACTTAAACTGCACAAGATGAAGGGTGTTGCAGTACCACAATAATACAGCACTCATCTCAGATGTATTGACAGAATGACTTGCCAATATGCATCTGAAATATCACCAGGTTTCATCATGTTCAGGACTGGAAGCACTATTTTGTAACATTCCGAGTATGAATATGTTGTATATATCTGTAAGTGAAGAGACGTTATTCTGATGATGAGAAATGGTTTACAGATTATGATGGGCGGCAGGTAGCCTAGTGATTAGAGCGTTGGTCCAGTAACTGAAAGGTCGCTAGTTTGAAGACACTTAAGCCTAAATTTTTTCAGGGGCCGCTGGACAATGGTGACCCTGGCCATGACCCCACTCCAAGGGTGTCTCAGGTGGAGTGAGGATATTTAAAAACACATTTCCAATTCACAAATGCGTATTAATATACACTTGTACATGTGTGAAATAGGAAAACAAGTATTTGATTATGGTTATCAGTAGAAACATTTCAAACACACATACCTGCATGCACGCACACAGAGAAGAAAACAATTGATTAGCTGACGCAAACCCTACTTGAAACATAAAACATCTAATAACCCCCAGCTCAGCTGGTCATCATGTAGCTGTCCTGACTGGTCATGTTTTACTCTACCATTGACCCTGTTTAATAACCATATCTCCTAGGTTGTTCACAAGCGCAATTGCTCAAATCTCAGACTAGACAGAGGTCTATCTTTGAATAGCTGACAGGCGTAAAGTAAACTAAAGACAACCTAAAAGTTAATTTAGAATAAATTGGTTTATCATGTTCCGAATGTGTTTAAACCTTGACAAAATAAAAATGTATTAACACAAAGACAAACGTTTTTAGTTAGGTGTCCATTTTGGGTTTGGTCTGAGCTGATGTTTTTTCTGCATGGCATGTCTCCAGCCAAAATGCCAGACTCGTATCCCTAAGATACCATACCAAGATAGTGAGGTAGACAGACACCTGTTGATGTTTCACCAGCCAAATGAATGCAGGTTTATGGATAGATAAACCTAGATAAATGTAGCCAATACAAGGGTTGTAATTATGAGGTCCCATTACACGTTAACAGTTTCGCTCTTCATTGTTGCTTCCACTGGAAAACTATTAAATAAGGTGTGATACATTCAACTCCGATGACGTCACACTTTTTATATTGTAATGCGAAAACCTATTTGACATTGCAAATTGGCATAGACCTGTGTAGCCTATATTAGCCTACTATACCAAAAGGTTATTGCGCTATCAAACAGTGATCAAATAAATGATTAAATTGATACACAAAACACGATAGAGAAAGCCACATGTACCACCAGGAGATACGTCTTACCGTCCTAACTGATGCCAAAACGCTTTACTTAAAACCCTTTCCTTCAGTTAAGTTGCCTCATGGGTGAAATGTTCTTAATAATCATTTCATAATTAATAAACTATTAAGACCGAAATCCGATTTTTTCTATGTCAGACGGTTTTGTTATATATATATATATATATTAATAAATAAGTATTCTGTGATGTATAGAAAGTATAATATTGGGATGCCACCTCAACATTTTATACATTTAAATGCTATATCTGACATGGTACAAGTATCTTATTTTTTTAAAGCCCATAACCATGTGTGTGAGGTGTACATTTGTTTCAAAGTAGATTTGTTTAAGACTACCAAGAAACACTGAGGCTGATTTAGCCCACTGCAGTATAATGGCTAAAACTAAAATTAAATGTAATTTGATAGGAAAATGTTACATCAATTCCCAATGAAAGTGTCGCATTCCTACCCTACTAAGTACAGGCTCCTGTTTTACAATGTAGGTCTATCTAATTTAAGAGTTCACCTCCGAGTTAGAATTCACTCCAAGGCAACTATAAAACCGGACACATCGCATTATGTAAAAACACAAAAAATGTCATTGCAATTTCAGTAGCCTTGGCTTCAAGTAGGCCCAGTAAATGTGAGCAGGAAATAACTTCGTTTCAGCCTCAGCTCAGTGAAAATGCAGGTGGTCGTTATACGATGAAGTAACCCCATCCTGAGAAAAAAAAAATAATATGTTGCAATTATAGCTGTCGATAGAAACAAATCCGCTAAACAGCTCCATATGCCGAGACACATTTATCACGCTAACTTTATTTCGAGAAATTCAACTTACCAGTGTCTGTGCGTCACTTTCTTTCTTGGTGTTTCGTGTAGAAGCGCCCTATCAAAAGCGATGACAATTTGATTTTTAAATTTAAAAAAGAACTCACTAAATAGAGTTTACTAAGTCCTTTCGATCCATTTGTTGCATGAACCCTCTTCACAATCAACGTAACATCACTTCCCGTTCAGTTGAAGTGAGCCAGCCCCTCCCTCTCTCGCCAACCCATAAAAGACCTCGCTCGGAACGGAAAACGACCCTACCCGCTCAGGAGTATTCTTTTGGAACTACACTTTGATCACACCCACAGCTTCATTGCATTTTGGTACACCAGAATTACATTCATTTCCAATGAAACGCTGCGTTTGCCTTGCAACATTGCGTTGCAGAGGCAGTTGCAGTGCATACGTTGGAGTTATCGAACGTATGCGTCAAACTGTATGCGTAAAAGGCTACTTTTGCTGCATACATATCCAGATGATGCTGCATACTATTTTGCGCCATGACACTGTCGGTGTGTTCGAAGTGACACACAGGGTTGGGGAGTAATGCTTCTAACACACCGACAGTGTCATTGCATAAAATTGTACGCAGCATCATCTGGATATGTATGAAACAAAAGTTCAACATTCACCTTCTGCTACCATTTCTGTCAAGCCGTTTACGCATACAGTTTGACGCATACGTTCGATAAATCCAATGTATGCAATTCTGCAGGGCAAACGCAGCGTTTCATTGGAAAATAATGTAATTCTGGTGTACCAAAATGCAATAACTGTAAGGGATCGAAGTAAGGGATTACAAAAACCGCCAACTGTAATCTGTTACCAGCAAAAATATGGTCATCAGATTATAAATAATTTTGAAAAACTAGATGATTACTTCGAGGATTACTTTTAAATTCAGAAAGAACGTTTGTGGAAAAAAACTTGACACCTGTTCTCTCAATGATATTCAAATCAGCATTGAAAAAAAGGAGCACGTTTAAGTTTGTTCCACCTGAGCGAGTCTGACCACAAGTCAGAGATCACTATGATTTTTTTTTTATTTCACCTGTATTTAACCAGGTAGGCCAGTTGAGAACAAGTTCTCATTTACAACTGCGATCTGGCCAAGATAAAGCAAAGCAGTGCGACAAAAACAACAG
This sequence comes from Salvelinus namaycush, assembly GCF_016432855.1. NCBI lineage: Eukaryota > Metazoa > Chordata > Actinopteri > Salmoniformes > Salmonidae > Salvelinus > Salvelinus namaycush. The sequence goes on along the minus strand of NC_052336.1, from coordinate 14,831,550 downwards.
AGTTACACATGGGAAGAAAAAAAACGTACAGTCAATAACACAAGAGAATAATCTATATACAGTGTGTGCAAATGTAGTATGATTAGGGAGGTAAGGCAAATAAATAGGCCATAGTGGCAAAATAATTACAATTTAGCATTAACACTGGAGTGATAGATGTGCAGATGATGATGTGCAAGTAGAGATACTGGGGTGCAAAGAGCAAAAATAAATAACATGGGGGTGAGGTAGTTGGGTGGGCTATTTACAGATAGGCTGTGTACAGGTGCAGTGATCAGTAAGCTGCTCTGACAGTTGATGCTGAAAGTTAGTGAGGGAGATATAAGCTTCAGTGATTTTTGCAATTCGTTCCAGTCATTGGCAGCATTAGAACTGGAAAGAAAGGCAGCCAAAGGAGGAGTTGGCTTTGGGGATGACCAGTGAAATAAACCTGCTGGAGCCGTGGGTGTTGCTATGGTGACCAGTGAGCTGAGATAAGGCGGGGCTCTACCTAGCAAAGACTTACAGATGACCTGGTACCAGTGGGTTTGGTGACGAATATGAAGCGAGGGCCAGCCAACGAGAGCATACAGGTCGCAGTGGTGGGTAATACAGTTGAAGTCGGAAATTTACATACACCTTAGCCAAATACATTTAAACTCAGTTTTTCACAATTCCTGACATTTAATCCTAGTAAAAATGCCCTGTCTTAGGTCAGTTAGGATCACCACTTTACTTTAAGAATGTGAAATGTCAGAATAATGGTAGAGAATAATAATTTATTTCAGCTTTTATTTCTTTCATCACATTCCCAGTGGGTCAGAAGTTTACATACACTCAATTAGTATTTGGTAGCATTGCCTGTAAATTGTTTAATTTATGGAAGGCTACCTGAAACGTTTGACCCAAGCCTCCCACAAAAAGTTGGGTGAATTTTGGCCCATTCCTCCTGACAGAGCTGGTGTAACTGAGTCAGGTTTGTAGGCCTCCTTGCTCGCACACGCTTTTTCAGTTCTGCCCACAAATTTTCCGTAGGATTGAGGTCAGTGCTTTGTGATGGCCACTCCAATACCTTGACTTTGTTGTCCTTAAGCCATTTTGCCACAACTTCGGAAGTATGCTTGGGGTCATTGTCCATTTGGAAGACCCATTTGCGACCAAGCTTTAACATCCTGACTGATGTCTTGAGATGTTGCTTCAAAATATCCACATAATGTTCCTTCCTCATGATGCCATCTATTTTGTAAAGTGCACCAGTCCCTCCTGCAGCAAAGCACTCCCACAACGTGATGCTGCCACCGCCTTGCTTCACGGTTGGGATGGTGTTCTTCGGCTTGCAACCCTCCTCCTTTTTCCTCCAAACATAACGATGGTCATTATGGCCAAACAGTTCTATTGTTGTTTCATCAGACCAGAGGACATTTCTCCAAAAAGTACAATCTTTGTCCCCATGTGCAGTTGCAAACCGTAGTCTGGCTTTTTTTATGGCAGTTTTGGAGCAGTGGCTTCTTCCTTGCTGAGCGGCCTTTCAGGTTATGTCGATATAGGACTCGTTTTACTGTGGATATAGATTCTTTTGTACCTGTTTCCTCCAGCATCTTCACAAGGTCCTTTGCTGTTGTTCTGGGATTGATTTGCACTTTTTGCACCAAAGTACGTTCATCTCTAGGAGACAGAACGTGTCTCCTTCCTGAGCGGTATGACGGCGTCCCATGGTGTTTATACTTGCATATTATTGTTTGTACAGATGAACATTGTACCTTCAAGCGTTTGAAAATTGCTCCCAAGGATTTTCCCATGATGTCAAGCAAAGAGGCACTGAGTTTGAAGGTAGACCTTGAAATACATCCACAGGTACGCCTCCAATTGACTCAAATGATGTCAATTAGCCTATCAGAAGCTTAATTTTCTGGAATTTTCCAAGCTGTTTAAAGGCACAGTCAACTTAGTGTATGTAAACTTCTGACCCACTGGAATTGTGATACAGTGAATTATAAGTGAAATAATCTGTCTGTAAACAATTGTTGGAAAAATTACGTGTGTCATGCACAAAGTAGAAGTCCTAACCGACTTGCCAAAACTATAGTTTGTTAACAAGAAATTTGTGGAGTGGTTGAAAAACAAGTTTTAATGACTCCAAAATAAGTGTATGTAAACTTCCGACTTCAACTGTATATGGAGCTTTGGTGACAACGGATGGCACTGTGATAGCAAATTAGATGTAGTCTGAGTAGTGCTGGAGGCTATTTTGTAAATGACATCGCCGAAGTCAAGAATCGGAGGGATAGTCAGTTTTATGAGGGTATGTTTAGCAACATGAGTGAAACAGGCTTTGTTGCAAAATAGGAAGCCGATTCTAAATTAATTTTGGATTGGAGATGCTTAATGTGAGTCTGGAAGGAGAGTTTACAGTCTAGGTATTTGTAGACGCCTAGGTATTTGTAGTTGTCCACATATTCTAAGTCGGAACTGTCCAGAGTAGGGATGCTAGTCGGGAAGGCGGGTGTGGGCAGCTATCGGTTGAAAAGCACGCATTTAGTTTTACTAGCATTTAAGAGCAGTTGGAGGCCACGGAAGAAGTGTTGTATGGCATTGAAGCTCGTCTGGAGGTTTGTTAACCGTGTCCAAAGGTATATAGAATGGTGTCGTCTGTGTAGAGGTAGATCAGAGAATCACCAGCAGCAAGAGCGACATCATTGATATACACACAGAGAAAAGTGTCGGCCTGAGATTTGAACCCTGCGGCACCCACATAGAGACTGCCAGAGGTTCGGACAACAGGCCCCCCGATTTGACACACTGAACTCTGTCTGAGAAGTAGTTGGTGAACCAGGCGAGGCAGTCATTTGAGAAATCAAGGCTGTTGAGTCTGCAGATAAGAATGCGGTGATTGACAGAGACGAAAGACTTGGCCAGGTCGATGAAGACGGCTGCACAGTACTGTCTTTTATCAAGTGCGGTTATGATATCAATGACACACCAAATGTGTTTGATGGATCGCGGGAAAAAAGCAGGAATAGGCTTTTGTTGGCTACAGTCCAAACTGTCTTCCGATGGTGCGACTGCTGTCGGCATCCAAAGATTATCCAACTTCAATAAACATTTGAATGTAAAGTTGACAGCAATGGTGTAGTCTACAGCGATATGGATATCACTTATTATTGATGTCTACATAGCACATTGATGTGAATCACACTGCTGCTCTATGATGTAGCTATTTGCGCCTTACATATTGTGGTTGCTGTGGATAGTTGTTAACAAATCTAAATTTGTATTTGAACCCAATAATGGTTGAATTCAATTACTTTAAGCTGCCTATCAATCATTGTTTTTGAAACCAGTGGACAGCCAGTAAAAAACGCACTCTTGCAACAGCTGCATAGTGCGGATCCAAGCCTATGGAATAAAAGTGTTTTTTTATTGCTCAATCTAATTCATGCTGATAAAAAATAAAATATCATAGGCCTAATGGACACATGCTCAAACTTGCACACTTTTGATAGACTTAAAAGGGCAATCTGTACTATAGTTGCTACATCCATTTTTGTATATCATTGATTCTTGAAGAATATCATTTATAAATGACTCCTGAGCTTAGTTTAACTGTCACACTCAATGAAAACCCAAAATATAAGCTTGTTTTACTCCAATGTTTGTAAACATTGTAAATGTAAACAAACACTGTATAGCCTCATAACATGGTTAAAACCAAAAGAGGCGGGGCAACCGTTTTGTTATTGTTTCATCTGTGGATTTGCCCTTTAAAACAGCTGCATATCATCAAGATATCAAGTGTCACAAAAAAAAGGTAAACAATAGGCCTATAGCAAATGCAGCATATGGCATTCATTTGTCACATGTAAATAGCACCTTTCAGTAGTGCTCAAAGCATGACATTCCATGAGCGCAGTGAGCCCAATCAGTCCTCCATGACAAAATCAGAAACAGAGTAGGGCTGGCTAATAAGTCCTTAGTTTTGGGGTCATGCTCAGGTAAAACAATTTGGCTAATCTATACTTCCAAGTCCTATTCTTCAAGATCAAGGGGTATAACATTTATTGGAATGACTGGAATTCTGATAGACTGGTTTTTATTGTAAAGATATAATTTAATCGTATTATTATATGTAGTAGAAAGCGATGGGTTAGAAGAAGCCTACATAACCAACCCATAAAGTAAAATTGAACATCCATATATGGCCACCTATGTAAACTTTAAGATTGATTTATCCTGCAATAGATGTCGTTCAATTGGTAACATACATGTTCGTCTTCTTCTAATGCCTCTTAAGGGGAAAGTAATGTTAAAGTAAAAGAATGGAATCATATTACGTTATTTAGTTTGGGTAATCCAAAAGTTATGTTTCTGGAAAGACAGTACCGTGCAGTATCGAAGAGCCCTCACTGCTGCTCGATCATCCTATTTTTCCAACTTAATTGAGGAAAATAAGAACTCGAAATGTCTTTTTGATATTGTCGCAAAGCTAACTAAAAAGCAGCATTCCCCAAGGCTTTCACTTCAGCAGAAATAAATTCATGAACTTCTTTGAGGAAAAGATCATGATCATTAGAAAGCAAATTACGGACTCCTCTTTAAATCTGCGTATTCCTCCAAAGCTCAGTTGTCCTGAGTCTGCACAACTCTGCCAGGACCTAGGATCAAGGGAGACACTCAAGTGTTTTGGTACTATATCTCTTGACACAATGAGGAAAATAATCATGGCCTCTAAACCTTCAAGCTGCATACTGGACCCTATTCCAACTAAACTACTGAAAGAGCTGCTTACTGTGCTTGGCCCTCCTATGTTGAACATAATAAACGGCTCTCTATCCACCGGATGTGTAACAAACTCACTAAAAGTGGCAGTAATAAAGCCTCTCTTGAAAAAGCCAAACCTTGACCCAGAAAATATAAAAAACTATCGGCCTATATTGAATGTCCCATTCCTCTCAAAAATTTTAGAAAAAGCTGTTGCGCAGCAACTCACTGTCTTCCTGAAGACAAACTATTTATACGAAATGCTTCAGTCTGGTTTTAGACCCCATCATAGCACTGAGACTGCACTTGTGAAGGTGGTAAATTACCTTTTAATGGCGTCAGACCGAGGCTCTGCATCTGTCCCTGTGCTCCTAGACCTTTGTGATGCTTTTGATACCATCGATCACCACATTCTTTTGGAGAGATTGGAAACCCAAATTGGTCTACACGGACAAGTTCTGGCCTGGTTTAGATCTTATCTGTCGGAAAGATATCAGTTTGTCTTTGTGAATGGTTTGTCCTCCGACAAATCAACTGTAAATGTCGCTGTTCCTCAAGGTTCCGTTTTAGGACCACTATTGTTTTCACTATATATTTTACCTCTTGGGGATGTCATTTGAAAACATAATGTTAACTTTCACTGCTTTGCGGATGACACAGCTGTACATTTCAATGAAACATGGTGAAGCCCCAAAATTGCCCTCGCTGGAAGCCTGTGTTTCAGACATAAGGAAGTGGATGGCTGCAAACGTTCTACTTTTAAACTCGGACAAAACAGAGATGCTTGTTCTAGGTCCCAAGAAACAAAGAGATCTTCTGTTGAATCTGACAATTAATCTTGATGGTTGTACAGTCGTCTCAAATAAAACTGTGAAGGACCTCGGCGTTACTCTGGACCCTGATCTCTCTTTTGACGAACATATCAAGATGGTTTCAAGGACAGCTTTTTTCCATTTACGTAACATTGCAAAAATCTGAAATTTTATGTCCAAAAATGAGGCAGAAAAATGTATCCATGCTTTTGTTACTTCTAGGTTAGACTACTGCAATGCTCTACTTTCCGGCTACCCGGATAAAGCACTAAATAAACTTCAGTTAGTGCTAAATACGGCTGCTAGAATCCTGACTAGAACCAAAACATTTGATCATATTACTCCAGTGCTAGCCTCCCTATACTGGCTTCCTGTTAAGGCAAGGGCTGATGTCAAGGTTTTACTGCTAACCTACAAAGCATTACATGGGCTTGCTTCTACCTATCTTTCCGATTTGGTCCTGCCGTACATACCTACACATACGCTATGGTCACAGGACGCAGGCCTCTTAATTGTCCCTAGAATTTCTAAGCAAACAGCTGGAAGCAGGGCTTTCTCCTAAAGAGCTCAATTTTTATGGAATGGTCTGCCTGCCTACCCATGTGAGAGACGCAGACTCGGTCTCAAACTTTAAGTCTTTATTGAAGACTCATCTCTTCAGTAGGTCCTATGATTGAGTGTAGTCTGGCCCAGGAGTGTGAAGGTGAACGGAAAGTTACTGGAGCAACGAACCGCCCTTGCTGTCTCTGCCTGGCCGGTTCCCCTCTCTCCACTGGGATTCTCTGCCTCTAACCCTATTACAGGGGCTGAGTCACTGGCTTACTGGTACTCTTCCATGCCGTCCCTAGGAGGGGTGCGTCACTTGAGTGGGTTGAGTCACTGACGTGGTCTTCCTGTCTGGGTTGGCGCCCCCCTTGGGTTGTGCCGTGGCGGAGATCTTTGTGGGCTATACTCGGCCTTGTCTCAGGATGGTAAGTTGGTGGTTGAAGATAACCCTCTAGTGGTGTGGGGGCTGTGCTTTGGCAAAGTGGGTGGGGTTATATCCTGCCTGTTTGGCCCTGTCCGGGGGTATCATCGGATGGTGCCACAGTGTCTCCTGACCTCTCCTGTCTCAGCCTCCAGTATTTATGCTGCAGTAGTTTGTGTTGGGGGGCTAGGGTCAGTCTGTTATATCTGGAGTATTTCTCCTGTCTTATCCGGTGTCCTGTGTGAATTTAAGTATGCTCTCTCTAATTCTCTCTTTCGGAGGACCTGAGCCCTAGGACCATGCCTCAGGACTACCTGGCATGATGACTCCTCCTGTGATTACTATTATTTGACCATGCTGGTCATTTATGAACATTTGAACATCTTGGCCATGTTCTGTTATAATCTCCACCTGGCACAGCCAGAAGAGGACTGGCCACCCCTCATAGCCTGGCTCCTCTCTAGGTTTCTTCCTAGGTTTCGGCCTTTCTATGGAGTTTTTCCTAGCCACTGTGCTTCTACACCTGCATTGCTTGCTGTTTGGGGTTTTAGGCTGGGTTTCTGTACAGCACTTTGATATATCAGCTGATGTAAGAAGGGCTATTTAAATACATTTGATTTTAATTTGATTACAATTTTGAACAGGTAACTAGTAACTGTAACGGATTACAATTATAAAGTAACATACCCAACCCTGCTGACACATTACTGGATTTGTGAGATCTTTCAGTAGCAGAAGGGATTTTATTTAACATTAAAATTCACATCTAATTTATACACCAAACCACAAATTAACTGAAATGATTCCTTGACAGCCACTTCTGCATAGGCCGCTGACTGTCCCACACTCTCCTACACAGTTCTATTGATTTCATACTGTCCAGGCCCCTCGGGCACATTGTTGCTATCTCTAGACTGTCCTTGGCTTTCAGGCATCCAATTGTCCTCAGTTTGACTCAAAGTCTCTGGAACAGAGTTATTGTGCTGGGGCTCAAACATGGGTCTATATATATAAACTCCCCCAGCAACTCCTAGCACAGTGGCAAAGGCTATCTGTGCAAAGGGTATCCTTCGTCGAAACATGTTCTCTCTGGATCAGGAGTCCCACCTACACTTGCATCGATGATCCTGGAAGAATAGAAGAGGTTACCCAAAAGCTTTGCTTTGTATTGTCACACTGATGTTGTACATTACGTTTTTGCAGGAAGCACACAAAGCTTTCTTCATGGGGCTCAATTGTGCAGTAGAATGTCCTATCAAAAGTTTAAATCACGTGGATGATGTGACATTACCAAGCTGCTACATATGCAGAGAAGGAAATGTAAGCATTTATAAAACATTGTGTGCATGATACAGCATTAGTGATGTAAACGCGAACCTCAGCTACATACAGCATATGAATAATAATGACATGAATTGTTGTACGTCCCTGTGGTGTCAGATTCTTTGTAAACATGCGACATTGCAAAACTCTCCACTCATACTCAACCAGATCCTGCGCTACTACACTTACACGAATGTTAATTGGTTATCCTAACCTGCTGTATAAATTCTAACCTGCTACAAAAAGTCAACTTTCACAAAAACTGTATCCCTCTAGACAAAACCGTAGGTTGTTAGCCATAGCTAGCTAGTGAGAGACAAATGACACACAAATCTTGTGTTTTCATAATTTTTCTTGCTTTAACATAACTCACCCCGATCTTTTATGAAGTGTGTTTAGACCAAACCGTCTACAATTCTAACAATTAAACAACTAACGCTGGCTAGAAAGCGTCGTTTAGTTTGAGTGCAAAGGTCGAACATACATCTACGGCGAATGAAACGGGACAAGATAAAGGACAATAAACTTAAAATGCGATTTGGGACTTGTATGATTCATCCCCATAAAATGCATATCATAATTTATTCAATCAATTGTATGTTCTATACGTGGTACAGATAACATTGCAAGCTGTATAATTTTACATCACCGATATGTAACACAATAATGATATCTTGACAATAGCATTTACTTTCCTAGGAATCGTCTGACGTCATCTACCTAGGAATCGTCTGACGTCATCTACCTCAGAGCACAAACACGGAACTAATGTGAATTTTGGTGCTGCTCGAATTAGCTACGTTATATGTAGTTAGTTTTAGTTTAGTTTAAGTAATGGAAAAGATTCGTGCACGCTTAAATATTGGAAACAAAGCAGAGCCTGTTAAACTGAGGAAACGAAAATCCCAACTATATAGTGAAGAAGAAACATGTCCTCTTGATAATGGTACAGTACAGTCGTGGCCAAAAGTTTTGAGAATGACACAAATATTAATTTTCACAAGGTCTGCTGCCTCAGTTTGTATGATGGCAATTTGCATATACTCCAGAATGTTATGAAGAGTGATCTAATGAATTGCAAGTAATTGCAAAGTCCCTCTTTGCCATGCAAATGAACTGAATCCCCTCCCCAAAATTCCACTGCATTTCAGCCCTGCCACAAAAGGACCAGCTGACATCATGTCAGTGATTCTCTCGTTAACACAGGTCTGAGTGTTGACGAGGACAAGGCTGGAGATCACTCTGTCATGCTGATTGAGTTTGAATAACAGACTGGAAGCTTCAAAAGGAGGGTGGTGCTTGGAATCATTGTTCTTCCTCTGTCAACCATGGTTACCTGCAAGGAAACTCGTGCCGTCATCATTGCTTTGCACAAAAAGGGCTTCACAGGCAAGGATATTGCTGCCAGTAAGATTGCACCTAAATCAAGCATTTATCGGATCATCAAGAACTTCAAGGAGAGCGGTTCAATTGTTGTGAAGAAGACTTCAGGGCACCCAAGAAAGTCCAGCAAGCGCCAGGACCGTCTCCTAAAGTTGATTCAGCTGCGGGATCGCGGCACCACCAGTACAGAGCTTGCTCAGGAATGGCAGCAGGCAAGTGTGAGTGCATATGCACGCACAGTGAGGTGAAGACTTTTGGAGGATGGCCTGGTGTCAAGAAGGGCAGCAAAGAAGCCACTTCTCTCCAGGAAAAACATCAGGGACAGACTGATATTCTGCAAAAGGTACAGGGATTGGACTGCTGAGGACTGGGGTAAAGTCATTTTCTCTGATGAATACCCTTTCCGATTGTTTGGGGCATCTGGAAAAAAGCTTGTCCGTAGGAGACAAGGTGAGCGCTACCATCAGTCCTGTGTCATGCAAACAGTAAAGCATCCTGAGACCATTCATGTGGGGGGTTGCTTCTCAGCCAAGGGAGTGGGCTCACTCACAATTTTGCCTAAGAACACAGCCATGAATAAAGAATAGTAGCAATACATCCTCTGAGTGCAACTTCTCCCAACCATCCAGGAACAGTTTGGTGACGAACAATGCCTTTTCCAGCATGATGGAGCACCTTGCCATAAGGCAAAAGTGATAACTAAGTGGATCGGAGAACAAAACATCGATATTTTGGGTCCATGGCCAGGAAACTCCCCAGACCTTAATCCCATTGAGAACTTGTGGTCAATCCTCAAGAGGCGGGTGGACAAACAAAACCCCACAAATTCTGACAAACTCCAAGCATTGATTATGCAAGAATGGGCTGCCATCAGTCAGGATGTGGCCCAGAAGTTAATTGACAGCATGCCAGGGCGGATTGCAGGGGTCTTGAAAAAGAAGGGTCAACACTGCAAATATTGACTCTTTGCATCAACTTCATGTAATTGTCAATAAAAGCCTTTGACACTTATAAAATGCTTGTAATTATACTTCAATATTCCATAGTAACATCTGACAAAGATATCTAAAGACACTGAAGCAGCAGACTTTGTGGAAATTAATATGTGTCATTCTCAAAACTTTTGGACACGACTGTATGTTCCCTTTTTGTTATAGCAGCTATCATATTTTTAGCAGACTGAACAAATGTCAAACTGCTGTTGATGATAAAAGTTAGAATGGAAATAAAGTTTAGCTAGCTACATCAACATAAATAAGAATGTGTTCTTAACTGACTTGCCTAGTTAATTAAAGGTTAAATAAATAAATGCAAATTAAATTGAAGTACGCAACAGGTGATCCAGGAGCATGCAATTGTACTTGCAGTTTCAGAATGCTTGAGTCTTTCAAATGACTAGTTGATAATGGATGTAATTACCAATGCACATCTAACACAAGCAGCCTAATCTGACGTGTTTTTGTTTATTCTTCTTCTCCTCAGGTGTATTGGGGGTCCATGTCACTGTCTTCACTGTGGCATTTCGTCTCATCAACTGCTTCCTGGTCCAGACCAGCTTTGTCCCGGATGAGTACTGGCAGTCCCTCGAAATCGCACATCTTATGGTTTTTGAATATTCTTGCAACAATATTCTTGAGTTTAAGCAGTACCCTTCTAATAACCTTTTTGTGGACAATAGGCTGTGTATTCTGCTAAATCCTTAATAACTTCACCTATAGCTATTTGACGTGGGAGTGGACAGCAGATATAAGAGGGTTCTCCTACCCTCTCTTCTTTGCAGCTATATATAAGATATTGCACTTCTTCACCTATGACGCAGTTCAACTCTTGGTAAGTCATATTGAGTACATCTTCATATTTTGCAGCAACTTATAGTGCTGATGCGAAATGCATTGCATGTGACCCCATTGTCAAAATCTGTACAGTGTATATTGTGGATTCTGCATGTATGGCTACCTCGAGTTGTGCAGTCACTGCTTTCTGCATTGGCTGATATTAAACTCTACTGTCTTATCCAATCACTGGAGCATTCTGACGTTGCCAAATGGACAGTAAAAACAACATGGACTACTTTGTTTCTCATAACCTTTTCACTTATTCCAGTTCTGGGTAATATGGGCTGAAACCATGTGACAAAGCCTCTTTCTCTTTTTTTGTTACTAGTACCTCTGCCAGCTCTGTTCTTGGTTCACATGGCACTGCTGCACTCGGACCGTGACCAACACCATGGAGACCACACTCACAACTCTGGCTCTCTATTACTATCCTCTGCCTGGCTTTAAAACACACAACAGGTTGGACCTACACCTCTACACAACTCGAACATAAAACCATTTCACTTACTGTGCATCTAAGTATTTCCCATTACACGGAAAGTTACAAAATACCTTTACAAAAGTTATACCTTTTAATAACGCTCCATTAATAACATTCTGTTTAAAACAGATTTTGCTTGTTTTCTTTCGCACTACAAAATATTTGATCCTGGTTGCCTTGGCAGTCATTGTTCGTCCGACAGCCTTGCTTGTGTGGCCTCTGTTGGTGTACCACTTCTGGCAGGAAGATAAGAAGCTGAAACTCATAACTCACCTTTGCCTTCCCATTGGGTGAGTGCTTTGATTTGAGAAAGACCATTGTGCCTCAGCTGCAGAGTGAGGTTTTGACTGCATGTTCTATGGAAAGGTAGGAAAAGCATTGTTTAAAAAATAATAAAGTAAAGGTAATTATAAATCACAAGCTGTAATGTTTGTGTTAATTAACACAAGTGCCTTAAAACCATTTTCTCTAGCAGTGGACCCTGGTGCAGTACAACTTCCTTAAGTTTAATGTTTTTCACAACGTGGCTGAGTTCTATGGCTCTCATCCATGGCACTGGTACTTTACTCAGGGTTTTGTGGTCGTCATTGGCCCTCATCTTCCTTTCTTCCTGTATGGATGCACACTGGCTTCAAAAAGATACAGAATCATGTTAATAACAATAGTCTGGACAGTAATGGTTTACAGGTATGGTCTTTTGTCTTTCTGTGTTGTGTAAAATGCACTTACTGTAATGTATGGGCCAAAAACATCCTTACATTAGACAATTCATATCATAGGGAATTTCAGAATTTGCACGTTTTTCTTCTCAATGCAGTTGTCTTGCGCACAAGGAGTTCAGATTCATCTACCCTGTTTTGCCTTTCTGCATGGTATTTTGTGGTGAGTGCTACAATTTCCTGAAAGATTCCAATGACTGCAAGTAACCAAACTAGCAACATACAGTCATACCCTATGCACGACATGGGGTCCTCGTTTATTGCAGGTATAGCTTTGGTGAATCTGAGAACCTGGAGACGGCCTACCGCATGTGCCTTATTGGTCTCCAACCTAGTCCCAGCCCTGTACACAGTTCTGCTTCACCAGCGAGGCACACTGGATGTCATGGGTCACCTCCAGACCCTGTGTGACAACAGCGATCCTTCAACCCCGCCACTGCCTGAAGTCCTCTTTCTAATGCCCTGTCACTCTACACCTTTCTACAGGTAGTCCATTTTTGGGGGCTTTTGCATGAGTAAGAACTGTGACATGCTTATAGCTACCGAGGCAGTGCAGTAAATATTCAATATACATTTTTGTAGTCACATCCACTGTCCAATGAAGATGTATTTCCTAGAATGTCCACCAGATCTCACAGGAGACAAGAGCTATGTCGATGAAGCTGAGAGATTCTTCGCTGATCCTCATCATTGGTTGACCTCATTTCCTTATACGTCAATGCTGCCAACCCACCTGGTGTTCTTTGATGTTCTGAAGAAGGTTAGATACTCTGCATTTTGTAATTCAAGACTAATGACTAATGGCTCCTTCACTGTTACAATCACTTTTATTATTAGCTTTTTCTGTCCTCAGGAGATCTCTGCATTCTTGGAGGAGAATAGATTTATGAGAAGTACAGAAATATTCCACAGTCACGTTCCTGAAGGACGAGTTGGAAAAAGCATCCTAGTTTATCAAAGGCACTGAACAGAATGAGAATACATTTCTAAGAAGCACAAAGATTTCCCTTACTCATGTATCTCAAGGACGAGTTTGAAGAAGCATCCTAGTTTAGAAAATGCACTGAACAGAACCATCTTGACCATTGGCACAAGCCATTGGGAAGTTATATCAAAATGGATCTGTAATGTAGAGGAATAAATTATAATTAAAACTGAATAACAGATTGATCTTTTAAACACTGAAAATAATGCAACACCTAGCCAGACAGTCCACTATATTAGGGGGGGAGAAGCAATTAATATTCACTTTTTTTTTATTGGGAAGCTGCAATTAATTTAACAGCACATCTGTAAATGAAAGGAAATAAATCAGCCTTAATAAAACAAGCCATAGTTGGAATGTTACTGAACAATTTAACGACAACACAGTTGCACTTTATCTCACCATTTTAAACAAATATGTAACGTAGCAGCAAATTATAGAAATCGACTGTGGAACCAGCTTGCATTCTTGCAAGTATTTCTCAGTGGTTTTGCTACTTTTAAAGTTTTACTGCACACAACAGTATCATTGTCAGCAATTGTTTAGGCTATCATCTCACAATTATTAATTTGGAATGGAAATTAAAGTGTATTTGTCAGTGCATAACTTCTCAATGCCACTGACAAAAATTATATTTCTTTCCATTGTTGGATCCATCCAATGAATCATTATTCATTCGCAATAGGCCTACATTTAGACAATTAAAATGGTAACAGATTATTTTTTTTATTTTTTTTAAACAAGGCCCAAAAATAAGAAATGTTGTGCAAATTAGTCAGTGATGGCTCTTAAAAAGAACATGAAACAGCTGACCTGATGACAATGAATGTGTACTAGAGTTAGCTACTGTCAGATTTACTTACTGTATTCTCATGTTTAATTGCTGTAGTTAGTCATATTTAAAGACAATTCATGGCTAAATCATTGCAGCAATAATTTTCTTTGTGCGCATGAGATTAGATGCAGTCAGATACACCACCATTGACACTAACCTAAGGATTGCTTACACAACACAGGAAGCAAGGGGACATTCGGCAGCGTTAAAAGAACATTGTGCAAAATCACAAAAACAGAAGAATAAGAAGTGAAAAGGCTTTCCATCAAACACATCCTAAATAGCCTTTGCAACTACAATATCAGCCATTATTAAAACGGATTCATTAGGTAAGATTATTCTCAATATTTGGGATCAAAGGGCATAGGACCCAACTCTATTTTTACATCAGCCATGTGTCTGTCTGTGTTCCGTCCTGCTCTGCTCCACTTCCTCTCTCTTTGTGACCGGGGCCGGGCCCTCTGATTGCGCTGCTGCTGCTTGGCTAGTCTTTCTTCTTTAGTATCCGTATTTGGCACTTCAAAGGGTCTACTGTGAGTTGGCAAAAAGAAATGTCAGAATATGGTAAAGCACAACATTCACAAGATCCTATTGGAAAAACAGTTATGAAAACTATAAACTTACCTTGACCCATAACGTTTTGAGTAGGTATCTCCAAAGAAGTGCCTGTAGACATACTCATCAAGATCTTCAAAGACGTCATCGTTGTGGCCATGGTACTCATCCATGTCCTCCAGGTAGCCTTCCACACCACTAACAAAGTCTGTGAACAGCATCTGATCGTGGATGAAGACGCCGTTGTGAAAGAAATTGTTAATAAAGCTCTCCAGCTCAGTCCAGTGGTGGAAGTGGTCAACCTCCTGCTGGAGGTAGCTGTGAAGCAGCTGGTTGAACTCATCTGCTCTTATGGGGTCCATGGCTTTGTTGAAGAGGCTCATGGATTCTTGGTAGGCACAGTCGAAAACCCCAGAGCAACCTTTGGGCACTCCTCTTTGTTGTGGCTCAGCCTCTGGGTCCTCCTCAACTTTACCCCCTGACTTCCGGGTGTTACGGTGTGCCTGGAAAGAGTCATCAGTGGATTTACGAGGGTGACGATGCAGGGGCTTGTGGGTTATGGGCTGCCATGGTTCCTCCTCTGAGTGCTTGTTTCCATGGTCTCTATGATACTCCTGCTGCTCTGTCTTGGCTTCCTTCCTCTCGTGAAACCTCCGATCGTGAGGCCGGTAAGTCTTGTCCATCATACGCGAAGCAGAGTCCTTGAAGTGGCGGAAGGTGGATTTCACAGAATCAGAGAACTTCCTCAGATTCTCCTTCACAGCCTCTTTGGCTTTCGTTATCTGCTCTTTGTGATGGTGCACAAACTCCTTGGTGGAGTTCTTCACCGCATCAAAAGTGTCTTTCACCTTCCCTATCACGCCATCCTTGGACCTCTTGACTTTGGCCTGCTCGTCTCCCTTGGCCCGCTCCTCTTTGGTTTCCACATAGAGCCTCTCCCAAAGGTCAGAGCGCTGCTGCTCAAAGCTCAGCTTCTTCTGCAACTCCATGAGCCGTGACTGCAGCTCCTCTGTCTCCGGGTCGGCCTCTCCTCCAGCCCTGGTGTTGCGGCTGCTCAGCTGCTCCCTAAGCTGGTCAGTCACCCTCCGCTCATTATCCAGCTCCCTCCTCAGCGTCTGGGCCTCAGCCATCAGGGCCTCCCTCTGGCTCAGGAAGCTGCGGAGGCGCTGCGTCTCCTCCTCCAGGTGGTCCTTCAGCCTCTGGTTCTCAGACAGTATGGAGTCTGCCCCGGCCCCAGTCTCCTCCAGTTCTCGGATCTGGGAGCGCAGGTTCCTCAGCTCCTCCTGAAGGGTGGACAGGGACTCCTCCTCACGCTCCAGGGAGCTCTTCAGCAGCTGGTTCTCCACCATCAGGTGACTCTGCTTAGACTCAATCTTAACCCTCTTTTCGCCAGTCTGCTTCAGTTTCACGACCAAGTCTTCTTTCTGGGCCTTGGTTCAAAACAAAAATACATAATTTGTTATGCATCCACAAAGGAGTATTAGCAAAACACTTAACATATGAACAACAAGGGGAACAGTTGGGCTTAAATTAATAATGAAGATGGTTAACTGTGAAACGATGACAAAATACAATTTCTTCACAGTCAGAGGAATAAACGACAAATCAATTAATGGTGAATTTTGTTGCAGCATTTGAATCTTTATCTGTAGATATTAGTCCACCTTCAATTTATATGGAAAGATCCACCACTAGTGTTACATTTTAACCGTAACCTGTACTTGCATGTTACCTGTAGCTGGGCCTGTTTGGATCGGAGATCCTGGTTCTCTTTAGTAAGCTTGTCCATAATCCCTGTGAGGGACAGCATCATGTCACTCTTGTCCTTTAGGTCTTCTCTCAGACTCTTAACCACGTCCTAAACGTGTGGAAACAGCATCACCAAAGTGAGCAAATGCATTGCTATAAAATGAGAATACACTTAAGCTTCATCTCACTCTACAGTTAAGTGGAGTGTCAAATGGTTCTCAAGGGGGCAAAAAGCCATCAAAAACAAATCGTAGAGAATCGTATTCGTAGAGAATAGTCACGTAACATGAAGAGTTTAAATGTGAAATCACAAATATAGCTGCGAGCAGCAATATGAACAGGGGTCACAGGATGAAAAAGGAGAAAATATCAGTTGGATAACAAAGAAAGCACTTTATCATGTAGGAACTATCTTCCTTTATGTGCAATCACTGAAAGCATTGAGAAGAAGATTTCAAGAATTTTTATCATTAGCATATGTGCATCTTTTGGTACAGTGTGGCCATATTTGAATGCAGAGAAGAAGAAAAAAAACTATTAAAAGCCTTATGTCTAAATACAAAATCTGGACTGAATCTGATGTATGGTTCATGAGGAGAATATGCCTGCAGATGATTTTGAGCATTAGCATTACATGACTTGTTAATAGTTTCCTTGTTTTTGAGATATCAAAACCAAATTCAGTGTGGTTCATCTTAGGGATGTCCATGACAGCGATGACAAATTTTAAGTTGCTAGACCACTATGGAGTATATTTACACTGGTTTAAATGGACACATAATCCGATTTTGACCAATCCCTTCGTCTTTCTCAAAGTAATTTAAGACATATACCATGGGCTTACTTTCCAAAGTTGGTGTAATTTGGTCCTATGGTTCATGAGAAAAAGATTTTTGAAGTATTTTAAACCTATTTTAGCAATCTACTGGTATAGTGTGGCCATCTTTGAATGCATCAATGTTTATTTACTCTTTAGGAACTATTTTGATGAGTCCAAAGACCACATTTGGAGTGAATTTGACATTTAGACCATGAGATTTATGATTATTTTACATAGTCAAAAGTTAATTGTTAAGTTTCCTTATTTTTAAAGATATCAATGCCAAACTTAACATGGTTCAGTTAAGTTAAGTTGATAGGCAATTTTGAAGTGGATTTACAAAGGATTTAAATGGACACGTAAAATCTGATTATCAATAACTCAGCCATCTTGTAACCAATCCCTTAGCTTTTCTCTTACTAAGTTAAGAGATGTACCATGGGCCTACATGCCGAATTTGGTCTTAAGTTTTCCAAAATGTTCAAGATGGAGAAAAATCTATGCTGACGGACTTTATGGGTCCTTGAGGCAAATTTGTTCAGCATAAAGAAAGACACCTACATACAACGTTTCAAGTCTCTAGGTTAAACGGGGCGGCGGATATGAGGGTTTAAGTGAGGTTGCTTAACACTGCCACCTTTAGGCCAATCGGTGCAATCATTTTTTGTCTAAGTTAATCATGGTTTCGGTGTGCCAAATTAGAAAAACAGTTACCAATCAAATCTTAAGTTATTTGACCAAGTCAAGAAAAAAAAATCTAAACATAACAATATATTTCAGTGTTGCTGTGAACCCCTAAATATAAACCACAAAAACAAGGATAGGCTACACAGTATAATATAGGGGGCTTGCAATGTATTTCAATACAAGGACCTCATTGCCTAAAGAAACATTTTGCTACTGTATGTCATATCAAACTATTTGAGATCAGTGGAAAATGTAACAAAGCTAGATAGTGTTTGACCACTTCCTTTGAAGCATAATTTGTAAAAAAAAAAAAAATAGAATTAAAATAAAATACATCCTTCCGTGTGGTTGGTGGTGAAGATACATTATTTTGCGAGCAAATTGCTCTCTGGAAGAAGCAATAGTGTGCTTTAGTTGAGGCATAAGCATACTTACCACAGAAGTTAGATTTTCTTGACGAATAATAGTGAAATGAGTTCTCACTGAGCATTGCTGTAAAAGTTGTGGATAGATCAATTTAATATTGAAATGCTTAAAAGTTCTTCCTAAAATATGATACTGATAGTTCCAAATGTGACATTAGGACTACTGGCACTTTAATGCCTGAAATCCCCACGTGTTCAGTCAAAAGAATGAGAGAATTCTATAGCTGAAACAAAGTTCACCAAAGATTTTTATTTTATTTAAACAATCCGTTTCTAAGACAGGAAAATAACATGTATTTTGTTTTATTATGCTAATTTATTTGAGAAGGATAGAGGGAGGTGGCTTATGATACCTAAATGTATGCATCAAGAACTCTTTACAGACCTTGCTGATGACATTTGGTCCTTTATGACACTGAGGCTGCAGATCTCTCGAATTACCAAGGTCGTTCACTCCACAGAGCTTCTCCACAATCTTCTGCCTCTCCTGAACCTGTACTGTGCCTGTGTTAGAATGAAATATTTGGCATTCCCTTCATTTTCCATAGGCATAGACATGATTCACCAGATGATAATACACATTCAAGAATAGTAACACAGAAGTAGAAAAAGTTGTGGGAAATGTCCACGTCATGTTAGGTGCAATAAAAAGGGTTCCCATTCTTGGACAAACAAACATTTCAAGACTTATCCATGCAGCCCAATTAGGGTTTCCAAGATTCAAAACTATTTGGTGACATTGATCAGCAGTGGCAAAATGAACTCAATAACAGCAATTTGTTATTGTGTGTATGGTTATTGACTTATGACCACACTCGCTGGCAAATTAGAAAACCCCCGACATTCCATGTGTGGGATGTAGGTGTTGGAATTCCCTGACCCTTGGGAAATTAGGAACCCATTGTTACCTCACCTTACCAAAGACGATGGCACATGAAAGTAATATACTACCACACACAAAAACAGAAAATAAATTGACTTACATTAAACAAGTGTCCCTTCATGAGCATCTGGTTTGGAGTCAACTCACAAAATGTGGCACACCTCTATGATTATGTTTATCAGTCATATTCAGAATGTCACCTTTCAGCCAGCTCTGAGCTGCCAATAACATTGGAAAACTGATTGCTTATTGACCACAACCCAGATACTGTATTACATTTGAACCATTTAGCAGACACGCTCATCCAGAGTGACTTACAGGAGCAATCCGGGTTAAGCGCCTTGCTCAAGGGCACATCGACCCTCTTAACCACTAGGCTACCTGCCACCCCATGACTAAATTATTTGTTTCTACACATAACAAACATTCTGATGAGGATGGATTCAAGAAGTCAACAGAAGCACTGTAATTCTCTTTTCACTATCTTAATAGGATGTGTATCCTTTCAATATGATCAAATATATCTATGTAGGCACTTGACATGCTTTGCATAATCCCACTAAACACACATAGGTTTAGTTTGTGCTATTCAAAACTACGATGCGGTGATGACACATGACATTCACATGACTTATGCACCTAAGCAAGTTGAGTTAGACAATTACCCTCATACCATCCACTCCATACTGTACCTTCAAATTTTCCTAGAACACAAAACCAACACAAGTTAAAACTGCTAAAACAGCCCTCCTCGTGAATTCCTTTTACCAATGATTCCATACTTATAATGAGCAACATTGAAATTCTTCATCACATATGTACCAATACTTTCCCATGATGCTTACCATAGAAGTGACCAAAGCCCATGCTGATGGCGATGATGAGGGCTAGTAGGATACATTTGTTAAGGGTGCTGCTGACATGGCCTTGAGGTCGGGCTGCAACGCAAGGTTCCTGCTGCACCTCCTCCTCCTGTACCTCCTTCTGGTCCTCTCGAGTCTCCTCTCGGTCACTGTGGCCAGACTCCTGCACCTCCTCTCCAGGCTCAGGCACAGAGCTAGTGGTGCTCTTCCTCACCCTGCGCCTCCGCACTACTGGGGTGACCTGCTCTCCTCCCTCATCCTCACTGCTGCTGGAGTCTGCAACCACAGGCTGCTCCGCAGGGAAAACTGCAACATACACACACCCACACAGAATCATTAGTGCACTGAACCATAATTACAAGGTAGACATGTAGGTTGACATGCTTGTAAACCATGCTTATGCTGCTAAAATAATTAACAGCACATTGCTGCTTAAAATATATTGTTTTAATTGCCCTCATTGATCTAGTTACAAAGTGCGGTCCATGGCAATATATCATGTCTCCATTCAATTCTAATTAAAGAGCGACTGCCCCTAAAAAGCTACTTCTCATTTTGAAAATGGCCTATGTGGCATCGATATGAGTCAGAAACAGTTATTCTACTATCAAAATTGACTACAAAGTGTAAATGGGATAATTTTGGTCATAAAGTCAGTCTCGTCCAAAACAATGATTTGCGAGATGGAAAGAAAATGTATGGGTACCGTAACAGTTTTCCTTGGGTTGGGTTTATTTCAATCCTGCCCACAGTTGGCAGCACCAAGTAATCATCAATTCAGCGCTCAGCTGCAGGCGACCCCATCGTAATGCCCATGGTCAATTTGGTTTGACATGTGATATCCCTATGGGGCTATTTAGGGACCATCAGTAAATTACACAATGTACATGGGACAATATTTTAAAATGTCAATAGCTCCAAATGTACTTACTTAAAAACCTCAAACCTGCTATAAATTGTGGAAATTCAAATATTGAAAGCATTGAATGAGAAAACTAAAGGATGTGAAACATTAAAATATTGTCCCCATTTACAGTCATTTATTGACGGCCCCTAACTAGCCCTAGAGATAAGCTATTCAATGTCAAACCAACTTTGCCACAGCGGCACACCAGAGGGTGAAGCTAATTGGCTAAATAAGTTGGCTAGCACTAACTAGCCAAGGCGATATCAAGACAAGACCTGGTTAGCCTTTCAAGTTATCTAGAAGGGTGAGTGATTGTACATCCACTCTGCCAAAACAGTACACAAACACTTGCCACGTGTGAACACACACACACACACACACACACACAAGAGACACACACATTAAACCACCCCCCCCCCCAAGACAACTCTTATTTGGCTTCGGCCATGGCTGCTGCATTTCTCAATGACCAAGTTCAAAAACTAAGCCAAATCAGGAATGTCAGCTCCCCTTTAAAGCTTATACAGTTTTTTGTAAAGCAGGGCTCTCCAACCCTGTTCCTGGAGAGCTACAGTCCTGTAGGTTTTCAGTCTAGCACACCTGATTCTAACAATTAGCTGGTTTAAAAACCAGGTGAGTTACAACTGAGATTGTCGCAAAAACCTACAGGAGGGTAGCTCTCCAGAAACAGGGTTGGAGACCCCTGTTGTAAAGCTAGGCATCATGACATTGATGCACATTCAACTGGGGAAACAAAAATAATGCTTTAGTCTTCCAGAAGAAATGCCAAACCTGTAAAACGGACCCACATTGCTGTGAAAATGTGCTTATGTTTTGATTAACAATAACCATTGATTGCAAAATCTGATTAAAGACATCCCTCTGGTAATAGGAGCAACATGTAAACAACATGCCTCAGTATCAAGTTTAATCTAGGTTACATGATCACAGAGGTGAACCCTAGCCTAAAGTTAAAAGAGAAATACAGGAGATCCAGAATAACAACTAATCAAATATTCTGATATACAATTTTTCTGAAATAAAATGTATTATAGGCTGGGCTAATTAAACATCAGGTATATCAGTCAAACCAATGACATTTAACCAAATCATCACTTGGGCAACTTCCAGTTGTTAAGCCTAAAAAAACACACATCATGCCGAAATACCACGCAAGTATTTCGTTTCACACATTTAGTGGCGGTTGCTACACCCTTCAAAAGAAGCAGAACTTGTTTACATCATCGGACCGCATTTGCCCTGACAACAGTTTATCAGGTTTAGACCTGCCACACTGTGTTGAGCAAGACAAGCAGCACACTATCATATTCACACCAGTCCAGTTTATACCACCTGAGAGAGAACGGCTGCCAGACATCTGCCCTTTCAGTTGGCAGCCCAAGTCCCACAGACTCTGTGGAAGCTTCCAGTGGCCCATCATCAGCCTGGCTTTAGGACAAGGGGAAGGGGATAGGAAGGAGTGCTTTGTTGGTTTCTTCTGTTTGTCATCATGCCCTATCTGTTCTCTTATCCACTTAAGTTGATTGATCATCACCAGACCATCAAACCTTGCATGGAAACATCTCTAACTTTGAACTGTGAAGATAAATACAAATGTATCTAAATTCTCCAATTTACCTCATATTGGAATTCATTGAAACATCCCCTAAAGGGTGTGTTGGTTTGCCCTACCAGTCTCTGCTGCGCTGAAGGTGTACTGGCTGCTGGAAGAGGTGCCCAGGTAGAGCTCCTCACTGACTGCTCCCTCTTCCTCCTCCACCGTCTGCTCATCCCAAGGCCCGAGCTCAGTCTCCCTCGTGTCCACCAGAGTCACAATGTCAGAGTGGTCACTGGAGGAGCACAGAGTCACTTGCTCGTCCCCGGCCACCTCACCTCCAGCCTGCAGAGGATATTCCACATGGTTGGCATAGGGACTGGAAACATAGCGACATGGGAATCATACAAATATACAGCTGAAGAATGTTTTGTTTTTATCCCTCACCTCAGAAGCAGACAATGTTTCATCTATGGTTTCTTCTTTTAGAGTGGCATCAAGAGATGACTCGCCCCTCTCCTCAGTGAACTCAGCTGAAACACATTTAGAGGACATTTAAAATTTGAAGACAAGTTGAGTACACGCCATCTACTGTGAGCACATAACATCTCAATACAGCTATAAATGTATAAATGTTTCATTACAGATGGTTAAACCAAATTATGTAGTGTTTTTCTGATACATGTATATTACAATGTTGTAACAGTTTTATCCCAGTCATCGGTAGTTTTTTTTGTAATAGGCCTAGATATTTCAAAGTGGTTTCATTTGTCATAACAAGGCATATGGTAACTCCTCCTACCAGAGAGAGAGGTGGGTTGGTTCTGCAGCAGCTCTGGCTCCAGCACTGCGCTCTCTGGGAGATCAGATCCACATTCCAGGCCGTTCTCTGGCCCCAGGGCCTCAATATCTGAACCCTTAGAAACAAGTCTATTATATTAGCCTACCACATTTTAGACAACCCTACATTAAGGCATACTATGATCTCCAGTTCACTGTATTAACCATTAGGCTTTCAAATTAATCTAGACAGTCGGCATAATGGCATTGACTGCCATAAAGGCACTCAAGAAGTAACTAAGATGACATGAAACTTTGAATTACTAAGTCACTGTAACAGTCATATCCATAGGCCAGTCCCATTAGAGTGCACTGAGGAATTTCAAGGGCTCTGGTTCCTAGTACTGGACTATTGGTCCTACAAGGGTTAGCTGAGGTGCTAAGGCTGATGGGGAATCAAATAAGGACCCAGGTAGAGTCAGAAAGACTTGACTTACTTCATTACTTATGATAGTCCACCCACAGGAGGACTCTGTGTCACTTGAGCTCTCTGACATGGCTCCGCCAGCTGGTAAAAATAATGGAGCACACTGTAAAAAAATGCATTGTGAATTTTTATTTTTTGCACAAGAGGAACATTTGAATACTCAAATGCAAAATGTATCATTCTGCATAAAACCACAGTTCACTGATATGACATTGAGATAAGACAGTTCACAACAACAGTACACAGACATTGCAGCATAATGCATGCCTTGTTGACAGGGGAATGTCTAGCTCTCAAAAACCATTAATCTCCATATGGAGGGTTTTCAGCCATTACATTCGCTCACATTTGGATCCATGTAAACTACAATTTTGACGTTGTGTTTTAACGTTTAGAAACGTCATTCTAAACATATGCTGGTATGCCCCTTAACTTTCATGTGAGTGAGAACATTTTTCAAATAAAAAAGATACACGTACTGTAGCAGTTTTGCACAGATTCATACACTGTGTGTGCATCCAGTTGATGAACTACACTTCCTCACTAGTTAGCTTACCCCAAAGATTATGGATATACTGACAATATTCTATCTATCTGTTCTTTGGGTTGGTGGATACATCTCATTATTATAATACTTTTTGGAATATTCGATGAGGGTTGTTGACTTTAACCACCTGTATTCAATGGAGAGAGATGCTATGCTACTAGCCTCATGCCATGACTATGCATAGCCATCTCGAGACAACTCGGATATAAAGCGTTTTTTCTCAAAGTTGCCAGTGTTGTGTCGAAAATATCCCCCTGACAGAATCCCCCAATTCTAATTTCCTTAATTTTGTGGCTAGAGTCAAATACTTTCTGTGGCACACATCAGAGTCAAATACTTTCTATAGAACAAACTTCACGTCAGGATAGGCAACCGAAATGAATAATTAATGTATGTGTGTTATATTAAACAGAGGGAGTAAAATGTTGGCAAGCAATAAACATTTCAGAACAACTATGGCTGAGATATTATCCTTACACTTTCAAAGATACTAGTCGAATAAGCCATGGGAGAGATTACGAATTTTGGCAAAGAGATGTATTGATAGACTAATACAAATCAGTAGCGGATTTAGGTACGGGCAACATGGGCAGCCGCCCGATGCGGCACGGGGCGCCCGCACTCGGGCTGAAGAGTGGGTTCGCCCAGGGCACCGTACAAGCTAGAACCGCCACATACACTTGAAAACTGCAGACAAAAATGCTTTCTGCTACTAAGATCAGTGAAATGTAGGCTAAATTGACAACGGTGTGGAGAGCAGAAATCTCAACTAGAACAAGTCGCAGCAATGAAGAACGCGAAGGGGGGAAGTATTCTGCCAGGGAGGAGATTTTCGGCACAACACCGGGATATCCACGTGTCCTACTTATATCAGTACACTCTTAACATACACTCTGAACAACTTATGCTTATATTCGAGAAAAAGAAGCCATTCGTTTTTTTGTTGACCAAATTCGAGTCATTATTGACCTCCATACAAAAACTCCTTGCTCGGTGAAAAAACACCACCTAAAGGAGGGAGACAGGTTTTCTGCGGAGTTGGACATCTCTCTTCCTCTCTGCTTACACACACAGGTGTTCTGAACACACTAGACACCAGGTGGCGAATGATGTCTTCCGTAAACAAGCGCTCTAACGTGGAGATATGGCTGTGTGGGAACACTAACCCAATA
Organism: Salvelinus namaycush; assembly: GCF_016432855.1. Classification (NCBI taxonomy): domain Eukaryota; kingdom Metazoa; phylum Chordata; class Actinopteri; order Salmoniformes; family Salmonidae; genus Salvelinus; species Salvelinus namaycush. The sequence goes on along the minus strand of NC_052336.1, from coordinate 14,806,043 downwards.
AAAGGTGTGTAGTAATTTACATTTTGTTTAAAATAAATAATGTTTCACTGATATGAAAGATACGTTACTTCCAAAACAGTACCGCAAGCGATGCGTGTTAATGTTTAGAGTAAGCGTCAGGGCACTTAACACAACTCCCCCGGTAAGAAGATACTATCGTCAATAGGCGCTAAAGTAGTTTGCGTCTATGAATGGTAGGGGATGTCATGCTGACCCCCTTTGCTGGTGAATGATTGCACCAATGCCCCACTTTTGGGGAGATCGAAAACTGTTTGTATGTTTCTCTGTATAGGCATAATCTTTTTGCAGCAGAACATGATAAAGAGTTTATACAGCTTTCAGAGTACCCAGTAGTGGTTGTGTAGAATGTGGGTTGTGGGGGGCATTTTGGAAAAACATTTTGGAATACTGTTACTTTACCACCTAACTAGTTTACTGGTGAAGGAAAACGAAGCCTAGTGAGTATTGTTGATATTATTTCAACAAACCGAGTTTGGTGTGCACGGTTCAATGCATGGGGGCCTTCGTAGCTGCACTGTGCAGGATTGCAATGTTGCCAGCTAATTAGCTAGCCAACTACAGTTAGCACATGAGGAGTCCAATCCGCAATCGATTATTCAACAAATGGATGTCTGAATATATATATATATATATATATATATATATATATATATATATATATATAGCCAACTACAGTTAGCACATGAGGAGTCCAATCCGCAATCGATTATTCAACAAATGGATGTCTGAATATATATATATATATATATATATATATATATATATATATATATATATAGCTAACTAACGTTACACATGTAGCTATGTAACGTTATTATATGCACGATATTAACAATTATCATAAGAAATGACACAATCAGGTGAAAATGCGAACTGAGGGGTGTTTTCTGCAAACAGCTGCTAGATAGACTGAAATTTAAACAGCTTCTTGCTAGCTACCTAACAGTAATAGCTAGCCACTCGCACAGTTAGCTACTAGTACGCGTTAGTTTATCTAACTTATCCTACTCTGTAACGACAAGAAGTATGACTTACAAACCACTCTAACCTGACAAAACATCAGACAGTAATATCATTACCCAGTAAGTTTCCAACGTAGAAAGTGCGAATTTCTGCAAACGATTCTTGATATTGCAGTCACAATTGCGCCCTCACAGCTTCATCGATTTTAATTCAACAACAACACAATCAGCGCCTCGTCAGCAACACTAAAACTAGTACTTCCGATCACAGAATTTCGAAAACGTTCTAAATAAAAGTCTCCCACGTAATTGTAGAAACGTGTTAATAACCTGTATTTATTCATGATACATGAAAAATAACTGTTTAAACATTAACAATGAAGGGGGCAGGCAGCAGGGTAAGGTCAGGGGACAGGCAGCAGGGTAAATTCAGGGCATGCTCAGACACTGAAAGAGAGGACACAAAGACCTCTGGATTATTCTGCTATTTCAATTGCAATTAATTATGTTATGCAACACAATGAAAAGAGTGATAATGCATTTTTGAAGTTGCCCAAATTCTGCAATGGCCAACTGCTACAAAAAACACAGAAAGGATTTGTGTCGGGCTGCTTAAATGGAAAGATGAGAATTTTGATATAGACCTATGTGCTTGTGTTATGCAGCTAAAGGAAGGCATAGGCAGGGATAGTAAAGTGGTGGAGTCTGTGTCGGACACTGGTGTTAATCAGGTGCTTGAATTAATTGAGTCACAGGAAGGAGTAGTAAAGGGTGGACCTAGTGCTATAGTAGGAGTTGAATGTACTGATAGTGATGCTGTTCTCTGTAGTGATAAAGTTAACTATGGAGTTGACCGTACTGATAAAAGCATAGATCAGAATAAGTTCACACAACGGATTATAAATGCCATTGAACCCCCAAATTTGACACATAAATTGTATCGGGGTCGTCGTGATGTTGGGGAGCACCAGAAACTTAAGACTTGCCACAGAAAGGGAAAAAAAATAATAATAAATGTTTAGATTATCATGCTAGTTCAATGGCAGTACATGCCGTCATGCAGCATAATGACAAAACTTTGCAATGGCCATCTGGAACAACCATTGAACCATTGTCATTAATCGTAGTATCAAAATTCTTAAGAATATGTGTAACAAGAATATAAGTAAAATTCAAAGTCTTGTTAATGAGATTGAGGAAGAGGTTGAGTTGACCAACTCTTTGAGTCTGTCACCCATATGTAATGACATAGGAGATAAGCGTGACAGCACAAACTTAAGTCAGTGCAACACAGTCAAAGACAGTACACTAATTGATAAAAAAAACACCAATCAAACACAAGAGTGGGGAGGAGAAATACAGTGAAACTTAAATATGGTGAGGAATGGGTCACACATTAAAAGAAACCCAAAACACTGTTTTGTTGCTGTAAATAACCAAATAACAGTAAATGAGCAATGCTAGCATGTGATAGCTGTGAAATTGGTATCCATTTGATAGTCAAAAAGATGTAGAATTTGCTACTTTTCTATGCAACTCAGAATCATGTCGAGTTCATGTACAGCCATTGCAAAATGGATTTAGTCTTAAAGTGGACTGTGACACATTTATACATTCTATTGCTAGTGACAAGGTGAAATTAAACAAAATGGTACAAACAGAGAATGTAAATTAGGCTCAGGTTCAAAACCTATTGCCTGTGGAGAGTTTAAATGATGGAATGTCAACTGTTCAGAGAAGACCCTGACTGCCAACTTAATATGCAAAATGTACACACTTTTGAGGATAAGGAACCTGCTTCTGAGTTTCATCCAGATGTAGCCAGTAATTCACATGACGAAGTGTCAGTGGTGCTGCTCAATCAAATCTCAGACACCCAAGATATTGGGATTTAATACTAAACCTTAAAGACAGAAAGTTGTGGTACAAGTTGTCATACAGGTTTATTAGATGAGGAAATCATAAGCTCTATGACAACTGATACAGATGAGCAGCATGTAACTGGAGAGGTAGGTTGATGTATAAATAAGCAGGGATACACTGAAATGTGTTTTGTCAGATGAGACAAACTTTGGATGGTTCAGGCATACCACAAATAATGGTGTGTTTACATTGACTCGTGATGAATGGAAGAGGGTCCATTTGGAGCGGAATGGTGGTACAGTATTTGGTTAGCTGAGACAGTAAACGTTTTTCTCTACAGTGATACAGTCCAATATGTATTCCATATACAGAGAACTGCATTGCTGGCTATGTTCTGTTGCATGGGTAAATAGTCACAAACTCTGAATTACCAAATAATTTGTATTTATTAGCAAAAGATAATAAGACAACTGCTGGGTACAACACATAGCGTTATGGTTTCACAGAACTAAACTCAGCAAAAAAAGAAACGTCCTCTCATTGTCAACTGCGTTAATTTTCAGCAAACTTAACATGTGTAAATATTTGTATGAACATGACAAGATTCAACAACTGAGACATAAACTGAACAAATTCCACAGACATGTGACTAACAGAAATAGAATAATGTGTCCCTGAACAAAGGGGTGGTCAAAATTAAGAGGAACAGTCAGTATCTGGTGTGGCCACCAGCTGCTTTAAGTACTGCAGTGCATCTCCTCCTCATGGACTGCACCAGATTTGCCAGTTCTTGCTGTGAGATGTTACCCCACTCTTCCACCAAGGCACCTGCAAGTTCCTGGACATTTCTGGGGGGAATGGCCCTAGCCCTCACCCGCCGATCCAACAGGTCCCAGACGTGCTCAATGGGATTGAGATCCGGGCTCTTCGCTGGCCATGGCAGAACACTGACATTCCTGTCTTGCAGGAAATTACGCACAGAATGAGCAGTATGGCTGGTGGAATTGTCATGCTGCAGGGTCATGTCAGGATGAGCCTGCAGGAAGGGTACCACATGAGGGAGGAGGATGTCTTCCCTGTAACGCACAGCGCTGAGATTGCCTGCAATGACAACAAGCTCAGTCCGATAATGCTGTGACACATGTCGGACCCTCCACCTCCAAATCGATCCCGCTCCAGAGTACAGGCCTCAGTGTAACGCTCATTCCTTCGACGATAAACGTGAATCTGACCATCCCCCCTGGTGAGACAAAACCGCGACTCATCAGTGAAGAGCACTTTTTGACAGTCCTGTCTGGTCCAGCGACGGTGGGCTTGTGCCCATAGGCGACGTTGTTGCCGGTGATGTCTGGTGAGGACCTGCCTTTCAACAGGCCTACAAGCCCTCAGTCCAGCCTCTCTCAGCCTATTGCGGACAGTCTGAGCACTGATGGAGGGATTGTGCGTTCCTGGTGTAACTCGGGCAGTTGTTGTTGCCATCCTGTACCTGTCCCTCAGGTGTGATGTTCGGATGTACCAATCCTGTGCAGGTGTTGTTACACATGGTCTGCCACTGCGAGGACGATCAGCTGTCCGTCCTGTCTCCCTGTAGCGCTGTCTTAGGCGTCTCACAGTACAGATATTGCAATTTATTGCCCTGGCCACATCTGCAGTCCTCATTCCTCCTTGCAGCACGTTCAAGCAGATGAGCAGGGACCCTGGGCATCTTTCTTTTGGTGTTTTTCAGAGTCAGTAGAAAGGCCTCTTTAGTGTCCTAAATTTTCAGAACTGACCTTAATTGCCTACCGTCTGTAAGCTGTTAGTGTCTTAACAACCATTCCACAGGTGCATGTTCATTAATTGTTTATGGTTCATTGAACAAGAATGGGAAACAATGTTTAAACCCTTTACAATGAAGATCTGTGAAGTTATTTGGATTTTTACGAATTATCTTTGAAAGACAGAGTCCTGAAAAAGGGAAACTTATTTTTTTGCTGAGTTCAGGATAAGACACGAGGCTTTAAACCACTAAAGGGTGCTACTCGGACAAGACACATGAGGCTATAAGCCACAAGGCCATATAATCATCCAGGAATACAACTCAAACAAACTGGAAATAAATTGAAACCGTGATAGGATCTGTAAGAACCAAGAAAAACTTGTAAGCATAGAACCAGTCCTATACAATTACATATTCTTTATCTTATATAGAGTAGTAATTCTCTTTAGTTCAGATTTTCCCTGATGTAGTTATGATTTAAAAAAATACATTATTCACTATGGCTATGTAAAGCGGTAAAAAAATCATACAGAGATAGCGTTTACCTCAGACTTTTGTTTTGAAGGAAAAACTTGAAAACCGGAAGTCTTAATGCTGCCACTGGGACGCGAATGCTGCTGTCATGACGCTAATAACAACAGACCTTTGCGAAGCTGAAGAACGTTTAACGTGATGAGGGGTAAGTGTAGTTTTAATTTAGAGTTTGCGTGAAGTGAGCACATGTCGTTTGCCAAAGTTGGAAACTACAGCTCCCAGTATACTATGGTCTCTGGATCACGTGATTGATCAGCTGATAAATACATGGGTAGATGTAAACCAACATACTAAACTCATGATTTTAGTCTACTGCAATGAATATATGTAAATGGGTTGGCTATATTCAATACGCCCAACTTCATGTAAGGTTTGTATAATAATACACACAAGGCTTAGAATGAAGAGATATGAAGTAAGGAGGATGATCCTTCCGATCTAGTACATCTACATCTACTTCAACTGTCGCGTCAATACCGTTGCAAAGGAGGGTAGCTACGGTAACCAACATCCTGAATCCACGACAGAGGTCTGTCCTCACCAACCAATTATCAAGGTAAGTCTTACTTTAGGAGTTTACAAAGTTTGTCTGAACCTTGTAGCGTTTCATATAACAAGGTTTCCCAAACTCTGTCCTGGGACCCCCTGGGTCTTTTGGCTTTTGCCCTACCACTACACAGCTGATTCAAATAACCAACTCATCATCAAGCTTTGATTATTTGAATCAGCTGTGTGCTAGAACAATAACGTGCACCCAAGGGGAAGGGCCCAGAACCGAGTTTAGGAAAAACAGTCAAGGCATGCTGATATTCAGAGAGGAAGACGCAAAGAGATAGTTAGGCCCAACTCGGCTGAAAGTCTGTCGCCCACCAGGCAAGGAGATTTTGTATAATGAGTGTCGAATTTTGTCCCTCCAAAAATGTATGGCTTATTTGCTACATTGGCATAACATCTCTCAATTGAATACAGTCGGTTGACGTCAACAACCCTCATATACTTTATTTTTAAGTATTAATATAATGAGATGTATCAACCAATCAACAAAAAAAAGAGATAGGCGTGCTGCTTTTTGGACAACGACTCCCATTGTTAGGGTGGAGAGACCAGTATCTTGTCAGTATCCATAATCTTTTATATTTTGGGAAAACCGAGTTTGGGAAACCTTGAACTATTTGATTTTTTTTTGTCATCACCTGACATTCTAGGTAGACTGGTAGGCCTTGGCAACAATGTCGGCTCCTCAACAGCAGGAACAAAGCAGAGCCCTGTGTGCAAACCCTGGGAATCCTGTTTTCTCATGTATGATGACCCCAGTGGTTAAAAACAATTCACATGTGACATGGGCAAAGCCTCAAAGCCCCTTCTACAAGACCACCTCAAGTGACTATGGCGTTAGTCCTCCAACATTTGAATCATCACCCTGTACCTACCACCCACTTTCACAAAGATTCACAGAAAACCTTGGGAACTGTGGGATGTTACGTGACAACTCCTTCAATACAAGTCTTGATCGAAGCAGGGTATATGACTGCCCTAATTTGCAAAACACTATCTGATTTGATTGACATGGTATAACATTGTCTTAGTGTTGATTAAACTACCTGGTGGACCTTCACTCCATTGACAATGATTGGTGTCCTGAAAATGCATAAAAGCTGTACATTTAAGTTATACAATATGCATGTTGTATCTTTCTACTTACACACAAATTAAAGCATAGTATTACTTGCACTTATGTTATTTGTGACATACATAAACACACTAATAGCTGGAGCAAGTTACAATGTTTGACTTTTTTATTGTATCACTATAAACACATTAGGCTACACTGAACAGGTAGGCTATCAGCATTCATTGTAATGTTCCTCATTGCAAAAATATATATGAATGTATTTAAAAAAAATATATATATATATTCATTCGGGACAGGGTGCACTCCCTTGGATGATTTGTCTGATTTTGTGTGTGTCAGCTTGTAGAGTTTCATTTTGAGGATCAATTGTCAAAGCAGCCTGGTAATCTTGAAGACCTATGAAAATATTTCCAAGAGAAAAAAAGTTTAGCTGACTGCACCAGCCATGGTAGGCATAGGCTGCTAAACCAACTATCCCTACTTCCTAGCCTAGGATATCCACAGCTGCATTATTTCAGTCACAAGGCCAGTCGGCTTTTCATTCTGGGCAGAACAAACAAAAGAATCTACTTTTTAGCCAGCAGAGGTCAGTGTTACAGAGGGTAAAGTACAAAACACCCATCTCTGGGGCTACAGTACATAATCTTTACATTGTTTTTTAAATTTAACTAGGCAAGTCAATTAAGAACAAATTCTTATTTACAATTACAGCCTACACCGGACAACGCTGGGCCAATTGTGCGCCACCCTATGGGACTCTCAATCCTGGCCGGTTGTGATACAGCCTGGATTCGAACCAGGGTGTCTGTAGTGACACCTCTAGCACTGAGATGCAGTGTATTGTGCAAAGTATTCTCTTTTTTGCATTTCACTTGTCCAAGTATGAATAACAATGAGATCTAAAACTAAAATAGAAAGTGCCAAGGGGAGCCATATAGCTTGAGAAATGCCCTTGTTGATGTTGCACAGACCTTCAGTATAGAGCTCCAGTTCACAAAAAGCTGTGCCTCGTCTTACATGAGCTCTTGTTCTGGCACCTGCATTGCCAGCCACGGGTGGCGTCAACAGATCAAGTGCCTGCAATGAAAGATTGTGTGTATGAAGAAACATTGTAATGTCATGTTCTATACAACAATCTCTTTTACCAATGCTGTTGAGTAAAAGGAAACATTTACACAAGGAAAATGAATACTGACCCAAGAGGAATCCTCAATGGCTTTATGAAGATTCCTTAGTTTCAAGTGACAAGCAGAACGGTTTGAATATATGGTAGGAATCTTTCTGTTAAGCTTTATGGCAAGGCTGTAAGCATTGATCGCAGCCAAGTAGTTACCTGTTGCAAACAATTTGCTGAAAAACATGGAGGGAAGACATTTAATATTAACGCTATGCTTCAATGTTCTTATGATCACTGATTTTGACAAGATTAGCCTACTTACTCTCCTTTCTCCTTTAACCAGTCAGGGTTCCTCTCTTCTTCTGTCAGGTCCTTCAGCTCTGCCAGGTTTACATTTATTGCCCTTCTGGCCTCGGCCTGCTTCTGAAGCCACTGTTCCAAAAGAACACATTCATATGATTGGGTTGGCTTGATAAAATGTAAAAATATTAAACACAACATGATGCTACCTCCCAATATGGAACCGAGAATGGACAAACGCATCCCGTGCTCATAGCTTAAAGTAAAGACAAAGCAATCAATACCCATACTTAAAGGGAAATTCCACCACTTTTCATTATCTCCGGCAGAATACCAGCATTTACATAAGTGAAAATGGCGCATTTCTAAGTTTAAGTTAAAATGTTCTACCCGACGTCATAATCAAAAAGTGAAAACATTTTAAAAACTGATTTTCAAACAATGCGATTCCCAGTGATGTGGGGAGAAAGAATATACCTTCCCTCTGGCAAGAAACTCGCTCCCTGTGATGTCACAGAGAAGCATTTTTAGGACAGTTCTTATTATCTTTTTAACCACAGATCATAGAAACGTGCTGTTTTAACATACAGTATGTATACACTGGTATGGTGCTGCAGATAATGGATATGAGGTTGAAAAGTGGCGGAATTGCCCTTTAATAAACCACAGTTCCAAAGATTCACTGATGAAAAAACCTGGTTAATACTTGAAAGTGGAAAGGGAAAAAAATGAGTTTACACCTCTTCCTCCTCTGGTACTCTTGATTCTCGTAGGGCCGTGGGAAACACTCGTGGTGTGAACTTGATTTGAATGTTGCCTGTGGATCTTGGAGCTGGCAAATCCACCTGTTTTTTCTTGCTGATTGATTGAACACTGTTTTTCTGATCTATGTAAGAAACAAGCAGATGATATTTATTATGGAATACTCAACATATCAACAAACGTATGATTGCAGAATGTACAATTCGATTGTACCATAGTTTTATTTACCATGCTTGACCTTGCATTGGTCTGATGTTCTGGGTACATGTATCTTTTCCGATTTGCTTTGTTTGTCAACCTTGATTCTCTGACTTTGTAGCTTTAGTTGGGCCTCCTCCTCTGCTATTTGTCTCTGCTTCAGTTTCCATGCCTCCAACTGTGCTGTTGCTTTCTCACATTCATCATCCTTCATTTTCTGGATCTTGGCTCTCCCCTCTTCTTCAAGCTGACAATATAAAATAAATGAAGATGTATTCTTAGCACAAATTTCAGAGAATATATTTTACAAGTGTATCACCTTCATCATGGTCTCCAGTGCATATTTTCTTTCTTCTTGTGTTTTCGTGGCTTTGGCTTTCGACTCAGCAGCAAGCTTTTCCTGGGCTTTCAAGAGTGCTCTTTCCCTGATCTCTCTCGATTTGTCTTTGTCATCTAAAACAGATACACACACACACACACTAACAAGAGCCTTATAATATCTTCTTTGTGTAATAATACCAATCAGGGTCAAATGTAATACATACAATTAAGTTGTAAAATACTGTGACTACTTTGCATAATGTATTGCAGCTACTTTATACCATGGCGTTGTTGAATAGTTGTTTCTGATTATCTTAAGGGCATTCTAGAGCGTGCATTATTTCCCTATAAGGCACGGTATATCAGCAGGGTAGAATTCAATTGCTTTAGTTTATTCTTACAAGTTCTATGTTTGAGCTGCTTTTGAAAGTAAAAGTAGAATTGAAAACATTATTGGCATGAATTCGATTTCAATAATAGCAAGCTAGGACTGATGGTTTGGTTAGCTAAACTAACAAGTCTGTTTGTTTGGTTACCAAGGCAACTACTGTAGCTAGACTATCTAGTAAACTTACTAGCTACTTCAGTGGATGTTGAACACATTTCCAGCAAAGGTATAGCCATGGTATAAAAGGGATAATCAACCCGGGGCTATCTATGCGTTCTCTTGAAAATAATGCAACTCCATGGAAGGTTTATTCCACTCTGCTAACGCGTCTTCCATGTCATTCATTATTTTGAAATGCATAGCCAGCCCCTCGTTGATTATCGCTTACATAGGTAATTAGACTAATATCTATATTGCTGTTAGCTAATGACTTACTGTTATTAATCACAAGGTGTTCCCACAGTCTCTCCTTCTTTTTCTGCAATGTGAAAACTGCAACTCCATTTCCAATTTTTGCTGTGCTTTTGTCATCATCTATCGGCTCAGACAGGAAGGCTTCAAATAAAAACGGGGGGAAATGTACCTAAGATGGAGGCAAACCAAAGCAAACTGATTACCAAAGCAATTGCCCATCTACTACTGTTGTTAACATTTAGGTAGGTACTAGTTAACGTTAGCTAGCTAGCTTTAGGGTGTTTCCAAAAAACTTACCTTCAGATATTCGTCTGTGGAAAAGATATCTACTTTCCCAACCTTTACTCCTTTTAATGGTACATTTATGTAAACAATCATTTCTGTCTGTGTCCATGTGTAATCTTTGACAATCAAAGGCATTTCAAACCAATTTATAGTTAATTTTGAGTTGCTAAATTGCTGTGAGTGTGTGGTGGTAGCTACAACTTTGGCAGTTGCCAAGGAAGAAGTAAAGTTGTTTCCGCGAACGATTGGTGTACTTCCTGTCTCAAAGTTTATCGTCAGTTAAAGGGCCACTGCCAGGCCAAACTGCTTTCAGATCCGAGAGCCCAGCTCGACTTGAAGGGTTGAAGCAAAGAATATCTGACAGTTGTAAATGTTCTGATGTCGTGTTCCTAGTGCTCTAAGGGGCTATTTTTGAAGGCCTGTTTTGAAGGTGTAAATCTGATAGCCCAACATTTTCAAACATGAAAGCGAAGACACAATTTCAAAGTTGTATTTATTAAAATAAGTTTTGCAATAAAATCTTTGTTAATTTAGAAAAAGAGTTTGTGGCATTTGTAATATTAGTGCATACATTCATTTATAAAGAACAGAATACAAAACAAATTAACAAATGAAGCTTTAGGTCATTGAAGAAATGAAACCATATTGTTCATGTTACAGAGGCTCATATCTAATCTATTACCAGACCTCGCAATGGAGCCCTGTTTGCCATTTTTTTATACCTCTGCCATTTTTTTATACCTCTGCACAATTTTCATAAAACCACAATCAAATTGTTGTAACTATGAGTGAAATTAACATTTGAGATCATGTACCGGTACATTCAATATCCTAAAGGTAATATAATCAGGTGCTCATTTGAAAATGATATCCTTTTTGGTGGCCAATCGATGTGGGAAAATACAAATACTTAATGTGCATGTACAATGAACATACATGTTATTCATACATTACATTTACTAATAAACAACATTTGAAAATGTCAAGAAAATAAGGCATCTGGTGTCAATCATCTAGTATGAAAAAATGAGCTTGAAAATCAAGCTAACTGCACTTTGCAAACAACGAGATATGTAAGTGGAGTTGTTATTCTGTAAGGAATGTACTTCTGAAATGAAATAAAATTTTGGTACGTGACCATTTTTGTGTTAAATCTAACCATTATCAATTAATTAGGAATAGGGTAATAATATATTATTCCTATAAACATTATCAATATTTTGATCACACAATATTCAGCCTCATCACAAATGGCTAATAAATGAACAGTCAACAACATACAAATGCAGTTTTTTCACTTGATATATTAAGCAAAATATCTGGAAGTGATGATGTATCAAAAACACTAAAGGCTGTTGATCCTGATGTTAGCACCGAATCAACCGTAAATATTAACTGCTTGTTCATAGCAGATCTAAAAGGAAGCAAACATTGATACAATTACATTATACAAAATTGAGCACAGTACTGTATACATTCACAATGCCACATTGAGTAGTTTAAAAAGTTGTTGAGTAGTTTTGATTTTGTTTATAGAAGATTTAGATTTTTGTTTTTAAATAACTGACAATATGAAAACTAATCTTTGAACAATATCAACTACCAATATTTATGTCTGATGGGCCGAAGCCTAAACTTGAGCAATGTCCTCACATAGAAAGTAGGCGGGATATATTTATTATAAACTCAGCAAAAAAAGAAACATCCTCTCACTGTCAACTGCGTTTATTTTCAGCAAACTTAACATGTGTGAATATTTGTATGAACATAACAAGATTCAACAACTGAGGCATAAACTGAACAAGTTCCACAGACATGTGACTAACAGAAATGGAATAATGTGTCCCTGAACAAAGGGGGGGTCAAAAGTAACAGTCAGTATCTGTTGTGGCCACCAGCTGCTTTAAGTACTGCAGTGCATCTCCTCCTCATGGACTGCACCAGATTTGCCAGTTCTTGCTGTGAGATGTTACCCCACTCTTCCACCAAGGCACCTGCAAGTTCCCGGACATTTCTGGGGGGAATGGCCCTAGCCCTCACCCTCCGATCCAACAGGTCCCAGACGTGCTCAATGGGATTGAGATCCGGGCTCTTCGCTGGCCATGGCAGAACACTGACATTTTTTTCTTGCAGGAAATCACGTACAGAATGAGCAGTATGGCTGGTGGCATTGTCATGCTGCAGGGTCATGTCAGGATGAGCCTACAGGAAGGGTACCACATGAGGGAGGAGGATGTCTTCCCTGTAACGCACAGCGTTGAGATTGCCTGCTATGACAACAAGCTCAGTCCGATGATGCTGTGACACACCGCCCCAGACCATGACGGACCCTCCACCTCCAAATCAATCCCGCTCCAGAGTACAGGCCTCAGTGTAACACTCATTCCTTCGTCGATAAACGCGAATCCGACCATCCCCCCCTGGTGAGACAAAACCGTCCTGGTGAGACAAAACAGTCCTGTCTGGTCCAGCGACGGTGGGTTTGTGCCCATGGGCGACGTTGTTGCCGGTGATGTCTGGTGAGGACCTGCCTTACAACAGGCCTACAAGCTCTCAGTCCAGACTCTCTCAGGCTATTGCGGACAGTCTGAGCACTGATGAAGGGATTGTGCGTTCCTGGTGTAACTTGGCAGTTGTTGTTGCCATCCTGTACCTGTCCCGCAGGTGTGATGTTCAGATGTACCGATCCTGTGCAGGTGTTGTTACACGTGGTCTGCCACTGCGAGGACGATCAGCTGTCCGCCCTGTCTCCCTGTAGTGCTGTCACATTACGGATATTGCAATTTATTGCCCTGGCCAAATCTGCAGTTCTCATGCCTCCTTGCAGCATGCCTAAGGCACGTTCACACAAATGAGCAGGGACCCTGGGCATCTTTCTTTTGGTGTTTTTCAGAGTCAGTAGAAAGTCTTCTTTAGTGTCCTAAGTTTTCGTAACTGTGACCTTAATTGCCTACCGTCTGTAAGCTGTTAGTGGCTTAATGACCGGTCCACAGGTGCATGTTCATTAATTGTTTTGTAACGGTGTTCCTCCTCCTCTTCATCCGAAGAGGAGGAGCAGGGATTGAACCAAAACGCAGCGTCGTGATAAGACATGATATTTATTTAAACAAGACAAAAAACGAACTATACTTGATACTAAACAAAATAACAAAACGAATGTAGACTGACCTGAACGTAAGAACTTACATGAAACACGAAGAACGCACGAACAGGAAAAATGACTACATAAAACGAACGAACAAACAAAACCGAAACAGTCCCGTGTGGCGTAACATACACAGACACTGACACAGGAGACAACCACCCACAAACAAACAATGTGACACCACCTACCTTAATATGATTCTCAATCAGAGGAGATGAAAACCACCTGCCTCTAATTGAGAACCATATCAGGTACCCATTAAACCAACATAGACACACAAAACATAGACTGCCCACCCAAACTCACGTCCTGACCAACTAACACATACAAAACTAACAGAAAACAGGTCAGGAACGTGACATGTTTATGGTTCATTGAACAAGCATGGGAAACAGTGTTTAAACCCTTTACAATGAAGATCTGTGAAGTTATTTGGATTTTTACGAATTATCTTTGAAAGACAGGGTCCTGAAAAAGGGAAAACAATTTTTTTGCTGAGTTAACATTTTGAAAATAGTTGAATCACAATATCGAACTTAATGAAAAGTTCTCCAAACAATAAGACACATCTACATGAGAAAAGCAAACAATTTGAAAATATATTTAGTTTACTTTAAGCTACTTCTAAAACTGCCTTCCCTAGTAGCAAAAATGGAAGCCATGCTTGAAACTATAATTTGACAAAGAAGTTTATTTTGAACCAAGGTTATTTTCCCTTTATGCAGTAAGCATGTCTCTTTAGTACTAATTATCATATTATTTTACCTTTCCAAAATGAAAACAAAATATAAAGAAATGTTGATTTAAATGTATCATGTTTGCGCAAAAATAATACATTTAGAGCAAAGCAAACTGCACACATACTAAAAACATTTTTAGAGCATTACATGTCTTTTATATAATAGGTTCATTTAAATGAGCTTAATCTGTATAATGTTTTACAAAGTAACTTCATTAAGGCTCTAAATACATTCAATATCAACAGTTTTTAAAAAACACACATGGATCGTTCCACAAAATGAGTGCCTTTTGCGTCCCTTTGGTATTTTACGTAGAAATTGTGCACCAATATTGAATTTTAAAAGCCTGTTATATTCAAATATGTGCCCTTTTAATATAGACCACATGGAGAATTCAACAAATCAGATTTTTTAATATAAATGAAGACTTGCTAAAGTGCCAAAATTCTGCATTTTGACATGTTCCTCCGTGCACTCTGACTTCCAGGAAGATTTTAACCCACTAAGATTTATCCAAGTTTAAACCATCATTGTAAAGCCCTAGTTTTTTTTTTTTTTTTTTTTGCTTTGACAAAGTCATTTTATGAAGATTATTTAATGTGATTGGTGAATAATTTTAAGGTAAAAAAAACCTGGCCCTCATTTTAAGGTCAACCCTGTTACGTGAACTGAACTTTTGTTTTAACATTGTGAAACGATTCCTTTAAAAAAAAAGGAAAAGAAACATTGAATATCTAATAGTAAAATCAGGTGAGCTGGTTCTACTCTTTTTGGCCATTTTCTGGTGTTCTGTGGTGGGAGCATAACACGTCAACCCTGTTACCCATAGATAGATTAAACAGGCAATTTTTTTTAAACATTTATACTTTTTTCTTAAGCTTGCATTCAATTGCCCCTCCCTGTTGCACACACAACTTCCATTTCCCTTGTCACGAGGGGATTTATGGGTGATTTAAGATGACATCTTCAACCCTGTTACTTTCAAACGTTTTTTTTTCTCACCAAGTTATACACCTCAAAAGGCATCGAATTGGTGGAACGACCCACATGTATCGAATCATTTCTAAAAAAAATTAGCAGATCCAATCCTGGTTGTATAGCATACAGTCCAGGTGTTTGGCTTTGGAACACCACTCCAGCTGTGACTGTTTCCCAAAATGTTGATAACCATACTGCTCAAAATCTGTCAAACTATAACAGTAGTTGAAAAAAATATCTGATTAAAACGTTGAATACGTTTGCATCCGTCAATCAGTTAACCTTTCCGGATAGCTTACTCATACTGATGTTATAATAACTTATATAAACCATAGGCCAGGAAAGTTGAGCGAAACAGTAAGGACCTTGTTAAGAGAATGACATTATTGTGGTCAATATGGCCAATGGTACCTGCCCAAAAATAGGGAATACATATGACATTAAACAGGACTTCAGTCTAGCTCTTGCATCGGTCTAAGCACAGGACAGACACTGCTATCCAAATTATACCAAATGTCAAATAAAACAACAAAATGGTACAAATTTAACCCTTCGTAAACCCTACGTAAAAACGTAAGGAAAAATCACCAACAAAGGAAGTATACCAAAGAAAATAGTATAACCAGCATAAGATTAATAATGTTACTGATGGCTCATATTCATATCACTCGCTGTTAACTGTTGGCTGCTGCCCTGCTGGCTGCCCTGTTAGCTCCTTTGTTCTATGGAGCTGTGCCCCTTTCTCCTCCATGCAGATGTCACAGCCCCACACTGCCAACACCTCTGCTGTCAACAGGTTATAAGCTGTCTCAGTCATTCCAGTACAAACCCTGTGAAACCATTTTTGACATGAGGCCTCACACAGGATAGCTTCCTGGTCATCATTCACTTCATTTAGGCATACTCCACATGGAAACACAGGCTCCATGGAGGAGTGGCTAGGCCTGTTGGGATGCATCAGTGTCTTATTGATGGCCACACCACCACCTCCATTGCTTCTACTCCGCTCCAGGGGGGCTGCCTCCATGTGCCTGCCTGACTGTGGGGACTTTTTCAGAGAATCATTATTGGGGTGGATGATGCCGTTGATTTTCTCTGTGGTGTTAGGCTGACTTGCACCCTGACAGACCAGGGCGCCTCTATTCTTTGATTTCAGGTCGACAGAGTTTTTCTGACCCATGATCTCCTCTGAGCCATGGCTTCGTTTCCGTGGAGATGTATTCTGGGATGTACTTTTGCTTGACACCACCTCACTCATGTCCTGTTTAGGTGTGGGTGTATTAGACTGGGTAAAGCTGTTGTTTTGCTGCTGCCGAGTAAAACCGGGACTAGAGTCCATGCCGGGTCGGGGAGGTGGATTCCCAATTGGGATGACCGCTGATCTAAAGCTCGGGCCCATGTCAGGAGAAGTGCGTTGGGTCACATTATGCAGATGCACCTGATTTAAGTTGTCACGGGGACCTGGTCTGAAAGATTGATTGGGTGGAAGTGGCATGATACTGTTGTTGTTGCTTAATGGTGGATGGTTACCATAATTGGGATTTTCATGGTAACCATAGTTAAAGCCGGGGGGTCGATTGAACCCCATGCCCATTTGAGTCTGGGCAAAAGGGTGGAGCTGGTTTCGTATCTGGTAGGGACCCCTGTAAGAAGAGGGCATCCTATTGGGCATAAGGTGGTCCATCCTGGGTGGGCCATAGCCACTGCAGCCAGGGTAGTGCGGGTGGCCAAAATATGAGTTCCCAGAGGACAGAGGCTTGAAAGATGGTGCGTTGTAGTTGTCATCAAAAGGATTGGCAGCCACTAGGTGGTCGGCACTTCGGTTTGGTGGTGGAGCATACTCAGATAGGGGAGCGAAGAAAGGAGCCTGGGGACACACATGAAAAGGCAATGATAAAGGTAGTTGATACAGAACTATGCAAGCAGCATCAAACACTTTACTATCAACAGCCATTCAGAGAACTTCTCAAAAGTTTGATGAATAATTGAGCAGCATATTAGTTTTGTCTTGATATAACATTGTTTGACTGAATGAGTTTGGTCAATATTGGAAACCACAAGATTTTTGACCTATACAAAGAAAGGGAATCTCAGAAAGTCAGACTATTGTGCTGGTATTTTACCTGTGCGTTCGACTTGCACTTTTTCTTGTCTGGGCTATCCAGCAGAACACCCGGCCCTCCTAGATCATCAAGCCCACCATCTCTACCTGAGAAAGAAAACCACACAAAACGTTATACAGCCACATAAAATGCAGGTTTCCCATTAAACTACAAGGCACACTTTTCACTCTGACAGACATTGTATAGAAAACTTACTTGTGGCATGCCAATATGTTGAACAACACAGAACTTGTTTAATTTTCTCATGAATGGCTTATTGCCTACACCTTCGTGAAGTACATGTGCACGCAGTGTCAGGACTAAATTATAAGAAAGGCTGGCTGCACACTGTTTTCTTGTAGTTTAACCAAATTTCAATGGTCCAAACTTCTCCATTGAGAAGAATCTAAAATGTTTGTCAGCTTGCTGCCCCTATCACGTTGTCCAAGTTGCCCCTATGATATGCGGCAAGCTGTAAACTCATGTAACCTAAGTATGGTATAGTCAGTATACTTGGTAACCAGAATCAAATTACCAGTACTCAGCAGTAGCCTCCCCTCCTCTCCTCTCCAGGGTATATTACCACAATAGATCAATACAGTAGAACTCTGTACCTAACCCCTTTAAAGTAGTGCACTAAATAGGCAATAGGATGCCATTTGGGGCCTAACCCTGGTCTATAGAGCTCCTGACAGCCTCCCAGTCTTCATACACGGTCGATAACCAACATCCTCCTAAAGGCTCCTCAAGGATGCAAAGGTACATTAAAGGCTCAATCACAAAGAAGTGTTGGATTGTTATGCCACTACAATGGCTGGTATCTATTATCTACTAGGTCGGGTGGGGGGTCATACTGGCCTGGTATCTACTGGGTCTGGGGGGGTCATACTGACCTGGTATCTGTTATCTATTGGGTCTGGGGGTCATACTGGCCTGGTATCTATTATATATTGGGTCTGGGGGTCATACTGGTCTGGTATCTATTATCTACTGGGTCTGGGGATCATACTGGCCTGGTATCTATTATATTATCTACTGGGTCTGGGGCCATACTGGCCTGGTATCTATTATCTACTGGGTCTGGGGGGTCATCCTGGCCTCTTATCTATTAGCCTATACACACAGTTCTGTAAATATGTCAAACATGTAACAGTTTTTCAATGCTATTAAAACCACCCAAATCTTCTCCTTTGGTGGGCTAGTTTGTGTAATTGTTATAAAAAATAAATAAATTGCAAAACAGTAGGCTAGCTCTTGTATGATAGCCTACAGTAGACTACTGGCGCATGTGTTGAATGATCATCAATGTTTTCAATTTCTGTAGCCTATATTTTGTTGTTATAAATAAATAGGGCCTACAGTTTATGCAACATAATTTGTCCCACAGAGGTAAAACAGACAGTCGGTTAACTAAATGCACTTCATATATCGTTCACCGCAATAAGAAAACGTCAGCTGGCTACATAAAAAAAAAAAAACTTCGTGGCAGTTCCAAATTTGCGAACACATTCCGACAGTGAAAGTTTTGTTGAACTTTCCACGTCAGCAAGGTAAATTAGATTTGGATAGTTTACGATATTTTTTTCAACTGAAAGAGCCAGCGCTGTCTATGTATTTTGAGTTTCATTCAACACTTCAAAGGCCTTGAGGTAGGCCGATAAGCTCCTTCAACGTCGTAATTATGGTCGAGACTTGTGTGCAGCGTATCGTGCCCCCACAGACAGCAACATACCACGCGCAGGAAGGGAAAAATATCGAAAACGCGCATTACCTCGGGTTCTTTTGAGCGAGAAGGTATCTTTATCCTGTTCTTTTGACATTACAGAGCTTCTTACATGACTTAAACGTGCATAATTGTGCTGAAAAGGTAACAGTACCCGACCGCTCTCTCCCCCCAGGAGCAATCACAACTATCTGTGTGACGAGGAAAGCTGCAATCGCTTGCAAAGTTTGGGAGGAGCAGACAAATTTAACTTCATGATATCTTGTGTCACACAGGGAAATTATTGTTAACATTGTATCATTGTCACTTATTTCTCCACGTGGCACATGACTGGAACTTGTAAAGCACGGTTAATATTAGATTTTGACAAACGGAACCTTTGTGTGACAGCACAGACCCCTCCACATTGGCATGTTGAATGTGTCTGCACTGCCGCTTCGTCAGAAGTGTCGGTGTACTGTGATGAACCGCTGATGTAATGATTCGACTGGGGCGGAAGCTAATAAGTCCAGTCTGGATATTTAGTGGCAATATCGGTCTGTCTAACTGTTTATTTGAGGTTTATTACATACTTACCACTCTCTTTGGATGAGTTTTGCGCTATTCATTTTCTGAAGTGTTATCTCCTTAGTCATGATGAATTGCAGCCTAATAGGCCTAACTTCTGTACACACTTCAAAAGTTGTTTTTACTGTAGGAATAGGCTACAGTATTTACAAAAAGCTAAATGCTAAATGCTAAGCTAAATTAAAATAATAAAGTTGTTGTATAGGCTACACTATAGATTTTTTGGTTTCTTTTTCACAGCCATCTATGGACACAATTTTTTTGGTAGGTTGCATATCTCTCCAAACAGAGGCTCTACTGTCATACACCTGGGGTTAAACAATCCATGTATTGACTTTTCTCATCCATTAACAGTAATTAATTGCTGCTTTTTCAGATAAGGGAAGACCAATGATTGAATGGACTGTAATAACTGAAGATAATGCCAGAGGGGCCTTTAACTGACTACAAGAGGAAGTCTTCAATCTTTGGCCCCAAATGTCCGGTGGGGAAGACAACCATTGTCACAAAATGGACCAAAGGACATGACCTTACAAGTGCACTCCAGGGTCCGTGTACGTTTTGTTATTTTGATTTCCGAGTGAAAATGGAGAGTGAAAAACAGAAAGTCAACTTATTTTCTCACAATAATTGATTATAATTAACTGACAGTATTGTAAGGGTTGATACCTTTTTTGTTAGGGCAAATCAAGTCTGACATCTTAATGTAGAAATTACAAACTTTAGAAGCCTTTTTAAACCTTGAATACATTGCAAGTTTGCATTTTCTGCTGTTCAGGACATTTCCTGCAACAACAGGCTGATCAAATTAAGATCCTACACCTGTATACATTTAGAGATGTAGGTCAATTTGTTGTAGCAAAAGCCGTGTTCACAATTGAATAGAGTCTGCCTTTCAGTCAGCAGGAAAGGATGTTGATGAGCTATACCGATATCAATAAAAAGGCTTATTTTAACTTACTGTATTGGCTACAATAACAAAAATAACTAATCATACATGGACCCTCCAGGTAAGCCTGATGTGTCCCTTCCATGCCCCACACACTGATACAATGGAGACCACTAAGTTCACCTTCAAGAATTAATAGCAAACAAAAATTCATGGCAATATGCATTGTGTGATCAACTATGGCAAATGTGTGAGTTACAAAGAAGGTTGTTATAACAACTACTGATACAAACAAGTATTAGAGTATCATTATAAAACTATTAAACTGTATTAGAGTAACAATGAGGACAGACATACCAATACGTGCAAGAAAGTTCACATTGTTTATTTTTATTTAAACTCAGAATCAGTCTTTCTGAGAATAATTTATTGTTTAAATGATTTGTAACTTTAATTGGACAAGTAGGCTATAACATTTCCGTCACGAAGAAAGTTGTAGTAAGGACCAAGGCTTGCCTGAATATCTTGTTGAAAAGCTGTTGGTGTGTGATCAAAGAGCAAACAGAAAAAAGGAAAACAAAACATTAACACAAAATAATGACAAAAGGTACATTCAATTTCAAGGCCTGTGCCTGCTCTTACTATAACTTTGAAACAACAACGTGAGTCTGTGTATTGGTTACACGGACTCCCAATGTTGTGTCCCAAAGCTACTCTCACTACAACTGTGGAGCAGCTGTGGGTTCCCCTGAGTTTAACTGTAAATGACCCACAGCGTTCCACCATTGCAGCTAAAGCCAGCAGCACAGCCTTTACAGAAAAACGTGACTGCAGAAGTAAAGAGGACTCAGAGCACCAGATAATTATGATTCACACCAAGTCCTCCACTTTATCCCTTTATATTCACATGTAAAAAAAAAAAAGAACACAACTTTTGAAATTTAAGAGACACAGGACTGGATCTGCATCACTTGATCTTCCATCTCTTGCATAACACTGACCCCTCTGACTATAGCATCCATCACATCTCTATCAAAAGCTGGAAGAGGAACCTGAGGTAGAAGACGGTATATCACTTATCGGACTTTCACAACCAATACGAGAATGCAGAACCCTCTCGAACATTCTGATTCTGAAAACATATATAAGAATGAGAACCCTATGGTTACTCTTTATCACAATTGAAAAGACAAAAACAATACTGCTACTGCTCAATAATAACTTGTCTATTCCAGTTTGTAGTTATCAGAGAGTTGGATTGCAGTCACCGGGCATTATAACAATGCAGAGGATTACACATGTAAATAAAAAGCAAAAACAACTAAAATATTCCATATACAATATGAACTTGACATTTTAACACAGGTTTTCAGACTAATGCTCATCTACAACAGTTTAAAGGGGTATTCACATTCATATCAAAGATTAATACATTTTAGGCATCTAGGAAAAAACTAAATTCAGTTGGTACTTTCTCAAAACTGGGGTATACGAAACCCCATAGAAATAACAATAATATATATTTCTCGTCTAGTGAGAAAAAGTTAAAAAGAATGTAGAAAAATCTGTATTTTTTTGCTTCAATGACAAATAACAATGCACATTTAAAAGCACTAACGGTGTACAACTTTCATCTTGGTTTGTGGTCTAATAGACACTAATTTATTAAGTAGTAATCAAAACCTAAATGGAGATAAAGCTTTTGGAACCATATAAAATGAGAAAATATCATGCAAAGATATGCGTCTAAATGGATCTTTTGCCAATGCGCAACAGTGAACTGAATTCTTTGGTATACATTGTTTGCCATTCAAAAGAAAGTAAAACTGATTGTGTCACACTTCATGCAAACTGTCATCCTATTAGTTAGAAATCCGTTGATTGAAAATACTGTTGCAATGTAGGATGAGAATCAATATAATATACTGTATTTAGCTCTGCATATAATTTCCCCCTACAATGTACACATCTAGTTGCAACAGTAAAGCTCTAAAGAAAACCAATAATAGGATGATTTGGTTAGTGTGCATGACATTGATTATTATTGTCATTTGAACCATTAACAAGGGCCCAAAATCCTGGGGGCACTTTGAGAGAACCCGCATCTCAACTCAGTTGGTCACAGAACGGGGGCACACATGTGCAAGGCTTTGTCTTGGAAGCAGCATCTCAGCTGATCTGCGTTCGATTTTTGGTCTAATACATGAGAAAAACCTCATTGTTATTTTCCCAGTGACCCACTGAGAGATCAAAAACAAACAGAGGGAGCAAACAATTACTTTGTATGATAGCATCAGTCACCGCTGCACATTGGCTGTGATCAACAAATCAAACTAATCTGACAAGTGCTAAACTTATTTTTCTACTCTATGGTAAAGTATCAACTACTTAAAGAACAAAAAAGTAACTCGAATCTGTACTCAGTAGTACATAAACGTAGACAAAAATATAGATATCTTTAGAGATAAAATGCTTTCTTGGTGTTCATTCCATTCACTTCCATCGCACTGATTTAACGCTTTTAGTTTTCAACAATCATTCTTCACACTTCTCCCATCCCCATGTGTAAAAGAGTTGGACCTCAGATGGATCGGACTTTGGTATAGGAGCCTTTCTGTTTGTCTCCGACATCTGAGGGTCTCTTTCCCCATTAAGGCCATTTATAAAGTTTTTAAGGTCTGCTGTGTTGAAACGCGTCGACACAAGCATTTTTGGCATGTTCTTTCCCAAAATAACCAAAAAGATAGCCTGCCATACCACAGACACATAATTCCAACTGAATTCAAACAGGTTTTTCCACCTGTGAGTAGGGCATCACAAGGCTCTGAACCGTAACTGACAATGTTCTAGAGATACATTCAATACAGATCTATGGCAACTACCCTCTACAATGAGCAGCTCAGCACTAAGAAGATACCCTGTCAGTCAACCATGGAACATTACACATGGCTTTTCAAATGTACTAAACCTAGTTCCCTGAGTTCAGGAGAATAATAACACAACAAAATAATGCTTAAAAAGAGGTAGTATAAAACAGGAATTGCAAGGGCAACTGCACATTCATTCTTAACCATTATTACTATGGATAACCTGAAAAGTGTCATACTGGCTTATTATTGAGTTTCAGCAACTTATGTAGTAAATTGTACTGGCCCTTAATCTACCATAGCCAAGTAACCTGAGAAATAGTCCAATTAACCTGTGATAAAAATAAAATGACAAAGCTTTAAGTGAGATCTGCAGTACCCTTACAATCCCGTACTTCATTACAAACAAGGAGGAAAATGAATACGGGACTAGTCTGACCTAGCAAAAACAAATTGCCATCAGGACGTATTAGTTGTTCCATAAAGGAAGAGACTCCTTCCATAACTCAGGTATAAGTCGTTATTATTAAATATATAGTTGGAGTTTACCGAGAGGTAAACTGAGGTAGATCATCAGCAAAAGAAGGGCTCACTCTACACTTTGCTCCAGTGATAAACTCTTAAATAATGTCAGAAATGTAACAGTCACATTTCACATTTTTGACAATCTCTTGAAACATTCATGGTGGGTGAGATTTTTCTTTCAAACACATATAAACATTTAGAATAAAAATAAAATGAGTACACATTCACTAGAAGAAGATTCTTTGATAGAAATCACCAGAACCCAAACCAGAGCCCAGTTCTTCCAAAGACCTGGATTTTTTGATAACTGCTCATTGTCTTTTAGAACAGTGGAGTGAGTTTAGGGTTGAGGGATTGATGGGAGGTCACACAGACTGCTAGAGAGAAAGTGCAGGCTGGGAATTGTCTGGGGCCTGATCGTGGTGATGGTTGCATGGTTTCTCCATGGAATCTCCAATCTCCAGGTCGAGGTGAGACTGCTCCCCCAGCTCACCCTCACTCTCCTGGGCAGGACTGCAGCCTGACCCCCCACTCTCCTCCTCTTTCAGAGACGCAGGGCGGCTGCTGGGCCCAGAGGACAGGTTGGTCATCTCTATGTCGTCGTGAGAGTAACGGCCCGAGTCGCCTGTCTCGTGGCTGCCTTCGCTGTTGGAGGAGCCCTCTGTGTCACCAGGTGGTCCAAACAGGACCTGCAGGGAGGTGGGCTGGTTGGGTGACGACAGAGACTCATCCTCGTAGCACAGCACTGTTACTCCTGGCTGGTACGAGCAGATTCCATGGCTCTTCCTCTGGATCTGAGTAAGTAAGAAAGGGTGAACGAAGGGAATTCATATGGATAAAAGGAGGAATAGCTGCTGGTCTCACCTCATATTATGTTCTATTTAAGTAATGTTATGTTACTTGAACACTTTTGTTTTATCTTTCTTACCTGGCTTTTCTTAGCATTCAGTTTTTTCTGATTTCTGAAGGAAAACCACTTATTTTTCTTCTCAGTGATTGGATAAACTGGTCCGAGGCTATTGATGATCAGATTTGTTCCACCCTGAAAATTAAATTAAATTTGCAGTGCTCTGAATCTGTCTACATTGGTTATTTTCCATGTGCTTTGGAGACATAATGCAAGAGGAAATGTTAGAGGAAAGGAAGGGCGTTACAGAGCCATATCCCCTTACCTTGGCATCAATGAAGTGGTCTGCTCTCATCATTGGCACCATGACATCAGCATTCTCAGCCTGGCCCTCAGAGCCCAGGTGGACCGAAGCAGAGGGGACCTGACCAGCCTCCTGCATGATGGCTTTAGTAGCAGAAGATTTCCTGTCAAACAATCATACAATATTAATATAGAAATAACAGAAGAGGTTCTATCCAAACCAACGTGGCAGTCAGAAAAGTAATGTCATATCAACTTACAACAAAATCACACTGAATCTGTTAAAATGGTTACCTGTTTTTGCCTCTGCAGACAAGGATGAAGGCACAGATGATGATGCAGATCAGTGCAATGCAAACCCCCACGATGATCCCGGTCATCGACTTCTGGTCCAGGTGGTAGAAGCCACCAGAGAACACTGCAAGACAGTTGTCACAAGTGATGAGACAGCCACTGGAGACATGCACTCCTATCTAGGCTCTGTTTGGGTACTACATCTCCACACTGTGTATCAAAATCAATACAACTGGCAATCACCTCCCCTGACATTCACAGAGATGTATTACAGTGTAAATAATTTAGCAGGAGACCAAGGCTGCAGGCCAAGCTATTGAATGTATATTACATCTAGTAGGGCAAGTGACGATAACAAGAGGAATCCTGTCATGAAAGTCAATGAACGAAAGACCAAGTATGCACCACATTAGTCACTAACCTGTAGCTGAGCCATGGGAGCGCCTGGGGTTGTGACCGGAGGTGGAGCCATCGTTCTGCACAGCCAGTTCTACGGTGTGTGAAAACGGCCCGTCTCCCATATCGTTGGACGCAGACAC
The DNA here is from genome assembly GCF_016432855.1 of Salvelinus namaycush. NCBI lineage: Eukaryota > Metazoa > Chordata > Actinopteri > Salmoniformes > Salmonidae > Salvelinus > Salvelinus namaycush. Next base: position 14,779,967 of record NC_052336.1, on the reverse strand, counting down.
CTTGACCAGGTAGATGTTCCCTGGCTGTAGGTTCTCCAGTAGAGCCATGGTGATGCTCCCTATCACCAAGAAATAAGTGATTAGTGACCTATGTCAACCAATTTGAGCCTCAGCAATAAAAGGAAATGGATATGTGAATATTGTTTCAACACACTGTGGTGTTGTCATTTGCCACGTGGTAATAAATATAGCTGTTCAAATTCATCTAAAAAAATATGAACTGGAGGAAATATGTCAGGCCTGATTTTGTTTCTGCGCCTCTCCCATTTTCAACTGACTCATGAAGAACAAGGGTTTACAATTCAGTGGGAAAAAAACACATAACCTGAGGCATATTGGGGGATATTTGTGACCAGATTGTCAGGCAAAGGACGGAGGGTCAGGGATCAGAGGGCTCTAACCCCCCCCCCGTACCACCAGCTCCACTGAGGTCCCAGCAGTAACGGTTGAGGTGACAGGGTTGATTTCCAGTGGTGGGGGGCTGGGGCAAGGCAGGATGGCTTTGTGAACAGCCTCACTTTTGACCCCCTCACCTGTGACTTAGAAGGAAAGATCAGATGCCTCACATTTCCTGGAGTCATCTGCTCTCAATTACGCCTATGCTACCCAGAATCTGTGTTCTTTACCCAGGAGCTGGACACTCTCGCAGCTGGCCAGTATTACTTACTGCCACGCGTCAGGCCTTTGGGTACACAAAACATATGTGTGTGTGTTGCTATGGCCACATTAACTATATGGTAGTAGTCCATAGTGACTAAAGCTCTCTTGACCAGTGTGTTTCAGGTTGAATGATTATAATCTTGAGAAGAATGAGAATATTGGACCTAAAGCCACAAAGACAGATCACACCCCCCCAGTGCTAAATCAAAGCTCAAAGTATATAATCCATCCTTTGATTGGTAAGACAACAGGAGGGGGTTATCTAAGAACAACCAGAGATCACAAGGACTAGTAACAAATACAGAAATGGACTGGAGGATGAAATTAGTTCATTTTCAATGGCCTGTATGGTGTGGAGCTGGGGCAGGGCTCTTTGTCTCTGCAGCCCAGTTTAGCCTGCAGCTCATCTCTCTCTCTCTTTCTCACATTCTCTCTTTCTCTCTCTTTGGCTCACCTTCCCTCTGCAGCACCTTCCACTCTCCAGCTACCCAGGCCTTCCTGGAAGCGTAGAGGATGGTATAACGTGTCACCGCCAAGTTGGGCTCATCTGGAAGTTTCCATGACACCAGCGCTGTGTCGTCCTCGATCAGAGTCACTTTCACACCTGACGGTGGCAGAGTAGGAGCTGAGGAAGAAAAAATGCCAGTTTTACCCGAGGCTAAATCGCTGATGAAGATGTACAACTGTCATAAAAAAATTATATTTGCTCTTCATAACTGGTAATGAGTTGAGGAATACTGAAAATGTAAGTCTGAACCAGGGCCTAGAGCATAGCGACATTTTAATCAGAGAAGGTTCTTTGATGTCACTCAAAAGGACAACTACATCTCACAAGCTATGGCCCTTGCTTATGATCCCTTTCCCTAGAGATGTGTAGATGTGTAATAATGCAGTGAGAGTGAGCATATAGACTACTGTGCAGTTCAATGAATTTGCTCCTGTGTCTTTCTCATCCTTTCATGAGCAAAACACCATTAGAGGGGAAATGAGAGCTCATTGGCAAGGATCTGTCAAGTGGCTGCGCTCTAGTTGTGATTTGTTTGCAGAACGCAGAGCCTTATGGATACGTGACTACGAGAGTCCTGGGGAGATAAGCAGACTTAAGACCGGCACAATGATTCCAGTAAGTATTCTATTTCAGTAGGCTAGGAAATACCATCGGAGCCCAAAAAGGTTGAGAGTATATTCTATTCATCTATACAGCATGTGCGGTTGTATGAACTCATGTTGGTGCTCACCTTCAGGCAGAGTGCTCTGGTAGACCACAGGGCTCCAGGGGCTGGACAGTTGGTCAAGGTGCAGGCGGACAGCAAACTCATACCTGGTGTTGGGCTCTAAGTCCGGGACCAGAATGTTCTTCTCAGCACTGTAGAGGAGAACCACAGTGATAAAAATGGATTTAGAACATACAGTTGAAGTCGGAAGTTTACATACACCTTAGCCAAATACATTTGAACTCAGTTTTCACAATGCCTGACATTTAATCCTAGTAAAAAGTCCCTGTCTTAGGTCAGTTAGGATCACCAATTTATTTTAAGAATGTGAAATGTCAGAATAATAGTAGAGAGAGTGATTTATTTCAGCTTTTATTTCTTTCATCACATTCCCAGTGGGTCAGAAGTTTACATACACTCAATTAGTATTTGGTAGCATTGCCTTTAAATTGTGTAACTTGGGTCAAATGTTTCAGGTAGCCTTCCACAAGCATCCCGCAATAAGTTGGCTGAATTTTGGCCCATTCCTCCTGACAGAGTTGGTGTAACTGAGGCCTCCTTGCTCACACACGCTTTTACAGTTCTGCCCACAAATTCTCTATAGGATTGAGGTCAGGGCTTTGTGATGGCCACTCCAATACCTTGACTTTGTTGTCCTTAAGCCATTTTGCCACAACTTTGGAAGTATGCATGGGGTCATTGTTTATTTAATAGACCCATTTGTGACCAAGCTTTAACTTCCTGACTGATGTCTTGAGATGTTGCTTCAATATATCCACAGAATTTTCCTACCTCATGATGCCATCTATTTTGTAAAGTGCACCAGTTCCTCCTGTAGCAAAGCACCCCCACAACATGATGCTGTTTTGTTTCATCAGACCAGAGGACATTTCTCCAAAAAGTACGATCTTTGTCCCCATGTGCAGTTGCAAACCGTAGTCTGGCTTTATGGCAGTTTTGGAGCCGTGGCTTCTTCCTTGCTGAGCGGCCTTTCAGGTTATGTCGATATAGGACTCGTTTTACTGTGGATATAGATACTTTTGTACCCGTTTCCTCCAGCATCTTCACAAGGTCCTTTGTTGTTGTTCTCGGATTGATTTGCACTTTTTGCACCAAAGTACGTTCATCTCTAGGAAACAGAACGCGTCTCCTTCCTGAGCGGTATGACGGCTGCGTGGTCCCATGGTGTTTATATTTGCATACTATTGTTTGAACAGATGAATGTGGTACCTTCAGGCATTTGGAAATTTCTCCCAAGGATGAACCAGACTTGTGGAGGTCTACAATATTTTTTCTGAGGTCTTGGCTGATTTCTTTTGATTTTCCCATGATGTCAAGCAAAGAGGCACTGAGTTTGAAGGTAGGCCTAGAAATACATCCACAGGTACAGCTCCAATTGACTCAAATTATGTCAATTAGCCTATCAGAAGCTTCTAAAGCCATGACATCCTTTTCTGGATTTTTCAAAGCTGTTTAAAGGCACAGTCAACTTAGTGTATGTAAACTTCTGACCCACTGGAATTGTGATACAGTGAATTATAAGTGAAATAATCTGTCTGCAAACAATTGTTGGGAAAATTACTTGTGTCATGCACAAAGTAGATGTCCTAACCAACTTGCCAAAACTATACTTTGTTAATTAACAACAAATTTGTGGAGTGGTTGAAAAACGAGTTTTAATGACTCCAACCTAAGTGTATGTAAACTTCCGACTTCAACTGTATACTGTATATGGAGATTATTAATCAGATCCAATACTTTGGCAATTGACCTGCAAATTCTTAAATCCGTACTAAGTGCTACCCTGAGTTCTATGACCATAGTAAGCACCCTCTATCCAGTTAAATGACTATGTGCATGGAGTATGAAGAGGAAGGTATTATATAGGACACTCACGTCTGCAGGTAGAGTACCAGGGAGGCGTTCTGAAGGCCCACAGGGTTACAGCGGATGGTGTAGTTGACGATCTGGCTGGAGGTGAATGCTGGACGCCCCCAGTGGAGGAACACGGCAGACGAGCTGTTGGCCTTGGCATACACGTGGTGAGGGGGTGGTGGAGGGGGCACCATACGATCACGGACCGCTGATATACACAGAAAAAAAATAATGCTAGAGGTACTCATGTGTCAAAGGATTGATAACTATCATTATAATAACTATCATCTATCATTATAGACAATGGTTGCTTGCATTATGTGAAGAACTTACAGACACATCCAGGGGTGCTGATAGTTTGGTCTGCCTGGTAGCCATCTCCTAAAAAACTGAACGCCAGTAGCTTCACATGGTACTTCTTCCTCGGGTCTAAAAATAACAACATTTACATATCTTTCACTGTAGACCTATGGGTATAGTATACATCATATCATAGACATTCACCTCAAATTGACCAATGTGACCTACAGTGGAAGTGAGTGTGTCTGACCACTGGGGGGCATTACACTGAACCAGAGGCTGTGTGATCTCACCAACCAGTGGGCTGTGAAAGTGCTGGATCAGAAAGAGCATGGCTGAGAGGTCATTGAGGTTTGGCTGTGGAGCTCTGCGACAGATGCTGAGTGCTGGGAGCCCAGTCCCTAGGTCAGTTCCTGCCCTGCTCAGGGCAATGAGGCACACAATAGAGGAGCTCCTCTATCCATCACTCTGCCTTTTCAGGAAGAATAGGAGAACCCTTCCCCCACCCAGGGCTGCTGGCCAGTGGTCAGTCCTGTTCAGTTCCAGGACAGGGGGGTTAAACCACAAGACAATGCCCCCCCTAGGAAAGACAGAGCGGTCAATCACATGGCCAGAGTCAGTGGCCTTACAGACCCCAGGTAGAACAAACGCTGCTAAGTTAAATGTCCTCTCTGTACCCAACAGGCCACTGATAAAAAAGTTCAGGCCAAACCCTATCCAAATGTTTCACTTCATATCTGCATTGATTGGTTAATTTGTCTCCTAGACTACGATCTCTTGTCATCCTGGAATAACCAGGTTACTGTGCATGACATATTCAGATAAGGAGGATAGGGTTGGAAAGGTAATACTTCATCATATTAATGTGTTATTACCCTGTTTTGTGCGTAACAATATTATAACTCATTCCAGAAAAATTGTCTGAGCTAGAGTATAGCTGTATTGGGTGAACCGGCTGCAGTGTATTAAAATATCATTACACAGGCAATTACAGGAAGCTCCTGCTCCAACCTAGAGGACCTTGCTGAAATAGCTGAGGATCTATCAAACTAATGGCTTACAGCCTCCTATGAATTCCAAGGCTCTTCAATATGTCAACCATCATTACACACACAGTAGGCAGAGGAATCTGAGATCTACAGAGTACAGGTACTAATAACATAACTAGTATCAGTGGAATAGTGAGCACCAGTAACCGAAAGGTTGCTGGATCGAATCACCGAGCTGACAAGGTAGAAATCTGTTTTTCTGTCCCTGAGCAAGGCAGTTTACCCACTGTTCCCCGGGCTCCGAAGACGTGGATATCGATTAAGGCAGCCCTCCGCACCTCTCTGATTCTGAGGAGTTGGGTTAAATGCGTTAGACACATTTCAGTTGAATGCATTCAGTTGTACAACTGACTAGGTATCCCCCTTCCCTTTCGCCATGGAACAGTAATGCAGTGTAGAACATGACCACTAGGTTGTGCTCCAGGACACATATGTTGAGAGGAGCACAGGAGTGTGGTCATGCCTATCCTCAGTTCCAGTCACAGAAGCAGTCATTTATGAGTTCTACGTTACTAACAGTTTCTGTGATAATGTCTCAGAGACAAATAAAAGGTAGTCAGTTAAAAAACGTTTTGTTTTTTTGCCCTACCACTACACAGCTGATTCAAATAATCAAATCAAATTTTATTTGTCACATACACATGGTTAGCAGATGTTAATGCGAGTGTAGCGAAATGCTTGTGCTTCTAGTTCCGACAATGCAGTAATAACCAGCGAGTAATCTAACCTAACAATTTCACAACAGCTACCTTATACACACAAGTGTAAAGGGATGAAGAATATGTACATAAAGATATATGAATGAGTGATGGTACAGAACGGCATAGGCAAGATGCAGTAGATGGTATCGAGTACAGTATATACATATGAGATGAGTAATGTCGGGTATGTAGACATTATATTAAGTGGCATTGTTTAAAGTGGCTAGTGATACATGTATTACATAAAGATGGCAAGATGCAGTAGGTGGTATAGAGTACAGTATATACATATGAGATACGTAATGTAGGGTATGTAAACATTATATTAAGTGGCATTGTTTAAAGTGGCTAGTGATACATTTTTTACATGTATGGCAGCAGCCACTCAATGTTAGTGGTGGCTGTTTAACAGTCTGATGGCCTTGAGATAGAAGCTGTTTTTCAGTCTCTCGGTCCCTGCTTTGATGCACCTGTACTGACCTTGCCTTCTGGATGATAGCGGGGTGAACAGGCAGTGGCTCGGGTGGTTGTTGTCCTTGATGATCTTTATGGCCTTCCTGTGACATCGGGTGGTGTAGGTGTCCTGGAGGGCAGGTAGTTTGCCCCCGGTGATGCGTTGTGCAGACCTCACTACCCTCTGGAAAGCCTTACGGTTGTGGGCGGAGCAGTTGCCGTACCAGGCGGTGATACAGCCCGACAGGATGCTCTCGATTGTGCATCTGTAAAAGTTTGTGAGTGCTTTTGGTGACAAGCCAAATTTTTTCAGCCTCCTGAGGTTGAAGAGGCGCTGCTGCGCCTTCTTCACCACGCTGTCTGTGTGGGTGGACCAATTCAGTTTGTCCGTGATGTGTACGCCGAGGAACTTAACACTTTCTACCCTCTCCACTACTGTCCCGTCGATGTGGATAGGGGGGTGCTCCCTCTGCTGTTTCCTGAAGTCCACTATCATCTCCTTTGTTTTGTTGACGTTGAGTGTGAGGTTATTTTCCTGACACCACACTCCGAGGGCCCTCACCTCCTCCCTGTAGGCCGTCTCGTCGTTGTTGGTAATCAAGCCTACCACTGTAGTGTCGTCTGCAAACTTGATGATTGAGTTGGAGGCGTGCATGGCCACGCAGTCGTGGGTGAACAGGGAGTACAGGAGAGGGCTCAGAACGCACCCTTGTGGGGCCCCAGTGTTGAGGATCAGCGGGGTGGAGATGTTGTTACCTACCCTCACCACCTGGGGGCGGCCCGTCAGGAAGTCCAGTACCCAGTTGCACAGGGCGGGGTCGAGACCCAGAGTCTCGAGCTTGATGACGAGTTTGGAGGGTACTATGGTGTTAAATGCTGAGCTGTAGTTGATGAACAGCATTCTCACATAGGTATTCCTCTTGTCCAAATGGGTTAGTGTAGTGTGGTTGCGATTGCGTCGTCTGTGGACCTATTGGGGTGGTAAGCAAATTGGAGTGGGTCTAGGGAGTCAGGTAGGGTGGAGGTGATATGGTCCTTGACTAGTCTCTCAAACCACTTCATGATGACGGAAGTGAGTGCTACGGGGCGGTAGTCGTTCAGCTCAGTTACCGTAGCTTTCTTGGGAACAGGAACAACGGTGGCCCTCTTGAAACATGTGGGAAAAGCAGACTGGGATAAGGATTGATTGAATATGTCCGTAAACACACCAGCCAGCTGGTCTGCGTATGCTCTGAGGACGCGGCTGGGGATGCCGTCTGGGCTTGCAGCCTTGCGAGGGTTAACACGTTTAAATGTTTTACTCACGTCGGCTGCAGTGAAGGAGAGTCCGCAGGTTTTGGTAGCGGGCCGTGTCAGTCGCACTGTATTGTCCTCAAAGCGAGCAAAGAAGTTGTTTAGTCTTTCTGGGAGCAAGACATCCTGGTCCGCGACGGGGCTGGTTTTCTTTTTGTAATCCGTGATTGACTGTAGACCCTGCCACATACCTCTTGTGTCTGAGCCGTTGAATTGCGACTCTACTTTGTCTCTATACTGATGCTTAGCTTGTTTGATTGCCTTGCGGAGGGAATAGCTACACTGTTTGTATTCAGTGATGTTTCCAGTCACCTTGCCCTGGTTAAAAGCTTTCAGTTTCGCGCTAATGCTGCCATCAATCAAAGCTTGATGATAAGTTGGAATCAGCTGTGTAGTCCTAGAGCAAAAAACAAAACGTGCACCCAAGAGGGGCCCCAAGACCGAGTTTGGGAAACCTTAAATTATATGATCTAAACCATAGGATAAACCATGTTGATCATCTGACAAACTGCTAGAGGATCATATTCACTGCATGTGTGTGAAAATATATGTTGTAATGGTGAGCAGGCTCTATATCTTCAAAAGAGTTGAACAGTTAAAAAAGCAATTACAGTCATTGTGAAAACTCCAACCACTTTGTTGAACAACCATCTCGTCATGTTTACTATGCTCCAGAGCTAAAACAACTGTGTTTTTTCTAGGATCGGTCTGAGAGCCTTGAGGCTATGGGAGGGTCCAGGGGGTGGAGTCAGGGCTATGGGAGGCAGGGGGATGAGCAGGAGGAGAGTCCGAGGGGTGTGGTTTGAGCCACTAAGACCCCTAGCCCCGAGGAGTTTCAATGGAGCCAGCAGGTCAGGCCTAGATAAAACACAGAAGGAATCTGAGGTCATGGGTGTGGAATACGAGTTAAGCCTCTTTTTCTCTCTCTCAGAATCCTTGCCCTTTCTCTGTGCCCTAACCCTTAATGGGGAAAGATAAAAAAGTGACTTGCAGGAGGGGAGAAAAACTACTTAAAAGTGTCTTAAAAACTATGTGGTATCCTCTATAGATTAGATACAACAACTTAAAATTGGATCAAAGGAAATATTACTGATCATATGATTGCATAAAAATACGAAGCTTCTCTCTTTATATTTCGACATTATAGATGGGTCAATGACTAGGCTACTGAAGTCATTTGTTACAGAAAATATTTAGTTATGCTAATGAAAATAACTGCACATATTTGTGAGGTTCCTATATCTTTACTTTCTCTAGTAAAAGACAATGAATTAGTGTACACTAGCATAGCTCCCTCCTGTCCCATGTCCACAGTCAGGCTGGCCGGCTTTGGACAGTCCCAGGGGCTTTTGTTCAGCTCCAGTGTCCATCTATGAAGAGGAGCAGTCAGGGTCTCACAGTCCCACCCCTGCCCAGCCACACAGCACAATGGGCCTGCAGTAATTACGCAGGAGTGGGGCTGCGAGAGGGGGCTTTGACATCTGGGCCATGACCTTTGACATGGAATCTGGGCAAGCTAAATCCTGCCAAAGGAGGGGTTATGGACACTGCTCTTAAGGGGGAGGGAGGGAGGGAGGGGGGGGGGGGGGGGGTAAGCAGGGGAACTGAGCAGAAAAGGGGGAAAAAACACCAAGAGACAAAAATAATAAGTCACTTAATAGGTGATGATAAATAGTGCCAATAGGAGGAAATGGTGAAGCGAGAGAGCAGAACTCTTCAATGGCCAATTTCATAGCCGATATAATGAAAGCATGATTAGATATGGCAAGCTCAATTGTTCAGCTTAACTGCTCTTTGTAACCTAGGAGTGACCTAAGGGTATACTTTGTTTTCTGACCTAGAATATATACAGAACTTGCAAAAGTGATTGAACTTCCAAAAGGAAATGGTTTGACGTGTTAATTTTAAAATCTGTGAGTAATACACATGGTTTGGGTAAGGTTATCAGGGATCTCCATGGTTGAAGATAAGAGGTGTCCACATAAACCTCCCCCTCTGTATGGAGTCACCCATGCTTGCACTAACTAAAAGGAAATGTGTGTTAGCCCTGGCTCATTCAACAACACCAAATCCCTCACAAAGATAAGATATGCTTCAGTTGCCACATAATAAAGGGCAATAATCCCCCTGTGTGTAGATTCAAGGCCAAATGTTTCTTCTTAGATATCACAAAAACTAACATCACTCAAACTTGTTGTGCCTTACTCACTTTGCTTGAGAAAAGTTCATAACTAATTTCCTCAGAATAATACACAATCTGCCTAACCCTGCCATTGCTTAAAGATACACCAAAGTGAAGCTGGTTCATTTTCCCGTCATGCCTGTTGGGTTAATCTTGGAAGGCTTTGCTCTCCCCATAAATTATGATGCCAGTTTGTATTTGAGGGGAAATTCTTGAGCTGTTTGTGGTCACCTGATTTTTTTTTACAGCCGTTTTGCAGATCCTGCAGGCCCCAAAGGCTTTGTTCTGCCCTGAGAATGGCCCCCCAGGCCACAGCAAGAAGGGTCTGAGCCAGGGCCATAAATGTCAACTCCCACACTGATCCACAAAGCAGCATATATCATAGGGGGAGCGTATATCTCCCTCTGAGAGAGAGAGCGAGACACACACACACACACACACACAGTTTATTGATGTAGTGGGCTCACTAATACCCATCTATCTTTTATCTGACACCAGGCATGCAATAACTAATGTTTTCACAGAGAAAAGACCACTCCACGATGGGCAAGGTGGCCCCAAGCTATGAGATAAATCTACTACCGTACACACAGTCCTGGTGCCAACAGGTATGGGAGTTATTTCAACCGTGACTATGCCACAGGAAGAATAAACATGAATGGGAGGACCTCAGTATTTCAACACCATGTCATTTATACACTGAGCTACAACCTCTCACATTCCTAACTTAGAGAGCCCTTTCAGTCATGTGGAATGGTCTTAAGAGATCATTTAGTAATTGCCAGAGCAGAGCTGGTCTGTTTCTACTACAGATTCAGAACTCAACCATGTCTTTTCTTCTGTTAGAGAGGTATGTTATTTGTGCACTTTAGAGCAACATTCACTCAATAATACAGTAACGGTTGGCTTGTTGTCTTTACCACATCAAAGCTAAGTGAATTTAGATCCCAGGGATCTGAAATACTTATCAAGTCACTCAGTGAGATTGGTGTTGTTCATAATCCCTGACTGATCGAACACATTCTCTAGGCTGTGTGTGGTTGTGGTTTCCAAACCCGTGTGACTGTCACAAGTGTCCTTGGGTGAAGTAAAGAGTTAAAGTTAAAGCCTCTGTTTATTGCATTACTATCAGAGACATTACAGCTTAATCCTTTATCCTGGATAAAATCCAATTAACATTTTAATTGAAGCTCCATTTTGCTCTCTACTTCAGACATGCCATGGAGGGTAAATAATATTATTATGAGAAGTATCCAGAGTGTTTTCTAATAGATAGAAGACTTCATCAATTCAATAGTAAGTAGGCTGATTAAAAGTCAGTAAGAAAACAATGTCCTATCGGGCACAATATGTATACCACCGTTTATGCTTGTTATGTGACTGGTTGTTTTCTTGGTTGCAGAGCAGCCACCTCTGCTCATCCGTATAGTTTATTAAGGAACATAAGTCATGGTTTGTCACTCAAACAACAGTGAACAAAATCAATAGGGAAATGCCCTTTCCACTGCTGTTCTGTCCTTGGGAGGTCAAATCAAGACAGGGACTACTCAATTATGGGCAAACATGGACATTAAAGCAGACCAAAATTGATGAGAACACCCAGTTTTAATTAAAATACCCTGTTTGGAGATGTGGGTCACCTCCACTAAAATAAAATAAATACTTAATGTTACACTTCTCGTATTGGTTTATTATCTATGTCACACTAAACTGACCAAAGCATATCCGAAGGGAAAACTGAGTCAAGTCAGTATTTTTATCTTAAGCTGTCTCTCTGTTTAACGCGCCACTTACTGAAATCAACGTTGTAAAAATGTGGTGCCATGGATAGGAACTGAAATCGTACCTAAAACCTATCTGACACTGACAGTAATACGTGACAAATTAAACTGCTGTGTCTCCTCTCCAACAGGAAGTCTCTCCCCTGAGGGGGGAAACCTTTGGGAAGATAAATGAGATGCATACTTCTCTTCAACATGTCATACTACAAGTCACATTCCATGGATATGTATTTACAGAAAAGCTCAGTTACCAGTGGTCAGGGGCTGAATATGGTTAACTCTTGGTCATTTAAGTCTCTTTTGTGGCCCTTAAAGCCTAACACAATGAAAGCCTTTGATGTAAATTCTCCTCCAAATGCTCTGCTCATAGCAGTCATAAAACACACCATAAATCTGCTCCACAATAACAGCTTCCCTCTCCTCTAAAGACAGCCCTGGAATACACCTTTGCCAGCTATTCTATCAAACAAGCACAATTGAGGTCATTAAACTGTTTCAATGAGAAACTAATGAAAAACCAAGGCATAGTAAGTGTGTTTTTGTGATATCTATCTATATCACATTACTACAACTTGTTTGTCCACTATGTTCATTATTCCAGGAGGAAAATGTGGTTCATGAGGAAAAGGAGAATGTACACAAAAAGCCAGACTTCTTATGTTCTTTCTCTTATCTCTCCAATAGGTTTTACCTCAAGCTTGATAAAAATACTATATTTTGAAAAATAATTATCCATTCAAAACAACATATATTTCATAAAGTACAGCACTTTAAAACCTACTCAACAATATAGCCTTGTGTTATTCTAAACAACAGCTGGTGGCAAATAGGAGGAGGTTTCAGCAGTCATAATTATCGCCCCTATCACAGTAAGACCCCTCCATGACAAAACACATACTGTAGCAAGAAAACAAAAAGGTAAAAGGGGACACATACTGTATTTACCCCCCCTTCCCCCCTATGCTTTCTAATCCTGGTCTAGTACCAGAGCTTCCTGATTCAAAATTCAGCTGCTGGCCACCTGGCCGTCCTCCTCTGGCCACAGATGGTCAGTTGTCCACTGCAGTGGTGTGGGACTCCCTTTCCTTCCACACTCTCCAACGTGACAAAATGAATTTGACCCAGAGGCCAGAGAACCAGCATATGCCCAACACCCCTTCCTTAGTCCCAGCTAGCACCTATTTCTAAAGCTGTTGGGGGGCCAGGGCCGTAAGGTCATGGGGGGTTGGCTTCTATCTGGATCTCTGGACATGAGCCCCCACAACTCACATGAAAAGATTTTGTCCTTCCCAAACTAATGGGCTTTTCTGATCCTAAAAAGACCTTAAACATGCCTGGTGAGGACACGGAAAATGTTTTTTTAAGAGCATCTTTGATCCAAATCCAATTTAAGGAGGACTTTCATTGTGTAACCATGCATTGACTAGAACATATTCTTAATCTTGCAATTGAAATCCAAAATCAAGACAAATGTAATCAGCAACAACGAGATCATAGGTCGGGTGTACTATGTGGAGTCTACTCACCCAGGCCTCCAATGGTGTGCCTGTTGTCCTGGACACGCAGCTGGATGGGGGAACTCTCAGCCTGGCTCTCCTCGTGGTAGAACAGCCTGTAGCCCTGGACGCTGACAGAGTTTCCTGGTGCCAGCTGCCAGCGCACTATGATGGTGGTGCAGTTCAGAGGCTCCAACTGTAGCTCAGGGGCCAGAGGCACTGTGAGGAGACACAAAGAGAGATAGATCTGTGGTTAGAGTCACTGTGGGGAGACACGAAGAGAGAGAGATCTGTGGTTAGAGTCACTGTGGGGAGACATGAAGAGAGATAGATCTGTGGTTAGAGTCACTGTGAGGAGACATGAAGAGAGAGAGATCAGTGGTTAGAGTCACTGTGGGGAGACACGAAGAGAGAGAGATCTGTGGTTAGAGGCACTGTGAGGAGACACAAAGAGAGAGAGATCTGTGGTTAGAGTCACTGTGGGGAGACACGAAGAGAGAGAGATCTGTGGTTAGAGTCACTGTGGGGAGACACGAAGAGAGAGAGATCTGTGGTTAGAGTCACTGTGGGGAGACACGAAGAGAGAGAGATCTGTGGTTAGAGTCACTGTGGGGAGACACGAAGAGAGAGAGATCTGTGGTTAGAGTCACTGTGAGGAGACACGAAGAAAGAGAGATCTGTGGTTAGAGTCACTGTAAACATCTGAGTATTTATTTAATGTAATTATTTTGTGAAGATGGTGCCGACAGACTTGGCAGCTCTGCTTCTAGCTCCCAAGCAACTTTGCAGTATTGTTTTTGTTTGTGTTATTTCTTATCACAAGCATTTCGCTACACCTGCAATAACATCTGCTAAATATGTGTATGTGACCAATACAATTTGATTTATTGAGTACAGTTCTGAGGATGTAAGGTTCAAACAGAATCATGTGTACTACTTATACACAGAGTTCAACCTGCATGACTATTCATTTTTATTCAGATATCTTTATTTTAACCAGCTCAGCTGAAATAGTACCAAGTCAAGGGAGAATATGAAACCCACCCACACCCAACCCCTGCTACCCGATCAGGCATTATTTACCTTAAGCCCAATGGCCAGGGCACACCAATGTGTTCATAAAGGTCAATTTGCTTCATATTCAGATACCATTCAGAGCCTTGCTACTATTGACAGTCCACAACTATTTATAAAGAATGGTTAGCTAAGCCTTAACAAATTAAAGACTTGTTCAAGAACACATTTGTTTGGGACACCCAAATTATTATTAAGAGTAAACCACTTAACATGGCAGAAACATGCTAATTTAGATTTCCCAGAAATAATTTGCTGGACAAATAGGGGCAAAGTCACCAAAAAGCATTGTATTGCAAGAGATGCAGGGTGGCAGGCTGGGAGCAAGTTGACTCTGTAGCTTGTCTTGTTCCTTGAAAACAAGAATGCTCTCCACCCAGCTGCTCACTGGCTTTATCTGATGGAAATAACCGGCTCCCAGCCTGCAGCCCCCAACCAGAGGCACATCCATACCATGCCCAAGCCTGACACACAGATACACAACCAGGCACAAACACACAATAGCAGAGATGAGTCAGGTGCTCAGTTCTACTGACAGAATGCCTATTCAGCCGACATGATCCTGGCTGAATTGTAGAAAAGATCCTGTTTGTTTCCAAAGGGACAGAGCGAGAGAGAGGGCAGCAACCCCCTCCCCCACTCCTAAGGCTCAGATGGAGCTCTAAACAGAACTATTCTTCCTCCCACCCAGAGGCCTGGGTCCCTCTCTTTTATGACCCATGACTGAAGCCATTCCGATGTTACTGACAGAGAGGGCCAAAGGTCATGGAGTAACAAACGCAATGCCTTAACAAGATTATTAGAGAGGACGCTCTTCTCATGGCTCTCTCTCTCACACACTTAGCAGAGGACTGGGAAGAAGAAAGGTTTAGAGATAATCCAGCACCTTTGCTCCTATTTTGACTATGTGTAGAGGGAAGTGTGCGCTCACTGTGCGCCTGCAAGGCATGATGGTTTTACTGTGCATGATAAGTCAGTGCAGGAAGTAAGGCCTTACATGTTTATTTATGTGAGGTGGCAGGCTGGTAGCTCCACAAATCTAAGGTTGAAATTCCAGTTCATCAAAGATGTTATGGCTTACTTATGTCTTTTGACTTTGATTGATTAGAAGTCATACAGTTGTAATCATATCTGTACAAACATCATATGTGCACGCAGAAACCTAGCATTGGACCATCAAGGAGCAGCCAATAACTCATCGCTACTACTGAGGAGCATGTGTAAGTACCTTTGGCGCTGGACGCCTTAGGGGTACGGTGGGAGGTCCAGGCTGACTGTTCCCCCCAGCCCACGCTAGTGGCTGCAGCGATGCGGAGGAGGTAGATGGTGTCGGGCTGCAGGCCCTCCAGCAGATACTTGGTTTTCTCCCCAGGAAGCTCCAGCTGAGTGATGGCCTGGTCGGCACTGGTACGATAGGACAAGCGGTAGGCCGACACCCGGCCTCGGCTTAGCTTGGCTGCAAGGGGCTGCCAGGACACCTGGATGTCTGTGGGGCTGCGGCTGGTGAGGCTGAGCTCTGGGGCACGCAGGGGCACTGTGGAGAGGGAAACAGAGTGGTCATGTAGAGGCTTATACAGTCACCAACTTGTTCATTACTGTCTCTGGTTTCTGTCTATATTTATGGTTGTTTTGTATCGTGTTTTGTTGGGGACCAAAGGAAGAGCTGCGATTGCTAAAGTAACAGCTAGCTACTGAGACTATAATGATCAAACCCAGAGATACAAATCAGCTCACTGTGCGTCACACTCAGTCATACTGGAAAATCAATTCAGTAAGTCTGCAAGTGTACACAATTAATAGATGTGATCTGATTTAGACTGGTATGCAATCATGTGACCGATGTTCCCTTAGTCAAGGACAATAGACCAGTTATTTTCTATGGAATATGTAAGAAATTTAATTTTCCTTGATCATAAGTGGTAGTCACGGTTGCACAGTACAGAAACATTTAATGGGGTGGTGTGAACTGTAAAGGGCCCTTGTGGGGAGTTAGATTATAGTAGAGAGGGTCATTCCTGATCTCTAAATATCAGCCTGACTAATGTTTAACCAGCCGAGTGGTCCACCTTCTAATCCTTCCTTATTAGACTCCTCTATTCCTCTGGCGCACCTCTTAGAGACGACCCCAATTAGACAGCCAGGGGTCAGCCCCACTAGATTCATTACAGGACCTATAGTACTGCACACTCTCTACAGCCTATTCATTACAGTTTAAACACACTGGAAAACATCCTCTGAGTCCTCCATTAGAGTGATAGAAGACCTTACACAATGACTACAGGATCAATATGAAGCATTCTCTTTACTATTCATCTGGGGGTGTTTTTATTCATCCTGGGGTGACAGTTATGGCTGCACATTACCTCTGTTTCCCTGGGTTACAGCCCAATAAAGGCCAGGGTGGACTGTATGTTTGTGTATGTGGGAGCTAACGACGAGGCCTCACCATCCTCCAGGGTGTGCTGGAACACATGGTCTGACATGCGGCTGGCTCCCATGGGCATGTAGGCCACGATGTAGAAGGTGTAGTTCCGCGCTGACTCCAGGTCATCAATAATGTACCGGGTTGTGTCGTTGCCAATGACAACCTGGTATTCCTCATTGTTCAAACCTGGTTTGAGGGAAGAAAAGGAACACATTTAATCAATTAATCAATTACCACCCACAGAGCTGTAAACTGCATGCATAGGCAAGGAGTTCAGAGGGGATCTGATCCTTCGATGCAAACTCTTTAGGGCACTAAAGGGGGACCTAATCATAAAAGGGTCTATGAAGATTTGCGTACATTCTGAGTACAAAGACAACTTTTGATAACTTTCCATAATCATCATTCAATGATTTCTCTCAGTATACAGAGCAATTAGAACATAATCACTTTGGCATTAGGAACCTCCTTGTCTGATGCGCCTGATTCTTACAAAGTTACGATGTACATCTGTCTCTAACGGTGGGCTTCTGGTCCATTCAGTATGGACAATATACAAAAAGTGTCAACTCAATCAAACTGGTTCCTTCCCCTTTTATAGACAATTTCATCAACATTGCTGGGGCCAAATACCAGCATTCAATTTTCCCACATTGCTGGCTGAGCCTAATAGCAGTTTAATTAGCACAGATTAGGAAGGTCCCGCAAAAGACTCACTTGTAGCCAGGACATATTGAATCGTCCAGCCTGATTTCTGACCTGGTAAACAAGATCCTTGAGAGTAAACAGAAAAGGCCTTGTCCGGGGGCCTGAAAGGCCCACTAAACCTCCCTGAAAAGACACACAAAGCCTCTCTCCCAGTCCAGCTCACACTGTCCCAGTGCCTTGACAGAATCTCCTCTGTTGGATTAGCACACTCCAACACACAGACTAATTAGTTCCTCCTTTCATTAGAACCTCCATTTAGTGCCAAGGCTCTGTGTCTGAGACCTCAGGTGCAGAATGCGTTGGTGCTACCACTCCTGTCAATCTCAACGGCCAGCGATTCTCTGAGACCGGACAGAATGTTTCACGTAATCTTAATCAAGTGCACCAAATCCTTTACAGACGCCAGTTATTTAAGGAGAAAGGGGCAGGTTTTCTAACTTACTTCCGTTAACGTCCCTATCCTTACACAGCCTAGCAGGTGTTTCTTTTGCTGCATGGAATTCGTACATTTGGCCTATACAATGGTATTCCATAGCCGGCGATGAACAACAGTGCCTGAATGAACTGGATAACATTTGTGCTGAACTGTTACATTGTTTGAATGTGACTCTTGGTGCCTCTTCATCAACAATACAGGTTCCCAGGAAAGCTAAAGGTCCAGCAGTCAATGACTGGGGTTTAGTGACTACAGTACAGCCCTTGTATTCTCGTGATTGGTTCCTGTCTATCCAGCATCTCATCTAGTGTAGGGGGTTCCTGCACCTTTAAAACCAATGCACAGGGCTTGAGATCGCCTATGGAAGGCCAGTCCTGTTTGTACAGAGTAAGCTGCTGTTCTTTCTTCGGTGCAGTAATCATCGTTTTCCTTGACCTCTGCCCAGCAACCAACTATTAACAACAGATGGTCAATCTCCCACATTCCATTCTGGGGGCAAGGAGGAAGTGGAGCATTCAGGACTCTAAACAGTGTCAACTGTTAACTCCTGGGGCTACCAAGGCCATTAATATTGAATTCCCTAATACATACGACATTAACTATTTCCTGCCAACATCAAAAAGAGTTTCTGCTTGAAAAGGTACAAGACATAGAAGAGGCTCCCCCTGAATTGGCCATCATGTCTCACCTTCAGCCTTCATGTAGTGCACAGAGTAGGCAATCACTTTGTCTGAGTTGTACAGTGGTCTCTCCCAGGCCAGCAAGATGGCGGAGCTGGATACAGTGTCAGCCCGGATGTTCCTGGGCGCGCTGGGCCTGTCCTCTGACATCACCACTATGAGCCGGGCCATGGACAGCACAGAGCCCTGCTCATTCTCTACCTGGCACTGGTAGATGGCATCATCCTCAGGGATGATCTGGTTGATCACCAGTTTACTGTGGGACAAAACACACATGGCCATATTAGACTTCTGTCCCTCCTCCAGCTTCACCGACCAATACTTAACCCGTTGCTTACCAGCTCTATCATTCTCTTTCAAATCAGAAACCGTTAACAAGCCAAGGCAGTGGTAGTAGCAGAGGAAGCAAATTAGTGGGAAATCCACTGAAATGCCATTAGCACTTTGTAAATGATTCAGCTTCCTTTCTTCTGTGGGAAAGGGCAACTATCAACAAAGACAACTACCTGTGGGGTAAAGGAATTAGGGATTCAATTAACATACAGCAGAACATACAATATGGTTGGTGGTTAGGAGGCAGGGATTTATAAAACAATGGGATGATCATAGAAATTAAGAATTGAGAGGGAGACAAACAGGAGCAGAGAGTTATTAGCTACAGTCGATCTGGTGTTAGAGCTCAGACCTGTTGTACATCTTGATGCGTCCGTTGGAGTGGACCTTCTCTCCGTTCTTCAGCCAAGTGATGTGGGGCAGGGGAACACCCTCAGCCTGGCACACAAAGCGGGCCGTGCCCGCACGCGGACGGGTCAGGCTCTCCGGCCACTCCACCAAGGTCGGAGGCGCTGGATAAGGGAAATGTCATAGATGTAACAAACACCAACAATGATGTCTGTAATAACAACTGACACTTATAGGAGCTCTACACAGACGACTAACATGTGTTTACCTAGCACAGTGATGTTGGCTGTGGCGATGGTATAGTTACGCGTGCCAGGGGTAGTTGCTCTGCACATGTACACTCCTCCGTGTTGGGGTTTGATGTCAGAGATGATGAGGTTGCCATTGCCCAGCACCTTGGTGTTGAACACGTCAATGGACTTGCTGTCGGCTCGGCTCCAGGAGATGAGGGGTCGGGGGTTCCCTGTAGCCATGCATTCCAGGATGGCACTTTGGTGCAGGGACACAGTGGCATTCTGGGGCCCAGCGATGATACGAGGCCTCTGAGGCAGTTTGGGGCTTGGAGCTGTGGAGGGGAGACAGGATTTGACCAGGGTGCCCACTTCACTACTCAACATAAATATAACTTGGCTTTTATTGGGCTTATAATGTTTGATGCAATGCTTGTGAATATATTATGTTTAAATCTGAAAAGAGTGCTAATTCTCCACTATCTCCCACCTGGAGTGACAGTGAGGGTTGCCTCTGTACTCCGGCGACGGTTGGCGATGTTGGTCGCCACACAGCGATAGTTCCCAGCATCCCCTTTTTCCACCCCATGGATCTGCAAAACGCCGCTGGGCAGGACTGTGATTCTGGGAGAAACAAGAACACAAAGACAATCAATACAACTGACATCATAGATATTAGAGCACACAGCTCTGATATTTCTATCACTCTGACATGTACAGTTTAGAATCATAATAGACTTCTACAATAATCTCAAACGCCATCTAAAGTTAATGACATGGCATGATAATGAAATAATGAGAATGCATACCTTTTAGTTGTCAGCGGTAACGTGACCCGATTGAACTCCCAGGTGATGATGGGTGGAGGGCTTGCAGTAACTTTGCAGGTGAAACGGGCGACTGATCCTTCTGTCACCACAATGGAAGTTGGCTGATTTGTAAAGGGGGAGATACCTACAGAACAAAACAAGAAATGGTGAGACACTGTGTACTACAACAGTAGACACATTCTCTAATGTACAATACATGTTTGCAAAGATATGATTACTAGCAATGCAGCCATTAGAAAGCAAGAACTGTGAAATTATGTTTTTCTAGTATTGTATTTTCCCCCATTCGGATCTATAAGACCAATCATCAAAAAAATGTATGTTCATGGCCCAATATCCTCTCTTGGTCGGCAGCTCATCTTGGTGGATAAGGTTACATGTCTTTCTATCTATCAACTAAGCCTCTGTATCTTAGGACTTAAGGGCACTGTTCAGTTAAAATGGAAATCAATGACATTTATAGAAATAAGGGAATATATTGAGCTGCCAGGCATATCTTATAAATATACATTATTTCACTTTCAGGTTACCATCTCACTAAAGCCCATACCCAGCAAAGGCCAACCCACTTCAGTATCTGCCTGATAGTGAGACTGTAGTGCTGTGAAGCTGAACCTCATTCTTAGAATTTTCAGTGAAAATAGGAAAATCTATCTGCACAATTATACCGAAATGATCACTACCCCAACTGCCATCCCCTTTATTCATATAATTGTCCATGAAACTACTTGCCAAGGAGCTTCCATGTCCCAACAATAAAGCTATATCCTATTAAAATCAACCTAAATGCCGTACATTAGCACTGAGATTTAACATTTGCCAAGAATAATCATAAAGGCTGTTGACAGCAAGATCTGAAGAGCCCCACAATCCATCCAACCTTACCCCTCCAAGACAAATTCTCTCCCTCACCTCCTCTCCTTACAGCCTAGACAGAGTTCATGTGTTGATGCATTGCCGTCTAATCAAGACAGTCACAGGAAGACCCTTTGCCCTGATATGTTGGTTAGTCCACTATTGAAATCAGCTGTTGTTTTTTTTCTCCTTACAAAACATTGCCCTGTCTCTCACCTTCTCTTTGAAAATGCATAAGCTCCAGTTCTCCCTCAAATTAGGTGTTATACAAGCACCAGACATCGGATATCAGATGGGGTTCCCGAGGCCCTAACTAACCTAAACAAACCAGCATGTTACAGGTACCTGTCAGCTCATCCTGGCTGGAGCACATTAAACCCTGAGGAGATCAGAGAGCAGAGGAAATCTCTGCTAGGCCCATCTTATTAATTAGCTCCTCTACTATGCACATCCACACACATGAGCAGAGGTCAATCAGTGAAATGTGTGCCATGCACACAAAATTTAGTGGCCCACCTAATGACTACTGATAATACTTCAACTGAAATAAAATTTCTCATACGCTTGCTGTAAAAATCTTTATATTTGAACACAGAGTCATTAAGCCCACAGCTGGTGATGAGGCCATGTGGAGGAGGAGGGGAAGCTTGATCCATTTTGTTTGAGATCATTGATTCATTTCCCGCTCATGGAGCAGCAGAGTTTGGGAAGATCAGTCAGTGAAAGATGATACTGAAAGTGAGGTCTTTGACAGGCCCAATGAATGACCAGCCAGTGGGAACCTAAAGGGACTGCTCTTTGCTAACAGTAGCATTAAAGGACAACATCACATGTAACCAACCCTCACAGACACACAGTCCTTTTGGGAAAAGTGCTACCTCTTCACAGCATCTAATTCCTAATTAGGCCTACCTCTAGGTCTATTCCTAGAGAGACAACAGATATAATACATCTCATATGCTTATAGCAATTAATACATCATTATAACTGTTTCCTTTAAGTCAAGTGTTACCAACATATTATTTGCCACTGATTTTATACTTTAATCCCCCTGAGATAAAGAGGACCCCTGATGACAGATATATCTAAAAGTGTTGTCCTGCTGAGTGCAGCCGGACGGTGATGATTGGTGGAGAGATCCGGCAACATCCTGCTTGGATTGGGTTTCCTTGAAACTGATTGGTTGTCAGACACCACCTGAACTGTATGGAAACTAAACTCCATGACAAACTTCATGTGTGTCCCATTACTGAGTTAACCTAAACCTTACCCACCGTTAAGAATGATGTTGCAAGTAGTTCAATGTCTAGAATAGATTGTTCATCGTTTCAAAAAAGTAACACAAAATAATCTAGAACATTATGCTTCCCTCCCCTTTCAGTCACTAAGAAATAGAAAAATCCAAAAGCCATTAAGGTTATCCACTGCTATCCACTCCCATCCCCCTTCTCAACTAAAGAAGCCTCAGGTCAATAGTTTGTTAAAGTTACTGTCCAGTGAAAATATTACTTTTAAAAGTTAATAATATGTTAACTTATACCCAAATAATGGTGTTGACTCACGATCCTATACTCATATTTGTGGCCAAAGCATAAATTGGAGAAAAAACACTTAAAAAACCTCACATCAAATTTGTATCTCAAACAGACCGTTTCAAAAATGCTTGCTATTTCCTCATGGAGTATGATGTCATCCTCCTGAGGACGATGAGATGGCCAATCAGCAGTCTACTCTGTTGTTGGGGTACGCCCACACTGGAAACACTCTTTTCATGCCACTTCAATACCGAAGTGACTTTTTCATAGCAGGTTAGGAGCATTTACGCAGCAGATTAGGAGAATTAACATAGCCAATTAGGAGACTGAGGTTAAGGTTAGGAAAAGGGTTAATGTTAGGGTTAGTGAAAATGCTCTCCAAACCTGCTACAAAAATCACTTTGTATCGAAGTGGCGTGAAAAGAGTGTGGCCCATGCCCACACCATTCCAACACAGAAAAGCTGCATTGTAACACACTTAATTACAATTTTTGGAAAGAAAACTATTTCACTCATATTGTAATTAATAATACGTCTTATTTCATAGAAATCTGGAAACACTGGACAGTTACTTTAAAATAAATGATGGTACTGCTGCTCTTGTTACAGACCTCAATTTAAATCACATTTTTGGAAGGACTGAGATAAATAAAATCTTTACCAAAAAGCCCCAGCGCTGGATAACATCAACTTAATTATCATAAACAATAAACAAACAAATCAAACCACTCCTGGCACAACTGGGACCCAGTGCAACCAACGGACTAGGCTACATCAGTGAAGGACTATATAAAGAAGACTACATCAGAAATACCCAAAACAAGTACGACAAAACAAAATCCTCTTCACCCATTTACTACTCAGAGAAAAAGGAATCAGATAATTCAAAGATACACGTGACATGTGTCTTCAGATTCAAAACAGCTGCATGTTCAGAATGCAATGCGCACCACTTAAGTAATGGATTAACAAACAGACTGCACTGCTCTTTGACCTCTGCACACATCCGATGCTGTTTGTGCTGCAGGGGCGAGGAGCTATCAGCACTCACAGATGAAGAGGCAGTCTGAGGGGAGAGGGGCATCAGAGTACCTCTCCTGGGCTCTCTCTCTATCCAACTCTCTCCCCCCTCCCTAGGCTCAGTTATCTCGCTAGCCCAGGGAAACAATGATATACTCTCCCCAGTGTTTACCTTCGGAGGCTCCCCCACTAACTTTATCACAGAAATGACCCCTCTTCTCTACATTCTGCACACAAAAAGCCTTGAACGCACATCAAACACAGCAGGCTTGCCAGGGGAGAAAATACAGGGGGGGGCAACAGATGAAGAAAACATACGAGGAGCCGTGCAAAGATTACAAGGAGCTCAGATTTAAAGCGACGCAAATCCTCACTAGGTGCAAGGTTTATCATTTCTGATTGAACAGCTGTTGCCACTGACATCAGAGAGGACCCCAATCAACATATTCTTACACCTTAAGTCTGAATAATTGAACTATTACCACTCATCAAATTTCACTGGCAATCAGCACACAGCACAGGTGGTACACTTCTAGCTGTATCCTTAACAAACCTTTCTCAGAGTACTACTTAAAAGCAACGTAAATCTCAAGCACTGCTCTCGAGAAACCTTGCCTAAAGGTAAACTCCACCCCATCATAAACACACTGGGTTGTGTCCTGGCCTCTATAACGGCCAACATGGATAGCTGGACGTAACCTGGGTTTCCAGGTGTCGTGGTGCTGAACAGTGGGAAAGCCCTAACTGCCAGACTGGGCTGTGTGAATCCTGATCAGCGCACTGCACTCTGACAACTACTCTGTGTCGTCTTCAGGAAGGTGGCAAGGGGAATTCTGTCCCTCCTAAACGCAGCTGACCCTCTGCCATTTCAAGGTAAAGACATCCTTGTTTTTTCCACTGGCCACGAGCAGAGCATGTACCGTTCATGAGCAAAGCCAGAATGAACCCAATTCATTTAGGATCCATAACCTACATTGTCTACCCTGACCAGTTTTACAGAGCTGCGCCACTTTGCCTTGAACTTTTAATTGCAGATCGCTTTACTTCTAGTATTAGATTGTGGACTTTCAAATGGAATGCCAACTTCTCTAATGGGTTGTGTCCCACCAGTTGCTGTAGAGGCCCATTTCTTTGTGTAAAGTTATTTTGAAGACACGGAGACTGATCCTTTCACTGAGCCCCTGGCCACTTTGCTTTGGGCATTTTTAATTGAATTAGTTCTGAGCTATAAGGCCTCTTGTGCATCAGGCCCAGTGCAGCCTTCTGCAGAAGAATATTTGCTGTGGGTCGAAGTGCAGGCAGGCATTGGATTGGGAGCATCATTGACCGAATACAGGGGCCCATCCCTCAGCAACACGCTCCCACGGAGGAACAGAATGTGGATCTCTAATCAACATCAAACTCATTCCTAAGTGTTGCCCAACAGCAGCAATGCAACATTGAGGCATCCATCCCAGTAGCCCGGGGCCTGGGGGCTTGAGCTTCCCAGATACTCTGTCTCTGTGAACAGTCAAAAAATGCTCGATTGACAAACAGAGAGATCCGTATTGATTATTGATTGCGTACTAAGTCTCAGTCTAAAATCTATTCTGCTAGGGCTTGTCGAGCTGTGGTCACTGCCATGGTTGCTCAAAATATGCGATTGACCATCTCCTTAAAGTGATGATGGTCGCCAGAGGCAGCACCTAATGCTCCTAAATGAAATATTAAAGCAGATGAGGCTCACACTACAATGACTAGATTATACCTTCAATTATCTCTGTGTGCCCATTTACCATTTACTTCTTCCAGTCACCTTCCAGATTACTTTTGAAACACATTAAACACACAAATGCTCATCATATGCACCTCTCCCCTGGAGCCTTGGGTGTCCAGTTATTGAGCAAGGCCTCCATAAATGAAAAGGTGACTTGACTATTCTCCACAATGTGTTTCTGTTACTTAATTTGATTTCATTCAACCACCTGGAGAATATATAACTACCAAACCCACCTAGCTTAAATGTTAAATAATTTATTGTTTACCTGGATGTTTTGCCCAGATGTTTCTAATGATGGGGTGAATGCCCGCGCCAAGCGGCACAAAAAAGAGGATCTGGCCATCTGCCCCTTGCAGTGACCCCACCTCTGACCTCCAACCTCCACAAATCTTGTCTAGCACACCGCCCATCAAGGCAGAGCCCTGCAAGGCCACCCCAGCACTGCTGCAATGCTAACGCTCCCCTGCTGGCTCTCTGCAAACTGCCAATCAATCACTCAGAGCCTCCTAAAACTGGGAGGGTACTCTGCCTTCCTACAGATATGAAATGCCCCCGCTAACATGCTCTTTCTCTTAAACCCTGTCCACTGCCATCCCATACTGGCACAGTAGAACAACGCTTTGCATAATGCTTTTCTTCATTTAGTCACTGTGCAGATGGGCGATGTTGGTGGATTCTGGTGCCGAGTAGCAAAAAAAATCTGTTACTATTGATCATGAACAAAGTGGGGATTCACAATTAATCAAATCTCTAACACAAAACATAATGATGGGTGTTCCATTATTAGTAATGACCATTTAAACCTCCTCTAAGGTTTTGCGGCATGCAGACTTTGCACCCTTATCCTAAGAAACAGAAACAAGTTTGACAGCAACAAAAAAATCAGTGAGTGACCACTGAAAACATCTTCACCAATGTCCGAACTAAACTATAGAATTATTCCGTGCCCTGCCTCCCAGCTGGCCAATCTCTTTGTTTTCGAGAGGCCTGCTGAAGCCAGAAGCTCAGTAAACAGCAGGTCAGTGGACAGGTCAAGCCCGGACAAAGGTTCCCTTAGAAACTTCAGGGGCCAGCTCTGTCCCCCTTCCCCCTGGTCTCTCCACAGTACAGGGGTGCTCAATCAACCCAAATCTATCCATCTCACCCTACCCGAGGACATGCTCTTTAACAAATGGGAATCCAATATTCAGAGCAGTTATATGCTCTCCTAATTACTATAGCTTGAAGGATCACACTGCAGGCACAAATTCTATCTCACTACTATGTAGGTTAAAACAATACTCGTAATGAGGTGCGAAGAATGTGTTCTATACGTGCTGTATTGAGAGGTTTTGTTATGGACATGTTCAACACAGCCACTGAGCATGCCCAAAGAGCATGAATAATCCACTAATAATAAAAAGCAAAGAATATCTTCACAGTAAAGCAAACCATAAAGCAAATGTTTATAGTGCGCAGAGTCAGTATACGTGTGCGTTCAGATACATCCCTCTGTGGTCAGGGGTTTACTTTGTTGTTCTCTGAGCTGTAATTCAGAAACATTCCTACGTTTTTTTTTTTTTTTTTGGAGGGGCAGAGGAGCTCAGAGTTTAGGCAGGGCGTCTGTCGACAGGTCAATGGCTGCTGCTGAGCTCTGCTCTGAGCTCTGCAGCACTAATTTCCTCCAGGCCTCTCGGTTCCTAGCAGTAGACAAACACAGTAAGTGGTCAAGCAGGGGACAGAACTGGAGCTTTCTATCTACTTCAAGGCCCTGGCTACGTGTGTGGCTTCTCCTCGCTCCTGATTGGAACAAGGTGGATGAGCACTGAGGCCAGATCCAGAGTGGCTGGTCGGGGGATCTGCTCTGGCAGCTTTGTCTAAAGCGATCTGCAGAGCAATTGAATGGAAACACTGGTACTAATCCTGCAGATGACCTGGGCCAGGCTTGCAGCTTCACTACGCATGACTAGGTAGGGACTGGAGTTGGTCCTGGTCAGGTCATGTGGTCAGGAAACCCTCTGGGCCCTACTCATAATCAGTGAAAGTATAAAGGAGTATTGATTCCTCCCACCCTTATGAGTCATAAGTGACAGAACAAATAGCATTACTGTAAGTGTTAAACAGTAGGACTGAAGGATGATTTCTTTGGACAGCATTACAAGAGAGAGGAAGAAGCGAACAGCTATTTATGACTTCAACAAAAATCCTTGGCCTCGACCTCAAGGTCCAAATATTGACAGTTCTGAACAGTTCTATACTCAACCCAATAGAACATTTAACCACTTTAGCATTCAACGTCATCAGACCTGTCAGAGTGCTCATCAAGAGCCATAACACAACTAAAGCTGTTAAGAATTTGGTTTTCATTTCAACCAATTTCTAGAAACATTCTATTCCGTGATAATTACTATGATCTGACAAATGTTTGACATGGTGATATTGATTTGTGCAATTCATTCAAATGAGGGACAGCAGATCTGTGTTGTGGGCTGTGGACAGAGCTGGGCAGTGAAGGGTTCAGCATGGGAGGGTGACCTTTCCTGACTTCATATGCAAATGACACATGAATGGCCTAATGCTTAGATTGAGAGGAAACAGTTTAGGAAGCAAGCAGTAAATATCAAACTGTTGAGGTTTCATGTAAATGGACACTGCCTTGGTTTGCTGCCCACATTTTATGAAAGGTCAAAAGGTGGCAGAGAACTGAGAATCCCAGAAAATAAAGATAAGAGGAACACCCAGGTCTCTCTCTTTCTGTCAAGAGGGACTGAGTCACTTAGTGCTTGGGTCTTTTCTGTACATTGGAATGCGTCACACATCAGAATGAGTTCTAGGTATTCCACACTATGTAACAAGAATAGCTCAGGCTACTCTCTCTCCCTCCTAACCTTAACTCTGAGTGGAAACAAAAGGAGCTTGTTGACAAATCGATCCTTTGCTTTGTTTCCTTGTGTTGCTTTAAAGGAGGCTATTTAATGAGTTTCAAATTAAATGCCTCCAATGGAACAGAACCCAAGAAACTCTTGAGTGATGAGTTCCTTCATAATGTGCAATGATCCCACACCAGGTTTGTCTTTTCCCCCTTTAATAAATAATAAGGGTTCCTGAAAAAGAATGCTCAGCCTGGCAACTGAGGGGAAGAATGCAATGCTGAAAAGCTCCACAAATCAATCATTGGCCGGGCGAGCTGGGCTGGACCAGGAAGCAGGCTACTGGAGGTAGCTCCATAGAGCCTGCAGAACAGCCCAATGGTCATTGGCCCAGGCCAAACAAAGCAGATATCCCATGAGCACTGTGACCTCTCAGTCCCCTGGTTAGTAGGGGAGTGGGGTTAGGACAGGGACACTTGCCCCCTCCTCCCATCTCTTATCTGGTGTCAAAGTTCTCCAATCATTCAACATCAGCCCTTCACCCACCAGAGACAGTGTTTTCATTGTGTCTAATCTCTTCATCGGAGTGCTGGTTTTAAACAGTCAATTTCAAATCAGTACAGTCTTCTACTTAATTAAGGGGAAAGGGGGATACCTAGTCAGTTGTACAACTGAATGCATTCAACAGAAATGTGTCTTCCGCATTTAACCCAACCCCTCTGAATCAATTATAGTGTCATGCTTTGTTTCTCAAAATGAAAACAAGTCACCACAAAATAAGGCTTTGTGCTCAAAATCCAATAGGAGATGATGCCAATGGAGTAGATCTTGAAAGCATAACACATTTTCTGGGTAGACATACCTGTAGTTTGGGTCGACACTGATAGGGGACTGTTGAAGTAATTGATAAATGAGAAGGAATGTCTAGCATTATTGCAGGGAGGATTTAAATCGTGAGTACTCTCAGTACCTAACATCTATTGGGCAATCTAAAGAAACCGTGGACCTCTGGAACTTCAGTCCAAGGAAACCATGGAAACCATTCCTGTCCCACTGTCACGTTCCTGACCTGTTTTCTCTTGTTTTGTATGTGTTTATTGGTCAGGGCGTGAGTTTTGGGTGGGCAGTCTATGTTTTCTATTTCTATGTTGGGATTTTGTGTTCGGCCTGGTATGATTCTCAATCAGAGACAGGTGTCATTCGTTGTCCCTGATTGAGAATCATACTAAGGCAGCCTGGGTTTCACTTGTGTTTTGTGGGTGTTTGTTCCTGTGTCAGCGTTTGGGCCACACAGGACTGTTTCAGGTTAGTCACGTTTGTTGTTTTTGTTAATTTGTAGTGTTTGTTGGTTTGCCATTAAATCATGAATACTTACCAATCCGCATCTTGGTCCGATCCATGCTCCTCCTCGTCTGAGGAGGAGAACGACATTGACAGCCGTTACAGAAACACCCACCAAACCAGGACCAAGCGGATTGGAGAAGGACGGCAAGAACAAAAGCAATGGAGAGAAGAGGAATGGACATGGGAGGAGATCCTGGACGGAAAAGGACCCTGGGCTCAGCCAGGGGAATATCGCCGTCCCAAGGCGGAGCTGGAGGCAGCGAAGGCAGAGAGGCGCTGGTATGAGGAGGCAGCGCGGCGACGAGGTTGGGAGCCCGAGAGTCAGACCCAAAAATTTCTTGGGGGGGGGGCACACGAGGAGTGTGGCAAAGCCGGGTAGGATACCTGAGCCAACTCCCCGTGCTTACCGTGGAGTGAGAGGGCGTCGTACTGGTCAGACACCGTGTTATGCGGTAAAGCGCACGGTGTCCCCAGTACGCGTGCTTAGCCCAGTGCGGGCTATTCCACCTTGCCGCACTGGGAGGGCTAGGTTGGGCATCGAGCCGGATGTCATGAAGCCGGCCCAACGCATCTGGCCACCAGTGCGTCTCCTCGGGCCGGCATACATGGCACCAGCCTTACAGATGGTGTCCCCGGTTCGCCAGCATAGCCCAGTGCGGGCTATTCCACCTCGCCGCACTGGCAGGGCTACGGGCACCATTCAACCTGGTAGGGTTGGGCAGGCTCGGTGCTCAAGAGCACGTGTCCTCCTTCACGGTCCGGTATACCCGGTGCCACCTCCAAGTACCAGTCCACCGGTGGCAGCCCCCCGCACCAGGCTGTCTCTCCGGGTTCTCTCTCCAGCTGCTCCCACCTGTCCAGCGCTGTCAGAGCTTTCCTCCTCTCCAGCGCAGCCAGTGCCTATACCACGCACCAGGCCTACTGTGCGCCTCAGCAGGTCAGAGTCGGCCGTCTGCCCAACGCCGCCTGCGCTGCTTGCCTGCTCAGCGCTGCCCGAACTGTCTGCCTTCCCAGCGCTGTCTGAACTGCCTGCCTGCCCAGCGTGGTCTGAACTGTCTGCCTGCCCAGCGCTGCCCGTCTGTCCCGAGCCTTCAGAGCCGTCCAGCCAGGACCAGCCAGAGCCGTCCAGCCAGGACCAGCCAGAGCCGTCCAGCCAGGACCAGCCAGAGCCGTCCAGCCAGGACCAGCCAGAGCCGTCCAGCCAGGACCAGCCAGAGCCGTCCAGCCAGGACCAGCCAGAGCCGTCCAGCCAGGACCAGCCAGCCAGTCAGGAGCTGCCGGAGCCAGCCGCCAGCCAGGATCCGCCAGAGCCAGCCGCCAGCCAGGATCCGCCAGAGCCAGCCGCCAGCCAGGATCCGCCAGAGCCAGCCGCCAGCCAGGATCCGCCAGAGCCAGCCGCCAGCCAGGATCCGCCAGAGCCAGCCGCCAGCCAGGATCCGCCAGAGCCAGCCGCCAGCCAGGATCCGCCAGAGCCAGCCGCCAGCCAGGATCCGCCAGAGCCAGCCGCCAGCCAGGATCCGCCAGAGCCAGCCGCCAGCCAGGATCCGCCAGAGCCAGCCGCCAGCCAGGATCCGCCAGAGCCAGCCGCCAGCCAGGATCCGCCAGAGCCAGCCGCCAGCCAGGATCCGCCAGAGCCAGCCGCCAGCCAGGATCCGCCAGAGCCAGCCGCCAGCCAGGATCCGCCAGAGCCAGCCG
Organism: Salvelinus namaycush; assembly: GCF_016432855.1. Classification (NCBI taxonomy): domain Eukaryota; kingdom Metazoa; phylum Chordata; class Actinopteri; order Salmoniformes; family Salmonidae; genus Salvelinus; species Salvelinus namaycush. The sequence goes on along the minus strand of NC_052336.1, from coordinate 14,748,842 downwards.
CCAGCCAGGATCCGCCAGAGCCAGCCGCCAGCCAGGATCCGCCAGAGCCAGCCGCCAGCCAGGATCCGCCAGAGCCAGCCGCCAGCCAGGATCCGCCAGAGCCAGCCGCCAGCCAGGATCCGCCAGAGCCAGCCGCCAGCCAGGATCCGCCAGAGCCAGCCGCCAGCCAGGATCCGCCAGAGCCAGCCGCCAGCCAGGATCCGCCAGAGCCAGCCGCCAGCCAGGATCCGCCAGAGCCAGCCGCCAGCCAGGATCCGCCAGAGCCAGCCGCCAGCCAGGATCCGCCAGAGCCAGCCGCCAGCCAGGATCCGCCAGAGCCAGCCGCCAGCCAGGATCCGCCAGAGCCAGCCGCCAGCCAGGATCCGCCAGAGCCAGCCGCCAGCCAGGATCCGCCAGAGCCAGCCGCCAGCCAGGATCCGCCAGAGCCAGCCGCCAGCCAGGATCCGCCAGAGCCAGCCGCCAGCCAGGATCCGCCAGAGCCAGCCGCCAGCCAGGATCCGCCAGAGCCAGCCGCCAGCCAGGATCCGCCAGAGCCAGCCGCCAGCCAGGATCCGCCAGAGCCAGCCGCCAGCCAGGATCCGCCAGAGCCAGCCGCCAGCCAGGATCCGCCAGAGCCAGCCGCCAGCCAGGATCCGCCAGAGCCAGCCGCCAGCCAGGATCCGCCAGAGCCAGCCGCCAGCCAGGATCCGCCAGAGCCAGCCCCTCAGCCAGGACCTGCCAGAGTCCCTCAGCCAGGACCTGCCAGAGTCCCTCAGCCAGGAGCTGCTGCCCCTTATCCCGGTGCTGCCCCTTATCCCGATGCTGCCCCTTCATTTAGGTGGGTTTAGTTGGAGGGTGGTCATTGGGAGGGGGATACGGAAGCGGGGAGTGACTATGGTGGGGACCTCGCCCAGAGCCTGAGCCACCACCGTGGTCAGATGCCCACCCAGACCCTCCCCTAGACTTTGTGCTGGTGCGCCCGGAGTTCGCACCTTAAGGGGGGGGGTTATGTCACGTTCCTGACCTGTTTTCTCTTGTTTTGTATGTGTTTATTGGTCAGGGCGTGAGTTTTGGGTGGGCAGTCTATGTTTTCTATTTCTATGTTGGGATTTTGTGTTCGGCCTGGTATGATTCTCAATCAGAGACAGGTGTCTATCGTTGTCCCTGATTGAGAATCATACTAAGGCAGCCTGGGTTTCACTTGTGTTTTGTGGGTGTTTGTTCCTGTGTCAGCGTTTGGGCCACACAGGACTGTCAGGTTAGTCACGTTTGTTGTTTTGTTAATTTGTAGTGTTTGTTGGTTTGCCATTAAATAATGAACACTTATCCCTCCGCATCTTGGTCCGATCCATGCTCCTCCTCGTCCGAGGAGGAGAACGACATTGACAGCCGTTACACCCACAGATGCTGATGAGCAAAAAACAAAGCCAGGCTCAAAGACTTATTTCTCTTAAATAATTATTTCAAACATTCACTTTAATCCATTACTGTGCCTTTAGGTTTGCTTTTCCTTTATTGTGGTCCTAATGCTGCCAAGCCTTTGCAGGTCTTATACATTCCTTAGCAACCAAAATAAACACTGGGGCTGTGGTCACCCACGGAGAGAGCTGGTGGGGTCAAACAACCATTTTGTTGGAGTCACAAAGTCTGCTGTGGAATAGTCATTTGGGTGCTTTATTGTGGACCACAATATGAAGTTAGTAAACTGTTCAGCATTAGGAATCCTTACAACCATGTACTCCGTTTTTTAAAACCTGTATTCTGTATGCTTACTCCAGAGGCCAAGTGTCTTTGCACTACATGCTTGCATTTATCAGGGTAGTCAAAAATGGTCCCAAATCCCTGCTGAAAAAAACGGCATAGACCAGCATACATTTCAAGCTGGTCCATGCTGGTCAGATGTTGGTCAAGCTGGTTTGACCAGCATGTTCTAGCTGGTTGGCCAGCATGGTCTAGCTGGTTTTGCTGGTGACCAGCCTTCACTGTGTTTTGGACACATACCAGCTTATGTTGGTGTTGCTAGTATATTGGTGACCAAGCTGGTTTTAGCTGGTCTGACCACGCCCATCATTATCATATTTCCCAGCATGCTCTATTGCAGTTGATTTTTAGAATTGTTTGTTGTGTTTTTTGCATGTACATTGATTGATTAATTTAATCTTATGCTACACAAAGATAAATAACATACATTTTTCAAAATTAATCCAATCAGTTAGTTGGATTTATTGCACTTATTACTGAAATGGTTGTCCCAGTTTATTATTTGGGTAGTCTCATTTCTTCTTATTTCTAACCTTGGCAGTTATTCTGAATGCATGTTGTGGGTGAAGAAACGTTCCAATTGTTGGCTATCCCCACTCTGGCTGGATTCCATTAGGAATGAAACATCACTTTGCAAGCCAGCATAATGTGACTTGATGCTGGTGACCAACTTATGCAGGTTACCAGTGTCCAAAACACAGAAGGCTGGTCACCAGCAAAAATACAGGTAAAGCTGGTCACCAGCAAAAACAAATCGAAGGCTGGATATGGGCAAGGACATGGATATGGTTTTACAATGTCTGTGTATTGCGTAATGCCCTGTGAACCTCTGGAAACATGGTTTAGGATGCCTGGTGGGATCATACACATGAGACTGTCTCTACGGAGAACCCCATCAATCTGAGGAGGCCTATTGACAGCACTCACGTGGTTAGCTACCAAGTCACATGGCCGTTCATCAAGACACAATCCCCTCTCATCGTTTCCCTCAGGGCAACTGACATTTAACGTTTCTCAAACCCTCCATTTCCTGCCTGTAATGGTTGACTTAAATCATTATCTCTGACTCAACACTGTAACATTTACTTGTTCAGAAAAATACCAGGTAAAAAAGGAAGTCCCGGCTTCAAAGTGGGCGCATCTGCTCCGAGGACAAAGGGATTTTGAAAGAGTAGAAACCAGATCTGAAACCAGAACTAGCCTAAGATGGTGTTAGGGATGGTCTTCCCACATTTATAACATAAAACAATGAACCGAATTTTGTGTTATTTTTTGTTAAATAATGCCACAGTCTTTCTAAAGGCCAGAGTCAGAAAGGACTTGTCAGCATGACTGATAATGAGGGATATCTATTAAGGCCAGAGGTGAGAAGAGCCTCTGGGCAGAAGATACAAAAGGTCCCCACATGTTGTACTATCAATCTTCCCGGTGAAGGATGCAACACATGAAAAGCTCAGAGCCACAGTAACGCTCACTCTGAAATCTTTTCACAGCATTCAATGAGGAGTGTTTTTTCAATGCAAACAGGGGCGTCATAAACGCCACCTAGGGCACAGTAACATCAATAAAAAGCATCTTAAGACCTAAAGATAAAAAACAAATAGGCCATGTCGGAAAGTCATACAATTTACCAAAAGTCACTTTATCAACTTAAAAAGAATTGATTGAAAAAGCATCATTGAAGTTAGGATAATCACATTTGATTTTAGATTTCCAAAAACAAAATCAAAATGTAAAAAGTTTAATAAAACTCTGCAGTGCCATTCTCATAATTACCCTTCCGGAAGTGAATAGGCCCAGCTACCCTAACCATTGATCTCTGGACAAACAAATGCCCCCCAAATAACTAATTTTAGTCAGGGGGCAAGGTGGACAAAGAAGGCCAGAGTGAAAAGCTTTTCATTAATTCTTCAGAGTAGCAGAGCTGAAAACCATAGTGAGGAGACCACTAGCCTCTGCCTCACTGGCTGGCCATGCAATAAAGCTTGGCCATTTAGACACTCAAGGAAAGGCTGTGGTATGAGGGAACGGCAAATTCAAAATTGTGTGTGTGTGTACTGTATGTGTGTGTGTACTGTATGTGTGTGTGTACTGTATGTGTGTGTGTACTGTATGTGTGTGTGTGCTGTATGTGTGTGTGTACTGTATGTGTGTGTGTGTGTGTGATTCTCGACAACCCCCACTGCCACCTTTGTTTTCTACCACTGAGCATTTCTCAGGTACGTGCAAATTTTATGAGCTTCCAGATAGACCGTCAAGCAGGTCTAAGTGTCCCTTTAAAACAAGCCTATAAACTCCCCTGGCAGCCTTTACCACCTCTTAAGTTCATAATATAAAAGAGCAAACCCTCTCAATTAATAAAACTACAAACACACAGCGTCCTGTAAAAATCACAACAAGGACTCAGGCCACAGTAATACCGGACTGAAACTTGCTATATAGCATGTAAGAGGGTCAGAGTAGTTTTAGTGGCTTTAAGGCAGTCACTGTTTTCATGTACCTCATGCAAATCAAGGCTCATTAACTCTGTATTTTATTGGTATAGCATCTACAAGTCTGTGTGGCATCTTCCAAAACAAAAAAGATTGAGGTTGTATTGCACTCAATTGTCCTGATAGTAATCTCGATTAACCCAGAACAAAAGTATTGCGTAATTGGTCAGGTGCTCAATTAAGTTTTGGGTCTATACATGTTAACTGAAGGGATCAAGAGATGCTAGAACGAGGAGCGGAACCAGAACGAGAAGCTTCCTCCCAACGGATGCTATGGTACCGGTTATGTTTACGTAGATCTGTCCACAAGAGATTACCCTGAGAGTAATTTAAAAAGTGCTTGTAAAGGCCCCAAAATAGTAACTTTTTCTCTTTTACATATAAATCTAGGCCTATCTGGAAAGCAAACATTTTATCAATGGTGTCTGTTTGTTTTAGAGGTCTTCAGTAGAATTCAGCTTAGGGAACTGAACCAGGACTGACACATTCCTGTCTCTCAACATCTACTTGTCAGTGGATTGTCAGGATCATATCAGACAGGAGATGTGCTCCTAAAGAACAGTATTCCAACCAGTGGGCTCTTCAGGAACCATGACCTCACAGCGGTAAATCATTTTAACATTTTAACAACTAAATAATTTCACAACAATCCTGCCCAATTTTACATGGATCAGGACTGAACTTTTCCATGTACAGTTAGAATTAGTAACCATCACAATATTCTTGGACGAGTGCATGTCTTAAGTGCCACATAAAAGCTCAGGTTTCCCTGTGAAAGCGAATGCAAGGGAGGGGGAAAAAAGGAAATTCTTTTGTGCAAAAGAAGCACAGCAAAAAACATGGCCTCGGGGTGGTGACACCAGGGAACAGGGTCCCTAAAGAGCAGCTCTGGATAAAGCTGCTCCACTAGCCCTTTAAAAGAATAGGCAGCAGGCTCATATACATGCTACTGGGAGAAAAAAAGCATTCCAAAAGAACAATTCCCAGTGATCATGGAGCAACGACATGAAAGCCCAGTCCAGTGAATAGGGGTCATCTGCTCTTTAACACTGGTGTAACCGGCATCCTGGACAGCTCCTAACCTTTCAAACCTGCAGCTCCCTCATTTGCACACCAATGGACATATTATCCTCCACTCAGAGTATCTTTTCGGCTTCAGGCCTCGAACTTTGAAGGCTGTACCCCCCTTCCCCCATTGCCACCACTGAAGCCTCCAATGCCTTCCCTTCCTCAGCTATTAGGTGGATTAGATAACCGGAATGCCCAAAACGCAACCTTGGGCATTACACTGGCGAAGAAAGAAGAGAGATTAGACGCACCAGACTACATAGAAAATTATAGCGCCCTGCTGGTGATGAGAGAAAGACCCCTTTTTCCTGGAAATGGGAAAAGCCTATTTTATGCCTGTTAAGAGTGTAGTCTCCATCTACTCCCCAATGACTATGTCAGATTTAAACATTTTAGCAGATAACTACAAGCAAGATCTCTGACTCTGTTTAATCATAATTTCAACATAGTGATTGTTGCTCTTCACTCTTAGAAAATAAGGTGCTATCTAGAACCTAAAAGGGTTGTTCAGCTGTCCCCATAGGAGAACCCTTTGAATAAACTTTTTTGTTTCCAGGTAGATCCTTTTGGATTCCATATATAAAACACTTTCCACAGAGGGTTCTACATGGAACCCAAATTGGTTCTCCTATGGGCACAGCAGAAGAACCCTTTTGGAACCCTTTTTTTCTAAGAGTGTACATGAAACCTTTTGTTCAGTTGTATACCTGCTAAGAAGTTAAGAACTTGTGCTGATAGTGTGGGGCTTGTACTAAGCTCACCTCTAAAGTGGATATAATTACCATGCTTTTAAGATGAAAACACAATTGTGACCCAGGAGTTCCATTGTTCATCAAGTAAATGTTATTATGACATGTTGTGACATAACATCCTCAGACTAAGGCTTGGTTAACCTTTCAAAGCATTAAACACATTAAAATAAGTCACACAGATCCCATGCAGTTACATGAAATTGTAATTATAAGTAACTACACAGTAACTAAGCGATTCGAAAGAGAATGTGGACGGTTTATGTTACTTATCGTAAGTACGTAAGTGTACAATGTACATCCAATGTAAACTGTTGTCTATTTTTCTACTGTGTTTATGAAGTTCTCATGACCAGGTACAAACATGACCAATTATGTACATGTTCTGTGGCCCAAAGGTTGGAGGCCCTGCATAACCTCTCCATTATTCCATGTGATGCTTATACACATCTCCAGTATGATACTTACTCGCAATTGTAAGACAGACTTTCTGGCTCAGGATGGCTCCATACTTGTTCTGAGCGAGGCACTGGTAAAACCCTTCATCTGATTTGTCTCCTCTCCTGCTCTCCACCTCCGAAATAGAAAGTGAGCCGTTGGAGAGAATGTAGACGCGGTCATTCTCTGCAACTTTTACTCCATTTTTAAGCCACCTGATGGCAATAGGCGACTCTCCGTGCGCCTGACAGTCCAATATAACGGCATCCTTCCGCATGACAGTAACATCGTGGGGCTCTTTGATAAAAAATAACTCACTAAAACACAAAACACCTGTGGGGAAGAGAAGAGAACAGAGTCAGTGCCTGGCTGGAGTGGGAGAAGACGTAATTTGATGAAATTAGCGACAATACTAGGCCAGGACCTACAACTATTCTACTTTGTCCACAGGCATATTGCATTGGTAGGATCTACACTTGAAAGCATGTTAACACCATAGTGCCTACAGGCAGGGGCTTGGAGCCCATCCAACAGCAGGTCACTCCTATTTCATTTCTTTCTGCTCCAATTGAATCCTATTACTCGTGTCTCATAAAGCTGTGAAGTCACTGATTCCATGGCTCCATTCAGTCACAAATGTTTTATTGCACTCCCCAGCATGAAATTCATAAGTAGCTTCCCTTTCAATGATAAGACCGCCAGCTGTAAACAAGTAACAATCCAGACAGGAAGCAAAAGCCTTTATAAATTTTCCAAATCAAATGTGATTGCTTCACACGTTCACACGTCCTAATTTACACAACATTATATTAATTGTTAATTGCCTATGTTAATTGTCTGCATCAAAGTGGATTATTTATGAAAAATAAAATCGGTAGCCAGTTTTTCTATTGATATAATAATTAATTTGTATGTACTGAATGAACATAACATGGCAAACCTATATGTTTTTTGCGTTTATCAATATCTCAAACCAGGGCTGACGATGTTGTACAATCCACGTGTATCTATCGGATTGCTGTGTTGTGCTGCACGTACACAATTTCATGCAGAACGTCTGTGTTATCATGTAACTCGAGATACAAGCAAAAACCAAGCATAAACGTTTATAGGTTCTGTGTTTATCTAAATGTGTAGCCTACATCGGGCAATAGTCGAAGCAGTCAGTGGTCAGCGTGGCCATTTCATTGCCCCCTAAACTCCGTGCAGTGGCAGTGCGTCCATTCATCTATAGAAATCGCAACTAAGGCTAAACTCTTCAATGTTGAATATTCGTTAGTACAGAACACTTCAACGAACTTCTTCTTTATCAGTGTAAATAGCAACCCCTATTAGAATAGTAGTAACGTTATGAGTATGGACACACTTCCAATGTCCAGTTCGGCATTTTCTCACCACTAAACCAGTCGCTATAATTTCAATTTTAAATAAACTCAAACAAAATATGAACTTTCTTACCTGAGATTGGAAGAAAAAACGCAAAAAACAGCAAGCGCTGATATAATTTCCTTTTAAAAGACTCCATTTATTCAAATTGTTCTCGCATACTAACTCTCTCAGCCACTACCTCCAGTCGAACTACGTGCTAATCCAAGAGGAAAGTGACTGCGCTCCTGATCGCAGCAGGGATTACTTTTTTCTCGGGGGCAGATGGACATCACCCCACCCAGTGCTGCGTTCTACGGTTGAGTAATTCATGGGGTAAACGTATGGGGAGAGTTCCTCCGCCACCATCAGTCGGCAAATCAATACACAGGCCAACATCTTAATCACTTCTATTTTTGTATGAGTGCCACAGCAGGTATACTTTGGTCAGGTGTTACTGGTATTAGTGTAAAGTTAATACACGAAAGTTAATGCATATGGTTTTATTAATTTCCCTTATGCCTTTTGAAAACATGGAGCAGACCTTTACTTTGATGACTCATCAGGATCAATGATAATTCAATGATAACTAAGAGGCCTGGGAATTAGAATGATAATTCACCTGGACATAGACATACCTAAATAAACAAGGCTATAGAGTTTCAACCATGGAACATGATTGAGTATCATTGAGAGAATGTGATCCACATGCCCTCATAGATCTGGAGAGCATTATGCACAGCTATCATGCCCTGAGTGCAGTGCTGAATGATCATGACTAGAGTAAACCCACCACGAAACTCACAGTTGTTAATGTGCAAGGTGTGACTATGGTCTACTGCTTACTGAGAATTTAAATTTTGGCAAGCATCAGTTCCTCAGGAAAAGTGTGTTTGTGTGGAAATGGCTTTGGAGTTGTAGTTCATGTGGATAGTTTGGATATGCAATAAATAATTTATCATGCTGTCTGTAAAAAGAACCAGGGCAATGTGTTATATTCTGTGCCTAATGTTTATGTGTGTGTGCGTGTGTTTATTCATATTAGGTTATCCCAAGGCTGTTCCAACAATTGTCTATTCAAAAGTCCATTCAGATTTACTCAGAACCATCCTCTACCAGCTAGCTGGACTGTGGATCAAATTCCCACTCTAACCAAGGTATTGCATTTAATTTCAGATACTGTATAGCCAACAGGATATTGGTCCAACAAAGCATACACCTGACAAGGTGAGTTATCATCAGTACTTTAAAGTACTACTTAGGTAGTTTTTTGGGATATCCGTACTTTACTTCACTATTTATATTTGGACTACTTTTACTTCACTACATTCCAAAAGAAAATGATGTACTTTTTACTTCATACATTTTTGCTGACACCCAAAAAGTACTTGTTACATTTTGAATGCTTAGCAGGACAGGAAAATGGTCCAATTCACACACTTATCAAGGGAACATACCTGGTCATCCTACTGCCTCATCTGGTGGACTCACTAAACACAAATGCTTTGTTTGTAAATTATGTCTGAGTGTTGGAGTGTCCCCCTGGCTATCAGTAAAGAAAAAATAAAAAATAAAATTGGGCCATCTGGTTTGCTTAATACAAAGAATTTGAAATTATTGGTACTTTTACTTTTGATAGTAAGTATATTTTAGCAATTACATTTACTTTCATACTTATGTATATCTAAAAACAAATACTTTGACTTTTACTCAAGTAGTATTTTACCGGATGACATTCACTTTTACTTGAGTCATTTTCTATTAAGGTATCTTTACTTTTACTCAAGTATGACAATTGGGTACTTTTTCCACCACTGGTTATCATGTTGTCTTCCAAGCATGCATTTATTTTTAATGCCCCTCAATGACGAGTCTGTATTCTAACACAAATGAGTTGCTGTTAAGACTGCTAATAGCCACAGTTAGAGAACAAGAGGAAAAGATAGAGGGTGGTGATAATTACCTATCATAAGTCTTTAGGTTGACAGAGCATCATAACACTTCCCAGTTAGTCTCAATAATTCAGTAACTTTCTTAGTGAGATACCCCACAGCATAACTCTGAAGTGTCATTAAAATAGCAACCTCCATTGCATAATGCTCAGACATTTATGGACATCTTAAAACTTTTAAAAGCTCTTGGCATATTGGCCTTACACACTATCAGTTGCCAATGCCATATACTATTTACACCATGCATTTATTTTTAATGGCTCTCAAGGACACGGCTGTATTCCAACACCAGTATGATGCGTTTTAAGACAACTCAGGGACACTTGACCAACGGAAAGAAGGTGTTGAGGAATTTGGTCTATATAACATCTTGACCAATGTTCCCACTTTGAAAGTGACGACATGGACATAGAGAACTGGTAAAAGAACTCATTGTGTATACTTACATAATTAAACATAATTGACAAATGAAAATGTTTCAGTCACATAAACCTTTATTAAGGCATATGGTTAAAGATAGATACATTTGTGTTTGTTTCAACACAGGCCGGTAAAAGTCACTCCATGTCAAACAGGGCAACTGCACTGCAAATGGTCACGCTGGAAGAGAAAAAACAGTTTATGGAAATGAGGCACTCTCTCCACCACTGAGAACTGGGCTCAGCAATTACCAGAACGCATTGGTAGGAGCAGGACAACTGCTGCGTAAATGCAGAAAATGCTGATATTGATCCAGTGTCCATGTTTTATTATGGAGTGAGTTTGACCTTCCTCCCCGCTCCGGACTCTCATTCAGCAGCAGGGCCGAGGCCCAGCTGTTGTGTCCTTGAGTGTCCCCAGCCCAAAATATAACCAAACCAAAAGCTGATTCTCACAGTCAAGGATCAAGGTGTGCACTTAAACAAAGAGAAAATGGATGAAAGCTAAGGCGTAAAAGTGGTGAAACAAAACTATTTTAGGAAATATAACTGAACTCGTGAAATATTTCAAGTTAAAATGCAAGTGCAAGGACTTATGATTCTTCATTTGAAAAAAAAATCTAATTTAAGATCTGCTAATTTTGAACTAACATGATTTACAATGTATAGTGCCTTATGACTGTAATAACTCTAAAATCACTTAGCCTAATATTGTTTGTTGGTCTGAACAATCAATTTGGGCACACTATGATCCTCTTATGTAATATTACTACAACCATGTGATCCATCACGATAACTAAACATCCAGTAGGCTGCGTAGCGATATACTACAGTACTGTCCTAACAAATCATTGTATTAGAAAGATGTTTGTTTGTGACCCAGGCTAACCTTATGGCTTTTGCTCTTACATAACATGTGAAAGTGAATATGTAGCCTCATTTATGGTGACCCCTCACGAGGGGTGGGGGGGGTCTCGAGGATGTTCGATTATAAATTGGTTTTGAGCACCTGCCAACACGACACTGTTAGGGGGTGGAGTGAAGATAGGGCTGCACATGGATGGAGGTCGAGCTCTGGGGCCAGATCAATAGGTTAAAAGGGGGCTGAGAAGTATCCGGCACCTCCATGGCCTTCTGCTATTGGACAAGCCCAGTGTCATCCTGCTCATATACACACCCATCCTCACTGACCCCAGCAGCATCCAAAAGGTTGGCCTGAATTGTGTGTGACCTACCACCTGACCCTTCGGCCTGGGGGGGTTGGTCTTTAGCCAGCACTTTGGGGGTTTGGGGAAAATAGGACAGTTGTGGGTAAGCTGAATCATATGAATGGGCCCTGCATGCTTTAGAGTGGAAGCCTTCCATTCACTTATTTGGGGATGTGGACATGAAGCTAGGGTTAGAGTTAGGGTTTTGGTTGAGGGTTGATCTGGATGGTGGACATGAAGCTACGGTTAGAGTTGTGGTTGAGGGTTGATCTGGATGGTGGACATGAAGCTAGGGTTAGAGTTAGGGTTGTGGTTGAGGGTTGATCTGGATGGTGGACATGAAGCTACGGTTAGGGTTGTGGTTGAGGGTTGATCTGGATGGTGGACATGAAGCTAGGGTTAGAGTTAGGGTTTTGGTTGAGGGTTGAACTGGGATGTGTGCATGAAGTTAGGGTTAGAATCAGTCCAAATTGACTAACACTACATCACTGATTTGATGCGCTCGAACACAGCCAATATGTAGCCAGTGTTCATTGTGGTCAAGCAAAACCTCTGTATCCCGGGTGACGACGGGAAAAATCTATTTTTAAAGGTATATATATATAAAAAAAAAAGTGCTTATTGCACAGTTGACTTAAAGAGCCCATGACACATAGTGAATAGTAAAGAGCTGCATGTCTTGAGAAATTAACTAGTCTTAAAACAGCCAAATTCTGTCATCAAAAAGTGCAGAATAAATGTAATTCTCTCGCTTGTAGATATCGAACAACTATATTGATCAAAAATATAAACGCACCATGCAACAATTTTACTGAGATACAGCTCATTTAAGGAAATCTGTCAATTGAAATACATTCATTAGGCCCTAATCAATGGATTTCACGACTGGGCAGGGGCGCAGCCATGGGTGGGCATAGGCCCACCCACTGGAGAGCCAGGCCCACCCAATCAGAACTCGTTTTTCCCCACAAAAAGCTTTATTACAGACATACATACTCCTCAGTTCCATCAACTGTCCGGGTGACTAGTCGCAGATGATCCCGCAGGTGAAGAAGCCGGAAGTCCTGGGCTGGCATGGGTTATACGCGGTTTGCGGTGTGAGGCCGGTTGGACCTACTGCCAAATTCTCCAAAATGACGGAGGGGGCTTTTGGTAGAGAAATTATCATTACATTCTCTGGCAACGACTCTGGTGGACATTCCTACAGTCAGTGTGCCAATTACACTCTCCCTCAAAACTTGAGACATCTGTGGCATTGTGTTGTGACAAAACTGCAAATTTTAGAGTGGCCTTTAATTGTCCCCAGCACAAGGTGCACCTGTGTAATTACCAAGCTGTTTAATCAGCTTCTTGATATGCCACACCTGTCAGGTGGCTGGATTACCTTGGCAAAGGAGAAATGCTCATTAACAGGGATGTAAACAAATTTGTGCCCAAAATGTGAGAGAAATAAGCTTTTTGTGTGTATGGCACATTTCTGGGATCTTTTATTTCAGCTCATGAATCGTGGGACCAACATTTTACATGTTGTGTTTATATTTTTGTTCAGTATAATATGAAAGGAGAACAGTAGGTGGCATTTTTTATTTATTCGTTTTTCTAAATATGCTGCCATTTACTTTGGCATGCAATCAAAACATGTTTTCAACAAGATACAGAAGTTTTATTTCATTAAATCATTGATAGAAAATCCACTTACAGTTGTCAGAATGACAGTTGACATAATATATAAATTAAGTATATCTTAAAATAATGAATTATAGAGAATCGGATGTTAACAATATATCCATTCAACTAAAGGATAAGAACATGTCAAATGATTTGGATGATCAAATTCTATGATACATCACAAATGAAGGCATTGTAATTTAAGTCTTAATTACCAGTGAAAGGAAAGAATGTGCTTTTTTCTTCCATGGCAAGTAAAATGTACTCAAGTCAAATGTGCACTTAAAAGCAGAGGATTTTAGCATGAAATCATACTCAACGTATGCATTCTGAAATTGGTAGTTTGGCAAAGATCAAGACACTAAGACTTTTATAACCATTTTAACAAAGTGCTTTACCTTATAAAAGCACACGTATAACATTTTGATTTAAGAGAAATGAAAAAGACCATATTTTCCTTCATCAACAATCTGTAAACTTACCAGCGTGTAAACATGTTTTCTACCATTCATACAATACATTCTTTGATAGAGCACACCACTGCATATGTGTCAATTCCCTCAAGAAAATCAAAGGCAAAAAAACATTTGCAGAAATCTTTGAGAATTGATAGTATCAATTTCTTGATATTAATTCAATAGAGTTATTACATAGAGCAATTTGAAAAAAATAAATGTACTCCTAAAAATAGACTATTATACTGCTCTATAACACCCATGAATCCAATTTGTAAGTCGCTCTGGATAAGAGCGTCTGCTAAATGACTTAAATGTAAATGTAATGAATAGAGCAGGGCTCTCCAACCCTGTTTCTGGAGACCTACTGTCCTGTAGGTTCAGTCCAACCCTAATCTAGTGCTCCTGATTATGTTAATTAGTTACAACTGGGGTTGGAGGTGAAAACCTACGGGAGGGTAGTGCTCCAGGAACAGGGTTGAGAGCCCTGGAATAGCGGAATAAAAAATGATACATCCATCACTGAATAAAAAAACAGCAGAGGAAACACATATTTTGCAAGTGTGTGTGCAAGAATGAGAAAGCAATGGCAACATGGTTTTTCAATGGAGTCTAATGTTGAGTCTGTGATTTCCTCAGTAAGCTATACAAAAGTGCATTCACTGTCAATTGCGCACACATACACTGATTGTACAAAACAGGAAGAAAACACCTGCTCTTTCCATGACACAGACTGACCAGGTGAATCCAGCTGAAAGCTATGATCCCTTATGATGTCACTTGTTAAATCCACTTCAATCAGTGTAGATGAAGAGGAGGAGACAGGTTAAAGAAGGATTTTTAAGCCTCGAGACAAGGATTGTGTCTGCCATTCAGAGGGTGAATGGGCAAAACAAAAGATTGAAGTGCCTTTGAACGTGGTATGGGAGTAGGTGTCAGGCGCACCGGTTTATGTCAAGAACTGCAACACTGCATGGTTTTTCACACTTAAGTTTCCCGTGGTCCACCACTCAAAAGACATCCAGCCAACTTGACATAACTGTAGGAAGCATTGGAGTCATGGGCCAGCATCCCTGTGAAATGCTTTCGACACCAGTGTATATACGGTAATGTATATCGAGTCCAATGTCAATCTCCTCATGATAGAATGTTTATCATAGATGAACAATAATATCTGTATGATATAATGCATTTGATAAATTGTATATAGATCTGGTTTAAGTATACATACATGTTTACGAGACACAACAAAAAAACTATTTGTAAACTTCACAGACCAAGAGTGATTTAAGAAGTGATTTTCACTCATCATCCATCCCTTCCACTGTGCAGGAGAGAGGAGCACCAAAGACTTTGCTGTCTGTGATTGTTCCCCATCTTCTCAGGCGGTTGACAGGTCAGGTCTGGACCTGAATATTAGGTGTTTTATCAGCATTAAACAGAACTACAGCACAAAACTTGGTGCTAGCCCTCAGTTCACTGGCAGTGACTGCCATTTTAACATCTGCGCCATAGGCCACACACTCCCCTAATCCACTCCATCAAAGCCTTGTGCATTCTCTATGGCGATGTGTAGCTTCTCCCTCAGCTCCTCAAACGACTCATAGGGAGGCAGGTCCAGCCGGTTGAAGCTGAAGACGGTAAAACAGAACCAAATTCAAATGCACATTTGTTGCAGTAATCAGGTAGGACTATTAGCCAAACTGCTGTATTGTTACTCACCACGTGTGGGCTCTAGGTAGTTTGTCTCGTGTTCCCCACTGCTCAATGGTAAACAGCTGTGGTCCGTTAGACCCTGCGATTTCACAACATAAAACAAGATTAGGAGGAGAGAATCATATACAAACACCTCTGGTTACAACTCAGAATCCATGTTTCAAAGTTCATATCAATCTATGTAATGACAAAATGGTTAAAAACATAACCAGAAAGTACCCTGTATTATACAAATTAGTCTTAATACAGAGAAGTAGAGAAGAGGACTCACCGTAGAGCTCAGCAAAGCCATTCATTGGGACCCGGGAGGTGCCAGTCACAAACTGCAACAGGCGGATACGCTTCTCTGCATCCATCAGCAGAACAGTCTGAGAATGACATCATTCAAATAGTTGGAATGAATATTGAGAATTCACCCAAAAACTAATGATGCACCGATGTGGAAATTCTGGGCCGATATCAGATATTTACCGATATCCAACGCGTTCCTGGGAGTTTTCGCTTTCAGGAATGGGCTAATAATAGCTAACAGCTCAAACCATTTGGACGCTAAAGCCAAATTCATAGGAAGAGTTTTTCTTCACATTGCTCCACCCACTTAAAAAAAACGCCACAGACCGCGGTCTCTATCATTGTCCTTTGTCTCCACATCAGACAGATGTTGACATAATATTTTTAACCAATTATCGTCCGATACCGATATGGTCACCGATCAATCGTGCATCCCTAACAAAAACACTCTAGAATCCAGAGGCTTCTGCTCTAGTGGTGGAGTATCCTCTTACCTTCCAGAACCACAGGATGACAGGCTGGTTGGGACAGTAGCCATTCTTGTACTTTGTGTTCTCCCTCCAGTCGTTCACATCCACGTCTCCCAGGCCACACATCAGAAGCTAAAAAACAAAAAAAACAAGATAGAACATCACTCAACGATCTGGAAAGACAGGCTCTCAGTCATGCATACATCTCAGAGTGATAGGAATGACACCCACTTCCAGCTCATTCTCGTCAAAGATCTTGATGAGATCCTGGGGTATCAACTCATAGAATCCCTAAGACAAGAGAGAGGAACAAGCAATAAGTCAACCATTTCTTTCAATCTTATCACAACTCAATCAAAACATCTCAATAAAACCTAGTGTTTACCTCCTTGAATGCGGTCATCTGCTTCAATATCCTGTTCACGAACCTCCACTGCATGACAAGACTGACAAAGAAAAGGTTTACTTAGAAATGGAAGCATTCAAAAGCCCTAATAAATTTCTAATTTATCTAATGATGCAGACATTATGTGGTGGGTGGTGGTTTCACTGTCCATTAGCAAACCCTTCTAAGGCCAAATATGTGACTTGTGGGTCACCAACAGGTAACCAGCTGAACAGTACTACATGGCAGTGTGTATGAGGCGTGTTTCCTCTTTCTACCAGCAGAGGGCTCTGGTGCTTACTGGATGTATTCCTTCTTGTTGTCATCGGTGACAACTATTTCAGATCCTCCTGGCTTCAGCTCATGCTGATGTGTCTAAAGAGGAGGAAATGTGATGTCAGCATGACTGATACCAGAGTACCACCTAGCATCGACTTTAACCTCTTCACTCAATAGGCACAAGATAGAACAGAAAATACTTGTGTCAAACAACAAACAGGAAGCAGGTCCCACCTGTCCAAAGAGCTCTTCGTCTATGGTGAACCTCAGATCCAGGTCTATCGGGTCATTTTCCAATATCCACTTCAGGGAGTTGAAGTACTCACTGTCCTGAAATAACAAAACACAAACACCATTACCTCTTATGGTGAAAGACTGCTGTTTTAGCTGTCTGATTTATCATGTCTCTACTATCTGATTAGGTGATGGGAAGATGTGAGAGTAATCTAGATAGTATTAGGCACCTACCACAGACTCCATGTCCTGTAGAGTAATGGGCTTCTGCAACATCATCTTGTAGAAAGGCCTGATGAAGAAGGCTAGGAAGAAAAAAAAACGTCAGGATCTGTTCAACACACACCTAATCCTTGTGGCCCTAGCATAGAGCTGTCCTCAGCTCTTAGTTTCTCTACACACACTCGTGTCACACTACGATTATACGAATTAATGATCTTTTACCTAACACAAAGTTCATGAGCGAAATCCCCGCAGTGAGACTCACCGTCCAGCAGCTTGCCATGGTAGACAGCCATGCCTGCCACACGGCCAATGAACTTGAAGTAGGACAGGTGGTCCTCATTGCAGAGGCCTGAGTTGGGGTTGATCTGCAGAGTGTAGTTGTCCCTGACACAGAACAGGCAGAGGAGAAACTTAACACAGCTCTAAAGTCATCCAAATCCTTCTCTGATCCATTCCAGAACATATCCACTCATTAAAATGATTCATAATGCTGTCAGAGATGTTATTCACTAACAGCTCCATTGAGGGCCTGTTCCATTTTTCCTTGCCTGAAAATGGAATTCTAACACATTCAAAAAGAGACTCACGTAGCAGAATACTCAAACAGCCCATAATAGGGGTTGAACATCTCCTTGGAGATGAGGAAGAACCACTCCCTGGCCACGCCCCCGTAATCCAAGCCCTTCTCTCCCTCAAACTCCACCCACAGCCGCGCCTTCAGGAAGTCGGCCCTCTTGATTGACAGGATTCGTCTGTAGGAGTCCTCTAGCACGGCGTTCCGCCTGAGCTTCATCTCAAAGCGGTTGGGGATGTCAGCCTGGAATTAGAGATAGAGCATGCTGAGTGAGTGGACTTTCTACTGAAGAGCTGAGTTGACATCAGGTCAGGGGATGTAGCTGGACTAAATGTCATAGAAGATATTGTGAGGATGATTGAAAGAAAGACAAGATAGGCTTTTACAGTGTGAATGTGCTGTATATCTGACCTATTTGTGAAATAAAAACAATGCTTACCGGATTCTTCAGCTTCTTCCGGAAGTATTCATACTTCTGTTTATAGTCTCTGGAGTAAGGCACAGCCTAGAATAGACAAGGATGGGAGATCCAATGACCGGAAATCAATTATGAACACATGATGAATTACGCGGTTTTATGACCAACCTGGAGAACCTGACTCCAAAAAGAGAATGGGTCATATTGCATTGCTCATAAATTACTCTACCGGAATCTAATAAATAAAAATCTCTAGCTATAGCTTTTTAAATATATCATCTGTACTTACTGGTCCAGTTACGGCTGAATTCTGCAATCTGGGGTCATCCCATTGTGTGTTCTTCGTGTCTGAAAATACATCAGATTTATTCAGCATTGGTAGTAGGCGTATGCAATTTTCACTCATTTGACAAATTGTAGTACATGTCATACATACTGTGATCTATGTAGAATATCCTCCCATCACTGTGGACCCTCTCCTCCCAGCCAGGCTAAGATAAGGGATAGCGCAAACATTACTCCCACCATAATTTCCCCCCTTAAAATCAACCATTCACTCAGCAATTTTCAACTTTAAGAGGCTCATCACATTGGGCTGCTAATTGCCTTCTTAGAATGCTATTATTGGGTATGATATCATTGTAAAGCTTACCGGCATTGGCCCGAGGTCAGTTGGGTCTAGCGAAGGTCTCCTCCTCATGTGCACAGGAATCTTCAACCTGGGGTCCTCCTGTTCACAGCCAGATAAACAGGAAATAAGTCACACAAACAGGAAGGAGCAGTGAGAATGGCAGTATTGTCCAGTGGATAACTGGTCATTCTGGCCATGATGATGCGTGACTAGACTCTATAGGTAGGGCCTGGGGGTATTTCTTGATCATGTGACCTGATCAAAAAAAACTACATATACAGTACCAGTCAAAAGTTTGGACACACCTACTCATTCAAGGGTTTTTCTTTATTTGTAGAGTAATAGTGAAGACATCAAAACGATGAAATAACACATATGGAATCATGTAGTAACCAAAAAAGTGTAAAACAAATCAAAATATATTTAATATTTGAGATTCTTCAAAGCAGCCACCTTTTGCCTTGATGACAGCTTTGCACACTCTTGGCATTCTCTCAAACCTGATTCATGAGGTAGTCACCTGGAATGCATTTCAATTAACAGGTGTGCCTTGTTAAAAGTTAATTTGTGGAATTTCTTAACTTCTTAATGAGTTTGAGCCAATCAGTTGTGTTGTGACAAGGTTGGGGTGGTTACAGAAGATAGCCTTACTTGGCAAAAGACCAAGTCCATATTATGGCAAGAAGAGCTCAAATAAGCAAAGAGAAACGACACTCCATCATTACTTTAAGACATTAAGGTAAAGAACTTTAAAATAACTTTGTCAATAACTTTCTTCAAGTGCAGTCGCAAAAACCATCAAGCGCCATGATGAAAATGGCTCTCATGAGGACCGCCACAGGAAAGGAAGACCCAGAGTTACCTCTGCTGCAGAGGATAAGGTCATTAGTTACCAGCCTCAGATTACAGCCCAAATAAATGCTTCAGAGTTCAAGTAACAGACACATCTCAACATCAACTGTTCAGAGGAGACTGCGTGAATCAGGCCTTCATGGTCGAATTGCTGCAAAGAAACCACTACTCAAGGACACCAATAACAAGAAGAGACTTACTTGGGCCAAGAAACACGAGCAATGGACATTAGAACGGTGGAAATCATGGGGGTCTGATGAGTCCAAATTTGCAATTTTTGGTTCCAACCTCCGTGTCTTTATGAGACGCAGAATAGGTGAACGGATGATCTCCGCATGTGTGGTTCCCACCGTGAAGCACGGAGGTGGAGTGATGGTGTGGGGGTGCTTTGCTGGTGACACTGTCAGTGATATATTGAGAATTCAAGGCACACTTAACCAGCATGTTACCACAGCATTCTACAGCGATACGCCATCCCATCTGGTTTGCGCTTAGTGGGATTATCATTTGTTTTTCAACAGGACAATGACCCAAAGCATACCTCCAGGCTGTGTATGGGCTATTTGACCAAGAAGGAGAGTGATTGAGTGCTGCATCAGATGACCTGGTCTCCACAATCCCTCAACCTCAACCCAATTGAGATGGTTCGGGATGAGTTGGACCGCAGAGTGAAGGAAAAGTAGCCAACAAGTGCTAGGCATATGTTCAAACTTCTTCATGACTGTTGGAAAAGCATTCCTCGTGAAGCTGGTTGAGAGAATGCCAAGAGTGTGTAAAGCTGTCATCATGGCAAAGGGTAGCTACTTTGAAGAATCTCAAATATAAAATATATTTTCAATTGTTTTACACTTTTCTGGTTACTACATGATTCCATGTCTGTTATTTCATAGTTTTGATGTCTTCATTATTACTCTACAATGTAGAAAATAGTACAAAAAAAGAAAAACCCTTGAATGAGTAAGTGTGTCCAAACTTTTGACTGGTACTGCATGTCCTTTTAAGAATGGCGGTATGCAGGTGCTTGCTCTCTCACCCAGGAAGTGGTCTTAGTGTTGTGGTCGATGAAGAAGGGTTTTCCGTTGGGGGCATTGCGGACCTCCCAGCCCGCCGGCATGAAGCCACACTCCCTCTGTGAGCCGGGGGAGTGCTGGGGGGAGCCCTCAGGAGAGAGCATGGGGGGCTGGTACACAGTGGCGTTCTGGGACAGAACAGCCTGGGCTGCTGCCTCTGAGGTTATCTGGAACATGGAAGGAGAGATGAAGATTAACACTATTGATATACTCAATAGGAGGGTGGACTGGATCCTATATAAACATTATCTACAGTGCTTTTGGAAAGTATTCAGACTCCTTGACTTTTTCCACGTTACGTTACAGCCGTAGTCTAAAATTTATTAAATTCAAAATTATCCTCAGCAATAGCCCCATAACTACAATGTGAAAACAGAAATACCTTATTTACATAAGTATTCAGACCCTTTGCTATGAGACTCTAAATTGAGCTCAAGTGCATCCCATTTCCATTGATCATCCTGGAGATGTTTCTACAACTTGTTTGGAGTCCACATGTGGTAAATTAAATTGATTGGACTTGATTTGAAAAGGCACACACCTGTCTATATAAGGTCCCACAGTTGACAGTGCATGTCAAAGCAAAAACCAAGCCATGAGGTCGAAGGAATTGTCTGTAGAGCTCCGAGACAGGATTGTATTGAGGCACAGATCTGGGTAAGGGCACCAAAACATTTCTGCAGCATTGAAGGTCCACAAGAACACAGTGGCCGACGCCCGGCTGATGGTGACGCTAGTAATACATACGGGTAAAGGGTTTAAGTCTCCTATAAGTACTGCGCAGGCACTTGATGTCGGCCGGGTGTAAAAGCCCATTGGGAGGTTAGTCCTGCGGCTACTGATGCGCAGTATATAATCTGCAGAATAGGGTCTATCGACACCGCTCGCGTGACTCGACTGGGTCTCCATCATTCTTAAATGGAAGATGTTTGTAACAACCAAGACTCTTCCTAGAGCTGGCCGCCCTGCCAAATTGAGCAATCGGGGGAGAAGGGCCTTGATAGTCACTCTGACAGAGCTCTAGAGTCCCTCTGTGGAGATGGGAGAAACTTCCAGAAGGACAACCATCTCTGCAGCACTCCACCAATCAGGCCTCAGTAAAAGGCACATGACAGCCCGCTTGGAGTTTGCCAAAAGGCACCTAAAGGACTCTCAGACCATGAGAAACACGATTCTCTGGTTTGAAGAAACCAAGATTGAATTGTTTTGGCCTGAATGCCAAGCATCACGTCTGTAGGAAACCTGGCACCATCCCTACGGTGAAGCGTGGTGGCAGTCATGCTGTAGGGATGTGTTTCAGAGACAAGGACTGGGAAACTAGTCAGGATCGAGGCAAAGATAAACGGAGAAAAGCACAGAGAGATCCTTGATGAAAACCTGCTCCAGAGCGCTCAGGACCTCAGACTGGGGTGAAGGTTCACCTTCCAACAGGACAACGACCCTAAGCACACAGGCAAGACAACGCAGGGCTTCGGGACAAGTCTCTGAATGTCCTTGAGTGGAACAGGAACTTCAACCCGATCAAACATATTTGGAGACCTGAAAATAGCTATGCAGCAACGCTCCCCATCCAACCCCACAGAGCTTGAGAGCATCTGCAGAGAATAATGGGAGAAACGCCCCAAATACAGGTGTGCCAAGCTTGTAGCGTCATACCCAAGAGTACTCGATTCTGTAATCGCTGCCAAAGGCGGTTCAACAAAGTACTGAGTAAGGGATCTGAATACTTATGTAAATGTATTTTTTATAAATTAGCAAAAGTTTCTAAAAACCTGTTTTTGCTTTGTCATTATGGGGAATTGTGTGTAGATGGTTGAGGACAAAAAACAATGTAATCATTTTTAGAATAAGGCTGTAACGTAGCAAAATGTAGAAAAAGGGGTCTAAATACTTTCCGAAGGCACTGGAACTACACAAGTTAAGTAGGTCCTGATTGGCTTTTCACATGACTTTGAATACTTCTTTAGTGCACTGTGGTTTGAGAGCGAGTGAGAGCAAAAGAAGGAAGAATGCAGCCTACCTGGATGAGTGGCCGTGTCCAAGTGGTTATCCTGCTGTTGTGATTAACGTAGTAGGGTCTGCTCTTACTATCCTGCTTCTCCTCCCAGCCTGGAGGCAGCCCCGCTGAGGTTGCTAACAACTATTGAACAACATAAAGAGAGAGAGAGGCATCAAACAATCCATACAACAATACCTCAAGTGAATAGAACAATAACTTCCTCTGAATCACTGAGCTACATGCGCAAACCTGATGACTGCATTCTCACTGTCCTTACATCATCTTGGAAAACTATGGAAGCCACACTTACATGCTAAACCTGAGCTCAGATGACCCTATCCCACAAATACTGCTGTAATACAGGAGTGTTGTGCTTCGGTGTGTGTGTGTGAGGGCGGAGGGGATTCAGGGAATGCAACACACCACAGGATGAACAGGGTGCTCCTCTACGGTCAGAGTCTGGGCACTGCCTCTGCGACTGGAGTGACTTGAATGACTGGAAGGGCCCTGCAGCTGAAGAGAGCAAGACGACAGAAACCACAGTCATTACCCATACACGTGTTAATAGGCACATTTTCTCCAGCTATAGACAGGCACTAATACCCGTTTTACACTAAAATATTACAATCCCTCCAAGATTACTTAATTGCATTTGAAATGTTTTTTTTTAATCAACAATATTATGCAAGGACTTACAATTTCAACCAATCAGCAGTGCACGTTTACTAGATATTATGGTTCAATCAAGCCACACAGATAAAAACTTTGCATATTGCCATGTAAAATGTTAGAATTGATGTAGCAAAATCAAGAATTTTTGCATATCACAAGAAATCTCAGCGAAATCCTGGAGGGACTGATTATAGCTGTGTTGTTATAACACAAGATATAACGTGTGTTTCAGTCCCTTCTTGGAACTGTGTAGGACGCGTATCCGCAGGAGGCTTTGGGTGTCGGTCGATTAGTAACGGGAGCCTGGTCAGCGCTGGCCAGTAAATTATTCACCTGGAGGGAGGTACGTCGGTTGCCGGATGTGGCACCCGAGGCCTGGAGGCGACTGAGCTCATCACAGAAGGAGTGAAACTCCAGGGGGGAATGGGGTGGAGGGGGGGAGCGCTGGCTGTTGTACAAGGTGGACTCATCCTCTGTCATGATTTCCCAGCTCTGGAGCAGACAGGAAACAAGACACATGAAGAGTTACCCATCTGTTCTGAAGGATGTCTTGATAGTGTTACGTCACTGTCTTCTTATCTGGCTATAAGCTAAGAAAACAGTTCTGGCCTGCTTGTTCTGGCACAGAGTGACGTTATTACACAAAACTGACATGTGATATGACTTCAGTAGGGCAACTTTTTGGGGGGACTTTGAGGAACACCCTGATCCTGAACTTGATCTTGTTAAGGGCCACTCTGAACTATCCTGACATTTAGTCATTTGCTCGGTTAGCAGCCTCTAAAGAGAGGGGCTAGGACCAGAACACATGGTCGTAAGATATTGTCCTTATAAACTCAGCAAAAAAAGAAACATCCTCAACTGCGTTTATTTTCAGCAAACATGTGTAAATATTTGTATGAACATAACAAGATTCAACAATTGAGACAAACTGAACATGTTCCACAGACATGTGACTAACAGAAATGGAATAATGTGTCCCTGAACAAAGGGGGGGTCAAAATCTAAAGTAACAGTCAATATCTGGTGTGGCCACCAGCTGCATTAAGAACTGCAGTGCATCTCCTCCTCAATGACTGCACCAGATTTGCCAGTTCTTGCTGTGAAATGTTACCCCACTCTTCCACCAAGACACCTGCAAGTTTCCGGACATATATCTGGACATATCTGCACGAGATCACGCACAGAATGAGCAGTATGGCTGGTGGCATTGTCATGCTGGAGGGTCATGTCAGGATGAGCCTGCAGGAAGGGTACCACATGAGGGAGGATGTCTTCCCTGTAATGCACAGCGTTGAGATTGCCTACAATGACAACAAGCTCAGTCCGATGATGCTGTGACACACCGCCCCAGACCATGACGGACCCTCCATCTCCAAATCAATCCTGCTCCAGAGTACAGGCCTCAGTGTTACGCTCATTCCTTCGACAATAAACGTGAATCTGACCATCCCCCCTGGTGAGAAAAAAACACGACTCGTCATTGAAGAGCACTTTTTGACAGTCCTATCTGGTCCAGCGACGGTGGGTTTGTGCCCATAGGCGACGTTGTTGCCGGTGATGTCTGGTGAGGACCTGCCTTACAACAGGCCTACAAGCCCCCAGTCCAGCCTCTCTCAGCCTATTGCGGACAGTCTGAGCACTGATGAAGGGATTGTGCGTTCCTGGTGTAACTCGGGCAGTTGTTGTTGTCATCCTGTACCTGTCCCGCAGGTGTGATGTTCAGATGTACCGATCCTGTGCAGGTGTTGTTACACGTGGTCTGCCACTGCGAGGACGATCAGCTGTCCGTCCTGTCTCCCTGTAGTGCTGTCACAGTACGGACATTGCAATTTATTGCCCTGGCCAAATCTGCAGTCCTCATGCCTCCTTGCAGCATGCCTAAGGCACGTTCACACAAATGAGCAGGGACCCTGGGCATCTTTCTTTTGGTGTTTTTCAGAGTAAGTAGGAAGTCCTCTTTAGTGTCCTAAGTTTTCATAACTGTGACCTTAATTGCCTATCGTCTGTAAGCTGTTAGTGTCTTAACGGCCGTTCCACAGGTGCATGTTCATTAGTTGTTTATGGTTCATTGAACAAGCATGGGAAACTGTGTTTAAACCCTTTACAATGAAGATCTGTGAAGTTATTTAGATTTTTACTAATTTTCTTTGAAAGACAGGGTCCTGAAAAAGGGACGTTTCTTTTTTTTGCTGAGTTTAGGTCTGGGCCTATATACCTTAGGTAGGTCGTATAGTTGGACCGCACACCACGTACGGTTGTTTGATAATCGTACCAGAGACCGCAAAAGGATATAACAGAGTCTCGTCTCCATTTCAGGAGAATAACTAATTCCATTTATGAACTTAAAGTGTCATTTAACTTTAATGTGAATTTTTCAATACATTAATTGAATTTCGATTGACTTGAAAGTTACCTCAGGAGACTCTTGTCTGTCGTTGGAGTCCTCTTGGTCAGAGATCTGCCTGCGGGCGGTGAAGGCGTGCTGGGCCTCCATGTGGATGTTCTGCCTTTGCTCTGCCTCCACCTGGCTGTCTCTACACAGGGAAACACACATACATACTCACAGTCAACTTTACATCTCTTGACCAACCAGGCGTTACTGTATTCCAATACTACCATTGTGTTGAAATAGTGCTAGATTAAGTTCAAGCTGTCAGAATAAAGGACATGACAGGAGAACCCCAGACTTACTGTACTATGGGCCTGTGCCACTGTGTCGTCCTGGTTTCGTGGTTGACATAGTAGGTCCTGCCCAGGTTGTCCTGCCTCTCCTCCCAGCCAGGGGGCATTGCAGGCAGCAGGTGGTTGTGCCTGGGACCGGACATGTCCTGGCCCTCTAGAAACTCCCAGCTAGGCTGCACAACAAAAACAACTGTTACACAACACGGCACATGCAGATGTCAACATTGCCCAAATCCTATACATACGTTTGTTCAAGTCAAACAAGGTCTTGGCCACTACTCAGAAAATTCAGTGGCAATCATAGGGACTCATAATTTATTGAAGTTTGGCTTCAAATCATTCTAAGGAAGATGTCAGCATATTCATCAAAGGCCATGGACCCATGGTGAGACAAATATAGATTGGCCTTTTGGACATGATGTTCCTAGCCACTGTTTACATTAAGCATGTTCAAGAATGATGACAGGCTGGTTTTATCAATAACTACATCAGGAGGGAGATGGCAAGCAATCAGCCATCTTGGCTTGACACTGGTAAAACAAGCCTGGTGTCTTTTCTCCTGGCTCTGAGCACCAATATGCTGTTACATGTATATACTGAAGCACGCCGACTGAGCAACAGCCAAGGCACGTAGATTAGACACAGTCTAATCAAAGGAGGAGGGGGGTGACGGCGTGGGAATATTCAATATCAGGGGGTCAGAGGGCAGGACGACAGGGGTAGGTTGGGTGGGTGGCGGTCTTACATCCATGTCTTCAGTCTGTTCTGCAGCATCCTCTGAGTTGTTTTTGGGTAGGTAGGTCATCTTCAGACGGAGATGACCCTTGACCCTGGATTTGTGACTACATCAAAAGAAAAAGTAAACACTTAACAAAAAAAATGACATGGAAAACAGTGCACTTTCTAAATGAGAGTAATGTGAGCCTCTTAGGTGCATCAAATACACAATAAATGTAATTCAAACAATTTATCATTGTGACTGACTCAAACATGAAATTGAGCTTTCTCCAAGGTAAAACCAATATGTACTTCATGTAGCTATTTGAGCTAAATTATACACCTCAGGAAAGAAAGGTATTGAATGTTAGGCAAACTCACTGGAATGGAACTCAAGATATTATTCAAATTAATTTATGCAATGCTGAATGTGATAAAAATGTAAAGGAAAATGTCACAAAGTAAATCCATGTTAAACCAGGAAGGATAAGCAGCTTGAATAATCATGAAATAATGCAAACCTTCTCGGGTGAAGTAGAAAATCCTTGAATGTGTATGGCCTTTCAATGTTAGGATTTTCTGTCTGAAAAATAAATAAAAAATAAACTATTTAAAAACAGTTGAAATGCTCTATAAAGATATTTGCTGTATAACATCTACACATGCAGTAACTGTATAATATATCAACAGTAAACAAGTCCTGTATAGACAGTGGACAGATGCCATGTAAAGGTAGGAAAAAGTAACAAACATGGACGACTGTATTTCCGTAACTATGGACAACGTTGTGGAACGGACTCTGACATGAGGGTGTTTATGTTTACATGAGTGCGCCTATGACAGTTCATGGGTGAAGATAACTATGTAAAGTGTACAGATCTCCAACAAATTATATCTAAAGGAGAACATGGAACACCAAACAGCAGAGACTATCCTACTCCTTTAGACGTGGGATTGGAAACATGTTGATTTAGGAGAATTGGTTTCCACATACATTATGCAAGCGCTAAATAAACAATTTCCTTGCACTAGGCTCACCGGTATCTGGTGTAATGGTACATCCACCTGCCCCAGAAAGTCATCACGTGTCTGTGGAAGGATATAAGAGATTGTAATGGGGAGTCATGTACAGTAGTCATTCATGAGTCAGTCCATCAAAAAAGGGAGTGGTTACAATGTATCGGGCATGTTTGCCGGCTCGCACGCACACACCTACCTACCTCTCAAGTGCAAAATGTATGTCACACACACACACACACACACACACACACACACACACACACACACACACACACACACACACACACACACACACACACACACACACACACACACACACACACACACACACACACACACACACACACAGTGTATACCACATGACTGGCCTAGATAGATAATAATTTTCTATGATACAGTCACCTTTACAGCACGTGCCACCAGCCCTCATGGATGATTTAGTTGTAAATGTATTTATTGGCACATTATACACATAGTTCTATTAGACAAGGTGTTCCAAAAATGGCACTGCACACAACCCCAAATTGACATCAGAAAATGCTGGGGACCCTACGTGGAAAAATTATATCTAGTTAAAGGGAAACGTCAGGATTCTAGCAATGAAGCCCTTTATCCACTTACTCAGAGTCAGATGAACTCATGGATAGCATTTGTACGTCTCTGTGTGCATTTTGAAGGAAGTTGCTGACTAATGTAAGCGCAATTTCTAACCAGTGTTTGCGCAATGACTGGAAGTCTATATAACTGCAGTGCTAGCATGCTAGTATATACCTCCAGTTATTGCACTAACGCTAGTTGGCATTGGCTCACGAAACTAGCTATAACTTCCTTTATACTGGATGCAGAGACATAAAAATGGTATCCATGAGTTAATGTGACTCAGGGGGAAGTAGATAAAGGGCTTCATTGCCAAAATCACAAAGTGATTAAATGCTGTGTATTCATATTCCCTATTTTACATCCCACAGGCTGTCCCAACACATAATAATTACATGAAACTGCATTCTAATATTGTAAGAGGTTCTTGTAAGAGGTTGACATGAAAAGGTTGTGTTCTACACCCATTTGAAGAGAAAAAGGTTATTCATTTGTTTGATAAGAGTGCAGATTTTCTCAGGGGACCCCATTTCAATTTCAGGGGATCCCACCCCATGTTTTGAAACCACTGTATTAGACATGTGGATTGAATAATTCAGGGGTTATCAGCCCACAGTATAGCTAGAGCATTAGACGTCTTAATATGTAGTTGTGGAGCAGTGTCTATTCTAGAAAAGGTGATTCTGACTGAGTGATGTCTCTAGAGACAGGCTCCAATGTGACCACTGCTATAACGCAGTTACTGTAACATGTTCCTACGCAACATACATCACCCACCTCCCAACATCAACAACAGCTGAAAACACAGTCTTGTGTGACCAAATAAACACCCTTGGCACTTCAAACTGCCCTGCAGTGGTATGGAGACGGTTCAATTGAACGGATATAGACTGTTCCCCTCCTCCTCTCATTCCTTCCTCATGCCTTTCCTTGGCAGTGAAGCCAAGACAAGCAGGCTTTGGAGAGTCCAGGTTGTGGGACACAATGTACAGCCTGTGAAGGTGCTACTCTGAGCTCTGTGACATTCTCTCAGGAACATCACATAGGGGACTCATTAAGGGATTAATCACATGCTTACTTACATCACTCAAAGAACTGTCAAACCAGCCATATCAAAATGACCAAGAGTGGAGTGTGTGATTGATCAAGTCAGAGATGTATGGGAGCAAGACTGGTTTCTGGTGAAAATAAACTTAATTTCCATGTAAATCTATCAACCCAATCCCAAAAAGGTTTTTAAATGCACTACAGACCAAAAGCATGTGGACACCTGCTCGTGGAACATCTCATTATGAGTATTAATTGCGTAAAATGGCGCCGGAGAAGGCAGACGTTTTACGTGTCCCCAACCGATTGTGTTTTTTCCTTGTTCCTTTGCGTTGTTTGTAACTTATTTTTGTACATAATGTTGCCGCTACCATCTCTTATCACCGAAAATAACTTCTGGACATCAGGACTGCGATTGCTCACCACAGACTGGTAGAAACCTTTTTTTCCTTTAACGAGTCTGACGTGCCCAACGCGAACGATATACGGCTTTCTCTGGAACAGGCCCAGATCCCCGTGATTTGCGTGAAGAGGCGGCGGAAAAAAGGGGCCTGAGGGCGGGCTGCCTTCTGAGAATAATATAGGAGATCGAATAAACGCCCACTTCCTTCCATTCTGCTAGCAAACGTGCAATCTTTGGAGAATAAAATCTATGACCTACGCGCAAGATTAAACTACCAACGGGACATTCAAAACTGTAATATCTTATGCTTCACGGAGTCGTGGCTGAACGAAGACACTATCAACATACAGCTGGCTGGTTATACGCTGTACCGGCAGGATAGAACAGCGGAGTCTGGTAAGGCAAGGGGCGGCGGACTATGTATTTTTGTAAATAACAGCTGGTGCACAATATCTAAGGAAGTCTCGAGCTATTGCTCGCCTGAGGTAGAGTATCTCATGATAAGCTGTAGACCACACTATCTACCTAGAGTTTTCATCTGTATTTTTCGTAGCTGTTTACATACCACCACAGTCAGAGGCTGGCACTAAGACAGCATTGAATTAACTGTATTCCGCCATAAGCAAACAAGAAAATGATCACCTAGAGGCGGCGCTCCTAGTAACCGGGGACTTAAATCCAGGGAAACTTAAATCCGTTTTACTAAATTTCTATCAGCATGTTAAATGTGAAAACAGAATTTTTTTAAAATAAAAACTGGACCACTTTAACTCCACACACAGTGACACATACAAAGCTCTCCCTCGCTCTCCATTTGGCAAATCTGACCATAATTCTATCCTTCTGATTCCTGCTTACAAGCAAAAATTACATCAGGAAGCACCAGTGACTAGATCAATAAAAAAAGTGTTCAGATGAAGCAGATGCTAAACTACAGGACTGTTTTGCTTGTAGACCAGAATATGTTCCGAGGTTCCTCCGATGGCATTGAGGAGTACATCACATCAGTCATTGGCTTCATCAGAAAGTGCGTCGACGACGTCATCCACACAGTGACTATACGTACATACCCCAAACAGAAGCCATGGATTACAGGCAACATCCACACTGCCATGGATTACAGGCAACATTCGCACTGAGCTAAAGGCTAGAGCTTCCGCTTTCAAGGAGCGGGACTCTAACCCGGAAGCTTATAAGAAATCCCGCTATGCCCTCCAACGTGTCAATACAGGACTAAGATCTAATCGTACTACACCGGCTCTGACGCTCGTCGGATGTGGTTGGGCTTGCATACCACTACAGACTACAAAGGGAATCACAGCCGAGAGCTGCCCAGTGACACGAGTCTACCAGACGAGCTAAACTACTTCTATGCTTTCTTTGAGCAAATAACACTGAAACATGCATGACAGCACCAGCTTCTCCGGAAGACTGTGATCACGCTCTCCGCAGCCGATGTGAGTAAAACCTTTAAACAGGTCAACATTCACAAGGCCGCATGGCCAGACGAATTACCAGGACGTGTACTGCGAGCATGCGCTGGCCAACTGGCAAGTGTCTTCACTGACATTTTCAACCTCTCCCTGTCTGAGTCTGTAATACCAACATGTTTTAAGCAGACCACCATAGTGCCTGTGCCCAAGAACACTAAGGTAACCTGCCTAAATGACTAATGACCCATAACACTCACGTCTGTAGCCATGAAGTGCTTTGAAAGGCTGGTCATGGTTCACATCAACACCATTAACCCAGAAATCCTAGACCCATTCCAATTTGCGTACTGCACCAACAGATCACAGATGATGCAATCTCTATTGCACTCCACACTGCCCTTTTCCACCTGGATAAACGGAACACCTATGTGAGAATGCTATTCATTGATTACAGCTCAGCGTTCAACGCCATAGTGCCCTCAAAGATCATCAATAAGCTAAGGACACTGGGACTAAACACCTCTCTCTGCAACTGGATCCTGGACCTCCTGACGGGCCACCCCCAGGTGGTGAGGGTAGGTAACAACATCAACCACGCTGATCATCAACACAGGGGCCCCGCCGGGGTACGTGCTCAGTCCCCTCCTGTACTCCCTGTTCACTCATGACTGAACGGCCAGGCACGACTCCAACACCATCATTAAGTTTGCCGATGACACAACAATGGTAGGTCTGAACACCGACAACAATGAGACAGCCTATATGGAGGTCAGAGACCTGGCCATGTGGTGCCAGGACAACAACCTCTCCCTCAATGTGATCAAGACAAAGGAGATGATTGTGGACTACAGGAAAAAGAGGACAGAGCACGCCGCCATTCTCATCGATGGGGCTGCAGTGGAGCAGGTTGAGAGCTTCAAGTTTCTTGGTGTATACATCACCAACAAACTAACACACCAAGACAGTCATGAAGAGGGTACGACAAAACCTATTCCCCTTCAGGAGACTGAAAAGATTTGGCATGGGTCCTCAGATCCTCAAAAGGTTCTACAGCTGCACCAGTGAGAGCATCCTCACTGGTTGCATCACTGCCTGGTATGGCAACTGCTCGGCCTCCGACCGCAAGGCACTACAGATGTTAGTGCGAACGGCCCAGTACACTACTGGGGCCAAGCTTCCTGCCATCCAGGACTTCTATACCGGCGGTGTCAGAGGAAGGCCCTAAAAATTGTCAAAGACTCCAGCCACCCTAGTCATAACCTGTTATCTCTGCTACCACACGGCAAGCGGTACCGGAGCGCCAACTCTAGGTCCAAGAGGCTTCTAAACAGCTTCTTCCCCCAAGCCATAAGACTCCTGAACGCCTAATCAAATGGCTACCCAAACTATTTGCTTTGCTCTCTCTCTGTTGTTATGATCTATGCATAGTCACTTTAATAACTCTACCTACATGTACATATTACCTCAACTAACCGGTGCCCCCGCACATTGACTCTACTGGTACCCCCCTGTATATAGTCTTGCTATTGTTATTTTACTGCTGCTCTGCAATTACTTGTTACTTTTATTTCTTATCCATATTTTTGTAAACTGCATTGTTGGTTAGGGGCTCGTAAGTAAGCATTTCACTGTAAGGTCTACACCTGTTGTATTCGGAGCATGTGACTAATAACATTTGATTTGATAATATGGAGTTAGTCCCCCCCTTTGCTGCAATAATAGCCTCTACTCTTCTGGGAAGACTTTCCACTAGATGTTGGAACATTGTTGTGGGGACTTGCTTCCATTCAGCCACAAGAGCATTAGTGAGGTCGGGCACTGATGTTGGGCGATTAAGCCTGGCTCGAAGTCGGCGTTCCAATTCATCCCAAAGGTGTTCGATGGGATTGAGGTCAGGGCTCTGTGCAGGCCAGTCAAAGTTCTTCCACACCGATCGACAAACCATTTGTGTATGGACTTTGCTTTGTGCACAGGGCATTGTCATGCTGAAACAGTAAAGAGCCTTTCCCAACTGTTGCTAAGAAGAAGGAAGCGCAGAATAATCTAGAATGTTATTGTATGTTGTAGAGTTAAGATTTCCCTTCACTGGAACTAATGGGCCTTGACCGAACCATAAAAAACTTTACAGTTGGGACTATGCATTCGGGCAGGTAGCGTTCTCCTGGCATCCGCCAAACCCATCGGACTGCCAGATGTTGAAGCGTGATTCATCACACCAGAGAACGAGTTTCCACTGCTCCAGAGTTCAATGGCAGTGAGCTTGACACCATTCCAGTCAACGCTTGGCATTGCTCATAGTGATCTTAGTCTCGTCTCCAGCTGCTCGGCCATGGAAACCCATTTCATTAAGTTTCCGAAGAACAGTTCTTGTGCTGACCTTGCTTCCAGAAGTAGTTTGGAACTCGGTAGTGAGTGTTGCAACCGAGGGCACACAATTATTTCGCACTATACGCTTCAGCACTCAGCAGTCATGTTCTGTGAGCTCGTGTGGCCTAACACTTCGCGGCTGAGCCGTTATTGCTCCTAGACGTTTCCACTTCACAATAACAGCACTTACAATTGACTGGGGCAGCTCTAGCAGGGCAGAAATTTGATGAACTGACTTGTTGGAAAGGTGGCATCCTATGACGGTGCCACATTGAAAGTCACTGACCTCTTCAGTAAGGCCATATACTGCCAATGTTTGTCTATGGAGATTGCATGGCTGTGTGCTCGATTTTATACACGTGTCAGAAAAAGGGTGTTGCTGAAATAGCCTAATCCACTCATTTTAAGCGTGTCCTCATACTTTTGTATACAGTTGAAGTCGGAAGTTTACATACACCTTAGCCAAATACATTTAAACTCAGTTTTTCACAATTCCTGACATTAGGTCAGTTAGGATCAACACTATATTTTAAGAATGTGAAATGTCAGACATACACTCAATTAGTATTTGGTAGCATTGCCTTTAAATTGTTTAACTTGGGTCAAACATTTTGGGTAGCCTTCCACAAGCTTCCCACAATAAGATGGGTGAATTTTGGCCCATTCCTCCTGACAGAGCTGATGTAACTGAGTCAGGTTTGTAGGCCTCCTTGCTCGCACACGCCTTTTCAGGTCTGCCCACAAATGTTCTATAGGATTGAGGTCAGGGCTTTGTGATGGCCACTCCAATACCTTGACTTTGTTGTCCTTAAGCCATTTTGCCACAACTTTGGAAGTATGCTTGGGGTCATTGTCCATTTGGAAGACCCATTTGCGACCAAGCTTTAACTTCCTGACTGATGTCTTGAGATGTTGCTTCAATATATCCACAGAATTTTCCTGCCTCATGATGCCCTCTATTTTGTGAAGTGCACCAATCCCTCCTGCAGCAAAGCACCCCCACAGCATGATGCTGCCACCCCCGTGCTTCACGATTGGGATGGTGTTCTCCGGCTTGCAAGACTCCCCCTTTTACCTCCAAACATAACGATGGTCATTATGACCAAACAGTTCTATTTTTGTTTCATCAGACCAGAGGACAGTTCTCCAAAAAGTACGATCTTTGTCCCCATGTGCAGTTGCAAACCACAGTCTGGCTTTTTTATGGTGGTTACGGAGCAGTGGCTTTTTCCTTGCTGAGCGGCCTTTCAGGTTGTGTCGAAATTGGACTCGTTTTTACTGTGGATATAGATACTTTTGTACCCGTTTCCTCCAGCATCTTCACAAGGTATTTTGATGTTGTTCTGGGATTGATTTGCACTTTTCACACCAAAGTATGTTCATCTCTAAGAGACAGAACACGTCTCCTTCCTGAGCGGTATGACGGATGCGTGGTCCCATGGTGTTTATACTTGCGTACAATTGTTTGTACAGATGAATATGGTACCTTCAGGCATTTGGAAATTGCTCCCAAGGATAAACCAGACTTTTTTTCCTTTGATTTGTCATGATGTCAAGCAAAGAGGCACTGCGCGTTTGAAGGTAGGCCTTGAAATACATCCACAGGTACAGCTCCAATTGACTCAAATTATGTAAATTAGCCTATCAGAAGCTTCTAAAGCCATGACATCCTTTTCTGGATTTTCCCAAGCTGTTTAAAGGCACAGTCAACTTAGTGTATGTAAACTTCTGACCCACTGGAATTGTGATAGTGAATTATAAGTGAAATAATCTGTCTGTAAACAATTGTTGGAAAAATTACTTGTGTCATGCACAAAGTAGATGTCCTAACCGACTTGCCAAAACTATAGTTTGTTAACAAGAAATTTGCGGAGTGGTTGAAAAATGAGTTTTAATGATCCCAAACCAAGTGTATGTAAACTTCCGACTTCAACTGTATATAGTGTATTTCTGACCAGGTCATAGCAATGATAATGTTATTTTCTCAAGTTTTCAAATCTTTACGAAGTCATCATCATTATTTCTATTTCCAAATATTGGATGTACGGCATTGTAATTGTATTCAAAAAGAGAGGAAGTGTATGATGGATTCAAAGCCACTAGACAAAAAGCCAGGCAAAAGTAAGCCAACTTAGAGGTTTTGTTGTTGGAACAAAACTATTTTTTAAAACAGTTTCCAGCTGGTGAAATAAGTTTGGATTTTAAAAATGGGTAACTTTCAAACTGTCAAGTAAGATCTCGGATTTCTTCACTCAAAAATAAAAAACATGAACATTTGTTATTGCCATGACCTAGCTTGGCTCAAATACACTCCAATTGACCAGTCATTCAAATATCTCAGAATTTAATGGGATACATAAAGGATAAAACAATTATTATAACTGGTGAGAAACAAGGTTCATACTGTATGTGCAGAGGCAAACATTTAGTCCACTTCAAAAGGTATATTGTTTTCTAAATGTAGATTTCTTGTCTTGTCTGATCTGGTTTTCAAACACAAATGTATGAAGGCCTCTACAAAAACAGAGCAGTAAACAGTCCATCCAAAATGTGAAAGTACTAGACTATATTACTCAGTCTTCCTCTTCTTCCATGCCCTGGTTCTCTCAGGAAAACACATAAAATGTTAAAAATTAAGGTCAAACCACAAAGTAGAGGAATTCTCTCTCTCTCTCGGTCTCTGGAGCCCCGGTGTGGTGGATATATTATCTTGTCATAAAGAATGTCCTTCAAAAAAAGATAAGTTCAATAAAGAAAATAGAAAACAATGAAAAAGCTGTGTAGAATTCTGAGTAAGTGCAGCTCCTACTGAACAGACCTTTCCCATTATAGGGTAGAGAAAGGCCAGAGTGATTTGTTTTGATGAGGTTTATCAGATAAAACATCCACTTACCGGTATGTAAAAAAATATATGTATTAAGTTGAAGAATGCTTTGCAATTAGCCTCTGTTTTTAAGCCTCAGTTGTGATGGTTATGTAAGGGAAAGGATGGCCTTGGCCAAGTGTTTCAACTGCAAGGAGTAAGTTAATGGTCTGTGCAGGAGAAGACAATTTTCTCCTCCATGGAGGGAGTCTTCCTGCCAACAAACCACCTCAGAGGTGGACAGAGCTGGGTCTGCATGCGGGGTCCTCTGGTCTGGATGCACCTGCTCTGCAGCCACAAAACAAAACCCCTTCCTGTAGCAGCTCCCTAAACCACAGCTTGCACAAAAACTGGGTCAGCCAGGCATACTGTACTGCTCAAACGTCCATACACGCATCCATGGACATTAAGAGTGCCTCTCAACATGGAAAACAAGACGAATCACATAATCCTTTTCCATCTTAAAAACTGTATCCATACTCTCTACTCACTTTGTATTTATTCTCTCTACTGAAGCTAAATCCATCAAGGCAAGTGGTCTTGTACACATTTGTATTTTTGCATCAGATCTCGATAAGATCCCAGGCCAGATAAAAAAAAGGTAAGAGTTCAGAGGGAACAAATTACACAATTTTGACAGATCATTTTGGTTTACTAAGGCAATTTAGAAAAAAATCTGTTCTGGTGCTCTGATGCAACAAAAAAAGGACACAAAAACATACATGCGGTCAATGTTCCCTCTAAACTGTGCCCCCGGAACTGCCAAGCAACTCTCTGCACAGAGAGGCGCGAGATAGAACTTCACTCAACTTTCTAGAGAACTCCCCGTAATTTATCACTATCAACGTTAGCCTTTACTATGGGAATTGTGATTGAATAGCCACTTCCAATGCAACATAATGAATTACACAAGAATTAGTATGCAAAACTAACTACGCAAGAGATTTTGTTGGCAGAGCACATCGGAGTAGGATTTCTATTGCATTGGCAGGCACGACTCAGCCCTGCACTCTACGTGCGCCATAACCAATCAGAGATGCAGTAGGCCTATATGCAAATCGACCATTGCCATATACGGATTTGTGCCATTCACATTGAACTGGACTGTTTTACAGCATGAACGATTATTATGCGCTTGTTTTGAGATCAAAGCGAGAGCTGCATGTAGCCACGTGTGTACATTTGGCCATATTCTTTGCTAGTTAGTGATTTATTAGCCAATTTATAGCTAATTTGTAGTCAGAAATGTGGGAGTGATTGCTTCCTACAAGAGCACAAAATGTGAACCTTTCTAGTCATCTTTGAAAAGCGAGTTAGGGAAAGAGCTTTTTTTTTGTCTTAAATGGCCAGTGTTGTATTTTAAAACAGGCGTGAATAAGCTAAGTAGCCAATAGGCAGAGGGTAGCATAATTTGTCTGATTCTCTGTAATAACGGTATGGGGATAATAATATAT
The DNA here is from genome assembly GCF_016432855.1 of Salvelinus namaycush. Taxonomy (NCBI): domain Eukaryota; kingdom Metazoa; phylum Chordata; class Actinopteri; order Salmoniformes; family Salmonidae; genus Salvelinus; species Salvelinus namaycush. Next base: position 14,710,886 of record NC_052336.1, on the reverse strand, counting down.
TTTATAAAGTAAAGTGGTTTCTTGCATCAAACAAAATGTTCAGTCACCTCCTCGTCTGAAGGACAAGTGGATAAACAGGTTAATGTCAAGCTTGCATGTTTTTTTCAAAAGTCTCAAGGAATGTAGGCCTACATTGAACACCACACATTGGCTGCTTCTGTAGGCTGAATGATAAAACCGCTATTTCCATGTTAAAATGTTATGTGATGCCTTTTCTTCATAGTTTTTTTTATGGTAGGCCACCCTGGTAGGGCTAGATTATCAAATAGTCACAGTAGCCTACCTGGTCACTATTAAAATAGTAAATTAAAGGGTGTACAACCTCAGTGTTCACAACGGAAGTTGCACAGAATTTTCACAACATTGAAGTTTGCTCTCAGCAGACCTTAAATTTGCTCAGTGCTGCAGAAATTAGAGGGAACAACAGATGCGGTCACCTGCTATTCATTATCGATAGAGTCTGATTACTGTAGTTAACCAGCTTGGTCCTGGAAAACAGTGTTGTTTGCCAACAGCTCTGCTACTGTACAGTATCTTTACACGACCTTGGAAGGAAAAGCAGGTAATTCTTTCATCATCCAGGACAACACTCAGATGTGATGCAAAAAATGAGCATGACCTTTGAGCTCTGTTGAACTTCACTGCCTGGGGACTGATCGTCATGATTAGGGAGATTCAATGTTTACATTATGAGACTGTCATTCATCTCATTCTCCTTTCCTTCATTCTTGTGCTTGGTGTCTTGTTTATCCTCTGTGTTTGGCCACAACACTGAGCTGCTGATCATGATTCTGGGGCTGCTACTCTTTTGCTCAAATAGGGGTTAAGGTGTATCGACTGATCAGGAGAAATGGTCACTTATCAGGCTCAGTGAGGTATCAGGGCTCATATCAAGATGGTACTTAGCCTTGTCAATGTCCAAAAGGCATCTGGTCAGCTCACAAGAAATGGGCAAGGAACACAGAGAGGCAGAGGGAAGAAGATAGTGGGAAAGACGGAGAGAGAGAGAGAATGTAAGTAAGGAGGGAGGAGATGTAGCCACAGTGGAGGCCATGAGGGCTCGCCTCTGACTCCAAAGCTCTCACCGCGTGGCTAAAACACATACGCACAATTCTGGCAGCACGCTTTTGTCTACCTTCTCTTCCCGCTCCACTGACAGGCTCCACATACACCAGCGTTTTGAGTATCTAGTTCTCTACATCAGAGATAACTCTTACTTTGAAACTAACAGCGTCAAAATACAGGAACATATGGCATCAGTCAGCCCTCTTTAAATAGCACAAGTCCTTGCCTGGCAACAGTACTGATTGGAGCTAATAAAAGTAGAATATACCAGTCAAAAATGTCAACAAAAGTGTCCTGTGGAATAAATGTAATAAACATGTCTTGCAACTGTTATTCAGATTATGTTTCCAGAGGAGCTTCACTAAGAGGCAATCACTGGATTAAAATAAGTCATAAAACAGGAGCACAGATGCTTATGACCTGCTGGGCTTAAGTAAGAGGTATGCAGTGGAGGGTATCTCATGTCCTAAATGAGATTATATAAGAGTTCAGCTGTTATAAAGGTAGCAGCTTTGGCTAATTGCTGGTGCAGCTCTTACTTGACAAGCTGCTAAATGCAAAGAGGGAGATGGAGCAAGGGAGGGAGGGAACATGAGTGATAGAGAGGGAGAAGGACTGACACATGATGCTTTACAAACACGGTCTAGCAGGGGGACCCGCGAGGAAGGGAACACACCATCCTTTTACTGTAAAAGGCTCCGTCTCCAAACACCATCTACCTACATAACATGATCCCCAGGCCTGCGGATGGCTGGCATAACTGAGCGTTACTCTAGTATCACGTTGTTCAATTTGAATTCATAGGGCTGGCCAGTGCAACAGCGGGCCAGACTATCTGGAGTCGGGGGGAATATTTCAGAGGAGCTTTATTTATAGCGAGAGGGGGGGGGGCCTTGCTTTTCCCACAACTAAATTTAGTCAGGGGTAAATACTTAAACTGATTACTCAAAGCGTTAATAGAATAATAAAAACAGAGAACCCCTCTTAACCAAAGCACGTGTGTACACAAACACAAACAAGGCCGCCGCAGACAAGTATCGCATGAGGGAGGCTTTCTTTTCTTTCTCTTTTAGCATTTTTCTGGGTGCAAGTATGTTAATGGTTTACTGTTATACAACTGAAAACCTTTGAATGTTTGTCCACATTGGGCTCGCATGACTTAGCTGTAGCTGTCTTCTCAGTTACTGAACTTAGCTCCTGCTTGCTCGCAGGGAGCCCAAAGGCTAAGTAAACAGAGCAACATGTAGGGTACAGACTGAGCAATTAAGGAGGTAGCATTATCAAATGGACATCACTGAAAGTTACACACAAACTCTCAGCCATCTCTCTTAGAGAGTAGGTTTACTGCTTTACTAAACAGCACAATATATTTAAAATGGAATCTAATGGAGCATTTCAGATACGCCATCTTATGGGTGACGAACATAAGTACAACATAAATAGCCCACTTAGTGAACACCACAATCTCTATTTATTGAGGTTAGAAGTGAAATGGTACAAATACAGACCAACCACAATGAGCCAATACACTATCACACTACAGTTGAAAACATCAATTCTATAAGTTAACCAATAAATGTACCACCCGTTCTACTTCATTTGGCCAAAGCATAGGCCTAATTTCTCTCTATTCTCAGCCTTGCTAAACTCCTATCCTACCTCACCCAGTGAAGGAAAAAAACTCACCATGGTCTTTCTTGCAGGGCTCTTTTGTATGTGATCCCCTTTGTGGTTAGTGTTAACATCAATGACAGGGCTAGAGACCCTTGCCCCATAGCCGTGGGACACATGGATGTGCACATGTGGAGAGTTAGATAGTTTTTGGTTGGAAACGTGACATGAAATACCAGTATTATGGTAGGGGACTTCCAGAGAAAAGCTCCTTTGTAAGGCGTGATGACAATGGTTTTCCTGTCCATTTCCATTGTCTGCGAGACCAGCACTGTGGCTCCTCTCTGAAAGTTTAGTTGAGGGGAGAAAGCAAGCCGAGGTGCTGCGAAACAGCTTAATGTGGCGAGGGCCACATTCACCCTCCGACTGAGGGGCCTGGGTTGGAGATTCAGGACATTCAACATTGACTGTTGTTCTGTTTATAGATGCCTTCCCAGACATTGGTCGCTGTTGGGCAAAGTGCAGTAGCACACTGGAGTGTTGGTCTAAATTTGCAGAGTGGTCGGCCTTGTCGCGACACGGTCGGTCTAAGGTAGCCGAGTGGTCAGTCTTCTCACACTCCTCCATTTTACCTTTAGGTTTATCCGGAAGCGGAATGTTAAAATGCACCATGGGCCTGGCGTCTCTGAACTCCGCTGACGGAAAGCTGCTCTTAGAGAGTCGCAGGCCGTTCATCGCCGTGGCGATGGACGCTTTCAAGGTACCCGTCTCGTCCTCCTGCGGGGGCTCACTGGGGGACAACTGGAGCTGGTGAGAAGTCTGGTAGGAGCCCCTGGTTGGAGGCAGGGCGGGTAGAGCCACAGGGCTGACCGGGGAGGCTGGTGGTGTATTACAGGGGCTCTTTGGAAATATGACCAGGGAGGAGCAGCGTCTCAGGGGGACCCTGGCTTTCCTACGGGGCAGACTCCTCTCATGGGATGCCCTACGCTGATCTGGGAGCTCTGGCTCAAAGATGCTGCTGCTGCTGCAGTAGCCTGCGTCGCTGGCCGTGCTGCTGCTACAGGATAACCCGTCTGAGCCACTGCCTGCTCCCACCTCGCCGACCCCTGGCTCCCCGCCCTCAGTGCTGTTCTCCAGCTCTCCATTCAGCTTGCCACGGGGCTGCAGGGAGATCTGCAGAGTACTCTTCTTGCTGACGCTGCCGGTGTTCACCTTGGGTATAAATACGGATGAGTAGCGCTGTAAATTACCGTACTCCGGGGACAGGGGAGGCAAAGCCAAGGCTAACTGCCCTGGAATCACCTTCATTTGGACAGAGCTGTGCGCTAGGCTCTCTGTGGGGCTGCGGGTTGACACACAGAGACCGCTCTCCTCACCATGGCTGCTCAGGCTCTCTGACAGAGGATCTGTGTTGCTTCTTCTCGACGCAAAGTGCAAGCGGAGCCGACGTGCCATTCGTCTAACGCTCTAATCCCTGGGAGACAGTAGTGAGCGTGGCATGGCAAGAGACCTGCTGAGGAGGAAAAACGAACGGCGGCAATGCAACTTCTCAGAGTCCCGTTCTGCTCTGTGATTACAATCATTAGCGGCTGCACATAGCCAAAATAGCTCTGGTGACAACCTACATTCCTCTCAGGGCTGCTCTGTAAGGCTAGTAGTCAGGGGAGGTCAGGCACTCTTCTGTGGAACCACGACCCAAACGCACAAGCCCCTCAGACTGAAGTAACCCCAGTGGTCTGCCTCTTTATGGAGCTGAACTCAACCCAGTCACAGAGAACTGCACCAAGGCTTTAAAGGGCAGAACTCCCATTCCAGCCAAACCTCAGCCTTGTTGCAACTGTGCCTTCTGAAATATAGACAAACCGTGTCCGACACCCCCCTGCCTCTTCCAAAAGCCCCAGTCCTCCTGGTCGCCTCACTAGAAACAAGAACACAGGAATCTCTTCGGCATCTCAGACTGGAGAACTGTTCATTTCTGTTTCAGGTCACGCACTCAAGACTCTGGCGCTACTGGCTCCCAGCAGCAGCTATGCTTCTAATGTTTCTCCTGCGCTGTGCCCCCACACATATTTTTACCCACTGGTATTGAATTACAGGAAATCAAGAGGAATGAGTTTCAGCAAAATTCTATATGAAACTGAGGAATGGGTGACACACACACTTTTTTTGTATTACTATTGTGACAGATGAGCCCTGTAGATAAAAATATACATATCTATACAAAAAAGCACAATATACACGTTCATCATAAAAAACGAATCCACACAAAACCTTACACACAATGCAATCATAAAATACAAATAACTTCATTAATGAAGGGTCCCCTAACAGCAGTCTGAAAAGCCCTAGAGGCACCAATTCCCCCAATTTCAGGGTGTTTTGGAGATTGTTCCACATGTAAGGTGCAGAAAAACGAATAGCATCCATACGGGGAAACCACCGTGGCCGGGGAAATATGTAGGGAAGATACTGGTAGTTATTAAACTGTAAAAGTCAGCAAGCTCAATAACTGAATGCTTGAGTCCCTCGGCAGCACTTTGAAGCGCGGATAAAGACATGAAAGCTTCAGCTGATGGCACTGTACAAAAACGAAGAACTGAAAAAGAACAAAGGGCTGGAAAATGTAATAAAAAATTATCTACAAACTAGGGATGTGACAAATGAAAAACATGTAACTTTCCATTAAAACAATAAAAATTCATAAAGTTCGACTCTTCCTAACTTTCCCCAGGCCTTTATAGCCTACCGTCTACAGAAAATAATATGTTTTGTGGTAACTGCACTGTGATTTGAATTTTGTGGGAGGAAAAAAATAACAAAAGAATGTGTTTATCGCTTGGCGATTTTTCTTAACATGATCGATCCCAACTTCATTTTAACATTTAAACATTCACACCTACTACAAACAAACTTCATTCCTTCAGTAGCTCGGCACATAAGTATGCAACTATAGAGAGCTTAATTTCATGTATAAAGCAGCTTTGAAAAACAAAGGGATATATGCGGCATCACCTGTCATTCGACACCTCGTGTAACAGCCAGTAGCTGGTTTAATTCCCGCTATGCTGTCATTGACATTCCACTCCATATCAACCAAAAGCTATTGTGTGAGGCTGGGGCTATTCTGGGGCATTACTGTCAGCCTGGCCTGCAGCAGGTCAGTTCCATACTGTAATGCTATGAAAGTGGCACAGGCTGGATGTGATAATGACTCACCAGTTGAGACTGACGCAGTCAGGGTGCCCACGTCCCACCACGTGCCACATAGTGACTATTCCCACAACAACCTGTGATGGGCATGGGGGTATCAGGAAATCTCAGGAGCCACTAAAGTATCAACACTGATATATTGTATACATGTACAGTATGTTAAGATCTGCGCAAATCTATTGACATCAATAAATTATAATTTACATGAAAGTCTGAGTCAGGCCTAAAGTTTGGACGAGGCCCCATGTTTGCACAACTTTACACACTTAGAACTAAAAGGGAGACTATCCTGGGTCTCAGTCAGCAGTACTCCTGTCACTCCATGCAATCAACAGCAGCTAGGCCAGAGCTGTGGTTAGTTAGCCCCACATAAGTATTCAGCTATGTGGCCGTTGGCAAACCATAACACTACTAAAACAAATCACTGCTTGGTCATACTTGAGTTAGTTTAATGTATTCAGAACCAGATAGCCTACCTTTCACTCTTAATAAGACCCAAGGGGATATTCTATTTCCAATACCTGGATTTAATGGAGACAAATTGCTATTAAAAAAAGGTATAATAGTATTCATGACAAGTTAAAACAAAGGTCTGTACTTCTGGGCAAAACACCAATGCTAACAACCTAGATCTAGACTAAATGTGACTGAGGCAGCAACATGCACACAAACATACCATCCTTTATGTATTGTAGGTCATACGTGCAACTGGCATTCACTGCTTGATGCTGGTCAGTAGACCTCATGAAATAGAGGTAACTGGGTCATTCAAAATATGTGGATGTGACAATTACAGAGACCAGAAATAACCAAATGAAAGCCAAATACACCTGGAAGGTAGCAATACAAACAGGTAGGCCTAGTCAGTGTTGGCGTACTTGAATATAAACTAGTCCTATTCGTGGAGTAAACGTTATTCTGACCATTGTCAGAATGAATCAAGTGATAACACACCACATTTACACTCCCCTACATACTTTTTTGCACAGTGAAGCTGAAACTTTTAATTTGGCTCTATACTCCAGCATTTTGGATTTGAGCTCAAATGTTTAATTTGAGGCGACAGCACAAAATGTTACCTTTCATTTGAGTTTATTTTCATACATATCCATTTTACCGTTTAGAAATTAAAGCACTTCATATATCTTGTCCCCCCATTTGAAGGTGTCAAGTATTTGGACAAATTCAATTCTGTATTAAATTAGTGAAAAGTGTAATACATGGTCCCATATTCCTCGCACGCAATGACCACATCACACTTGTGACTCTTCAAACTTGTTGGATGCATTTGTAATTTGTTTTGGTTGTGTTTCAGATTATGTTGTTCCCAATAGAAATGAATGGTAAACAATGTATTGTGTCATTCTGGAGTCACTTTCATTGTAAATAAGAATAGAATATGTTTCCGAACACTTCAGCATTAATGTGGATGCTACCATGATTATGGATAATCATGAATGAATCATGAATAATGATGAGTGAGAACGTTAGAGGCACAAACATCATACCCCCAATACATACTTTGGGGGGTATTATATTTATGCCTTTGTAACTTTCTCATTCACGATTCATTCATCCACAATAACCCTTTCCACTTGTTGAAAATGGCAGATTTTGTAATTGACAAGCGCCAAAATTGGAAACCAGTGGCTGTACAGTAACATGCTACACATGACGTCAGAGCTCAGCTTTTCCAGTTCACAGGGCTGCACGAGACAAGCAGATGCCCCCGTCCCTCCCAGTAATTGGGCTACTTTTGCACATTTGTTGTCTGAGTGAGGATAATGCTGTAAATCAGGAGTCGTTGATGTGTTCTGAAAGTTGAACCATTGAGGATTAAACTTTGATGTTATACAAGCAAACCACACACTCAACAGTCCAAATGTGCACTTCACATGTTCATATCTGAAAACTCATGTCATTTACATTATCAACGTTTATGATCATTATATGTTTGATCCACAGTTACAGGATGACATGCGTTATACCCTGGGTTGTCCTGGACACAATGAGCCTGTTTGTCGTATTGTGAAGAACATTTGCCGCAGAACACACACTTAAATGCACCCATGACTCCATTCTGTGCACCAAAATTACAACGTCTGAAGTGCCTTTTGAAAGCCTAACACTAAGATCATATTTTACAACTTTATAACATGTTGGCAATAGAATCAGCTTTCAAATGATGCCCTCTGTCCCAGATTGCGATTTATAAATGGAACGTTTTCGGATTGCGTATACAACCATAATGTGTGATAGTTGGGACACAGGGCTGTGTTCCAAACAAACAACTACAAGTGTGCTTGCTTCAGTTCCTCAATGGAAAAGCCAGGAGAGCTCAAAAAAGGACCTTATAGTTGAGGGCTCTTTCCTTGAACTATATCATAAAAGTGCAATGAAGTGACTTAGGAACTGTGCAGTTTGGAGTGGTGTGTGGCCACTTGGAAACACCAGTCTGACCTCTCATTCAAACCCTTGTAATAATTTTTTTATATCTTGCACCTACTCCAAAATGCCAACGAATATTCTTATTATGTTACTGCATGTATCCAGAGTATTTTCAGATTTTCGTTATTGAAAAAGGCTGTGAAAAATGTACAGTAAATGTAAAATGCACATAAAATCAACAGTGTAATGTTTGGATTCAGTCTTGTGTCAGGTGAACTGTTGTGTCCTCACCTTTGGCTTGATCATTTCCCCATAATCTCCAAAGTGTTCTCTTTCAATTGCTAACATGGTCATGCAAATGCTTTTCATTGTTCTTTATTTCAATTTGGCCGTATCCATATAGGCCAATTTCCACGAGTGTAAGGGGTTGATGTAGAAGTGTTCAGAAACATATTCGATTCTTATTTACAATAAAAGTGACTTCAAAATGATAATACATTACTTACCATTCATTTCTATTTGGCACAACATAATCTGAAACACAACCAAAACAAACTGCAAATGCATCCAACAAGTTTGTAGAGTCACAAGCTTGATGTCATCATTGCGTGCTAGGAATATGGGACCAAATACTTAACCTCGGATTAGTTTAATACACATAAGTGAATTTGTCCAAATACTTATGAACCTCCAAATAGGGGGACTAGATGCATAAAGTGCTAAACGGTAAAACATATGTACAGGATTATAATAACTATCACTATGTCTGTGCCTTCAAGATCATTTCCACTTCCAGTAAAGTGAGTCAGCAGCGGTGGTGGCAGTGTCAAAACCACAGGCCTGGACATACTGAAGGAATATCGTAATGACTTACCAGACGATTCTCATCAAACACCTCCAGCAACAGCCGATGCTTCCTGGGATGAACCTGAAAGAGAAAATAATCGACTTCAATAAATGGGTCCAAGAACATCAACAAATTAAATCAACAACAACTTAATTTCCCCAACATGGTATAGTCTGAAGAACCCCAGTATCTGTCAATCACAACAAATCGTTTACCTTCATTAGGTATAGAACTCGACCTGTTTACTATTGGTTTCTAAGTTCAAATTGAATGTTTCTTTAGAATTGGGTGTACCCTCTAAACATCTCTGTTGTGGCCAACACAATGCGTTGGTATGTGGAAACATGACATTTGACCTCATGTTGCTCAGAGCTCACATACCATGAAAACAGTTAGGCTATACAGCATAGCAATTCTGTCACAAACACCCACAGAGAGGCAGTGGAAACATCTCCTGAGCAATTTCCTAAGAGGTCTCACAACTAGGTGAAGATTCAAAGCAAACTGATTAAAGTCAAAAGAAAATCCACATAGAAATAAGAACATCAACACCGGCGACATCGTCTAGACCAGTGGTTCCTAAACTTTTTATAGTCCTGTACCCCTTCAAACATTCAACCTCCAGCTGCGTACCCCCTTCTAGCACCAGTGTCAGCACACTCTCAAATGTTGTTTTTTGCAATCATTGTAAGCCTGCCACACACACAAACTAAACGATACATTTATTAAACATAAGAATGAGTGAGTTTGTGTCACAACCCTGCTCGTGGGAAGTGACAGAGCTCTTATAGGACCAGGGAACAAATAATTATCAATAATTTTCCTCTTCATTTAACCATCTTAAATATAAAACCTTATTTGTTAATCGAAAACTGTGTATAACGCACCACAGGTTAATGAGAAGGGTGTGCTTGAAAGGATGCACATAACGCTGCAATGTTGGGTTGTATTGGAGAGAGTCTCAGTCAAATCATTTTCCACACATAGTCTGTGCCTGTATTTAGTTTTCATGCTAGTGAGGGCCGAAAATCCACTCTCACATAGGTACGTGGTTGCAAATGGCATCAGTGTCTTAACAGCATGATTTGCCAAGGCAGGATACTCTGAGCGCAGCCCAATCCAGAAATCTGGCAGTGGCTTCTGATTAAATTCAATTTTCACAGAACCGCTTGTTGCAATTTTGATGAGGCTCTCTCGTTCAGATATTGGTAAGTAGACTGGAGGCAGGGCATGAAAAGGATAACGAATCCAGTTTGTGTCATTCGTTTCAGGAAAGTACATGCAGAATTGCGCACCCAACTCACTCAGGTGCTTCGCTATATCACATTTGACTTTGTCCGTAAACTTGAGTTCATTTGCAAACAAAAAATCCTACAATGATGGAAAGACCTGTGTGTTGTCCTTGTTAATGCAGACAGAGAAGAGCTCCAACTTGTTAATCATAGCCTCAATTTTGTCCCGCACATTGAATATAGTTGCGGAGTCTGTAATCCTAGATTCAGATCATTCAGGTTAGAAAAGAAAACTTTAAGCTCGTCTATCAATTTAAAAAAAGTGTCAATACTTTGCCCCTTGATAACCAGCCCACTTTTGTACGTTGTAAAAGCGTTACATGGTCGCTGCCCATATCATTGCATAGTGCAGAAAATAGTTCAGGGGCCTTGCTTTAACCAAGTTAACCATTTTCACTGTAGTGTCCAAATCGTCTTTCAAGCGGTCAGGCATTCCTTTGGCAGCAAGTGCCTCTCGGTGGATGCTGCAGTGTACCCAAGTGGTGTCGGGAGCAACTGCTTGCACGCGCATTACCACTCCACTATGTTTCCCTGTCATGGCTTTTGTGCCATTAGTACAGATACCAACACATCTTGACCACCAAAGTCTATTTGATGTCACAAAGCTGTCCAGTACTTTAAACATATCCTTTCCTGTTGTCCTTGTTTCCAGAAGAGGATGTCTTCCTTAATTGACCCGCCATAAACGTAACGGACATATACCAGGAGCTGTGCCAGGCCCGCCACGTCTGTTGACTCATCCAGCTGTAACGCATAGAATTCACTGGCTTGTATGCGAAGCAGTAATTGTTTCAAAACATCTCATGCCATGTCACTGATGTTGTGAAACAGTGTTGTTTTTATTGCCTTTTCCCCCAGCATTGTCCCAGCCATATCTGCAGCAGCAGGAAGAATAAAGTCCTCCACAATAGTATGGGGCTTGCCTGTCCTAGCCATTCGGTAGTTCACCATATAAGACGCTTCTTGACCCTTCTTATTAATGGTATCTGTTGCTTTTATAGTCATCTTAAATCTTGTTCAAAAAACTCCTGTGGCTTATTTTTCAAATTGGAATGTTTTGTTTCTAAATGTCTGCGCAAGAGTGAAGGTTTCATCGAGTTGTCAGATAGTACTTTTGCACATATAACAGGCATTACTCCCAATATAAGTGAACCCCAAATCAATGTAGTTCTTATCATATTTGCCATCTATTCGATGGTCCAACGTCCCTGTCTTTTCGGTGCTTTCCCGGGTAAGGGGGGCAGTAGCTCTTCGGCTGCATCAGATTCACAACTGTCAGTGTCCATGCTAGCTGGGCTAACAACAAATTTAGAATTACTGATGCTAGCATTGGATGTGCTCGTGTAGTACTGCTTGTAGTAGCAGTACTACTACCAGTAGAGCTGTTATGTGGGGCGGCAGGTAGCCTCGTGGTTAGAGCGTTGGACTAGTAACCGAAAGGTTGCAAGATCAAATCTGACGTTCTGCCCCTGAACAAGGCAGTTAACCCACTGTTCCTAGGCCGTCATTGAAAATAAGAATATGTTCTTAACTGACTTGCCTAGTTAAATAAAGGTCTACTTTTTTTTATACCATTTATCAATTTTCGAGCAAATGGAATGAGCAGCAGCTACGTTTGGCTACATACAAACAGTTAGTGGAATTCCCGTGAGAGAGGTTAATGTGATTGGATGTTAATTATTTGACATGGCTACCTGTATTTGACATTGTGTTGTTATTTCGCTGAACACTGGATGGTTTCATTTTATTTTTGGCAGGGAAACGAGGCTACTCAGGTGAGAAAAAAAACACACCCAAATGTATAGCCCCATTGGAAAATATAAATGGACTGTTTGAAAATTAAGAATTGGTAAAAAAATAAAAATAATTATTGGCGTACCCCCGACGGCATTGCACGTACACCTGTTTGGAAATACCTGGTCTAGTCAAAATGAAGGTACAATAGGACAAAGGGAAAGGTGTGCCATTGCTCAGCGGACCAGACTGCATATGGAGCTTCTGTGTATTCATTCTTTTTAAAATGGCTAAGGAGGACCAGAAAATATATTTGTACTTGCAAAAACATCCCAAGCACTTCCTACTGTAAATAAGGTGAGTGTTTATGCATTGAGTCATGATTGAGTCATGACCAGATTTGAGTAAGAACGAGCCCAGCCATGTTTTGAGGGGTCTGTAAAACATGAGTTGTCTATGCGGACAAACTCAGGCTAGCATCAAGCTTCTGATTTCTATTTAAGAGATCTTCTGTTGAATCTGACAATTAATCTTGATGGTTGTACAGTCGTCTCAAATAAAACGGTGAAGTTACTCTGGACCCTGATCTCTCTTTTGACAAACATATCAAGATTGTTTCAAGGACAGCTTTTTTCCATCTACGTAACATTGCAAAAATCAGAAACTAGTGCTAAAAACGGCTGCTAGAATCTTGACTACAACCAAAAAATGTGATCATATTACTCCAGTGCTAGCCTCTCTACACTGGTTTCCTGTTAAGGCATAGGCTGATTTCAAGGTTTTACTGCTAACCTACAAAGCATTACATGGGCTTGCTCCTACCTATCTTTCCGATTTGGTCCTGCCATACATACCTACACGTACACTACGGTCACAAGACGCAGGCCTCCTTACTCTCCCTAGAATTTCTAAGCAAACAGCTGAAGGCAGGGCTTTCTCCTATAGAGCTCCATTTTTATGGAATGGTCTGCCTACCCATGTGAGAGACGCAGACTCGGGCTCAACCTTTAAGTCTTTATTGAAGACTCATCTCTTCAGTAGGTCCGATGATTGAGTGTAGTCTGGCCCAGGAGTGTGAAGGTGAACAGAAAGGCACTGGAGCAACGAACCACCCTTGCTGTCACTGCCTGGCCGGTTCCCCTCTCTCCACTGGGATTCTCTGCCTCTAACCCTATTAGGGGCTGAGTCACTGGCTTACTGGTGCCCTTCCATGCCGTCCCTAGGAGGGGTGCGTCACTTGAGTGGGTTGAGTCACTGATGTGATCTTCCTGTCCGGGTTGGCGCCACCCCCCCTTGGGTTGTGCCGTGGCGGAGATCTTTGTGGGCTATACTCGGCCTTGTCTCAGGATGGTAATTTGGTGGTTGAAGATAACCCTCTAGTGGTGTGGGGGCTGTGCTTTGGCAAAGTGGGTGGGGTTATATCCTGCCTGTTTGGCCCTGTCCGGGGGTATCGTCGGATGGTGCCACAGTGTCTCCTGACCCCTCCTGTCTCAGCCTCCAGTATGTATGCTGCAGTAGTTTGTGTGTCGGGGGGCTAGGGTCAGTCTGTTTTATCTGGATTATTTCTCCTGTCTTATCCGGTGTCCTGTGTGAATTTAAGTATGCTCTCTAATTCGCTCTCTCTTTTTCTCTTTCTCAGAGGACCTGAGCCCTAGGACCATGCCTCAGGACTACCTGGCCTGATGACTCCTTGCTGTCCCCAGTCCATCTGGCCGTGCTGCTGCTCCAGTTCCAACTGTTCTGCCTGCGGCTATGGAACCCTGACTTGTTCACCGGGCATGCTACCTGTCTCAGACCTGCTGTTTTCAACTATCTAGAGACAGCAGCAGCGGTAGAGATACTCTGAATGATCAGCTATGAAAATCCAACTGACATTTACTCCTGAGGTGCTGACCTGTTGCACCCTCGACAACCACTGTGATTATTATTATTTGACCCTGCTGGTCATCTATGAACATTTGAACATCTTGGCCATGTTCTGTTATAATCTCCACCCGGCACAGCCAGAAGAGGACTGGCCACCCCTCATAGCCTGGTTCCTCTCTAGGTTTCTTCCTAGGTTCTGGCCTATCTAGGGTGTTTTTTCTAGCCGCCGTGCTTCTAGTCGTGACCAAAAGTTTTGAGAATGACACAAATATAAATTTTCACAAAGTCTGGGGGTTTAGGACTGTGCTATTGGGGTTTTAGGCTGACATAAGCCTACTTGATATGAATAAGAATATCATATTTTGAAGTGGGTACACAAGGTGTCTTCAAGGCCGTCTTTCAACCCACTGCTATGGAGCTAAACTTTCCATTCAACAATGCAAAACAGGACCACAGCAACCATTTTCCGTCTGTGGAACAGCACAGTTTGAAGATGATTTTGCAAGTCTCAGGTTTTTGCGCTCAAGTTTGATTAATAGTATTCAATAAGTATTAGGCAAATAAGTTTGTTTTTCTAAATGCACAGCGCCTTCAACAACCATATAGTATAGTATGCGCATGCACACCACTAGGTCCACAATGTTGACTAAATAAAAAACGTTCCACACACATGGGTTCATTACCAAGTGTTTACAGTATAAACTGACAATCAGTTTGCTGTTTATAATGAAGTGGGTAGATGTGTAAAATGAGTGGAGCAATAGACCTGCTTATAAACTCTAGATGTGTTTTGGGCAAAACAGCACACAGAACTGTAATAGATGATTTAGGAGTCCAATAAGTTAGGAAGGGTCCACAGTCCACACTAAGGATCATGTAGAAGAGGAGAGGACTGTGCTATTGGGGTTTTAGGTTGGGTTTCTGTACAGCACTTTGTGACATAAGCTGATGTTAGAAGGGCTTTATAAATACATTTGATTGATTGATATTTGGAGGAAGCCCACTCCCCAATAGCACAGTCCTCAGCACCACAAATGGCTGGTGACCAATGTCAGCTGTCAAAGCTAAAATCAAGCTCCACTCACAAGCAAAGATAGCCAACCAGCCAGAATACCACAGGGCTAAGACAAAGCACAAACAGGTCCTTGAAAACTAGTAGGTTTCGCACCAAACATGGCTACTATTTCAATCCATCGCTGACTGGACTAATGAAAGCTAATTTGATCCTCCATCTGCTGACACCCAGCTTTAATTACAAAACCCATCCCATTTAACACAGAACTAACAATACCATTTTTTTGTACATAAATACTTCTCAGAAATATTTTCAAAACATAGGTGTATTTCCTCTCAATGCTTAAAACAGAGAGAATGATCTATAACTAAAATACGTCAGAAATCCACCCGACAGAGCTGGGAAGGGGCGCACAGGGGCATTGTAACTGAAGTCACCGCCCTCAGGCATTTCATGACCACTGGAAAATTAAATGTGTTTCTGTTAAAACGGGCCCTCTTGCTAA
This sequence comes from Salvelinus namaycush, assembly GCF_016432855.1. NCBI lineage: Eukaryota > Metazoa > Chordata > Actinopteri > Salmoniformes > Salmonidae > Salvelinus > Salvelinus namaycush. The sequence goes on along the minus strand of NC_052336.1, from coordinate 14,695,353 downwards.
GTGAAGCCATTATTGACACCGCCACGTTGGTAAGGTGGGCCAAATAGGCCGCAACTCCTGTAGAGTATATGGGAGAGTGCGTTCGTGAAATATAACTTGTTTACTTTATGATATGATTAACTTCAAAAGAACAATCAAAATATAAAGATAAGAGATAGGCTAGGGAATCAGGTGTTTAAAAATATATTTTGACATGGGTTTGAACACGTTATTTTATCAAGAAGGTTCTATATAGAGTTCCAGGGCAGGTATAAACATAATAATATTCACAATAGGGACAAGTACTACAAAGTGCAGTGAGCTGTTAGTGTTACAACAGCTGTATACGTCCAAGGTACTGATTTACTGTACCAAGAAACCATGATGGAGAAAAGCCCTGAATAGACTGTAGGAGATGGAGAAATCTCAACTGGCATGGTGACGTGATTGTTTTTAACATTTCAGATGACTGGGAGAGTGTTGAATCATTGTCCAGGGCAATGAGACATTGTGCAACACTGCCATCATTTCTAGACATGGCTAATGAGTGTCTAAGGCTTAAACATACTGGATATTTTAGTGAATGTGTGCAACTATATATACACAGGCAAAAGCTTCCTGCTCAATGTCCAGGGCCAGAGAAATGAAAACATTTCAAATACCTCCCTCGGTCTACTGGCGAGATGGGCCAAGTCTCCTGCTTTGTGGTACATCCAGATGCAGGTAGAAGTTACTCAGCTCTCTGCTTTTTCTCCACATGCAGAAAATGTGGTTTTCTCCATCAAGATTACATTTTTGCAACCACAATAAGCTTAGGAAACCACCACCCAAACAACCTACTCTTTTCAAAGTATTTTTGTTGAAATAACAAATTCAACCTCCGTCAGCAAAAGTTCCAGCTTTTGAATTGTGCCCTTGAACTTCAGGTCTCAAGGTACACTAACAATTCAAATTCATATCTGTGCTCCCATAGCTACTAAAAAAGTGTTGTGAATATTTATGTCTGCTCCTCCACCAGAGAGGATCAACCAAATGAAAAACAAATCAGGACAGAAGGACCTTGCTATACGCAGCTCTCCACACAAAAACCTCAGAGCAAGGACTCACGTCAACACCAGCTGACTCACTGAGGCTCTGTTTCACACCCTCAGTTCAACATTTAATCAAGCTGTGTTTACATGCCCAAGATAGGAGCCAGGGGCAACAATACTCACAGGATGGTGTGTGGGTCTTACTGACCAATCACAATGCCCAACACAGTGGAGGACTTCCTGTTGGTGCTCATTATGTACAGACACCCATAAACATTGTAAAAAAATGTTTTGTTTTTTAAAAAACACCCATGTCTGCAGACATGAACATAAAATGTTTCGCGTTCTGACTTTTAACTTGCTGTTTGTGAAATGTTAACCTCCCAGTGAGAATCTGGAGAAGCTTCAAACACTAATAGGGAACATATTACTGAGCCATTAGGGCTGGGAAATAAGGCTCCAGTTAATTGTCCATACGACATGGAGGCATGCAGCAAAAAGAGATGAGATAAAGAGAAATAAAAAAATAGAAAGGTTGAGTCTTAAATGTTCTCAGAGCCCTGGGTAAAACAGAAACCACACACACATTCACAAGAATTCACAATGCTCTTTTAACCATACATTTGACTTACCCTGAAAAAGAATTCCTCATTCCACTTCGGATCCAATGTCTGGAAATGACAATGCATTTAAAATGTAAATAGGATACTTACAAAACAAACAAATAAACGCTCCGTACTTATTCAGATAGCGCAGTTACTCACCTTTTTAATTGTTTTAGTCTGAAGACTTGTTAGTTCTCCATTGACAGGGTCATAAAGGGACACTCTTGTATATGGATCACTGTGGTAGAAAATGAAAATACAAAGCTTAACTTGATGTCTCTGTCCCTTGGTGTGCCCAAAGATCAAACGAGGGAACATCCTCAGCATGTAACAGTTTTATCCCACAGGCCATATGGAGCACAAACCAATGATGTCATCAGAACCATAAATAGTCGCACTGAAAAAAAACGACTGATCTTTTACAATGGACATGTGAAGAAAAAAAGTGTTTATTCGGCAGTGCTGACTTGAGGGGAAATGATGGTGGGCTATTTAGGGGAAAGGAGCCTGGAGATTCTGGAGCATCTACTGTATGCAAGGGCACAGAACTCCTGATTATAGCGCCATCTTAAGGTTGCACAGGACAGTTACATTACGGTCTAAAGAGAGTTTAAGGAAAAATTGAACAATTTAAGGAACGCATGGAAGATGCCATAAGCCTACTTGATATGAATAAGAATATCATATTTTGAAGTGGGTACACAAGGTGTCTTCAAGGCCGTCTTTCAACCCACTGCTATGGTGCTGAACTTTCCATTCAACAATGCAAAACAGGACCACAGCAACCATTTTCCGTCTGTGGAACAGCACAGTTTGAAGATGATTTTGCAAGTCTCAGGGTTTTGCGCTCAAGTTTGATTAATAGTATTCAATAAGTATTAGGCAAATAAGTTTGTTTTTCTAAATGCACAGCGCCTTCAACAACCATATAGTATAGTATGCGCATGCACACCACTAGGTCCACAATGTTGACTAAATAAAAAACGTTCCACACACATGGGTTCATTACCAAGTGTTTACAGTATAAACTGACAATCAGTTTGCTGTTTATAATGAAGTGGGTAGATGTGTAAAATGATTGGAGCAATAGACCTGCTTATAAACTCTAGATGTGTTTTGGGCAAAACAGCACACAGAACTGTAATAGATGATTTAGGAGTCCAATAAGTTAGGAAGGGTCCACAGTCCACACTAAGGATCATGTAGAATCAGAATTTTCTATTTTATGGTATAACATGAACAAAAGCATGAGTTTCCTAAAAAGGGAGTGTACCAAAGATAGGACACCGTATTTTGGTAACATGAGACACCAGAATTATACAAAGATACTGAAGCAATCCTCGCTAATATGAGCCTGGTTACAATTCCAACCAAGTGGGTTAACCCTATGGGTGCAATCCATAGGGTTTTTGCATTTCACACCAATGACCCAGGTTCGCTTCCCTGTACCGCTGTTCTTTAAATTGGTGTCAGTGACGCTATCCTCGCTAATATGAGGTTAACTTCTCTGTCCCACCGTTCGCTATAATACCATTAAAAAAACAATCTCCTGAATTTGTTTAAGTGATACTGATAGATTGGATTAACAATTTGAAGACATATTTTCTTCAAAATCAAGACTGACCTGGCTCCAAGGATATCTTTCTTGGCCAAACCAATTCCAGCTATGACTTTCACTCTCAGAATTCTAGCCTCATTCTGGGAAAAAAACACAAGGACATAAATCACATTATTAGCTGCTTACAGTACAAAGTGACTTTTTCCACATTTTGTTACGTTACAGCCTTATTCTAAAATATTAAATCGTTTTTCCCCCTCATCAATCTACACAAAATACCCCATAATGTCAAAGCAAAAGCAGATTTTTAGAAATTTTTGCTAATGTCTTAAAAATAAAAAACTGAAATATCACATTTACATAAGTATTCAGTCCCTTTACTCAGGACTTTGTTGAAGCATCACTTTCTGTGATTACAGACTTGAGTCTTCTTGGGTATGACGCTACAAGCTTGGCACACCTGTTTTTGGGGAGTTTCTCCCAATCTTCTCTTCAGATCCTCTCGAGCACTGCGAGGTTGGATGGAGAGCGTCGCGGCACAGCTATTTTCAGGTCTCTCCAGAGATGTTAGATCGGGTTCAAGTCCGGGCTCTGGTTGGGCCACTCAAGGACATTCAGAGACTTATCCTGAAGCCACTCCTGCGATGTCTTGGCTGTGTGCTTAGGGTTGTTGTGCTGTTGGAAGGTGAACCTTTGCCCCAGTCTGAGGTCCTGAGCAGGTTTTCAAGGATCTCACGGTACATTGCCATGTACATTGCCAATCTTGTTTCTCATAGTCAGATTCCTTTAGGTGCCATTTGGCAAACTATCATGTGCCTTTTACTGAGGAGTGGCTTCCGTCTGGTCACTACCATAAAGGCCTGATTTGTGGAGTGCTGCAGAGATGGGAGAACTATCCAGAAGGACAACCATCTCCACAGAGGAACTCTGGAGCTCTTTCAGTGACCATCGGGTTCACCTCCCTGACCAAGGCCCTTCTCCCCCGATTGCTCAGTTTGGCAGGGCAGCTAGCTCTAGGACAAGTCTTGATGGTTCCAAACTTCTTCCATTTAAGAATGGAGGTCACGGTGTTCTTGGGGACCTTCAATGCTGCAGACATTTTTTGGTACTCTTCCCCAGATCTGTGCCACGACACATTGCTGACTCTGAGCTCTACCGAAAATTCCTTCGACCTCAAAGGGTCTGAATACTTATGTAAATAAGGTTTCTGTTTTTTATTTTAATACATTTGCAAAAATATCTAATAACCTGTTTTTGCTTTGTCATTATGGGTTATTGTGTGTAGATTGCTGAGTTTTAATGTTTTTTTCATCCATTTTAGAATAAGGCTGTAAAGTAACAAAATTTGGAAAAGGTCAAGGGGTCTGATGTTAGCTACATAAATGGCACTTACTGTAAATGACTCACAGGAATATAAAGTGTGGTTTTCCACGTGGATACTTATTTGATCTCAAACATTCAAGATCAATTAAGGCCACATGAATAATGACGTGATAATAACTCACATGACTCCTTTGGGCAATGCTCTCTGAGTTTATAGCCAACTGACATGGTTAGTTGATAATTCAATTAATATATTGTATTATCAATAGGTGGTCAAAAAAAGAGTGTGTTAGCTAGCTAATTGATCAACAGTAGGCCTTTACAACGATGACAGCTACAAGATAGCTGATGACGTACTCAGTGACCGTCAATTGTTACACATGCTAACTAATGTTAGGTAGCTAGCTGGCTAGTTGCTTAGATAAAATGGATATTGGTATGTTGGGACTTGACTGTCCATCTCTGACAGCTTGGTTGACAATAACCAAAGAAATGTAATGACAATTTAGCTAAACACTTGGATATAACGGAATTTGTCTGCCCACGTAGCCAGTTAGTTAATTAGCTAGCTAGTTAGCTAGCGTTAGCTAAATATTTACCTCATCAGTCATTAGTCCGCGGACCTCGGGAAGTGCGGCCATACTCATATCCTCAGCGCCGTAGTTGTCCTGTAGCTCGATTAAAGTAAAATGTACAGAATGATAACGCTGTAGGTGCTCTTCCGCCAATTCACCTTTCACTAACTAATGAACTGTACCAAACACAATTCTAGTTAAAATGTTCAAATGTGTCGTGCCTCGTTCTCCACCAACAGGATCCTGGCTCCTCTGCTACCACGCCTCCACCCCTACGTAGTAATTTCACGATAACGTAATGTACAATGTTTATAAAATGTTGACACAAAACAGCTATCACATAACATCCGGTGGTTAGTGCAAATGGTTGTAATTAATAGTTTTGCATCTTCACTTCCATTGCAGACCAGGACAAGTAATGTACCCATTTCAAATATTGTAATGTTGCATCATTTTACAAACCACTGAGACTAGCCCAATATTGACAAAAGGAGCCTAACTTTACTCCTTATAGTCCCAGGACCTTCCTTACATGTTCTGTTCAGAGCCGAATTGGCTCTGGCAGCAAAACAGCCAAATACTCCATCTAAACGTGTATTGATTCTCAATTGTGGTACAGTTGTAGAAACATAAATCCCTCTGCTTTCATATCACAATAAAATAATTTCACAAATCAAAATACACACTTCTCTGTACACTGTTTTAACACTGTTGCAGCCGACAGTATTTTTCAGTGACAACACATTTGTGGCGACTGTCTTCCATTTACACACAGGTGTTCGGAGATGCAGATACTGTAGCTAATTAGCACAGGTAGTCCACTTCCGTCTGTTTTCCGTAAACAAGCACTGTAACATGGAAATATGGCAGTGTGGGAACACTAACACTATGAAAGTGTTTCAATTGAACTTTTTTTCATTTTTTTTATAATTTCTCTGATATGAAAGATGAGGTCCTTATGCTTCCAAAACCGTACCGCAAGAGATTGTGTTTATGTTCAGACCGAGCACCGCAGCTCTTAACAAAACTCCCCTCTACAGAAGACGCCTTCATCCAATGACTGTGTAATGGAACTGAGAGTCATGATCAAGGGCTAGACTGAACCATGCATGAGAGCACCAGCTGTTCTGGATGACTGTGTGATCACACTCGCCATAGCCAATGTGAGTAAGACCTTTAAACAGGTTAAAATTCACAAGGCCAGACGGATTACCAGGACTCGTACTGAGAGAATGCGCTGAACAGCTGGCAACCTCTCCCTGACCCAGTCTGTAATACCTTCAAGCAGACCACCATAGTCCCTGTGCCCAAGAATGCCAAGCTAACCAGTCTAAATGACTATTGCTTCATAGCACTCACATCTGTAGCCATGAAATGTTTTGAAAGGCTGGTCATGGCTCACATCAACACCATCATCCCAGACATCCACTGCACATTTGCATACCACCCCAACAGATCCACAGATGACGCAATCTCTATTGCACTCCACACTGCCCTTTCCCACCTGGACAAAAGGAATACCTACGTGAGAATGCTGTTTATTGACTACAGCTCAGCGTTGAACACCATAGTGCCCTCCAGGCTCATCACTAAGCTAAGGACCCTGGGACTGAGCACCAACCTCTGCAACTGGATCCTGGACATCCTGTTGGGCCGTCCCCAGGTGGTGAGGGTAGGCAACAGCACATCCGCCACACTGACCCTCGACACGGGGGCCTTTCAGGGGTGTGACCTATCATGGTCCAAACACAGTTGCAGTGGTGTAAAGAACTTGAGTAAAAAATTATTTGAAGTACTACTTAAGTCATTTTGGGGGTATCTGTACTTTACTATTTATTTTTTTGACAACTTTTACTTCACTACATTCCTAAATTTACTCCATATATTTTCCCTGACATCCACTTGTTACATTTGAATGCTTAGCAGGAACAGAAAATGGTCCAATGCATGCACTTATCAAGAGAACATCCCTGGTCATCCCTACTGCCTCTGATCTGGCGGACTAAACACACATGCTTCATTTGTAAATGATGTCTGAGTGTTGGTGTGCTCCTGGCTATCTGTAAATGTAAAAAATGGTGCAGTCTGGTTTGCTTAATAAGATATTTGAAATGATTTATACTTTTACTTTTGATACTTAGTATATTTTAGCAATTACATTTACTTTTGATTAAAAAAAACGTATACTTAAGTAGTATTTTTTTAAATGACAATTGGGTACTTTTTCGACCACTGCACAGTCGTGAAGAGGGCACAACACCTCTTCCCCCTCAGAAGGCTGAAAAGATTTGGCATGGGCTCTCAGATCCTAAAAATGGTCAAAGACTACAGCCACCCAAGTGTAGTAGACTGTTCCATCTGCTACCGCACGGCAAGCCGAACCGCAGCACCGAGTCTGGGAACAAAAGGTTCCTGAACAGCTTCTACCCCCAGCCATAAGACTGCTGAACAGTTACTCAAATGACTACTCGGACTATTTGCATCCCGCCCTTTTTTGTTGTTGTTGCACTTACGCTCTTGCACTTCCTCTATGCAAACACAATGAACTCTACCCACACACTTACACATACTACACGGACACTCCAACACACAAAAACTACAAATCGCTCACACACACAACACATATGCATATTTTTGACACCACAGACACATACACTTCTGCTACTCTGTTATTATCTATCCTGATTGCCTAGTCACTTTTACCCCTACCTACATGTACAATACCAGTCAAAAGTTTGGACACACCTACTCATTCAAGGGTTTTTCTTTATTTTTACTATTTTCTACATTGTAGAATAATAGTGAAGACATCAAAACTATGAAATAACACATGGAATCATGTAACCAAAAAAGTGTAAAACAAATCTAAATGTATTTAATATTTGAGGTTCTTCAAAGTAGCCACTCATTGCCTTGATGACAGCTTTGCACACTCTTGACATTCTCTCAACCAGCTTCATGAGGTAGTCACCTGGAATGCATTTCAATTAACAGGTGTGCCTTGTTGAAAGTTAAAGAAATTCCACAAATTCTTTCCTTTCCTTTTTTTTCTTTTTTTTGTATTTCAAGAACTTTGAAAGTTACTTCAAGTGCAGTCGCAAAAACCATCAAGCGCTATGATGAAACTGGCTCTCATGAGGACCGCCACAGGAAAGGAAGACCCAGTTACCTGCAGAGGATAATGTCATTAGAGTTACCAGCTTCAAAAATCGATGCCCAAATAAATGCTGCACAGAGTTCAAGTAACAGACACATCTCAACATCAACTGTTCAGAGGAGACTATGTGAATCAGGCCTTCATGGTCAAATTGCTGCAAAGAAACCACTACCAAAGGACACCAATAATAAGAAGAGACTTGCTTGGGCCAAGAAACACGAGCAATGGACATTAGCCCAGTGGAAATCTGTTCTTTGGTCTGATGACTCCAAATTTGAGATTTTTGGTTCTAGGCGCTGTCTCTTTATGAGACGCAGAGTAGGTGAACGGATGATCTGCGCATGTGTGGTTCCCACCGTGAAGTATGGAGGAGGTGTGATGGTGCTTTGTTGGTGACACTGTCTGTGATTTATTTAGAATTCAAGGCACACTTAACCAGCATGGCTACCACAGCATTCTGCAGCGATACGCCATCCCATCTGGTTAGCGCTAAGTGGGACTATCATTTGTTTTTCAACAGGACAATGACCCAACACACCTCCAGGGTGTGTAAGAGCAATTTGACCAAGGAGAGTGATCGAGTGCTGCATCATCTTTTTGAGATTTTTTTGTTGTTGAGAGAATGCCAAGAGTGTGCAAAGCTGTCATCAAGGCAAAGGGTGGCTACTTTGAAGAATCTAAAATATATTTTGATTTGTTTAACACTTTTTTTGTAACTACATTACATGTGTGTTATTTCATAGTTTTGATGTCTTCACTATTATTCTACAATGTAGAAAATAGTAAAAATAAAGAAAAACCCTTGAATGAGTAGGTGTGTCCAAACTTTTGACTAGTACTCTACATATTACCTCAACTACCTCATACCACGGCACCGGTATTCCTTGTATATAACCTCGTTATTGTCATTCTATTGTGTTACTATATTTTATTTAACAATTTTTTCTTACTTTTTAACTTTCATTGTTGGGAAAGGACACGTAAGTAAGCGTTTCACTGTAGTCTTCACCTGTTGTATTCGGCGCATGTGACAAATCAAATTGAATGTTTTCGGAAACAAGCGCTGTAACATGCAAATACGGCCGTGTGGGAACCCTAACCCTATAAAGGTGTGTAGTAATTTACCCATTAAAAAAAGTATCATTTCTCGCTGATATGTTAACAAAACCGTACCGCACGCGTCTGGGCTTTTAACAAAACTCCCCCGGCCAGAAGATACTATAGTCAATAGGAGCTAAAGGTAGTTAGCATCTTTGAATGGGTTACCTTGAGACAAGCATTACTTCGTTATCATAATTTAAGAAACCGGCTGAATGACACACAGGCTAATCCACATCCCATGAGATGGACGATAGGATGTTGTTCACATTCAAAGATACCTGATCCAACTGACCTTGCTTAGAAGTATTTTTGTTCATGCCGTCCCTCGCTGGAACCTGTACAAAAAGTCAAGAAATTAAAATCAGTAAAAAATATTGGACTTGGACTATACTTTTTTAATTCAGCAAGTGTTCTACAATGATCATCTTGATAAAATCAAGGCGGCAGCATTGTAAAATGTAACATTAGCTCTCAACTTCAGCCAGTTTCTGTTTAGAAAGGAGTACGATAAGTGCACTGTATAATAAATGGGAGGATATGTCCTCTACCAAAAGATCTTGGGCTAGTTCACTTGCCCTGGGTTCAAGCCTCGATTCAGCTGTTCTCCCTCAATTACCACACATTTACAAAATCACTGAACTACCACATCATTGGGAATTTTAGATGATTCTCAGTTCAGTATCAGCTAGTTAACAACTCCAAAAACAGACAATGGAGTGGGACATTGTATTTACCAGACCAATTACACAGTTTGCTGTTGCACAGTAGTCTGTTCATTACATAATGGAACATTCTCACCAGCAGAACATTTTAATTTGGAGAATGTTTTTGCAGACAAGCTCTTTAAGCCAAATGGTAATCTCTCCTCTCACCATTTTTACAATAGAACTGAGTGTACAAAATATTAGGAACACCTTCCTAATATTGAGTTGCATCCCCTTTTGCCATCAGGACAGCCTCAATTTGTCGGGGCATGGACTCTACAAGGTGTCGAAAGCGTTCTACAGGGATGCTGGCCCATGTTGATTCCAATGCTTTCCACAGTTGTGTCAAGTTGGCTGGATGTCCTGTGGGTGATGGACCATTCTTGATACACATGGGAAACTGTTGAGCATGAAAAAAACCAACAGCATTGCAGTTCTTGACACTCAAACTGGTGCGCCTGGCACCGACTACCATACCCTGTTCAAAGGCACTTAAATCTTTTGTCTTGCCCATTCACCCTCTGAATGGCACACAAACCATGTCTCAATTGTCTCAAGGCTTAAAAATCCTTCTTTAACATGTCTCCTCCCCTTCATCTACACTGATTGAAGTGGATTTAACAAGTGACATCAATAAGGGATCATAGCTCTCACCTGGATTCACCTGGTCAGTCTGCCATGTTCTGTACACTCAGTGTATATGAATTAGCATTGGGGCGATAAGCAATTTACAAAGACTAGAAGCAGACATTTTGTCCTGCTCTTCTACTAGCCAGCTCTTATCAGCAGGCTTGAAATCTCAGACAGATGGTGCGAATGATGCCAAATGTGCATTGTTTCCCTATCATGAGCTGCATCAGACTGTATACAGATTAGTCACTCTCTGGAACATCATTACCACATTCACATCTAAAATCCTAAAACGTACAAATAACATAATTTGAAATTGTGAATACACTTCCCACAAGTGCGGTTTCATTCATTTTGTGGTACTGTAACATTTTCTATAACCCCTATGGAACAGGATTTGAGAAGATCAGTTCAAACCATGGTCTTCCACACTCATGCGACTTAATCAACTAGAATAGATATAGGATCTATGGAATGTGGTGTTTGGCACGCCATATCTTTTTAGCTTCATATTGAATAACTTAAGCTACGGTGAGGAAAAGGACACTGAATACCAAAAGTGGGATTAACAGTAAAGTAAATACATATTTATTTGAATCATCACTTCAGTCAGCTCTGGGGATGAAACCTTTGTGGGACCAAACCAGAAGATTCTAGCTAAGTGAACGTAATATAAATGGATGTAGAGTGGAAAAACAACAATTGAAACCAAGATATTCAAATACTTTAAAAAAAAGTTTATTGGTTTTAAAAACCCTTTAAAAAAATCTCAACATCAGTGAGCACTTTCAATTAAAAAAAAGAGAAGAAACTTTGCTGAAATGCTAAAGCAACTTTATCAAATTACTCTACGGTCTGCTGTACACTAGACAACAACAAGGATTAAATGGACCTTATACCAGGTCTGTGAAAAGTACAGGACTCAGCTGCCCCTGTGCACTTAAAGAACAGACAGGGTTTGTCTTCATTTAAGTACAAACATCAGTGCTTATTTTCAATGGTTTCTGGAGAAAGAAAAAAAAAACTTCAGAGTTACATAAAAAAAGTAAAAACACCTAAATAAACAGAACGGATTCAAAACCTGAACATACAGAACAAATATTAATCTGAATTAGTAAACGTCAAACAATGCAAGTAACTTGTGAGTCGCTATACCTTTCTGTTCAGATTGACAGGACCAATCCTGAATTACAGCAAAGTGGTTACAAATACTCTGTACAATAGAATTCTACAAACATGCACACATATCATTTAACATGGTGAATGATTTATTTGAGAATATTTCTGTTAAAATTGTTTCTTTAAATTGAGTTTCATATTCTCATGAGAATGAAGTAAAAAAAAAATGTATCTCATTGAGATTAATGTACATTGCTACACAAGACAATTATCGTTCTCATATTTTTTGATTAACATTTCAATTATTTTTTCACTTAGTTAAGCTCTTAAAAAAATATATTTGGGTGGCTTCAATTAATGCATTTGTCCTAAAAGAGGTGCCAATGCCTTGGTTCATTAAATGTTTAGTGCAATAACATGAACCTTCAAAGCTTGTTGAAATTTTAACCATGACATTCGGATGTCCATTGCAATGTTCTGGGCACAAAATCTGTCAGAGAAAGATATATATTACCAGGTTGCATAGCTAATACTTTTTTTTTTAAATACCCATGCTATTTTCTCACTCGAAGCAGACGTCTTCTGTAAAAAGCCAACCAATATAAATCTCAGGAAGCAAACAAAAAACACCAAGTTAAGAAAAAAACAAACACAGCATTATCTGTACAAGAAAGGGTGCCAGCGGCCAAACACACAAGCACAGTTTAGCTGGCTCCTGATCCAAAATCACCAATATAGCATTTCAGAGGGTGCCGGTGCACAGAACCAGCTTAAGTTATAACAATACAGTGTCAGAGCTTTCATATGTACAAACTGTGGGGTTCAAAATGAGAGGAACACTTACAACAGTCAACTGAATTAACCCCAATATTGTCCTGCTACATTGGTTTTTATAAACCAGAACAGTAGTGTGGTTTTCAGCATGTTTTCCAGTGCTACAGATCAGTTGCCAGTTTCACAATTTCCTCAAATTATTTTCAACCATCCCACCTGAAAGAAGGACAATTCCAAATGGCCATATATAAAGGTATTTGACTGATGTCAGGCAAATAGGCAAATGACTGGGTTATTTGTGGGTTCTTCTAAAAAAAGCCTATTTAATGCTTTTTTCCCCTCACACTAATCAGTTACTCTTTGGTATGGATATAAGGCTCAGAAGATTAAACGCTCATAAAACCACAGGATCTGGCCAATTAGCTATTCCCTTTATGAGTTGCATTCCTTATTCACACACTGTTCTTCACTATAAGCTATTTAAACCTGTAATAGATGACCCGTACTTTACCACTAAATGCCTTTTTTTGTCTCCAGGTGAAACACGTCCCTTCACTGTTAGAATAAAATGCAGTGCATTAATGAACTTTATTCAAGGGGAAGAAAATTACAATTTATACAAATGTTTATGTAATTCTGTATTACAGTATTCCATAATACTGTATTTTCTACTGGATCTAGACTAATGTAAGGGGAATAGCTTTCAATGTATGACGGTAAAATATGCACTTTTGTGCCTTTTTATAGGAAGGACTGAATATCTAATGGCATAATATTTTTTTCAAAATCCTTGAAACTTCTTACATTTACAGTAGAAGGAAAACTATGAAATTTCATAATCTAAATTACTTCATATCCATCACATTTTTTGCTGAATGTATGTAACATGAAACAAATTTAAAAAAAGGGAAAAACGACATACATTTACATAAACCTGCAGTAGCCTACTTTGACAGTAGCAGCCGCTTTGATAAGTAAAAAATGCATAGTGTTAAAATAAATCAGAACCAGAATAGTAATTTCCCCCCAAATAGATACACGACTGAAACAGGGCAGGGTCATCTCCAGTCAATACACTTTGGTATAGGGGTGTTATAAGGTTAAATTCCTATTCATATATTCCTCCACTTCCTTAAATCAATATATTTCTGTTAATTAAAATGATAACCGCCAAATAGTCACAAAGAACGTAAATAAAACAATCCCCACCAGTGCCCTACACAAGTCTTGAAAAGGGGCATCTTCTGCATTATACTGTTTAAATACAAGATTTAACTGTCCTTTGAGCTCCATCTTAAAGCCCATTTCCTTTAGTTCTGCAGTCACTAAAGTGCAAGCTATCCCCATTACAGGTCTCTATCATTGTTTTAAGTCTTATAAACATATACGATTCCAAACAAAGCAATCCTTTCGACACTAAGGACAGGGGAGCTCAACTACAGTAAGAATGTCAGCATTCAGGGCAAAATGTGTGTGAAGCAAGCCTAAAAAATGACAATATTAGCAGATAACATCTGTTGTTTTTCAGCTGCCTGCTCTCAGTTTCACTGTACTCAAAGTGCATTAACTACTGGGACATGAGGGGAAATTTGAAAAGGGGAAAAGACATAGTACATCAACCAAATTCAAATCTCGATTTAATAGCCTACATTTTTTGTACCATGCACACTGGAATTTGAGTGGTCAATATCTTATTTGTAAAGTTTGCATAACATTTCAGCAAAACGGACAGTCAGACATCTTCTGACAAGTTTAGTATACAGACAGCATATCTTGACCTTTAAATCTATAGTTTGAATAATATTCTGTAGTCAAACAGATTCTTTTTCAAACAGCTGCCGTTTTCCTACTTGTAAAAATCCAAATTCTGACAGAATGGAACTAGTTTGCCTCAAGATCATTGCAAACAGTGTATGTTAAAGGTCGAACGCAGCTGTTTTTATCTCAATATCAAATAATTTGTTTCTGGGTAAAAATTAAGTACCTTACTGTGATTTAATTGAAAACAATGGTCAAAAAGTAACAAAAATAGCTTCTTAGCAACAAACAAATTCTCAAGCAAGAATTTTGCTAGGATTGAGTAGGGAGGGGAAACCTAAAAACTAGCTGTTATTGGCAGAAGGTTTGGAACTCATTCTTATTGGTCTATTAAATACATATACTGCCAGGTGATGTCACCATGCAGGCCAAAACTCCATCTCACCTAAACAGGCTGAAATTTCAGGCAGTCTTTTCAAACAGCTCCTACACTAAAAGGGCATTATCATTTTCACAGTATTATTCCAACCTCAGTGTGGAAATACATAAAACATGGTTCTTTAAGTAGACCAACGATACATTTTTATTTACAGATTATGGGGGATTTTTTTTTAGCCATTGATTGATTTTGGTATATCTTGCACCTGCAATCCTTAAGAAGACTTGAAACGGCAATGAGAAACATTAGTACCAGTGCATGCTACTGCAAATGCCGTCTCAAGGCATCTCAACTCTTCATTGAGAGGTACAGGGGCATATTAGGTGAGCATACACCCCATTTAATGTTCTTGCACAACAGTATGCTTCTAAAGCAATTCCAAATGATTTGTCTGATAAAGTCTATCTTCAGATCTACCTCAATGGAAGTAAAACTATTTACAGAGGGAGGAACAGTTGCCAATTATTTGCCAAACCTCTTGTTTTAGTCAACAGCTCCTGAACAAAATCATTATCCAAAATGATAGTCTACAGATAGATGTTTGGTAATCTTTAAGAGATCTTTATCTCTTTATATCCTGTCCTTCTGAAAATGTAAAAATAATGTTATTGTTATTCTACGGTCTTGATTTAAATGCTCTTGAATGACTTTATGATGTCTGAAGAGGGAGAAATGGATGAGTCAGCACCAGCGATGAGCTGTGAGAGAAAACCAGCATATTTATAAGAGTGATCATTTCTGTTCAGCCTGGCACAGACTGGACAAAAGTCATTGTATCCAGAGTGTTGCAGTGTGCTATACAATGTCAATGTGAATAATTACAAAGAAGATTTTAACAAAACAATAGGTATAAACAAACCATTTTACCTTCATGAAATAAAAGCAGAGCCCATATTAACCCATTAACCCGACTGTGGGCTGGTCTTTACTTTCCAGCCAATCAAATCCATTGGAATTCGCAGTCTCGCTGCAAATCTGCTGGAACAGCGGATCATTCTTCAGTTCCTCCAGTGTAGAGTCTTCATATTGTCCCTGCTGCTGATTGGGGTCAAACAGAAGGTTTGTGTCCAAATTGTTCAGGTCATTGATGCTATTGGAAAGATCAGAGGTCAGTCGAAAATCAGACCCCACAGCGTTGAGTTCTGACACCTGTCCCACGAGCCTATTGCCAGGAGTAAGGCAGCCGTCTGCTAAGAGGTCTTTAACGGTGGTGCTGAAATCTAGCTGCAGCTGTTGTTGTTGCTGCTGAAGGTTCTGGGCCAGCAGCATAGGCTGGCTCTGCTGATGCTGCTGTTCTCCAGTAGCTGATTGTGCTTGGCTGTCACCTGCTGAGAGAATCATCTGTTCGTTCCTAGAGTTCTTCATGAGGTAACCGGCCTTCTGAAACTCGTACGCATTCTGAGTGTTGGAAGTCATCAGAGTCTGATGGTTGGCACTGCTGGGGAAGCTGGGAGTGGTCTCTAAGATGTGGGTGAGGTTCAAGCGGGCTGTGTAGTTGGACGGCAGGCTGTTGATACCCAGGCCCCGCACCGCGTCGTCACTGTCCCCATCCATCTTGCTCAGGAGCACGTTGGTGATATTTTTGCTGTTGGTCTGGCCCTGCATGGGCAGCACCTCCGTCTGCATCATCACGTTGACAGGCACAGACTGGCTCCTCTGTGCCATGCTGCTGACGTCCCCATGGCTGTTGGCGAAGATGTTGATCATCTCGGGGGTCACGGGGGAGGTGAAGGGGGACACCACTGTTCGGGGGATGTTCTGCAGACCCTGGTTGCCACTCAGGTTTTGCTGGCGCACGGCAGGGCTCACACTACGACAGCGGAAGGTCCCGCCTGCTGAGGATGTGCTGATGGTCTTGTTGTCCAGAGGGGCGGGCACAGCAAAGCCCTCCTGCTTGTTCAGGTTGGCCATACTGGCTGCCTGCTGCTGCACCGGAGAGATGGGTGTCAGGCGGCCGTAGTGTCCGTCGTGGTGCCTCGTCTGAGACTGATAGGACTGGCCAGGGATGGCGAAGGCATGGGGCTTTCGGAAGTGGTCGTCGACCAGGTCCTGATAGCTGGGGAGGATACTGATGCCGTTGATGGAGTTCCCCCCGCTGTTGTTGTAACCATTGTTCATCCACTCCAGTTTGGCCTTGTCTGGGTGAGTAGCCATGGGCCTCTGCATGGGCTTGACGGGGCTGCTGGAGACAATGCTGCCGTCGTGGTAGCCTGTAATGCTGGAGTTAATGGGAGTGAAGGCAAAGGGATTCCTGCACTCCACAGGGCTGGGGGGCACGCTGCCGCTGCAGTTGGAGTGTGGAGTGCCGATGGGGGTGTGTCGGCTGCTCCCCAGGGCACTGTCCACCGGGGTGGTGGGGGCCATGCGGGAGCAGGGGCTCTCCCTAGTCAGGCCCTGGCCTCCTCCCATCATCTCAGAGGTGGATGTGGGGGTGGGAGTTGGGGTGGGGGTGTGGACAGGGGTGGTGCTGCTGTGTACTGATTGGTAGTAATGGGTCACTGTCTGGTTGGAGGACATCATGTTGCCCTGTATTACAGACTGATGGCCTTGCAGCGTCACGTCAGCTCCGAAGGCCTGCAGACTGCTGTTGAGCTTCATCTGCTCCTCCATCTGCACCAGCTCCTCCACAATGCTGTCCTGGGTCATATCGTCATCATTGAAATGGAAGTAGTCCATGTCTGTCTGCATGGAGAGCTGGCTAGAGGCTGGGGCCTGGCCCAACATGGCCAGGGGCTCCATGACCGGTGTGGATGCCTGCTTGTGGTCTGTGATCTGCTGGGCGTAGGCCTGCTGCTGCTGTTGCTTACCTCCCTCCAGCTGGCCCCCAACCCACATGGTGTTCCTCAGGTCACTCACAGCAGACTGCTCCAGTAGGGCAGAGCTGTTGGGCATGCCTTGCATGTTACCCGTCATGTGCTGCTGGTGCTGAATTCGTGCATGACCAGCCGGGGCACTAACGTTGCCGATGCTGCTAGTGTCCTTGGTGGTCAGAGTGTCTCTTCCCTGCACGGAGATCTGTGGCTTGACAACAGTCTGGAAGCCTCTGGTTCCGATGGGGGAATCAGAGAGTGACAGAATTCGAGTTGGGACAGTAGAGTTCAGTTTCAAAGTAACTTTTCCGATGGCTGGTGCACTTTCAGGTCTGACTGGGGTTCCTACCCTGGGGAGTTTCTTCACTCCTGCACCAATCCCATGTCTGTAACCATCGGAGCCCCCAAGAGGTTGCTGGGAGATGAAGACCCTTTTGACAGGCGTGGGATAAGACTCTGGGCCGACGCCTGGGCGCTTCCTGGGGCTCTTGGAGGTGATGAGTGATGTGGCAACAGTGCCGCCATTGGGTGACAGAGTGGTGCTGGTATTCTGATTGGAGACTGTCAAATATGAAGTACTTTCGTTATTGGTGTTATTATTGCTACCAGCTGTAGCTGCCACAGTGTTGTTGCGCAAAGAGGACTTGCCATTGCAATTGGTTCCAGTCATTGCCTCCGGTCCCAGGGAGCCTTTAGTGTGAGGCATGGGCACACTGGCAGCTCTTGGTATAGCTCCTCCAGCCCTCTGGCCCCCTGCAGCTTCCTGAGTTATAGTAAGCCTGCTAGCACCCAGGGCCGGACTGCCCTCACTTATGGCTTCACCCACCATCATCTTGATGTCGATGGTAGGGGTGGTGGTGGCCCGGCCTGACCTGGCTAAGGGGGACAGGATGGGGGCTGCAGAGCCACTCCTGGCCCGTGGGCTGGGTCTGCTCTCCTCCAGGGCTACAGTGCTGCCCATGCCAGCAGAGGCAGGCCTTAAGGTGGTGTTGGTTAGGGTGGTTGTAGTGCTGCAGTTGGGAGCCAGGGATATGGTGGTCATCTTGACCACGTTGACAGAGCTGATGTGGGGTGTGGGCTGCATCACGGTCTTGATGGGGCTGTTGGTGATGAGCAGGGTGGGGGGCGAGCGCAGGGTGATGGCGCTGGTGGCTGAGGGTTTAGGCAGGATCTGGGCATAGCGGTGGCGAGAAGAGCGGTCCCCCACAGGGCTGGCTGGGATATTCTGAGGGGTCTTGGGACACTTGACAGGCTGCATTGACTGGGTCACCACTTGGAAGTTGACAGGCAGAATCTTGCCCTCCGATGTTCCCACAGGACTGGGGGACATCAGCTGCCTGCTCCTTTGTACCTACATATACAGCATAGCAAAACATGACACAAAAAAGTATTAATAAGATGTACAGTTGAAGTCGGAAGTTTACATACACCTTAGCCAAATACATTTATACTCAGTTTTTCATAATTCCTGACATTTAATCTGAGTAAAAATTCCCTGTTTTAGGTCCGTTAGGATCATCACTTTATTTTAAGAATGTGAAATGTCAGAATAATAGTAGAGAGATTCATTTATTTCAGATTTTATTTCTTCCATCACATTCCCAGTGGGTCAGAAGTTTACATACACTCAATTAGTATTTGGTAGCATTGCCTTTAAATTGTTTAACTTGGGTCAAACATTTTGGGTAGCCTTCCACAAGCTTCCCACAATAAGTTGGGTGAATTTTGGCCCATTCCTCCTGACAGAGCTGGGGTAGCTGAGTCAGGTTTGTAGGCCTCCTTGCTCACACATGCTTTTTCAGTTCTACCCACAAATGTTCTATAAGATTGAGGTCAGGGCTTTGTGATGGCCACTCCAATACCTTGACTTTGTTGTCCTTAAGCCATTTTGCCACAACTTTGGAAGTATGCTTGGGGTCATTGTCCATTTGGAAGACCCATTTGCGACCAAGCTTTAACTTCCTGACTGATGTCTTGAGATGTTGCTTCAATATATCCACATATTTTTCCTTTCTCATGAAGCCATCTATTTTGTGAAGTGCACCAGTCCCTCCTGCATCAAAGCACCCCCACAACATGATGCTGCCACCCCCGTGCTTCACGGTTGGGATGGTGTTCTTCGGGTTGCAAGCATCCTCCTTTTTCCTCCAAACATAACGATGGTCATTATGGCCAAACAGTTCTATTTTTGTTTCATCAGACCAGAGGACATTTCTCCAAAAAGTACGATCTTTGTCCCCATGTGCAGTTGCAAACTGTAGTCTGGCTTTTTTATGGCGGTTTTGGAGCAGTGGCTTCTTCCTTGCTGAGCGGCCTTTCAGGTTATGTCGATATAGGACTCGTTTTACTGTGGATATAGATACTTTTGTACCAGTTTCCTCCAGCATCTTCACAAGGTCCTTTGTTGTTGTTCTGGGACTGATTTGCACTTTTCGCACCAAAGTACGTTCATCTCTAGGAGACAGAACGCGTCTCCTTCCTGACCGGTATGACGGCTGCGTGGTCCCATGGTGTTTATACTAGAGGTCGACCGATTATGATTTTTCAACGCCGATACCGATACTTGGAGGACCAAAAAAAGCCGATACCGATTAAATCGGCCGATTTTTTAAATGTATTTGTAATAATGACAATTACAACAATACTGAACGAACACTTATTTTAACTTAATATAATACATCAATAAAAATCAATTTAGCCTCAAATAAATAATGAAACATGTTCAATTTGGTTTAAATAATACAAAAACAAAAGTGTTGGAGAAGAAAGTAAAAGTGCAATATGTGCCATGTAAAAAAGCTAACGTTTAAGTTCCTTGCTCAGAACATGAGAACATATGAAAGCTGGTGGTTCCTTTTAACATGAGTCTTCAATATTCCCAGGTAAGAAGTTTTAGGTTGTAGTTATTATAGGAATTATAGGACTATTTCTCTCTATACCATTTGTATTTCATATAACTTTGATTATTGGATGTTCTTATAGGCACTTTATTATTGCTAGTGTAACAGTATAGCTTCCGTACCTCTCCTCGCTCCTACCTGGGCTCGAACCAGGAACACATCGACAACAGCCGCCCTCGAAGCAGCGTTACCCATGCAGAGCAAGGGGAACAACTACTCCAAGTCTCAGAGCGAGTGACTTTTGAAACGCTATTAGCGCGCACCCCGCTAACTAGCTAGCCATTTCACATCGGTTACACCAGCCTAATCTCGGGAGTTGATAGGCTTGAAGTCAAAAACAGCGCAATGCTTGAAGCACAGCGACGAGCTGCTGGAAAACGCACGAAAGTGCTGTTTGAATGAATGCTTACGAGCCTGCTGCTGCCTACCATCGCTCAGTCAGACGCCTCTATCAAATATCAAATCATAGACTTAATTATAACATAATAACACACAGAAATACAAGCCTTTGGTCATATATGGTCGAATCCGGAAACTATCATTTCGAAAACAAGACGTTTATTATTATCGCATATACCCTGACTCTGCGTGCAATGAACGCAAGTGACACAATTTCACCTGGTTAATATTGCCTGCTAACCTGGATTTATTTTATCTAAATATGCAGGTTTAAAAATATATACTTGTGTATTGATTTTAAGAAAGGCATTGATGTTTATGCTTAGGTACACGTTGGAGCAACGACAGTCCTTTTTCCGCGAATGCGCACCGCATCGATTATATGCAACGCAGGACACACTAGATAAACTAGTAATATCATCAACCATGTGTAGTTAACTAGTGATTATTATTGATTGATTAAATGTTTTTTATAAGATAAGTTTAATGTTAGCAAGCAACTTACCTTGGCTTCTTACTGCATTCGCGTAACAGGCAGGCTCCTCATGGAGTGCAATGAGAGGCAGGTGGTTAGAGCGTTGGACTAGTTAACTGTAAGGTTGCAAGATTGAATCCCCGAGCTGACAAGGTAAACATCTGTCGTTCTGCCCCTGAAGGCAGTTTACCCACCGTTCCTAGGCCGTTAAATAAAGTTGTAAAAATATATATATATATATTTTAAGAATCGGCCAAATCCGTGTCCAAAAATACAGATTTCCGATTGTTGCGAAAACTTGAAATCGGCCCTAATTAAATCGGCCATTCCGATTAATCGGTCGACCTCTAGTTTATACTTGCATACTATTGTTTGAACAGATGAATGTGGTACCGTCAGGCATTTGGAAATTGCTCCCAAGGATGAACCAGACTTGGAGGTCTACAATTTATTTTCTGAGGTCTTTCTTTTGATTTTCCCATGATGTCAAGGCACTGAGTTTGAAGGTAGGCCTTGTAATACATCCACAGGTACACCTCCAATTGACTCAAATTATGTCAATTAGCCTATCAGAAGCTTCTAAAGTTATGACATCATTTTCTGGAATTTTCCAAGCCGTTTAAAACTTCTTATGGATAGGGGGCAGCATTTTCATGTTTGGATGAAAAGCATGCCCAGAGTAAACTGCCTCCTACTCAGTCCCAGATGCTAATATATGCATATTATTATTAGTATTGGATAGAAAACACTCTGAAGTTTCTAAAACTTTTTGAATCATGTCTGTGACTATAACAGAACTTATTTGGCAGGCAAAACCCCGAGGACAAACCAGATTTAGTTTTTTTTGAGGTCACTCTCTTTTCAATGGGTTTTCATTGGGAATCCAGATTTCTAAGGGACCGTCTTTAGAAATTGGTTGAGGTTTTTCCTTTGAGAAATGAAGAAGTAGCCATGTTCAGAATGAGGCTCCAGTGAAGTGTACTGTTTGTTAGAGGCGCGTGACCAGAAAGCATGCTACACATTGTTTTCCTCCGGTATTGAACACAGATCATCCCGTCTTCAATTTTATCGATTATTTACGTTAAAAAAAATACCTAAAGAAATATTACAAAAGTAGTTTCAAATGTTTGGACAAAGCTTACAGGTACATTTTGTAGTCATGTTGAGCGAGTTGGAACCGGTGTTTTTCTGGATCAAACGCGCCAAATAAATGGACATTTTGGATATATATCGACGGAATGAATCGTACAAAAGGACCATTTGTGATGTTTATGGGACATATTGGAGCGCCAACAGAAGAAGCTCGTCAAAGGTAAGGCATGAATTATATCTTTATTTCTCTAGTTTTGTGTCGCGCCGGGAGGGTTGAAATATGATGGTCTGTGATTGTTAGCTGCGGTGCTATCCTCAGATAATAGCAATGTTTGCTTTCGCCGTAAAGCATTTTTGAAATCTGACACGTTGGCTGGATTCACAACAAGTGTAGCTTTAATTTGGTATATTGAATGTGTGATTTCATGAAAGTTATTTTTTTTATAGTAATTTATTTGAATTTGGCGCTCTGCATTTTCACTGGATGTTGGCCAGGTGGGACGCTACTGTCCCACATATCCCAGAGAGGTTAACAATACATTTGTGGAGTGGTTGAAAAACAAGTTTTAATGACTCCAACCTAAGTGTATGTTAACTTCCGACTTCAACTGTAAAATTATGCAACACTTTCATAACTCCAGTTATGAATAGCTTCTGTTGCACATGTGATATAGGCAACACAAAGTTATCGCTTGTATAGATTCGTAACAGGAACACTGCAAAGACAGTGGGATATATAGAGTAAGCTTAGACAAACACAGAAGTAGAATACAAGCTTGGCTTACCGTGATGGGGCTGGGGACTGCAGCTACCATAATGCCAATGGTGGGATGTGGGGAGAGCAGGGCTGGGCTTCTACAGGTAATGGAGCCGACCCCAGGCGTGCCCCCGTCAGCCCGCCTGGCCTGAGCCTCTCCGGGGAGGGGGGAGTGCAGCATCTGCTCCTGCTGCTTCTTCTGGATCTTCCGCTGGAGCTGCTGCTTGGCATCGATGGAGGGAGAGGGCAGGGTCTTCACTTGGGACTGGAAGGAGTGGGCTTCAGCTGTTGGTCCGAATGCTGAGGATGGCAGTGGCATTTTAACTCCTAAAGAGAGGAGACAGAGGAAGACAGAAACAGGTGAACACATATTTTGGGTTAACAAATTGTCATGGTCCTCCTAGGCAGAGCAGCTTCTATTTTGAAGAAAGCGTAACTATCCCACTGGGCATAAACTGGTTGAATCAATGTTGTTTCCACATCATTTCAATGAAATGACGTTGAACCAATGTGGAAAAGACGTTGAATTGACGTCTGTGCCTAGTGGGATGGCTTTTAGGGACTCACAGGAGGTGGTATGTAAATGCACTATAGCAGGTCAATGAGAAGTATCTGCCACTAGATGGAAACATTTCACCTTTCACTGCAGTGAAAGGACAAGTGAAGTTTGACTATTAACACATACAGTGCACATTCAGAGCCCTTAACTTTTCACATATTTTGTTACGTTACAGCCGTATTCTAAAATGGCAAAGCAAAAACAGGTTTATACACATTTTTGTATTAAAAATAAAAAACAGAAATACCTTATTTACATAAGTATTTAGCATTGAGGGAAAGATGAACGGCGCAAAGTACAGAGAGCTCCTTGATGAAAACCTGCTCCAGAGCGCTCAGGACCTCAGACTGGGCCGAAGGTTCACCTTCCAACAGGACAACGGCCCTAAGCACACAGCCAAGACAATGCAGGAGTGGCTTTGGGACAAGTCTCTGAAAGTCATTGTGTGGCCCAGCCAGAGCCCGGACTTGAACCCGATCAAACATCTCTGGAGACCTGAAAATAGCATTGCAGCGACGCTCCCCATTCAACCTGACAGAGCTTGAGAGGATCTGCAGAGAAGAATGGGATAAACTCCCCAAATAAAGGTGTGCCAAGCTTGTAGCGTCATATCCAAGAAGACCCAAGGCTGTAATCGCTGCCAAAAGGTGATTCAACAAAGTACTAAGTAAAGGGTTTGAATACTTATGTAAATGTAATCAGTTTTTTTTATTTTTAATACATTTGCAAAAATTCCTAAAAACCTGTTTTTCCTTTGTCATTTTAAAATAAGGCTGTAACGTAACAAAATGTGGAAAAATTCAAGCGGTCTGAATACTTTGCGGATGCACTGTATTGTCACCTGTTGGTGTACCAGTCATGACAGTAAGGGCTGCCACAGATTTGGTGCCGATGTAGTGGCTGTTGAGGAGGAAGCGAGCCAGGTCCTCCACAGCATCAAACTGGCGGCTCAGCACCTTCTGGGCCCACTCACACACCAGGCCACAGGCCGCAGAGCGCACCTCCTCCTCCGCACTGCACAGCTGACCTGAGGCCTCCAGCACCTCACACTGAAGCACAACATAGGCACATATACAGGCGTTAGGAATTATAGTCGTACATATCCCTGTATTACTTTTAGTTCAATATGAAGCCTCAAAATGTAGTCCTTTTCTTAACACATTCAATTAATGAAAGTTATGTTATGGTTGGACTACAGTTAGGCAAACATTTCTTATTTAAATAGATTTTCAAGAAAATAAGTAAGGTAAAGACCTTGAGAGAGGAAGGCAGACAGACAACTTACCCCGTCCCCTGTTTTATGTAACTCCAGGTTGGGTAAAGATGGCATGTGGACAAAGGCTTTCTTCCTCAGTCCACTATAGCAGTACGTGAGCAGGGGTTAAGGTAAAAAACACTGAACGGTCAAACATTTAAGAATTAATTTATGGAGGTGCTAAAATGTGTTGGTTGTTTGTCTGTAAAGAGCCGGGCATTAGTGCTTCAGGGACCATTCTAGCCATAAGAGACTGGGATTGCTCCACAGGATAGGGTAAGAAAAGTGCCTCAGGGCAGGTCAGTTGTCACTCACAGACAGATCTGAGGAAGAGCCTTCTCACCTGAAGCTGAGACGGGTATTTTTTTTATTTATTTCACCTTTATTTAACCAGGTTGGCCCAGTTGAGAACAAGTTCTCATTTACAACTGCGACCTATGTCCCAACCAGCATCAGTTGCTAGTCACTCCACTACTAATCCCTCAGCCCCTCAGGCCTGTCACACTCCCACTGAACCTTCTCTTCCCCCTCCAACCTTTCGAGATGTGACCAATTCCACTGCCAAAATAAGGCGCTGTGGATTTGTGCTGAGAGCTAGCCTTTTATCAGATGCTGGTGTGTGAGAGTGTGACAGCAGGTGCTCCCTGCTGAACACTTCCATACACTTAGGTGTCTCACACAACCAGGCAAAGAGCTACTCAGAGTTTTAGCACAGTTATGTATGACTAATTTTCTCTCACACAAAACAAATAATAAAATACAGACAAATAGGTCCAAGAGTGTGATCTTGAATTAACTTGTACCTTTGTAGAGTGTGTATTAACTTTGTAAACAGAAAATAATTCATTTAAAAAGGGAGATATAGATTACTACGCAAGCCACCGCTCAAGATGTTCTGATTTGGTCTGATTTGACTTGGGCGCTCATATTGAGTTTCAGTTGCTATTGCAACCGTCATATAAAAACAAGGTCTATTTCAGAAAGGCTCAGCTTGAAAATAAAAATTGCATTCAAACGCAAGTATTTTATGTTATTCTTTTTTCGAACTCCACCTCAACAAAATAAGAACGAAGTCACTTGTCACTTGTCACTTGACTAATTTAACAGACGCTAATCTCATTGGAGACTGTAGCTTTGCTAAGTCAAGAGTCGTGATCTCATGGAAAAGACATTGAAAAGACATTTCACAAATTGTTTCCTGAAGGTCAAGAACAGAGTGATTCCCCTAAGTGTCTCTGTCCTACTATACTGCTCTCCAGGCAGAGGCCGCTTTATTTGATTTAATTTCAGTTCTATATTTAGAGGCTCCATGATCTGAGACAACAGATGTTCCTCGACCAGAGTCCAGAGAGGCCAGATTGTTCGCTACAAACCATTCCAGTGAAGGATATTTTGATTTGCCTCTCATACCAAGTCGACGTGCCTTCATGTTTGGAAATACATTTTTCATGATCTTTCCAAAGTCCGCTGCACTCAGTGGGTGGTAGCAGAGATTGTCACAATAGCTCCTGAAACAAACAAGAGGCAGACAGACACAGACAAACAGACAGTAAACATTTGTTGGACAGGGGAAGTAAAGTTCAGATAAACAAGGTATTGGAAATCTCAGTAAAACCAAATAAACTATGTTAAATATCAAATAATAATATCAAACAGTCACATCAAAACAGTGACATCTGGGTGAAGCCTTTTCCAAAGAAATCTGAAACATTATTAGTACTTTCATTTGCAGTGAATGAGTACGTCAAACTGTGTGTTACGTAACAGTCACATAGCATTTCAGACTTTCCGTTCTAGTGTTACCAACACATGGTGCACATCTTTCCCCATGCTTTCTGCATCTATTTATATTGGTGCGTTGGCTGGCAGTATGTAGATCCTTCATAGCTGGCAGTGTATGTTAAAGGCTTATTTATTTAGTAACAGCCAAATGCCAAATGTTATGTACTTTCATAACATGTATCTCATGTCATAAAATAAAACAGCCATACAAATGTGTACCTTGTTCTTGTGAAACCTCTTAGAAGTCAAGTGCTCATGGAAATCAAATTCAAAAGTAAATCCATCCATTTCCACCCGGTATGGAATTTAAGCTATCAGGTATTCCAAACTCCCTAAAATACCTGTACACAGTGCTATCAATATGTTTCTAAATTGGTGCGGTGTCCCTTTCCAGAACATCAAAACAGGATGACAGTTTTTTTTTTTGTATTTAACAGTGCTATTGCTTTGAAAATGACCCGAGCTGGGCAAAGCCCCATTGGCTTCACACTTCCCTATGTCCCCTTTCTCACAGTCAGATACCCACTTGTACTCGTCATAGACCTCCTGTTTGGGCAGAGAGGTTTCTGGGTGTTCCTCTAGGTGACTGCGAATCCAGTTGAACGCGTGCATCTGCTGAGTGCGGCTTGATGACATGGAGCTCTGATCACTGCTAGAGAAAGCAGGAGAAAATAGGTTATTTACAATACAATCACAAAAAACATTTACTGTCAGATCTACCTTTCCCGCCCCATTTTTCAAACTCAACCAACACACATCACCCCCATGTCTCTGTGTTGTAAGTGAGAGAGGTTTATGTACCATGACAGTTCTCCAGGACTGGCAGACCCTCTCTCAGTCCTGATGGGCATCGTGTGGAGTGTTGGGGAGTTGAGGTGTTGAGGTGATGAGGATTAGATGTGGAGAACAAGTAGGAATTGATCATTGCTTTTCAATCAAGGCATGATATTGACAACATCAATGAGCAGTGTGTTTGTCACCTGATGCTAAACTAACTTCAAGCCACTGCCCCTGGACACTTCTGTAGATGAGAGGATTGGATAAGTTCAAACAATGTGGGGAAATTCATCTTAGCCTATCAGAAGGAAAGCTATTACAGTATTCCTTAGGCCTAATACATATCCAATCGTCTCAGATCTACACACATTCCTAGGGAGTAGGGGCTTGGGTCATTTGGAATTAAGCGTGCGTGTGTATGTGTGCGTCACAGATCAAATATACATTAGAGAGAAGACAAGGCTTAAATCTACACATATTTTGCAAAAAGGTAAAACATGAAAGGTTGAGGAAAGATGTTATTAATAAGTTATTAAGTAAGGACTTTCAATCAGAACACACACACACACACAGGTGATAGTCATATGTGGGAAATCATTATCAAATCAACTAACGCAACAATTAAAACAAAAATACCCAAGCTTATTTGCTATTGAAGAGAGAATGTTTGAACACACACACACCCTCCCACCCCCCTTACTGGTAGTCCTAAGTGGGAATTCAATATCAAATCAATCAATGCAATGATTTTATTTTATTTAAAAAAAAAAAATTACAGCCAAAGCCTATTTGCTCTCTAAGGGAGAGAGTATGGCATAACGAGCAGAGTTTGACGTAACCACAGTCCAAGCTAATGTTGACAACCATTGTAGCATGTGGGGATAGGATAGGGTGCAGAACATCTATATTATGCTACTAGGCTAATGGATAACGGGGTAGATGAACAACATTAGGCTAAGTCATGTGCAAATGGCGTGGAACTGCATGCAGACATGACACAAAACAAACAATGTTCAATCAAATGAAAGAATGATCAATTACCTTTTTTCACTGTTGCTGGGACCAGAAGGCAACTTAAGGTAGAGGTAGAGTTTCTCGATGTCTGTAAACGTCTCCACATCTTGCTGTAAAAGCGGAGCACAGGGAAGAGGGATTTAATAACAAACAGTAGGGATGCACGATATATCGGTGAACATATCGGAATCGGCCAATAATAGCTAAAAATGCCAACATCGGTATCGGCCAGATGTCTAGTTTAACGCCGATGTTAAAAAACGATGTCAAAGCTACCGTGCATACCTATATAACGTAGGTACATGACGTAATGACGCTCCACGTTAAATTTGGCGCTACACGTGCCACACAGCATTCCTAACCTAGCCCACAATGTCTGCTGTGTGGATCGAGCAGTCAGCAAGTCCAGCAGTCTTTTGAAAGAGTAAGAACATTTCAGCGAGACAACTCAAAGACGAAACCCATTAAAGCCAAGAATGGAAATTATTGTCCTTGACAATCAACCGTTCTCTGTCGTGGGTGATGTTGGCTTTTGCCAACTGGTCGAGCACCGGTACACTACCAAGTGCGCTATTTTTCAGATGTTGCCCTACCGGAGTTACACAGTAATAGTGTCGATGCTATTAGCTTCACGGCATACATACATACATACTATGGAATGCCCTTTGGATCTTTGCGTGTCAAAAAAGATAAGGTAGCAGTGTCAAAGCTGTACAAAAAAAGTCTGCAAACAAGCAAACGCCGGCCATGAACGATGTGTATGTAATACCGCATTGGTAATAAAGCATCATTTGTTCGATCGCAACTTCTGGGGTATCGAGCTTTAGCTTGGTACCTAGCTAGCACCAATACAACCAGTGTGAAAACAATGACCAGTAGAAACTGCAGTCATGTTCATTATTCTTAGCAATGATTTAGGAATCCTTGTAAGTATTAGCTAGGTTGCCACTTTTTGTTCGCCTATTGAAATTTAACGTTATGAAGCTAGCTGGCTGCTTATCTGGCTTTTGAGGCTCGAATGGACCAGGTTACGTGTTGTGAAGCTAGCCACAATAAGGATTAGGCACAATAGTGGAATTTGCGGTTTGCCTTCAAAATAAGTGTCATTGACAGTGATGGAAATGTATACAAATAGTAGAATTATGCCATACTTTTATTTTGAAGGCTAACCGCAAAGTCCACTATTGTGGCTAATCCTTATTGTGGCTAGCTTCACATGGGTCCAACCACTATTAATCAAATAAGAACTGTAGTACAAATTAGGGTCATTTTAAATGACACCTAGCTACTGAAACAGACGTCGTTTTGCTATGTTTTTGGGGAAGAACATTGTTTGCATCCATGAGCTGGCTAGCTTTTTTTTTAATGACCAGCACTGTAGGTGCGCGAGACACCTTTACCTGCATCATAGCATACATATGGATGAATCGTTGCGACATATGAAATACGAGTGATAGTGTAATCAATGTGTAATAACTACGTCAAAAAAATTTGTGAACGTGTTAAATTATTATGTGACGTGCAGTCATATTCTGGTCAAATAGTGTTATTTGACATGCAAAGACCCAAACGGTGTTCCATAGAAATCCTGGTTGAGAATGAAACAACTTAACAAATGAACAACGAAAGAGCACAGCAAGTAAGTGAAAGAAAAAGGTTTTGATTATGTTTTACTGGTAATGGGAATACAAGTAAATGCCAACAAAATAACTTTTTGGTCAGTGTGGTGTGTGTAACCTTTATTTAACTAGGCAAGCCAGTTAAGAACAAATTATTATTTACAATGACGGCCCGGACAACGCTGGGCCAATTGTGCACCGCCCTATGAGACTCCCAATCACAGCCGAATGTGCTACAGCCTGGATTCGAACCAGGGACTGTAGTCACGCCTTTTGCACTGAGATGCAGTGCCTTAAACCGCTGCGTCTGTGTGTGTGTGTTAACTGTACTAGAATGCTTGAAAGGCAGCAAAAAATTCAAATATCGGTATCGTTTTTTTGGGCAAGGAAAATATCGGATATCGGCCAAAAAGGTCATATCAGTGCATTGCTAACAAACAGGCAAAAAAAATAATTCAAGTGCAAAAAAAGAGTTACGTTCGGTCATCCCTGTGAGTAGTAGTAGTGTTCATGGTAGTGTCTTTATCACTCCACTGATTTAACATGCTCTACTGATGTCTCTCTCAGACTGGCAGTCCAGTTCATGAGAAAGGAAATGCTTCTTTTCATTCTCACTACTACAATAATCCACCAAGATACATTCCACAAAAGCTGACAGGTTGCCTTCTACTCCAGTTTGAAGAGCATGAATAATACAGAAACGTTTCCTGTTTAAATGATCCATTCTTAGTCTATTCTCCACTGAGTGAAGTCTGGTGCTCTCATTGTTTCTGCTGTAGTAACACAGAAAGCTAAGTGTTTAGTTGTACTATGTCGGCCTTGAGGCACCATCAGCGTAACATTTTTAATAAAAAAAGTTATGAAATCTAAGACAAAGACTATTCAGTTCCAGTGAAACCTAAAACAACCATTTCAAACAACCCTCTTTAGTTTGGTTGGACTAGTTTGAACACTATCC
The DNA here is from genome assembly GCF_016432855.1 of Salvelinus namaycush. Classification (NCBI taxonomy): domain Eukaryota; kingdom Metazoa; phylum Chordata; class Actinopteri; order Salmoniformes; family Salmonidae; genus Salvelinus; species Salvelinus namaycush. The sequence continues at coordinate 14,664,203 of NC_052336.1, read as the reverse complement.
ACACCTGGGAACGCATAGAACACCACATTTTTTGTCCAATAAACACATTTTGTGCATGGACACATATTTTTGTTTAGGAGTTTTAGTTCATTTGACAATGTGAAACCAACCGGACCAAATGAAAAAAATACATTGTAACAAATAATCAAACTGATTCGAACTATTGCTCAAAAAGTGTAAAAACACCCTAAAAGACAACAATGTTCAGGAACAAACACCCCCCCCACAGGAAAACAAAAACACGGATGATCCTGCAAATGAGATTAGGGATGTAAAGGAGATTACAAAATCCGTGAAGAGAAGGAAAGGGGTGGAAGTTGCGGCAGAGAGAACCACCGATCTTGGTGAGGTCTCGTTCAGAAGGATCCTGGATGCATCCTGATAAACGGTGCTCGAGCTAAGATCAATGTGGACAAGTGTCAGGATAAACAAAATTACAAAAAAACATTAAACCTCTTGGATTCTGAATGTTTCTAAAACATGTGTGCAGTAAATACCACAGGGTGTTAAAGATCAACACAGGGGGTCCCTCATCCCTGCCACAATGACAAAAGCCATGAGGAAATCTCTTAATGAGATCAAACAAATGTTTCCATCGAGGGGAGAGGGTTAGTGTGTGTGTGTGTGTGTGTGCATTGAGAGCTCCTAAGGATGTTCTCACACTTGGTCCCTTTTAGCAACAACAACAAAAAAAATTGGCGCAGTTCACTTAACATTTTTGGTGCAGTGTGAACACTCCAAAGGAACGCAGGCCCCTCAAAAGAGTCCCTGAAGCGACCTGAGACCATCTCGAAAGGTGGTCTGAGTTCGGTTCTCTAGAAATCCGACAGTCCGGTTCCATTTTTTAGGGCAACGCCAACACTAAAATCCCCGCACCACACACTAGACTACTGCAACACTGTTTCCCCTGCCATAAACCCTTACATTAGCGCCACAAAAGAGAGTAGATGATGTGCAGGTTCGCAGAAAAAACATGCCGTTTTTGGATATTGGTTTTCCTTTTTGGGATATTGATTTTAGCGCTTGTCGAGGATGCACAGAAATACCAAAATGTGTGTGGAGTTATGTTCAGATTATATGTTTGAAATGTGATCTACAGGCTAAGAGATTGTGGGGTTTGAAGTGTGAGAAGACAACATGAGACATGATATCTGTTCTTTTAAAGAGGACTATGTGGGAAAACCCCCTAACAGAAGACCTTGAAGGAACATGAGGATAAATATGAGGTGATGGTGCCCTGCAATATCCAGAGGGGGTTGTTGCAGCTACCATGGGACAGTGAACTAACTTTAAAACACTGATACCTGCTAACCTAACAAACAGACAGTCTTTGGGGGTGGAACAAAATGCATTTTAAAGTTCATTACTTTCTATGTCTTTTTAGACAGTTATTTGCAGTTAGTCAAATAATGCTGGAGGCAGACTTTTCCATGTGAATGCAGATGATTAGGGTGTCACACAGACAGATGCCTTAGGGCTGTAGCCCAGCTACCCAAGTCTATGATATGTTTTACAAAACATTAACAAACATTAACTGAGATGATGGTTTAAGTATTTGGAAGCAATTTCACTGAGAGACTTTGGAAGGCATGCCAAAAATTCCCCACCAAAACAGAGGAGATGAGGTAGCCTAAATTTAGTATTTGTGTATGCAGGGTTTTGGGGTGGGGCACGTGCAGCACTGGGTCTCACAGATGTCGTGACAGAGGGGCTTTAGGGCTGTGTTACGCCATGATCTGATCTCCACTGCTCAGTGACCACCTCCACTCCCCGCCTGGGCAGTGCACCAACAGAAATACAACTAATGCAACAGCAAGTGGCCACATATGCCACAGATAAGTACAACTTACAACAGTTAACAAACAAGCAAGCAAGCACTGGATCACGCTTGAACTCTTATTCACTGCCGGTTTCTCGCTTTCACCTCCCTCTTAATCACACATAAACACAAGCTTTGAAACGTGCTGGCACACACACACACACACACACACACACACACACACAGTTAAATCAACGTGGATTGATGGGGAATTGAAAAATTGTATGGTTGAGAGGGAGGAGGCAAAAGGAATGGCAAATAAGTCTGGCTGCACAACCGATTGGCAAACGTATTGCAAATTGAGATATCATGTGACTAAACTGAATAAAAAGAAGAAACTACACTATGAAACAAAGATAAATGACAAAGAACAATAGTAAAAAGCTTTGGATCCATAATAAATACACATTGCTAAGCTCAGCTGTGAAACACATTGGCTAATAGACAGACGCGAAAAATAAACAAAGCACAATCTCTATCTCACCCTTTCTCTACCCCAATACTACAATGGATGGTGGGTGCCAGTTGAACCCAACCCAGTTCAGTGTTTGGAGGATGGCTGGGCCCAGAGCTACAAACGGAAACAGTCCTCTCCACCACGCTGTTTCAAAGGGAATAAGGAAGACGATAGGGCGGGGCAGGGGGGATTTAAATTCTGCTGGAGTAGGCGGCGGCAGATGAGAGACTTTGGCTCCAGGCACAACTCTCCAACACGGAGAGGGAGGGCCCTGCAGGGGGAGGAGCAGGCTCACACATCACATTCTGGATTCTTGATGAGCTGAAGGGGCCATGGTGCCTCTGTCTACTACACAATATTCACTGTTTGAAAACAGTAACCAACATGTAGTACGATTGTTTTTTCTAGCACCTAATTGTTATCTTTTTTACAAAAACAATTTAGAGGCAAACACTTAAATTAATGTTTATTTAATATGAAGCTGTGAGTGCAATGCACTATTTCAATACCGATTGATGGATCACGACAACAACATCTAAAAGCAGAAGGGATACAGACAGTCCCATGGCATTTCAATGACCCAACCAACCCCCCCATAGAGGAAGTCATCGGAGGTAGCAATAATCCGAGGAATACCTAATCCGGGGGCTAGCAGAGCGGAGCGGGCAGTTAAGCTCACGTAAACAAGCTTTTGTTTTCATGGTGTCTGCTGTAGGACACCAACGCTAGGGAACATCAGACCACCGGACCAGTGCTTTACATTGTGGTGCAGACTGCAGTGGACAGTCAAAACTGCCCAAATGTCCAGAGCAGCATCTCTGACACCAACATTATGGAAAAGAGCTAAACACCCAACACATGACCATAAAGAGAAGCTCTGGGTGCCATAGCAGGGAGGGGACAAACACAGAGATGCTGACAAGTGTGTCTTAACGGCATGAGTGCACAGAGCCAGACAGCCATAGTCGGTTCTGGGGGGGGATGTGTTTGTGCGCAGCGCCGGCAGACTGAGATAAACTGAAATCCCCTGTCGTTAACCCTTTCTCCTGGACTGGCCTCTGCTAGCGGTGTGGTCAGCAGCCCCCGTCAAACATAGCCACAGCGTACACACACTGCATACGTACACACACACACACAGCTCCCCACCCCGTTCTATTGGTTTCTAAGAATAGAAGTATACGCCCCTCTGTCTTTTCTATTCGCCTCTTTGTTGCTAGGGGAACGGGAGCTCACCAATGGCTAAAGTTATCAGCCACTGAGCAGCGTTAGCGATTGGAGGGGGGGGTAAATAAAAATGGCTCACAGACAGACGTCGTGGAGCCAACTGGACTCCATTTTAGAAGGAGAGTCTCATGGAGTGGAAGAGAGTAGACAGACACGCTGGGCTACGTTACACACCCTCTGTCAGACAAAGGAGCCATGACTACTATTGGTCCTTCACTGGCAGAGCACAGGACATCACACCCTGCTGCTGCCAGACAAGCCCCACTACTTCACACAGCACACTTCCAAAGTGGAAGTAAGGACAAGTCAATGTTTTTCAAATACTCTACAAACCATAGACTACAATCAAAGTCCAATACAAATTCTCAACTATATTTATATGGACAGGGTTGGGGAGTCACGGATTACAAAAAAACAGTAACTGTAATCCGTTACCAGCAAAAAATATTGTAATCAGATTAGATACTTTTGAAAAACTAGATGATTACTTTTAAAAATTCAGAAAGAACATTTGTGGGAAAAAACTTGACACCTGTTTTCTATATGACATTCAAATCAGCATTGAAAAAAGGTGCAAGTTCAAGTTTGTTCCACCTGAGCGAGTCTGACTACAAGTCAGAGACCACTATGATGACACACCAAATGTGTTTGATGGATCGCGGGAAAAGAGCAGGAATAGACTTTTGTAGGCTACAGTCCAAGCTGTCTTCTGATGGTGCGACTGCTGTCAGCATCCAAATATTATCCAACTTGAATAAACACTTGGAGGTAAGGATGACAGCAGTGGTTTAGTCTACGGCGATACGGATATCCCTTATTATTGATATCTACATAGCGTATTGATGTGAATCACACTGCAGCTCTCTCATTTAGCTATTTGTGCCTTACGGATTGTGGTTGTTGTGGATGGCTGTTCACAAATCTAAAAGGTGTATTTGAACACAATAACAGTTGAATACAAGAAGTTTAAGCTGACTATCAATCTTTTTTTTTAAAACCAGAGGACAGAGTGAAAAATGTGCTCTTGCAACAGCTACACAGTGCGGATCCAAGCCTATGGAATACAAGTGGGGCTTTTTTATCTTCAGTAGTGCTCAAAGCATGCCATTCCATGAGCGCAGCATTTATTTTTCACTCCAATCAATGAGCCCAATCAGTTCTCCATGACGACAAAATCAGAAACAGAGTAGGGCTGGCTAATACAGTGGGGCAAAAAAGTATTTAGTCAGCCACCAATTGTGCAAGTTCTCCCACTTAAAAAGATGAGAGGCCTGTAATTTTCATCATAGGTACACTTCAACTATGACAGACAAAATGAGGAGAAAAAAATCCAGAAAATCACATTGTAGGATTTTTAATGAATTTATTTGCAAATTATGGTGGAAAATAAGTATTTGGTCAATAACAAAAGTTTCTCAATACTTTGTTATATACCCTTTGTTGGCAATGACAGAGGTCAAACGTTTTCTGTAAGTCTTCACAAGGTTTTCACACACTGTTGCTGGTATTTTTGGCCCATTCCTCCATGCAGATCTCCTCTAGAGCAGTGATGTTTTGGGGCTGTTGCTGGGCAACACGGACTTTCAACTCCCTCCAAAGATTTTCTATGGGGTTGAGATTAGAGGTCGACTTCCAAGTTTTCATAACAATCGGAAATCAGTATTTTTGGGCGCCCGAAAACTAGTAACTAATGGATTACACTTAGAAAGTAACCTACCCACCTCTGTATATGGATACCAGTAGTCATCACTGCTTGGGTGTACAAGATTCCTCACTGTTGGCCATGGTTTACCTTCATTACCGCTGGTAATTAGTTCAGTATGAAAGTTTTATCCCATCACGCAAGTGATAGTGAGAGAAATAATCACATCGTAGAACATTTTTAAAACCCAGACTAGACAGCTAGCACATAACAGTATTAAAATGCTGCTAGCAGTAGGTGGTACCGCAATGCCACGCACAACAAAAACTGAGCATTCATTTTCCACAATTATGTTCATTGATACTCTCATTTTAGCAGGGTCTGCTCTGTTCTAAATTTTGGGAGTTGAGACAGAAAAGGTTATCGTTAGAAGGAGAATCGACCAATTGTTGGACCAAACCTCAAATGCAAATAGAAAGTTGAAACTACTTGTTGTCAGAGAGGTTGAAATGATCATTCGGCTTTGTTGTTGTGAGAGGCAGGGGGAGGGGCTTGGTGTCTGTGTGTGAGTGGGAAGGTGCACAGTGCACACAGCACAGAAGGATCGAAGGAGACGAGACCAAAAAAGACAAATGCTCATAAAAACTGAAAACATTGCGTTAAAACATACATTCAAATGAATTCCATATAGGTCGCCCAGCCCTGCTTCTGTAGTCATTCAACTTCAGCCACTTATAGACCTTACATCTCTGAAATTAATTTGGACTTTGACTGGCCTGGGTCTGAAGACCCTACAAACTACAGCACCCTTCAGAGGGGCAAGGGTCCACACTTGGATGACAATCCTAAATGAGTCAGTGTCAGCAGACAGTATACACTCCCCTGCACCTTCACACGGCCAAGGTTAAATACCCATCCACCACCATCCCTAATAGTATATCAGTCCCTTCGGTACCAACAACATCAACAGAACAGTTATAGCCTGGTTGTATTCTCACGCCAACAACAACACTATAGCTTTTTGTTGGATGAAAGACAAGTTCATAAATGGCAGTTACACAACTAGCTACGCTATGTGTCGGCAAAGCTGAGCTATGGCGTCAGCCCGACAACTTTATTACCGAGCCTGATACCATCTAGGAGAATGAAGTAGACGTGAGAGGAACCCAGATTGGTTGTGTTGAGGCTCAGAGAAACTGAAAGCTATTAGAGGAAACGATAACACACATGGAGATATAATTGGTAATTAACAGGTTAAGCCTCTGGTTACATTGGCCTGCTACTGTACATGATCTACTTTGTGTTCTCTCTCTCTAAGAACCACTAACCTCGGAGTCTTCCAACTAAACCCAAAGCTCTACAGCAAATGAATATTCACACAAAGGGCAGCTATAACTGAGGACATCTGAACAGAACCAGTTTGATATGAGGCCAGACACCAGAAAGAGATGCATCATGCAGACCCTGATGGTGGAAGACTAGTAATATTACTAAAGACATTACTAGTGGAGCGTGGGCTGGGCATTAGTGATTCAACACACAGAGATGGATTACTCCACTGAAAGACTAAAAACGGCCACCTCTCCCCAGAGACCATTCTCACAACTCCATAAAACACAGTCTGAGGCAGGAAACAACCACAGTGTATCAACACAAGTTTCATTATTGATTGAGAGTGGTTAATATTAGAGACTAGTGCTTTCCCATGTCCTCTAGAAATCCTTAAGAGGCAAAGAAAACAAAGTCTGTCGGAATTGAAAAACACAAGACCCTTGTGGAATACAACTGAAGGCATTAACCTTTAATGAGCGCAGCTGATGCAAGGTATTGTTTGAGATTGCAACATTTAGCACCGTAAAGCTGACTGAAGTACGGGAGCTGACTGGAGTACGGGAGCTGACTGGAGTACGGGAGCTGACTGGAGCTCATGCGTGTATTGCTAACTCTGGCACCCGCCACAAACATGGAGATTTGTGTGAAACTTTAGGGCTCCAGGGATTCTGGATTTGGCACTACACGAAACAGGACGTTAACCACTGGGGTCCTCTTTCACTGAGGAGGAGAGGCAAGGCAGGTCAATGAGGACAAACACCCGTTGACCTCCTTATATGTGTAGCCTGAGTGCAAAACGCAGGCTACAATGTGGCAGCGGTGGTGGGTGATTTGATTGCTTTGACAGGTATAGCCGTCTATCCTCAACATACCTCTTGGTAAGATACCTCTGACAAGCTGAAGCCCAGCCTGCAGTATTGAGTAAACACAGGTTTCCCAGAGTAACTAGAGTGTAGCCTTGACCTCTGCTCAGTCTCCTGCCTCTCCTGGTGGCAATGCACTGGATCATACCTCAGTGTTGTATAGCACCCATCTCTATTGACAGGCCAAATATTTCTATACTTGCTCAATTACAGTACATAGGGCCAAATCCTCACGTGAACACACGTAAACATCTTGAACTTTCAGGTAAGCCATGTGCTGCAGATGAGTTATGTTCAAGTATGTCAAGTTGGGCTTTAGATGATAATGTATGTTCAATCACACCGGGGTTGACTGAATTTCAGTTGAAGGCCAGAACCTATGAGAAAAAAACCACAAAGGTCTAAAAATATAAGGTGATGACAAAGGGACATGACCACTGTTTTGGTTACAACACCAAGCACAGAGGTAAATCGTTTCATCCCATCTTCTGGAGACCATTACGAGCCAAATACTGTGTAGTAGAGGTCGACCGATTATGATTTTTCAACGCCGATACCGATTATTGGAGGACCAACAAAAGCCGATACCGATTAATCGGCCGATTTAATTTTTTTATTTGTAATAATGACAATTACAACAATATTGAATGAACACTTATTTTAACTTAATATAATACATCAATAAAATCAATTTAGCCTCAATAAATAATGAAACATGTTCAATTTGGTTTAAATAATGCAAAAACAAAAGTGTTGGAGAAGAAAGTAAAAGTGCAATATGTGCCATGTAAAAAAGCTAACGTTTAAGTTCCTTGCTCAGAACATGAGAACATATGAAAGCTGGTGGTTCCTTTTAACATGAGTCTTCAATATTCCCAGGTAAGAAGTTTTAGGTTGTAGTTATTATAGGAATTATAGGACTATTTCTCTCTATACCATTTGTATTTCATATACCTTTGATTATTGGATGTTCTTATAGGCACTTTATTATTGCTAGTGTAACAGTATAGCTTCCGTCCCTCTCCTTGCTCCTACCTGGGCTCGAACCAGGAACACATCGACAACAGCCGCCCTCGAAGCAGCGTTACCCATGCAGAGCAAGGGGAACAACTACTCCAAGTCTCAGAGCGAGTGACGTTTGAAACGCTATTAGCGCGCACCCCGCTAACTAGCTAGCCATTTCACATCGGTTACACCAGCCTAATCTCGGGAGTTGATAGGCTTGAAGTCATAAACAGCGCAATGCTTGAAGCATTGCGAAGAGCTGCTGGCAAAACGCACGAAAGTGCTGTTTGAATGAATGCTTACGAGCCTGCTGCTGCCTACCACCGCTCAGTCAGACTGCTCTATCAAATCATAGACTTAATTATAACATAATAACACGCAGAAATACAAGCCGTAGGTCATTAATATGGTCCAATCCGGAAACTATCATCTCGAAAACTAAACGTTTATTCTTTCAGTGAAATACGGAACCGTTCCGTAATTTATCTAAACGGGTGGCATCCATAAGTCTAAATATTCCTGTTACATTGCACAACCTTCAATGTTATGTAATAATTACGTAAAATTCTGGCAAATTAGTTCGCAACGAGCCAGGCGGCCCAAACTGTTGCATATACCCTGACTCTGCGTGCAATGAACGCAAGAGAAGTGACACAATTTCACCTGGTTAATATTGCCTGCTAACCTGGATTTCTTTTAGCTAAATATGCAGGTTTAAAAATATATACTTCTGTGTATAGATTTTAAGAAAGGCATTGATGTTTATAGTTAGGTACAGTCGTGCAACGATTGTGCTTTTTTCGCAAATGCGCTTTTGTTAAATCATCCCCCGTTTGGCGCAGTTGGCTGTCTTTGTTAGGAAGAAATAGTCTTCACACAGTTCGCAACGAGCCAGGCGGCCCAAACTGCTGCATATACCCTGACTCTGTTGCAAGAGAAGTGACACATTTTCCCTAGTTAAAATAAATGAATGTTAGCAGGCAATATTAACTAAATATGCAGGTTTAAAAATATATACTTGTGTATTGATTTTAAGAAAGGCATTGATGTTTATGCTTAGGTACACGGAGCAACGACAGTCCTTTTCGCGAATGCGCACCGCATAGATTATATGCAACGCAGGACACGCTAGATAAACTAGTAATATCATCAACCATGTGTAGTTAACTAGTGATTATGATTGATTGTTTTTTATAAGATAAGTTTAATGCTAGCTAGCAACTTACATTGGCTTCTTACTGCATTTGAGTAACAGGCAGGCTCCTCGTGGAGTGCAATGTAAAGCAGGTGGTTAGAGCGTTGGACACGTTAACAGTAAGGTTGCAAGATTGAATCCCCAAGCTGACAAGGTAAAAATCTGTCGTTCTGCCCCTGAACAAGGCAGTTTACCCACCGTTCCTAGGCCGTCATTGAAAATAAGAATGTGTTCTTAACTGACTTGCCTAGTTAAAAGGTGTAAAAAATATATATATATAATAAAAATATATATATATTTAATTTTTTTTTTTTTTAAATCGGCCAAATCGATGTCCAAAAATACCGATTTCCGATTGCTATGAAAACTTGAAATCAGCCCTAATTAATCGGCCATTCCGATTAATCGGTCGACCTCTACTGTGTAGTATAACTATAAGACTCATTAAGTAAGCTTAAATGGGTTAGTGGAGTTTCAGTGAGATCATTCAACAGGACTGAGCAGTATTTTATGGTCAGCAATGGCTGTTTCATAACAGGGCTACTTTCAGCTCTGACATCAAGTGTGGTATAAATAAGTCAAACATGGGACCACCTGTTAAAATACTACAGACAGTAGATGGCAATGCTGCTTCTCTTCATCCTCTAACATAGTCTCACGACACTGGCGAAGAGGTGAGATAAGCACAGAGATTACATTTCAGAAACCTAAAATTGACCTTACCTTACTCAAGTCAAAAACCTACCTTAAACATTGGGGGGAAGTGTAACAATTATGAACAGAGCATACATTGTGGTTAAAGGCTTTATGACAAGGAAGACTCACCAAAATACTGTCCACCTTTGACTGTACAGATTTACTGAAAAAAAGAGAAACATAAGACAAATTAGTATGACGCAAGTGTAACGTGAGCACCATGCATACACCGGATTTATTAATAAATCATTGTAACGTAAGGCATGAGACAACCCTCCCACCAGCTTCTCCCTGGTCGTAACCAATATATCCTAGGAACACGTTGTCATATGTAAAAATGGAGACAGACAATACATAAATGTCCTATAGCACTCAATGCCTATTAATAACACCTCCCTCAGAAAGTCTGTGACAGTCATTGAGGGGACTTCAATCCAGTACAAACCGGTATCTAGGCCTAATCCATATAAAAAGTACTGTAAAACCTGACTTGACCTCAAGGCAATATCATACTGCTAGAAACACAGAAAGGAAAGTCAACCAATCATTCAATTATCCCACAGCATATTAGTCAAAGGACCTATAAGAGACAGACAAGCTCTCTGACAGACAGTTAAAATCAAAGAGAGAAAACGGACTCACTGACTGTTGGTTATAATCGTTCACAGCCAACCTGCTACAGTTCCTCACAGTGAAGTGAGCGAAGAGGCTGCTAATGCTTTTACAGTCAGAGATTCTCGTGGCCCCTTGCTGAGTCCGCCCACTCAAAAACAACACACATCTACTCCCATAGCCTGAATTGACCCAATTTCCTCTCCATAGCCTTCAGAAATGTCACGTGAGGCAAGGCCTAGACATTGGTGTGAACCACAACACAACTCAAAATGTTAATTGAGAGATGCAGAATTGAAAATACTTTCTCTCACTCTCAGTGTGCCTGTGCCTACACATTCTGCAGCTCAAGAGGTGTGTGGTCCATGACACTTCTCCAATTGAACCACATGGTAAATCCCTCTGTGTGGCACAGCCCACTTTCAGGTCAGTTTACCTGGATAACATAGTAGGAGATGGTAACTTGGCTCTCATGCAATGTCCTCTCATACAACTAAGAATCAATGCATGAACTGGTCATCATGAGGCAGGCTACTTCTATTTGATCATCTATTACAATGAAGGGGCAGAACCTAGGACTTACTTATTTGTTAAGTAAAAGTAAAAGTCAGGTTCAGATGTCAGGTTGTTGCTGTGTGATATGGTACCAGGTCAGACTGAGGGGCTGTTACTAGGTTACTCCGGGCAGATCAGAATCAGGAGACTGTTATTAGCTGTGACAGAGAAAGTAAAGCTTTAACGGACTGTTACTAGGTGAGGCCAGGATTTCTCAGTGTTGATAATAAGCAGGTCTGCCATGTTCCTCTCATTAAGCTGTTTCTAGGTAAGGCCAGGCAGGTACCGAGAGAGCGCCTCGTTAAGTCATTGTTGCTGTGGGGAGCTGGGAGGGGAAAGACAGGATTTAGATTCTCCCTGCCGGCTCCTTACTGCACATCACTCCAGTTTTAAAATGTTCTGCAGCAATTATGCCCCAGTTCTGGTCACACAGAGCCCCTGACTGAGCATGACCTAACAAGCTCTGTCTAGAATCACTTAGTCTGGACAAGAACCTCACTTAGCAGGGTACACAATAATGTTGATGACTGGCATTACAAAGTGGGTTTAGGGGTAAATCAACCTGCAGTATAAAAATGGCACAGATTCCTCTGACCTAAAAAAACAACAAAAAAAAAACATAAAAATAACATTCCTGTGGGTCAGAGTGGAGTCTGTTTTGTATTCCTCTAGAAAAGCCATCCCTCCCTGTCCCTAAATTCTGAGTTTGGTGATTTTCATGTGAAACATGGACCCATTGCCATGCAATGTACCTATGTTGAGACTGTACGTACGTTGAGACTGAGGAAGTTTGGTTTCTAAACACATCCTGTTGAACCCTGGGCTGGCAGTAGAGTTCAGCTCTGAGTGATGAACCCCCTCACACTGCCTGTTGGCCTCATTCATCTATATCCAAGCTGCACCAGGTCACTGAGGTAAACTTCAACATGTCTGATTTAATTCTATTAGTTTATTTAGTGGCATGCACCAACCGCCACAGCTTGAGATTTACATGATTGATTGTATATATTTGCAGGATTTTGTCTCACAAAAACCTTTTTGCACTAAGCAGCTAACTGCTGCATGTATTGAATTACCCTTAGTTACCCAGTTCAGAAACCCTTGAATGATCATCAACTAATGTGCCTACATCTACCACACAACAGGTCTTATTTCAGCCTTTTAATAAATCATTCTGAAACATTGAGAGAGATAAGAGCCTAAGTCAAAACAGAAATCAACATTCGAAAAAGATAACTGGTAATATGACCTGACATGTTCAAATAATTCACATCTTATGAAATAATAAACACTAAAATGTTACATTAATAGGGACTGTGTGTATGGTTTTTTCCTGAAAAGCACCCTGATTTCCAAAGGCAGCAGAGCAGACTCCCCCACCCCCCCAGCTGGCACCTCCTGCACTCCTCCCTATTGAACGTAAACAGTCAGAGCTGGCAGAAAGGGGCAGCCCTGGCTGCTCACTGTCTGCCACCCTCCCTCAATATGGCCGCTTCAGAAATTGGATTGCCTGACATTCACCTCTAAACCTCAGCGACCGCAGACAGTATAGCCTGACACTGGGGAAGGCTGAAGCACCAAAGCTGTTCTATTCTGAATTATCAATGTGGGGAGACCCTCCAACGGCGAGCCTCTCTGAACCTCTCTTATCTCATATTCTTCCACTAGAGTGGTGATGGTGAATCTTTTAAACTGAAGCCTGACATACCATCAGAACAGCCACCAAATTGAGTGTGGAGCAGCACTACTACAACTGGGAGTTACAGTTCATAAGTAGACAATTGGCCTATAATCAGATTGAACATAACTTTCACAGAGGTTTAAAGACAGTAGGTCAACTGTTAAATAGAGCTACCACATGACATCCCTTCGCTCCACTCCAGAGTCTCCCAACTGCTTTAACGAGGACTTCAGAAAACAATATTTTGTTACATTAACTTTAGCAATATTTAGGGCTGACCCCATTTAGTCGACTGGTCGATTGTTTAGTCGATAGGCTGTTGGTCGACCAAGATTTCTTTAGTCGAGCAGTGACAAACACTAAAAACATGGGGTACAAGACAACTGCCCGATTTGCGCGTGTCTGAGTGGACTAATCCATTGTGCAGGCCGTAACAGTCCATCACTCTAAGACATGTGTTACTGAAATTGCATATGGTTAAGGACAACGGTGCAACACTAAGAAAAATATTATTTTATATCAAATGCGCTTTCTCCCGCGTTTGATAGCAGTCGCTTTCCGCGGTTCTGAAATATTAGTGCACTGTTGAATTGGCGCCTTTTCTTAGACCATGTTGCTATGTGCATAATAGCTAAATTAACCAGTATATTGGTGATGAAAACAATGCAGCAGAGGCAGCAGTGGAGATAGGATATGAAAAAACAGCGCTTACCTAATTGTCTAAAGAAAAGTGAGTAGAGGAAACCAACCTAATTAGGTTTATAATCAATAGCCTAACTGTTAAATGTGCCTGGCTTTATAAATCATCCATACAGTTGAAGTCGGAAGTTTACATACACTTAGGTTGGAGTCATTAAAACTCGTTTTTCAACCACTCCACAAATTTCTTGTTAACAAACTATAGTTTTGGCAAGCCGGTTAGGACATCTACTTCGTGCATGACAAGTAATTATTCTAACAATTGTGTACAGAAAGATTATATCACTGTATCACAATTCCAGTGGGTCAGAAGTTTACATACACTAAGTTGACTGTGTCTTTAAACAGCTTGGAAAATTCCAGAAAATCATGTCATGGCTTTAGAAGCTTCTGATAGGCTAATTGACATCATTTGAGTCAATTGGAGGTGCACCTGTGGATGTATTTCAAGGCCTACCTTCAAACTCAGTGCCTCTTTGCTTGACATCATGGGAAAATCAAAAGAAATCAGCCAAGACCTCAGAAAAAAATTGTAGACCTCCACAAGTCTGGTTCATCCTTGGGAGAAATTTCCAAACGCCTGAAAGGTACCACGTACATCTGTACAAACAATAGTACACAAGTATAAACACCATGGGACCACGCAGCCGTCATACGCTCAGGAAGGAGACGCGTTCTGTTTCCTAGAGATTAATGTCCTTTGGTGCGAAAAGTGAAAATCAATCCCAGAACCACAGCAAAGGACCGTGTGAAGATGCTGGAGGAAACAGGTACAACAGTATCTATATCCACAGTAAAACGAGTCCTATGTCGACATAACCTGAAAGGCTGCTCAGCAAGGAAGAAACCACAGCTCCAAAACCGCCATAAAAAAGCCAGACTACGGTTTGCAACTGCACATGGGGACAAAGATCGTACTTTTTGGAGAAATATCCTCTGGTTTGATGAAACAAAAATAGAACTGTTTGGCCATAATGACCATTGTTATGTTTGGAGGCAAGAGGGGGACGCTTGCAAGCCGAAGAACACCATCCCAACCGTGAAGTACGGGGGTGGCAGCATCATGTTCCCCTGGGTGCTTTGCTGCAGGAGGGACTGGTGCACTTCACAAAATAGATGGCATCGTGAGGCAGGAAAATTATGTGGATATTTTGAAGCAACATCTCAAGACATCAGGCAGGAAGTTAAAGCTTGGACGCACATGGGTCTTCCAAATGGACAATGACCTCAAGCATACTCCCAAAGTTGTGGCAAAATGGCTTAAGGACAACAAAGTCAAGCTATTGGAGTGGCCATCACAAAGCCCTGACCTCAATCATTTAGAACATTTGTGGGTAGAACTGAAAAAGCATGTGTGAGCAAGGAGGCCTACAAACCTGACTCAGTTACACCAGCTCTGTCAGGAGGAATGGGCCAAAATTCACCCATCTTATTGTGGGAAGCTTGTGGAAGGGTACCCGAAACATTTGACCCAAGTTAAACAATTTAAAGGCAATGCTACCAAATACTAATTGAGTGTATGTAAACTTCTGACCTACTGGGAATGTGATGAAAGAAATAAAAGCTGAAATAAATCACTCTACTAATATTCTGACATTTCACATTCTTAAAATAAAGTGGTGATCCTTTAAAGGGCAGATTGAACTAATGTATTGCAGCCTTATTTGCCTGAATTTGAATCCGATGTACTATATCTTACTCAGCTGGTTCACAAGGAAAAATTCACAAATTCAAATCTCACTCTTTCTCCTAAGATGTTGTATTTCTGGCCGAAAAGGAGACAAGAGTCATGAAAAAGCAAGCAGCTCTAGCGCTCGTCACGGTATCTCAATGCATTCAAATTGTCATCGATAAAATGCAATTGGTGTTTGTTGTCTGTAGCTTATGCCTGCCCATACCATAACCCCACCATGGGGCATTCTGTTTACAACATTGACATCAGCAAACTGCTCGCCCACACGATACCATACACGTGGTCCGCAGTTCTGAGGCCAGTTGGACATACTGCAAAATTCTCTAAAACAAAGTTGGAGGCTGCTTATGCTAGAGAAATTATCATTACATTCTCTGGCAACAGCTCTGGTGGACATTCCTGAAGTCACCATGCCAATTGCACACTCCCTCAAAACTTGACATTTGTGGCATTGGGTTTTGTGACAAAACTGCATATTTTTGAGTGGCCTTTTTTTGTCCCCAGCACAAGGTGCACCAGTGTAAAGATCAAGCTGTTTAATCAGCTTCTTGATATACCACACGTCAGGTGGATGGATTATCTTGGCAAAGGAGAAATACTCACTAACTGGGATATACATTTTGTGCATAACATTTCAGAGAAACAAAGCTGTGTGTGTATGGAAATTTTCCTGGGATATTTTTTTTTTTAACCCCTTTTTCTCCCCAATTTCGTGGTATCCAATTGGTAGTTACAGTCTTGTCTCATCGCTGCAACTCCCGTACGGACTCGGGAGAGGCAAAGGTCGAGAGTCATGCGTCCTCCGTCCTCCGAAACACAACCAAGCTGCACTGCTTCTTCAAACAATACCCACTTAACTTCACTAGGGTAGGGGGCAGCATTCAGAATTTTGGATGAAAAGCGTGCCCAAATTAAACTGCCTGCTACTCAGCCATAAAAGCTAGAATATGCATATTATTAGTAGATTTGGATAGAAAACACTCTGAAGTTTCTAAAACTGTTTGAATGATGTCTGAGTATAACAGAACTCATATGGCAGGCAACAACCTGAGAAAAAAATCAAACCAGGAAGTGGGAAATCTGAGGTTTGTAGTTTTTCAAGTTATTGCCTATCAAATATACAGTGTCTATGGGGTCATATTTCACTTCCTAAGGCTTCCACTAGATGTCAACAGTCTTTAGAACCTTGTTTGATGCTTCTACTGTGAAGGAGGGGGGAATGGGAGCTTAATGAGTCAGAGGTCTGCCAGAGTGGCATGAGTTGACCACGCGTGTTCACGTGAGAGTTAGCTTGCGCTCCATTGCATTTCTACAGACAAAAGGAATTCTCCGGTTGGAACAGTATTGAAGATTTATGATAAAAACATACTAAAGATTGATTCTATACTTCGTTTGACATGTTTCTACGAACTGTAATTTGAGTTTGTCTGAACTTTCGCCTGGACTTGCCCGCGCCTCATGAGTTTGGATTGTGAACTAAACTCGCAAACAAAAAGGAGGTATTTGGACATAAATGATGGACTATCGAATAAATCAAACATTTATTGTGGAACTGGGATTCCTGGGAGTGCATTCTGATGAAGATCATCAAAGGTAAGTGAATATTTATAATGCTATTTCTGGCTTCTGTTGACTCCACAACATGGCGGATATCTGTATGGCTTGGTTTTGTGTCTGAGCGCTGTACTCAGATTATTGCATGGTGTGCTTTTTCTGTAAACTTTTTTTGAAATCTGACACAGCGGTTGCATTAAGGAGAAGTGGATCTTAAATTCCATGCATAACAGTTGTATCTTTTAGCAATGTTTATTATGAGTATTTCTGTAAATTGATGTGGCTCTCTGCAAAATCACCGGATGTTTTGGAACTACTGAACATAACGCGCCAATGTAAACTGAGATTTTTGGATATAAATATGAACTTTACCGAACAAAACATACATGTATTGTGTAACATGAAGTCCTATGAGTGTCATCTGATGAAGATCAAAGGTTAGTGATTAATTTGATCTATTTCTGCTTTTTGTGACTCCTCTTTTTGGCTGGAAAAATGTCTGTGTTTTTCTGTGACTTGGCTCTGACCTAACATAATCGTTTGGTGTGCTTTCGTTGTGAAGCCTTTTTGAAATCGGACACTGTGGCTGGATTTACAACAAGTGTATCTTTAGAATGGTGTAAAATACTTGCATGTTTGATGAATTTTAATTATGGGATTTCTGTTGTTTTGAATTTGGCGCCCTGCAGTTTCACTGGCTGTTGACGAGGTGGCGTCCCACGCTAGTGTCCCACATACCCTAGTGAGGTTAACCCGGTAGCCAGCCGCACCAATGTGTCGGAGGAAACGCCGTACACCTGGCGACCGTGTCAGCATGTGCAGCGCCCGGCCCGCCACAGGAGTCGCTAGTGCACGATGGGACAAGGACATCCCTGGCGGCGAAACCCTCCCCTATCCCGGACGACGCTCGGCTAATTGTGCGCTGCCCCATGGGTCTCCCGGTCGCGGCCGGCTGCGACAGAGTTTGGATTCGAACCCAGAATCTCTAGTAGCACATCAGTGCCTTAGACCACCGTGCCACTCGGGAGGCATGACCACCACTTTACATGTTGCGTTTATATTTTTGTTCAGTATAAAAACTGCCAAATCAATCCTCAGTCTCCCACTGACTCGAGAGACATGCAAAGCTCTCATCATAACTTTCCAAAGGGCAGTCCAGCACCACCAGAACCAAGCCAAGGACAGATCTTTTCAATGGGAGGCAGTGTTTACTTTTGTGCCAGCTCTCCAAATGTAGATCATAGGTATCATCTATCACTCAGGCTGTACTCACCCAGTCATGTGTAATGTGCACCATTCAGGACTCTAACCTGTAGATTAACATTAGGGCAATTCCATGGTAACAGAATGATGCTGAGACAGATTTTACACCTTAATATGCATGCCAAAGAAAAACCATTGATTGCAAAGTTAAACAAACCATACAACTCTATGCACAAGGATGTTCAACAATTTCCACTAACAATGTTACAAAAACACATTTACTTGAAGAACAGTGCAGATGTGAAGTTTTGTAACATAATGATAGTTGAAAACTGTGACCAAGTTCTCCAAAAACTCTTAAAAATCTGCTCTGAATTATGATTCAAAAAAGTCAGTAGAAAGAATGGGGTGTCAACTATGATGACACTGAGCAACAAAAAAAAACAAACTCTTTGGTTATTGAACTACAGTAAGTGAAGTGGATTAACACCTGATAACAGAATGACATCATGGGTCCCTGATCTGTACAATACAGAAATGCATAATTATTAGGGATGTAACGATTCACCAATATGTATATTCAAATGTTTAAGATGAGTGCATCAGTCCTCGGACCCCAAATTGATCCAAATGTAGCATGCATCGGTCAAAAAACTGATTTAAAATGTTACAAATTAATGGTTCACACATTTCTTTTGCTCTGACCAACGCGAGATAGGTGACCAGTTTAAGAGTCTTATGGCTTGGGGGTAAAAACTGTTGAGAAGCCTTTTTGTCCTAGACTTGACACTCCGGTACCACTTGCCATGCAGTAGTAGAGAGAACAGTCTATGATTGGGGTGGCTGGGGGTCTTTGACAATTTCTAGGGCCTTCCTCTGACACCGCCTTGTGTAGAGGTCCTGGATGGCTGGCAGCTTAGCCCCAGTGATGTATTAAACGTTCGCTTTTTTTACATGGCACATAATGCACTTTAAATAAACAAATTAAAAAATATTAAATAAATTAAAAAGACAAAATATAAATATTGGAGAAAAAAAAAAATATATATATATATACACTGCTCAAAAAAATAAAGGGAACACTTAAACAACACAATGTAACTCCAAGTCAATCACACTTCTGTGAAATCAAACTGTCCACTTAGGAAGCAACACTGATTGACAATAAATTCCACATGCTGTTGTGCAAATGGAATAGACAAAAGGTGGAAATTATAGGCAATTAGCAAGACACCCCCCAAAAAGGAGTGATTCTGCAGGTGGTGACCACAGACCACTTCTCAGTTCCTATGCTTCCTGGCTGATGTTTTGGTCACTTTTGAATGCTGGCAGTGCTCTCACTCTAGTGGTAGCATGAGACGGAGTCTACAACCCACACAAGTGGCTCAGGTAGTGCAGTTCATCCAGGATGGCACATCAATGCGAGCTGTGGCAAAAAGGTTTGCTGTGTCTGTCAGCGTAGTGTCCAGAGCATGGAGGCGCTACCAGGAGACAGGCCAGTACATCAGGAGACGTGGAGGAGGCCGTAGGAGGGCAACAACCCAGCAGCAGGACCGCTACCTCCGCCTTTGTGCAAGGAGGTGCACTGCCAGAGCCCTGCAAAATGACCTCCAGCAGGCCACAAATGTGCATGTGTCTGCTCAAACGGTCAGAAACAGACTCCATGAGGGTGGTATGAGGGCCCGACGTCCACAGGTGGGGGTTGTGCTTACAGCCCAACACCGTGCAGGACGTTTGGCATTTGCCAGAGAACACCAAGATTGGCAAATTCGCCACTGGCGCCCTGTGCTCTTCACAGATGAAAGCAGGTTCACACTGAGCACATGAGCACATGTGACAGACGTGACAGAGTCTGGAGACGCCGTGGAGAACGTTCTGCTGCCTGCAACATCCTCCAGCATGACCGGTTTGGCGATGGGTCAGTCATGGTGTGGGGTGGCATTTCTTTGTGGGGCCGCACAGCCCTCCATGTGCTCGCCAGAGGTAGCCTGACTGCCAATAGGTACCGAGATGAGATCCTCAGACCCTTTGTGAGACCATATGCTGACACATGCACATTTGTGGCCTGCTGGAGGTCATTTTGCAGGGCTCTGGCAGTGCACCTCCTTGCACAAAGGCGGAGGTAGCGGTCCTGCTGCTGGGTTGTTGCCCTCCTACGGCCTCCTCCACGTCTCCTGATGTACTGGCCTGTCTCCTGGTAGCGCCTCCATGCTCTGGACACTACGCTGACAGACACAGCAAACCTTCTTGCCACAGCTCGCATTGATGTGCCATCCTGGATGAACTGCACTACCTGAGCCACTTGTGTGGGTTGTAGACTCCGTCTCATGCTACCACTAGAGTGAGAGCACCGCCAGCATTCAAAAGTGACCAAAACATCAGCCAGGAAGCATAGGAACTGAGAAGTGGTCTGTGGTCACCACCTGCAGAATCACTCCTTTTTGGGGGGTGTCTTGCTAATTGCCTATAATTTCCACCTTTTGCCTATTCCATTTGCACAACAGCATGTGAAATTTATTGTCAATCAGTGTTGCTTCCTAAGTGGACAGTTTGATTTCACAGAAGTGTGATTGACTTGGAGTTACATTGTGTTGTTTAAGTGTTCCCTTTATTTTTTTGAGCAGTGTATATAATATATATATATACACACACACACACAGTGGGGAGAACAAGTATTTGATACACTGCCGATTTTGCAGGTTTTCCTACTTACAAAGCATGTAGAGGTCTGTAATTTTTATCATAGGTACACTTCAACTGTTCTACGAACTTTACGGATACTATTTGGAATTTTTGTCAACCCTTGATGACATGCCTAAGGCTGTGGAATACTGAACATA
This sequence comes from Salvelinus namaycush, assembly GCF_016432855.1. Taxonomy (NCBI): domain Eukaryota; kingdom Metazoa; phylum Chordata; class Actinopteri; order Salmoniformes; family Salmonidae; genus Salvelinus; species Salvelinus namaycush. Next base: position 14,643,133 of record NC_052336.1, on the reverse strand, counting down.
ACGCGCCAAACAAATGGAGTTTTTTTTAATATAAAAATAATCTTTATCGAACAAAAGGAACATTTATTGTGTAACTGGGAGTCTTGTGAGTGCAAACATCTGAAGATCAAAGGTAAGCGAATAATTGTATTGCTTTTCTAGCTTTCGTGACCAATCTACATTGCTGCTAGCTGTTCGTAATGTTCTGTCTAGTGATCGATAAACTCAAACGCTTGGATTGCTTTCGCTGTAAAGCATATTTTCAAAATCTGACACGATAGGTTGATTAACAACAAGCTAAGCTGTGTTTTGGTATATTTCACTTGTGATTTCATGAAAATAAATATTTTTAGTAATTATTTTTTAATTTGGCGCTCTGCAATTCAGCGGTTGTTTACGAAAATGATCCCGTTGAAGGTAAAGGGATCCGTGCACCAAGAGGTTAACAAAGGTGTGAGTGATGACGAGGACAAGGCTGGAGATTACTCTGTCATGCTGATTGAGTTCGAATAACAGACTGGAAGCTTCAAAAGGAGGGTGGTGCTTGGAATCATTGTTCTTCCTCTGTCAACCATGGTTACCTGCAAGGAAACACGTGCCGTCATCATTGCTTTGCACAAAAAGGGCTTCACAGGCAAGGATATTGCTGCCAGTAAGATTGCACCTAAATCAACCATTTATCGGATCATCAAGAAACTTCAAGGAGAGCGGTTCAATTGTTGTGAAGAAGGCTTCCGAGCTCCCAAGAAAGTCCAGCAAGAGCCAAGACCGTCTCCTAAAGTTGATTCAGCTGCAGGATCGGGGCACCACCAGTACAGAGCTTGCTCAGGAATGGCAGCAGGCAGGTGTGAGTGCATCTGCATGCACAGTGAGGCGAAGACTTTTGGAGGATGGCCTGGTGTCAAGAAGGGCAGCAAAGATGCCACTTCTCTCCAGGAAAAACATCAGGGACAGACTGATATTCTGCAAAAGGAACAGGGATTGGACTGCTGAAAAGTCATTTTCTCTGATGAATCCCCTTTCCGATTGTTTGGGGCATCCGGAAAAAAGCTTGTCCAGAGAAGACAAGGTGAGCGCTACCATCAGTCCTGTGTCATGCCAACAGTAAAGCATCCTGAGACCATTCATGTGTGGGGGTGCTTCTCAGCCAAGGGAGTGGGCTCACTCACAATTTTGCCTAAGAACACAGCCATGAATAAAGAATGGTACCAACACATCCTCCGAGAACACCTTCTCCCAACCCCCCAGGAACAGTTTGGTGATGAACAATGCCTTTCCAGCATGATGGAGCACCTTGCCATAAGGCAAAAGTGATAACTAAGTGGCTCGGAGAACAAAACATCAATATTTTGGGTCCATGGCCAGGAAACTCCCCAGAACTTAATCCCATTGAGAACTTGTGGTCAATCCTCAAGAGGTGGGGGTAGACAAACAAAAACCCACAAATTCTGACAAACTCCAAGCATTGATTATGCAAGAATGGGCTGCCATCAGTCAGGATGTGGCCCAGAAGTTAATTGACAGCATGCTAGGGCGGATTGCAGAGGTCTTGAAAAAGAAGGGTCAACACTGCAAATATTGACTCTTTGCATCAACTTCATGTAATTGTCAATAAAAGTATTTGACACTTATGAAATGCTTGTAATAATACTTCAGTATTCCATAGTAACATCTGACTAAAATATCTAAAGACACTGAAGCAGCAAACTGTGTGAAAATTAATATTTGTGTAATTCTCAAAACTTTTGGCCACGACTGTAGACTTTGCCTTGTGCACAGGGGAATTGCCATGCTGAAAGAGGAAAGGGCCTTCCCCAACTGCTGCCACAAAGTTGGAAGCACGGAATTGTCTAGAAAGTCATTGTATGCAGTAGCGTTAAGATTTCCCTTCACTGGAACTAAGGGGCCTATTCTGAACCTGTTCTGTGAGCTTGTGTGGCCTACCACTTGGCGGCTGAGCCGTTGTTGCTTCAAAACATTTCCACTACACAATAACAGTAATTCACAGTTGACCGGGGCAGCTTTAGCAGGGCAGAAATTTGACAAACTGACTTGTTGGAAAGGTGGCATCCTATGACAGTGCCATGTTGAAAGCCACTGAGCTCTTCAGTAAGGCCATTCTACTGCCAATGTTTATCTATGGAGATTGCATGGCTGTGTGCTCGATTTTATACACCTGTCAGCAACGGGTGTGGCTGAAATAGCCGAATCCACTCATTTGAAGGGGTGTCCACATACACTATATATACAAAAGGATCTAGATACATAGACTCGTCTTGAGAGGGAAAGATGCACATCCCTAATAATTATGGATATGTGATGTATTCATTGCGATGTATCTTGAACAGGTACACAAAAAGGTATAAAAATGCAATATCCTCATTTGCATGTTTGGGTATTATTTTACACATTAGAATAATAGCCAATACGCTCCCCCCAAACAAGACCACATTTGGTTGGTACGGACCAGACCAAATCTGAACCAATCATATAAGTCTCTCAAGTTTGGACATCATAGTAGAGCACAGTAAAGTAGCGTTCAGTACATTATACTGTACTCTAGTTTGCTTTAATCTCTGTACAGTGCTGTTTTGTATTGATATAGACGTGACTTTTCTTTACTGTACTGCAATGTGCTGTCTAAACTTGTGAAACGTCTAAAATTCAACTACTTTTCAACGTTCATGCACGTCCGGTGCTCAGTGGTTGAGGACGCTGGTTACAGTAAATGGAAACAGAGGGGGCTTATTAGGTAGGTGTCAGTAAGAGCCAGGAGAGATGACATTAACTGGAGAGAGAGTGAAAGAGAGAGGGGTTGTCTAGACTTTTCACAATTATGAGCTGAACATAACAGTATGTCAGTGGAAGGAAGGACAGTAGCAGGTGAACCAACTGTGGTTTGTGACTACTATCATTTCCCATTTTATCCAATTCAATTGCAGTCGTTCTGTTATTGATTTTTCAGCCATTCTGTTACAGATTTTGTAACATAATGACATTTTAAATACGTGTGTTTTTTTGTAAAAGAATGACAAGTCACTAGGCAATATTTCTTAAACTTACAGAAGGCAAATAATTTCAGCAAAATTAAATACAAAAAGTTGATATTAGTTGGCAAGGGTCTTAACTTCAACAATATTGTGTTTTAATGTTATTCTAATAGCTTTTAAGACTTCTGGAAGACGTCCGGGTTAGGGGAGGGTTTGGCCTGGGTAGGCCATCATTGTCAATAAGAATTTGTTCTTAACTGACTTGCCTAGTTAAATAAAGGTAATTTTTAAAATAAAAAAACATGTTTTCTAAGACACCATTGTTTGACCTGAAATCAAAGGCTTTGCTTATTCCTAAATTTAGGATGGAAAATTGTTTTTAAAAAGCTATATGCCTTAATTAAAAATATATAGACTCAACCTTCATTTGATGTGCTCCTATGAACTTCACATGTTGGTGCTCATGGGTCCTATAACATGGAAATGGCCATTACAAAATCTTCCATGGTATTTCAAAATTCTACTACATTAGTTTGTCATCTCATAAAGGGAGTTCCAACACTTCCCCTGTAATAAAACAGGAAAAAGCAAAACAATTATTTCCATGTTTTAAATGTATTTGGCCTATTCCATAACAATTTCTGATGTTGACCATAAAACATCAAGTCAATGTATTGACATCCCACGTATGGATCCATGTCATCCGTAGCCACATTCCTTCCCACTGGTTCAGGGGTAGCACTGGGGGACACTGGCTTTACAGCAGATTACTGTGCAGAGAATCAAGAAATATACTGTAGCGTATTTTCCGATGATTAACATAAGCCTATGTTAATGGTTGCATTTTGCAATTTATGACTAGGCTATGGTTACATGTTACCTCAACAAAACAAAGGAGATGATTGCTGACTTCAGGAAACAGCAGAGGGAGCACCCCCCTATCCACATCGACGGGACAGTAGTGGAGAGGGTAGTAAGTTTTAAGTTCCTCGGTGTACACATCACGGACAAACTGAAATGTTCCACCCACACAGACAGCGTGGTGAAGAAGGCGCAGCAGCGCCTCTTCAACCTCAGGAGGCTGAAGAAATTCAGCTTGTCACCAAAAGCACTCACAAACTTCTACAGATGCACAATCGAGAGCATCCTGTCGGGCTGTATCACCGCCTGGTACGACAACTGCTCCGCCCACAACCGTAAGGCTCTCCAGAGGGTAGTGAGGTCTGCACAACGCATCACCGGTGGCAAACTACCTGCCCTCCAGGACACCTACACCACCCGATGTCACAGGAAGGCCATAAAGATCATCAAGGACAACAACCACCCGAGCCACTGCCTGTTCACCCCGCTATCATCCAGAAGGCGAGGTCAGTACAGGTGCATCAAAGCAGGGGCCGAGAGACTGAAAAACAGCTTCTATCTCAAGGCCATCAGACTGTTAAACAGCCACCACTAACATTTAGTGGCTGCTGCCAACCTACTGACTCAACTCCAGCCACTTTAATAATGGGAATTGATGGAAATTTATGTAAAAATGTATCACTAGCCACTTTAAACAATGCCACTTAATATAATGTTTACATACCCTACATTACGTATCTCATATGTATATACTGTACTCTATACCACCTACTGCATCTTGCCATCTTTATGTAATACATGTATCACTAGCCACTTTAAACAATGCCACTTAATATAATGTCTACATACCCGACATTACTCATCTCATATGTATATACTGTACTCGATACCATCTACTGCATCTTGCCTATGCCGTTCTGTACCATCACTCATTCATATATCTTTATGTACATATTCTTTATCCCTTTACACTTGTGTGTATAAGGTAGTAGTTGTGGAATTGTTAGGTTAGATTACTCGTTGGTTATTACTGCATTGTCGGAACTAGAAGCACAAGCATTTCGCTACACTCGCATTAACATCTGCTAACCATGTGTATGTGACAAATAAAATTTGATTTGAAGTGGTTCTATATTTTTCATATGATGCCCATTATATTAGAAATGTTTTAAAATAAAGTGCCAGTCATGACTTTCCCAATGTTGTAATTTGACAGACAAACAGTCTGTGTGCTTCAGTTCCTGACATGCCACTATATATAATCTAAAACTATTTACACAATATTGCAACCAAGACAAATCACAAGTCGGTTCTGAATGATTATGTACCACATAATACGGTGATATAAAGTTAGACAATTAACATTTAAGTATGATTATCTGAAACATCAGTCAACAACAGTTCAAATGCAAAAAGCAAACCACATCTATTAACATATTATGGTTCCTGATGATACTTCATAATTAATGTAGGGAGTTTCTATATGAAACCAAAGTATAAGACAACAGGTGAAACGTGCATAAAAGTAAAATCACCATATTATGCAGTGTGCAAATTGAGCATATAATTCTGGAAACTGACTGAGGAATGAGTGCAACAATCTTTACCTACAGATATGTGAAGAGATTCATGTTGAATGTAGGCTTATAATATTTTGCAGGTTTGTAATGATACAACATGCAGGTCATTATTATTGCTGAAGATATGCTAAGGTGCAGGGCAGGCTGTGCTATTATTACCATAGTCATTTATACCGCCATGGATTTAAAATACATGTCGAGACATGCAAAAAAAAATAATGATTGTGGTTTTCAACCCAGTTAGCCAGTTGTGCACGCCTGCACTTTCTCCCATAAACTAACTTCGTTATAACGCGGGCAAGCGTACTAGCTACATACTATTGTTTTCCCGAAATTACGCAAATTGGCTAGAGTGCGTGCACTAATGAGGATACGGAAACCTTGCACAAGTCCAGCCCATATATACCTTAGTGGCCCAGCTCGCTAATGTTAGTTACCAACCGCGAGGTTTCTTGCAGCACCCGGGTTGTTAATAATCACCCATTTTGACCGTTTTAGTCGAAACCTGTCCACCACAACGAAAAAGGCAGCGATAACTTATTGCTAATGTCATGAAGATGTGTCCGACAATTTATAGTAAACAATATTAGCTCTTGGTACCAGGAAAATCACGAAAAACTGTAAAAATTGTCATATTGTCAACGCCAATCACAAAGGTTGACATGTTTACGTTTATGAAAATGGGCGAAGGAGGCAACACACTCAGTAGCTGCAAGTTAGTAATGAGCTGGCTAATTAAATATCTGGGCTAGCTAGCTAGATGTAGCCACACTATAATGGCAAAACATATGGAGCTGGCTCAACTAATGTTTGTTAACTAAGCTAGCTATCTGGCTAGCAATCAAAGTAGCACAATGCTAGCTAATGGTCCTCTTACCAGATGGAATTCTTTATTTTGAGCTGCAACGCACTGGCCTCAGTCCCTTGCAGTCCAGGAACTAGGGATGGTAAGGTGCTTATTCCAGAGCCCAGCTTCGGGTGCTGATCATGTTGTTGTTGATCCTCAGTCATCACGATGAGATTCAGGATGGGAGGAAGGGGATCTTTAACATGCAGGCCTCAACCTGGACCTCGAGAAAGCAGTTATTTTCCTACTGTACATTACGGACCCACCCGTTCTCATTTGCGATATACGTGGCCTCAGTTCGAAGGTAGAAACTGTGCCGGGAAAACATGGTTGGACAGTTAATTTCGAACACCATGCACAGACATGTATTTATAAAAAAAAAAAAAAAAAAAAAGTACAGAGGAATACAAAATGCACGCTTTCACCAGGATTCTGTCGCAGCCTTTTGGGACGACCCGTGCGTTTGCAAACACTAGTGGTGGAAGTGTTTGTGATGCTAACTAGTATTCTGCTAGCAGCACGAACAGTGACGTCACTTTGTATGTTAATGAGGAAACCTTCTAAATAAAAGCCCGCATTTCAAAACTTTGCAATGTGGATAACTTATTCAAAAGATGTTTACGCTGAAAACATTTTTGTTGTCTCTACTAACCAAATATGTGTCGTTTTGGAGGGGGACTGTGTCGCACGGCCTACTCTGCTGGCTTTTCACGCCGTCTCCTCCATAGCAATATACTGTAATAGATTGTACATAGGAAACATATTGGCTTGTAGAGAGAAAACTTTTCTATCTGTCTCAGCTAAAGTGGGATGGGAAATACTCAGTAGGGTCTCTATTAACCAAATATGGTTAGTTTTGGAGTGGGACTGTGTTGTACATACACAGGAAGTAGGGGTGCTGCAGCACCCACTGAAAAATTGGAATACTATTTAATTACAATTTTAAAATCACAAAAAGTAGTGCACTGGTCCTTTACTATTAGTATTAGGGAACAATGAAGCCTTGATTATATATATTTTTTTCCACAAACGTTTTTTTCCTGTCCTTGTTCTCTCTCTCTACAAGCCAATATGTATCCCATGAACAGTCTATTACAGTATATTGCATTGGGGGCTATGTAGGAGTGGAGTGAAAAGCCTGCAGCAGGCCGTGCGACACAGTCCCCCTCCAAAATTACACCCTACTGAGTATTTCCAACCCCACTTTAGCTGAGACAGGTATAAAAGATCTCTCTACAAGCCAATAAGTATCCCACCGTGTATTGAGTTGCAGTGAAAGGAGTGGGTGAAGTAAGGTGTCACCATTTCTTTAAATATAGCCAAAAGAATAGCTTTCAACATACCAGTACTTGTACAAACGTTCAAAATAAATGCTGGTATAAATACAAAATACGTTAAAAAAAATCTATATTCACAGTTTAGCATGTCTTTGCAGGGGAACTCTTATTTTGAAGAAAAGAATGCGCGATCGTTCTGCCAGCATAATATCCAACTGCTAGGAGAACGGTAATGTAATGCTGCTGCTCCTGCTGCTGTCAAGCGCCCCCGCGTACACTAGTGAAGAATTACGTGCTTTTTTAAAACTTTTTTTTTTTTTTTTACACAGCGGTGGTGAGCAGCCAAGTACTGTGTGCCTAATGGCAACATTTGGCTTAAATGCCCACAGTAAAAATGCTTTATAAAAATGTATGAATGAGCAGTACTATGGACGTGGTCTTCAATAATCCAATGAGTTTGTAAGATAACAGTTAGACATTTCTATTTCATTTAAATGCAATTATTTACAATCAATGGTAAACACATGAATATGTCAATGGCATTATGCTCCATGTGTAGACATGTAGCGAATATGTTAGCCTTAGTAAAGACTGTCCCCCTACACATTTGCACATTTCAGCTTTTCACATTTTATGTTTAGCAAACAACTCAAATGAATGTGTTCATTAGTCCACAATGGGCCCTAACATCATATTTTTGCTAAATGTCTCAAAGTCAAGATTGTGGAAAACAGCGACACAGCAAAAGTGCGTGTTCCTCCGCCTTTGGTTGCACAACAGAAAAAAACATTTAGCCACGACTTGTTGCTATGCAACCGCAACGCCACCCGCCAGATTCAGCACAACAAAATGTCTGAAAGAAGAATCCATGACGTGAGTCAATGTATTGTTTCAAACAACTAGCTACAGTATTATACTGCTAAAAAAACGTTAACATACCCATTCACAAGTTAAATACAAGAATAACTAACTAGCTATAGCCACCTTTATGTGTCCTAGCTATATCGCTGTTTAAGATCTAAATTAGCTAACTGCTAGCTAGATAGTTAGCATGCTAGCTAAAACTATATTATACGCAGCCTGACTTTCAACGAAAGCGTTGTTCCTTTGAAATGTTATATGCCTGTTGACTAAAATAACCAACAACTACTATATTTGTAATTAGCTACCTAACTTACTACATTTGTTTATTTAGACCAAAAGATCCATGTCATCCAAGGCAGAAAGGTCTCAAGGAGGAAAATCTGTGAGACGTCCAGCCTCTGTCCCCTCAAAGAAACCATCCACGATAGACCTACTTGCTAAAGAGGAGGAATACAAGTAAGGTTCCTTGCCCAAACATCTGTACCCATTGCCAAACACCTATTGAGTCAATGTAGACTGTATCATATGAGATGCTGTAACCAGATGGCTATAGCAATAAAATAAATAATATTTCTCCCATTCCAGACGTATAAATGCAGAGCTGGAGGCAAAAACAGCCGAACTAGTAAGGCAAGCAGAACAGGTTATGGTAAGTGGTTTAAGCTAGCTACCTGACCAATTGACACTCTTCAAAACAACATAAAACATTCATTTTTAGACATATTTGTTTTATTTAAACATTCTATTTTTTCAGAGTGACCAAAATGAAGTCTTGTCAAAGCCAATCTCTTTCCACCTTGATGTTGACATTGAGGAGGAGGATTTCAAGTAATAAAATATTGCATTGCTTTAAACGTATAGCATTTCAGTGTAGTAGACTGGATAAGAATATATGAGAACAGCCTATAATACAAATGTATTTGTCTTTAGGAATGTGAACATGCTGGAATCTTCAGTTATGAAGCCCACTACTAAGGTGCAGTATTCAATTCAGTTTGATAGGTAAAATGTAACATCTCAGAGACGCAAAGGTAATGCAATCAGTTAGTAAAACTGGGGAGGAATCTCAATTTCATTTCCTTGATTCCTCCGTCCTCTCCCCTCACCGCCTTTTCAAAACCCATTGAATGAGAAGGTCAGAGGGGAGGGACCTCTGACCTTCTCATCCAATGGGTCTTGAGAAGAAGGCGAGGAATCAAGGAAATGCAATTGAAATTCTCCCTAAATCATATTTTCATTGCTCAGGTAATGCCAAAGAAAAGGGTCACATCAAAATCCAATTCACAAAACAGACCTGGAAACGAGAGAAAAGCACAGTAAGAATGTTATCCTTATCACAAACGTTCACACAAATATCTATTGGAAACATTAGAAGATTGTGAAAGGTTATGGCTTAATGAGTGTCCAGCATTGTGGATATCAGTTCCTTATGTTTGACTTTTTCAATTTTTTGTTTGAGTTGTATTTTGTTTATTTGTTATTTTATTTCAGAACAACAAAGGCAGCTGCAATTGAGGATGTTGCGGTTCTTGAAGATTTTGTGGATTTTTCCTTGGCTAAAACAATACGTAACATTGAGGGGAAGCTGGATGATGGAGATACTCATGACAATCTTATGGAAGATATCATGCCCAGTGTTGGGGATGAGATGGGATCAGGTGAATTCTGATTTCATTTATTACACTTTCTGTGTCTTTCTCACACATTCACATCTAGAGCACAAGAATGGATCTTTGCAAAAACATAACAAAGTTATTTATCAGAGTTCCAGAATATCAATTGTTTCAGCCTTCTTAGTTTGAGCTTCTCGCATATCCTTAAAATGATATCATCTCGGATATCCTAAAAATTATATAATTCTTTATGTAACTATAGTATAATATTTTTTGTGTGTGCTCTGTTTTAGATGCTCAAATCCGTTTTCTCAAAGCAAAACTTTGTGTAATGCAAGAAGAATTTAACCGGCTATCATATGAGTGCAACAAAAAGGTAATGATAGAAATATGAGAGATGGAAATTAGCTATATTTTTGAGTAAAATGTAACATTGAAACAAGTATAAAACATTTATTTGTTCTAGGATGATGCAAACAGTAGTTTAAGCACCAACATAAAGGAGGTGGAGGAGGATCGAGCTAGACTACAGAAGACCACAAACATTCAGCAAACCCAGATAGAGAAACACAGAGCTTTAGCGGAGGAGTCAAACAGAAAAGGTGATGGGCTCCAGCAACAAGTAACTGCTCTACAGAAGGTGGGTGTCAAGGATAAAAGTTATTACATTGATTCTCTTTCTAGTTAGTCATTTTGGTAATATTAAACAGCACATATTGTAACCATGAAAGTCCATGAACAGTGACTGAGAGAAACCTAGACGTGTGTAGACAGCAGTTGAGATAGCTGTTAATGTCTTATTGCTGAATGGGGAGGGGGACGTTATACAGCTTAGACAAGGTTGTTAATGAAGGATGAAATCAACCCCTCAGCAGGGGAATGTCTGGCATGGTCTCATTAACATGATCAGCCTGTAAGGTGAACCTCTCCTGCAGCTGGCGATAGTGCGGCGCTCATGTGACAGATATCTTTGGAATTCAGAGAAATCCCACAGCGACATTTCCCTCGCCTTGACTAGGGGTGGAGTAAAACATGGTTGTATAATATTTCCCACTGGGAGGGATCACAACAGAGACATACACTGAATGTACAAAACATTAGGAACACCTTCCTAATATTGAGTTGCACCCCCTTTTGCCATCAGAATCGCCTCAACTCGTCAGGGCATGGACTCTACAAGGTGTCGAAAGCGTTCCACAGGGATGCTGGCCCATGTTGATTCCAATGCTTCCCACAGTTGTGTCAAGGTGGCTGGATATACATTGGCTAGTGGACCATTTCACCTGGATTCACCTGGTATTTTTGTGTTGTATTTATTATGAATCCACATTAGCTGTTGCCAAGGCAGCAGCTACTATTCCTGGGGTCCAAACACACCAAAGCACCTACATTACATATAAAACAAAATATAAAACAGTGAACTATGTTTGTACTGAATGTGCTAAAGATAAAACAGTACATCATATAACATCCCTAGACCACCACATATCCACAACACAAAATGTTCAATACCACCATACAACAATATCACAATGTGTGCGTTGCATGTGTCTGTACCTTTGTGTGTCTCTTCACAGTCCCCGTTGCTCCATAAGGTGTATTTTGACATGCTTTTTAAATCTGATTCTACTGTTTGCATCAGTTATCTGATGTGGAATTGAGTTCCATGTAGTCATGGCTCTATGTAGTACTGTGCACCTCCCATAGTCTGTTCTGGACTTGGGGACAGTGAAGAGACCTCTGGTGGCATGAGTGTCTGAGCTGTGTGCTAGTATTTTAAACGGACAGCTTGGTACATTGAGGTTGTCAAAACCTCTTACAAAAACAACTAATGATGAAGTCAATCTCTCTTCCACTTTGAGCCATGAGAGATTGACATGCATGTCATTAATGATTGCTTTCCGTGTACTTTTAAGGACCAGCCGTGCTGTCCTGTTCTGAGCCAACTACAATATTCCCAAGTCCCTCTTTGTGCCCCCCCCCCCCATCTTAGCTACTGTTGTATCAATATGTTTTGACCATGACAGTTTAGTCACCTCAACTTGCTCAATTTCCACATTATTCATTCGGAGACGTTGAGGTTTAGGGTTTAGTGAATGATTTGTCCCAAATACAATGTTTTGGAAATATTTAGGACTAGCTTATTCCTTGTTACCCATTCTGAAACTAACTGCAGCTCTTTAAGTGTTGCAGACATTTCAGTCGCTGTAGTAGCTGACGTGTATAGTGTTGAGTCATCCGCATACTTAGACACACTGGCCTTACTCAAAGCCAGTGGCATGTCGTTAGTAAAGTTTGAAAAAAAGCAAGGGACCTGGTCAGTGTCATGGAAAGAGCAGGCGTTCCAAAATGTTTTGTACACTTCGTGTATGTCCACTCACAAAGAAAAGAAGAATGAATGGTTGATGGCTTCCTATTGCTTAGTCACAACAATTATCGGTTTAAATTAACTATTAGCATTTCATTTCTGAAATATAAAGTTAATAAGTAACTGTGATGACAGTCCGTTTTTGTAGATATCTAACCAAATATTACCATTATCATTACAGTGCTTTTGAAAATGTGTGTTGGTGCGCTATAAAAACATTACACAAAATGCTTTTACTGAATTAGCTTGTCCCCCTCTGTGTGTTTAACAAAGGAAATCGAGGGTTTGAAGAGAGCACAAAAACAGGCAGCAACCAATCACAGTGCCATAGAGGTAAGACTGAACAGAGCCTTGGAGGAAGTTGAGAGGTCCAAGACACAACTGACCAAGATCAAGCAGATGAGCAAGGTATATTAAACCACACCACCAGTGCATTTAGTGATCACATCAATCATAATTTACACTGTAAATTGTATTGATAGATAGTACCATGCTATTAGTATAGTTCAGAGTTTGGTATTCAAATTTGGCTTCTGTCACTTGTTGCATAACCCAGGTTAAATAGTTTTATGTTTATCCTTTCCAAAAGGACACAGCAGACCAGGAGCATAAAAAAATAGAAACATTTAAAGCTGAAAACAAGAAGCTGGAAAAGCAAAAAGCTGAACTGATAGTGGGTTTTAAAAAACAGCTCAAATTGATTGATATACTGAAAAGGCAAAAAGTAAGTCTTCATATTAAATGCAAGTGATTAATACAAGGCAGTATCATTATTGATATTTCTCATTATCAAACTGACATATTTTTCCTCTTGCTTGAGCAGATGCATTTTGAAGCTGCCAAGATGTTGTCATTTACAGAAGAGGAATTCATGAAAGCTCTTGACTGGGGGAAATCATAAAGCAATACTGAAAAATGTATGTAATACAATCGTGCTTGCCTTGAATGTATTCTTATGGTTAGCTACAACATTAATTATGTGGCCTTTGACATTGTGTGGAAGTTATGTGTATGTATGCATTGCTCATTTATACAGAATATATTTGTAATGCAGTTGGATTTTAAAAGTTTAACATTTTATTACAATAATGGGTTAAATCAATTTAAACTGTAGTTGCATCATTACCTAATAAAGGAAATTGTGTTTTTTTTAAATTACCAAATGACTTCAACTGAAAATTGCTGCACCTCCATGATAGGATTTATGGTGTTGTGATATGCAGCTAGTGGGATACAAATTAGTCATTGCAACTTAATACATTTGAGTACACCATCGCCATAAGAAATCCACCATTTGATACACCAGACAGCATCTACCCAATAATGCCATCTAGTGGTGTAGTATAGAAAGTGGTTATTCATCATCTCCCCAGCCCTCTTCATCAAAGATGTCAGCCTGGCGCTTTTGGAAATTGCTTCTGAAGTCCTCATCAAAGTGTTCAAGGTCATCTTCCCAGAATATGCCCTTAACATTTGAGAATAACAGTCAGTTTCAAAAGTGGAATCTTGCTGGAGCAACATTGCATCAAAAGTTGTTTTTTTTTAAGATTTTGGACCAGAGTTTACCAGAGTTGAAAGAAAACACTTGCAGTAGAACTAAAAACTAAGACAACCTCCTCTCCTTTACCTTAGGTAGATAGCCCAGTAGTTTTGTGGCATGGAGTTTGAGAAGTCTACCTTTCCTCCTCAATGATCTGTCGACGCAATGTCTCCCTCTTCTGTTCCATTGCTCTTTCTTCAGCCTCATGTTCCTTGGGAAGAGAGATCAAACTTTACATTCAACAAATGTTCCTTAAGGTACCTACCTCTGAGGCAGACAAAACAGTGTTAAACAGAAAAGCTTCAGTTACAATAACACCACTTTGATGTTGATAAAGAGTGCACAAGTGTGTTCATGATTAGAGCAATATACTGTACCTTGTCAGCCAGGTACTGCTGGCTCCTGTCCTCCAGCAGTTTCTCCACAGCCCTCTTGTGCTCAAGCTGCTTCATGCGAAGTTTCTGCGCATTCATCTGCTCTATGCGGTCGTCCTCAGCAAACTTGGCCATCATCATCTGCCTGAAGGCCTCCTCCTCCACCTTCTCAGCCTGCCTCCGCATTTCCTTGAAGGCTATTTGCTCTTGGCAGGTCTGCTGCAACTCCAGCCTCTGTCTGATTCTCTTCTCCATATCTTCCTGTTAACCTGTTTAAAAAGGGTTGAATCCTCTAAAGGCGGTTTGGAAATTTAGGAAATTATAAAATGTGAATATGCTTGCTTACGATTTGTTTCTGCCTTGCAGCCTCGGCTTGCTCCTTCTGACAAAGCTCTCCACGAACACGCTCAATCTCGTCACGCTGCTGCCTCTCCATTTCAATCTTCTCAGTGAGCTAGAAGACATTCCTCAACAGCCATCAATATTGTTGTAATAATTTCTCACTTTGTACACAAAAAAAGACTAGAACATATTCTTAAATATGAACATAGCCAAGTGTTTTGCAAATTAAGTGACTTTTCTCCCTCTTACCATCTGGTGAAGGTGTTCTTTTGCCTGCCCTCGTTCTGACTTTCTCCATTCTGCTCTTCTCCTTAGCTGCTGGTAACCGGCAAATTTCAGGATGCGTCTGCTCTTAGCCTCCATCTTCTCCCGCTCCATCAGTCTCCACTCAGTCTGCTGGCTCTTGAACTCCTATGTACCTTTGAGTGGCTGTTATCTTCTCCTGTCTTAACTGCCTCTCCCTGCAAATAAGGTAATTTGATTTCATTATATACTGATCACTTGATCAAGCAGGAAACTTAAGACAAATTGTGAAAACAGACTGCCACTCCACTCACATTTGATCCTCCTCATAGATCTGCCTGATGATTTCGTCAACCATGAGTTTCTCCTTGAGGAACTCCTCATAAGCCTCCTGTCTCTTGTGCTCTTTCTCCTCCAGCTGCTGTTCCAGCTCCTGCTGGTACTGCACCACCTCCTCGTAGCGCTTATGGTCTTGCTTCTCCTGCTCCACAGAGGCCCGCTCATGGTCGCTCTTCATCTTACGAGCAATATCAGCCTCCAGACGCTAATGTCAGAGAAAAATATGTATTCACAAAAAGCACAACCAACAAGTGTTTTGGTTCAAGTCTCAGATGTCCCTTCTAGCCCGGGAAAGCCTGGCTTACTTAGCACTAACAGCTAGGTCAGGGGTTTTCAAAGTGGGGTCATTTTAATAAATATTACTAGCACCCACAGAATCAACCAATTTTAGACAAGGGATCTGTGTAAGTTGAGGGTGCAATATAATATAATATCATGAATCGCTATTGATGTTCTTAATAAATCCTCTACGGGATCGTTGTCCCTATACTGGGACAGTTGAGCTAACGTGCGCTAATGTGATTAGCATGACGTTGTAAATTACAGAAAACTTTCCAGGACATAAACATGTCTTATATGGGCAGAAAGCTTAAATTCTTGTTAATCTAACTGCATTGTCCAATTTACAGTAGCCATTACAGTGAAAAAATACCATGCTATTTGAGGAGTGCACAACAACTTATCACGGCAAATGGTTTGATACATTCACATCTGAAAGGTAAATAATGTACTTACATTCAGTCTTGCTCTGATTTGTCATCCTGAAGGTCTCAGATCAAATGTATCATGGTTTTGATAATAAAATACATTTTTATATTCAAATGTAGGAACTGGGTTCTACTGTTTGAAGTTTGAACCCCTGCTGTCTCTGGCTCCACCCACCCCGCCCGGCCATCTAGATGTGTGAAAGTTAGTGTATAAGCTAATGATCCATCATGTATGACATTTCTGGGAGTGTGTAAACTTAAATGTTGTATGTTCTCTATAGTTATGTAGTTGAAATGTATCAATTGACCAATTCGGCACATTTGGGCAGACTTGATACAAAATACTGTGCAGTATTGCAATGCTACACTGGATCAATCTGAAACTTTGCACACACACACTGCTGCCATCTAGTGGCCAAATTCTAAATTCCATCAGCGCATGTTTTTTGTTTGTATTATCTTTTACCAGATCGAATGTGTTTTATTCTCCTACATTAATTTCACATTTCCACAAACTTCAAAGTGTTAACTTTTCAAATGGTATCAATAATATGCATATCCTTGCTTCAGGTCCTGAGCTACAGGCAGTTAGATTTGGGTATGTCATTTTTGGCGAAAATTGAAAAAGGTCAGATCCTTAACCAGATGCACGTGTGCCTGGGAGGCACAGGGATATAGTATCCACAGTGCTCCATCAATGATCAATTTGTTCAACTGGATTCTTCTTGCATTCCTCAAATGTTGTTTTGAACATAATGCACTGTAATTTAAGCTTTACAACTGAAATATTCTCTCTGCCTCAAGGCAAAATGTGTAGAATTGCAGGAAATTTACTCTAAAATGGCAACATTTTATCTGATGCCAAAAGAGTCTTAAATGTTATTTCCCAGTGACCGAGACTTGTGCATTGCAGTTATAGTAAAACTGCTTGTATCCTGTTTGTTTTTTTAATCGCACTGTAAAGTAGGAGTTGTGTTCTGATATTCTGAGGAGGCTATCACAAAAGTGGTCCCCGACGCAAACAAGTTTGAAGTTTGGGAACCTTAGAGCTAGCTAGGTAAATTAACTAAAGTTAGCTAACGTCGTTAACCATCGAATAGCTAGAACATTTTCATGGAAAACATAATCGACAACCAAGTTATTTACCATCATTGCGTGGAGCTGTTGCAAGCCTCTCGTTGATTTGTATGTTTCACCAGTCAAAAAATTAATAATCACTTTGCTCCATTTGTTTTGCTTCCAGTCGTCTTGGTAACTTTGTGCCTAACAATAAACTTGAACGTAATTGGTTAAAAAGTCTGCTTGGTCCTCCTGTCTTCCCTAACGTTACAGGTACTGTGCAGAATCAGTTAAATTATTGACACAATAGTTAATCACAAACATCAGACAACATATCACCCACCTATCCATCCACACACAAGTCCCAATTCTCTCCCATGCTATGACACCCCCTCCAAACTATCTAAATACAATATAGTTTGTACAATGGATATCTATGTATTTTGTAGTTTAATTTAAAAAAGGACAATAATAGGATTACCCCGGTCTAATTAACTCTGAATACTTTTCTAAAATAATTTGTCCAATTGGCAGGTCCTTAAGGGTGGGCCTGATATTACTTGATTTCAGATTACTGGTATATAAAAAAAGTTATAATTTGATCGATGCTGGGGACAGAGTTATTGTCAGTAAAGCTGTCAAAGTATTATATTACAATCCCTTAAAGTATTCACACTCCTTGAATTACTCAATTTTGTTGTACAGCCTAAATGTAATATAGATTACATTTCGATTTTTTTGTCACTGGCCTACACACATAAAAGTTGAATTGTTTTTCGAAATGTTTACAAATTAATGAAAAATTAAAAACTGAAATGTCTTGAGTCAATAAGTATTCAAATCCTTTGTTATGGCAAGACAAAACAAGTTCAGGAGTAAAAATATGCTTAACAAGTCACAAATTGCATGGACTCACTCTGTTTGCCATAATAATGTTTAAACATGATTTTTTTAAATCACTACCATATCTCTGTAGCCCACACATCCAATTATCAGCAAGCCCCGAGAAAACTGAGGATGGATCAGCAACATTGTAGTTACTCCACAATACTAACCTAATTGACATGCATCCTGTTTGCAACAAGGCACTAAAGTAATAGAACAAAAAATGTGGTAAAGCAATTAACTTTCCTTCTCAATGCAAAGTGTTATGTTTCGGGCAAATCCAATACAACACTTTACTGAGTACCACTCTCCATATTTTCAAGAACAGTGGTGGCTGTATCATGATATGGGTATGCTTGTAATTGTTAAGGACTGGGGAGTTTTTCAAGATAGAAAAGGAATGGAGCTAAGCACGGACAAAATTCTAGAGGAAAACCTGCTTCAGTCTGCTTTCCACCAGACACTGGAAGATTAATTCACCTTTCAGCAGGACAATAATATTAAACACAAAGCCAGATTTACACTGGAGTGAATGTTCCTGAGTGGCTGAGTTAACAGTTTTGACATAAATCTACTTGAAAATCTATGGCAAGACCTGAAATTGGTTGTCTAGCAATGATCAACAACCAATTTGACAGAGCTTGAAGAATTTAGAAAATAAAATGGGCAAATGTTGCACAATCCAGGTGAGGAAAGCTCTTAAGAGACTTACCCGGAAAGACAGCTGTAATCACTGCCAAATGTGCTTCTACAAAGTATTGACTCAGGGGTGTGAATTAGATATCTGTATTTCATTTAATACATTTACAAAAAATTCAAAAAATGTTTTCACTGTCATTATGGGGTATTGTGTGTAGATGAGTGAGAATATTGTTTTTAATCCATTTTGAATTCAGGCTGTAAAATAAAACAAATGAGGAATACATCAAGGGGTATACTTTCTGAAGGTATATGTCCTTGAAGCCTGAAAAATTATGGGGTCATGATATCACTTGATTTCAGGTGATCCAAAGGCCATTTAAAAAAAAATCCTTTTCACAATGATGCAGGGACCATAAAACAAACTCAGAAGCCTGTAATTTTCTTTTTATCTTGCCTTTACAGAAAGGTTATTCAACTCTTACTCTGAGGTCCGGAGCCTGCTGGTTTTCTGTTCTGATAATTAATTGCTCCCAGGTCTAAATCAGTCCCTGATTAGAGGGGAACAATGAAAAAATGCAGTGGTACTGGCATCAACATCCAGAATTGACTTTGAAGGTTTTACAGGATTTGCATATGCATAGCAGTCAAAAGGGAGACAATCTTTGAGTTTCACTTTTCAAAGTCTCTTGCTCCTTGGTTGAAACTGTCATATACTGTCAGCCATTCTATAAAGCTTGTTCCCATTGAGCATCATTAGCTGACATTTGGAACACTTGCAAACAAATACAGATAGAAATTACTGGGGGTGGGGGCTGTGCATACGTGAGGTGTTCTCACTTCACAAGGTGGCATTGCTCCTCGAGGTGCCCTGAAATTTGACAGAAGTGTGCCTCCCTCTGAGACCTCATCCATAAATCTTCAAAACGACTTAGCCTGAGGTGACAACGGAGTATTGTTTTTGGGCCTACTGTGCCCCGTCAGTAAAGGAGATGCTGAAATAATATCTGAACGAATTTAGTCTCTGCTCTCATTTTGTTTTTGTTAAATTTCCCTCAAGAAAGTAAATAAAGATTGAACAGTGACATACAGTCTGGAGGATCCCACAAAGGAAACAGATAAATCTAGGTTTTAGTTTACTACTACTGTAGTGGTGTACCCTTTCTGCACTGTCATGTCCTCCAATACTGGTACAGTACAATCCATTGATCACAAGACAAACTATCAAGCAATTCTGGTGAATTGATGTTACACACAGGATATAATAAAACAGAATAATTAGACATTATTACTTCCCCATTCTTGTCTATTTTAAGGATGCAAGAAAACAGTCTAGCTTCACTGCTTGGGATAATTCTGTATGTATTATCTGCACATGCTGGCCAAGAGCGACACCTTTGCTGTCACCTGTCAAAAAAATTTAATCCATCTATAGCTTGTTTACACATCAACTCATGTCACCCTTCTCCCTCAAGCTTTTTGCATCCTCAACCTCCCCATCAGCTGAAAATGTACCAAACACAAGATGGCACAATGATCACATTCATAGCAAAAGTGAAGACATTTCAGTGCCAAGTCAACACTCCTGTCAGTGTTAAACCTATCAAGATGCTAATTTCTAACAACTATTTGTGAGGTAACTGGGTAATCAATGCATTTCATTACTTTTCATGTAAGCTGGGCAGTGATGAGCCTACAGTTGATCACCTCTCTCAACCATAATGAGCATGGACAGTCCGTTCTTAATCAAGTCTCAATAGCAGATTTCATACTGTATTACCAAAGTTTATTTACATGTTAGCACGACTGCAATGGAAACACTGAGGGGATTAGATTACCTGGTTGCCCACAGTGGGAGGAGTTTGCACTGGGTGAAAAGTCATTGCATTCTTTTTCGAGCCAAGTGTCCCGCTCTGGCTGATGGCAAAGTCATCTCTGACGTAGGTTAAGCACATGGAGTATTGAGTAGGATACTGGTTTCAAATGAAAAAGTGATTGCTTTTGATCAAAACACCATCTTCCTTCCCAATGAAAAAAATGCTTGAATTTTCAAACAAGTTATGGCAAAGTGTTTCTTTACGATACACCATGCTGCCCTGTTGACAACATGACCGAGCGGCGCAGACTACTGTGCGATTTGAGAAGGGCACCCCCCCACTGCTTTTGCCTGTTCACGTGACGGGCCATAGACCGGTGCGCCACAGTTCCTTTGAATCAAACTCCCTCGATGATTCAAGTCCATTGGACTGCTCTCAAACTACAGACATACAGATGATCAAAGCGAAAGTGATGGATTATAGTATATTAAAAATACACAAAAGCACCTATGAAATGTCAATGGAAGTGGAGGAGGTATTCAAAATAAACAAAAGGCCTATATCTACCAGTGGAAGGATAGTTAAGATATTTCAAGGATTTTTCACACTTGAGTACAGGTTCAGATCAAGGAAAGCATAAACATTCAGATTTTGTATTTTTCGACACTACAGAAAGTCAAATTATTCACAGTGTACCATTTTCACTTTCATTGAAAGCTTACAACCAAATTGTAAGTTTGACAGACGGAAGTCAAATCTTGCACTAATGTTAGAAAAAAATGATACATGTTTTTCCAAATGCCAAATCTAATAAACACATAGCACATCTCAGCTCATCTCCATCTGGTCAAGGACAGTCAAGTTTAAGAAAATGGGGAAGAGAAATACATTTCAATGGTATGCAGTATTCTTAAAAATACATCCGGTCCACTTCTCACTACTCCGAGGATGCCGATCCCTTCAGTGTTTCAGGACTGGAGGGAATGTCTTTGTCGTCTGCCCTCTGATGCGGGATGACAGCTGGACTTTGAGAGGATGAGATGTCCTTTGCTTCCACGATATCTTTCACCTCTTGGTCTACAACCTTTAAGGGGATGGTCTCCAGGGAAGCGCTGACCTTACTGTCGTCAAAGCTCACAGATTCCAGTTTGCTTAATGACTCATGCAAACGCACCGTCTCCCCATCTAACTCACAGGCCACAGAACTAGTGGGGGACCTGGTCGCTGACTGCAAAGCCCGCTCCTCCCTCTGCTCCCCCTCAACTGAGCTTTCCATGGGACCTGACTGCAAAGACTGTTCTTCCTCAACTGAACTTTCCATGGGTGTTTCTAGCTCTGTAGCCTGTGTGACTCCCTGGCTCTGATCCACTGTAGAGATATGTGGAAGCCCTTGCACTTCTGCCTCTCCTAGCTGGTTAACTGCTGCATCGTCTTTGTCTAGTAGAATTACAGCACCTCTTCCTGACTCTTGGGTCTGAACATGCATTACCTCTGGCCCATCCCTTCTTTCAGCAGCTGGGGTGATACACAAGCCATCAGAGGTCTCCACCAATCTGGGAACGCTGTGAAAGAAAGGGGGGGGGGACACGTACCAAATCAATCTAATCGACTCCATCCAAGATGGGAAAAATATTTCTAGGTTCTATTTTGTGTGGACCATCCTTAAATTACCTGTGGAATTGGTCAAAAGCACCACTCACTGTGGCAGTTTCAGCATTCTATGTAAAAATAAAAAGAGGTGCTAGGTTGAGGAAACAGTTCAAAATCAAACATGTGTGTTTCTCAGGTACAATCCAGCTAGAGTAGTACCTGGATATCAGGGAACATCAGAGCAGAGATCCCTTGCTTATTTCTGAAACAGAACAAAAGAGAATCACGACAAATCCATTAAACGTAGAGCCCTTTTAATAAAACTACTTTGGAGATAGCGTTAGAATATGGTAATGAAAACTTCAAATTCATTTTCAGAGCATAATTAAGACTGGCTTATCAGCACAGAATTAGTATCCAAATAGTTATTTAAAAAAAAAAAGTTAAATTAATCATGAAGCAAAAGGACCAATGTCCTTGTCCAGACAAATCATTCTTCAAACGAACAGGCATTTAGCATAAATATCAATTAACATTGAATTGTACAAATTAAAATCTCAGGAGGAACAACATATTTATGAAATTATTACATTTGAACTTGATCTCATGTGTATGGTTAGTGCGTTTGGCTTCTCAAAGGAATAAAACAAGACGAGGATATTCTTGCAAAAGAGATTCAACAATGACCTTTCATTTCAGCAGCTTCCCAATGACAAAATGACCCAACTTTAGGCACACATTAATTAAGCAATGTTCTCTGGTATTAATTAAGGCCAAAGCTCCCACTTGCATTTGCGAAGGTCTTTAAAAAAAAATCCACTTAATATGCATCCCAATTAGCTTAATGTAAAAAGTATATGGTAAAGATTTCTCAAAATAATGGATGCTTCCAAACTCATAGGTCAGGGAGTTGGAAGTCTCACAAGTACTTGATCAAATTCTGAGATTGTCATTACAACACTATGAGGGGTGTTACTTTTATTTTAGGATGTTCTCGTTATCTGCTGCATTGGAAGAGTAGCTACTCACCCTCTAATGCCGTCATCTACAGCACCACCTTCTCCTACAAGACAAGAAAAACGTGACATGCAGACAGGTTTTATTATATGAACAAAATGCGACGCCTAAGCATCTGGTTGTGAAGAATGTGATAAACCTTATACCTTTCTCTAGTATGACCTTACAGACGTGGTGTGGTCTGTCAATCAAATGCTTGCTCATGAGGTCAGTTCCATGCGCATCAGCCAGGAAGTCACAGTTCAGACAGACAAGGGTTAAATTCCTGCAAGACAGCAAGTAAAATGTGATTCATAATGAACCTAATGGAATAGAATAACCTAGCACGGTACTTAATTTTGGTAATATTTGGTGAAAATGCAACACTACATAAATAAGTCATTACCAAAAACGAAAGTGCAGAACAATGGCAACATTAAAGAATTGATTTGAGACCAGATTTTTTTAGTTAGGGACACGTACCTTAGGACAACTGGGATTTTCCTCATTTTCCGGAATCTCTCTTTTGAGATGGCACTATGGAACCTGACAAAAATATATTTGTATATATTTAATATGGATTAAAAAACATGAGCTGGCACACACCCAGAAAAAATAGTTTGTGTGGAGGTGCTGACTAACGGCGAATAAACTATAAACTATCCAAATAAAGTCACACACTCCATGTATAAACTCCCAGCAATTTAATGGGTATTTACCAACGTTTTGGCATCACTGTTCCTTCCTCAGGGTGATTCAGACTGACTTTATTTTTTATAGTTTATAATATAAACAATAAAAAACATCCTCCCTGAGCCGACTAGGTGAAAAATCTGTCGATGTGCTCGAGCAAGGCACTTAACCCTACTTACTTCTTTCTGTAAGTCGCTCTGGATAAGAGCGTCTGCTAAATGACTAAAATGTAAAAATGGACATACACACTGTTCACAAAACATTAAGAACACCTACTCTTTCCATGACAGACTGACCAGGTAAATGCTATGATCCTTTATTGATGTCACTTGTTAAATCCACTTCAAATCAGTGTAGATGAAGGGGAGGAGACCGGTTTAAGAAGGATTTTTAAGCTTTGAGGCAATTGAGACAGATTGTGTGTGTGCCCCATTCAGAGGGTGACTGGGCAAAAAAATATTTAAGTGCCTTTGAACAGTGTATGGTAGTAGGGCGAACCAGTTTGTCAAGAACTGCACACTGCTGGGTTTTTCCACGCACAATTTCCCATGTGTATCAAGAATGGTCCACCACCCAAAGAACATTCAGCCAACTTGACAACTGTGGGAAGCATTGGAGTCAACATGGGTCAGCATCCCTGTGGAACGTTTGACACCTTGTAGGGGTGTTCCTAAAGTTTTGTACACTCAGTATATATATGCGTTATGAATCTGATGCTCAAGGAGCTTTTACCTTATCATGTGGTTTCCAAATGAAGTTTTGCAACTCGTCCGATACTTGCATGCACCACAAATGGCAACCATGGGATAGTGACTATAGAAGTCATGAATCTCCGAGTAGCACTCAATGCAGGTGTGTCGTTTTTCTCCAGTACTAAAAAAGTAGAGAACTAATTAAGGCATCATTATTTCATTTATATCTGAAGTACTATTACCTTCAGTAAAACATTCTGAGGTGCATTATTAAACATACAAGTTACTTGATTGGTGTAATATATTGATAACCAGGGCTCTGAAGTGCGACCATTTTGGTCACATATGCCCCTAAATATTTTGCTGTGCGACCTGACATTTTATTTTGGGAGCACCTTGCGACTATAAATACAATCTCCCAGATAATAATTGTTGTAATGATTAGGCTTCGCCGTACCGTTGTTTGAGTGAACTAGACATAAAAGCAAGCACATATTCGTTACTGTCATGGTTACACTGATCACTACACCGAAAACACATTGTTTCTAGCACAAACTGGTAAAAAGATACAACCCATATTACCAGCACAATGTTCTATTGTGAATTGGTTATACATTCATGAACCATTTCACAAGCTGTTCCAAAACCACTCGCAGGCATTTGTTTCCTGATGTTCAGTCATGTAACCTCATTAGCTCCTAACTTGAAGTTGAGAACACCAGTGCTACCAATGAAACGTTTGAATGTAGAGCCCTGTTCATAACCAACCATGAAAAGAAATCGTCCCTGACCATAGTTTAGTTTCTATAACAGAAAATATGTAGTTTGCATCATGAGGAAAAAAACAAGTTGACTGAGTGATGTACCGACCTGAGACTCTGCAACACATAGTTGTTCTTCTGCTGCTTGAGGAGCTTTTTGCTCACTGCGCCCTTGCCTTTCCCCCCACTGCTGCCCTGTGTGGTAGATGTACGGCTCTGAGCTTTTACATTGGCTGCCTTCATGCCTGGGACCTCTGGTATGACACTGACACTGGATTTGTCAGCAGCACGAGCGGAACTGGGCGATGGCCCTGTCAGAGAGGCCCGGATAGTCACCTGAAAAATGTAATATTAAAAAAAGAAAAAAAGAGGATCAAATTAAGATTATCTGAATTCATGCCGTTATTTAAACGTTTGTAATAGAACTTGCTTTCAAATGAGGATTTATTGCGGTTGCCATTGACTTTATCTATATTGTAGATACTTGGTACAGCGCTATTGACATGTTTTCCTAGACTAAATAAGAAGAGTTAAACCTTGGTTCCAGGAGGAAGGCCCTCCAGAGCTTTGGGTTTTTGGAAAGTCTTATGGTGCTGAGTCTTGTGATCCACTCGCTCCTTGTAGGTGAGGAAATTCAGCCTGCATTTCCCGCAACGATTAATTCCTTTTTTCTGGCGAATTGACAAAACAAGTACAATAGAAAAGCACGAGTCAAGATAACACAAGACTGCATATAGATAGATAATAGGTTTAGCTATTTCTTTGTTCTATGGCTACATACAGTGATTTGTGGAGTTGATTTGTTTTGTTTTTTGCCAGAGAGCCCGTTAGGCAGGTGAAAGGAAGCAGACATTGCTGTAAGACAGTTATGTATTACAGCAAGGTGTTCAGCAGACAACCAAATCAATCCAACCTCAGAATGAAAGCCAATAGGGTAACACAAGTGTTCATTTTTTTTTTTTTTTTTAATTCAGCCAGCTTTAAAAGTCAAACTGAGAAAAACTATTTGCAGCATTCACTGCTTTATTAAGAGGCTGAACCATCAGGAAACTGACAGGAAATTACAATGTGTGCCAGGTCAGTCAGAACATGAGCCCCATCAATCAAAAATGACCCAATCAACATATTTATTGATCATGGATTGTTGCACATATTTAATAGAAAAGTACCCAATATAACTAAACTTCTTACCTGATGCTTCATATAGTGCTGCATGTAGACATGACCACTTTTAAGAACTTTAAGGCAGAAAGGACAAAGGAGATCCTTTGTGTTTTCATGCACCGTACGGAAGTGTGTGTCCACATCGGTAAAGAATGAAGACCTGTAGTTGCACACCTGGAAGGAGACAATTAAAGTATTAGTTTGAATCATAAAAGGTTCAGGAAGACTGCAAGTCAAATCCCTTCAATAATTTGAATTACATGTTTCAATTCCTGATTGTAGTGCCAGGGCATCTCTACTATCAACTGTGAATAACTTTTCTTTGTGAACAGACTAATATAAAAACATGATTGATAAACAAAATTTACCTGGCAGACATATGGCATCTCTCCAGGCTTGTGATTGTCCTTCATGTGTTCCAGGAGCACTTGCTCAGACTCAAAGGCTAATTCACATATCTTGCAATTGGCTACAAAACAAGAACAAATTACTAAAAATGGGCCCAACTTGTTAAGGACAGATTGATTATAGTTAAATAAATTAAGTTATGTACAATGTATGATTGCTTGAGATGGTGTTCAATACGTTAAGGTGAAATGTATGGTTTCACTGAAGTTTCATGTTGGTTGCTATTGACTGGTATGCCTACTTGAAGATTCAACCATGCTGTGGGCACTCTCGACGTGGCACTGCAGCTGGAATGGGGTTGAGTACTGCCGGTAGCAGTGTTGACAGGTAGTGTGGCTTTCCCAGCTCTCACTGTTCTGCTTCTCTAGCTCCAGATGGTGCTTCATGTGGTTCATGAACCTACAAGAGTCCCGCAAAGTGCAAGATAAGACAGCAATAGCAATGTAGCGTCAGAAACCACAAATGCCAAAGAAACAAAGATAGGTGTGAGCTTTGCCATTTATCTTTGTTTTTTGCATTGTAAAATGTAATGTTATTTTTAAACAAGCTATTAAAAAAGAGAAAAATGTGTAACTACTATCCAGTCGCTCAGAGCAAATTTCATTAAAATGTTTGTGAATATATTGTAAAAGCTCATTAGCTTTGTAGTCAGACGTTTCTTTAAATAATAAAAAATATGCATACATACATGCATAAATAACTAACCTACTTCAACCATTTGGAAAAAGAAAAACGTAATGTACTGAGCCAAATTACAGTGAAGCCGTATTCAACAACACTTCAACAGATCGTGGCCTATGTGCAACACCAAACCTGCGCTTCGGATCCCCATGGTTTAAAAAAAGAAATTAGCAACCACTCCTTCCTAAGCATGCATAATTGCCATTATAATACCGCCAATTACGCACAGCTTTTTGTTTGGCTTAATGATGTGGTGTTCCACGGCTGCACCGAGCCGCACGACCTCTACATATAACCGATGCACTGACAAGGCAGGCAAGGCCCATTTTTCAGCCAGCACAGTCTGTTACCTCAGCTCCCCTAATAGGGATTTTTATGCAGACCAACTATGACCTCTGCTGCCAGACTGGGTTCAGTACAAATGCGTCTGCCCATTAAAAGGAGCTTACAGAGGCTTTTCTTGCAACGTTCTGAAGCAAAGTTATTTAATCAAAGGAGCAGTTCTTACACTATCCAAACTAGCAGCCATTATTCATCTCTGGCCCCAAGTGGGAATATGAGTTGATAATGTCATCCATCTGAGGGAGAAAACTGTGATGAGGGCTGAAACACATTGGATCTCCTCTCTTCACATCGAAGTTAATCACTCTCCATGGGCAGAGGGCTCATTTAACACTTGTTCATGAACACCATTTCCATGCACCAAAACAGTACAGTAGACATTTGGGGTGAAGTATTGACGAAAGGCTGGTTGATGTATCCATCCATTACCAATAACATTTAGCAGTTCATATAAATATAGAAGATATGTCCACCAATCTGCTTATTGGTGACAGTAATTGTGTAATGTAAACACGTGAAATGCCAAATGTATTGTTTTCATTATACCACTGGACAAATAGGATATAAAAGTTCCTTAGATTAGAAAATGACCTTGTTTATACAAAACACATTTTGTGCAGTAGACACTTTTCGCCATAATCGTATTATTCAGGAATACAGTGGCTTATTGAAAACAAAAGCAGACCTGCATAGCAAGCAAAGTCTCCTGTAGTTACCTGACATTGTTCTTGAGTACTTTCAAACAGCTCTGGCACTTATAGGTAAATGGGGTCTTCTGCTGCTGCAATTTTAGTTTGTCTCCCTCAAATCTACCATAGTAGAAGTCTGTGACAAGCATGATGCGCTTGCTTGCAAAAAGGTAAGTAGACTTCGGGGTTGAGGGGAAGACACACTCCAACAGGTGAGGACAACATTTCTGGAATTAAAGTAATTTAAATTAAAATAGGCTGACAAATTACAATCTGCAGAGTTGATATTGTAGTTTTTTTTTTTTTTAATGCCTTAAAAAAGGCTCTGGTTCATGCACTAATAGCAAGGCTCGACATTAACGCTTGTCCTCTTGTTCGGGACAAGTAAAAAAATATATATTTGGGACAAGAACAACGTTTTTACTTGTCCATTTGGACAACAAATCTATCACAAATCAAATAATTATGCCGATCAGAATTAGATGTGAGAAGCAAACACTGAAATAATTTTCAAATATATATATATATATACACACATATAAATAAAAGGTCTGCACGTCAAAGTGTAATTGATACAGTGGGGCAAAAAAGTATTGTCAGCCACCAATTGTGCAAGTTCCCCCACTTAAAAAGATGAGGCCTGTAATTTTCATCATAGGTACACTTCACCTATGACAGACAAAATGAGAAAAAAAAATCCAGAAAATCACATTGTAGGATTTTTAATGAATTTATTTGCAAATTATGGTGGAAAATAAGTATTTGGTCAATAACAAAAGTTTCTCAATACTTTGTTATATACCCTTTGTTGGCAATGACAGAGGTCAAACGTTTTCTGTAAGTCTTCACAAGGTTTTCACACACTGTTGCTGGTATTTTGGCCCATTTCTCCATACAGATCTCCTCTAGAGCAGTGATGTTTTGGGGCTGTTGCTGGGCAACACAGACTTTCAACTCCCTCCAAAGATTTTCTATGGGGTTGAGATCTGGAGACTGGCTAGGCCACTCCAGGACCTTGAAATGCTTCTTACGAAGCCACTCCGTTGCCCGGGCGGTGTGTTTGGGATCATTGTCATGCTGAAAGACCCAGCCACGTTTCATCTTCAATGCCCTTGCTGATGGAAGGAGGTTTTCACTCAAAATCTCACGATACATGGCCCCATTCATTCTTTCCTTTACACGGATCAGTCGTCCTGGTCCCTTTGCAGAAAAACAGCCCCAAAGCATGATGTTTCCACCCCCATGCTTCACAGTAGGTATGGTGTTCTTTGGATGCAACTCAGCATTCTTTGTCCTCCAAACACGACGAGTTGAGTTTTTACCAAAAAGTTCTATTTTGGTTTCATCTGACATTCTCCCAATCTTCTTCTAGATCATCCAAATGCTCTCTAGCAAACTTCAGACGGGCCTGGACATGTACTGGCTTAAGCAGGGGGACACGTCTGGCACTGCAGGATTTGAGTCCCTGGCGGCGTAGTGTGTTACTGATGGTAGGCTTTGTTACTTTGGTCCCAGCTCTCTGCAGGTCATTCACTAGGTCCCCCCGTGTGGTTCTGGGATTTTTGCTCACCGTTCTTGTGATCATTTTGACCCCACGGGGTGAGATCTTACGTGGAGCCCCAGATCGAGGGAGATTATCAGTGGTCTTGTATGTCTTCCATTTCCTAATAATTGCTCCCACAGTTGATTTCTTCAAACCAAGCTGCTTACCTATTGCAGATTCAGTCTTCCCAGCCTGGTGCAGGTCTACAATTTTGTTTCTGGTGTCCTTTGACAGCTCTTTGGTCTTGGCCATAATGGAGTTTGGAGTGTGACTGTTTGAGGTTGTGGACAGGTGTCTTTTATACTGATAACAAGTTCAAACAGGTGCCATTAATACAGGTAACGAGTGGAGGACAGAGGAGCCTCTTAAAGAAGAAGTTACAGGTCTGTGAGAGCCAGAAATCTTGCTTGTTTGTAGGTGACCAAATACTTATTTTCCACCATAATTTGCAAATAAATTCATAAAAAATCCTACAATGTGATTTTCTGGATTTTCCCCCCTCATTTTGTCTGTCATAGTTGAAGCGTACCTATGAAGAAAATTACAGGCCTCTCATCTTTTTAAGTGGGAGAACTTGCACAATTGGTGGCTGACTAAATACTTTTTTGCCCCACTGTATGCATATTGGATACAGCCTCATGTCCAGACCGATACTGACATGAGGGAGGCGGCAGAAAATGTAGGCAAACGTTAATGAGAATTTTAATTACATTAAATACAGGCTAAACGGCAGTCATGTTTGACAAATATAATGAAGGATAATTAACATTAATGTCTGAAGGCTTGATTCTGTCAACATACTCAAGGCACTTTGTTCAGATCAAATGGTCACAAGACCGGAGAGTGAAAGACAGTGCATGTTGCGCACTGCACATCACTCACCTTGAATCTGAGCGGAGGGGGCCAACATTTTGAAACTATTTCACAATAAACTTAATTGTTTAAAACCTGGACGTTTCATGTCCAGGTTTTAAACAATTAAGCATGTCTTACCTTGTTCCAAAGTAGTCTAGCCTAGGCAAAATATGACCACAGAAATGTTGAAACCAGAATTTCTCATGTTCTATTAGTTTTCAAATCAATATTATTTTCCAACAGCCAAAGGCATAATATTAGTCATGAGTAAATCATGCCAGTTTATACATCTTTAGATCTCATTTCTTAATTTCTAACAGATATTTTCATCTGTCATATGAAACCGCTCGCACATGTGGAGCGCTTTTGAAAAAGGTGTTCTCACTAATCGCATGTTGGAACATTTGCACATAGCCTACAGCCATGAGCTTATAATATGAAGAAATAAAACTAACATTGTTTATTTCTTTTTTTAGCCCCCCCTTTCCAATTTCGTTGTATCCAATTGTTAGTAGTTACTGTCTTGTCGCATCGCTACAACTCCCGTACGGACTCGGGAGCGGTGAAGGTCGAGAGCCATGCGTCCCCCAAAACACAACCGCTTTTCAACACAGCGCACATCCAACCCGGAAGCCAGCCGCACCAATGTGTCGGAGGAAACACCGTACACCTAGCGACCTGGTCAGCGTGCACTGCGCCCGGCCCGCCACAGGAGTCGCTACCCTGCCGGCCAGACCCTCCCTAACCCGGACGACACTAGGCCAATTGTGCGCCGCCACATGGGCCTCCCGGTCGCGGCCGGCTGCGACAGAGCCTGGGCTCGAACCCAGAGTCTCTGGTGGCACAGCTAGCACTGAGATGCAGTGCCTTAGACCACTGCGCCACCCGGGAGGCCAACTAACAACATTTTAAGCAAAACGGTCTGATCTGTTGCATCAGCCTCATTGCTTCAACAACAAACAAAAAAAAGTGCAGCGGTTGTATTTTTGGATGTCATCCCAGAACTGTCCCAGGGTCTGTTTTGAACCGCATACATGTTTTATCGTCCCAGGGACACCCTTTAATATATAAAAAGACATAAAAAGTATTTGGTTGTAATTGTAACGTTGCCATATTTTATAGGCTACCAAGGATGGCCAACTATCCTCAAGGTTAGCCTTAAAAGGGGCAGTGGTGTATTTTGAGACACAAATTAATATGCAAAGACACGAATAGGCAGAATGTAGCCCAGCAAAAAGTATATTTTTTATGGTAAAAAATATATATATATATATATATATATATTTATTTTGAATAGTAGTTCATTGCATCATACAATGATGTAAAAATGGTGTTAGCCTTTTTTTGGGACAGCAAAAAAAATCTGTCCTCCTTGTCCGAAGTACAAGCAGCTAAAAAGTTAATGTCAAGCCCTGAATAGTTGCGTTATAGAATATTTATGTAAAACCATGTGTCATAGCTAAAGGCATGCATTTTAGAATGACTGAACTCACCACCATGTGATCTTTCATGACAACTTGTTGGTAGAAATCAAATTTACACTTTGGACATTTTTTACAAAAACGTGCCCCATTCTCTAATATCTCCTGGGCGTGGGGAGACCCTGCAAAAACAAAATTTCAGTTGTAAAAATAAAAAAGTAACAGTGCTAATGAATCTAGCTAATAACAGAACATGCAACTGATGTAAGGAAACCCCTACCTATGTCCTGCTTAGCTTTTTTAGCTGTGCTGTTTTGGTCTTGAGGTAAACCTCGTTTGCCATAGTCTGTTTAAGGGGAGAAAAAAAGATTCATACTTATTATCACAAGTCACATGCTATCTTCAGATCATGAGGTCACACAGAGGGTCAGGAGTTTTCCTGACCACGTGACCTGGCCAGGAATATCTCTGGGTCAAACAAGTAAGATATTTTGGCTTACCCCAGCTGTTGCCTTTGGCTTGAATAACTGGGGACACAATCTGGAGGTTGGTAGAATTTGAGCGGTTGGGCTGGGAAGACAATGCAGCAGGGCCCTGCACATTGGACAAGGTCACTACGTTGTTGTGGATCATGTGCACTTGAGGCCTGTGGATAACCCCAGGTAAAGGCTTCCCTGGAGTCACCTGCTGCAGAATGTGCTGCTGGCCTGCTGAAAAAACACATTACAAATATGAAACACGGCAAAAAGTTTACTTGAGGGCATAGATTCACTAAATTCATTTCCAATTATTAGTCCGCTCTGAAATATAAAAGTGTGCTATGTTTTATTGCTTGCCTGCTAACAAGTTAGGATGTAATATTTCAATTTTTTACCTGGAACCACAGTGAAAGATGTCCCAGGGGGATACTGTTTCCCAAGGGAAGCGAGGAAAGCTGAGTTGGCCGGTAACTGTGGTGTGGTCATAATGTAACCCTAAGAAAAAAGCCAAACCGTTTTTATTAAAACATTGCACCAACACCATTACAACCAAGTTACATCTCTATAACTAAACAGGTGCCCAGTCA
The DNA here is from genome assembly GCF_016432855.1 of Salvelinus namaycush. Taxonomy (NCBI): domain Eukaryota; kingdom Metazoa; phylum Chordata; class Actinopteri; order Salmoniformes; family Salmonidae; genus Salvelinus; species Salvelinus namaycush. The sequence goes on along the minus strand of NC_052336.1, from coordinate 14,609,908 downwards.
AAGCTCTTCTGTCCCAGCACCACAATCATGGAAAAATCTGCATTTTCCTACTAGCACTGACTTTGCTGATAACTACTTTATTGAGGGAGCATGTACTTACTACAACTGATCTGTGGTTGTCTCACCTAGCTATTTTAAGATTAATGCAGTAATTGTAAGTTGCTCTGGATAAGAGTCTCTGCTCAATGGCTCAAATGTAATGTGCGTTTTTTTTGCAATGTATAGCAAAGTGAAATAAGGGATATAGCTAAAGCAAAACACAATATACCTGGTTGTTGATAATGATGGGCTGTGGTGGTACTGCTGTTAAGGGTCGAGGTGCATTGTTCAACCCTTTCCCTGGAATTATGATGTTCTGTGGAACTGGACCCCGAGTGATATGAGCTTGGGGGGAGTTGTGTGTCATTGTCATCCTAGAGGCTCTTGGTCTCCCAACTCCGCCACTTTGAACTGGGGTGGTCTTCACATTTCTTTGGTTGTTTGCTTCAAAGACAGGTCAGATACATTAACAAGAGTGGTTCCTTTTCAAAGCAACACAATCTATATTGATAATCACATTTACCAACTTTGTAGAGCAACTAAGGGAAAATCATCCAATGGAAGGATATTGTGTATGCAAACTAGAGAAAACAGACAACAGTGTCGGAGACCTAACATTAACTGAACCATACCAAGAGAAGAAAACATACTTGGCCTGGTGTTAATGGTGCCCTTTGAAGTACTAAGCTCCCCAACAAATATAGGTTCATCGTCGTCATCATCATCATGTTTACCGTCGCCTAACAAATTATCTTCTGGTGTCTGTCTCTGCCACGGCTCCAGCTCCTCTTCCTCACATTCCATAAAAAGCTCGGACATTGTGAAGCTGAAAAATGTATGAGTTACATTAATGTTAGCTAGAAACAAACTGTTAACTAGCTAGTTAGTCAAACGAAGTTAGCTATGTTTTCTTCAGCTAGCTGCGAGCTAACGTTAGCTAACATGGTTTGCGTACCTGGCTAACTAGCTAGTAGGAAAAGCTAGGAAACTGGAAACGTTGATTCCTCATAGCCGTGCGCCCGCGCGACTATTTAGTTAATGGACCTCTTGCTTATATCCCGTCGAAAACCCATAGCTAGCTACATCAAAAAGCTGGAAATACAATGCAGAACACCACATAGTTAAGTAGCGATACTCTAGTTATCTACCAAAACGTCCAGTTGCCATCTATTTTAGCTCACTACAGTAGCTAGCTAACTCTGCTAGTCAGCCATTAATAGCTACAGTGTGGGCAACCAATCATGGCGTCTGGCGCGACAACACAACATCGATCTCTTTGTTCCAACTTCATTTTCTCTGATGCAGTAGTACTAAGAGATGTTTAAATGCTATTCAACAATACCAACATTCTAAGTATACTAGTGGTCAAGGTCAGAGTCCACTTACCTTTTAATCTAACGTTTAACTGAGTGGTTAGTCCTTAGTACAAAATGAGAAATACCTTCTATGGAGCGCCTGTGAATGTTGTGGTGGCTGATGGGAAATTTGGGGTTTGCTGAGAGGAAGGTTACCACTGCCTCAAAATTAGCTATATCTTTAAAATCCATGAAAACAACAATTAGTTAGAGTTGGCAGTTTGGTTTAACATCACATTTTAAGAAGATAAATTATATAAATAGGCATGGTTTATGACTTTGTGGAAGTGGTACCTAGTGACAAAAAAGAGGAAGAAGCGAAGCGAAAGGGTTTACTCCGCCCAAAATCTCCTTCTATTTTATAATGGCGGTTCGCAAACAAACACCGCCCAAAATCTGTCCACGTTTTAAGCAGATCAGCTTAATTCTTCTTCTTGAAATGTGTATTGGAGGATCACAACCAACTGAAGGGTGCATACACCGCCACCTATTGTACTGGAGTGTGAGGCCATCTATTTATCTTATCTAGCCATGTGTTTCCGCCTACCAACTAACCCTACACCCATTAAAACCTCACCACTATTCCACAACTTGTTTTTGGTCAGTTGTGAACTCGTCGGCAACTACCTAACAAATCCTGTGAAAGCACTGTAGCACTTAGTCACAACGTTCCTATGCTGTCCCTTTGACAATATAGTCACATACAACCTATAGGTCCCCTGTCTGTCACAAATATTGAATGAAATTCCATTTGAATTTACTCTACCTGTTGTCCACTGATTTTGTCCTTTTGTGGGTAGATATGTATGACAAAATATCCTCAGGAAAGTATTATTAAACCGGCTTCAAAACTTGTGTCTCCGTGTTAGCTATCGCGGTTTTCTTTCTCATCACCTGAAGCATACGCACAAGACGGAAGAACGTGCACACAATGCATGCGTACTAACTGAAGTCTTGCAGGTGTTTACATGTATATTTTTGCGCATGTGCCAGGTAATAGAAATGTCAATGGGAGTACCAGCGTTTGGAAAGGTTTGTTTAATAATACTTTTCTGTGGATGTTTTCTCTCAAATTACAACACACAAAATGACCAACCGCACAGACAACCGATAGAGGAAGTTTAAATTAAATTGTATTTGAAATTGTTTATTTCTTATCAATAGGGCTATCTTCTGTATACCACCCCTACCTTGTCACAACACAACTGATTGGCTCAAACGCATTAAGAAGGAAAGAAATTCCACAAATTAACTTTTAACAAAGCACATCTGTTAATTGAAATGCATTCCAAGTGACTACCTCATGAAGCTGGTTGAGAGAATGCCAAGCGTGAGCAAAGCTGCCATCAAGGCAAAAGGTGGCTACTTTGAAGAATCTCAAATATAAAATATATTTTGATTTGTTTAACACATTTTTGGTTACTACATGATTCCATATGTGTTATTTCATAGTTTCGATGTCTTCAGTATTATTCTACAATGTAGAAAATAGTAAAAATAAAGAAAAACCCTTGAATGAGTAGGTGTGTCCAAACTTTTGATTGGTAGTGTATATATTGTATATATACGGTATACTACATGACCAAAAGTATGTGGACACCTGCTTGTCGAACATCTCATTCCAAAATCATGGGCATTGTTATGGAGTTGGTCCCCCTTTTGCTGCTATAATAACCTCCACTTTTCTTCTTTCCACTAGATGTTGTAACATTGCTGCGGGGACTTGCTTCCATTCAGCCACAAGAGCATTAGTGAGGTCGGTCATTGATGTTGGGTGATCAGGCTTGGCTCGCAGTTGTCATTCCAATTCATTCCAAAGGTGTTCGATGGGGTTGAGGTTAGGGGTCTGTGCAGGCCAATCAAGTTCTTCCACACACAATCTCGACAAACCATTTCTGTATGGACCTCGCTTTGTGCACAGGGGCATTGTCATATTGAAACAGGAAAGGGCCTTCCACAAACTGTTGCCACAAAGTTGGAAACACAGAATCGTTTAGAATGTCATTGTTTGCTGTAGCATTAAGATTTCCCTTCACTGCAACTAAGGGGCCTAACCTGAACCATGACAAACAGCCCCAGATCATTAACCTCCTCCACCAAACTTTACAGTTGTCACTATGCATTGGGGCAGATAGCGTTCTTCTGTCATCACAGGCATTTCTGTCTGTAATAAAGCCATTTTGTGTGGGAAAACTCGTTTTTATTGGCTGGGCCTGGCTCCCCAGTGGGGCCCACCCATGGCTGCGCCCCTGCCCAGTCTTGTGAAATCCATAAATTAGGGCCTAATGAATTTATTTAAATTGACTGATTTCCTTCTATGAACTGTAACTCAGTAAAATCTTTGAAATTGTTGCATGTTGTGTTTATATTTTTATATACACAGTGCCTTCAGAAAGTACTCATACCCCTAGACTTATAACACATTTTGTTGTGTTACAACCTATATTCAAAATATATTTTCTCAACCATCTGTACACAATACCCCATAATGACAAAGTGATTTTTTTTTTTAGAAATGCTAGCAAATGTATTGAAAATTAAATACATAAATCTAATTTACATAAGTATTCGTACACCTGAGTCAATACTTTGTAGAAGCACCTTTTGCTGCATTTCAACTTTGCGTTATCTTGGGTGTCTGTATCAGCTTTACACATCTGGATTTGGGGATTTTCTCCCATTCTTCCTTGCAGATTTTGCAAGCTTTGTTAAGTTAGATGGGGAGCGGTGGTGAACAGCAATCTTCAAGTCTTCCACAGATTTTCAATGGGATTCAAGTTTGGCTGGGCCACTCAAGGACTTTCACATTCTTCTGCTAAAGCCATTCCAGCATTGCTTTGGCTGTATGCTTGGGGTCAATGTTCTGCTGGAACGTAAATCTTCGCCCCCAGTCTAAGGTCGTTTGCACTCTGAAGCAGGTTCCATCAAGGATTTGCCTGTATTTGGCTCCATTCATTGTTCTCTCTATCCTTACCAGTCTCCCAGTCCCTGCCAAATGACAAGCATCCCCATAGCATGATCCTACCACCACCATGCTTCATGGTAGGGATGGTGTTAAGACGGGTGATGAGCTGTGCCTGTTTTTCTCCAAACAGCGCTTTGCATTCAGGCCAAATAGTTTAATACAGTCTTTCATGTGCCTTTTTGCAAACTCCAGGCGTGCTGTCATGTGCCTTTTTCTCAGGAGTGTCTGTCAACTCTCCCATGAAGCCCAACACTCTATACATTGTTTTATACCCTTCCCCAGATATAAATGCGACAAATGCTCCACCATTTCATTGACCATACATTCCAGACACAAAACATTCACTTGCTTTCTCATGCACTTCTTCTTCGGTATAATGGCGTTTGCAACACTTATATGTGTATTCTGCTACCTACTGCAATGGTGAGTATTCAGTATTCAGACCCCTTGACTTTTTCCACATTTTGTTACGTTACAGCCCTATTCAAAAATTTATTAAATAAAACAAATTCCTCAGCAATCTACACACAATACCCCATAATAATGAAGGCGAAAACAGGTTCAGGTTCAAATTTGAGCAAATTTACTAAATATGAAAAACAGAAATAGCTTATTTCCACAAGTATTCAGACCCTTTGCTATGAGACTCATAATTGAGCTCAAGTGCATCCTGTTTCCATTGATAATCCTTGAGATGTTTCTACAACTTGATTGGAGTCCACATGTGGTAAACTCAATTGATTGGACCTGATTTGGAAAGGAACACACCTGTCTATATAAGGTCACACAGTTGACAGTGCATGTCAGAGCAAAAACCAAGCCATGAGATCGAAAGAATTGTCCGTAGAGCCCCGAGACAGGATTGTGTTCGAGGCACAGATCTGGGGAAGGGTACCAAAACATTTATGCAGCATTGAAGGTCCCAAAGAACACAGTCGCCTCCATCATTCTTAAATGGAAGTCGTTTGGAACCACCAAGACTCTTCCTAGAGCTGGTTGCCCAGCCAAACTGAGCAATCAGGTGAGAAGGGTATTGGTCAGGGAGGTGACCAAGAACCCAATGGTCACTCTGACAGAGCTCTATTCCTCTGTGGAGATTTCACTTTGTCATTATGGGTGAGAGAAAAAAATATATTTAATCCATTTTGAATTCAGGCTGTAACACAACAAAATGTGGAATAAGTCAAGGGTATGAATGCTTTACAGTGCCTTCAGAAAGTATTCATACCGCTTGACTTATTTCACATTTTGTGACTGACTGTTTCCATATAAATGGGCCACCTGTGGTTTGAATGGGCTAGGCTACATTAAATCTGCATGTTCAAATATCAAAGCAGTTCCAAAGTGCCAAAGTGGTATATTGTATGAACAGTTGCAAAATATGTCCAAACTAATGTCCAATCGAATGTCAGAGCACTCATTTAATGGGTTAATGGGTGTTCTCTGCATAATACCAAAGAATATCTGGTAATGTGATGCATGGTTATTTTCATTAGGCCTGCCGCCCACTAGTGTAGCACATCCGGGGGTAACCCAGCTGGGGCTCCAATCCAGGTTTCTCTGGTTCTGAGGCAAGCATGATTGGGTCCCATATTTATAATTGAATTAACATAAAACAATTGATGCACTCCATGCAAGTTTGCATTGATGCACTGGTAAGTGAAAAATCTTAAGGTCTGAATATGATCTATGACAAGGTATGGATTAGCAACATCAACACTCTGACGTTATCCATTTTAGCCTGTTATAAACTTTGGGTTTCCTGTTATTTTTATAAAATCTTCCCACATATTGCCAGTTGCCATGTAGGCCCTTTAAATAGGTCTACAAACGTCATTAATGAGAGCTACATTCAATTATACATTTTACACATTGGTGATGAGTAGCATAGTCGACTATGGTTAGTTTGTCCAACAGGTGTCAGTCTGGATTTCAGAAAAGTAATGAGTGGATATACAGTAGAGGCCCATTGAGTGGACAATGGACAGCATAATACCAAGGCTAAAGCTTGACCTACAGTATTCTACTCAAGGTGGGCCACATCCAAACTGTTATGCAGATGAATGAGGACCCAAAAGCGACTTAACAAAAACAGAGTCTTTATTCCAAACTTAAACAAAACGGTACTCCTGGATATATCTTAGATGACACCTGCTCACACGCAGCATCTGATGAAGGCAAAAACACGACAGGGCGGAACCAGGACGCCTGCTCACACGCAGCATCTGATGAAGGCAAAAACACGACAGGGCGGAACCAGGACACGGAACAGCAAACATCAAACAAAGATCCGACAAGGACAGAAGCGGAAAACAGAGGGAGAAATAGGAACTCTAATCAGAGGGCAAAATAGGGGACAGGTGTGAAAGATTAAATGAGGTAGTTAGGAGAATGAGGAACAGCTGGGAGCAGGAACGGAACGATAGAGAGAGAGCGAGAGAGGAAGAGAGGGAGGGGAAGAGAGAGGGAAAGAACCTACTAAGACCAGCAGAGGGAGACAAATGGAAGGGAAGCACAGGGACAAGACATGATAATCAAAAGACAAAACATGACAGTACCCCCCCACTCACCGAGCGCCTCCTGGCGCACTCGAGGAGGAACCCTGGCGGCAACGGAGGAAATCATTAATCAACGAACGGTCCAGCACGTCCCGAGATGGAACCCAACTCCTCTCCTCAGGACCGTAACCCTCCCAATCCACTAAGTACTGGTGACCACGTCCCCGAGAACGCATGTCCATGATCTTCCGTACCTTGTAAATAGGTGCGCCCTCGACAAGGACGGGAGGGGGGGAGGGAAGACGAACGGGAGCGCGAAGAAAAGGCTTGACACAAGAGACATGGAAGACAGGGTGGACGCGACGAAGATGTCGCGGAAGACGCAGTCGCACAGCGACAGGATTGACGACCTGAGAGACACGGAACGGACCAATGAACCGCGGAGTCAACTTGCGAGAAGCTGTCGTAAGGGGAAGGTTACGAGTGGAAAGCCACACTCTCTGACCGCGACAATACCTAGGACTCTTAATCCTACGTTTATTGGCGGCTCTCACAGTCTGCGCCCTGTAACGGCAAAGTGCAGACCTGACCCTCCTCCAAGTGCGCTCACAACGTTGGACAAAAGCCTGAGCGGAGGGAACGCTGGACTCGGCGAGCTGGGACGAGAACAGAGGAGGCTGGTAACCAAGACTACTCTGAAACGGAGATAGCCCTGTAGCAGACGAAGGAAGCGAGTTGTGAGCGTACTCAGCCCAGGGGAGCTGTTCTGCCCAAGACGCAGGGTTTCGAAACGAAAGGCTGCGTAAAATGCGACCAATCGACTGATTGGCCCTTTCTGCTTGACCGTTAGACTGGGGATGAAACCCGGAAGAGAGACTGACGGAAGCACCGATCAAACGACAGAACTCCCTCCAAAACTGTGACGTGAATTGCGGACCTCTGTCTGAAACGGCGTCTAACGGGAGGCCATGAATTCTGAACACATTCTCAATGATGATTTGTGCCGTCTCCTTAGCGGAAGGAAGCTTAGCGAGGGGAATGAAATGTGCCGCCTTAGAGAACCTATCGATAACCGTAAGAATCACAGTCTTCCCCGCAGACGAAGGCAGACCGGTAATAAAGTCTAAGGCGATGTGAGACCATGGTCGAGAAGGAATGGGAAGCGGTCTGAGACGACCGGCAGGAGGAGAGTTACCTGACTTAGTCTGCGCGCAGTCCGAACAAGCAGCCACGAAACGGCGCGTGTCCCGCTCCTGAGTAGGCCACCAAAACCGCTGGCGAATAGAAGCAAGCGTACCCCGAACACCGGGGTGGCCAGCTAACTTGGCAGAATGAGCCCACTGAAGAACAGCCAGACGAGTAGGGACAGGAACAAACAGAAGGTTACTAGGACAAGCGCGCGGCGACGCAGTGTGAGTGAGCGCTTGCTTTACCTGTCTCTCAATTCCCCAGACAGTCAACCCGACAACACGCCCTTCAGGGAGAATCCCCTCGGGGTCGGTAGAAACCACAGAAGAACTAAAGAGACGGGATAAGGCATCAGGCTTGGTGTTCTTATTCCCCGGGCGATAGGAAATCACGAACTCGAAACGAGCGAAAAACAACGCCCAACGAGCTTGACGTGCATTAAGTCGTTTGGCAGAACGGATGTACTCAAGGTTCTTATGGTCAGTCCAAACGACAAAAGGAACGGTCGCCCCCTCCAACCACTGTCGCCATTCGCCTATGGCTAAGCGGATAGCGAGCAGTTCGCGGTTACCCACATCATAGTTGCGTTCCGATGGCGACAGGCGATGAGAAAAGTAAGCGCAAGGATGAACCTTATCGTCAGACTGGAAGCGCTGGGACAGAATGGCTCCCACGCCCACCTCTGAAGCGTCAACCTCGACAATAAATTGTTTAGTGACGTCAGGAGTAACAAGGATAGGAGCGGATGTAAAACGCTTCTTGAGGAGATCAAAAGCTCCCTGGGCGGAACCGGACCACTTAAAGCAAGTCTTGACAGAAGTCAGAGCTGTGAGAGGGGCAGCCACTTGACCGAAATTACGAATGAAACGCCGATAGAAATTAGCGAAACCGAGAAAGCGCTGCAACTCGACACGTGACTTAGGGACGGGCCAATCGCTGACAGCCTGGACCTTAGCGGGATCCATCTGAATGCCTTCAGCGGAAATAACAGAACCAAGAAAAGTGACAGAGGAGACATGAAAGGCGCACTTCTCAGCCTTCACGTAGAGACAATTCTCTAAAAGGCGCTGGAGTACACGTCGAACGTGCTGAACATGAATCTCGAGTGACGGTGAAAAAAATCAGGATATCGTCAAGGTAAACGAAAACAAAGATGTTCAGCATGTCTCTCAGTACATCATTGACTAATGCCTGAAAGACCGCTGGAGCATTAGAGAGACCGAACGGCAGAACCCGGTATTCAAAATGCCCTAACGGAGTGTTAAACGCCGTTTTCCACTCGTCCCCCTCTCTGATGCGTACGAGATGGTAAGCGTTACGAAGGTCCAACTTAGTAAAGAACCTGGCTCCCTGCAGCATCTCGAAGGCTGACGACATAAGGGGAAGCGGATAACGATTCTTAACCGTTATGTCATTCAGCCCTCGATAATCCACACAGGGGCGCAGAGTACCGTCCTTCTTCTTAACAAAGAAAAACCCCGCTCCGGCGGGAGAGGAAGAAGGCACCACGGTACCGGCGTTGAGAGAAACAGACAGATAATCCTCGAGAGCCTTACGTTCGGGAGCCGACAGAGAGTAAAGTCTACCCCGAGGGGGAGTGGTCCCCGGAAGGAGATCAATACAACAATCATACGACCGGTGAGGAGGAAGGGAGCTGGCTCTGGACCGACTGAAGACCGTGCGCAGATCATGATATTCCTCCGGCACTCCTGTCAAGTCACCAGGTTCCTCCTGAGTAGAGGGGACAGAAGACACAGGAGGGATAGCAGACATTAAACACTTCACATGACAAGAAACGTTCCAGGATAGGATAGAATTACTAGACCAATTAATAGAAGGATTATGACATACTAGCCAGGGATGACCCAAAACAACAGGTGTAAAAGGTGAACGAAAAATCAAAAAGGAAATGGTCTCACTGTGGTTACCAGATACTGTGAGGGTTAAAGGTAGTGTCTCACATCTGATACTGGGGAGAAGACTACCATCTAAGGCGAACATGGGCGTGGGCTTCCCTAACTGTCTGAGAGGAATGTCATGTTTCCGAGCCCATGCTTCGTCCATAAAACAACCCTCAGCCCCAGAGTCTATCAAGGCACTGCAGGAAGCAGCCGAACCGGTCCAGCGTAGATGGACCGACAAGGTAGTACAGGATCTTGATGGAGAGACCTGAGTAGTAGCGCTCACCAGTAGCCCTCCGCTTACTGATGAGCTCTGGCCTTTTACTGGACATGACATGACAAAATGTCCAGCAGAACCGCAATAGAGACAAAGGCGGTTGGTGATTCTCCGTTCCCTCTCCTTAGTCGAGATGCGAATACCTCCCAGCTGCATGGGCTCAGTCTCTGAGCTGATGGGAGAAGATGGTTGAGATGCGGAGAGGGGAAACACCGTTAACGCGAGCTCTCTTCCACGAGCTCGGTGACGAAGATCTACCCGTCGTTCTATGCGGATGGCGAGTGCAATCAAAGAGTCCATGCTGGAAGGAACCTCCCGGGAGAGAATCTCATCCTTAACCTCAGCGTGAAGTCCCTCCAGAAAACGAGCGAGCAACGCCGGCTCGTTCCAGTCACTGGATGCAGCAAGAGTGCGAAACTCTATAGAGTAATCCGTTATGGATCGATCACCTTGACATAGGGAAGCCAGGACCCTGGAAGCCTCCTTCCCAAAAACTGAACGATCAAAAACCCGTATCATCTCCTCTTTAAAGCTCTGATAATCGTTAGTACACTCAGCCCTTGCCTCCCAGATAGCTGTGCCCCACTCCCGAGCCCGACCAGTAAGGAGTGATATGACGTAGGCGATCCGAGCTCTCTCTCGTGAGTATGTGTTGGGCTGGAGAGAAAACACAATATCACACTGGGTCAGAAAGGAGCGGCACTCAGTGGGTTGCCCAGAGTAACATGGTGGGTTATTAACCCTAGGTTCCGAAGACTCGGAAGACCAGGAAGTAACAGGTGGCACGAGACGAAGACTCTGAAACTGTCCTGAGAGGTTGGAAACCTGAGCGGCCAGGGTCTCAACGGCATGACGAGCAGCAGACAATTCCTGCTCGTGTCTGCCGAGCATTGCTCCCTGGATCCCGATGGCAGTGTTGCGAGAATCCGTAGTCGCTGGGTCCATACTGGTCGGATCTTTCTGTTATGCAGATGAATGAGGACCCAAAAGCGACTTAACAAAAACAGAGTCTTTATTCCAAACTTAAACAAAACGGTACTCCTGGATATATCTTAGATGACACCTGCTCACACGCAGCATCTGATGAAGGCAAAAACACGACAGGGCGGAACCAGGACGCCTGCTCACACGCAGCATCTGATGAAGGCAAAAACACGACAGGGCGGAACCAGGACACGGAACAGCAAACATCAAACAAAGATCCGACAAGGACAGAAGCGGAAAACAGAGGGAGAAATAGGAACTCTAATCAGAGGGCAAAATAGGGGACAGGTGTGAAAGATTAAATGAGGTAGTTAGGAGAATGAGGAACAGCTGGGAGCAGGAACGGAACGATAGAGAGAGAGCGAGAGAGGAAGAGAGGGAGGGGAAGAGAGAGGGAAAGAACCTACTAAGACCAGCAGAGGGAGACAAATGGAAGGGAAGCACAGGGACAAGACATGATAATCAAAAGACAAAACATGACACAAACAAGTAGTGTTAGCCTTGTTTGGGGGTATTTTTAAACCTAGATGCAGTGTCTTACCAAACTGCACATTTTTTAATGCATTTTCCCAACTTGATTTCACTGTGATTATATAGATAATATATATAACTATATAGATATACCTGGTGATGTAGGCCTATCAGACTGCAGCCAGGCAAATACTACTATTCTACCAAGAAAAAAATTCAGCTGAGAAAGATTCACAAAATGTACTAAATTGGATAAATGTTTTTAACTGTATAATACCAAAGCATTTGAACTCCTCTAAGTATCTACATCCAGTATGCATATGCTACTGATGATCACTGGCTACAGAGATTTGATATTTTCAATATTCAGCAGTATTTTCTATTATCCATAAGTGTCATGTCTCTTCTCTTGACTTTTCTTACTGTGGAAACAAAACATAATAGTCTGGTAGGGACAGATTATTTGTTCAACGGATGATCTTCAATTTATCATTTTGATCGCACACCGAACTTTTCTTCATTAGAAGTGGGGTTCTCAAACTTTTTGGGGGCGAGGAACCTTTTTGTGATAGAAAATTCATCAGTGACCCCCCCATTAATCAGAACACAACTCAAATGAGAAAAAATAGCATACATGGAGTTTACTATGACTTCGACAGTGCATGCATGGCTGGATGAATCAAGTCTTGGGCTCTGGGAAGTAATATTTTAAAGGCCTGCCTCTTAGCATCAGAGAGAATATTTAGCAGTTTTCAAGCTAATTTCCTGTAATTCTACACATTTTGTCATGGGGCAGAGATATTGTTTGTTGTTGCATCTTCTAATATCCTGCAATTCTAACACATTGTTCTATGAGGCAGAGAGAAAATGTTGTAGTTTTAAAGTTTAAATTACAGGCCATTTATATAAAAAATGCAAGAAGTGTTGAGTTGAAACATTTATAATTGGTGAAGTACTGTGGATACCAACATTCCTGTGAGCCTCCTAGGCCCATGTTGCCCAGGGTTAAGTACATAAATTGTAGATGTGTAATATTACATTTTATTGTATTACATACTAAACTTATTACATGGATCCCTTGGCCAAAATTAGTAGAATCTGTTGTTGTTAGTAATATTTATGTTAAAAAACGTATGTAAAAAAAAAAAAACTATGATGTATTCATTTTTTATACATGATTTATCTGGCCGCAGACCCTCTGAAGTACCTCGGACCGCACTTTGAGAATCCCTGCATTAGAGTTTTGGCCCTGGCCCAACTCTATTGTTTTCTGAGCCCATTGACACCAATGGCTGAAGAAGCATGCAGCCGAATTGCTAGGATATTACCACTATTAACATTTTACCAATTAATAATCCGATCAAGCTTTTTTTGAATAATTATATATAATGTCGATACATGTAGTCTACAGTTTTCACACCACTTTCTTTCCTTTTTCCTCTTGCCTTAGCGGAACAGAGAAAAAAGTAGTCCCGACTTATTGTGCTGTTCATAAAAATAGTTTGCAGTTTGCTTGCTTTTTGAGTGTGCTCAAACCGTGATAGACATGACACTGCAGCACACAATGCTCTCTGTCTTTTAGACGGACTCAATTAATAAGGCTAAGATACATAGGGACAAACAGGTTATAACTGTGATACTCTAACGTATTTATAAAGAAACTAGGCCTACTCTGCGTCAACATTTCCCATTTCCCAGAATTTTGCTATATGTCCAATTAGTTGCAACCACCTTAAAGTGACCTCTCTCTTTCCCACTCTCTCGGTCCATATGCATTCATGTCTTAGTCCATATGCATTCATTGGCTACTCATTTATTTGTTATCCCACTTCTGACACCAGTGTAGCGAATTCAGAGGTCTCAAATATCCCCAGACTCCTCCACCAATACCTTTCATTACACCAATGCTCTGATTGACACAATTTACAAAATCTGGCTTCAATCTCTTTGTACTAGTCTCACATAATTTTGCCTAATGATTGATAAAGATAGACTAAATGTAATATGATGGGTCCTCTCAACTACTGTCATCTCCTACCACTCCGCGTGGTGTCTGTATTAGGCTAGGCCGGGATATCGTTTCACTGTTTTCAGCGGAAGGATACAACACCGAATGTCATTGTAGTGCTGAGGTTTTTGCGAAGCAAAAATGTCTGTCTGCCTAAGGTTAACTCGCAAGTGACATATAGGGATATTTTGCTAACTATTACAACCTAAATCACTATTTTACAGTATTTGAGACGCGTTACAAGAGAACGAGGCTCCATACTACCACACCCGATCGCCCTAGTTGGAATTTTAAAGGGGAAAAGGTAAAATATTGTAGTGAGTTTGTCAAAAAAGGTTTCGGGACTGGGTGAAAGAAGTTGGGATACAAGAGACTGGAGCTGGTATGGAGTAAAGGGTTGGCATTTGCTTTACTACTTTAACTTGAAAGGGCGTTTTACTCAGCCTGAATTTGTAGCCTACAGCATATTGGTGGATCTTCCTTTTTGTTTAACATGTTAATTCACTTTCTATTTAATGACACATCGAATTCGTGGCTCATCACTGACTATTGCAAAGCAACATATTGTATAGCGTATCATTAGTCCTTGATTTGAAAATCTACAGTAGGTTAGTTATTTTGTAACTTAGTCTGTCGCGGAAGATTGATACAAATGTAGCGTTTGGGGAGTCAGATAAACATTTGAAAAACGATGCTGCAGGTCTCAGTGTGTCACGTAGATGGAATTTCCTTAACACGTATTGGCTACCTTTTCCTTTTCATTCTGTTCAGATGTCATAATGTGCAATAACATTTTCTAAAAGGGAGCGTGGAAACGTGGATGACAAGGGGTCAATTACAATTACTTTCATCGGTTGTTGCAGTAGCCAACCTTTGATCAATTAACTCGCACAGCAATATCAAGGGTCACTGTGCAGATTTATTTTCGGAACCGACGTGTTCTGGGAATATTCCTTGTCAACTTCAGTCCGAGTCTAGAATGAGATTGCATTTTACTGAAGTTCGTTATTGAATGGATATTTTTTTTTTTAATCAAGGAATTAGGACAATTTAAAACAAAATTGGACCTAAGCAAACAAACTTTCTTCTTTAGGTCTAAAGATTGGCAGGATGAATCCTCAACAGCGGATTGCCGCTATCGGAACAGACAAGGAATTGAGCGACTTGTTGGATTTTAGCGCGGTAGGACAGTTATCTATCTTTTTATAATGTTTGATTTGTTTGTTATTTAGCCCACTTTATTCTGTATCAGTCAATGTCTCTCCAGTGAAGAAATTGATTATGAAACAGAGGAAGTCTGAACAGCTTGTAACAGATGCATGATTATCAAAGGCAAAATATTAATTTGTCTCAGTCACATTTTTCAGACCATTTCTTTTCTTCTGGTAGATGTTTTCTCCACCTGTAAATAGTGGGAAAAACAGGCCAACCACCCTTGGAAGCAGCCAGTTCAGTGCACCAGGTAGGATTTTATCCCAGAAACCTATTTTAATATGTCCTCTGTTCTGTTTTGTTCTGTTCTGTTATAGCCCTGGTCCTGTCTCTCCCCCTGCTGTGTCTTGTCTAACCACTGCTGTTTGAAATCTGTTCATATGCGTGTTCCTGATGTCTCCCACTGCATTTTGGATATTTGTGTTATTCATTTTGTGAAAAGCCAAAGGAGCAAGGTTTCATATTCAACATAGTATTACTATTAATTTCCCGCCTCAGCGGTGTGTGTGTGTGTGTGTGTGTGTGTGTGTGTGTGTGTGTGCACTCTGCACATCTGGTGTTTGAAACATGCCACCTTCACCTGGAATTATCGTAGACTGACTGCTGTAAAGATGTGAAAATAAGGAATGGTTTAGCCTTATTTTACATATGTGAAAGAATGATTATCGACCTAACAGCTCTGACAGTGTAATATAATTGTAATTATCACTACTTTATAACCCTTCTTTTTGTGTGCAGAAAGATCTCTGTGGCTTGTTCGCATATCCATTTTCTATTGATTATGACACAAAATAAATTTTGCTCATATTGACAGTGGGGCATTGATTGTGTTTGTGATATATTGCTCCCTAGATTTGTGCAACATATAAAAGCTGTACCTAAGATATCCAATGTCTATCAGTTGTGTAGTAAGTACAGTACGCTTACTTCCTGTTCATCAAGTGGTGTTTCACTGTTTCACTGTGTCCGTCCCCCAGTGCTGAGCTGTTTGAAAAAGGCAGTGAGTTCCTCAGCCCCAGGTCCCTAAAGGCCTGGCCATTCATATGGCCTTCACACATCTATCTCACAGGCTCAATGACTAGAGAATGTGATCTGATGTAATGTACTTTTAGCCGGGAGCATTTCTCATGAAGAAGTGGGCTGTTTAGACTGATGCATCTTGCTTCATTGGCGTAGATGTTTTAATAAGTGTTGCTTAAATTCCCTGCTTTTATGTGGATAATTTCTTCGCTGTAAAGGTTCCAACACATTAATCCATAGCACAATCAAGCATTATATCTCCTCAATACTTGTTTTACGTAAAGCAACAAAGCTTTGCCTTGTCGTTAGTTCTAAAGGACACACTTTTATTGGAAACAACAGCAAGACAATGGACTGAACAGCAAGACAATGGGGCCAAAAGGGAGCTTTTGTGAAAAGCCTGGTGAAGTATTCGGATGTTTTTCATAGTACTTTACATCCTCACTTCCCATTCTGGATGCTGTCTCCACAGAAGTAAATAGCTTGGGATCCAGGTCAAGTCGGTGCTGAATTGATGCTTTAAGTACAGTGCCTTCGGAAAGTATTCAGACCCGTTGACTTTTTCCACATTTTGTTAGTTTACAGCCTTATTCTAAAATGTATTAAATAGTTTTTCCCCCTCATCAATCTATACAGAATACCCCATAATGACAAAGCAAAAACAGGTTTTTAGAAATGTAAGCAAATGTCTGAGGTCCTGAACGATCTGGATCAGGTTTTCATTAAGAATCTCTCAGTACTTTGCTCTGTTCATCTTTGCCTCGATCGTGACTAGTCTCCCAGTCCCTGCTGCTGAAAAACATCCCCACAGCATGATGCTGCCATCACCATGGTTCACTGTAGGTATGGTGCCAGATTTCCTCCAGCCATGACGCTTGGCATTCAGGCATTCAGAGTTCCATCTTGGTTTCATCAGACCAGAGAATCTTGTTTCTCGTGGTCTGAGAGTCTTTAGCTGCCTTTTGGCAAACTCCAAGCGGGCTGTCATGTGCCTTTTACTGAGGAGTGGCTTCCGTCTGGCCACTCTACCATAAAGGCCTGATTGGTGGAGTGCTGCAGAGATGGTTGTCTTTCTGGAAGGTTCTCCCATCTCCACAGAGGAACTCTAGAGCTCTGTCAGAGGGACCATCAGGTTATTGGTCACCTCCCAGACCATGGCCCTTCTCCCCCAATTTCTCAGTTTGGCTGGGCGGCCAGCTCTAGGTAGAATCTTGGTGGTTCCAAACTACTTCCATTTAAGAATGATGGAGGCCACTGTGTTCTTGGGGACCTTCAATGCTGCAGAAATTTTGTGGTACCCTTCCCCAGATCTGTGTCTCGGCACAATCCTGTCTCGGAGCTCTAAGGACCATTTCTTCAACCTTGTGGCTTGGTTTTTGCTCTGACATGCACTGTCAACTGTGGGACCTTATAAAGACAGGTGTGTGCCTTCCCAAATCATGTCCAATCAATATAATTTACCCTAGGTGGACTCCATACAAGTTGTAGGAACATCTCAAGGATTATCAATGGAAACAGGATGCACCTGACCTCAATTGCATGTCTCATAGCAAAGGGTCTGAATACTTATGTAAATAAGGTTTCTGTTGTTTTTCTTTATACATTTGTAGAAATGTCTAAAAACATGTTTTCACTTTGTCATTATGGGGTATCGTGTGTAGATTACTGAGGATTGTTATTTATTAAATTCATTTCAGAATAAGTCTGAAACGTAACAAAATGTGGAAAAAGTCAAGGGGTCTGAATACTTTCCGAAGGGAAAACCTAGTCAGTTGTACAGCTGAAATGTATCTTCCGCATTTAACCCAACCCCTCTGAATCAGAGCGGTGCGGGGGGCTGTCTTAATCAACATTCACGGCACCCGGGGAACAGTGGGTTAACTGCCTTGCTCAGGGGCAGAATGACTGATTTTTACCTTTTCAGCTCACGGATTCTATCCAGCAACCTTTCGGTTACTGGTCCAACGCTCTAACCACTAGGCTACCTGCTGGCACTGTATATACTTGCACTTTCATAAATCAGTTTGGGTAAAGCATTCACTGTGCATTCATAAGTATTAACAAATATACAAAGCATTATCAATATATATCAATTTGAGTCTGTTTACCTTATGTCAAATATATTCCCAACCATCCTTTAATAGCGCTCTATGTAGCTAATGCTATGTTGCTGAAGTGTTGCTGAATAGGCCTACTTCTGTTTCAGTGATCATACTTTTCATTTTGCCCCACCATAATGAAATATAAAATAGAATGTTGCTTCAATTCAAGTGTTACAAAGGAACTCCTTTTCTGAATTCCTAATGTGAGAAGTGGGAGAATTGAACTCAGTAAACTCTGCGGTGTGCTTTAGAATTTAATATAGCATGGCATTCATGGACATCATGTGACCAGACACATTTAAGCCTGATGTGTTGGGCATGCACTCTGTGGCTTCCAAAATAGACCAGCATCGGCATGGTGCTTTTTGTTTAGAGTAGAAAAGAAATAGAGACTGTTAATAGACTGTTTTTCCCATCAAAGCCCATCGTCATGGCTAAAATGCCTGGTGGTATTTATTTAGTCAGTAAGAAAAGTCACAAGAATTGAGACATGTTTTGTAGAGGCTTATGTGAATGGTATTTTTGTTCTATTTCCATCAATAGACATTGTGGGATCTGTTTTGATCTTACTCTCCCCTTGAGTTTTTTTTTAATGTGTGTCAGAGTCACACATCTGTCTGTTCCAAGCTTTCCAAGCTTGATATACTCCTTGACCTAAAGTAAGTAGTAAACTAGAAACCACTGATACCTCAAATGTAATGTTCTGCATGATGCAATACTCACGTTAACATCTATGTCCAAGCTGCTCAGTTAGCTTGCTTCAGAGCTCACTGTGGCACTTTTATATTTGGAGAGCTATATTAGGAATATTTTCAGATCATGGTTTGCTCTCTCTGTCCCACCTACTTTAGACTTGCTGTAGAAGTCAGCCAAGAATCAGAAAAGCCATAATTATGTTTGGGTTGTTATTGCTCCTAGAGGGACAGTCTGAGGCAAATATTTCTGCTCCTACTGCGGGTTGGCAACCTGAACAGAATTTATGATACATTTCTCCTGCAATTTTGCCTTCCTGTAATTATGTTTATTTATCCCATCTTGTTTAGAATGGGCCTAAGTATTCCTGGTTGGCCTGCAGTCAATTCAAAGAATGTGCCACATGTTATCATTCACTTGTTTACAGAATAGATGAAGCCAAGTTGTACAAGGATGTTACAAGGATGTCAGAACTGTTACATTATATTTACAATACGTTTTGTGAATATAATTTAAATGATATGCTTGTGATAGACTTACACTGCATTTTCCTTCTACTTCAGCAAACTTTCTCTCAGTTTAAAGCTCTTTCTTCAGCTTTTATCCCCATGGATTAGAAAATATTATTATCTGCTGATTAATTATTAATACAGTGTTGAAGAATATGACTTATTCTCATTCAGAATTATTAAGAAAGGTTTTTTTTGTTCAGTCAGAAGACTTAGAACTTGCAGAAGTACCCAGCTTGCATTTTAAGATAATTTAACACACACAAAAACCTCTCCACTGTACATGGCACAATGTGTGAAGATATAAAAGGTGACAAAACTCATCTTGAACGCAGCTTATCTTCAAAGCATTTTCAAAGGATTTGGAATGTTGTATTTTTTTGTTTAAAGCAACTGCTAAGTCGGTCTTCAATTTAACCATGCATTTTTCTTCTAAAATGGATTATTCCAAACAGATTCAATATATGTAACCACAACAGTAGCTTTCAACTGAGGTTCTTAAAGAAGGACTGAGCTGAATCTTTTATTTTATTTTGCTCATGAAGCTGTTGTCCCTTGAGATGCTTCCCACTCCAGTTCTCCTTTTGACTGATTTCATTTCTCATAGGCTCTCATTGTTTTGAGTGTGTTTATTTAAATCCACATAAGCTCATCTCATTTTAGTTTGTAGTCTCAGAACCCCTGTTTTACAAAAGTGCATGAAAAAATGATAGACTATATAAAAAAAAGAAAATATTTTATTTCATTTATAAAAATTTGATCAGGTCTTATCAGGCTTTAGTTTGACAAACCTCATTTCATGTTTTAAGCCTTTGAGTGTATTGCTGAAGGAATCATTTTCTTTCAGAGACGCCTGTTTATTTTTAGATAACCTGCTGGCTGCTCTGTGAACCATTGGGCCACACTGCATTTGTGATGCCTTCAAATGGGTACCCACCCCTGGCAGACTGGGCCTCCTGCCCGCCATTGGAGGGAAGATTCAGGGAGAGTTTGGACATCTCTCATTTATCTATCACAGGTCACCTCCTGACTTGGTTATGGAGAACTGTGCTGTTGCCGTAGCGATGAAAGTCCATTGAAGGCAGGTGACTTGGCACAGCTTTTGCATCTGTTTTTGCAGGTCTGCCAAGAGGAAAAGCATTAAAATAATGTCTTCAGTCACCCAATATGCGGTAGATTACTATCAGGCTTCTCCTAGACTGTCATTATTTTGATATAAGAAAGTTGGTGTTGTACATCTGACTTGGCTCCTTTGATGTGGATTCCAATTCATTTTTCAAATGAGCAGTTTATTACCATGTATTTGATGTTGTATTAAGTTGTGAAGGCACTTAGTTGGTGGGGACCAAACAACCCTTATTGTGACTTGAGGCTGCTGGATTTAAAACCAGGCAGAGATACATTTCTATACCTGCTTATCTGTGCTTGACCTCTGGCTGATATAGTCTGAATGCACACAGTGTTAGGTGTTGGACGGAGGTAGTGAGTTGTATCTGTATGTATGTACTGTATGTACACTACTGTTCAAAAGTTTGGGGTCACTTAGAAATGTCCTTGTTTTTGAAAGAAAAGCACATTTTTTGTACATTAAAATAACATCAAATTTATCAGAAATACAGTGTAAACATTGTTAATGTTGTAAATGACTATTGTAGCTGGAAACGGCAGATTCTTTTGGAATATCTACATAGGCGTACAGAGACCCATTATCAGCAACCATCACTCCTGTGTTCCAATGGCACGTTGTGTTAGCTAATCCAAGTTTATCATTTTAAAAGGCAAATTGATCATTACAAAACCCTTTTGCAATTATGTTAGCACAGCTGAAAACTGTTGTGCTGATTAAAGAAGCAATAAAACTGGCCTTCTTTAGACTAGTTGAGTATCTGGAGCATCAGCATCAGTGGGTTCAATTACAGGCTCAAAATGGCTAGAAACAAAGAACTTTCTTCTGAAACTTGTCAGTCTATTCATGTTCTGAGAAATGAAGGCTATTCCATGTGAGAAATTGTCAAGAAACTAAAGATCTCGTCCAACGCTGTGTACTACTCTCTTCACAAAACAGTGCAAACTGGCTCTAACCAGAATAGAAAGAGGAGTGGGAGGCCCCGGTGCACAACTGAGCAAGAGGACAAGTACATTAGAGTGTCTAGTTTGAGAAACAGAAGCCTCTCAAGTCCTCAACTGGCCGCTTCATTAAATAGTACCCGCAAAACACCAGTCTCAACGTCAACAGTGAAGAGGCGACTCCGGGATGCTGGCCTTCTAGGCAGAGTTCCTCTGTCCAGTGTCTGTGTTCTTTTGCCCATCTTAATATTTTATTTTTATTGGCCAGTCTGAGATATGGCTTTTTCTTTGCAACTCTGCCTAGAAGGCCAGCATCCCGGAGTCGGGATATTCCATTAAAAATCAACCGTTTCCAGCTACAATAGTCATTTACAACATTAACAATGTCTACACTGTATTTCTGATCAATTTAATGTTATTTTAATGGACAAAAAATTTGCTTTACTTTCAAAAACAAGGACATTTCTAAGTGACCCCAAACTTTTGAACGGTAGTGTATGCTTCAAGAACACCTGCTGCTGAAGCACAGGATGTCTGTTAGTTTTAAAACTAAACTCCCAAATACAGTACATTGATGCTGAGTACTCTGGACTTAAGGGAGCATGTTGGTGTCAGGTCGAAAGCACTCCTCAGAGATACAGAGTTGCATTGGTCAACATGCCACACAGAGAGAGAGAGAGAGAGAGAGCATTAGCTTTAGCTACCTCCATCCTGACCACTAATGACTGGCCCTACCCTCTGAGGACGTATCTGGGGGCAGCAGCGGGAGGAGGAGGGGTGGGTTGTCCTCGTCTAATGATCTGAGAGCCCGTGGCCATCGCATGCAGCCGGGCCTGCCGTGTGGTGTCAGTGATGCGCCTGGGAGCGTGCAGGGCTTCGATTGGGAATAACAGAGCAGGGGTTAGTGGGAAGGAATGAGTAATGATCCCCTGTTTGATCTACCAGGCCCCTGTGGAAGTCAGAGAGCCCTGGACAGAGCATTACTGAGGGTACTCTGGGGAGCTGCTGGGATGCTGAGTTGGGGACTGGCCCTTTACCAGTTTAACCATATCTACTCAGGATCTCAGAAGGAGAGGGGATGCAGGCTAGGAGGGAGCATGTGCTCTGTGCTGTTTTTAAAGAGACAGCCATTATTGAATGGAAAAGGTGATATTGTAAATTGTGTGATTATGAACACACGGCTTTGTATTTGTAGATTCAGATGTGTTTTATTTTCCAGTAGCAGCTCAAGTCTTGCACCTGTATTGATATACGTAGTGCCAGGAATGGACCTAACTGTTTGTGTCCAACGGACTGCATGGGAGCTCCGACCTGGGATGTTATGTTATGTGCCATCCAGAGTGCAGTGGTTACGTGCAGTACGTGACCACCCCTCTACTATCACTGTTTTTATTGCAGCTCCCTCTCTGCCAACCTAGCTGTTTGGGTTTCTTCACTGGCTATGTCCTATTTGTGTTTGAAGATGGAAGGTATGATAAGGAAATTGTCTGTTTGGTCACTCTGTGTGGGTGTTGAGGGGAGGGGGATTTAAATGCAGGAATCAGACTATGTACACCACTGCCTTGCCAAAAAGCATACCAAATAATTGTCCTTATCAGATAGGTTTCCATCATAGGGTCATGTTTTGTTCTAGTGGTTTTAAAGATCACAGAGTGGATTGTTGCACAATGGGGCATCTCTGTTTCTTTCACTCTTTCCCACACTCATAAATGCTCTCTAGCTCTCTCTCTCTCTCTCTCTCTCTCTCTCTCTCTCGCAAACACACACGCACAACATTTTCTCAGGTGTTGTGGCTAGTTTGTGAGGATAATTGAGTGTTTGGGGCTGACCGTGACCTGAGGCTTGATACATTTGTTAGGATTTCCATTTCAGATATAGAAAATGCTGATGAGTCCAAGTCGTTGTTGTGTAGGCCTAATCCCTCAGCAGTGGCTGGGCCAGCCTCTCCTATGTATAGATTTAGTTGCAACTGCATTTACAGTGAATGTGGCATGTTATTTTTAGGTCTGAGGTCTGAAATGTTTTTTTTGCTGTGCTGTGCAAAATACCAATCAAACTGAAGTTCAATCTCTCCTCTTTTAAAATACTTGAGGATTACTGCGTACCACTGATTTGTTCCTGGTTTTAATTTGTCTTTTGAAGGATTTACAGTAATAAATTAAAGACGATGGACTCGAGCTAAATCTTTTGTAAAGCTCTCAACTTTCAATTCGTGCAACCTCATTTTGTTTGTTACCATGGTAATTATTGTAATGAAGGGAAATAATTTTCTCTTTGGCTTTGTTACATTATTGAATGAGGGAGAGGAAGCAGGCACATGTGTTACATCCTTTACATCATAAATGGCAATACATTAAAATTTTATTTTTATTGCAGATTAATTAAAAAAAACTGGATTTGAAGGAAATACTGATGACATTGCGCTGTGTGCTTTCCTACCATTTTTCTCCTTGTCTCTCAGCTGGGAATATGTTCCCTTCCTGCAAATCTAATAATTATTACTGCGCTAGAAGACTGAAATATGAATCACTCATTATTTGACAGTTAGGTCCAGAATACTTATAAAGAGCTTTTTGATTATTTGTGCTAATCAACATTGATCAAAAAGGGTGATGAAAAGTGAGTTAATAAATTGAGAGAGCTTGTCGTTTTTCCAGCCTCCTTTTGGCCCTGTCCCAGGATCCTCTCTGACTGTGAAACAGATGGGACAGCAGAGGGGCACTGGTCATGCACTCTGATTGGCTGTCACTCACTTTATTACATCATTAATATCGTCCCATCATGTTAATTCACTTTTGATACCAAAGAAGGGCTCTCTCACTCCCACATGTTCATCTCCATCACTAGAAAACACGTCACGAGAAAGAGAAGATCACACAAGCCCAAATGAGTCAGGAAAGCCTGCTGTTCCCCTCCTATGAGTAGCGTGAGAGTAGCTTGCTGTGCTGACAGCCCTGCCATTCGTGTCAGGGACAGGGGAGAATGAGGGAACGTTTGGCTCCGGTGCAGTCCACTGCCTACCAGGGCCTGTGTTATATTCAGCACAGCAGTTGGAGGCAGAGGAGTGGGCCTCGATGGGCCTTCTTCTGCCATGTTGGCTAATTTATGGCCAGGAGCACAGGAATGAGAAGGGACTCTGTATCAGAAGCTATATATATATATATATATATAATGTGTGTGTGTGTGTGTGTGTGTGTGTGTGTGTGTGTGTGTGTGTGTGTGTGTGTGTGTGTGAGATAGCACTCAGCCCTCTGATGAGGGATCTGATAGTGCTGTTAGAACAGTCATAAGACACGGCTCTGATTAAACCTACTAATGAGCAGCTCAATAAAACTAAGTCCTCCTGATGTAATAAATGCGCTGCTGATTGCAGGAACCCGCTGGTGTGATAGGCTAATCCTTTTGTGCTCCAGTGTTTGTTTCACCCTAAAAAGATCCACGCACAGTGAATGAATAAAGAGATATGACTTGTCTGCTTGTACGACCACACGAGAGCACTTCTCTGTAGTTAACCTTTCTACTGAGTGGATTGCAAGTTGAGGGTTTTTACAGTACAGGTTCTAGGGTAAATTGAGTCTGCAATTATGAGTCTTTTTTGTTGTTGATGTAACATTACTTGAAATATTATTGCATAGCAGTATTAGAGCACTTACAGTTGAAGTCGGAAGTTTGCATACACTTAGGTTGGAGTCACTAAAACTTGTTTTTCAACCACTCCACAAATTTCTTGTTAACAAACTATAGTTTTGGCAAGCCGGTTAGGACACCTACTTTGTGCATGATGCAAGTCATTTTTCCAACAATTGTTAACAGACAGATTATTTCTGTCTGTTTACATATAAGTTTACATATACTAAGTTGACTGTGCCTTTAAACAGCTTGGAAAATTCCAGAAAATGATGCCATGGCTTTAGAAGCTTCTGATAGGCTAATTTACATAATTTGAGTCAATTGGAGGTGTACCTGTGGATGTATTTCAAGGCCTACCTTCAAACTCAGTCCCTATTTGCTTGACATCATGGGAAAATCAAAAGAAATCAGCCAAGACCTCAGAAAAGAATTGTGGACCTCCACAAGTCTGGTTCATCCTTGGGAACAATTTCCAAATGCCTGAAGGTACCACATTCATCTGTACAAACAACGTACTTTGGTGCGAAAAGTGCAAATCAATCCCAGAACAACAGCAAAGGACCGTGTGAAGATGCTGGAGGAAACAGGTACAACAGTATCTATATCCACAGTAAAACGAGTCCTATATCGACATAACCTGAAAGGCCGCTCAGCAAGGAAGAAGCCAATGCTCCAAAACCGCCATAAAAAAAGCCAGACTACAGTTTTCAACTGCACATGGGGACAAAGATCGTACTTTTTGGAGAAATGTCCTCTGGTCTGATGAAACAAAAATAGAACTGTTTGGCCATAATGACCATTGTTATGTTTGGAGGCAAAAGGGGGAGTCTTGCAAGCCGAAGAACACCATTCCAACTGTGAAGCACGGGGGTGGCAGCATCATGTTGTGGAGGTGCTTTGCTGCAGGAGGGACTGGTGCACTTCACAAAATAGATGGCATCATGAGAAAGGAAAATTATGTGGATATATTGAAGCAAAATCTCAAGACATCAGTCAGGAAGTTAAAGCTTGGTTGCAAATGGGTCTTTCAAATGGACAATGACCCCAAGCATACTCCCAAAGTTGTGGCAAAATGGCTTAAGGACAACAAAGTCAAGGTATTGGAGTGGCCATCACAAAGCCCTGACCTCAATCCCATAGAAAATTTGTGGGCAGAACTGAAAAAGCGTGTGCGAGCAAGGAGACCTACAAACCTGACTCAGTTACACCAGCTCTGTCAGGAGGAATGGGCCAAAATTCACCCAACTTATTGTGGGAAGCTTGTGGAAGGCTACCCGAAACGTTTGACCCAAGTTAAACAATTTAAAGCAATACTACCAAATACTAATTGAGTGTATGTAAACTTTTGACCCACTGGGAATGTGATGAAAGAAATAAAAGCTGAAATAAATCATTCTCTCTACTATTATTCTGACATTTCACATTCTTAAAATAAAGTGGTGATCCTAACTGGCCTACGACAGGGAATTTTTACTAGGATTAAATGCCATTAATTGTGAAAAACTGAGTTTAAATGTATTTGGCTAAGGTGTATGTAAGCTTCCGACTTCAACTGTAGCTCATTTAGTCTGCCACTGTGCCTAGTTAAACTGTTTCTCAACCAGTTCAAGGCCTTTTGAATGAAATATGAGTGGATTTGGTGTTCGTAAACATTTTAGATACACGTTATTAACTAGAAACCTAAGGGAAATTGATTTATGTTAAATAAGAAACTAATTTATTCTGCATAACTACTGCACTCTGGCAGTTTATGTTATAGCAGAGATAAATTCCTCATCTCTTTAGCCTGTGTGCTCCAGCTCCTCTAGAGGAAAAAGCACCTTTCCTCCGTAAGCCACTGTGAACATATGGCGAGGGGCGCAGGCAGCAGCACAGGAAGGAAGTGTGGAAATTGCAGGGAATGAGAGTTTGGATTAATGCGTCTGAACTGGGCATACCCAGACAAATGCAGCAGAACCGCACTGCCAGGACCCTTCAAGGCCCCTCCGAAGTGTGCCAGAGAAACAGAGATAGCAAAACAAACATATACACCTCTGCAGCTTGAACAGAGGGAGATAGTGGTTTCTCCTTCGTGCCTTTTAATGACATGAATTTGAAGAGGCCATTGGTTGTGGGTTGTGTGTGCTCATCAGGGGGACATTGGGCAAATACTGCAGCTTCGCCGGCTCCATACCTCTGCCTACCTAGAGATATTTCTACAAATTAAAATCACTAAGTGTAAAAAAAATTATGAAACTGATAGTAATTATGGTTTAATTTGATGACATTTGTCAATGTCGATATTAGGCTTGGGTGATATACCGTATACTGGGGTATTTCGAAATACCGGCGGTATGATTTTCAATACTGTTAAAAATACAAATTGTGGGGGGGGGGTCACGGGGGCTGACGAAGTGCGTGCTACCCCACTGCTTATTACTAATTATAAGTTAAATTTAACTATAAGAAATCTAACATGTCAAATATTTTAAATCCAGCTCAGGGCTCCACCTATGCATTTGGTTTGCTAACTTGCTAACTAAGTGGCTAGATGTCAAGATCAAGTATCTTGGACATTCAATCCCATCCTAGATCAAGATCCCTGTGTACATTCGATAATACTGTATACCCCGGTATGGTACAGAAATGGTATGAAAATGTGGATACTGCCCAAACCTAGTCGATATCCCATTGAAATGCTTTTTTATTTAAAAAAAATTATCTCTCTGCACACAGTCAAAAAAAGTATATATATATTTTTAACAGTTTAGGGTACTCCGACACACACACAACCCCAGTGAGGGGTTGTCCCTCGCAGCGAGCCGAGCCGGTCTCCATGTGACACGAGAGAGTAGCTGTTAGATTGGAAGTGAACAACCGAAAATAGCTCCCTTCTTTGCATACAGTCAAATCAGCTCAAGCTGTGCACGGTGGCAGACTTGGTTGTTCAGTTGCAGGCACTCTTGTTTGATGCATTTCATTAACGATACCTTGACGAATTCAAATGTATATCTATCTATCGCTACAGCATGTCTTATTAATCTGCCTGCTGCCTGCCTCACGACTGTTTGCTCGGAGTTGGAGGGGATCCCGAAGGGGAAGCGTCTTGTCATTTGCTTGTCAAGGCCTCTGTCTGTGACAGCGCTTTGTGGATGACTGGATCTCAGTG
Source organism: Salvelinus namaycush (assembly GCF_016432855.1). Lineage (NCBI taxonomy): Eukaryota > Metazoa > Chordata > Actinopteri > Salmoniformes > Salmonidae > Salvelinus > Salvelinus namaycush. Next base: position 14,581,841 of record NC_052336.1, on the reverse strand, counting down.
CAGAGAGAGAGTCTGTCTAATGAAGACACTACTGCACTAGCTCTGACAAACCTCTCATTGCTACATGTGTATGGGGAAGTCACATTGTACATTGCACAAATTGGACTTAATTCAATTAACAGGCTGGTGAGCTCTTCAGAGCCTAGGCAGTTGTAGTAGTGGTAGTCTATTATAAATATTAATTGTGAGGAGGTGAACATATTAAACGGTAAACTTTTTTTGTCTGATTTTTATGATGGTTACTACCGTATGTGAAATAATCACTGTGTTGTTTACTTATTTTAACAATGAATCAAAAACCTATCACTATACCTGATGTCTTCATTGCTTTTTGACAAATGTCAGTTGAGCGTAGTGATTATTATTTAAGATTCTGAGAATGTTTAGTTTATTATTTTAACCCCACTGTAGATTCAGTCATGTAAGGTGAAGAATGAGGCTAGCTTGTTTACGTTTTCTGTATTGATGTTTCACTCCTAGACTATGTCTGGAGGACGTGTTTCCTCTCTGAGGAGGCAGAGCACAACTGGTAAAGACATGGTAATGCCTCGGCAGCCACAACTGTTTGCCATCATTTACGAGGTTGCTTCCCTGTAGGTCCGTATCGATTGCAGCCCGCAGTGATTCCACAAGCGATGCCCGCTTGGTCTGAATGTTTGGTATCCTAGCAATTTGGCAAAGAAAAACTGTGTTTTCAGTTCTGCCAAATGACCTGGACATCGCTTTGTGATGTCGCGTCTGGTGTGCTTGTTGTTTTTAGCAGTGGTCGTTCACAGTTGTGTGAAGTAACAAATGCATTTCTTTTTTCAGTGGTGTTTGCCAGAAAACAGGGTCCGTTTGAACAATCGGTGCGGTGCGCTTTTGACTGTATGTCTGAGGGGATGTGGACACCTGCTCAACAATTAAACTGCAGAGGAGAGCAGACATTGCCAAGATAAATATTTGCCCTCCAATTCAAGGTTGTGTTCACGTGTTTGATTTGAGACGTGGAGGATATTACGTGTTTGTTCCTGACAGTCAGTTGGCAGTGATGTAAGCTCCGGTTCCCCACACTGAACACCTCTGTTCACTAGATCAGATCACTCAGAACATAACAGCACTGCTCAGTGACTGTGGAATATGTGGTTTCATGTGAGGTTATTCATAATACTAAACATTTGCTGTTCAGGCTACCTCATTTAAATTATGCTGTAGATTTTATTTGTATTTTGCACTTTGACACAGTTCCAATGTTTAGTGTGGCTTATTTGGATTAAATGTTCTTACTAGCTCAAGCAGAGTTACAATGAGTTGTTTGTCTGTATTCAGTCTCTATCCATAAATCTGTAAATAAACAATGTTGGAATTTCTTTGATGTATACATTTTGTTCTTCAAGATGTTGGGTTTCCATACAGTTATGTAGCAGTTATGTCATAAGGTAGCAGTTGAAATGTAGGAATGTTAGCTACCATTTTTACATTTTTACTGTTGTGACAATCTCACTTAAAAAAAAGAATTCAGTGCCTAGGATGTTGTGAGAAAGAGTGTGATTTTAACGGTGCTCCTAAGCTTCTCTTCCGAGCTCCTGTGTAACCGTAAATATATTTGCCACTGATTTCTTTAAATAGTGCAGACAGAGGTGTTGGTATGCATTGAGGAATTGATCACACATATGTAGTTCAGCTCGGTCTAGGCATACATGTAGATCAGCAAGACATTTCCTGTCCTTATTTTTGGGAGATTTTTTTCCTCTGAAGAAACGGTAACCTCTGACAGGATAATAGCAGAAAACGTCTTTATTTTTATAAACCGAAAAGATTATAGACCCTAGAAATGCCTAGAAAAACAAGTTTAACTTGTTTTGTTGATGTTAAAAGCTGGTACAGGATGTTTTTATTAGACTATTCTGAAAAGAAAAGAAGGTTCTGGATCTGACTTTGTTCCTCGGCTGCATCGGCTCGCAGAGACTACAACGACTACAGAGACCACAGAGACTATAGAGACTACAACGACTATAGAGACTACAATGACTACAGAGACCACAGAGACTATAGAGACTATAGAGACTACAATGACTACAGAGACCACAGAGACTATAGAGACTACAACAACTATAGAGACTACAATGACTACAGAGACCACAGAGACTATAGAGACTACAACAACTATAGAGACTACAATGACTACAACAACTATAGAGACTACAATGACTACGGAGACCACAGAGACTATAGAGCCCACAATGACTACAACAACTATAGAGACTACAATGACTACAGAGACCACCGAGACTATAGAGACTACAATGACCACAATGACTACAGAGACTACAACAACTACAAAGACCATAGAGACTACAAAGACTTCAGAGACTACAATGACTACAAAGACTATAGAGACTAGAACAATTACAGAAACTATAGAGACTACAGGCAAATGAGTACCAGGTTGTGTGTCAGGCTGCATTTTGAAATGCACATCACAAGGACTGTGACTGACTGTGATCAGTTATTTTTATTTAGTTTTATTGCTAAGGGCTTCATAAAAGTATGCCAACCTAAGACCTCTCCTAGGAGTTAGTCTCCTATATCCAGAGTCCCCTTCAAATGTTATTTTAATCAATGAACAAAGAATTGCTTTGATTTCTTCCTAAATACTAAACTGAAGAAAAGTTAAAGGAGGATATCTAATGACTGCCAGACTTGAAAACAGGATAGACAAAGATTTGCACACAGAGCAGTGCCCGTGCCAAGTTAAATCCATATTTAAATCCTCTACTCGACATACACTGCATGTAAATGAACATTCTTTGGCATAGGTTTATGCAGTGGGGGCACGCCAGAGAGCAAAATCCCACTTTAGTCAAACTGAAGCATTCATATCTGCATAATGTCTTTGTCTATTTCCTGTTCAATTCTATAATTGAGAACTAGGGTTGTGAAATAATTAGAAGAGGGTCTTTGGCACACATATATGCACAGTTGACAATGTGGCTGTCAATGCAGTGCAGTATGATTCCATGTTAAGTGTGTGACCAGTGTGCTGGGTTGCGGAGTGGATATATGATGGAGTTTGTTCCAGAGCAGAGCAGAGCTGCCACAGATGGGGCTGACAGGTCTGCGTGCCATACCTCTGAACCTCTGAAGCCCCAGCAGCAGGACATGGGCGCCCTGTTCCATAAAACCTGTTACACATCAAACGTGATGAAAGTGATGAATGGTAGGTGAATATGGACTGTATTAAGAGCAGATGAGACCTGGATGATATTACAGACAGGTGGAATTGATCTTATAATACATTTGTCAGGCTACAGTAATAGTATGCCTCTGTATTTTATCTGCTTAACTGTTGGTGTGTGTGTGACCTCAGCTACTGTAGCAGTGTCTCATGACGTTGGTTGTCAGTGATTTGGTGGGTGGTTAAATGGAGTGGCTGACTCATAACAGTAGAAACCACAGAGAGACGGTTCCTTCCTTCCAAGCCAAATGGAACCGATCCGAGTCCCTGGGCCACTTTCTTTCAAACCTTGTTGTCTGTTAGCTTAGAATTGACATCACAGATGTGCATTTAGATATTTCTTCCAGAGATATTAGTCATGCATTCCACATTAGAAATATAAGATAAAAGCCTAATTATTCCTCAGAGAAGGACTTCCCTGTGCTGTAGATACAAAACCCATATCCTTTTCCCTAACATTTCACCTATCAATAGCAGCCATATTTATGTTTCTCTAGAGAACAAAAACGATGTATACTCCTGAAGAAACGGCATAGCACAGAAGAATCAAAAACGACATCTGCACAAATACCACTGGTGTTTACATTCATAATATAACCAGCACATTCACACATTTATATTCGTTTGTTAACCTCTTGAAGAGAATGCTTAACAAAACGTGTCAAGTTGCTATTCCGTAGATGACTATTTTAGCATTATCTCCTCATTTGAAGACAACTCTACCGCTCTATGTTTGTCTCAATCAGTGTGAAGCATAGTGATATTGTGTTGTTCCTGGCTGGTGTAGCTATATCTGTAGAGAGAGGACCCTGGAGCACCAGGCAGGAGCTGGCAGTCAGGACAGAGACTAGAGACTGGAGCTGGTGACAACTAGTGCCCTAAAGAGCCAAGCAGGGTTGCACTACAGTCAGAGCCAAGTGCTACAGCTAGTGTGGAGTACAGCGTTTCCCCTTTTGGAATGTTATATTATTATGTGTAGTGTTAACATGTTATTTCACTTTTGAAAAGTGTATTACTGTGTATTGCAAATGAGTATGCAAATGAAGGTGCCATGAGTTGAGTTGAGTTGAATTGACTGCTGCACTCTGTGCAGTTCTGCCAGCCTCACATTGGCCGGCCTCTACATTGTCTTTGGCACGGGGTCTAGCCCACACATCGTGATTGTGTGATGTAGGCCTAGTTCTTTTTCACGGTGGAAAAGTCTACTTCTCCCCTCGCTAAAGGGCCTGTTTGTTCTCCTCATGCAAATGCAGATAGCTGGTGTTTAGTGTGTGCCCAGCCATGCGGTCAAGTGGCACGGTTCAGGCAACCGAAGACTTATGTTTTTTTGACACTAACATTTTGACATTTTCAGCAAATTAAAGTGGATTACAGGCCCTCTGAGAGTCTGTGTTATGGTTTAACGGTTTGATTCATTGTATATACAGTTCCTTTAAATCTGATCTGTTATATTTGAGGGCGGAATCAAATGAATGGTATTGCAGTTTTCTGAAGCAGGGTGAAATGACAAAGGGAACAATCAATAACTTGCAAAATGTTGATGTTACTCCCCCTCCTACAATTATGTAGCATACATGGGGCCGGGAGTGGAATGCTGTTACCTACAAAACAATATTGGCTCAAACAGCGTGAAGAATCTCAGAATCGTATCTCTTTACTGAGCAGGCCCCATAAATGTAATTTCGAAGGTCAGATATTATATTTGTTCATCACATAGCAGATGTTGAATTCATGCAATTGTGTCAACTTTATTGATTTATTTGTTTATATATTATTTTATTTTGCTGTCTTTGGAAACATGGTGTTTTTTAAAATGAGTTTTATGAAGTTTCAGTGCTCAGCTGTTTTGATAGGGCTGGACTATACATCACTGCCAAATCATCCAGCTCTAGTGCTCTGAAGCACATTTTGAGCATGCACACATGCTAAGGGGTGCACATTTTTTTGTCCGTGATTTATGTAAACCAAAATAAATGACGCCGTGAAAATGTGCCTGACACTCGTAAAGCAGCACAGCCTTTGAATAGAGGTATAACAGATTAGTCACTTTCTTCTACTCTTGCTCTGTCGTCTGTCCTCCTGCCAAGAGACTGGCAGCATGCTCGCTCGCCCAGGGACAGACATGACTGTAGATGTACTGTTATGTCTTTTGTTAAACCAGGCCCCTGGAGAACTGAGAGGCCATTGCTATGAGACATTAGACGTGTGAAATATCTCTGCCCTGTTTGATTAACTGCAGCCTTCGCTTTTTGATTCAAGAGAGATCATAAAGAAATGAAAAAAATCACTTTTGGATAGCAATGCAACTTTGCAATTAATTTGTTATATCACATTTTGAATAGTGTGTATGTCTAATTCAGTTCCTCTAGGGGTACACTGGTTCCTTTCCTGTGCTGTATGGCCCCTCTCTTTCTGTGTTTGTTTATATGTGTAACCTGTCACTCCAGCTCTGTCTAACTGTTAAATGTCTATGTGTGTGTTCTTGTGTGTGAGTGTGAGATTAGAGAGAGTCTGTTTATGTGTGTGTGTGTGTGTGTATGTTGGTGAGGAGTCTGAGGACACGCTGCTGATGGAGTTGTGCATCTCTTCTTCTGACAGGTATGGATGAGAGGCCGAGCCAGGCAGCATCCTCCTGGGCCCCAGGTGGCCAGTCGTCCAGTCCCTCCTACGAGTCCTCCAGGGTAAGAACCCTGGCCCACTCACTCCTCGTGCACTCCCTCACCTCACCCCTCTGTCTCCCTCTGCCTGGCCTTTCTGCACCACATCATTTAACACTCATTACATCAACGTGTTACATTACATTCACAGCTCACTGCAGAGTCAGGGAGGGAGAGAGCACCAGTCATGTTGTGTGACCTGTAATTGGCATAATTTTATTTTCCAGTATGACCACATTGCATGGCACCAATATCCTCTTAAGTGATGGGTTTAAATATGTTGTCATTTGCGTTGGATTATTTGCGCTAAGCTGAAATATTAAGCATTTGTCAGGGGAAGCTGATTAATGTTGTGAGCTTTGGAACATTATGGCTACATTGTGGAATTTCTGAATTGGGGGAAATTACTTCACCATTTACCATCTGTGCCTATATTAGGATTTAAGGTGCAAACTATATTTATGGTAGTGGACATCAATGGAAATATTGTTCGTTTTGGTTGATTGAAATTATAACTGTGACTAATGTTTATATTAGGTCATGAATATTCCTTAGAAATTATTTCAGTACCAGCAACGAGTGATTAATTCATTCTTTCCATTAGGATTTCCAGACTCTTATGAAATATTTTGGCAGTAATTCAAATGTTATTTCAGATACATGATCAGTTGCGTTGAATTCATCATGCATCATGCAAAAAGATAAAAAATAGAATGATGCATGACATGAACTGGTTCATATGGCATTTCTGTTCAAATTGTGAATATATATTCTGTGTCTATGTATTTGTTGTTTGTCTCCTACACCATGGTGGTTCTGGGTGCCCTGTATGAATTTCATTTAACGTCAATCTCCTGTCACTTTCCATCAGAAATCAGTTAAATGTCAGATCTGCTCGGCCCGCATTACCTTGTTTATTTTCCAATGCCCTTCCCGAATGAACCTCTACAGGCTATGGTTCCATCGGCTGCCTGATCTGAATTATAAGATGGAGACGTTTGAGATATCTTTGCTTTAGGTGCATATAAATCAACATTTTTGACATTGCAAAGTAAGGCATCAGTAAGCAGACAGCTGTTTGTGCCTCCATACACACACACACACACACACACACACACACACACACACACACACACACACACACACACACACACACACACACACACACACACACACACACACACACACACACACACACACACACACACTTCCACATACATTCACACATACATGCACACAGATACGCACGGATGCACACACATATATCAGAGAGCCAGAGAGATGGGGTTGTTTGTCTAGGTTTTACAGGTGTTTTATCAATATGATTACTTGTGTAGGCCAGAGAAGAAGACTTGCTCTGAAATAACCATTCTCATAATAGGGGATGGTATTTCTTCTAGTATCTCTGCACAGCAAATTGCAGGGTCCTCTTAACTTACACCTTATACCAAACCATTTATTTTGTTAATGGCAGCGCATACTATTTGGGATATTTTGTAGACATAATTGAGAGTGAGTATGGACACAACATACCTACTATACACTGCCTGGTGTCCAGCCTGTCAAAGATTCATCCGGATGACTTTGACCAAAGAGAATGGAGCCAATCTCTTTAATCCCCAGGCACATTTGATCTCTGCCTGCACCAGTACGTCTGTCCATTCATCACTCTGTCTGTCCATCCAGACCACGGTGTGCTATGTCTTTGTGCCTCTGCTGCCCCACACTCCTGCGTCATATTCACGTTAAAGCAGTGTACCTAAAATGCAGTTACAATGTTCACTAGCAATGTGCTGAGTGCACAGATAAATAGCCTGCAGCAGCACACATGCACAGATACTACTTAGTACTACTTGGTTGTTATCCAGTGGTATTTATAGCACAATGGCACTTATTCCCAAATAAGAGGAAGAGTGTCCTCTGATTTTGAGATGTGGTTTAGATCTTCATCTGAGATTTGATTTGGAAATAAAGGGAGTATTAGGTTAAGCAGTGTGTTTCTAGCCATAGAGCTGAGGCCCTGCCGGAAGACAGGGAGGAGTCTAGGAACAGAACCCTTTAAATCCATTAAACAGTAGACAAGCACTTATCTACGTTTCAGCTTTTGTCTCAAAAATCGTATTTCCATAATTCTCATTGTAATGTTTCATAAATTGTGTTCAGCAACTCATACTAAGGAAGGTTTCCCAAAATAAACGCTTTTCGGAAAAGCGCGTTTCTGTTATTCAAAGAGTTCAGTGTAGTGTGTCTGTCCGAGCGGGGCCTGCTTGGGTGCTTCAAGCTAACAGTGTATGATTAGTGGACTGTGAACAGACTCCAGCCCTCCGTGCTGACCTTGGCTTCCAGCCAGCCAACGTATCATGGGCAGTTGTGGCTGCAGGCCGGCTGTCTGACAGCCAGGGTTGTGCCCAACGCCACCGCACGCCCCAGCCCTGCCGCGACACTCACCCCGTACACGTCCATCACACCCGTATCATGCCTCCCCAAGTCACCGCGGTGCAGCCACACATTCACCTGGGACAGCACACACCATCTAGGAGATGACTTTTTAAACGCTGTGGCGAGGGATAGGGGCAAGGCAGGAGCTGTGGCCTGCATGCTTAAGTAGTGATTTGACAGTTATGTAGCCGGCGGTAACTGGCCCCGTTGGTCGCAGTGACAGCATGTGTTAGTGTCTGGGCCGACGTAGCCGAGCGGTGTTTGTAAATGATGAGGGTTCTGTGATTGATGATCTAATGGTCCCAGAGGAGCAGACACAGGGTGGGCTGGGTAGTGTGATCTCACCCTGACCATTATCCCCTCTGCCTTTCTTCTCTCTGGTCCTCCCTACCTGCCCCTCCTCGCTGGCCTTTTCCAGCTGTGGCAAGCTCTGTGGCAGCTGTCTCTACCAGGGAAGAAAAGACCAGGAGGAAATAGAGGACTGAGATGTCCAGATTCAGTCGTTCATTACTTACTACTCTTTGTTTTATTTGGTGAAATGTCAGTTGAAACACACCTGGGGAATTTGATTTGTAGTGCAGGAGAGGTTTGTATGGGTTGTTGTTGCCTGTGTGTGTGTGTGTGTGTGTGTGTGTGTGTGTGTGTGTGTGTGTGTGTGTGTGTGTGTGTGTGTGTGTGTGTGTGTGTGTGTGTGTGTGTGTGTGTGTGTGTGTGTATGTGTGTGTTTCGGAGTTTCGGAGCCGGTGTTATTAGTGAGTCCGTTCATGGCATGATTAACGGGGAGCGCGGCCTGGCAGGAACACAATGGGGAATCTCTGTGGATTCCCTCGACACAGCACAACACTCCACTGCCTTTGAAATTACTCCATCACCGTCCGCTCACAAAAAAAGATGGATAATAAGATTTACTTTTTTACTGTATGTTGAATGCAGAGGGTACGAGTTGGGGGAAAAAAGCTCTATAGAAATTCTTGTCCAGTGCTGCTCGGTCCCTCCGGTGGGAGTTAATGTAGTTTGGAAGGACGCATTTGACTGGAGCGCAGGAGGATTTTCACAGGGCCTGGGATTAGCACTGCTACAGAGTATCTTTTATTGCAGGGGACCCTGAGTTTTCAAAGACCATACTGTGACCGATATTTAGACCTAAGCTCCTGAAGCTGATAACTGTCATGAAAGGCTGCAGGAGAAAAAGGCCATTTTTTAAGCTGCAGGTACCTTGGTCGGATGGAGGGAGGCAGTTTTCCCCATCATAGGATATAATACCCTGTTATTAAATGTTTTAAATTAAAATCAGTATTGTCACAGTATATAGAGGTTTTTAATTATCGTAAGTGAGTAAGATTTGTTTTCATTCATAGACCAAAGAAATCCTTAAAAATACAAAGCCGCATGTGTTGCGTTTAGTGTTAGTGTTGCTTGGCAACGTTTTGAGACTTGCTGTCTTTGGCTAAACAAATACACCACCTAAAAGGGTTATGGGGGAAACATTTTAAAACTGATCTTGGAAATGGGTATCGCATTTTATGAGAGGTTTGCTAGGATCTCTTGGACTGGTTCACGACAGCCTCTTGTAGGACATTGGAAGATGAATCTCTGCAACTATGCCTTAGAATTGACACAAGTGAATGATGCTGTTATGTATCCATTTGGACTAAGGGTTTTTCTTAATCGTTTTTCATCCATATGTGAATGTGCTTGTTTGTGCATCATGCATGTTCTGATCCATGTAATGTGTGTACAATTAACATGTCAACATGTCTTCTCTCAAAAAGCCCATTGCCTCTTCAGATCCACAGAATTACATGTGCATCATTAACCTTGTATTTTCTAATCCTGAAACGTGGCATATGCGTTGACAGGCTCATCAGGGTTCTGTATTACTGCTTTTACAATCAGTCAGAGATTAAAAAAGTCATTTTTAATGACGGAAAGGAGAAAAATGTACAGTTTCAAGGGACAGTTGACCAATTGTACTCTCCTTCCTCAGTAATTAGTGTACTGTCATAGCACTCAATTAGCCAAGCAACCTAATAATGTGTTTAATACTCTGATCTCTCCCCCCCAGGGTTTGGCAGACAGCCCTCATTATGGTGATCATATGAGTGACAGTCGATTAGTGTCCCATGAAGGATTGTCCCAGACACCTTTTATGAACTCCAGCATAATGGGTAAGTAGGTGCTTCTCAACGCCTCACCCCACACATGCCCACAGGTCTCAGCGATCCATTTTATTTTATTTTTAAAACTCCCTTTAGCCCTGTGTGGACAAGGCATGTCACGCATCTGGAAGTGGCAGACCTCACAGCCGCGCTAGGTCAAGCAGTGTTTTTCCACCTCCTCTCCTCTCCTCTCCTTTCCTCTCCTCTCCTCTCCTCTCCTCTCCTCTCCTCTCCTCTCCTCTCCTCTCCTCTCCTCTCCTCTCCTCTCCTCTCCTCTCCTCTCCTCTCTCGCCTAACTTCACCCTCTTTCTCCTCATCCTGTGGTGACCGTCTTCAGAAGTTGACCCTCCCCCAGGGTGGAAGTCACGCCATCAGTACAGTTTTCCATCACAAAAGACTGTCTTCTAGCTATCAGAAAAGCCACCGGCAACTTCCAGTGGCAGGGGAGGTGGTGTCTAAGGAAGGGGGGTTAACCAAGCAGATGTGCCAGAGACCATTTCATACAAAAACAGCCCACCATCACCGTTGTGGGATATCATTTAGGATTTCTAATAGATGCTTGAATGGCAGGTGATCTGTGATGGTTTATGCAGACTTAGCGTTTGGGTTTGTTAAATCATGCGTAGCCTAATTGTGCTGCTCTGATGTTGCACCACCACCTCCATTTGTCTGCTAGCAGCAGCAGTATGATAATTCCCTTCCAAATAAAAGCCTTTATTTTGAAGCCAGTAGTGACTCCATTCAGATTGGGAGGCTTTTGGAGATTTACGAGATTGAATTTACTGTGCTGGTCCCAGTATATAATCACTGTTGAGTATGAACAGATAAGAATGATGATCACTGGTTAAAAAAATCCCCATCATAACACCATATTATAGATTTATCAAACCTAAGTGGTGGGTTAGAATTTCTAAAGGTTATTTATTCCCCCTGATGTGATAGATACATTCTAACAATTAAAAGCTATATATTACACTGGCCTTTCTCCTGGAGTCATTGTGATGTGTTAGCACATGACAGTTTTATGGGCAACTGAATCCCCAGCTCATTGTAAGATTGCCCTGGAGACTGGTTGCCATGCAAGGTGGATAGTTTACGGATGGGTGCTGGTGCAGGAGACGACTGAAAATGAAATGTTATCTTTGTGGCGATTGATCACAGGATGCGTTTGGGAGGGTGGTCTCCTCTCTGTTCTTCGGCTCTGGCTGTAATTATGCTTATAAGTGGCAGAATATAGAAATGATCTGCTGCAATGATGTGTCAGGGCATTAGTATTTGTATTTCTGTATCTGTATTTTTGGTATTGTATTTGGCATTGTATACGAATGGATATTGTTCTGATTTGAGTGTTTATATTATTTAAGTGTGCCGTGCTTTACTGATAGCTCTGCAGGTGGAAAGGGACAATGGCCTTCCATACACACTGCTTTGTGTGTGTGTTCAGACCCATACAGTCATTGGCTTCGACAGACCTGACTCACAATGACCAGGAAACCTCATTCGAAATGTTTTTGAGCAACATCTAAATCAGCTTTAGTTTAGATAAGAAATCTTACCTCCTAAGACGTACTTAGTCGAAGAAAAGCCAGCAAGCCATTGTCCTGATTGTATTGTGTGTGTGTGTGTGCATGTTTTTGTCTTTGTATTTTATTTCATGGTTTTAAATGGAACAGAGGAGACGGTTGGCTCAGACCTGACTACATCATTCAACGAAAGAGAAGTATGACATGTTGAAAGCAGCTTGGGGTTATTTGAGGTCAGCTATTGTGTATGATAATGAACATGTTACAGTTGTTAGTGCCCAACAGATGGCTGGCAATGACTGTTTATTTGACATTATATTTTAATGACAGTTACCAGCAGAATATGCTGCATGACTTGAATAATGGAGGCTCATTCTAGAGGTCATCTTTGGTTCATTGGGGCTTTGTGTTTGTACAGCTTGGGAATAGTAGAATAACAAATGAATAGTAAACTGTGTTGTAAATATAAATTTAATGAAGCTTTTCATATGTAGCTACATGTATGGGAACAGGAGTACCCAATGTCTTTCAGGAATCAGATATGAATCTACATGAGTAGATGATGATTAGAATTACCCCCTCTTGCCTCATGTGATGGCCTTATTGTCTGTCCCTCACGAGTAAAGCCTTTGGGTTGGAGGGTGAGGAATGTGGATTAGGATGAGGAGAAGGGCAGGGTGTCGTGTGAGCTCCCAGTGATGGCACCAGCAACCTCTCTTGGGGCTAACGCAGTGCCTGTGTCAGAGCGGGTCAGGTGGTCTGCCCCCCCCTCCACCCCCACTCTCCAATCCTCTTACTGCACGACGACACATCCTCCTCAGCACGCTACACTATCCATGCATACAGTAGTGCAGTATCAGCTCACTGTCTCGCTCAGAAGGCCATGTAGATCCCTCTGACTCAATCACTGACTGTGTAGATGACGAGGTGGTGAGCAACACGGACATGCTGCTCATTGTGTTTCCATGTTTGTAAGAATGCAAATGCTGCTCCTTGACAAAATCCATTAAACAGTAAATAATGGTAAGCGGCAAACAATGTGGGAAAGGATGGATCGAGTATTATAATGGAACGACTTGTTCAATCCCATCCAGTGTTACAAATGCAATACTCTTAGTATTTACAACTCCCACTGAGGTTCTAGATTTATTAAATACTTATATCTCTGCTCCCTTTTCACCCATATTCTTCTGTTCACTCTATATTCCATGTAAGGAATCCTAGAACAAGTTCTAGAAGCTCTAAGGTAAAAGATGATTATGGCCTATGTCCAGCCCTCCTTGCCCTGTCTCTCTCCTGGCTGAGGATGTGTCCTGGCTGCCTGAAAGTGTTTCTCTGTGGGAGGAGTGGAGAATGTTGCATAACGCTGACTGTGAGTAGTTGTTTGAGGCAATATTTAATAAGCACTAATCCAGCTTTAGATTAAATAGAAATATGCATGCAGATAGGGAATCCTGCCTCTTCAGCGGGTGTACTATTTACTGGTCAAACAGATTATGATCACAAAGAGAAATTGGTTTAGTCTTTTGTTGATATTCAAGACACAAACATTAACAGTTGGCAAGGCAAAACACACTTGTTTTGGCTTTGGGTCATATAGTATGTATCACTTGAAATATAGTCTCACAATTAAGCAGATTAAATGGTATTATTGGGATGGGAAAATCTTTCTGCTTTAATATAAAACTAAATCAGAAGAAAGATCCGGCAGAAAGTAATTTAGTTGTTTGGACATGATTTAGAAAGATTGCCTCAAGGCTTAAAAAATCATTTTGTAACCTGTCTCCTCCCCTTCATCTACACTGATTGAAGTGGATTTAACAAGTGTGTCACGTTCCTGACCTTATTTCCCTTGTTTTGTATTTATTTAGTATGGTCAGGGCGTGAGTTGGGGTGGGTTGTCTATGTGTGTTTTTCTATGTTGGGATTTTGTGTTCGGCCTGGTATGATTCTCAATCAGAGGCAGCTGTCAATCGTTGTCCCTGATTGAGAATCATACTTAGGCAGCCGGGGTTTCACGTGTGTTTTGTGGGTGTTTGTATCTCGTGTCTGTATTCGTGCCACACGGGACTGTTTGTCGGTTCGTTTCTCTTTTGTCATTTTGTTTCATTAGTGTTCCGGTTATTTTTGTTAATAAATAATCATGGACACAAACCACTCCGCATATTGGTCTGATCCTTCTCGCCTCTCCTCCTCGTCCGAGGAGGAGGATTATGACGACCGTTACAGGTATAAAACAATTTATAGAGTGTTGAACGTTTCAAAGAGCACAGTGGTCTCCATCATTGGGAAATTGACAAAATATGTAACTACCCAGACTCTGCCCTAGTGTCACGCCTTGACCTTAGAGATCTTTTTTATTCTCTATTTGATTTGGTCAGGGTGTGATTTTGGGTGGGTATTCTATGTTCTATTATTTGTATTTCTATGTTTTGGCCGGGTAGGGTTCTCAATCAGGGACAGCTGTCTATCGTTGTCTCTGATTGAGAACCATACTTAGGTATCCCTTTTTCCCACCTGTCTTTGTGAGAAGTTGACTTTGTTTGTGGCACATGGCATTAAGCGTCACGGTTGGTTTTGTATTGTTTATTGTTTTGTCGGTGTCATTTCTAATTAAAAAAGAAAATGTACGTTCACCACGCTGCACCTTGGTCCTTGTCTTACAACGGCCGTGACAGGCCAGCATCCCTATGGAACGCTTTCGACACTTTGTAGAGTCCATGCCCCGACGAATTGTGGCTGTTCTGAGGGTAAAAGGAAGTGGTGCAACTCAATATTAGGAAGGTGTTCTTAATGTACATGCAGTACATATGAGTGGTTCTATATCTTCAATATGTTCATTTAACAACGGCATTCTGAATTCTGCTGGCCCTGTAATGTTGTTTCATTTTTCAGAGTAGCCAGACATATGGTGAACAATAGCTATACTTGTATCTGCTCCTACAGTGAGAGCATGACAGGACTCATTGAGTTGTATTTCCTGAGAGCCCTATGTTGGTTCATTGGGATGACTATATGAGTACCAGACTAGGTTTCACGTTCCTGACCTGTTTTCTGTTAGTTTTGTATGTGTTAGTTGGTCAGGACGTGAGTTTGGGTGGGCAGTCTATGTTTTGTGTTTCTATGTTGGTTTATGGGTACCTGATATGGTTCTCAATTAGAGGCAGGTGGTTTTCATCTCCTCTGATTGAGAATCATATTAAGGTAGGTGTTTTCACTTTGTTTGTCGTGGGTGGTTGTCTCCTGTGTCAGTGTCTGTGTATGTTACGCCACACGGGACTGTTTTCGGTTTTGTTTGTTCGTTCGTTTTATGTAGTCATTTTTCCTGTTCATGCGTTCTTCGTGTTTCATGTAAGTTCGTCGTCCAGGTCTGTCTACATCGTTTATTTGTTTTGAAGTTTATCAAGTGTATTTCGTTTCGTCTTCGTCTTGTTTAATAAATCATTATGTCTAACTACCACGCTGCGTCTTGGTTCAATCCATGCTCCTCCTCTTCGGATGAAGAGGAAGAGGAAAGCCGTTACACTAGGATCTTATTTCCTGCTGAGTTTCTTCTCTTACTGTAGAACTGAGAGGAAACGTTTAACAATCTGATGCAATTTGAACAATTGGTACAGATAAGATATAAATAGACTAGTAGCAGTGTGGTTTTTGTTAAGCCTTTTCTGTTGAGTAGAAGCACAGAGCCTATTCGCCCACCTAGGTGAGGAGGAAAGGTGTTGAGGGTTACTGTACGCTGCTTCAGGTGCCAGTTTAAATAAGTCCTCCACTGATTTCTCACTTCAAGTCTGTTGGCTTTGAGCTTCTTCATTCACTTTGGGTGAATTCTATTCAAAATCTTTTTGGCGGTGTTTGGTCTTTTTCTTCAGTTTGGCATAGACAAGGCCTATATGTACCATTAAAGACAGAGGCTAGGAAGAGCTATTGACTTTCAGCCTGGCTCTCAGATGGCACTTGGTAATCACTGCTTCATTTCGCAAGACAGGATTTATTCCGTGAGTCACGTTGATGGCTGTGCGTCAAAGAAGAAGAGAAAGAAGGGGAAATGTCCTACAAGGACACCCAGAAACATGAAACATCGTTGCTGTCTTTTAATCACTTTTCTCTTTTTTTGCAGCAAAAAATCTGTTGCAACCTTCCTCTTGACAGTTGAAGTAGGTTTGGTGACCATTGTTTGCTGAGTGTGTTGAAAGTGATTTAATGAGTTTGAGTATGAGAGTTAGTGTGTGTGTATAGAGTATGTATGTAGAGTACGTATGTATGGAGTACCAGTCAAAGGTTTGGACACCTACTCATTCAAGGTATTTTCTTTATTATTCTGCATTGTAGAATAATAGTGAAGACATCAAAACTAGGAAATAACACATATGGAATCATGTAGTAATGAAAAAAGATGACAGCTTTGCATACTCTTGGCATTCTCTCAACCAGCTTCATGAGGAATGCTTTTCTAACAGTCTTGAAGGAGTTCCCACATATGCTGAGCACTTGTTGGCTGCTTTTCCTTCACTCTGCGGTCCAACTCATCCAAAACCATCTCAATTGGGTTGAGGTCAGGTGATTGTGGAGGCCAGGTCATCTGATGCAGCACTCCATCACTCTCCTTCTTGGTCAAATAGCCCATACACAGCCTGGAGGTGTGTTTTGGGTCTTTGTCCTGTTGATAAAGAAATGATAGTCCCACTAAGCGCAAACCAGATGGGATGGTGTATCGCTGCAGAATGCTGTGGTAGCCATGCTGGGTAAGTGTGCCTTGAATTCTAAATAAATCACAGACAGTGTCACCAGCAAAGCACCTCCACACCATCACACCTCCTCCATGCTTCACGGTGGGAACCACACATGGGGAGATAATCCGTTCACCTACTCTGCGTCTCACAAAGACACGGCGGTTGGAACCAAAAATCTCACATTTGGACTCATCAGACCAAAGGACAGATTTCCACCAGTCTAAGTGTTTCTTGGCCCAAGCAAGTCTCTTCTTCTTATTGGTGTCCTTTAGTAGTAGTTTCTTTGCAGCAATTCAACCATGAAGGCCTGATTCACACAGTCTCTTCTGAAAAGTTGATGTTGAAATGTATCTGTTACTTGAACCCTGTGAAGCATTTATTTGGGCTGCAATCTGAGGTACAGTTAACTCTAATGACCTTATCCTCTGCAGCAGAGGTAACTCAGGGTCTTTCTTTCCTGTGGTGGTCCTCATGAGAGCCAATTTCATCATAGCGCTTGATGGCTTTTACGACTGCACTTGAAGAAACATTCAAATTTCTTGACATTTTCCGGATTGACTGACCTTCATGTCTTAAAGTAATGATGGACTGTAATTTCTCTTTGTTAATTTGAGCTGTTCTTGCCATAATATGGACTTGGTCTTATGCCAGATAGGGCTATTTTCTGTATACCACCCCTACCTTGTCACAACACAGCTGATTGGCTCAAATGCATTCAGAAGGAAATAAATTCCGCAAATTAACTTTTAAGAAGGCATACCTGTTAATTGAAATACATTCTAGGTGACTACCTCATTAAGCTGGTTGAGAGAATACCAAGAGTGTGGAAAGCTGTCACCAAGGCAAAGGGTGGCTACTTTGAAGAATTTCAAATATAAAATATATTTTGATGTGTTTAACACTTTTTTGGTTACTACATGATTTCTTGTGAGTTATTTCATAGTTTTGATGTCTTCACTATTATTCCACAATGTAGAAAATAGTAAAAATAAAGAAAAACCCTTGAATGAGTAGGTGTGTCCAAACGTTTGACTAGTACTGTATGTGTGTGTGTGTTCAGCCATGTGACTGTCTGTATTAATAACTCTGCTGAGCTGCTACGATACACCGTCACGTTCCTCCAGCGCACCTCATACGCTCTGTGTGTGTGTGTAGTACTATGAAAACAAATCTGATTAATATGACTAACTCACCACACACTCCCAGGCCTTCTGTCGTTAGACTTGATTTGGTGGGCTAATGGTATTTCCACGTTACGTCATGTCTGAAATGGCATGGGACTGTATTTCGCCTGAGTCACCCATGATGATCTCAGAGCTGTGTGTTGTGTTGCCTTCCAATTGTTGAACATCATCCTAGGGATTACTGTGAAAAGTCCCCTAACTAACCTGCTTAACCACTGCTCATATTTCCAGGCAAATGAAATCTATTAAGTGGCAGTTAATGGAGCAGGGGAGGCTGTGGCCTGGGCCCCAGAGATAGACTGGAGGCCCCTAGATGGGGACAGACAGTCTCCACCCTACTCTGTGGTCTGTGCTCCCACAAGCCCAGAGCCCAGGGCCCGTATCCATAAAGCATCTCGAAGTAGGAGTGCTGATCTAGGATCAGTTTAGCCTTTTAGATCATAATGAATAAGATTATATAAACAGATCCTAGATCGGAATTCCTACTTTGAGATGCTTTGTTGATATGGGCCCAGCTCCTCTCTCTGCCTGTTCCTCTAGAGACAGTGGTTACTGGGTTTCCATCTGATACCACTGGGACCGTCACCAAATACCTTGGACTCCTAACCCTAATTAATTTGTAACAGATGAAATTGATCTGTAACAGATTTTTATTTTCATAGAAAGTGTTGTCTCTATGTCAATTCATTTTTTATTTTTTTCATATAATTCCCTGGAGGAAAGTGCTTTTTAGTTTTCAGGCCAGAATATGTGGAGACTAGGTTCCACAGTCTCCTTTATTGAAAATGTGAGGCCTTCTCCATAGCTACAGTATGTCCACAACATAAAAAGCAGCCAGGCCTTGGATCAGTCTTAAAGTCTGTGTCACACCCTGGCCTTAGTTATCTTTGTTTTCATTATTATTTTAGTTAGGTCAGGGTGTGACATGGGGAAGTATGTGTTTTGGTTTGTCTAGGGGTTTGTAGGTTTAATGGGGTAATGTCTTGTCTAGGTGTTTGTATGTCGATGGCTGCCTGGATTGGTTCTCAATTAGAGACAGCTGTGGTTTATTGTCTCTAATTGGGAGCCATATTTAAGGCAGCCATGGGCATCATGTGTTTGTGGGTAATTGTCTATGTGTAGTGTTTGTGTCAGCACTATTTGTCATATTAGCTTCACGGTCGTCATTTTGTTAGTTTGTGTATAGTATTCGTTTTGTGTTTTTCCCTCTCTCTTCTAAATAAAAGAAGATGTATTTTGCACACGCTGCGCCTTGGTCCAATCTCTCACAGCAAGACGATCGTGACAGTCTGTGTATAGGCTCAGGAAAAGTCCACAGACTGACATGCTTTCGCTGTTGATAGATGGACGAGAGGAGAGCAGTGAAAACTGAGTTTAAATCACAATCTGTCCTTGAAGGCCAGCCAACCCCTGTTAGTGTGTCCAAGACCCCTGTGACCATGTATCCAAGTGCATCAATGCTTTTCATACAACAATTTCAATGTGGATGAAAGTACACCTTTTTTAAAAGCAGCATTTCTCAGTATCCTTGGAACAGATGAATATCACACAGTTTAAATTGAACAGTGTCCAAGAATAGTATGTGCTGCTTGCCTTATCTGGGTAATTAAAGCTGTAATGCTTGCTGTCACCAGGAAAATAATTGTGGAGCCCATGCAGCACTAGTTTCTGAGATTTGCATCCTCATTGCCAGCCTGCAGAGTGTTCTGCAGTTAGCCCTCCTCTCTCTCCTCTCCCTCAGCTTTCTGCTAAATGAATTCTCCGTGCACAGAAGAATTGTTCTCATCTGTTTTTCCTCTCCTTTTGATGAAACGTAATGGGTTTCCAGGAAATGAAGTGATGCAGTCGTTTAGTGACAATGCAAAGTGTTCAGAGCATTTTGTTGCCTAGGGTTTTGTGCACAAGAGGGGCCATGACAGCTCCAAGATGTATTCTCCCTGCCTTTTGTGCAGCGGGGGGAAAAATCAATCTCTCTCAGTGCCTCGGTAGTGTCTTTTTCTCCTTTTTGTTTTTAATTGTTCCTTAAGGCTTATCATGGAGAGCCAAATCTCACATGGCGCTAGCATCCCGAGTGTGTTTAACTGGTGCAGGTGTCGGTGTGCTCGCATTCTGTCCCGCGAGGGCCCCTCCCCCGACCCAGGCTGTGATTGCGGCCAGGTGCTGCTCAGGTGTTCACCCGGGTACGTCTGCATTGTGGGTCACAGGTGCTGCCTAGGCTGCTCCTTCTCCTCTCCTCCGTCTGTCACTCACTCGCTCCTGCTTGCACCCCCCTTCTCTCTGATTGCGTCCCCCTCTCTCTCTGTCTCTCTCTCTTCTCTTTCTCCTGGTTACGCTCAAATTTGCCCACCCTCTGCAGCCTCCGCGGTAGAGGAGGAGGGGGCACTGGTATGCCTTTGGAGTGTGGAGACGCACACACACACACACACACACACACACACACACACAGATGGTGAGCTGTACTCACAGGTGTGAATCACAGTAGATCATTAAGGACTGTGAGTGATTGTGGTGGTTGGTCCTTTAACCATACTCACTGTTAGCTCAACTGAACTAGAGATGGAATAGATTATATTATCCCTTTGTCTACTCCACTGGGTCCACATGATGAGAGAAGACTGGTTTGTATTGAATCCACTCTTGTGTGAAGGCACAAGGCCTTAGCACAGTGAGAGCACATTTCTGCAACCATTTCAAACATATGTATTGCTACTTGTGATTTGTTTACTGGGTACTAAACAATAGGTGAATATATATTTTTTTGTATTGTTTTTCTGGGCATCTGAGTGTGTCTGGTGTTATTCTACGTGTCAGGCCAGCAGAGGAGGATAAAGAAAGAGGGAGGGGAGAGGAGGTGTGGTGCGTTGTAGTCTAGTGGATGTAGCCGGTCATTATGCAGAGCTGCAGGGTGCGCTTATCTGTTACTGTGCTCAGTGGAGCGTGAAGAGCTGAAGACGAGCTGAAAGGGCACAAATCCCTCTCCTCCATCCCGCCCCCCCCCCCCCACCGCCCCTCCCCTCACCCCCACCCGGTCCCTGTTCTGCCCTCCTCAGGCCCTGGCCCCAGTGCTGTGGCCCTGGCCCCAGTGTGGTGTTGCCCAGCCCAGCTGCAGAGGGGACTACCTGTCCAAGAAGGAGGGCCAGGGGAGAGGTGAGGTGATGTAACAGGTCGCTGAGGGGCAGCTGCAGCAGCGGAGGGGTGATGACAGTAATTACAGGTCCAGCCAATCAGTACAGGAACATCTGGAAATATCATCCTCTTCCACTGCATGTAATATTGTATCATATTGAACATGATAGTCACCTCACCTCCACTGATTCTGACAGCACAGCATACTGTACATCATCGTGAAATATTTCTGGTGTTGGTTTGACTGTGGATTTATAAGCATTCAGTAAAACCAGCTCTTCTTTTCATTCCCGTTTCATTAAATATATGGGCGTTTGATTGTTCAGTAATTCACATCCTGTCTTTTCCACGACTCCTCTACCTTGTGTCTGCTGTTTCCCTTGGTGACAAAGCCAACCCACTCCTGTAAAGCCCACCTAAAGTCAGGCAAGCCTATTCCCATAGAAATCTCTGTAATGCTAAATGACACATCAAAAAGCGTAGCTCGGTGCGTTGCTCAAATGTGAGATACCGAATCTACAGCAAGGAAGGATTTTCAGAATAGTGGAGGCAGTGTCTTACTAGGGGTTGACGACTGAATCATGAGCTGCCAGCATTTAGCCCAATCCCTTTATACACACATCTAAAGAATCTGCCTACAATCACTATTGGAAAGCATCCATACTTTTAGCAGAGACTAGGCATTTTCTCGCTCTCTCTCTCTTCTCGACCACTTCCTTTACCCTCCCTTCTCCCTCCCTTAGCCCCCTTTGTTCGCTCCCCTCCCCCCCACACCCCTCTTTATCCCTCATATTCTCTCTTTCTCTCTTCTGTATATTTACTCTCCCCTTACGCTAGCAGGCAGCTGATGCCAATAAAAATTTTAGTGATTGTTAAATGAAAACACAAAGATGAAGGGCAATGATTCATTAGGAAGGAATGCTGCCAGTGGAACAGCTCAAGTCTCCTGTCTCCACTACTGCACTGAATCTCCATCACAGACACACTCTTGGCTACTGTACCTCCATATATCTGTTGGAATGTGTCCGTCCGTCCGCTGGTCTCTGGCATTGTGCTCTATCTTGTTCCCTGAGGGAGAGTCTTGCCATGCTCCATGTCCAGCCAGGTCAGTAGCAGAGTTGTAATGCTGAAGTACTGCACTGAGCTCTCTGTGACTCTGTGTTGCGTGAGTTGAGGTAGTCTGAGGTTTCACATGTCCTTTGATTCAGAGAAAGGGCAAGGCTAGGCAGTTTTACACAAACCATCAACAATGGCTTTTTTAGGTACAGCTTGGGATGACTCGCTATTCAGGGAGACCAGCATTGAGAACTTTTTACTGAGGTGATCCTCATTAAAGGGCCAATCCGGAGTTGCTACATACATTATATCCAAAATATTTACTCCAATGTTTGCAAACAAAGTTAATGTAAACAAAAACTGTATTGCTTTAAAACATGGTTAAAACTATCATTTTGATCTCATGGCTAGTCAGTCCTTGCCTCCATAGCTCTGTCTATGAATGTGAGAGTGGTTATATTTTTCAAGCCTCAGCTTGAACCATAACAAGTGGTGATGTGGCCATTGTTTGAACTCCGGATTGGCCCTTTAAAGTGTGATGAGATGCTATATTTCTACATGAGATACAGTGTGATGAGATGCTATATTTCTACATGAGATACAGTGTGATGAGATGCTATATTTCTACATGAGATACAGTGTGATGAGATGCTATATTTCTACATGAGATACAGTGTGATGAGATGCTATATTTCTACATGAGATACAGTGTGATGAGATGCTATATTTCTACATGAGATACAGTGTGATGAGATGCTATATTTCTACATGAGATACAGTGTGATGAGATGCTATATTTCTACATGAGATACAGTGTGATGAGATGCTATATTTCTACATGAGATAGTGTGATGAGATGCTATATTTCTACATGAGATACAGTGCTATAAAAAAGTATTTGTAGCTTTCTAATGTTCTCAACTTTTGCATATTTTTGATACTGAATATTATCAGATCTTCAACCAAAACCTAATATTAGATAAAGGGAACCTGAGTGAACAAATAATACAGCAATTACATACTTATTTCATTTCTTTCATAAACAAAGTTATGCAACACCCAATGCCCCTGTGTGAAAAATGAATGGCCCCTTACACTCAATAACTGGTTGCGCCAACTTTAGCTGCAATGACTCCAACCAAACGCTTCCTGTAGTTGTTGATCAGTCTCTCACGTCGCTGTGGAGGAATTCTGGCCCACTCTTCCATGCAGAACTGCTGTAACTCAGCAACATTTGTGCGCTTTCAAGCATGAACTGCTCATTTCAAGTCCTGCCACAACATCTCAATTGGGACTAACTTGAAATGTGTTGCTTTTTAGCCATTTTCATATACTGTAGACTTGATTTTGTGTTTTGGATCATTGTCTTGCTGCATGACCCAGCTGCGCTTCAGTTTCAGCTCACAGATGGATGGCCTGACATTCTCCTGTAGAATTCTCTAATATAGACCAGACTTCATGGTTCCTCCTATTAAAGCAAGTCGTCCAGGTCCTGAGACAGATATTAGGTTTTGGTTGAAGATCTGATAACATTCAGTATAAAAAAATTGAGAAAATCAGAAAGGGGGCAAATACTTTTTCACGGCACTGTATTGTTGGCACTGTCCTTCTGAGTTTGCAGATGGATGCGCTGGCTGCACTACAGTTGTTTCTTCAAGGAGTCTAGCAGGAATAATTGACCTTGTCCCATAACCCAGACTGACAGTGTGATCACACACCATTCATAAACCTCTGTGTTTAAGGCCTTGTTGGGATGAGTCAACCCAATTCAATTCATAGGACTTTATGAAATACAAGTCATGTTTAGAGTGCTGGGGCCAGTTGTGTGTCTGTGCCCTGTAGTCCTACAGAGCCATGCAGGTGCACTACTCCGGCCCTCACACACTCCAGTTCACACACATACCACACACTCCACACACACCTGGCCCAGGGACCTCAGGTGGCAAACACAGCGCCCGCCACAGCCTCCCCTAAAAATATCCTCCCCCATGGATCCGATTCATGGAGAGAAATGAATGTAGCAAATGAATCAATGTAATCGTGTTAGTTTTCAGACGTGCTCGTCCCAGGAGCAGGGCAGCACAATCCCCTCTCCTCCCAGGATACGTAGGGAATCCACAGTGTCATTACCCTGCCTGTGTAATATAATCCAACCTGCAGGGTTTGGCAAAGAGCATACACACACACACACACTCTCACACACACACACACACACTCACACACACACACACACACACACACACACACACACACATACACCTCCACTGAGCTCACACCAACCCCCCCCCCCCCCCCCCCCCCCCCCCCACCCCCACCCCACTTCGTCCCTGTTCATCCATATTAAATCTTTCATTACACATATATATTATTTTATTCATTGCTTCCCGTCCTAGCTCGGGGCGCTGTGGCTTAATGAGATATTAATCCTGTGTTTCAGCTGTAACATTTATATTTACCTGTGAACAGATCTGGTTCCATTCTCTTTGTCATTGTGTACTCACCTTTGTTATGTTTCATTAACTGATTAACTGATACCTACATGATAGGTTGTCTTCTATATAAGTGATCATCCACCTACATGAGCTCTAACCTTGCATCTATCTGTTCTCTCTGTAGGTTTCATTTAGCCATAGAAACAGGGGAACTGGAGCAAACACTAAGTGCATGCTAAAACACTAAAAAGCATGAAATAGCGTAAACTCTGCCACACCTGACCTGTGATTCAATTAGAGCCCTCACAGAGAGCTGGCTGAATGTCTGTCAGAATGTCCCCTCTTTCCCCTGCCCAAGCTCAGCCTCCCCTCCTCCCCTCTCCTTCTATCCCCCTCCTCCCCCTCTCCTTCTATCCCCTCCTCCCCCTCTCCTTCTATCCCCTCCTCCCCCTCTCCTTCTATCCCCTCCCCCTCTCCTTCTGTCCCTCTCCTTCTATCCCCCTCCTCCCCCTCTCCTTCTATCTCCCTCCTGTCCCTCTCCTTCTATCTCCCTCCTGTCCCTCTCCTTCTATCCACCTCCTGTCCCTCTCCTTCTATCCACCTCCTCCCCCTCTCCTTCTATCCCCCTCCTTCCCCTCTCCTTCTATCTCCCTCCTGTCCCTCTCCTTCTATCTCCCTCCTGTCCCTCTCCTTCTATCTCCCTCCTGTCCCTCTCCTTCTATCTCCCTCCTGTCCCTCTCCTTCTATCTCCCTCCTGTCCCTCTCCTTCTATCTCCCTCCTGTCCCTCTCCTTCTATCTCCCTCCTGTCCCTCTCCTTCTATCTCCCTCCTGTCCCTCTCCTTCTATCTCCCTCCTGTCCCTCTCCTTCTATCTCCCTCCTGTCCCTCTCCTTCTATCTCCCTCCTGTCCCTCTCCTTCTATCTCCCTCCTGTCCCTCTCCTTCTATCTCCCTCCTGTCCCTCTCCTTCTATCTCCCTCCTGTCCCTCTCCTTCTATCTCCCTCCTGTCCCTCTCCTTCTATCTCCCTCCTGTCCCTCTCCTTCTATCTCCCTCCTGTCCCTCTCCTTCTATCCCCCTCCTGCCCCTCTCCTTCTATCCCCTCCCCCCTATCCTTCTATCTCCTCCCCCCTCTCCTTCTATCCCACTCCTCCCCCTTTCCTTCTATCCCACTCCTTCACCTCTCCTTCTATCCCCTCCCCCTCTCCTTCTATCCCCTCCCCCTCTCCTTCTATCCCACTCCTTCCCCTCTCCTTCTATCCCCTCCCCCTCTCCTTCTATCCCCCTCCTCCCCCTCTCCTTCTATCCCCCTCCTCCCCCTCTCCTTCTATCCCCCTCCTCCCCCTCTCCTTCTATCCCCTCCCCCTCTCCTTCTATCCCCCCTCTCCCCCTCTCCTTCTATTCCCCTCCCCCCTCTCCTTCTATTCCCCTCCCCCCTCTCCTTCTATCCCACTCCTCCCCCTTTCCTTCTATCCCACTCCTCCCCCTTTCCTTCTATCCCCCTCCCCCTCTCCTTCTATCCCCCTCCCCCTCTCCTTCTATCCCCCTCCTGTCCCTCTCCTTCTATCCCCCTCCTTCCCCTCTCCTTCTATCCCCCTCCTCCCACTCTCCTTCTATCCACCTCCTCCCCTCTCCTTCTAACCACCTCCTCCCACTCTCCTTCTATCCACCTCTCTCAGCCCCTGTTGGAGCCCCCTGCTGCTGCCAGGGGAGATGAAGGTGGGGAATTAAATGCTTAGTCAACTCAGAGAATTTAACTGAGACCTCTTAAACGCCTACAACGCACTTTACACACACACACACACACACACACACACACACACATAATAAATACACACACCTCTGAAATGATTATCAAAGGACTGGTCCCATTTGGCCACCCTCTGTATATGGCTGTTTAGTGTTTGGGTTGTTCTGTTGGACATTTGGGTCTCTGGGATTTCTGTGAAAGGGAATATGCCCAAAGTGCTTCGTGACTAAGAGCCGGATCAAACTTCCTGACCTGTGTTATCCTTCCTGGTCCTTCATCTCTGATCCTCTGATGTCTCATTGTTTAACAGTTGCCTGGCATCTAATACCAGCCGTCCACACACACACTTTGATGTGGCACACTGACTGTACTCTAATATCCATCCAGGGACAGGCAAGAATTCTCTCCCCTCCTTTTCCATGGCTTGTTAAATGTATTCTTGCTTTTCCCTCAATGCTCCTGTTGCCCGAACATGGCCGTCTCACATGTGCATGTCTGATAGGGGTGTGACTACGTGTGTGTTAGTGACCCTACTGTGGTGGCCTCCATCACAGCGTCAGTGTGAACCACGTGGTGGGAGAGGTTGTTAGGTAGCTCATGGCCCTCCTGCGCTGAGAGAATGGATGCGTGATTATGAAGTCATCAGCCATGAACCAGTAGGGCTGGGGAGGCGCCCCCCTTCTCGCGGGTCCTCGGGGTGCCATTGATTGGTGGCCATGTGTTTGTGCCCGATAGACTGTGAAATGGTGTATTGCAGCACGGCTGTGTCGCACCTGCGTCCCACCAAGGTGATTGATTGGTTTGGTCATGTGGAATGTTCCCATCTGGTCTGCAGTAATGCATTTTTTTTCCCATCCTGTGAATAGCAAGCACTGGCTGGAGGATAGTGAGGCTCCGAAAACGGGAAAGGCCAAACTAAAACATTTCCCCCCTCCCCTTTTTTCTTTTTACCAACGCGGAAAAATCAAATAGACCAAGCTTCTCGTCTGATTATCCTGTGTGGTGGGGGTTGGGGGTATTTGGGATAAATACAATCAGGAAATCCACCTCTTATACACAGAGACAGACCACCAGGGGAATCAAATCCCTTCTGTCTCTAGGTAGTCAGAGGGGCAGTAGTACTTCATTTTGAATGGCATACTTCAAGGCTGAAAGCTGTGTGTTATAATGAAGGTCGTCTTTGATCCAGCTGAATATTTAAATCTCATGCTCCTCCCATCCTGAACTTGAGAGAGATGGAGGAAGCTTGTCTTTGCTATTAAAAGAGAGCCTTTTCATTTTGTCGAGCATGACTCACCTTAACAAGTCTGTTTCATTTTTCTCTACTTAGAATCCTCCTCGTTTGATTCTGATTATTCTTAATCCCGGCCCCTCTCTTTTAATTGATCTATTCATTCCACCTAATGACTAATTACATATCAGAGCGCATCAGCGAAGGCATTCATCATCGTAGAACGTAATAATCAATGACATTTCAACAAAGGAAAAAATAAATATGCAAAAGAACTCATTAACATTTGCGCTGGCTGTTTGAATAATGCTGCTGCTGACAAGGCTGTAATTAACAGAAATTGATGCTGAGCTCAGGGTGGGAAGAGAGAGTTGTTTCCCCAGAGCTTTATTGTGCGCCCAGTGTGGGCCTCTGCCTTGCTGGTATGTGGACTGGGCTGGCTGGGCTGTGGGCACTGACTGCTACATCAGAGAGGGAGGAGGTGCTGATGTACTACCCTTACCACCCTGCTGACCTCTCCACAACCCCAGCTCACAGCACAGCTTTTATTTACTGTCAAACACAACCTGGCGGAAACATTAAAAGCCTGCAACAGGATGGATGTACACAAACACTTGAGCGAAGGAAACAAAAGGCTCCATTTTAAAAGCCAGGGAAACCAGTGAGTGGGTGTGCTGCTTTGTTCACGGCTGTAATGTCACGCCTGCCAGTGGATTGTGTTTGGGAGCTACTGAGCATGCCCAATGCAGTGCTTTATGTCAAGGTTTCCAAAGAGACCAGAACTTTCCACTACAGGGTTAGTGTAGAAATCAGGGTGGAAATGGAGCTGCTCTGTAGTACTTGGTCTAAAATCAATTTCCTATGTTTTACTTTCCCACTGTAGGTCCCTGAGACCCCCTGTCTCTCTCTTTTCCTGTCGGCTTTCCTGTTTTTGTCATGAATATCAACAGAAAATGCAGCAAACACAATAAAGCTGTTTATGTTTGTTTTTTGGACAGTTGAAAGTGCTGATTGTAACAAGTTGAAGGAATTTCCTTTATTGCGTGTGTTAGCCCTGCCATATGGCTCAACATGGAACATTAACTTGACAGCGATAATGGATTGCGATGAGGTTCTTGGCTAGCACTCCTAACACAGGGACAGGAGCATGGGTTGGGCTACTTCACAGGCACAGCACACACTGGAAAGAAAGAGGGGGGAACAGATGTATGATCTGTTCATTTGGCTTTAGCATTACCCTCTATTTCCTCATGTTTACACACTGTTTTACCCACTTTATATGTATATACTGTATTCTAGTATATACTGTATTCTAGATGAATACAGTATATACTGTATTCATCCTATATAACTACTGCTGTACACCTTTTCTATTCATATTCTGTCCATACTGTCTAAACGCACCATTTATATATATACACTATATATGCTCAGTGACTTTCAACGTGACACCGTCACAGGATTTCTTCCCTGCTAGAGCTGCCCCAGTCAACTGTAAGTGCTGTTATTTTGAGGTGGAAATGTCTAGGAGCAACAACGGCTAAAATGGTAGGTCACACAAGCTCACAGAATGGGACTGCTGAGTGCTGAAGCGTGTAGTGAGTAGAACTCGTCTGTCCTCGGTTGCAACACTCACTACCGAGTTCCAAACTGCCTCTGGAAGCAACATCAGTACAATAACTGTTCATGGGGAGCTTCATGAAATGGTTTTCCATTGCAGAGCAGCCACACACAAGCCTAAGATTACCATGCACAATGCTAAGCGTCTGCTGGAATGGTGTAAACCTCCCCTCCGTTGGAATCTGGAGCAGTGGAAACACATTCTCTGGAGTGATGAATCACGCTTTAGTATCTGGCAGTCCTACGGACGAATGGGTTTACTGGATGCCAGGATAACTCTACCTGCCAGATGCATAGTGCCAACTGTAAAGTTTGGTGGTGGAGGAATAATGGTCTGGGGCTGTTTTTCATGGTTCAGGCTCCTTAGTTCCAGTGAAGGGAAATCTACAGTAAACAATGACATTCTAGACGATTCTGTTCTTCCAACTTTGTGGCAACAGTTTGGGGAAGGACCTTTCCTGTTTCAGCATGACAATGCCCCTGTGCACAAAGCGAGGTCCATACAGAAATGGTTTGTCGAGATTGGTGTGGACGAACTTGACCGGCCTGCACAGAGCCCTGACCTCAACCCCATCGAACACCTTTGGAATGAATTGGAACGCCAACTGTGAGCCAGAACTAATAGCCCAACATCAGTAACCGACCTCACTAATGCTCTTGTGGCATTAGTGGCGAATGTTCCAACATCTAGTGGAAAGCCTTCCCAGAAGAGTGAAGGCTGTTATAGCAGCAAAGGGGGACCAACTCCATATTAATGCCCATGATTTTGGAATGAGATGTTCGACGAGCAGGTGTCCACATACTTTTGGTCATGTAGTGTATATACACTGAGTGTACAACCTGCTCTTTCAATGACATAGACTGACCAGGTGATTCCAGGTGAAAGCTATGGTCCCTTATTGATGTAATTTGTTAAATCCATCTTCAATTCAGTGTAGATGAAGGGGAGGAGACACGGTAAAGAAGGATTTTTAAGCCTTGAGACAATTGAGACATGGATTGTGTATGGGTGCCATTCAGAGGGTGAATGGGCGAGACAAAAGATTTAAGTGCCTTTGAACAGGGTATGGTAGTCGGTGCCAGGCACACCTGTTTGAGTATGTCTAGAACTGCAACGCTGCTAGGTTTTTCAAGCTACACAGTTTCCCGCGTGTATCAAGAATGGTCTACCAC
This sequence comes from Salvelinus namaycush, assembly GCF_016432855.1. NCBI lineage: Eukaryota > Metazoa > Chordata > Actinopteri > Salmoniformes > Salmonidae > Salvelinus > Salvelinus namaycush. The sequence continues at coordinate 14,551,546 of NC_052336.1, read as the reverse complement.
CCAAAGTACATCCAGCCAACTTGACACAACTGTGGGAAGCATTATGGTCAACACAAGCCAGCATTCCTGTGGAATGCTTTTGACAGCTTGTAGAGTCCATGCCCCAATGAATTGAGGCTGTTCTGAGGGCAAAAGGGGGGCTGCAACTCAATATTAGGAAGGTGTTCCTAATGTTTTGTGCACTCAGTGTATATATATTTATATTTATGTTCTGATATAGCTCGTTCTGATATTTACTTTTTGATTATGTGTGTTTTGTTGCGAGGTATTACTGCACTGTTGGAGCTAGAAACATAAGCATTTCGCTGCACCTGCGATAACATTTGCCAATCTGTGTACACAACCTATAAACTTTGATTTGATTCAGTGTTGTGTGTTTGTTTTATTTGGTCCGTTCGTACTGAGGCCCTCGGTAGGAATGCATCTGAGATGCTGTATAGCAGAGGGAGCAGAGCAGAGCTCACTAATTGGCTGTTTTTGTGGCTGGGGTTTTGAATTGATCCCTAGAGATGCTTAGATCACTACCTCCCAGAGTATCAAAACAAGGCACACTGCACAGCACCTCCATGCTCCAATCAATAGGGAGCCATACTGTGAATGACTCCGCACAACACCTTCATTCTGAGGTCTCTGAGCTGCATCCCAATTTCATTTCAATATTTCATGTTGCATATGCTGTTTATACCTCACTCACTCGTTATACCCTGTCTAAGCAAGTCATTCAGTTCAGTAAGGTTGAATTGTAGGGTGGAGGGCAAATCAATGTCTCCACTGCTGCACACTAGCATAGACATATCTGTTCTATTTTTGGTATTGATGGTAACTGTTCAACATAATTATTCGCAACACATCTATTGCATTGCATTCAATGTCAAAACTGTTTTAAATTTTAAGCAATTTTAAGCATAATCAATGGCCATTCAAAATGCCACATGTATATTGTGATACGTATACATTCAGACAGTGTTAGTCATATGCCAGAATTAAATGAAGCCTTTTTCCGTTCAAATTGATTTTCGTATTGAGCCGGTGTCATCAGTGCTATTGATTTGGCTAGGAGCCACAGTATTATCCAAGGTGTCTGTCCCAGTGGACTTCATTTATATTTAGATCATCTGCTGTGATGGCTGTAATTAAGCCGGTTTATTCTTGTTGTTTTTGCATCATGTGTCTGGGGGATTGCGTCTGCGCCGGTGTCAACACTGTTCTTGATGGACACCTGGACAGCCCGGGCTTCTTCCTCGCTAGCAGAATGATGAATTTACTTAGCATCCCATCCATCAACACACACTGTAGTCTTAAGGAAGTACAAAAATGTATTAAAAAAAATACAAAATACAAACTGTCACAGACAAGAATCAAAAAAGGAAACAGAATATTGCTTTCTGTAGACCGACTGCACCTGCTCAGAACAAATCTTGTAATAATGATATTAGCGCTGCTGTTGTGAATGCCAGGCTGGCTGTGATAGGACAGGCCTGCTTGGGGAGATAATAAACAGCATGGCTAATGCCCTGGAAAGTGTCAGGCCTGCGACTCCTCTGGTGAAATTGGTCTCTTGTTCTCATGGTTTTCATTCCTCTTTTCGCTCACAACGTTAGTGGGCTTTGATGGATGAGGTCTTGTTTGAGACTTCAGTGCTTTGTAAAGGAGAATTAAGATTTAATGGCTCGAGTCATGTTCTGTCTCTGTAAATATAGGTTATTACGGGGACCTATTCTCCTCAGATTGAGTTATGTCTGCTAGAGACAGAGGAGAGCGCTGTGTTGTGATGAGGGTGTATTTGTTGGGCTAATTTGGGTGCTCGCTCGGCTCTAGAAGAAAAACCTAAGTGCCAATCTGTTCCACCTGATTTATCATCACTTGTTCTTCACTGCTTCAGCATCTTGAACACACATCCACCAGACCTGTGATCAACTTCTCCATCACTTCACATGATTAGTGGTTTAAAAAACGTTGAGTGATACCCTTGAAAGTACCTATTAGCTGTAAATATCTATTCATTCTGATGTTTTGCTGGATTAACTTTCATGGCAAGACAGCCAGGCCATAAATAGTGTAGGTGCTCTGTGATGGAACGCTATCCATTCTACCTTTTACTTTTCTGTTAGACGTCTTGTGTTAAAATATTGTAGAAAACTTCCTTTGGTTTTCCTTGAGCCAAGTTTTCTTCAACCAAGTTTCTAAATGGCTGAGTTAGCAGTCTCGGCGGTAGCAGCAGCAGTGCCCTCTACAATCAAAGCACAGTGATCCTGCCACTGGCATGTGAGAGTCTCTCTCCCAGGTCTTGTACTGTGTCCTCGACCAACACATCACACTCCACATGCGCTCTGCTCTTTAGTGTGATGATTTGGCTCCATTAATCATCCCAGTCAGAGGGTTTCTATAATGTATGATGTGTCCTATTACGGAGGGGAAGTGCCTGGTGGTGGCTTCCAGGGACACAGGCAGGGGGAGACAGAGGGGAGTGCTGGGCCAGGCAGGTTATTGATCACAGAGCCCCTCTAGCCTGTCACTCCTCTAGCAGTGCTAAGGAGAGATGGAGGATGTGATTAGATAAAAACGAGGTTAGGGGAGCATCCGCATCAGGCAGGCATCAAGGCAGGTGAGCTGAGCCCAGAACCTTGTTAATCAGTGACCTCTACACCAGATCCTGAAGTTCATCTCTAGCCACGCTCCCACTTGGCCCTTCCCTTCCCTTGCCACTGCCCCCTGCATCCTTCTCCTCCGAGTGACTCATTTGGCTCATGGATGAGAGAGAGAGGGGTGTGGAGGGTGATTGAGGGTTGGGGTGGGTGGGCGATGGGAGTGGAGCAGTGGCCTCACAGCTGCGCTAGCTGGCACCGGTTCCTCAAACATCAGCGTCGCAGCCAGCAGCCTGCTTGGCACAAACACTCGCCAGTAACACTTAAACAAATTGCAATTGCAATAGCTGGGCTGTCTTACATTGTTGATTTTTGACATTCTAAGAGACTTTTTCTCCCCCATATTCCTTTTTGGAGGCTTTCATCATGTAGATGACTGTATGTTATGAGCGAGCCCCCATTGTTTTCTAATCTTTGTGTTTGTGTGTTGAGCACCTATGGATCCCCCGGTCTTCTACAGAAGCTTCTCTTTGACACTGTTCTTTCTTTCAAACTGGAACATTGCTGAAAGGTTTCTACATTATCCACTGAAAGGTTTCTACATTATCCACTAAAAGGTTTCTACATTACCCACTGAAAGGTTTCGACATTGTCCACTGAAAGCATTTGTTGCCTATGAGAATGTACAACCTCACCCCCAAAATATACTTTGTGTCATTATATTTCAAAAATGTTCAACAGTTCAATTTTTTGTATATAATATTTAGCATTTGAATAGAGATTCATAGATGTGTTTTGGGGTTTTCCTTTTGATGTACAGACTATAGTATTTTGTCATGTCCTCCCCCCTAAAAATAAAACACATGCTGGTGATTTCTATACAGTGTAGTAGCACACATCTTATACACCTCATATATATATATATATATATATATATATATATATATATATACACCTCAAAATAAATGTATTGTTATTATCCTCTGTATCTACACATGTAGCTGTGGTAAACACAGTGTTGTGCTGGTAAGTGCAGTGACATGAGAATGGGAACATCTCTTTGTTTACCATTGCTGCACTCTTAGCGCTGTGTGATCATGCGTGGCGGCACGCTAAACAGTTAAATGCCTGTTTACCGTTGGGTTCCTCAGGGATGTTTTCCCCTCGGTTTGGGCTGAACTGCAGCGTTGTTGACTGTGCTCAGGTCCCTGGGCGTGTTACAACGCTTGGTTTGGCCGGGTCGTGCTCCAGAGGTTCAGGGGAGCTGCCTGCCTGGCCGCTAGCTAGCTACCTCTCTCCCTGGTAGGTAGGTAGGTAGGCAGGCAGGCAGGCAGGCAGGCAGGCAGGCAGGCAGGCAGGCAGGCAGGCAGGCAGGCAGGCAGGCAGGCAGGCAGGCAGGCAGGCAGGCAGGCAGGCAGGCAGGCAGGTAGGTAGGTAGGTAGGTAGGTAGGTCCAGACCTGGAGAGAGAGTTTTCCTGAGCATGACTTCCTGCTTTGCTGGGGTTAACACTCAGCCATCAATCATTCACGGTGGATAGAGAGTGTGTGACAAAACACATGCTGGGGATGAATATTTCACTGTGGGCACAAGCATCTCCTCACAGGGGAGAGACAGGGCGACTAAGTGATACTGATGGAGACCAAACCACGCTGAGGTGCAGCTCCGGAAATGTCAGAAAAAAACAGGTATAACCTTTTTAGTCAGCCAAGACAGATGTTCTGTCCCTCTGCGGTGGCTCAGGGTATGTAGTTAACCCACAACTAAATGCTCCTTCCTTTGCGAGAGAGCTAACCCAGAAATGTTATATCATATCAAATGAGTTGTGTTGCTACTGAAAGGGAAGCAGCGTTGTCAGTTAAACCACCTTACCTGATTTCGGCAGCTTCCTCTCTAGCTCTCTGGAGACAGTGTGCAGTTGCAGTACGACTGTGCCCCGCAGCAATACTCAGAGATGTGAATCCTCCAACATGTGCCTCTGTTCACCTGGGCATGCCAGTATGATGTTCTGTTCAGTCAGAGCGTAACAGAATCACCTGGCTATGCAAGTTTTAAACTCACTAGAATATCTACCTTTTCCCCAGAGTAAACCCAATGTTGTTCCAGTGCTGCGTCTGGTGCTTGCAATGTTTGAAAGTCTGACAAAAATAATGTACGATGTTGTTAAAGTTGTTTATCATTTCCTTGTAGGAACCTCTTGTTTTTTCCGCCGGGGTAAAAGTGCTGAGTTTAGTATATTGTGAGGAGCATGATTCATGTGCGTTGTGCGTCGTGTGTTTTATTTGTTTTCCTGACGGCTGCCGGGAAGCGTCTCTCTCAGGAGGAGTGCTGCACACCAAACGTGAGACACTGATGGAGCAACTCTGTCTAGGAGGATCTCTTATAGCTTAAGGAATACGTATTTTACATAACATTTTGTACAGATCTGCATTATGATATGTGGGTTATGTTCTAATGTGTGGCCTAATATGTGACCTGTATAAGTGTGATAGTGAATTAGGATATTACCTTGTTATTTCAAGACACAATGAATAAGAAACATGATTTCTAGACCATAATGTGGTGTCAATGGTTTTTGTATAAAAATAGTTTTCTCTGTGTCTCCACAGGTAAATCAGCAGAGAGGGCTCAATTTCCAGCCTATGGGAGAGAGCCTGGCGTGTCTGGCTGCCAGGTAAGTTTGATATCCGCTATTTACTGCTAAAAAGTAAGAAAATGTATGCACTCATTACTGTAAGTCGCTCTGGATAAGCGCATCTGCTAAATGACTATAATGTAAATATAGTGTGGTGAACTCTGCTTGTTAACTTCTCTTTGTTTGGGCATTCTCAATGCATTGTTAAAACTAATTGGCGTGTCCAGCTCATCAGATAAAATGCCTTTGTTGGTAGTATAATTAGAGTGAAAAGGAATGTTTGCACCGGAGATGGTTTATAAAGCGAACAAGAAAGCTCATGAGAATATTCTGAGGTGTGGAGGCTTAGAGATAATGAGTGAGTGATTACAGTGGAGCTGCCTGGGCTGAGGAGTTTCTCCGTGCCCTGTGTAGTCTAGCAGGGTCTAGCAGGGGCAGCCCAAAACCACAGAGAAACACCACTTTCAGCACCTCCATTAAGCCAGGGTCAGTGAGCACAGCCAAGCTCAGCCCAGGTCCCCTCTCACAGCCACACAGATGTTCAACACAAAGGCCTGATTGTGTGCACAAGCCACAGCTCTCTCTCTCTCTCTCTCTCTCTCTCTCTCTCTCTCTCTCTCTCTCTCTCTCTCTCTCTCTCTCTCTCTCGGTCTGACGTCAATGGGGAGAGCTCTCATATTCTCTCTCTCTCTCCTCCTCTTTCTCTCCCTCGTTCATGCTTCTCTCTGTTCTCCTCTTTCGCTCTCACTCACTGTTTTTCGGTCTCTTCCCACTCTATCTCGAGTATCTCTGTATTTATTTTCCCTCTGCCCTGGCTGTGAGACCAGTAAGAGAAGTTCCACAGAAAATGGCTTCCGTCAGAGTCTGCTCCACCCTCCCCTCCACTGTTCCCAGTACTGAGCATTTATATTCCACATTATGGTCAATGATATTGGGATTAGGGGTTTGTGAGTCTGGACTTTAAGATTAGGTTTAGGGCTACATCTGAAAGATGTCTTTAAAAGATAGAGCCCACCTCTTTGGGCTTAACCCAAAGATCAAGGGAGCCTCTGACCTCATTGACTCACTTGTTAACCCACTCATTTAACCCAAAGCTAATCATGTGCCAGAGTAGTACCCTTCACCTCTCTATCCCCTCACTGTACACACTGTACACATTACTACTAACAACTATGTGGTCATACAGAGGTCTGTGCTTCCAGTCAGACGGAGTGAAAATATAGCTGATGTGAGTTGAAAGCTCGTTTACTCATTCATAAAAGAGCTTTTGGAGATGGAATGCCAGTTCAGACATTTTGTGTGGGAACTGGGGAATTGATGCAGGCCTCCAGCTGCTGAGATCTGAGGCTGGCAGAGATTCAGTTTGTCTGGTCCCAGAAAGAAAAACAGGAAGACCAAAAAAGTAATTTCATTCTTTAGAGAATGTAGGAAGAATGCTGGCTGGAAAAGACGTTATTAATATTGTGCATGGCTCCACCGCTGAATCTTGCCCAGCCGAATCACGCATGAGCAAAGCATCTCAGGTGCAAAGATTATCAGACATTGTTTATCTTTTAATGAGCAGCCTGAATGTTCACAACCTCCATATGCTGGAGATTTCATAATCCATCCACACTAACCTAATAAAAGGTAACATTGTATTTTCTTCTCGGAGGACCAAGAATGGAAATTCGAAACACACAAACAATCTATCAAGAGGTTGGTTTTTGGAAACTCCTGTAATAGCGCCAGATATCTGCCAAACAGACCATCAGTTGTGGGCTTGTCAAGTCTAAGCAAATTGCCTCGCTCAGCAACGGATTATTGCATCATTTGAACATGATGAAGAACTCCCCATGTCTTATTGGGTTAGATATTCAGAGTGTTGTAGCCAGCTGTGGCCCCTTATTCCACTGTTCCTTTTTTACACAGAACATGTCAGTCCCACCATAATCAACCCGTGTTTTAAACCTTCTGGCTTCATCTTTTTGGACAGTTGTTATCTGTACACCAGTAAATGAAAAAGAGCCCAATGTATCCACTCATTGTCTTTGTGGTATGGTAAGGTGTTATTCTGCCTTGATCATAATAGCAGGAAATCTGATTTAAATGAAGGCCTTCAGCATATCATCCCTCTCTCTCTCTCACTGGGAGTGCGGGCACACTGTTCTGTGTGTGCCCATGTTGAGTTGGGCCTCTGTCCCCAGTGGGATGAAGTAATGAACAGGGCTGGGGTGTGGGGGGAGAACGGGGGAGACAGAGTGGGAGGAAGGGGGAGAGGGGTTGTGAGAAAGAGGGAGAGAGAGGGGTTGGCGGGTTGCTGTGTTGCCGTGGCGGCAGCAGTGCTGTGTTCAGCAGGTAGCTCCTGTGTGCCTCCTGCGAGACGGATTACCCTGATTAAAGTGACAGGATGCAGTTGACAGACGACTCCCATTATCTCCTCAAATCTGCGTGACATTTCACTGTGGAAGATGATCATTGAGATGTGAAGAGGCTTGGGCAGAAAGGCCTGTGATTCAGGAAATTTTTGACATAATAAAGCCTTGTGTCAGGTTTTGGGCTTTAGCAACATGATTGACTGCAACGTTTGATGCAAGTGTGTTATTGGAGTACTAGGGGAGGACATTTTCTCCTTCTCCTTAGACAGTCACACACTGACTACAGAACAGAACAAGCCTTGGCTGTTAAACTCAATTTCACTCAATTCTTTGTCTGTTGTCTTCTTCGTCTCAATTGTCTCTTTTTTTTCTCTCCAGAAAATCAAAGATTCTGGGTTTAGTTTCATGAAAGCATAACAACATTTTCTGTCATCTTTAAATAGAATTCTGATGATTTGAAGATCTATGTAATCACCAACCAATAAACTCTGGCCTCGCTGGAGTTTCCTCTGCTTTACTATGTGTACTGTAGATTACATGGTAATTGGTATTTCATTTGACCTCTTGTGGCTCTTGTATGGTTTTTGTTCCATGCAGTAGTTTCTATAAAAGAAACGCCAGCTAATATTTCTGGGAGGATTCAATATCATTGAACAAAGGCAGCAGAAGTGAGTCTGGTCTGGTCTGTTGTGCCATGTCAATGTCAATGCAGTGGCCTCTGTGACAGGTTGTCAGTTTGCAGAGCCCGCTTCTCCCCTCATTTCTACTGTTGTAAAGCAGTGGCAGACTTGATTTTCACAGGGCTTGATGGCCTTCATTCCAATCTGTTAAAATCAGAATCAATAGTATTTTTAGAATACCACCTCATTTTGATGTTATTATGAGGGGTTTTGATTTTAGGATTTTGGGGAAATATTTTGTATTTATCATAGGTGAAATACCCAGGGAATCCAGATAATAATAATGATGATGAACATTTTTGGGGCCAATGACCAAGGTCAAAGCCATCCCTCTGACCTATGTTAGTTTAACCTCATTGGTTACCGTGTCAATCACCAGGCCTCTCAGTCTACTGTACTGTTTCCTGGAAGCACACAAGGGCTCCAGTCTCCAGAGCAGCTCTCTCCTTTGAGGTATCCTCACTCACCTCGACCCTCCCTCCTTCTCCACTTACGGTCGGCAGCAAATCAGACGAATTGGTCCAGGCCGTTAATTGGCCTGTTTGCTGGGGGCACAGTGCTCACTGGAGTGGATACTGGCGGAGCCTGAAGGCTGCTGGAACCTTCCAGAGGATGCCTCAGCTCAGTCACATGACACAGTAAACAGGAGAGGAGGGTGCTGAGGACTCAGGACTCCAGCCCACTAATCTGGGCCTGTCAGATCAGAGGCAGGTTTTGGGACAGCTCTGTGTCATCTCTCCTCCACTAATTGGATACGTGTGCCTGAGATCAGACACAGGTCCAGCAGGCTGGTGGCCTGGTGACTCCCAGGTCTCTGGGACGGACATTTTGTCCAGTTAAGCCAGCGTGGTTTTTGGGGGAGCCCACAGATCCTGCGATCAGACTGATGGTTTAATGAGCCTTGAGCTGCCCTCCTCTCACCTCCCTGCACCTCCCTGCGCCCCCTCCATTCAAAGAGCTGCTCCTGCAAGTCAGGGCATGTCCCTGGTTGTGTCTGAAGATGCCCTCAGGCCGTGATCGCTGCTGATCAATACCGTTCCACTGCAGGCTGGAGGAGAGGGAAATCACTAGGTCAGACTGATTGGATGGATTTCTCCTTGGAGTTCAGTGGAGCTGCTAACAGTGGAGCACACAGGAGTACACAAATGACTGTGTGTGTAAAAAAATAGTAACTGAAATGTGTATCTTGTGATTAGATTTCTTATGCTGATGCTCCATAACACAGCACCATTTACCAGCATTATAGAACAGTAAAAAAAATCTGAATGTTTTCATACGAACATTATACCTTTTGTCAGCTCCACATGAAGCATTCATTAACACATATCTATGACATTTTGAATAAGAACTCTTTTACTACTAAGTGGACATGCATTAATTGAGGTGTCTCATCTGCTGCTGTGAAAATAGGTATTTACTGTCTTTACCGTTAAAGAGAAATGTATTTTGTCTGAGGGCAGGTTGTTAGTGAATTATGGTAGCATAACACACAGTGGCCCCTTATTCCCACTGGAGCACATCTCCATAAAGATGTTCAATGGATTGATTCATGCTATTTAATAGATCATTAGGGGAATGGCTGATTCATGACCAAGTGTCTCACTGATAATATTTGACAGTGCATGAGATCACCCCCTGACTGAATGAGTACCCCCTCCCTCATCTCTCTCACACACACACACACACACACACACACACACACACACACACACACACACACACACACACACACACACACACACACACACTACTTTCACATCTGCTGTTCTCCACTTATCTGTTGTTTCTCTGTTGTCTCCTCCAGGCCAATCTGCGGCCGGACACTGGTCTGGTGAGTCCTGGGCCTGTGGCCACATCGGGGAAAACGGTCCCTCCCTTCTACCCTCCCTTCACCGGGGCCAACCCCAGAAGACGCCCCCTACCGGACCCTACTCCCATTGGTCAGTGCCAATTAACCCATACTTATAGAGATACAGAGCAGGGCAAGTTATCCAGTCCCTGACAATGGCATTATAGTCTAGTATCATGTTTAGAGCAGTATGTGCTGACACAATTCTAAACCTCAGGCTGACCAAACGATGTAGCAAAGACGAAGCCAGAGCACTTGTTTTACTGGATGTGACATTTGTAAGAGACCACTGATCTGTTTTCACTAACTCCATGAACAAGCCTGCAGGAGTCCCTGTGTTTTCAATGGATTAATGACTTTTGCTTAGCCATTTAAACTCCTAGTTTAACGCTAATAATGATTATCCTGGTGATTTCAATAGAAATCTTCTTTATACCAACACGCACAAATTGTTTTGGTTTCGATTTGACTTGATTGTGTGCAAGAAAAGAATGTTAGGCCAGGGAAGGCATCCTCGTCGTTCCCTTCTTTATGCCAGTGTGTGAATGAGCTGTTGTGTTGTTTACATCCCACAAAGGCCCTTTCTATTGCCTCAATCCTGTTTTATCTTTCCACAGATCCTCTACAAACAAAGAAAGTTCGCAAGGTCCCTCCTGGTCTGCCTTCATCTGTGAGTGGAAGATCATTTCATCTGCCTGCCATGCCTCTCATATATAAATAGATCTCTCAGTGAGCTTAACCAAACACACACACACACAAACAGACACAAACAGACACACACACACACACACACACACACACACACACACACACACACACACACACACACACACACACGTGCACACACATACAAACACACACACACAGACAAAGAGAGCTGTTGACAAAGAGAGCTGTTTTACTTGCTTTCCTTGACTCTTCAAAGACGTCCTCTGCAGTGGCACCGTCGGTACCTGGTTGATGTGTAAGGGAGCCCATAGCCCTGCCTTGCTGTTTTTGTGTGTGTGTGTACTAGAGAGTGTGTGTATGTGTGTGTACATTGGGGTGATTGATTTTGGGGTCTGTCCTGTCACAGCGTGGTCTCCTCAGCTCCTCTCCTGGGACGCGGGGCTATGCAGGGCACGGGGAGCAGAGCTGTCAGAGCGGATCCCAGGCGCTGCTCTTTTGATGTTTAATTAGTCATTATGTAGCCAAACAGGAGGACAGACAGAGATTAATAGTGCAGAATCAGAGACATTTCCATGGGTAATAATCCCGGTGGAGCAGAAGACATTAGAATGCAGAGGAAGTGTGGAGCTCAGCTTGCCTCCGCCTGGGCCGGGCCTCATTAATATGCATAAATCACTAAGTCAGATGTTCATTGTGAAAAACCTGGTGGATTCTCAAAGCGGGCGATTAAGCCTTACCTTAACTTCCCATCCACTGGTACCGGCCGATGCTTAAAAAAAAAAAAAGCAACTGGTTTTAGCAGCGATCCCTCTTTACTATTGTGCTGAAGGCTTCATCCCCAGAGAACAAGAAAGGGGCTTTGATGAGGGTGGCTCAGAGACTGGATTTGCTTTTGGGAGTTGTGATAATCGCGAGCTCCACCGCTGTTCCTCTGAAATCAGATATGGAACAAGACACAGGACATAAAAGAGAGAGATGTGTTTTGTCTCTGAATTTGTGTTTGAATACTAGTTTGTCAGGAACAGAGGGAGGAAAGCAGCAGAGTGGGAAACGCGCGCTGCCTCTCCCCTCCTGAAGTAGGTGAAGGGGATATGGGGGGGGGGGGGTGGTGCCAGGAGACAGGGAGGGAGGCAGAGAAAGATTGGTTGCCTTGCGGGGTACATCTCTTTGTTGTGTAAATGGGCGCAGGGCTTTTATTTGTCTCTACTTAACACATGGGCGCAGGTGCACTATGTGACTCATAACAGTAGAATCAAAGCAGTACAATCCTGAATGGAATAAGCAGAGGAGCTAATGCAGCTTCTTCTTCTGTCACTCTGTGGAGAAGACGAGTCCTGGATCTTGGAGGAGTTGCTCTCTGATCCCAAGACAGAGCCAAGACTTTAACAGGGAAAAGGGGGCTGTTTTTCTCTTATTTCCTCTGGTTGCAGGGAAAGATAAAGAGAGAGAGCCTGTGGTATGGGTGGTGTGTGGGGATGGAGGTTGAGTAGGCGGTGATGGAGGGCTTGTCTGGAGGCTTTTAGAAGGTGTTGTATGGGCCTGGTGGGAGGTGATGGTGAGGAGATGGAGGGGATATGAGCTGCCATAGCTTGTCTTGCAACTGGCTTTAGGTGTTTAGAGGTTATATACTGGCTGGTAGGAGGTGTGTGTGTGTGTGTGTGTGTGTGTGTGTGTGTGTGTGTGTGTGTGTGTGTGTGTGTGTGTGTGTGTGTGTGTGTGTGTGTGTGTGTGTGTGTGTGTGTGTGTGTGTGTGTGCCTAGGCTGGTGTGGGCGGCAGACAGCGGTGGTGGAGTTTAGGAGTGTCGAGGGCACAGGCGCACCTGGAGCAGAGCAGGGTTGCCGGGGGCAGCTGTGCTGTGCCTTGCCGTGTGAGGAGCCTGCAGTGTACCTGTAATGCAGAAATGCAGCTGGATGCAGATGCTGTTGAAAGGCTTTTGCTTGTGTAAGCACCCAGGCTTCACCAGAGGCCTGAAGAGCTGCTTGATAAACAAAATGAACACAATGCTTCATATCATTATTTCCCCTACTGGGAATTCTCTTTTATTTATTTATTTATTTCAAACTATTTATATATTTTTTCATCCTCACCTAAAAATGGTTGAGGGGGTTTAGATTTGAAGAGCGGTGTGTTTTTAATGAGTGGCTGATGTGTGTATATGTAGGATTTATATTGCAATCATAATATTTATGGGTGCACATCCTCTGTGCATTTAGGTTGTTCCCCTGCAGTATATACCAGGATGTGGAGGCCATCAGGGAGAGCCAGCCAGCTGCTGATTGCAAGCATTCACATGTTTATACCCCAATCTCATCTCATATACACACTTTTTCCTTAACCCACTTTTGCAGTTCATCTTACGTAGATGCTCCTTTTAGGGGACAGGAGCTACTGTACAGATGTAGGATCTTAATTTGATTACTCTTTTGTTACTGTGAATTTTCCTGCACAGCAGGAAATGCAAACTTGCAGTGTTTAAAGTCATGTTTAAAAAGTCTAAAGTTTGTAATTTCCACTTTGAAATGTCAGACTTGAATTGCCCTAACGAAAAATGTGTCAACCCCTACAAAACAGTTCCATACATTTTTAACCACATAATAATTCACATTTCCTGTTGCTGCAGGATTATTATTGTATTATTCTGGCTCAAAGGAAGATCCTACATACAGTGGGGAGAACAAGTATTTAAAACACTGCCGATTTTGCAGGTTTTCCTACTTACAAAGCATGTAGAGGTCTGTAATTTTTATCATAGGTACACTTCAACTGTGAGAGACGGAATCTAAGAAGCCCTCCTGTTCTCCACTCATTACCTGTATTAACTGCACCTGTTTGAACTCGTTACCTGTATAAAAGACACCTGTCCACACACTCAATCAAACAGACTCCAACCTCTCCACAATGGCCAAGACCAGAGAGCTGTGTAAGGACATCAGGGATAAAATTCAAGATCCATGCAAGAACTCACCTCGTGGGGCATCAATGATCATGAGGAAGGTGAGGGATCAGCCCAGAACTACACGGCAGGACCTGGTCAATGACCTGAAGAGAGCTGGGACCACAGTCTCAAAGAAAACCATTAGTAACACACTACGCCGTCATGGATTAAAATCCTGCAGCGCACGCAAGGTCCCCCTGCTCAAGCCAGCGCATGTCCAGGCCCGTCTGAAGTTTGCCAATGACCATCTGGATGATCCAGAGGAGGAATGGGAGAAGGTCATGTGGTCTGATGAGACAAAAATAGAGCTTTTTGGTCTAAACTCCACTCGCCGTGTTTGGAGGAAGAAGAAGGATGAGTACAACCCCAAGAACACCATCCCAACCGTGAAGCATGGAGGTGGAAACATCATTCTTTGGGGATGCTTTTCTGCAAAGGGGACAGGACGACTGCACCGTATTGAGGGGCGGATGGATGGGGCCATGTATCGCGAGATCTTGGCCAACAACCTCCTTCCATCAGTAAGAGCATTGAAGATGGGTCGTGGCTGGGTCTTCCAGCATGACAACGACCCGAAACACACAGCCAGGGCAACTAAGAAGTAAGAAGCATCTCAAGGTCCTGGAGTGGCCTAGCCAGTCTCCAGACCTGAACCCAATAGAAAATCTTTGGAGGGAGCTGAAAGTCCGTATTGCACAGCGAAACCTGAAGGATCTGGAGAAGGTCTGTATGGAGGAGTGGGCCAAAATCCCTGCTGCAGTGTGTGCAAACCTGGTCAAGAACTATAGGAAACGTATGATCTCTGTAATTTTTAACAAAGGTTTCTGTACCAAATATTAAGTTCTGCTTTTCTGATGTATCAAATACTTATGTCATGCAATAAAATGCAAATGAATTACTTAAAAATCATACAATGTGATTTTCTGGATTTTTGTTTTAGATTCCGTCTCTCACAGTTGAAGTGTACCTATGATAAAAATTACAGACCTCTACATGCTTTGTAAGTAGGAAAACCTGCAAAATCGGCAGTGTATCAAATACTTGTTCTCCCCACTGTATGTAGGTGTGTCACCAACTTTGTCAGCCTGATAATCACCATTTCCCTCTGAACAGTAGATCAATAGATAAACTGTGTACATAGTAAAATACAAATAAAATGAGTAATGTGGCACGAACATGATGTAGTACAGGGATCATCAACTAGATTCAGCCTTTGGTCAGGGGGCCGGAACTTAATTACAAATAATATGTGGACTGCAAATTGACCGAGAGAATCAATCAATCAATCAAATGTATTTATAAAGCCCTTTTTACATCAGCCGATGTTACAAAGTGCTGTACAGAAATCCAGCCTAAAACCCCAAACAGCAAGCAATGCAGATGTAGAAGCACGGTGGCTAGGAACATTTTTCCTAGAAAGGCCAGAACCTAGGAAGGAACCTAGAGAGGAACCAGGCTCTGAGGGGTGGACAGTCCTCTTCTGGCCCAAGCAGATATAACATTTGACTAAAACATAATCATTTCAAAGCATTTTGTATATTGGGGAACCCTGATGTAGTGTATATGTGCACTGGAGTCCACTAGTCCCAATTCAAACACATTATTTATTGCTTCTGATATTTATAGTAAATGTAGATCATGAATCCAGTACAATGCACACAAACACAAGGACCTTAGCCATTGCAGATGATCAGAGGTTGACTGTATCAGTCTTAAGTCTTGTAAGGCTTACTTCATGATACAGTGGGCTGACTGTGGTCATAGCTAGATGTATCACTTTGTAAACTGAGCATCGCTCTGAGTGAGGACATAACGGGTTATCATTGGATGGACAGCATGCTGGATGGATGGACAGGAGCAGGGTTGCTGACGGGCAGCTGTACGGGCACCTGCGTTAAGGGTCCGTCTGACAGGGAGACATAGGAGAGAGACGCGCTGCGGCGGCAGCTCTGTGGCTCGTGGGGAAAAGCTGTATCTTGTAGGATAATCATGTGTAGCTGGGAGGCCATTGCTGGTGTGTGTGTAAATAGCCAGGCTTTTTTTACGCGCCCTTGTCACTGGCACAACGGCTTGATGTGACACTTCCTCCTTGGCTGTGGCGACGCTAGTCTGGAGGAGGGAAAGAAAGAAAGTGGCGGGAGAGGGAGGAGGTGGGGGACAGAATCAACTCCCTTCAGGGACTTTTGCTAGCGAGAACCCTGGCTGTGAATGACAAAAAAGATTGTAATTTGCTTTTGACAGATCACTCAGACACCCTTGTTTCTGAGAGACTTTCACTTAGCAGGGAAACAGGGACTAGAAGAGAGGAAGTCTGCTCTGCTCCGGGCTCTGAGACTAAGACCCAGGATTTTGCCTCGCAGTGTTTGGGTGAATGACACACAGAGGTTATCTCCTTTGTGTGTGTGTGTGTTTAGCTGAACTCAGAGAGACTACAGCTCCCTTTCCTCGATGTGCTACATGTATTTTGACTAGACAGCCATCTGCAGGCGGAGCAGGATGGTGCAGGAAGCAGAGCTCATTTTGGGTTCTCTTTGAACCAGGGCAGGTCAGGACCTGGCAGAGGGCAGCTCTTGCGAGTAGACGTGCCTTTGGATGAAACGCGTCAGCAAAGCCTTCTGCAAATACAGCCAAACAATCATTGTTTGATGTGGCCCTTTCATGTAGGCATGGTTGTATCGTCTCAAGTGATCTGGATTTCCTTGTTGTCTGGCTGTTTCACAGCATCAGATGACTTACCAGACAACATTTGTCATGTACTGCACCTCAACATTCTTGTATCCATTTTTTTTGATTAAGCATTTATTTTAATTTCTCTCTTTTTTAATTCAAGAAGGATTTTAAGAGTATGGTCATTGTGACATAGCTGACAAGACTTTCTATGGTCATGGAATGTGGGTTGACATGGTTCATTTCATTTTCTAAAATCAATTCTAGAATATTTATAGTACTAAACAGAACAGGACTGTCTTTCTGTCTACCTCTGCCTCCTGGCTACAGACCAGCTCCCATCCATCTCTGGGTTGGCATGATGCCCATTATCTCAACACCCTGCCCGTCCTATCAGGTCAGCAGGTCAGAGTCAGACCACCAGGGGGCAGTGTGGCAGGCTCTGCTGCTCTGCTCTGACCCCAGTCTGAAGACCCTATGGGGGTGAGCTCATCAGATGGCTGATTAGATAGATGCCCCTCGTTTGACTGGGATGATCCTGAACAGAGATCCTCACCCCCTCCCTCCCCGGGGCCTTGCCTGGGTGTGTTTATCCGTCTTTGGGTTGCTCAGATTTACCAATGACATGAGAGGCGGAGATAAAGGAGAAGGCCAACAACTCCAGAGGTCCCGGCTGCTTTCATCTAAAGGAGAGAAACAGAGTTAAAAGAACATGAAGCAGAAATGAATGCACACATTAAAGTCATTACTCACATTTCAGCCTGTAGTAAATGATTAATGTAGGGCCTGGCTGCGTGAGTGCACCACGTTAATGCAGACCTTGGTTTTAGACTGCTGCCTGCCTGGCTTGGCACGGTGCTCTGTCAACAATCACTAGTGATTAGGTTAATAGAGTGTTAGTTGGACGTCGTTTAACTCTAAACCACACCAGAGTGGCCAGTGGGGTATACTACAAAGCAGGATCAATGAGTTAGCCAGGTAACTTGTCTTTTTATTTGTATTTTTTTTTTAGATAAGCTTGAAATGAGTATGGTCTAATTGACTCAACAACCAAAAGCACATATCTAAGTTTAGCCTTCTTAATGAACCAGAAAATCAATAGTTATTCCTAGTTGTTTATCAAAGTTAGCTGGCTAACTCATTGATCCTGCTTTGTAGTATACCCTCTGGTCTAAGAGAGCGTCAACAGGTGAAACTCACGTTATAGGCTGTATCTGCAGAACCAGTTGTAGGTCAGTTACCCCCCCCTAACGCAGTGGAGGGTTTCCTCATAGTGTGTAAGTCAGAGCCATGTCAGGGCGCTTTGATTGGATTGATCCTTCTTGGGTGCCTGGTTGTGCATTGGCCCAGTGAAAGACTAGAGGACACTGGCAAGAACACTGACTACTGTACTAGGCTGAACTGGATAGAGAGGCTCAGTCTTAATGTCACGGCTCAGAGATAGCCTCCTTCCATCCAGCAGCTTTATTTATGCGTATTGGATCTCTGTGTTTGTGTGGTACACATTGCCGTTGTCGTGACACCCTTTATATTAATACAATTCATTGGTTCCAGAGTCGTTTTTGATGACTGAGAACAAACAAAGAGACAAGGAAGGAATTCAATGTGATGTTGCTATGGAGCTAGAGCAGTGTCCTATCACTAAATAACTTTATGAGCAGTTGTATGGGGGACGGAGGTTTGTATGTCCGGGAGGATTTGGATGACAAAGGGCAGAGTTGATGAAAGGGAGTTGGGTGGAGTGTTATTTTGTGGTTCGTAGGGAATGTGGTTCAGATCATATTTGGATGGGAGAGAGAGAGGGTCTGTGTTCCAGCCTATGTTGAATGAACTCACAGAAGTGTAGGGGTGTACTGAAAAAGATCATATGAGGCATGTCTGTGGGCTGGAGATCCATGTTAACTCTGGGGAGGGTAGACTTTAGAGGGTGTCTGTCTGCCTGTCTCTCTGTGTCTGTCTCTCTGTGTATCTGTGTGTGTCTCTGTATGTCGGTCTGTCTCTCTGTACGTGTGTGTGTGTATCTCCTATGTCAGGTTAATCAGTCAGCCAGGCCAGGAGTGGCTCAGCCAGGATTACCATAGCTACATGTACGTATGTCTGGCAGAAGCAGCACTAGAGGAACTGTATGTTGACTCAGTCACACAGAATGAGTGCTTTATAAATAACTCTAAAGCACCTTTCTGCTTCATACACACATGCAAAGCGTTAGGGAAATAAGGTCAGGGGGGAGTTGGAAGAGGAGGAAACGTGTCTGTCGTTAGAGATTCAGCAGTTAGAGATACTCTAACATCTGAAACTGAAGCAGAGCCAGTAGCACTGCACGGTATGCCTGCTCTGGAACAGCCTACAGATGAGAAAATGCCTGTTCTGTGCTGATTTATGCAGTTGTAAATCATTGGAGTTAACGTGTAATATATGTGTAATTAAGTCAAGGCAAAGCTTTGTGTTATGAACGTCTTGTGGGGTTTTGGGCAGATTAAGAACCCCCTCAGCACCCCTGCCCCCCCAAATAAAAACCAGTGCTTCTTACAGGAAACAATCCTCCCATCCCGTCTTATGACATCATGGCTAAATCCATGCGTGAGATGGAGGTGACCTCAGTGTGTGGATTTGTGGTGGATCTTTTTTAACACCCTAACAAATCCCAGGGGGAAAAGCATGGCCAGTGGCTCAAATGTGATTAGAGGGGGGAGTTGTGTGGACAGGTGCATGGCTGGGTGGCTGCCAGTGAGGTAACACTTGGCCCACTTTGTACACTGATGCAGACTGGTCCTGTTTCTTGGTGACTGATGGGGCCGGGCCCAGGTTCAATGTTGATGAAGTGATAGAGGGTGGTGGTCTTAAGACGATTGGTGTTTAGGATGAGATCTGACATGGTTCAGAAGCTCAGGAAATGAAGTATGACAACGTGGGCGTCTTCTCGCTAATACAGCTAATATCTGTTTGTCTGTTAGACAAATGTAAATGATCCCAAAGTGTCCCTGTGTTTGCAGCTACATGTTGTATGCTGTGTTTGTGAGTAGTAGTAATGCGTCTGCTTTTATCAATGTGGAGTCCATCTCTCTTTACTCATTCTCTTTGAGCTTTCATGTGTTTTTTCTCATCATGGCCTTCTGTGTCTGGACCTGTTTTTGGACCCTTCGAACACACATTTTCCTTAAAGCATCAACTTGAAACGGGTCCAGATATAAAGTGGTACCAGCATGTAGACCCCAGTGCCTTGGAAGAGTTTAAAAGAATCTCAGAGAAGAAAGAGGAATACATAATAATAGTACTGAAGGAAAAACATAATAAAGCCTCGTTTTCTTTGGGAAAGGAGTCTTTCATCTTTCTATAACAATAATGCTCTCAATGAGTGCACAGGACTGTGTTTAGTCCAGGAAGCTTCTACTGGCGGACATGAAAGGCTCCAGGGAGGCTGGATGGAGTGGGCTTTAAAGGCACTGTATGGCACATGGGTCAGTCCTCCTCTCGCCTCGCTCTTCCTCCTCTTCCCTTTCTCCACCTCTCCTCTTTCTCCTCCTTCAATGGAGGCTGACATGGAACAGCAGAGCGGTCTGAGAGTGACAGGCAGACAGCGAAATGAAGTGGCTGTGGCTGTTTTGGTTGTACCCCTCTGCTTCCCCCTGGCCTGTGGTGTACGTCTGAGTTTGAGGCCCCCGGGGGTTTAGGAAATGGAGCATCACAGTTCTGTTGCCTGTCTGACGTCAAGGCCCGGCCCCTCTGCAGCTGTGGCGTGTGTTTAACAACTCTCTCTGTTTACAGTCACCGTCGTGACAAGGGGGTTCATTCTGACTATAGGGAAAGTGTAATTGTTATGGAAGCACACAGTATACATGAACATTCTCACTAAGACGTTCTACAACATTATAAACGTTTCTTTCTCCTTCTCCCTGTCTGTTTTTATGACTGGGTATTCTGCCTAAGAAATAGAATCCAAATTTAATTTGAGGTCTTATTTTTCCTTCCTTTTTTCTTTTCCTTGTTGAGAGTCCATTTTCCCATATTGGTTGTTAATTAGTATAACGTTGAGTGTGGGAACAGGTTCAGCTCCTGTCCAGATGGTTGTGTAGAAACCCTATCCCTTCATGTTACCTCACCGCTAGCGGACTAATTCAGTTATTACAAAAACAACAGATTAGTCCGCTCAGGATTAAAACCTGTGTGGGAGAGCATGTTTATTGCAGTTATTTACTCAGTAATTTGTTTGCTTTTGAATAACATAAATTAATGATATCGTGCCCAAAGCTAAATAGTTTTAGTTCAATCTCCCCTGCAGAAAATGTAAATGTTTATTTTTGGGAGTTATCATTTTTTTCTCCTCTTTCTAAATCAACTCAAGCATTTGTTTTCTGTCCCACCTCCTCGCTTTATCGCCCCCTCCCTCCGGTTCGCCTCCCCTCCCCCAATCTGCTTTCCTCTTTGCCTCAGCACTTATGAGGCTTAAGGGGAAGAACCATTTCAGCCCCTCCCCTTCTCTCAACCACCCCCTAACACTGCGGCGAATGGTTCAGCCCTGTTTTGCATAAGTTTCCTCTGAGTAGATCCATGTGTGAAGGGCCAGCCCAGGACTGAAAGAATTAGTCCCTTTTTAACGGGTTCGATATATGTCTAGGGAGAAGGCTTGTGTGCTGCTGCTGCCGTGCTCTGAAACAGTACACTTGCTCCAGTCATCAGTATAGCTCCAGTCATCAGTATAATAGCCGAAGCTATCATGTATTGCGCCTACCCTGTCCCTGGAATGGGCAGCAACTCCTTAATGTATTACTACAACGGGAAATCGGTGAGTTCTGTCTGCGGGAGAAAGAGAGGGAGAGTGTGTGTGTGTGTGTGTGTGTGTGTGTGTGTGTGTGTGTGTGTGTGTGTGTGTGTGTGTGTGTGTGTGTGTGTGTGTGTGTGTGTGTGTGTGTGTGTGTGTGTGTGTGTGTGTCCACGTTTGTAATTGGCCCTCGGGTATGGAGTTGCAGAATATTGGGTTGTCCGGCTGCACAAGATGTTTCTCGGCTCTAGAGTATATCACTCCTCTCTGCTTTACTCTCTCTCTCCCTGCCCCTTTCTCTCTTTCTCTCTCTGTCTCTCTCTCTCTCTCTCTCTCTCTCTCTCTCTCTCTCATTTTCCCTCTCTCCTCTGTGGACTGATTTTTCCGTTGCCTCAGTTACAGCTGTGTGACAGTACCATTTGTTTTTCTTTGCAGTTCAAATAGAGGACTTCATTTCTTTCTCAATATGTTCTAGACATGTTATAGCCTGAATCTGTTAGATGGTTCACTTCCTTTTTTTAGCTAACCATGTATGTCAAAACTTAAACTTAATTTCAGCACAGACTTCTCTTTTAGAGATAAAGCAGAATATATGCAAGGCACATCAATTGTATATAAGTAGGAACAGAACTCAATATGTGGATGTGTGTGGTTGAAAAAAGTTAAACACATGTTTTTTCCTCTCACCTCTGTTCGTAGACAGATAGACTGAAAATATAGTTTTTTTTAGCTGTGAATTTATTTTTACTGGCTGGTTGGTTCAGCACTGAGACTGGGTTGAAATAATAACACATGGGAGTCTGGGAATGATTACGGAAAAGAGGCTGCCTGTTGAGGTTAGACTTTCCTGTTTGTAGATTGAGCTCTGAGCACCAGCGTTGCTGTTATTCCATCTGTTTTGAATCACATCGGCATTCTGGACTCTACAGGGAGCCTAATGTGATTCCTGGATTGCTCAGTAAAAAACTCTTTGATTTCTGTGTTCCTGCAAAAACTTTATTTTATGTGTGTATGTGGGAGAGTGTGTAGTGTGCGTGTGTGTGGTTGCGTGCGTTTGTGTTTCGGTTTACCTGCCTCTGAGCTAAATTGAGTTTCCTCAGATGCTTGCAGTAATTGTGTCACAGGTGTAAAAGTCTCACTGGCACTGCTGCTGAATAAGAGATGAGCAGAGAAAAGTCTCTTCCTGTTTCTCAGATTCTCTCCAGAGAGCAAAAACACTGAAACACCCACTCAGCTTCATCAAGAAAGACAACTCCACCTTTCAGAGTCAAGGCCTCATTGGACCTCATTCTCTGATTTAAACCAGGAAGTTGAACATTTCTATACCATTGTGAGATTCACTTTTATGAGGTCAACATGTTCAGGCTTGTGTTTTAGCCCTCCTCAAATCCCATTAGGACAATACCCTTTGTTCCTACAGCACCACAGATCGCTTTGATCTTTTTATATTCCGTATTACCAGGAATGTCTTACAGGCCAGGAGGGAGAATATTGGGAACGTGTGGGCAGCATGGGTCAACTTTATGATCCAAAGCAGTCGATAAATAACCAACCAATAGCAAGCTCTTTATCTTCTCTTCATCGGTGGAGAGATAAATAGTGTTTACTGTGAGCATCAACAAAACTCACATTTACTTGTTGGAGTTTTGAGAGTGATTATTGTTTTTATGGCAAGAGCCTTAAAGTCTTTGATTTCTGTGTTTTATGGCGTATGAAGTGTTTTATTTCCGTTGTTTCCTCCAGTTCCATAGAAAATGAGTAACCCAAGCTTTAGAGAATTCAGATATTTGGGAGGATTTGGTGGGTGGAGTGTGTTTTTCTAAGGTGTGGCCTTTCCTGTCTAATATCCCTCAAGTGCACTGAGGACTGTACCAAGGAGGCATCCAGTAAGTGACTGTTTTTCTTCCCATCTCAGGAAATATGAAATAACTGTTTACAGCACAAGATAACATCAGGTTTTGCCTCAGAGTTTAAAATTCATGTTGACAGCTTCCCACGTATATAACACCTGATATCACCTAATTTATCAGAGTGCAGTTGGTCTTTGAAAATTGTGTTTCTTGAGACCTAAATGTTGGAGTTTTTAAGCATCAACAGCTTGAGGCTTGAGATGTCTCTGTTAAAGGGTTGACTGGTACCAGGCTGCAGCGCTCAACATGCCCCATCAGGAAGGTGGTTCTGGGGCTGTGTAGCAGGGGACCATTGTGTTGGAGCTGCGTGCGTGCCTTTTAGCCTCTATAAGTGTGTTAGATTTAGACTTGAAAAGAAAGGCCCTCGGGCATGGTTTGATTCCACATAGTGACGTGCAGAGACAGGATACTGTGTTGACACCAGCAGCCCACTGCTCTCAGCTGTTCTCTTTTGTGAGTTTTTGCTGCGGTGATCATTTATTTTTAAGAGGTTATTTTTGCCGTCGTCATTTGGTGTATCCATATGTTGACAGTTTTAATGTTTTTTTCCATGTGCTGTTTTGATTGGTGTGGTGTTGAGATCAAAGGCGGGTGCTGCAGGCTGGTGATGTGTGGAAAGGTGTGGAAGGACTCATCAGCCCTCTCAGATCAGCCACAGAGAGTCTCAGAGAGTTGCAGAACAAAGCTCTGCCAAGAACCTACTGTCCCCATTCTCTCCAATCTGACAGTGAAATCTGATGCTTTTTGATATTAAGTCAAACATGAGTAAGCTCAGTGTATGAACAACAAACCCTGAATTAATGATTGCTTATGGATTATGATGGCTACAGATATTCTTAAATTAAACGTGATGCGGAAAATATACAGAAACTAAACAGCCAAACTCCAACAACTGTGCTGGTCCTGCTGGCCCGGGCTCTGAGTGATGTCTCTTTAATTCATGTGGTAGTAAAAGGAAACCCAGGCGGGCCCTTCTCCTCCAGAGGCTAGGGGAATGAGGCGCCCGGTGTTTGGGTGTTTTATTAATGCCTTGACTGGCTAGCCCAGTGTAAAGAGGACAATTAGCATCATCTACCGCCATATGCTGCCCATTGAGGCTCAGACTGGGACAAAGCCAGGGCTCCTGTGTGAGGCTAACCTGGAATCACCACGGGAGTCCCCACACCCTGGGTCACATGTGCGAGCCAGAGGAGCCAAGAGATCCCCTCCCCTCCCTGCTAAACGACATGTACACAGGGTGCTGGAGTTACACACACAGCTAATCACATGCTCACACACACTGCTTGCTCAGCAAGACCCCACGGCCCTGAGTGTTGGCTAAGCTGACTGACTGATATGTCGTTCACATGTGTGAGTGTGTATGTGTGTGTCTTTCTCTTGACGTATGTAGTAAAGTGATGACGAATGAAGTTGGGGTTGTGTCTCATAAATAAGATTATTATTCTTCAGTAGGACAGCAAAACATTCTCTCCAAGCCCACTGACACATCTTGTTGCATTAGGAAGCAAACTTTGAAGTTCTTGAAGGGCTCTGTTCACACAAACAGATGAGTATGCCATTAGGTCATTAAAAAAGGAATTTATGTTGCTGGTGACTAGAGGATGGGTGGGGGGTGCTAGGTGGATGGCAGGTCTGGTAGGGACCGGCCCTCTTTGTGGCGTGGTGAGTTCACTAGCTCTCTCTCCCTCCATCTGGAGTGGATGAAGTCAGAGACCACATCACTAATGTTTGGCTTCACGACCCTTTGATCCTCCCACCCAGCCTGGCACAGCCACAGCTGCACAACAGCCCTCTGTGCCTCACCGCTCATCCCCTCCCTCGATCCCTCGCCAGCTCACAGCCAGGTAGCAAAATGAAGAAAAGCACAGGCCCCATATTTTATTTTCTGATTTGATTTCTGTTTCTTTGGCGTGCTGCAATTTGCAGTGTTGATATGAAAGTGTGTGTGCTGGTGTCATTATAGTTCCATTAAGAGCTGAGACAATCTGAAATGCAAACACCACCTGATAATCCAGTCCTCCCTCCACGAGCCTTCCAAATGAGCCCAGCTGCCACACCACTGGCTTCTTAAACTGGCACGGCTCAGTTTGTTCACTACATTCATTAAAGTAGACATGAATATGGCTTCAACATACAAAGCTACTTTACAAATGACAGTCGTGTAAGGAATATGGACAAATTTAGGCGAAGGTACTCGTTTGCATCTAATAATGGTTAATGAAGCCGTCCTTAATGCACTGGCTTTAGATTGCAACCCACCAGGCAGGGTGGTGGGGCATTAGAATTGTTCCTCTTCAACATCATCCTAATAACTCAACCAAATCATCATCATTATGCTCCTGCCACATACAGTGAACAGTCATAACCTACGTCTTAGAGGATAACGACTTGGACAAAATGCTAGACTGCCCTATGCACCTGCTGTTGTTATTCATGTTAATAATGTCTGTTTTCTTTTGGAAGGTGTATGCCCCGTCTCCCAACTCCACAGAAGACTTCAACAGAGATTCTCCCTCCTATTCATCTCCCAAACCCCCCAGCAGTATGTTTGCAACCACTTTCTTTGGTAAGTGATTCTGACTTAAGACAGTCTCTGTCATGGAGTCTAAAGAACCAGTATTATCTGTTTGTGCAATCTGATGCGCTGTCTTTATCCATTTCTTCTCCTGCCTCTTGATGGACTGTGTACCCATGACAAAATATTTCTGGACAAACATCCTAACATTACACTCAGTCACTCTCTCTGTAGTCACTCTCTCTGATGTTGCTGAACAGTTTCAAATGTTCAGCTCGATTTAGCCATTTCTTTCTTCTGGTAGACAGTATTTCACTGAGCCTGGTCTCAGAGTCGCTGGTCTTTGAAGGGATGGGGTTGGTTTCTGTTAGCCAAGGGAGGCTTAGTGTTATCTCAGCTGTGTCCAGGACAGGGCTTGTGTTTCAGTCCTAAGACCAGACTGGGAGAGTGAACAACCCCCTTGTGTGATCCAGCGACTCAGCAGAGAGGAGGGTGACTGCCCTCTGTGGAAAGGTCTCTCTGGGCTCTCATAATCAAGCTGTGTGTTGTGGTTTGCTGTTGTGGTTTGCTTCACGGCGGTTCAGGCATATTGAATTTTATGTAAACTTGACTTTGGTTATTAAACTAAAGCCATTAAAATGTCTTTGCTCCCTTCTGGAATCAAATCCAGGATGTCTCTTCAATTGGATGATCCTTTTGTTACATGAGTCATTATACTGTAAAGAATAGGGATGAAACTCAAAACAGATCAATTTCAACTCAACTCTTGTTTGTTGTCATTAGATGGGACCCACAACTCTTCTGATCCGTGGAATTCCTCCAATGGGATCAACCAGCCTAGTTATGGAGGAATGCTGGGAGGATCTTCATCTCACATGCCGCAGTCAGGAAATTACGTCAACATGCACTCACATGACCGCCTGGTAAGCAACCCAGCTAGTGATGTACGCACATACTGTAAGTGATGTCTCAATGTCTCCCCTACCTATTCTTAGACAGTCTACCTCCTCCCTGTTAAGCTCTATTGCCCCATGCCCATAAAACATTTGGCTTGCATTGGTTTCAATTTAATATTTGTGGTGTGCAATATTGCCCACCCTGCCTACAGAAAAAGTCTAGCTAGGGGAAACACTGTGACTGATGCGTATTCAGCCTCCATGTCCTGTTCTGCCCCATCAGAGCACATCCCCTCCTCTCTGCTGAGCCCGTAGTGAGAGTGGTTGGTGTGAGCTGTGGCCTGGCTATCTCTCTATCTGATGTTGCTGTCTGGGCAGTATCTGTGTAAGACACGGCTGACCCCCTCTATCAGTGTTTCATCTGCTCTGCCTGCCCACTGTGTCTCACTGGGACTCACAGGGAGCCTGCAGCTGCTGCCCAACCAAAGCCCTCTGTCTGTCTGGGCTCCACATTCATATAACCTCTCTTTTATCAAGTGATATTTTTTCACCATGCACAATGCTATTCTTACCACTGAACAAGTGTATGCACACACAATATTGCTTTGTCCTGATGAACACGTGTTTTGTCCTCTTTTTCTTTCAGAATTACCCTCCACACTCTGTGTCGCCGACAGACATCCATGCCAGTCTTCCTCCAATGTCCAGCTTCCACCGCAGCAACGCCAGCACTTCACCATTCGTTAACCCAACACACACCCCGCCTGTCAACACCACCGACGGGGTCATGGGTACGGCGAATATTTGGTTGATCTACTCTTAAATATCAATAGGCGAGATAAATTCCCATAATGATGTTCTCTTCTTTAATCTATGCTCTGTGTTATAAATGTCCTCGCCTTGTTTCTGTAGTTGCTCCAAATCGGGGGAACGCCTCTGGAAGCCAGCAGACTGGAGATGCCCTGGGCAAAGCCTTGGCTTCAGTGAGTACAGCACACCCCTGTTCTCCTCCGGGGAAATGAGAAAGCCTCAAAAGAGATTTAGAAAGAAACTATGTTACAAATCCACAGAGGTTGTTTGTTGGGAGTAAAGCCCTATTGGTTTACTTGTAAATGGAGGCAAAATCCATGCAGCACTTAAAATTGCACTCTCTCCCTCTGAATGCCAGTTTGATTGAGGCGTTAGGCTTACATGGATGGTTAGGAATCCTCTGTGGATATCCCCTCTAGGTTGGTCCCCTCTCTGGGTGTGAATCCTGTGTTCTTGACTACAGTACCTTCTCCACTCACTTTACTATCAAATATATATTTTTATTTCTGTGTTAAATTGAGATGGTGAATTATATTAATGGCCCTCTTCAGTCTGTAAAGGAAGTGACCTCGGTGGTCACGATGGGTATTAAGTGCTATAGTGAATGCTGATTAAATAAGCCCAGAGGGATGTGTTTGCAGTTGTTTCTGGGCCTAAGCCTGGATAATTGTAGACTTAATCTCTGAGTATACAAGAAAGGAAATTGTAAAAAAAATAAATAAAAAAATAAAATAAAAAATCACCAGTTTGAATAATCCAGCCTTGGTATTTGTTCCATTTTCGATCATGTCTCCCTGCACGTTTGACACACAGTAACTCATAAACCTTTGTGCTACTGAGGATGAATATGTCCTCCGTCCAGTTAGAGCCCTCTTGGTTTCACAGAACCTCACAGAGAGCTCTTCTGTCCCTCCTTTTACTGATTATTTCTCATTTTAATAACTCCCAGAACTCATCTGTAACCCGGCCTAATATACACTACATGACCAAAAGTATGTGGACACCTGCTCATCGAACATCTCATTCCAAAATCATGGGCATTAATATGGAGTTGGTCCCCCTTTGCTGCTATAACAGCCTTCACTCTTCTGGGAAGGCTTTCCACTAGATGTTGGAACATTGCTGCGGGGACTTGCTTCCATTCTGCCACAAGAGCATTAGTGAGGTTGGGTGTTCCAATTCTTCCCAAAGGTGTTCGATGGGGTTGAGGTCAAGGCTCTGTGAAGGCCAGTCAAGTTCTTCCACACCAATCTCGACAAACCATTTCTGTATGGACCTCGCTTTGTGCACAGGGGTATTGTCATATTGAAACAGGAAAGGTCCTTCCTCAAACTGTTGCCACAAAGTTGGAAACACAGAATCATTTAGAATGTCATTGTTTTCTGTAGCATTAAGATTTCCCTTCACTGGATCTAAGGGGCCTAACCTGAACCATGACAAACAGCCCCAGATCATTAACCTCCTCCACCAAACTTTACAGTTGGCACTATGCATTGGGGCAGGTAGCGTTCTCCTAGCATCCGCCAAACTCAGATTAGTCTGTTGGACTGACAGATGGTGAAGCAGGATTCACTGCTCCAGAGTCCAATAGTGGAAAGCTTTACACCACTCCAGCTGACACTTGTCATTGCGCATGGTGATTTTAGGTTTGTGTGCTGCTGCTCGTCCATGGAAACCCATTTCATGAAGCTCCTGACGAACAGTTCTTGTGCTGACGTTGCTTCCAGAGGCAATTTGGAACTCGGTAGTGAGTGTTGCAACCGAGGACAAACTATTTTTATGTGCTTCGCGCTTCAGCACTCGACGATCCCGTTCTGTGAGCTCGTGTGACCTAGCATTTCGCGGCTGAGCCGTTGGTGCTCCTAGACTTTTCCACTTCACAATAACAGCACTTACAGTTGACTACGGCAGTTCTTGCAGGGCAGACATTTTACAAACTGACTTGTTGGAAAGGCAGCATCCTATGACTGTGCCACGTTGAAAGTCACTGAGCTCATCAGTAAGGCCATTCTACTGCCAATGTTTGTCTATTGAGATTGCATGGCTGTGTGCTTGATTTTATTCACCTGTCAGCAATGTGTGTGGCTGAAATAGCCGAATCCACTAATTTGTCGGGGAGTCCACATAATTTTGTCCATATAGTGTATCTCACCTCAGAGAAATGAAACCCACCATAGCTTTTATTCCTAGTAAAAAGTGAGAGAAGTAGGATGTGTAAAAGCGTAATGGGTTTACATTTGGGAGGTGCTATGGCTCAGTGGTGCGCACCCGAAAGAGAAAAGTGTGTGTGAGGGTGTATCATAATCACAAATTAAGTATTTTTGTATTCGTAGACTCAATTCTATTAGCATGACAAAGCTGCAGTGAAATGGTCACTGTTGGTCTGGGGTGAGACGAGGGGTGGGGAGGCCAGGGGGAGCGAAGGGGGTTCCTAACTGCTGTGGCTCAACTCTGCGGGCCGCCCTTTGTGGGCCTTTTGTTCTCTGGCCTTTTAAACGGGCCGTGCTTATTGGCCCCGCTGCCCGGGGGAGCGTGACCGATGAGGAGGTGGAGCCTCATTTGTTGTTGGTAAAATGAGTCGTGTTGCAGTTTGAATACAGCAGAAGTAGCCCGGGACCTGAAGAATGGCCCGTTGTATATTGCAGGGTCAGGAGTCACGGCTATAAACGGCCCGCTTTAGAAAGAGAAGAGATATTGGCTAATTCGTTTTGAGTCCCATTGATTTGAGACATACACTTGTGATCACAGTTGATGGTCATTACTTCTCAACAGGATTGAGTGTCTCAGGGTAAAGATACTGAACAGTAACAAATGCTTTTGACTGAGAAATGAGAAATGAAATCCCCACAGGGAAAAACATCACTTTTGGTACACGGAGTGACATGCAATAGCCAAACCATTTGGATTTTCAAAAGTTGATTGAAACACAAAAGCTTGGTGATCAAGCTTAAAAGAGAAGATTATTAATAACGGCATTCCATTGTGTTTACTGAAGTTAAACGGTTTCCTATGAGTAGGATGTGATGTTTACTTGGAGGGAAATCCTTCTGGATCTACTGCCTCTGCTAATTAATGGGAATCAAACCTCTAATACCCTGGTTTACTGGGAGACACTTTCCATTATGGCACAAACTATCCTCTTAAAGGGAACAAATCAGGGATGTGTTGTCTGCTTTAATCCAGCATTTCTCTAAACAAATTAAATCCCTGTGAAAGTTTTAGAGATGTAATCTGTGTGCTTCAGAATCACATCATCCTCTCTCTCTTTCTCTCGCTCTCTTTCTTTCTCTTTCTCTCGCTCTCTCTTTCTTTCTTTCTCTCTCTTTCTCTCTCTTTCTCTCTCGCTCTCTCTCGCTCTCTCTCTTTCGCTTTCTTTTTTCTTTCTCTCTCGCTCTCTCTCTTTCTTTCTTTCTCTCTCTTTCTCTCTCGCTCTCTCTCGCTCTCTCTCTCTTTCTTTCTTTCTCTCTCTTTCTCTCTCGCTCTCTCTCGCTCTCTCTCTCTTTCTTTCTTTCTCTCTCTTTCTCTCTCGCTCTCTCTCGCTCTCTCTCGCTCTCTCTCTCTTTCTCTCTCGCTCTCTCTCGCTCTCTCTCTCTTTCTTTCTTTCTTTCTTTCTTTCTCTCTCGCTCTCTTTCTCTCTCGCTCTCTCTCGCTCTCTCTCTTTCGCTTTCTTTTTTCTCTCTCTTTCTCTCTCGCTCTCTCTCTCTCTTTCTTTCTTTCTCTCTCTTTCTCTCTCGCTCTCTCTCGCTCTTTCTTTCTTTCTCTCTTTCTCTCTCGCTCTCTCTCGCTCTCTCTCGCTCTCTCTCGCTCTCTCTCTCTTTCTTTCTCTTTCTCTCGCTCGCTCTCTCTTTCTTTCTTTCTCTCTCTTTCTCTCTCGCTCTCTCTCTCTTTCTCTCTTTCTCTTTCTTTCTTTCTTTCTTTCTTTCTTTCTTTCTCTCTCTTTCTCTCTCTCTCTCTCTTTCCCTCTCTCTATCTCTCTCTCCCTCCCTTTCTCTCTTTCTCTCTCGTTCTCGCTCTCTCTCATGATTGTCATGTTGCCCTAAAACCTCATTGACCCAAGCTTAACATTCCCCACAAACACAGTGGAAGGTCTGTACATGCTACGGTATGGTAACAGAGGTCTTCTGCCATTGAGAAGACATTGTTTTTTATAGTCCATACAATACACCTCAACTGGTCCGATCTGAGTGTATACTACTCTTCCACTTTTAGTGGTTCTCTCCCTTCACGGGGGCTCAGTTCAGGGCGTGGTCTAGCATGGAGAGGTGCGGTGGTGCAGCTCATTCAGGATAACCCCCTCCGCTCCATCACTATTGGGGGATTAATGCTGGCCTTTGTATCTCTCCCTGTCTATGGCTCCACCCTGGGTTTATACTGGAGTTATATAGCACCATGTTAGAAAGATATTAATGGGATCTAGGGCAGATTTTAGTCCACTTTAGCTTTAAAGGATTTCAACCGCTTTGTTCCTGTTTCCCCCCAAAGTAAAGACATTGACTTTCTCCTCTAATAGTGTATCAGCCATATTACTGTAGATACAGTATTTGTATGATATTATCTATGTTGTGGCTAGTGGGGAGATCTACATAAAACAGCACTAATCAGAGTTGGAGGAGGGCACCTGACTGGTCAGAGCCTTCAGGTGTCGCAGTGAATATGGTTTGCGGTACCCTTTTTTTTGCTTTCACTGAAGCCACTGCTCACCGTTAAAGGCCCATATGTATGCTCTGAACATTTTTATGGGCTCCCCGGTTGGAAAATCCCCAGAATTGATGAGCCAATTTCGGCCGTGCGCCCTGCTGAAGGATGGTGACACAGGCTATAAAAAGTATGGGGAAACGATAGGTTGTGATTTTAAAGAGCTGCACGTTCTGCCTTACTGACAGATCTCTCTCTTTCTCCCTCCTTCTGTCATCCCCCTTACTCTCTTTCCCTCCGTTCCTCTCCCTTTTCCCCTTTCTCTCTCTCCCCTCTCTCTACACAGATTTACTCACCTGACCACACCAGCAGTAGTTTTCCATCCAACCCCTCCACCCCTGTAGGATCTCCGTCGCCCCTGACTTGCACAGCAGGTGCTGCTGCCTCAGCAGGTACAGTGGTGACCACCGGCGCCCCCTCTGGAAGGGCAGGTAGAACATCAGTCTGCACTCTGATCTACTGCACTATAGCAATATACCAGCCTAAACTAGTCCCAATGCCATGGAGAGATGGGGGTTATTGTTTCCCCCGAGCATTCGCACTGGTTCCTCCATAAGGCTCTGTCTTAGTGCTGTAGGTGAACAATGCAAGTGATGTTTATCTCACAATGGTCTTCAAGTGATGTTTATCTCACGATGGTCTTCAGAGTCTCTGTGACTTTGACGACATTGCCTCATGGCGACAGCTGATGCAGTTTACCCCAGACAAATCCTAGCTACATAGGGATAAGGAGTCAGCTCTCTTCAGTTGGTGAAAGGGACTAAGAGACTATCTTAGAGTTTGACATCCTCTCCTCTCAGTCACTGTATTCATTCTACCAGATAACCAACCAGATAATTCAGATAATCAATTTCCCTGAAACTGGGTCCTTAAGTAGCAGAGCAATGTGCAGGGTACATTTAATAATTGTTAGAGACACTCTGACAGAGGAGAACGAGAGGGAAAGCCCAGCGTGTTGTTTTAGTGGGCAGTTGTGCCGTGTGTGGTGATGTAGTGGCGACAGCTGTCTCCACGTATGCCCCCCTCGTCCTCAGCTGTTGCCCTGGTCTGTGTACAGCTGTTCCCCCCATGGACCGACCTGCCTGCAAAGGGCCTCATTTATCTGCCCGAGGAGCGACAGTGACTCAGCTGATGAGAAGGACTATATCGGCTTCACACTCAGGGCAGCATGCCATACTTGGGAGGACAGAGGAGGTAGAATGCCAACAACCATTTAGATTTTATCAGTGAAGTTCCTGTCACCTGGAGATTGAGAGCATCAGTTATTTGGGTGTGGATTGTTTTGTTATACAAATAATGAGACAACATGATACCAAGGGCACCAACTTTTGTTACAATGTGAAACAGAGATTCTCTTTACAATCATAATGTCACGCCCTGACCTTAGAGATCATTTTTATGTCTCTATTTTGGTTTGGTCAGGGCGTGAGTTGGGGTGGGCATTCTATGTTTTGTGTTTCTATGATTTTATATTTCTATGTTTTGGCCGGGTATGGTTCTCAATCAGGGACAGCTGTCTATCGTTGTTTCTGATTGGGAACCATACTTAGGTAGCTTTTTCCCCCACCGTTCTTTGTGGGAAGTTGTCTTTGTTTGTTTGCACTATTGCCTTTAGCTTCACGGTTTGTGGTTTATTGTTTTTTGTCGGCGTAATTTTTAAATAAAGTAAAATGTACGCTCACCACGCTGCACCTTGGTCCTCATCCTTCTTACGACAGCCGTGACAGAACTGCCCACCACCAAAGGACCAAGCAGCGTGGTTTAGAGTACTCCTGGACATGGGAGGGGATCCTGGATGGTAGGGGACCCTGGGGGGAGGCTGGGGAGTATCGCCGTCCACGGGAGGAACTGGAGAAAGCTAATGCGGAGCGGCAACGTTATGAGGGAACACGGCTGGCAAGGAAGCCCGAGAGGCAGCCCCCCAAAAAATGTTTAGGGGGGAACACGGGGAGTTTGGCAGAGTCAGGTTGGAGACCTGAGCCAACTCCCCGTGCTTACCGTGGCGAGCATGTGACTGGTCAGGCCCCGTGCTATGGTGGGATGCGCACTGTGTCTCGGCCGAGCATTCACAGCCCGGTGTGCTCGGTGCCAGCGTCCCGCATTTGCCGGGTGGAAGTGGGCATCCTGCCAGAACGGGTGGTGCCAGCTCTGCGCTCGAGACCGCCAGTGCGCCTCCACGGCCCAGTATATCCGGAGCCTCTGCCAAGGAAGAGGCCTCCTGTATGTCTCCCCAGTCTGGTGAGTCCTGTGCCTGCTCCCAGAGCCAGGTCTCCTGTGTGTCTCCCCAGCCTGGTGAGTCCTGTGCCTGCGCCCAGCTCGGAGCCTCCAGAGACGGCCTCCAGCCCGGAGCCTCCAGCGACGTTCTCGAGTCCGGAGCCTCCAGCGACGGCCTCCAGTCCGGAGCCTCCAGCGAGGGCGCTCAGTCTGGGGCCAGCAGCGAGGGTCCCCAGTCCGGGGCCCGCTACGAGGGTCCCCAGTCTGGGGTCGGCGACGAGGGTCCCCGCACCAGAGGTGCCACCAAAGTGGGGTGAGCCAGCGGTGGAGCGGGGTCTGCGTCCCGCACCTGAGTCGCCGCCGCGGATAGATGCCCACCCAGACCCTCCCCTATAGGTTTAGGTTTTGCGGCCGGAGTCCGCACCTTTGGGGGGGGGGGGGTACTGTCACGCCCTGACCTTAGAGATCCTTTTTATGTCTCTATTTTGGTTTGGTCAGGGCGTGAGTTGGGGTGGGCATTCTATGTTTTGTGTTTCTATGATTTTATATTTCTATGTTTTGGCCGGGTATGGTTCTCAATCAGGGACAGCTGTCTATCGTTGTCTCTGATTGGGAACCATACTTAGGTAGCTTTTTTTCCCACCGTTCTTTGTGGGAAGTTGTCTTTGTTTGTTGGCACTATTGCCTTTAGCTTCACGGTTTGTTTTGTATGGTTTATTGTTTTTTGTCGGCGTCATTTTTAAATAAAGTAAAATACCACGCTGCACCTTGGTCCTCATCCTTCAACAGCCGTGACACATAATCCTCAGTGAATCTACAGTTTCTGTTCAATTTACAAATGCAAAACAAATACTCCACATACATGACTTTCCATATGAATAAACATCTGCCTTTGTCCAAAACCCTTCCCAAAAGTCATAACTTATCCATTTCCAAATCTGTTTCCATTAGTTTAATAGAACGCCTCCATAAAAACTAAAGTTAATGTAGCTTAAAAGGGCAACTGGGATGATTGAAAATGTATTTCTTGTTTCATGTTTTGCGATCTAATATCCATTTATTTGTTTGAAGTTTGTTAATTAGAATAGGGGGCATTACAGAGGTCAGTTGGGGAATGATTTGACATGATGTTCAGATTAACCACAAATTGCTCCATCTGTTCATTAGGATTAGCTACTTTCATAACCCAACCAGGCAGGAACAGATATACACCCTGGTGCTGCTCAACTCAACTCTGGCTGGTGTGTTCAATTAGCCCTCTCCTTCTCCTCCTCTCCTCCACGTGGGGACCAGAGGCCCAGGGAGGCTTAGTTATGAGTACTTCCTGTTTGGTTCGCGCCAGGGAAACACTGAGGTTGAGCAGAGAGGCTCCCTCAATCCCTGCTCCAAAGTTACTTTTAATAGCCTCTTAATTAAAGCCTGGCTTTTCCAGGACCTTTGTGTGGAGAGACTTTCTCTCAGATGAGGACTAATGCTTAGTTTACACTGCTGACGATGAATCAATGGAAAATCCTAAACAGTTCCCCCAGGTCAAGTGGAGATGTAATCCTAGTGTTTGTCAGAAACAAACTAACATTAGCTAGCGATCTCCCGGTTCCCTATCTTTCTCTCTCAAATACTGAAATACCATTTTAGAGGAGAACAGGGAGAAAATGGGGCCTGCTGTTGGTTTTGACAAACAGCCTAAATGAGAGAATGAGAGGTAAGCTAAACAATGTATCCATCTGTAGAGTATGCTACAGTACGTGGGCTGGGTGTTGGCCTCCTGCCACAGTAATGGAGACCAGGCGGTATAGTGAGGGCCCATAGCTGGGGTTAGCTCACTAACACAGCCCAGTATAAATAACCTGGGAGGTTTCCTCATTGTCACAATCGATTAAGGAGACTTGGACTGTTCTCATGTGCACACAACAGGCTTGGTGTAATGAATTACCTCCTGGTGCACTGTTGTTTGTTAGTTGGAATATTTCAGACAACATTGGCTAAGATAAAGAGACAAAGAAAAATATATTTTGTTGCATCAGACCTCAATTTGATTAGCAGATTATTTTAGTTTCACACTAATCAAATTGAGTTGATTTGTTTTGTATGTTGTCACAAACGTCGTCAGGGAAATGACCGGACCAAGGTGCAGCGTGGTGAGCGTACATGATTCTTTATTAAGAATGTCGCCAACAAAACAAGAAACACCAAAAACAAACGTGAAGCTTAGGGCTATACAGGCCACTAACAAAGACAACTACCCACAACTAAGGTGGCAAAACAGGCTGCCTAAGTATGATTCCCAATCAGAGACAACGATAGACAGCTGTCTCTGATTGGGAACCACACTCGGCCAAACACACAGAAATACAAAACATAGAATGCCCACCCTACATCACACCCTGACCTAACCAAATAGAGAAATAAAATTGCTCTCTAAGGTCAGGGCGTGACATATGTGCCATTGCACATTTCATGTACTGATTATAACCATTCCCACACATTGTGATCCCCTCTGCTTTATGTAAAATTCAAATGTGCTCTAGAGATCACCCAGTCTGGGATAGAATGGAATTCCTTAATTAGATGTTTCCACCATTTGTTTGGACTATTGCCCTGTCTCTTGGTTGTCTCTAGAATCTCAGAATGGAAAGTTAATTCAGCTCAAGTCTCTGAGTCTCTCTTGGCCTGCATGTTTTGGCAAGCCACGGAGCTGTTGGACTGTTACACTATACCTCAGCTTGGCATGTGATTGGTCAGATGATATTTGTGTCGTGACCCCTGGAAGCTTGTCAGCTAATCACTTCGGGCTTAGATCAACGGACAAGAGGAGCACCCATGAGTGCAGCCTTGCTAGAGCCTTCTGGAACTTTCTGGCTCATTGGATAGAGTAAGGGAGTCCTTTTGTCGTGGAATAATCACTCTGTCAGTGTCAGTGGAAGACAGCCTCTGTCCCAGCCGGGCCTCTTATCACTGTTCACTTTGTTCCCTGGGCTATTAGCTCATTAATGAGCGGATGTAGGCCATGTCCCAGTGTGCTGGTGTATGTTGGGGCCGTCCACCCACGGCCCTGGCTCATGATGCAGGATGCAGCCCAGTCACCAGGAAATTATGCAGCTGAACCCCAATGATGAAAATACCTCTCACAGCATAACAACAAGAGACCAGACAGGATGTGGATGTGCTGTGTGTCAGTCAGCCCCCGTAGAGTGGAGCAGGATGCAGGTCTCTTATCATTGGCCATGTTGGGATGTCTGAATCAGCCATGTCAGGTGGATAACTGTGGTTCTCCCTCTCTGTCTCTCACAGGTACCAACCAATGGTCCCGTGGTGCAGCCGGGCAGAGCTCCTCCTCCCCCAACTATGAGAACTCCCTGCACTCACTGGTAAGTCTCCCTGCCTCCCTTCTCTTCCCTTCCCCCACACCCTGAGCACTTTTTAATGGGCACGCACACAGTAGATGGGTTCTCTCGCGGAGGGCAGGGATAGCATTACATGAAGATTCTTGGCTGGCAAATGTCGGTAGGGGGGGTTGGGGGTGCTGAACAATACCCGTCCCTTGGGGCGTGTCTCCTGCCATCTGTCCTCTACTTCGTGGACCAGGATGGGGTTGGGGGGGGCTGGAGTTATGTGGGCTGGAGAGCCTGGCAGCTGTTGCGTTGACTGAACCACCACTGCTCCAGGATTCCTGTGCTAGCTGCCTGTCCGTCTGCGGACCAGAAACACGGCTTGGGATCAGTTTTCACCCCACACCGCCTGACGCCCACATCACACATTCACACCATCGGCTGTGGGGATAAATATTTACTCACTATATTTGAATGCCACCTACAATGGGATTTTTGTGAAGCGACCAAACCTATGATCAGTGTGAACGGCGAATGTGTGGGAGGGATGGGACCTCATGGTGGGAGGAGAGGACGAGGGGTCAGGAGTTATTATCTACACAGGACCACAGTTTTGATGTTGCCTGACACAGTGATTAGTTACCATATATCTGTCTCTGTCTGACTCTCCTCTTTCTCCGTTCTTCTATCTCAGTCTACACTATCTCTGCCCTTCTATCTCAGTCTATACTATCTCTGCCCTTCTATCTCAGTCTACACTATCTCTGTCCTTCTATCTCAGTCTACATTATCTCTGCCCTTCTATCTTAGTCTACACTATCTCTGTCCTTCTATCTCAGCCTACACTATCTCTGTTCTTCTATCTCAGTTTACACTATCTTTGCCCTTCTATACCAGTCCACACTATCTCTGTCCTTCTATCTCAGTCTACACTATCTCTGTCCTTCTATCTCAGTCGACACTATCTCTGTCCTTCTATCTCAGTCGACACTATCTCTGTCCTTCTATCTGTCGACACTATCTCTGTCCTTCTATCTCAGTCGACACTATCCCTGTCCTTCTATCTCAGTCCTTCTATCTCAGTCGACACTATCTCTGTCCTTCTATCTCAGTCTACACTATCTCTGGCTCTTACACTAATGTTTATTTGTGCTCACATGCTTTCCTGTTCTATCTGATTTTGGCAGAAAACTCGAGTCCATCAGCAGCTTCATGAGCATCTCCAGGATGCCATGTCATTCTTAAAGGATGTATGCGAGGTACTCCTGTCCTTTAGATGGAGATTTTACCCATCAGTGTTTGACACCTTTTCACATCCTTAGTTGTTTTTCTTTCTTTCACCAGCTTGGCCTCCGTTCCATTTTTAATTGGAGTTTAAAATGTTTTGTTGCCATGCTTTTTATTGTTGTTTATTATTTATATATTGACATTTCAGCTTGCAGTAATCAGCTTAGGAGCATAAGACGCTTTAATACCAAATGAATAGTCATGGTGCTCCAAATGAGTGGAGTGCCAGCCCGTTTATCAGTTTCTATAGATACAAATGAGTGGTGTGCCAGCCCGTTTATCAGTTTCTATAGATACAAATGAGTGGTGTGCCAGCCCGTTTATCAGTTTCTATAGATACAAATGAGGATGCTTGTCTGTTATGAACACATGCATCCCTTGTGCCCCTCAGGTTGAAATGGCTTATCTTCATCTGTTTTTGCGTGTCTTTCTTTTATGCTTTTATTATCCCTGTGGTGTTTTTTCACTCCAAGATCACGCCATAAAATCACAATGTCCTCCA
Source organism: Salvelinus namaycush (assembly GCF_016432855.1). Taxonomy (NCBI): domain Eukaryota; kingdom Metazoa; phylum Chordata; class Actinopteri; order Salmoniformes; family Salmonidae; genus Salvelinus; species Salvelinus namaycush. The sequence goes on along the minus strand of NC_052336.1, from coordinate 14,512,253 downwards.
TTTTTTGTCCTAATGTGCTTATATTAAGCTGCTCTGTCCTTCTCTCTCCTGTTCTTCGCCCCCCTCTCCCCTCCCCTCTTCTCTCTCGGTCCTCCCAGTCTCGGATGGAGGATCGCCTGGACAGACTGGATGATGCCATCCTCGTCCTGCGGAACCATGCCGTGGGCTCCACCACCAGTCTGCCCAGCGACATACACAGCCTGCTGGGACAGAACGGGCCAATAGCAGCCCTCGGAGCAAACTTCCCTGCCGCCGGATTGGTTGCTAGTCGGACAGCAGCAATGGTATGAATTAACTTCGCAGAAGAAAAAGATCTTGAGTGTTTTAGATGTTAAGGATATTATGTTTCATGTGTTTTGCAACTTAAGAATTGAGTTTGAATACTTAAAAGAAAGTCTGTTTTTTGGACTGAGGGTAGGCATATGTGCTTTTGCGTTGCGTTTCTCCAAATAGGCTAATAAACAAGCCTTGGCCACCTGTTCAGAATGAGTCCACAGCCATCTGCAAAAACGCTGCCTTTTTCCACAGAGAACAGTTTAATTTAAACTCACATACTTTTCATATGTGTAATGGTTGGCCTGAAGGCTTACTCTCCTTAAGAAAGACCTCATATACAGGTTTGAATGAGAAAACCAGGCAAAACGGAGTGAAGTTCTGCTTTGGTCTGGAAAGTGTTTGTCAGTTGCACTCCTATGAGGCAGCTCCTGGGGAACGGGGGATGTAGGTCTCGGTGCAGAGCATAATGTGTTTGCCCATCCTCCATCTGAACTATTTCATATCGGTGAGGAGAGGGATTTGAGCACATCTGTAGTGGAAGTTTCAACAGAGGGAGACAGTTCTACACTAATCCCTAGGTGATGGGAAATAATTTAGGCCATATTTTTCCTGAATTTTCTGAATCAGTCCTGGCGTACGTGGGTGGAGGGTTGGATTAAGATCCTCTTGGATTAAACTCCCTTTTCTAAGAAAATGGATGGAGGCATTCAGGGGATGTGATGGAGGAGGGGAGGATGCCGAGGACTGAAACATGCTCAGCATTTCCTTACCTCATCATTTACTGTCCAGACCTCAGCCTCAGTCCCAGCTCCTCACAGGAACCTGTCCCCCTACCACTGGCTGATTAGTAAACATTCTTGCTGAGGAGTAGCATCTGTGAGACTAGTCCTTGAATTACTCACATGGTAATCGGACCAAAAAACCCACAAGGCCTATGGTAATAATCATATCCAATTTTCAAGTGGACAAGGTTTGGATGTGTTCTGTGTTTCTGCCGTACTACTTCTTCCCTAACTGTTCATTTATTGGAGTTGGTGCTCCTGTATCTGTACTGCCAAACCTTAAACCAGTGCCATTTTACAGACAAGTTTACAGCCTTTCACAGCCTTTGCAGCATGCAAGCTTGGAGCCTGTGTCCCTTTTGCCTAGAATAATTTAAATACAGGGACTAGTATTTCTGGTTTGTTACTCTCTGTAGAAGGAAGAAAATGTCCCAGCGCACCATGTGTTTTCAGTCATGGCCATTTTGATATTGGTGTTGTGGTCCTTGAACTCTCAGGATAGTATTTACTGGTCTGTGACAAAGTGCTTTTTAGTGGTTCTCCCATGGTACAGTTCAGTTTGGTGTGCTCGTTACAGAGTGTTGAGGGACTATACTGATAGTGTTGGTGGGCTGTGAGACTAAAAGAGGACTGGCTGTGTTTGCATGAACACAGAGCCTCCTCTGTGGTAGAGAGAAAGAGGGTCCCCTCAGACTGCTGCTCAGCCACCTCAGCATGGCACAGCCACAGCCGTTTACTCAGGACAGGCCTTTTTACTCTTTCACCGCCTCTTTTTAACCAACTCAACAAATCTGAATGGTTGGAAGTGCGCGCCTGAAGCCACAGTCTCCACCCAAATAGAGGTCCTCAGCTGTATGGTAATCAGGCCCAGCCAGGAAAATGGCAGCGTTCTTCCCTCGCCAGCACCCCCACGCCCCACCTCCTCCTCCAGACAAAGACTTGTTTGGACACCTGTTGAGAGCGCTGCAGAGATTAGCGTAGTGAGGAGGAGGGGGAGGGTTTGGGGGCAGCAGGGTTAACGGATGCCAAAAGTGACTTGGGATCACATTCCATAAGAAAAGGGGAAGATACCCCCCCCCCCCCGTACTGGTTTCTCCTCCTCCTCCCCTAGTTCCCAGAAGAGAACCAGATTGCTGAGTGGGGAACATGTGGTAAACCCCAGCGAGCACAGCGATGGTGATGCAGCATGATGGGAGGACCCTGTTTCACAACCAATATGGAGGGGAAAATAAGGAAATGGTCTGTCTTTGGAGTGGGTTTTGCCTTATATTGCTTCCAAATAGATCAGAGATAGATATATCTAGAAGAGGAAGAAGAACCCTCAGAACATAATGACTGTGGCTAACCCAAGAGAGAAAAGCTATAGAAATGAAAAAAGAAAGAAGAGAGAGAAGGGGATAGGTTTACCATCACATACTGCATTCGTTATTATGAAGAGATTATACAGCAATACAAATGTGTGTTTGTGTTTCCCTTTTCCTGAATATGAAATATGCATTTTGTTATGGTGAAGTACAGCACCAAAGCACCCCCCAGTGTCAGAACTGAGGGACTTGGGAACCATCATTAGTTCTCAGAAACGGACTCCTGTACTGCAGCTCCACCTGTAGATCCTGCTTTTAATATGAGGAAATATGATTGTTTAGCTCACCAGTAAGGTCAGGCATTGTGTTCAATTTGTCATGACAAGTGTTTAGAAAAGCCTGTTGTGAAATCCAAGCCAAACAAGCATTTTTACAAGCGTTTTCAATGGACAGTTTTCCACCAAGGTTTTCATCATCGGATTGTAGACTACAAAATCTCCCTCAAAGCTCTGAGCCAGGCTCTGGAAGGTTGTTATTTAATTTTTTGAACAGACAGCAACAGCATTCCGTTTGTGAAGGTCAGTCTAAAGTGAAGTTGAACAACAAAGTTCTCTTTCTATCTCTCTCTGCTTTTCAAGTGTGAGATAATTGAGTCATAAAAGCATTCTCTCTGGTCGAATAGAAATCATTCCTTTCCTGAGTGTACCTGGCTCATTCAGACCAGAACCCTTCCATACAGCTGAACGTGTACTGTTTCCCACTGACTCTGACTCTGACCTTCTCTCTCTCGCTCTCTCGCTCTCTCGCTCTCTCTCTCTCTCTCTGTGTTCCGACAGGGTGGTTCTCACCGGGATGAGGCTGGCAGTTTAATCAACAGTCACGGAGGGCCGCCGAGCGTGGGCTCCATGTCCAGCATGTCCACCGCTGAACTCAACCACCAAGTGGAAACCTTCAGAGGTATGACATGACACACTCCCAACTTCACCCATGGCCATCCCATCTCTGCACTACACACCTAAAATAACTACATGTGAAATGTCTGTTGGCTGTAAATGATCGGAGATTCCATTTGAACTGACTCTCTACCTTTATGTCTGCGTGTTGCAGGTCTGGCTGTAGGTCTGGCTGGTCAGGTGGCTGCAGCCCTGGAGCTGAAGGTAGAGAACCAGGACAGAGACGACATGCATGATGGCCACTCCTCCGACGACCTCTGCTCCGGAGACGAAAGCGACAAGAGGGACATCAAGACTCCCAGAGGAGGCACTCGGACAAGGTAAATAAACCTAACAACCACAAACATGAATCTTTATGACCTTCTGTCTAAAACATGGAGTGCCCTTAGAATGTCCCTTAACTTCCCTGGAGTCCAATCATGTGAATAGCCAAAAACAATCAGCCTCAGTCTTACTGTTGCGCCTCTGGGCCTCTCTCCCTCTGCAGCAGCATCAATGAGGATGATGACAACCTGAACCCAGAGCAGAAGGCTGAGCGGGAGCGAGAGAGGAGGATGGCCAACAACGCCCGCGAACGCCTGAGGGTGCGAGACATCAACGAGGCTTTCAAGGAGCTGGGCCGCATGGTTCAGCTGCACCTGAAGAGCGAGAAGCCCCAGACCAAGCTGCTCATCCTGCACCAGGCCGTGGCAGTCATACTGAGCCTGGAGCAACAAGTCAGAGGTCAGCATTCCTACACTCTCACATATAACACACAAGAGTTATAACACCACTTATGAAGAGTTATAACACCTCTTATGAAGAGTAATAACACAAGTAAATCTGTTTCTATACACGCAGAGCGGAATCTGAACCCCAAAGCAGCCTGCCTTAAGAGGAGGGAAGAGGAGAAGGTGTCTGGCCATGGGATCTCTGGGGACCAGCAGGCCCACCATGGGGTCCACCCTGGCCTCACCGACACATCCAACCCCATGGGCCGACTCTGAGGAGCACACAGGTACAGTACAGTGGTACATCTCCATGGAGCACCATCCACACACTCTCACTCTGTCAGTAATAGCTGTGATGAGATACTATATTACTTACTTTATGAAACATCAGATTTTGTGACTGAGTTATTCCTGTTTTTGCCCCTTCAGATCAAAATGATCCAGATCAATTCTGTAAGATAGAGATGGTGCCCTTGCTTCCCAATGGCAGACAGGACTCAGTTTGTGACACAAATTGGAGGTGACAGACCACTTGAAGCTAAACCCCAGACTAACGCAATCCTTAGATTGAAGAAAAGCCCAGTGTCCAGGTCCCTGTGATGACATCCAACACATTTCTGCCCACGAGAAAACTTCAGCACATATCACTGTCTGCAAGCAGCGTGTCGCATCTGAACAATCAGAGAGACTGTCGCGATCTCCTCCACCCTCCCATGTGGAAGTTTGCCTTGTGCCTAAACTGAATTGACGAATGCATTGTAATAGCAATTCTGTTGGGTTTTTTGTATTATTTTTTTGTATTTATTATGTTACTGAGCTGTAAAGTCTATGTCTAAAGGGAAAGTTATGAATATGCTTTAAGAAGCCTGTGGCTTTTCAGTTGATCTACAGTTTGCCAGTGTCACTAGTATGGCCCATCCCTAGCCAGTCTCGGGCTAGCCTGAGCTAAGATTAAGATACTCAGGCTCCTGAGAAAGATACAAATTAATATATTCAGAAATTTAAAGTGATCTTTAGGGCCCAACTAAAAATCAATTAGTGGTATTGAGTACTAAAAGACTTAAGCATCCCATTTATAAAAAATAACATATATTATTTATATTTATATTTTATTCATGCCGCAATGAACAGCATGTTTAAACCAAAACGACCTGCTCATCTGTCCGTTTGGTATAGCTCAGTCTTCATGTTACTGACATAATTAGAGGAAGAGGACTAGACATGAGTGGTGGGTATGAGCCCAGTTAAATAGTGTTCCATACATACACTAGCCTGAACACTATAAACTCTGTGTCACAGGTGACAGAAGAATGGCAAACTCTAGTTTTCCTGAAAGGTCAACTACAGACTTATAAGGTGTTTATTCTCAGTAGTGAGCAGTTCAAATACAGAAAGCAAACCATTTACAAACCTTAGCATTCCCTGCAAATTTCTTAGTGTCTTAACTAAAGGAAAAGGGACTTCACTGCCTTTTCATTCCTTTGCCATATAGTGTTAAATGTAAACAATGACATATTTCTGATATTGCAGTTTGTTTTCTATATTACAGTATGGTCTCTGGTTAGTTGAACAGCCATGGTCATGCTCTTTGTAATCGCCTAGCGCTGTTTTATCAAAGATTGCTTAGTGAAAAAGTAGAATCAAAACGACGACCACAATATCACCTGGCCTGAATGAACTTTTCACAGATTTTTTTTCTGTTAAAAATAACTAAAGAAAAAAAGTTTAAAAAAACATTATTCAAAGTAATCAAAAGTTATATGTTTATTTGTAATTGTATACAAATCATTTCTCTAGGCTTCATAGTAAAGCATATGATGTCAAGCGTGTAATAGCAGAGAGGAGTTCTAAGTTATTTAGAATGGCTTTGTTTTGATCCAAGCAGTGAAGTTACTGGTGAAGGAAAGGGAAGGGGGAGCTTTAAGAGTTCACATGCTGTTAAACATCAGAAACAGTTGGTCCTTCAGATAGGTATAGTACAATGATGAACAAATGCAGTTTTGAGCAGATTTGTTTCAGGATGAAGAACAATGATCAGCACTTACATTTTTTATCTGTGTGCATGCTTTACTTTCTTAAAAAAAAAAGTATTTTGGTCTTAATTCCTGGTTTTTATTCCATTTGTTTCCTTGTGTACTGTCTTCCATTATTATCCACCTTTAAAACAAGGCTGCCACATCCAGAGACAAGTAGCCTATTCTGTGAAAATAAAGTAATAGAAGGAAGGATGCCATTGAAAACCACCCCAAGGAGTTTATAAAAAATATTTTTGATTTTACAATCATTTTCTTTTTGTGATAAACTTGGAAACATATTGTCGTGTTTTCTCTGACTGCATGTGGCCTTGTTCATCATTTCAATATTCATGAGCTTGTATTCATGTTGCTGGCAGACTCTGATTGAGGTTATAATGTATGTCACTGCCTGCTCTCTCATTTCCCCCGTAATTTTCTAATGTTCTGCTGTCTGTCTCTTTGCTCCTATGTTAGACTTTTCTGTATTCCCAGATGATTTTCCTCATATAATATATGAAAAAAGAACAAAAATAAGATTAAAAAAACATTTGGCTTATTTTTCACTGTAGTTAGTCTTTTATACAATAATATTGTAAGAACATTTCTTGAATTCTAAATATTACTCTTTCTAGATTTTTTTAATCGAAAGTTTTGAGTAAAAAGTTTCTTACTTTATTTTACTATATTAGATAGTAAAATGCACGGTTATTTACCATAACCTGTCCATTATTATCCGAAACGTACAAATAGCATCCGAAAACATAGTAGGATTGTAGCTCGCAGTCTAGTACATTGAGGTATTGTACAAGCTCAAATTTCATGAAGGTGTGCGCTCCATCTTCATCTTCAGTCTCTATTGTTGGTGGATAAAAGATGTGTACTTGTGTCCAAAAATTCTAGGTATTGTTGATGCACATCAAAAACCAGCAACAAGAAATGTAACTATCTGTCTCTGTAACAGAAAACACAACATGTAAATAACATTTATGTAGCAATAAATGTGCCATCTTTTTTAACACAATTGTATGTGGATTTATTTCCTTCTTTGGACGTCATCTTTATTTCACTGTTTCTCCACCTTTAATTTTTCAGTTATTTCCATTCAATTTAGAATTGTGTGATTGTTTTATGAAATGACGTGCTGGTGGTGCATTTGGTTGAGCTCAATACAAGTACAGTACCATGATGTGTTCACTCAAGTGAGCTACTGACGCAACAACCCTTCCCTGGTTTTCCCCGTCTGAATACTTTTCTACAGTGGATCTAGGCCAAATGAGGAACTCTGTGCAAGAGTGTGTTTTATAGTATGTTACTAATTTTTAAAACAATATCAGTGGACCATTGTAGTCTGTATGGAATATATGTTTCTATTTTTAATAAAGTGTGATAGCAGCATACATTTAGTCTCATTTTTCAAAAGGCTGTTAACTTTTTGAATTTAATTTTATGCTCACTTACAGAATAACTTTGAGAGGGTATTACTTTTGTATTAAGTATTAAGGCATCACAAAATAATAGACAACACATTTTGTTAAATTCAGCTGCTGTGTGCGTTGTTTACAAGTATGAAATAAAATAAAAACGCCACATTTGTCATTCACAAATAAGAACTTAAAAGGTGCCCATTGCATTTAAACAGAATGTCAACAGGCATGCAGGTCAGTGGTAGACATGCAAACATGAGGATATTTGCATGGACATTTGCAGAAGCATAGTGTTGGCTGTCCACTCCTAACGAGGAAGTAATCTGCACATATTTGTGTTGTGACATCAGTCAGCCCTCCTTGTCCAATTATAAGACAGATTTAAATCCCAGAAGTTGTCTCAGTGACCCACCACATCTGCAGAGCATTATCCTTTTGTATGTGAGATTGTGAGACAATTCCTCACGGTATCCTGACAGGCCAGATCCAAGTTCAGAGCACTGACAGAGGTGACAGACAAGAGAAGATGCTGACTGCTGTAAAGTCTGTGGATAGCTTAAGTTATGCACTGTGAATTATGACTGTCATCTTTTAAAACACAGCATTTAATCTGGAATCAAAAGTTACGTATATCCCCACTTCCCCTGTTGTGTGTGTGTGTGTGTGTGTGTGCTTGTGATTGTGTGTGTCTGCCTGTGTGCGTGGGTGTATTTATTCCTTCCTGCTTTTATCATGTCTGGGGGTGTTTATTTGCGGTCACCTAGAGTCATGGGCATGTTTTATATAAGAGTGGGACCACCTTGTTTGAAGGCTGACTTCCTGTGGCTCTGGCTGCCTGTGAGTGAGCCATGGTGGGCCTGCTGACAGATGAGTCTTGGCTCATGTCTCTGGAGCCAAACCAAAGGGCCTACTGCCACGCAGTGGATCCCAAGCCTATCTGTCTGTAGGTCTGTCTGTATTTCTGTCGGTCTGTGTTTGTTGATTGTTCCTTCCCACAGAATGATCTGTCATCACTCCTCTTTTATTATTAAGTATCTCTAGCTCAGTACATTTTCTTTTCTAAACCCAGATTGCTTTCGCAATTGACAATTTCCCCTCTTACGTAAAAAACATGTTACATAAAAACATCAGCCACTCCATCACAAGAGTCAAACTTGACCGCGACCTGACTGTATAGCCATTGTGTTCCATTGCCATTCTAGAACGCCTCCAGTTTCCCTCAGCCAGGGTCAGACAGCGCACTCTACTGAGCATGCTTGGAGGTCCCAGCTGCAGCACCTCAGAGGAGAACAGAGCCCCTATTGTGCAGCACTGTAACACAACATAGCGCCAGAGAGTTGAGATTAAAGACACATTTACAGCCCACTCTCTCAGTCCTCTCACAGACACAGAAATGAAAACACAGTGGGCCACAACAAAGGGAGGGGGAAGCTAAGGAACAAATAAAATGTGGCTGATGCCCTTTGCTATTCTCTAAACAAAAGAACTGTGATTTTAACGTTTATTAAAGTCCTTGTGTGAGCCATTGAAATGCCTACTCTGTGCTACAACAAGGACTGAGGGCAATTGTTGGGGGGTTTTCTTTCTCAAGGTTCAGAGCAACTAAAGAATGAGAATTATAAAAAATGTTATCATCATGCTTGGGAACTAGGTGTAAAAAATTATAGGAAGTATTGTAATAGAAATATTCAAATATCTGTTATTATACTGTAATAACTCTGTAATGTGTTCTTTTATAGCACTGGAATGTTCACAAAAATCACAAAGTCAACACTGCTAATTTGGGAGGTTTCTTGTAGGTCGGCCTTCATACCTTATAAAAGTGCTGTATAACAGTGTATAACAGCAGCCTTATACCCAGAGTAATCACTAGGCAAATTGCATAGAGGTAAGTGATTATCCACTAGATGACGCTATTGGTCTTAAAAATAGATGAGAAAATTGGGAGTGGTCCACGCAGTACAGTGAATCCATATGCTTCAGTAAACATAAATGATCTGCGTACAAATAATAATAATAATTAAAAAAAAAAACAAGTTCAACTATTAATTGCGGACTTTTCAGTTATATTTTCTTTGGTAGCTTTATTATAACCACAAATCCCTAGTTGGGCTAATGGAAAATCCAATAACTGGGCCTGAATAATTTTGTAAAATAGCTCACCAACATTTTCATTTATGATTAATGTTGATGATATAGTACGCGATGGACCCTGCCATATGACGTGTTCCATACAGTATACATTTACATTTTAATTCACAAATTGCAATCAACATCAATATGGGCTATTCATACTGAAATCAGCATGATGGACTTTAGCAGGGCCTAACTATTTTTATTTTTTAAATTTTATTTAACTAGGCAAGTCAGTTAAGAACAAATTATTATTTACAATGACGGCCTACTAAACTGTTGCAACTGTGGCTCACAACAGAGTATCTTCGAAACTGATAAAGGGATACTTTGTCAAACAGGTTGATTGACAAAAATTTGAGAGTGTTCAGGTTGGCATTGTCAATCTGTTCCTAGGTCAGTGTTTTGAGGTTTAGTGTTTGGCAGTAGGGCTTGACATGGGCGGATTTACAGAGTTCTTAGCAGGGGGCGGGGTATTGCAGAGCTTCAGGCGTCTCTAAACTGAACTGACTCAGTAAACATGACCTGCAACAAATAGATTTTGAACAATTCCGTGGAGTATGCCACTTAAACGTTTGGCAACAACTAATACGCGATTATTGTTCGTAAAGCGCAGCTGGTAAGTGACAAGTTTCCCTTCTTGCACTTTCTGTTACAGTAGTCATTGAATGCGTCATAGCGTGGGAACTTTAGGTTACTGACTGGGCAGTTGCCGCTTTAAGCACAAATGCAGATAAATTGTTTAGTTGTTTAAAATAATAATCATAGAGAAAACTACATTAAAAAATCGTGTTATTTCATGTTAATGTAAATAAGAAGTTAAACCACCTGTTGTACCCTAAACTAAAGCATCAGTATAAACTTTTGAAAATTTTGCTCATCTTGCCCTGTTCCAATTAAAGTATCAGTGCAAAGCAATTTTTTACACAATAATTCTATTAAGTCAATAGATATTAAAGAGGAATATGTTTGTATACAATTTATTTGTATAAATTACTTTCAGTATGTATTTAGAATTTGAAGAATTGTTGTAAACTACATGAATCTATTCAGCATTCAAAAATGATTTTTAATCAAACATGTTACACATTCTCTAATATCATATACCACATTCTGTAATATGAATAGATTCATTCATGTATTCAGTATGCAAAAATGATTAAAGTCATGCATGGCTATATTTACCCAAGAGCAAATTCCTTGGAATAAAATGTCTGCCTCTTTTCTCCTGGTATTCCATTACTTTCTGTTATTTACTTGGTATGAATGCATGGGATATACATGTCATAACATGCTATAAGTAACTGATATTCTTCCATAAATAATCTGTTTAAGGGATTTTGAATTATGAATTGCATAATATTTCTAAGACTTAATAGCTCTCCCTGGAATATGAATACACTCAATCTGTCATGAGTACATTAATAATATCAAATCTGCCATGAATGTAACTCTTTTGTATTCAGTTTTTAATCTGGAATCAAGGCAGTGTCCTAATGTGCTCTCCTATAGTTGTCTTTTACAGGCCTGAATGGTGTATTGTGATAACAACACACCCCCAGGATGTAGAGAACCAGTCAGTGCACTGCACATGTAGATTATTCTCCTTTTTTCTGTTCTCAATGTTTCCCTGGAAAGATCAAAGGCAGGGCCTTGACATCCTAACCCACTCTCAGCACTGACCTTTGGTCTGAGGTGTAGGGGGACCGTGGCGAGGGTAGTGCTCTAGTTATGGATCGCAGAGGAGCAGGGGGGAGAAGTTGGCTCAGCAAGTGTTTCCTCCCTTGCAGAGAGTAACACAATGAGAGGAAAAGAGCTGCACTCACACCTCACAGCCCTTGTGTTGTTGGATACATGTGATACTTGGAGTGAAAGAGGCTATTGTGTCGTCTTCTGCTGTTTTCTGTACTTCACAGTGCCTTTCCTTTTGGATAAGGGGCTAACTTGGCCTCATTGTTCTTCCTTCCAATCAATGGCTGGAAAGTATGAGGTTCTGTCCTCTGAGTATTAATAGAATCAGGAAGAGCCTGCTGCGTCGCTTCTATTCTCCTTGTCACATCTGATATTAACATGCTGGTTCAGTTCTGTAGAGCAGTAGACAACACTCGTTTTCAGTTTGAAAGAGTGATTTATTGAGATTTCCTCAAAGGCCTTGCGGGCATGTCTGTGCATCTGTGCAAAGTGACATTATCTGCTGTCACCTTTGTTTCCTCATCATAGCCCTCCCATCCCTATCACAATTTGTCCTGCTATTGTAACACCAGGCCATTCATGACATTCATCTATGCATTTGTTTGTTTGGGGGTGGAATAGGACATTATCAGCTGAGCCTACAGGTCTCTGATAAGAGCCCATTGTCTATACAAACACATGGTGCCCACTGATGTCTGTGATGCTGTGTGTCTCTGCTGGCCTTCCTGTTATCTGATACAGACCTGTTTCTTAGGGTCAAATGGCCCTATGCTCTGTCCTCAGCTTCAGACTACACACTACTTGTAATCTGGCAGATAATTCACAAACATATGTCTTTACTCAGAAGACACTCAGATACTTGAGTCAAAGAACTTGATCTCTACTTTATCTGTGTGTTATAATGTGAATACCCAATAGTATCAAGGTGGTCTAAATATTCAGTTACTTGTGTATATTTTGGGCAAGTATAGTAGAAACAGTTGAACCTATCAGCACAGGTTCCTGTCTTCAGTGGTGTAGTGCCTCTCTTAATGCTGTGGTGTTAAGTGGGGTTGATGACAATGGCCCTGCTGTAGGTCTATTACCCTGCTCCTCCCATGGTACACTGTTACACCAACCAGGGCCCTCTACAGGGACTGCAAATCACAGTGTATTTTACAAGGATTGGCAGAGGTTGGTTCAATAGATTGACAGACAGACAGACAGACAGACAGACAGACAGACAGACAGACAGACAGACAGACAGACAGACAGACAGACAGACAGACAGACAGACAGACAGACAGACAGACACACACCCACACACACACATTCACTAGCAAAGACATTCAAGAAGGTTACTGTATACCGTCCCCATACCTCAAAATTTGATTTGATTTGATTTAGGCTACGGCTACGCATAGTTATAGGATTTCCAGGTGTAGTGTGACATATCGTTGGTGTCTGTCGCTATGCTGTAATACCAGTTTTTAATGTTAGGCCATTAGACCTGAATACACCTTTATGTGCAGTAAATATTCATTCACATCATGTATATAATTATTCACTTATGCCTGTTAGTAACAGCCTATTACAGCGGATTAAGATGCCAGTTAGTCACCTGCTTGTTATGTTTTCGTATACAGTACCTGGTCATATTTGCCCTTCAAAAGAGTGTAGGAATTGTTGACTCACTGTTTTTCAAGTTCAGTGTGTTGATAAAGACTGGGCTCTCTTATGTTATTTTAGGGCAGTGCAGTGCCTCACTCCTTCATTGGCAGGAAAAGGGAGTACCAAGTCAGTAGCACAACTGAATGCATTGCACCGCATTTAACCCAACCTTTCTGAATCAGAGAGGTGCAGGGGGCTGCCTTAATCGGCATCATCGGCACCCGGGGAGCAGTTGTTGTTGTTTTTGGGGGTTAACTGCCTTGCTCAAGGGCAGAATGGAAGATTTTTCCACCTTGCCGGCTTAGGATTCAAACCATCAACCTTTCGGTTACTGGCCCAATGCTCTTAACTGCTAGGCAACCTGTGGTGGAGCTGAACAGTTAGGGTGCTCTCTGTGGAACCACTCTCTAGACACAGAGACCATTAAGTACAGAAAAAAGGAAAATTAGACCAGATGACATAATCAAATATTGTGAGGCTTTAAACTCTCATTAGCAGGCCATGGAGCAGTGAAACATTTGCTGATTATGCCCATTTTTTGCAGAGGTGGGCCTGATCCAGTGAGAGGGATTTATTATCTTGCTGCATTCCTGATGGAGTCGTACAGAGTCAATCAGCCGGCCCGCTCTTCCAGGCCTCACAATGGAGCTGGCTCCTATGGCCTCAGCATTAGGGTCCAGGGGATTGATGGACACCCGTACGTGGTGCTGAACAACCAGGACCGTGGGTCCAACTCCTATACAGATCCTAATAGTAACGGCTACAATGACACACAGGGATCCTTTATTGACAACTACCATGAGTATGACTTCAAAGGAAGCAGGGAGGCTGTTTCTGACAGCCCCTTTGTTGAGTACAGGTCCCAGAAACAGATGCAGTTTGGGGGCTCTCACAATGGAGTCACAGAGCAGGGGAAGAAGCCAGCATCCACCCTGCTGAACTTCCAGAGGCACCCAGAGATCCTCAAGCCTTATGACCCAGAGAACAACACCTTGAACCTGGACGGTAACCATAGCCTGCCTTCCCGGCCGATGTCTCTGGCGGAGACTGGGAGCACCTACCAGGGCTCTTCTCCCAGATCCACCTCCCCAGTAGTTGCCCATGCCAGGTCATCCAGCCTGGGTCATAGGAGGAGTCCTGCCCTGCAGGAGAGAACACAGCCTCAGCCCAAGCCCCAGCCCCAGACAGCCCCCTCTAAGCCTCAAACCAAACTAGTCCAGTCTCAATCCAAGCCTCAAGCCCAGCTGGCTCAGCCACAGTCTAAGCCTCAGATCCAGGTGGCCCAGCCCCAGTCCAAACTCAAGTCTCAGCACCTGTCCAAACCCCAACCCCAGTCTCTGCCACAATCCAAACCCCAGTCTCCTCCCCAGTCTCAGTCTCCACCCCAGTCCCAGCTGCCCCAACGCGTCCCCATACCCCAGCCCTATGCTGTGTCCAGCCCTCCCAGTGAGCAGACCAAGGCTTCCTGCCAGTCCGCCAGCTCCATTAACAGTGCCAACTCTAGCCTGGAGCGCAGCCGCCATGAGCCAGACATCCTCCCCCTGCGCAGAGTTGACTCCAGCGGCCCCGTGCTGCAGTCCTCGTCCCGCTCCCGCCACTCCTCTACCTCCTCTACCGACCAGCTGGAGGCGCTGTACGCAGATACCATCAACCGCCACCAGAACCGACGCTACATTCCCTTCCAACCCGGCACGGGCCGAGACATCGACACAGGCTCCATCCCCGGCGTGGACGAGCTCATCGACAAGTTTGACGGTAAGGATGGTGGTCACCAGCGACGGGGCAGGGCGGGCCGCAGGAACAGGATCAATCCAGAGGACAGGAAGCGCTCTAGGAGTGTGGACAGCGCCCTTCCCTTTAGCCTCCGGGGAGAGTCGGAATACATGGATGAGTTTAGCAAGAACCAGGGGAGGTCCACGGAGCACGTCCTCCGCCCCTCACAGCTGTATCTGCAGAAGATGTCTGGGAGTAAAGACTCCTGGGTGACAGCGGTGGAGGGGAAGCCAAGTGCCAAAGCTTCGGCCTGTGGTAGCAGTGCTCCAGGCTCCCCTCAGAGCATGACCTCTAAAGCAGCAGGCTCCATCCAGGGGTATAAGGTGGTGCTAAATCACTCCTCTACGTTACCCCTGGACAGTACAGATGCTGAGGATGGTCAATCTTCACCAAGCACAAAGATTTTAACAAGTGTGGCTACAACCTCACTATCCAAGCCTTCCTCTAACTTTGGCAAGAAGCCTAGTGCAGAGTTGGATGTGCAGGTAAACAATACATTATTTATGATTACAGTTAGGTTAGTTGTTTAACAAATCATTCTCTATTACTACATAACTGCATGTGAAATTATCTGTCAGAACTCTGATGGCTCTCTGCTTATTTCCTCTTGCATCCAGGTGACACCTGATCTTTTGAAAGGTCAGCAGGAGCTTTCACAACAAACACATGAAGAGACGGCAAAACAGATTTTGTTTAATTACCTCAAGGATGGGTGAGTTTTTACTTCACTGATGTAATGTTCCTGGTTCGCTTTTTACTGCACAACAATTTCCAGTTTTACAGCAATGTCCATTAAATCTAAAGGGTATTCATGTTAGATATTTTGTATGAATTGGTAATATATTAATACACTAGTAGACAACATGATGATGCCATGAGTATCACTTTCACTATGCAGTGGGCAGTAAACTGCACAGTTTAAACATAACATGTGCCAAGTTACACTCTTAAAGCTGCAATATGTAACTTTTTGGGCTACCCAAATTTACATAGAAATTCACATAGAAATATGTGTTATAGCGCTGTCATTCTCATTAAAAGCAAGTCTAAGCAGTGGTAGGTCTGTTCTATGTGAGCTATTTCTATGCTTCCCATTCTTAAGTTTTGTTTTTGCCTTTTTTACTTTCGGTTTTGTACACCAGCTTCAAACATCTGAAAGTACAATATTTTTGGTTATGAACAAGATAGATAGTACATTGATTCTATACAGTATACTTGCTTCTTTTGCCACATAAACTGAAATTAAGCAAACTATTAAACATTTTGCAAACAGGAAATAGAGGAACAATTTCTACATAGTGCATTTTTAAGTAATGCACCATTTGAAGAAAAAAGCCCCATGGGAGCACTTAAACGTTTTTTATCTGAGTCTGACTGTTTGTGATAAAAGTGAAGGAATTTATACTCCCATTCAGTCTCCACCTCCATATCTAAGCTGTGGTCGATGCAGCTGCTTAGTGGTGTTCGTTCCTCTTCCCAGTTCTATTTCTCCCTGTCTCTCTCTCCCTCTCTACTGAGGAATGTAGGGGATCAACCCTGCTCTGCTTATCACCTGATTCTTGATGTTCTCCTTTCACCCGACACTGTAAATCCCATCACTTACAGTAGGGGGAAATGGAGGAGTTATCAGTGGGAAGCATCTCACATAGATACCCTATCAGATTAGTATCTCTATGGTGTACTTCATGGTTTAAGATAGATGAACTGGTAAGGGTGATACATGATGGTTTATATTATTAAATAGTAATATGAGGTGCTAGACAGTTTCGTTGTTGTTCAGTACCAAGGTACACCAGCTAAAGTTTGGTTTCACTCTCTGAAAGTTTTATAGCTAGACTAGGTTAAGAGGCTTTGGGGTGGGGGGGGGGGGGGGGGGGGGGTTACAAAGCTTAAACCAAGTATGTTCATCAAGAAGCCAAGTCTGAAAGTCCTGTGCATATATCCAATAGGATAACATTTCAATCACAGCACCAGTAAAGTTGGATCTTAGAGTTCCTATCCAATCCCAGGTCAAGTTCTGTGTCTCTCACAGAGCATTGTATCATGGTTGGACTGTACATTTGTGTCCATGGTTTTAGAAGTTTTGCATTTTAAATCCTAAACTTCTAAAGTGCCTCAGTTCCTCAGTGTCTACATTCCATGTGTGCTCCAGGCTTTTTCGATGCCCAGTGAGTTCAGGAAACTGCTTTGGGTGTGTCAGGTCACAGGTCAAGGGTCAGAAGTCAATGGAAAGGAACACAGATGGAAGTGGTGTTCTGACACTGAGTCATCAAAGAAAGGACAAACATTCACCAGCTGAAGTTATAAAACATGAAGGAGGGGGGCTAGAACTCCCCTGTGAGGTAGTGGAATGGAATGGAACCTTAGAACCTTTCCCCGGGTTGTGGCCGATCTAGGAAGAGAGAGGGTGCACCCTGCATACAGCCAGGTTCTATAGCAGGGCCAGGGATTCCCCTGCATGTGCCTCCTAATGGATGGCCATAATGAGGTTGATCGGGTTGCGAGGTGACACATCAAAGCAGTTGTCTCCCGGCAGAGCAGGAACCAGAACAGTCTGGGATTAGACCCTAATCTGATCCACCTACCACACACAGAGACCCCTCTTTACCCTCAGATCAGCCGAGTGTGGGAGTGCACCTGTGTTCTGACTGTGTGTGTGCGTGTGTGTGTGTCCCCGCAGGAGCACTGATAACGAGGACACCACCAAGAGGAAGGTCAACCTGGTGTTTGAGAAGATCCAGACATTAAAGTCGCGGGCAGCGGGGAGCGACAACAAAGTGAGGCATTGTTGTGGAGTTGTTGTAATTTAACTCAACAAACAGCTAAATCTGTGAGCCTCTTATCTTAGCCTTAGGCCAGAAGCTTTCACTTGGTGAGCAGCATACAACGCACCAGGCTGTGTTTACCTAGCATTGACAACAGCCACTGTCGTTACCACCTCCATCAGTGGAGGCTGGTGGGAGGAGCTATAGGAGGACGCGCTCATTGTAATGTCTGGAATGGAATAAATGGAACAGTATCAAACACATCATACATATGGAAACCACAGGTTTGACTCCGTTCCATATATTCCATTCCAGCCAATACAATGAGCCAGTAGCTCCTCCCCCCAGCCTCCACTTACCGCCATGTATAAACCTGTGCGTTATGGGGAGAAACTAGTCACCACCCTTCCTTTTGTTCACTGAGATCTGCCATGACCCAAAGCAAAACACATGTTTTTGTATTTTACGAAAATAAGACATCTTAGAGTAATGCTATCATGCAAATATATTGTGAGTGGTTTTGAAAAGGTAAATGGATTCAAATATAACTCCTGTCTCTGTTCCCCCTCCCAGTCTCCTGACATGGCTACCCAAGCCAAAGCCCAGGAACAGAGGGTAGCACTGGAGAAGGAAGTTGTTGAACTGAAAAAGCAGCTGGAGGAGCAAACCAAGGTAATACTATGATGCCATGTGTCACGCCCTGACCTTAGAGAGAATTTTATGTCTCTATTTTGGGTTTGGTCAGAGTGTGATTTGGGTGGGCATTCTATGTTCTATTTTCTATGTTTTTGTATTTCTTTGTTTTGGCCAGGTATGGTTCTCAATCAGGGACAGCTGTCTATCGTTGTCTCTGATTGGGAACCATATTTAGGTAGCCCTTTTCCCTCCTTTCGGTGTGGGAAGTTGTCTTTGTTTCTGGCACTATTGCCCTTAAGCTTCACGGTCGTTTTTGTATTGTTTATTGTTTTGTCGGCGTCATTCTAATAAAAAGTAATATGTACGCTCACCACGCTGCGCTTTGGTCCAGTTCTTTCGACGGCCGTGACACCATGTCAGACATGTTGAACCTAGCTGCTATCTTGGATGTCTGTGCAGGACATGAGAATCCCTGGCTCCCGCCTCTTAAGACACAATAATCCTATTGGTGCTAATACCTAACTTAAGCGGACCAGTAGACATCACAGCCACTGAGTTTGTTGGTTAGATACTGTCAAAACTGTAATTCAGATACTATACTATGAATGTCATGCATTTCATATTTATTTGGTGTGGTGAGAGGAATGGTGTTTTATTAAAGTGTGTGTGTGCGTGTGTCCTTGCGTGTTAAAGAAGCAGATGGGTCTGACTGAGGCACATGAAAAAGCCGGAGCGGAGGTGAAGGACCTGCAGACGGAGCTGGAAAGGAGCCAGGAGGAATGCTCCCGACTGAGGGACAAACTGGCCAAAACAGAGGCTGAGCTCCGCACCACACTGGAGGAGTAAGTGACTGACCACCAGGCCAGGGCATACACTGTGAGGCAAGGAGTGACAGGTCGACAAAGCCCGGCTTAAGAAACCAGCACAATGGGGATAATCCTCAGATTTGAGACTCTTATCGGGGGAAAGTTGTTTATCTATGTCTCTTTTTTTTGTGGAGGAGAAAGTTGTAGGTTGTTTTCTGTAGTCACAGGATGATTATAATGTGTTCCTTGGGCTTGCAATCTCTTTTCGGCCATTGAGTTTCTGTCTTTGTCTGAAAATACTGGCCCCCTATAGTTCTCCTTCCCCTCTGACATTTTGTGTTAATGTACACTGCAGAGTCCCACCAAAGCCCTACAAAGTAGATGTCTGTTGTTAAATGTCTGTTGATGTTGGACTAGTCTGTTAAACCTGGGGATGGATTTGTTGATCCTGATCATGGACAATCACAATAGAGACTGGCCGTCCTGGCGGATGGCAGCTGACAGTGGAGGCCCTGTGGAGCCAGACTCCCCTGTAATCTAATGACATAGAGACGTCTATGTCATGGACTCCATAGAAATAAGAGACAGAGACAGAGAGGGGCCCGCCTTATTTAGAAAGAATCACTCAACTACTCTCATTCATTGTATAATTGATTCAATTTTTCAAGAATGGATTCTCTATTTTGAAAAAGGTTCATGTCAGTATGTGGGAATAAGTACACTGAGCTGGCGAATAAGTAGTGTTCAGTCTACTTACTCTACATCTGCGTGCATGACCCCCTGTTACTAAACAAACCCTCTCTGTGTTGAAGTAGGCAGGTGGTGTGACTGTGATGTGATTGGTAGATCAGTGCCCAGGTGCTCATCATAGCTCCTGTTAGCCTGGAGAACAGGCGTTTCTGACAGAGCGCAGGTGGTATCGTTCCATTGTGTGAAGCAGGGTGCAGGTGTTCAGGTGATGGTGTGTGTGTTGTGACTGTATGCTGCTCTGTGCGGTCTGGCAGGCTGTTCCAGGTGAAGATGGAGAGGGAGCAGTACCAGACGGAGATCAGGGACCTGCAGGACCAGCTGTCAGAGATGCACGACGAGCTGGATGGCGCCAAGACGGTGGTGACAGACGGAGAGAAGGATGCCATGATGGAGGTAAAACACAGGCCAGGTCCCACAACTCTCAGAGGAGAGAGCGTTGACATAGAGGAGCTTAGCGGCCTGCATGGAAAGGGCTTTGCAGTCCCATAATAACCACCATGTCAATACCATTGTAGTGCCAGTGTTGGTAATGTGTAAACATGTTATTCTTTCTGGCACATTTGCTGAAGCATAATTACTCAGGCAATAATGGCAGTGCTGGAGATTTCTGTGCACGTCACCTGTTGAGGTAGCAGTTAATCTCAGGGTGAGATTTTAGCGAGACACTGTCACCACTTCCTCCTCTCCTCCTATATAGGAGCTGATGCAAATGAAGCTGGACTTACAGGAGGTGCTGCTGGCCAAGGAGGAGCAGGAGGAGGTGCTGAGGAGGAGGGAGAGGGAGTTGACTGCCCTGAAGGGAGCACTGAAGGAGGAGGTTGCCACACACGACCAGGAGGTGGATAAACTGAGGGAGCAGTATGAGAAGGAGATCCGCAAGCTGCAGACGTCTGTGGAGAAGGCCAAACAGGTAACCTAGGACATTCTTGGTCCCTTGTGTCATGGTCCCTTGGAGGCTTTGTCTAGTTCCTGGTTGATACGGGGACGTCCCTGAGGACGTTTTTAGGTCGTTCTTTGGACGTTGTGTCATGGTCCCATGGAGGTTTTGTCTAGTTCCCGGTTTGTCCCGGGACGCCACCTGATGGTTGCAAAGAAAAGTTCTCCCCCACCAAAAAAAAACATTTTAACCAGGGCACACGCACCCTACTTTCATTATACATCACCTCTGTTGCCAAGCCCATCAAGGCCCTGATTGGTGGACCACTGTTCTAGTCACAGCTCTTTGTCTTTTTTTTTGGGGGGGGGGGTGCGTGTCTTTGTCTTTTGGCAATGCTAGGGATACCCACACCACAAACAGTGTTACATATTTAACATACATGATTACATTGTGTATGTTTATTCATACAGTGATTATTGCTTAACATGTCCTCACCTGGAACATCTTAGTTCATGGAATTCCAATCTTCCTGCTACGCCACCATGTTTGTATCAGTAACTGATTTCACCTGTAGCAGGCCTATTCCTACACTTTGCACTTCAAAGTAAATCTCAGCTCCATTAAAAATACATAGTGATTCAGGAGTAACATTAAAACAGAATAATATGCCCCACCAATATTAGACAAATATAATGAAAACCCAAACTATAATGAAAACCCAAATTGCTGAAATAATAAGTAAATTAAATCAATGAGAGAATAGTCAGAGGAACTGATAACTAAAAGAGCAGTGTAGATGGCACTCTTTCGCTAAGTGCAGAGATGTATTATAGGTAATGAAGGTGTCAGGGACTTTTAAATTCTACAGACTTTGTGGCGCAGCAGAAAGATCAGCATACCCAAATTCAGAGTTCAATTTCCATTTGGGGTCATTTTAAAAAGTGATCGTGTCAAATGTGATCATATTTTCATTCATTAAAGATTTGTACACTATTAGCTGAACAGCGTACCACTTACCTTAAAACCCCCATATCATTTCATTACTTTACTTATAATGGTTTGGGACACGTGGGACACGTGACAAAACTCTCCAGGAGACCATGACACAATGTCCCAAGAACCTTCATGGGACCATGACACAATATCACAAGAATGCCCAAAAACGTCCTCGGGAAGGCCCCGTTACTAACCAGGAACTAGACAAAACCTCCAGAGGACCATGACATAACATCCCAAGAACATCCTAAAAACATCCCCGGAAAAGGTCCCCCAGAGAACGTTCCCTTGAGTACATCACGCAACGTTTTTAGAAAGTTCTTAGAACGTCAGTGGGATAACGTTGTGTCGAAACCCTTTCGGGATTTAATGGGCACGTCGCCAAATGTCCCCAGGACGTCACCTGTTTTCTGGGTGTATTGATGTTAATGGGAGATTTGGGCAAACCCTTGAGTATGGCATCACGTGTACTTTGGGTAGTAAAGTGTTTGTTTAGAAGGTTTGTTTGGGAAGGTTTTTGTTGCCATATGTTCAGCATCAGTAGATATTCGATAGCTTTGAAGTGAAATGACCAGGAAATTTCGACCAGCTTCAAAGTTGTGCCTCAAAATTAAGCTTAATTTTAGTAACTAACACAATAGGACCGTCTTACCTCAAACAAAAAAATGCTTTAAGTTGTTTTTGTTATGACTGCTGTGTATTGGAATTTGAAAAATAAGATTACGCCCCCATCATTGTCTACCAGCTGTTAAGATATTTCATTTGTTTGGAACAAGTAAATAATGAATGCTATCCAAAGGCCATTGAATTTGTATAACTTTAGTGTTCCATTGTTTATTTATTGAGGAAATGAAACCCTCATTATGTGTTATTATAAGGAAATCAGGCCTTTGTGTTTATTGAGATTAAAATGTTACATACAGTATGCATACTTGAATGAATGTCTGGAAAGTCCTCTAGGGGTTAGTGAATCATTGACTGCATGGTGCCAGTGTTAGAGAATGTCATAGTTCTATACATGAACTGCTCTACTCCTCTCTCTTCTTGCACTTGCCTAACTGCATTTCACCGCACACACTGTAATAACAACCCCAGCTGAAGGCTGAAAAACAAGTCTGAAAACGGTTAAACTGTGCTGGGCAAAACACTCCCTTCTCTGTAGTTCAGCTGAACCAACCAAGATAAAAAAAGACTCAGCTATCTGACAGTTAAACTAACTTGTCATCACTTTTCATGGGAACTTATTGGACTCTGTTTACCCTAGATGACATATAGTGTCATTAAGAAGCTTTAGGATGTATTTCATGATGTTGAGGTGTGGTTTTGCTGTAAACAGATTTTACTGGGTGGCTCAACAGGAAGAAAAATATGACCAAACAAAGCCTTTTAAAGACTTGGGAGAGGGGATGGGGAGAGGGAAATGGATTAGTAAAGAGAAGACAGGGTAAGGAAGTGGTAGAGAGAACAGTGAGGTAAGAGCATAAATAGGGCTAATGGAGGAGAGAGGCATAAGAGAACCACACTGACAAGGCTAGAGGAGCATTGTGTTGACTAGGTGTTGCCTGGCTCACATGCTTCCTGTTTGTGTCAGGGCCTGGAAGTCCTCTCCTTGTCCCCAGCTTCCTCCTGCTGTGGTGGGGGTCGACACAGCAGCCAGCCCCTTGTTGTTCTTGCTTGAGGGGAAGAGTTTGTCATCAAGAATTCACCACCAGTGCTTTATAAACAAGTGACAAGATGTCTGACCTTATTGTTACTCAGTATTCAGACAGTTTGGCTGCTATCAGTTTGGGTTTATCTTCAGTAATTTGGGCCTTTCCCTTCAAATACCAATCCATTGTTAGGTTGTCACACACAAAAACTATTTATGGCAGTTTCAGTCTACTGTACTTTTATCCACCAGGCATTGGCAGGATTGAAAGTAATAAACATTTCTGCATGTGAGTGAGCGACCGCACAGCCTGCTGAATTGCTTAGTATAAAGTGTGCACGGTCTGGCATTCATCTGTCCTGTCTCCCATCGAAACGCTGCTCCTCTCTCCTTCGGCCATGAAATGTGCATTGATAGGGCTGCCCCATGCAGAGAATAATGCTGGAAACTGGGGCACTAAATTGTTCCCGTTGCCCGTTAATTGCAGTGGCAAGCCGTCACTAATCTAATGAGCTGTAGTTCATGAGTTGTGCATTTTTCCTCATTGTTCCTCCTCTCTCTCTCTGTTCATCCATTGAAAGGGCAGGGGTAATTGTGGACCTCAGTAGATGAATGATGAGTTTGTTTCACACAATAATAGCAGCAGGGGTTTGAGATATGGTTGGGATATGCTGAATGAAGTGGGTCAGATGTGTTATGGAGTGGACATCTCCTGAAAATATGTATATGTTTGTTTTGTGTCATTACATTTTAGGTTCAATTGTATTTTTATTGAGTTGTAGCATGGTCCATTCTTTAGATGTTAATCTATAGAGGTAGAACCTATAGAGGTCAAACAACAGTATTCATAGAGAATTTATAATCAGACTGTAGCCTTACTGTAAGTTACTTATTGTAGATCAGTTCTGTGGAAGTCAGGTTTTTCACAACAGTGAGACTTGAGGGAATGTGAAAAATGTGAACTGATAAGGTACAGTGAGCAGCGAGAAGGGTGTGTCAGAAAATGTTTCTGGCTGGTTAGAGAATGTGCACCCAGCAGACCCCCCCTCCTGCAGATTCTGTTACAGTGCTCCAGCTCTGACCAGTGGGTGGGGTCGGGAAGGGTGGGACGTGACCATGGCTCTTCAGGTGGCTGCTGTTATACCCCCTCTCAGGGACATTCCTGATTCTCAACGCTCTCTGAGGGCCACAACCCCAGACCCCAGACAGCCCCAACCCGTAGTCCCAACCCCAGCCTCTAGTACCAGCCCTAGTCCCATTTCCAGGCTCAAACCCCATTCCCAGCTCCAGCCCACTCTCATCCCTCAGCCTTGATCCTCTACCTCCCTCCACCCTACCCATACAGTCATTCCTAAATGAATTATCCACAGTCCCAAGCCTCAGCCCTTATAGCCCTCTCATACATCCCCTGACACACTGGCAGCTCCATCCCCCAGCTTCTAGCCCTCCACTTGAGTGATTCCTGCCTGTCTCTATTTTCTCTGTGACTGACTTCTTTTTGTGTGTAATCATTGAAGCCATGTGGCCTGGTGAGCACCTCCTCAGGGCTGTTTGAAGGTAAAGAGTCCCACAGGAGGCAGTGTGTTTCCTCAGTTGATGATAGCGATCTGCTGTGTTCCCTTCCCGGCACTGCTGGAAGGTGAGGATTTACTGGGAAGGGAGGGAGGGATCAAGGGAGGGAGAAATATAGGGATTGATAGAGGGAAGGGATTTCTCTTGAAATCTACCAGCAAAAGAGAGGAATGGGTGTCACAGCCAAAGTTCAGCACTTTTTGTGTCCATCTGTTTGCTCTCATGTTCTTCCCTGTTTGAAGAATTTGCCTTCAAAAAGACTTGGGAGTTAGGACGGCTTCTCAGAATTGTTTAGATGAACTGTGATATCCTGCTACCTGTAATGTTCTGCCCATAAATAGTTTTTCACTGGCTCATTGGATGCACACCCATTTTGGTTGCATCTCCTTGCACAGAGCTGGTTGTTTGTGTTTGTAGTGAGAGAAGTGGTTCCTCTGTCATGTGAGGGTCGTGCCTGTGTGAAAGGAGGCTGTAGCCTGAATTCATGGGCCTATTGTTCCTCTGCTGCGTCACTGCCTTGCAGAGCTGAGCTGGTGGGGAGGGAGCCTACTTTGCCAAAATGCATGCAAGGCTTTGGGGATTCCAACTAATACCCCCAGGAGTGTGGAGTAGAGGGTCAGTGTGCTCAAGACTGTGATGTACCGCAGCTTTAAGACCAGAGGTAGAAAGCTAACTCGCTCACACCAAGACTTAGGAAATATGTGGTTTCTCCACTCAATAGGTTGTTTTGTGTTGGTACATTGCTTTTCAACATCCAACAGAGTAGGGAGTACTGGCAAGTACAGGCAAAGTATTTAGCATGGACTTACTCTCCTGTGGCGTAGTCTGCTCAGGTTGCAAGTGGCACTGGTCACTCTCCCTCCAGCAGGATCTGACCTCCGCTCTGACATTCAAAGCCCAGTCATTTGCCTGTGATTTTCCTCCAGCCCGACCAGGCAGCATGATTCCCCAAGGTCTGGCTTTCGTCCAAGAGTTAAAATAAGTACTATGCTCAATGTCAGTGTTTTGTCCTAATATAATGACTTTCTGAAGGGTCTTTTGATATTATAATCACTCCGGGTTGGCCTCATATCAACCATTTAAGATCAGAATAGAGTACTGTGTGTGGAATTTTGACATTGTGTCATCCCACTCCCTTCTTTTGAAGCCACTGGCCTTCTGGCGAAGTGTTAAACAGTAATAATGCCACATTCTGGGGAGGCTTGGCGTTTTGTGACAGTAAATGTTAATTCTCTGGTTCCATTTTTTTGACACAAAGGGCCAGTGTCCCTCAAAGCTCTACTGTGACTGCCTTCTCACTGCACTGGCCTATCTAATTCTCTATTAAAGCCAAACCCCCCTGAAATCCTATCATTTGGCCCGGCAATAGAGACTCCATTTAAAAAGGTTTCTGTTTCCATGTCCCGAAGGACAAGACAAGATTTGATTGCTGGCATCTTATGGTGACTGGAGAGATGCCAGTGCTCCTCAAGCAGCAAGTTTTAATTTCCACTGCAAGCTTTTCTCCCAAGCCATCACAAACCTGTCTTTACTAGGCAGACACTAGTCTATGTACCTTTTGTTGGAGAGCATCTCTATTGTAATGCATACCTTCTTGCTGGTGAAACAAACTAAGGCTTATTCATTGCCGGAGAAAAGCTTGAGTGACCTGTGATGCTATTCATTTTCCTTGAAGACAGAATACATGGTGTTGAATACCGTTAACTTGATATCACACAGGATATGACCCGTTCCTGGAAGGACCTTGGTCATCTTTGTGCTTCTATTTAGTCCCGATTGCCTATCTCGACTTCCCCTCTTATCCCATATTTACTTTTCCCTCAGGGAGAGCACATGAATGGAAGTCATTTGAAAACAGGACCATAAAACTGAGGCCGCATCAATGTTGGCTCACAGTACCCTCTAAGGTAGACTGAAGTAAACAATTATAAAGGTTGTGGTGTTGAGCGTTGATTTTATTCACTTGTGGTTGTGGCCAGTATGTGTCTGTTTGAACGATGTCACCACCAGTGTGTTGTTGCAGCTGGGGTAGAGAGATATCCTGTGTTTCTCTGCATCCTGACCTAGGTCCTGGGTTAGGTAGGGGGAACACTCTGCCCTTCAGCTCCTAACTAAAGCCTTTCTGTCAGGGATGCTGCTGGGACATTATAGCAACTTGACAATGTGTCAGCTCAATCAAAGAAGTGTTGCTTTGTACCTTTCCCAAGGCCATGGTAGAGCAGAGGGAGCAGAACACTGTGCTCCACTATAGTTACATATTTTTGATATACTGTAATCTTACACTGTGAGTGTTACTGTCTGAAATAGGTATTATTTCTAAAACCTTGTGAATGCTTCATGCCCACAACAGTGCACTCATATAAAAGGTTGTGTTCACTGTTGTGAATGCATGTGATAGTAAACACATAAAATGTGTTTAGGGGTGTGTCAGGACTTTTACATTAATCTCTGTAGTATAGATGACACCAGTTTGTCTGTGACAACCAATCAGAGGGTATGCTACTCACTGACAAGGGCATGAGTACACCACAATCTTTATTTTCAGGATTTGTTGAAAGATTAACATTTTGATTCAGTTAAAAGTCAGATTATACTTTTTTGATGCGTTGTGGATGTCACGACTTCCGCCGAAGTTGGTGCCTCTCCTTGTTCGGGCGGCGTTCGGCCGTCGACGTCACCGGCTTTCTAGCCGCCACCGATCTACGTTTCTTTTTCCATTTGTTTTGTCTTGATTGTACACACCTGGTTTCCATTACGTTATAATTTATTCCCTATTTAACCCTCTGGTTCCCACATGGTTTTGTGCGTGTTTGTTCTTTGTTAAGTAGTAGCTCTGTTGTGTCGAGCTGGAATATTTTTCCCTGTATGGTATTTTTTTGTGATTTCCTGAGTAAAGTACGTTGTTACTCAGTTCTGTGTCCTGCGCCTGACTCCGTCCTACCTGCTGCACACTGACTCTTGACAGTGGATTTAGAATGGATTAACTCTCTTGTCATTTTAAAAAGGGATATGTATGTGCCTATAAATGTGAATAGAGTGGGGCTCTGCTGGATGTGGGATTACCCTGGCAGGTTTCTTGTGGACTGTAATTGGTGCAGGAATATCAGCAAATTCCATTGTTTGTTCCCTGGGCTCCAAAGCAGATTCAGCAGGGGTTTGTGTGTGTTCCCAGCAACCTGAGAACACCCTGTAAAAGCTCCGAGCTCACACACTGGGCCATGCATACTTCACTGCATTGTTAGTGCCACTCTTTTTACTGGCCGCACAATGGTAGTTAATGCCTGACTATAGACACACAGTTTAAGAGTACACAAGAGAGCCCTTGAAATTAAACTCTCCAATTGTTAATTTTGAGGCTTTGTAAAAGTCTGAGCGAGTAAAAAATGGCAAACACAAGGAACAATGATCACCAGGGCACCCTGTGAATTTTCACCACCCGTGGCTCTTTCTCCCCTACGCCCTCTGGGTGGTAGTGCCCAGACTGGACTCTCAAAGAACCCAGGATGGGAAATGGGACAGTGAAAGAGGGGGTGAGGGGATGTTTGTATGAGAAAAAAACTGAGAACTCAATGAGTCTACATTTTCTGTATGTTCCCCTCCCCCTCAACCTGACCTCTACCCACAGCCCCAGTTGATTAGTTTGAATACAGAGATGATACCACAATCTTCACATATTCTAGCTAAGTAGGCGAAGTGACCTGTAAAACAGTGAGGTTTTTCACAAGCTTCTACCCCCTGCTGTCCTTGGATTCTGTACAGTCCTAGACAGGTGAAAGATGTTTGGATATGCCCAATGTTTTGAAAGAGAACACCACCTTCATTTACACATTTTAAGCACGTTTTTTGTGTGAGAATATCCTGGTCTGGGATGTAGGTAATTCCAGTGACACCTGCATATCAGTCAGTCAGTCTGTCTGTGTACTTGTGCCCCAGCTGACCCATGCAGGGATAAGGGTGTCGGGGAGGGGAACAGGCCCAACAGGCCTCAGTGGGTCCTGGAGGTGGGGTGGTTAATGATCTGTCTTCTCTGCTCTCCCCTCCACTGGGTGACTTTAACCCCTCGCCTCCCACCCTCCGCTCAAACACTGGAACACCAAGCCTCAGTGACCAATGAGGGTCCTCCAACTCACCCAGTGGTGAGGGGATGAGTGAGGGGGCGAGGTGGTCGGACTTTGGACTCTTTCAGCTCTGTGGACAGATAATGAGTCACTAAGGGACCATAGTACAGTGGTTCTAATGACAGATGAGGGGATTCAAACACATTCCCAAGCGCTAAGTCAGATAGCTTCCTTTTAGGACACCCATTTAGTAAGACATCTGTATCTAACTAAACCTATGACTGATAATCACAGGTCTTGTAATTGAAGTAGTTTCATGTCATTAGCTGTCTGCTATTTATCATGCTGTTTCGTTAGTGAATGGTTTTTCACTCTCCACTGAGTGAGTCAGCATTGGTGCTCACCTGGAGCACAGGGTTTGTGTGTCTTTGTGTGTGTGTGTGTGAAACAGATGCGTCTGTGTGCGTGCGTCAGGTGTGAGCGGAGTATGTGACAGGTACGTGCGTCAGGTGTGTGCAGTGTGTGTATGCATAGGCTTTTCTTGGACTTGTCCAGTGAGAGGTGCCTGTCTGCTTGTCCAGGCGAGGCTAAGGGGAATTGAACCACAGTGTGTTCATCTGCACCGTTTGCCTCTAATCCCCCTGGGAGCAGACATTCCTCCTCATAATGAACAGTCCCTCCCTGCCTGCATACTGTATAACATGAATGGGGAGAAAACTGATAGCCTACATTATAAATTGGGTGGTTTGAGCCCTGAATGCTGATTGGCTGAAAGCCGTGGTATATCAGACCGTAAACCACGGGTATGACAAAACATGTGTTTTTACTGTTCTAATTACGTTGGTAACCAGACCCCATCACCTCCCTGATTACCTTCCCTATATATGTCACTCCCTTTGGTTCCTTCCCCAGGCGTTATTGTTTCTGTTTCATGTCTGTGAGTTGTTCGTGTTTCTTGTTTTGTATTATATTTTCATTTATTTATTAAATGATTCAGTCCCTGAACTTGCTTCCCGACTCTCAGCGCACATTGTTACAATAGCAATAAGGAACCTCAGGGGTTTGTGATATATGATATATATATATGAAAATAAGAATTTGTTAACTGACTTGCCTAGTTAAATAAAGGTAAAATTTAAAATTTATATGGCCAATAAACCACAGCTAGGGGCTGTATCCAGGCACTCTGCATTGCCTCGTGCATAAGAACAGCCCTTAGCCATGTTATATTGGCCATATACCACACTCCCTCGTGCCTTATTGCTTAAATATAACCTGTGTTTACATAATCATATTTAGTCAATTAAATATAGGCCTAGTACTGTAATGAGAATGGCCAGGAGCCATGTGATCCAACCAGGAAAAACTCTAGGCCTTGGGTATAACTTTTATCTAGGGCTTCTAGTTTCTCCTGGTTAGGGAAAACTCATAGCCTTTGTATCAGTAGTCAACCCCATATGAACGTAAGTTCCTGGTTGTTTCTGTGGAGGCGTGCAGCACGGGTATTCCTCACTGTAGTAAACAGAACAAGAAACTGTCAAACCTGTTGTCTGGCATTCTGTCAAGCATAGCCTCATTTCCAGATATTCTTGTTTTTGAACAAATATGTCGGGAGCCTGGCTGCTACAATATCTTCTTAAACTGTCACATTCAGGATATAAAGTAAATCCCTCTCTGACAGCATCATCACAGCAAAACCTGCTATCTGTTTTTCTATGCAAAAGTTAATGCGGGGCTAGATAGTGCTGTGTGTTGTTGTCAGCTAAGAGGTGACATGAAGACAGAATTCAGGTTTCCCCGAGTGCATTGACTGGTGTCCCTTAGGACAGGCTAGCCAGGGCAGGCTCTCCATTGATAAAACTGGGCAGAGGCAAAGCACACAGGGACCTCCTTTCACAGTGTCCTGCCACAGCAGCCAAGTTCATACAAAGA
The DNA here is from genome assembly GCF_016432855.1 of Salvelinus namaycush. Taxonomy (NCBI): domain Eukaryota; kingdom Metazoa; phylum Chordata; class Actinopteri; order Salmoniformes; family Salmonidae; genus Salvelinus; species Salvelinus namaycush. Next base: position 14,481,501 of record NC_052336.1, on the reverse strand, counting down.
CAGGCTGCCACCAACAGTGGGTCATCTAATTATGGAATTTGATCATGTTTAGTGACAAGCGGTGAACAAGCGAGAGCCATAAGGCTTAAGCAGCAGCCCCACAACTGTACAACTCTGGCAGGTAAAGCTATTGAGACATTGTTGTTGGTCATGCTCAGGGGACTCAGAATGAAGTGGACAGATTTACTGGACTGGACCATTCACCTCAATCTCCCCAGCCTTTTGCGGGTGACATGCTGTCTTTGTGTGGGCCAAGCTACAGCAGTAGAGGCAGTTCAATGGGAGGTGAATGGAGGCTTAGAGTTATTGTCATGCATCCACCTCTTAAATCCCCTTGAGCTTGTCATGAAGGAGTTGTTTTGGGAGTCTCTTTGAGGAGGAGTTGTGAAGGAATTTGAGTTGCCTTGTAAATAAGACCGTAGACTTTTGTTTTTAACCAGTTGTCAAGCCAGTATTGTGTCCTTTTCTGTACAACGTTGCATCTTTCTACGCTGTATTTACTTTGTACTGACCCTTCTGTCTGTTCTCCAGAGCAGTGCTGCAGTGGGCAAGGAGAAGGCTGAAGTGGAGGCAGCCAAGGGGGCAGTGGAGGGCCAGGCGGGACGTCTTAGCCAAGAGGCCGAGAAGCTGAGAAAGCGGGCACAGGAGCTGGAGAACGAAGTGGCCAAACTCAACCGCATCATTGATGATGCCAAGCTACAGGAGAGCAAGCTGGGGGACAGAGTCAGCCGGCTTGAGGTGAAGAACAGAGAAACCTAATGTACTGTAGCAACGGTCATAGAAATTGTTTAAATGTTTTTTAAACAATTTGCATAAATGCAACTGTTGGACAGTGGATGAAGATACTCCAAACTTTTAGAATATGTATAATCCATCACATGAATTATAGCGCATAAACCATTTACTGGCATGGACAAAGGGATTTTGGTGGGAATTCAGGTATTCAATTTATTGTCAAATAAAGAAAGAAAAACGTAAATCCACCCATATATACATTATCTTATTGTATCAGTCTTTGTAGATATATACAGTTGAAGTCGGAAGTTTATTTATTTTTATTTATTTATTATTATTTAAATTTTTACCCCCTTTTCTCCCCAATTTTCGTGGTATCCAATCGCTAGTAATTACTATCTTGTCTCATCGCTACAACTCCCGTACGGGCTCGGGAGAGACGAAGGTCGAAAGCCATGCGTCCTCCGAAGCACAACCCAACCAAGCCGCACTGCTTCTTAACACAGCGCGCCTCCAACCCGGAAGCCAGCCGCACCAATGTGTCGGAGGAAACACCGTGCACCTGGCCCCCTTGGTTAGCGCGCACTGCGCCCGGCCCGCCACAGGAGTTGCTGGAGCGCGATGAGACAAGGATATCCCTACCGGCCAAACCCTCCCTAACGGCTGCGACAGAGCCTGGGCGCGAACCCAGAGACTCTGGTGGCGCAGCTAGCGCTGCGATGCAGTGCCCTAGACCACTGCGCCACCCGGGAGGCCCTTGAAGTCGGAAGTTTACATACATTTAGGTTTTAGTCATTAAAACTCATTTTTCAACCACTCCACAAATTTCTTGTTAAAAAACTATAGTTTTGGCAAGTCGGTTAGGACATCTACTTTGTGCATGACACAAGTAATCTTTCCAACAATTGTTTACAGACAGATTATTTCACTTATAATTCACTGTATCACAATTCCAGTGGGTCAGAAGTTTACATGCACTAAGTTGACTGTGCCTTTAAACAGCTTGGAAATTTTCAGAAAATGATTTCATGGCTTTAGAAGCGTCTGATAGGCTAATTGGCATCATTTGAGTCAATTGGAGGTGTACCTGTGGATGTATTTCAAGGCCTACCTTCAAACTCAGTGCCTCTTTGCTTGACATCATGGGAAAATCAAAAGAAATCAGCCAAGACCTCAGAATTTTTTTTGTAGACCTCTGCAATTCTGGTTCATCCTTGGGAGCAATTTTCAAATGCCTGAAGGTACCACGCTCATCTGTACAAACAATATTACACAAGTATAAACACCATGGGACCACGCAGCCGTCATACCGCTCAGGAAGGAGACGCGTTCTGTCTCCTAGAGATGAACGTACTTTGGTGCGAAAAGTGCAAATCAATCCCAGAACAGCAGCAAAGGACCTTGTGAAGATGCTGGAGGAAACAGGTACAAAAGTATCTATATCCACAGTAAAACGAGTCCTATATCGACATAACCTGAAAGGCCGCTCAGCAAAGAAGAAGCCACTGCTCCAAAACCGCCATAAAAAAGCCAGACTACAGTTTGCAACTGCACATGGGGACAAAGATCGTACTTTTTGGAGAAATGTCCTCTGGTCTGATGAAACAAAAATAGAACTGTTTGGCCATAATGACCATCGTTATGTTTGGAGGAAAAAGGGGGAGGCTTGCAAGCCGAAGGACACCATCCCAACCGTGAAGCACGGGGGTGGCAGCATCATGTTGTGGGGATGCTTTGCTGCAGGAGGGACTGGTGCACTTCACAAAATAGATGGCTTCATGAGAAAGGAAAATTATGTGGATATATTGAAGCAGCATCTCAAGACATCAGTCAGGATGTTAAAGTTTGGTCGCGAATGGGTCTTCCAAATAGACAATGACCCCAAGCATACTTCCAAAGTTGTGGCAAAATGGCTTAAGGACAACAAAGTCAAGCTATTGGAGTGGCCATCACAAAGCCCTGACCTCAATCCTATAGAAAATTTGTGGTCAGCACTGAAAAAGCGTGTGCGAGCAAGGAGGCCTAGAAACCTGACTCAGTTACACCAGCTCTGTCAGGAGGAATGGGCCAAAATTCACTCAACTTATTGTGGGAAGCTTGTGGAAGGCTACCCGAAACGTTTGACAAAAGGTAAATAATTTAAAGGCAATGCTACCAAATACTAATTGAGTGTATGTAACTTCTGACCCACTGGGAATGTGATGAAATAAATAAAAGCTGAAATAAATCATTCTCTCTACTATTATTCTGACATTTCACATTCTTAAAAAAAAGTGATCCTAACTGACTTAAAACAGGGAATTTTACTAGGATTAAATGTCAGGAATTGTGAAAAACAGAGTTCAAATGTATTTGGCTAAGGTGTATGTAAACTTCCCACTTCAACTGTATATATATATTTTATGTTCCTCATTTGCATAAATACACAGGGTGTATTTGCATATATGGAAACATTAACATAACAGGGCTGCAACTACCAAATACTTTCTCTGTCTACCCTACCCGCACTCACATGCGCTGTCTAGACTGCCTCATTAATTACTGTTGTCAAGTTCTCTTGCATAACAGGGCTGCAACTACCAAATACTTTCTCTGTCTACCCTACCCGCACTCACATGCGCTGTCTAGGCTGCCTCATTAATTAAACAAGTGTGTCAATAGCAGGATATCCTTGGATTAAAAATCAACACACTTTGCTCTAAATTAAACATATCTAAAGATACTTTACATTGTTTATGAGATCAGACATAATATCACAATAATCATTTCAGCGCATGTAATTTGTAAACATTTCAACTGTATTCAATTCTTTCTTCTCTTTCTTGTGATGTAATTGTCGAGGCGTTGCGTTAAATCCCTGACGAAGCTTTAGCGTTATTATAGATTCAACTGAAAGACATTGTATTCCATTGACCCCATTTCAGCCGTTACCGGGGTGTGTTTGACAGGTCATTACAATCATTTCCGCAGTCGTAATGTTAACGAATAAAAAATACAGGCACAAGCAAAGTATGAAACAGTCGCAGGAGTAAAATGAAAGCAATCAATTCAGCAAGATTTAAGTTACAAGTGGATTTTGCGTCCCTCAAACACAGGAAATAGATGGCTGAAAAAGACAGATCCTCGGGTGTAACATGAGCTGCTAGTTATATAAAGGAGAGCCACTGTAAACTGCACAGGAGTGTCAATCAGATTGACAGTAATAAAACTTTTCACATTGAAGATCAGATCTGTTACCTATTGTCTTATGCTGGTGTATGTTAATGTGTATGTGTAAACTCACAGATAGAGAAGAGGCAGCTGGAAGAGTCTTTAGAAGAAATCAAGGAGCAGGAGGAGGAGATGTCACGTGCCAACCGTGCTCTGACCACAAGGTTAGAGGATGTACAGGTAAGATTGACCAGGCTCTGACCACAAGGTTAGAGGATGTACCGGTAAGATTGACCAGGCTTTGACCACCCGGTTAGAGGATGTACAGGTAAGATTGACCAGGCTTTGACCACCCGGTTAGAGGATGTACAGGTAAGATTGACCAGGCTTTGACCACACGGTTAGAGGATGTACAGGTAAGATTGACCAGGCTTTGACCACACGGTTAGAGGATGTACAGGTAAGATTGACCAGGCTTTGACCACACGGTTAGAGGATGTACAGGTAAGATTGACCAGGCTTTGACCACACGGTTAGAGGATGTACAGGTAAGATTGACCAGGCTTTGACCACACGGTTAGAGGATGTACAGGTAAGATTGACCAGGCTTTGACCACCCGGTTAAAGGATGTACAGGTAAGATTGACCAGGCTTTGACCACACGGTTAGAGGATGTACAGGTAAGATTGACCAGGCTTTGACCACCCGGTTAGAGGATGTACAGGTAAGATTGACCAGGCTTTGACCACCCGGTTAGAGGATGCACAGGTAAGATTGACCAGGCTTTGACCACCCGGTTAGAGGATGCACAGGTAAGATTGACCAGGCTTTGACCACCCGGTTAGAGGATGCACAGGTAAGATTGACCAGGCTTTGACCACCCGGTTAAAGGATGTACAGGTAAGATTGACCAGGCTTTGACCACACGGTTAGAGGATGCACAGGTAAGATTGACCAGGCTTTGACCACCCGGTTAGAGGATGCACAGGTAAGATTGACCAGGCTTTGACCACCCGGTTAGAGGATGCACAGGTAAGATTGACCAGGCTTTGACCACCCGGTTAGAGGATGCACAGGTAAGATTGACCAGGCTTTGACCACCCGGTTAGAGGATGCACAGGTAAGATTGACCAGGCTTTGACCACCCGGTTAGAGGATGCACAGGTAAGATTGACCAGGCTTTGACCACCCGGTTAGAGGATGCACAGGTAAGATTGACCAGGCTTTGACCACACGGTTAGAGGATGCACAGGTAAGATTGACCAGGCTTTGACCACAAGCTTGGGAGAATTTACTGGTGAGAATAATAAAGCATAAGTGCTGGTCCTCCTTACCATTCTGACCTATTTTTCTAAACTCTTTCTGTTCCAGAGGAACTTGACCAAGCTGAACCATGACCACAGAGAGCTGGAGGAGAGGCTGAAGGAGGAGAGGAGTCAGAAAGAACAGTTCAAGAACACTAAGAATGAGATAGAGGACGAGAGGAGTCTGCTGGACCGCACAGTGGAGAAACTACAGAGGGAGGTGAGTGGACCAACTAAAAGCCTTCGGACATCCTTGTTTTAGTCAATTAAATATCACACCACAGGGATGTGTCAGTGTGTGCATGCATGTCTGTTTGTTAGCAAGGCTAACTCTACTTTCTCCCTGTAGATGAGTGAGATCGTGGAGGCCTCTCAGTCGTCCACCCAGGAGCTGCAGGAGCAGATAGACGTGTACAAGGAGAAGAACCGTCGGGAGCTGGCTGAGCTTCAGAGACAGCTGAGGGAACGGGGTGTGGAGCTGGACAAGTCCTGTCTGGCTGCTAAGTCCCTGCAGGAGGAGGTGGGTTGGCCAGTGGTCCCCATGACAATGGAGGATGAGCCATTGTCCTGACTCAGTGTGTTGTAAACCCCCACTCAGGGTTTGTACAGTGAGGTCATGGCTTTGGAATGTGTGTCCTCTCCCCTCTTATACTTCCCCTTTGCCCTGAACTGGACCAGAAGCTCACAGCTGTAGATGCCTGGTGGCCTGGTGGTATTACAAGGTTAAAGAGGTTAGATAATTTATATTTTCATAGATATCTGTGGTTTAGTATGAAGAGTTGGAGCTGTGGAGGGTGGTAAAATAAATCTGAGTCATTGTTTTTCTATTGGTGAAGCATCAGAATGTTTTAGCAATCTAGAACTTCAGACACTAGGATGAATTTATGAACCTCTTTTAATTGAACAATATATCAAAGTATTAGCTGTGACTATCTTACATTACATCCATTGTTCTCATACATTAAGGGAGTTGTAGCTAGGTAGGCTTATGGAATTTGGAGTGAGCCTCTGTAAAGTTCTTCATGGCATTTTGCCTCAATTTAGGAATTCTCCAGCTAATGTTTTTCCAGTACTATGGTTCATTTTCACCATCTAGATATAACTCCTTAGTAGCTGTGGTTTGCACCACATAATTTTGTTATAACCCAGGGCCACTCCTCATTGGGTATGGTTTGACCTACTAAACACTTTGGAATGTTTGGAATGTTTTTGTTGAATATGGGATAAGCATTGTTTATTTGATCTAATAATGTCCTCCCTCATTGTGTGTCTGAGTTACTAACCCCTGCAGAATGTCATTAAAGAAAACCTATTTCCTACAGTAGGTTAAAGACAGGTGGCCAGACTCAGTCCAAACACCATTGGAATTGTGAGCCATAACATGCTCACTTTTTCCATGGAAATGTGTCCGTTTCACAGAAGAGAGAGGCCTTGCTGCTAAGGGTTCATCTTTGTGTTGTAGTCTACCCAGTGTAATGTAGTCTACCCAGTGTAATGTATATGCACAGATGGGATATGCTGATGTATCTTTGTCCAGTTGGTCTACAGGAAGAGGGGGATGTCGTGTCATTGTTGTGAGAGCTGGAATGACTGACCCCACATCCTCCTCTCCTCCCAACTGACACACTCTAAAGCCTGGTGATGAGGTCACTGTTTCATCTGCTTCAGATCTCCAGTCTGTCCTAATCCCCAACATCCATCTTATAAGCATGCACATTGAGACCTGCTAAAGACAAATGTATTTTCTTCTTTCATCTTCTTCACTCACCAGGCTAGTGTTTTTGAAAGTTTCTCTTAAGTCACTATTGTTAAAGGAACAGATGGCATCTTGTGGCCACTGCTGAAATTGCATTGCTAAAGCATGCATGACAGGTATGGATGTTACTGTAACAGTATGACACATATGTGTGGTTTATTGTTCGCTGTGGTGTACTGGTAAATGAGTAGGAGGCATTCACAAAACTTGTTTTCCATTCTGTTTTAAAAGTATGTGTGGTGTGTGTCCTGCAGCTGAGCCATGTGGAGGAAGACCTGAGGCAGTGTAAGAGGGAGAGGGATGATTCGGTGCTCAAGGAGAAGGCCCTGGAGCAGAAAGTCTATGACCTGGAGGTGGAGGCAGAGACCAAAGCCCACTCCAAGGATGACAAATTCCGACAGGTCAAACTCATGGAGGTATGGAGGAATATCTTAATTATTAATTTCACATTGTCTCTAAATTATACACTTTACACGTGTTCATGGAGACTTTTTGTGCTGTATTAATTGTCTTCAGTCAGTGTATGCTAGTCCTTCCATTTCATCTGTTTGTTTGTACTCCAGTCCTGAGGAAGGAACAGTTCCCAGCTAGCACATAACATTCTGAGAACCATATGTTTCTTAGAGCTTGGTGAGAGCAGCGTTGTCCTATGGTTATTTTGCATACAACCTTCCCACAACTTTCTGGGAATAGTGCAGGATAGTTACTTGGTTTTAGAACATTCTTGGCACATTTAAGGAATTTGACAAAATAAAATTTTCTTGGTATTTCATTACTTTAACAGAAAGTTTCCTAAAAGTTCAAACATGGTTACATTTAATAAAAATGTTTGTAATGTTCTAGGAACATTCTCCAACTGGTTTGACATTGGGCATGTTCTGAAATTGTTCAAAGAACGTTAAGAGACAAATTCTGTGGGAATTTCAGTACTTGCTGAGTGGACTAATTCCATGGATAGAGAACAGAAGATTGTAGTTTGAGATAAGCAGCATGTTATTATGCACATCTGGTTAAAATGGTGTGCACGTGTTCAGTGTGTGATATTGGAAATATGGATCTGATTGGATGCGCTTAGCTTAATTGGCAGGCCCTCATTGGTTGTTGGCCAGGGTATTCAAGTGTGCTTCCTTTGAGCGGGTGCAGATGGACTCAGCTTGGAACCAGCTATGTTGTATCCCTTGTCACATTAGAAAAATACCATCTTCATGATGTTAATGTTTTATACTGTCAAGTTTCTCTTCGCAATAACAAAAAATAATCTGCTTCCTTTAACCGGGGTTGCAACAGATTGGCGACAAGGTACCAGAGTTTGTCTGAAGGGGAACAGAGCGAGTAAGAAAGTGCAAGCTCCGTCGAGACAGTCTGTAGAAAAGCTAGTGCCGACGGCAAGGCTGAGGATTTTCACTTTGAGGACAGTTTCAAACAGTATTTTGAAGTTAATGGACTCAAGTACGAGGATAAGTCAAAAGCCATTTTTCTTATTGTTGGCAGAGTCTAACAATTTGTTAATGGACTTATGTGCTCTACAGAAACCAAGTGAAAAAATGTTGATAGTTGGTCGCGCTGTTGAAAAGTCACTACGTACAAATTTTATTACTGAAAGATGAAAGTTTCAGTCAAGGACTCAACTCGAGGGAGAGTCTATTAGTGAGTACTTGGCTAGTTTAAGAAAAGCATTATCCACATGTAAATTTGTTCAGTTTCTTGAGTCAATACTTTTGAATTAACAAAAAGTGCACAGCAGTTTTCACAAAATACTTTAAGCAAATGCAGGCAAGAAGAAAAGCGTTGCCAAGAAAAGAGACAACAGGTAAACCATGTTACCATTGCGCGGGAAAAGGGCACAAGCCAGATGAGTGCCGCTACAAGGTTTGAGTGTCGGGAGTGCAAGAAGAAAGGACACATAGCCAGGGCATGTCGGGAGTGTCAAGTGAGGGAAAAAAATGACGAAGCAAACGAAATGGAACAAGCACCTGGATGCTACGGAGGGAGAGGCCTCCTTACTTCAACTGCAGGAAGATGAGAGGTGCAACGATGATCAGCACCAGGGCAACAAACACCAGCGAGAGAGAGGCAAGAACGTCATTGCAACAGAGATGAGCATTACGTCACACTCCAGCGCCAGAGTGATGAGCATTACATCTCACATGAGAGCCAGACATCTGATAAAGGGACATCGGCTGTTTTAGCCACTGACTGAGTTGGGTAAAGTGAAAGGAATTGAACTGTTTGTATTAAATACAGGTAAAGACATTACTAAACCATACTGTGTATGTAAGGGTAGATGTGAGACTCAAAATGGAAGTTGATACAGGTGCAGCAGTTTCTGTGATATCAGAGAGGTTGTATAACCGCAGGTTCAAAAAGGTGAAATTGAGCCCTGCTGTTACATAAGCCTTTGAGGGAACGCAACACCCAGCTACAACTCAACTCCCCTTGGAGTGAAAAAAAATGTATGTGATTGTAGGTGCGGGTAAGGATGACAGAGGCAGAGAATATTACCATTTACAGGGAATTTATTCTTCCCTCACACGGTAAAGTGGGGAAAAGGGGCTGGACGGAACCAAAGCAAAGAAAAGTTAGTTCCCCCTCTCCTACCTTACCTGCCTAACCATTCTTAACACCACCTGGCGCGATAACCAAAATACAGCGGGTGGTCCGCCCAGGTCTTACCTAGTGTGCAGATACAGAGTAAATACTACAGGTATATGTATGCCCGCAGGCCCCTTGCCTAAAAACTCCCAAGGTGCCTTCCCCTTCCCTCCCTGGGAACAAATGAAACAGAATAATTCAAACTTAGTGGACAATTTAAATAAACCAAAAACACTAGGTACTACAGTATACACATACCTCTACAGGAACAGCTACAAAACCATTTTCAACAAATTTACTAGACCAACACAGGACATACAAAGAAGCTCTCTCTGCTAACAAAGAAACACTGGCTTTTAAAGCTGCAGAAGGAGTCGATAATTGCAGTCAGCTGTATCCCCTGACGAGAGGGCGGGGTCAGAGCTCCAATTAGTGATGGGCCGACCAATCAGCTGCTTTGGAATCCAGGAAGCCATCCTGAAATACACACACATACAGTTGAAGTCGGAAGTTTACATACACCTTAGCCAAATACATTTAAATGCAGGTTTTCACCATTCCTGACATTTAATCCTAGTAAAAATTCCCTGTTTTAGGTCAGTTAGGATCACCACCTTATTTAAGAATGTGAAATGTCAGAATAATAATAGAGAGAATTATTTATTTCAGCTTTTATTTCTTTCATCACATTCCCAGTGGGTCAGAAGTTTACATACCCTCAGTTAGTATTTGGTAGCATTGCCTTTAAATTGTTTACCTTTTGTCAAACGTTTCAGGTAGCCTTCCACAAGCTTCCCACAATAAGTTGGGTGAATTTTGGCCCATTCCTCCTGACAGAGCTGGTGTAACTGAGTCAGGTTTCTAGGCGAACATGCTCGCACACGCTTTTTCAGTTCTGCCCACAAATGTTCTAAAGGATTGAGGTCAGGGCTTTGTGATGGCCACTCCAATAGCTTGACATTGTTGTCCTTAAGCCATTTTGCCACAACTTTGGAAGTATGCATGGGGTCATTGTCCATTTGGAAGACCCATTTGCGACTAAGCTCTAACTTCCTGACTCATGTCTTGAGATGTTGCTTCAATATATCCACATAATTTTCCTTTCTCATGAAGCCATCTATTTTGTGAAGTGCACCAGTCCCTCCTGCAGCAAAGCACCCCCACAACATGATGCTGCCACCCCCGTGCTTCGCGGTTGGGAGGGTGTTCTTCGGCTTGCAAGCCTCCCTCTTTTTCCTCCTAACATAACGATGGTCATTATGGCCAAACAGTTCTATTTTTGTTTCATCAGACCAGAGGACATTTCTCCAAAATGTATGATCTTTGTCCCCATGTGCAGTTGCAAACTGTAGTCTGGCTTTTTTATGGCGGTTTTGGAGCAGTGGCTTCTTCCTTGCTGAGCGGCCTTTCAGGTTATGTCGATATAGGACTCGTTTTATTGTGGATATAGATCCTTTTGAACCTGTTTCCTCCAGCATCTTCACAAGGTTCTTTGCTGCTGTTCTGGGATTGATTTGCACTTTTCGCACCAAAGTACGTTAATCTCTAGGAGACCGAACGTGTCTCCTTCCTGAGTATGACGGCTGTGTGGTCCCATGGTGTTTATACTTGCGTACTATTGTTTGTACAGATGAACGTGGTACCTTCAGGAGTTTGGAAATTGCTCCCAAGGATGAACCAGACTTGTGGAGGTCTTGGCTGATTTCTTTTGATTTTCCCATGATGTCAAGCAAAGATGCACTGAGTTTGAAGGTAGGCCTTGAAATACATCCACAGGTACACCTCCAATTGACTCAAATTATGTCAATTAGCCTATCAGAAGCTTCTAAAGCCATGACATAATTTTATGGAATTTTCCAAGCTGTTTAAAGGCACAGTCAACTTAGTGTATGTAAACTTCTGACCCACTGGAATTGTGAAACAGTGAATTATGTAAACAATTATTGGAAAAATTACTTGTGTCATGCACAAGTAGATGTCCTAACCGACTTGCCAAAACTATAGTTTGTTAACAAGACATTTGTGGAGTGGTTGAAAAACGAGTTTTAATTACTCCAACCTAAGTGTATGTAAACTTCCGACTTCAACTGAACAAACACACAACAACACAGAAACTGGGGAACATAACACCTGCAAACTGTGTGTTTAAAAATGTACAGTAAAGAGTCACTAGTTCTAAGAGGGAAAATCTCTGCACTTAGAGAAGCTGTTGAAAAACAGCTTGTCAAGTTGGAGTCAGAAGGGGTCCTTACTCCAGTTAACTACAGTGAATGGGCTGCTCCAATTGTGTGTGTATACCGAAAACAGACGATACAGGTAACTATCAATCCGTGGCTGGAAGAAGATCAGTATCCGTTACCAAAAACGCAGAACTCGTTCACCAAGCTGACGGGGTGAGAAGTTCACAAAGCTGGATTTGTGACAGGCATACCAGCCAGTACAACTAGAGGAGAGCTCTAAGCACTATCTCACCATTAATACACGTAAGGGGTTGTTTAGGGTCAACAGGCTTCCTAATGGTGTTGCCTGTGCTCCAGCTATTTTTCAGAAAATAATGGATCAGATCCTACAAGGTAAAGATGGGGTAGTCTGCTATCTTGATGATATACTTATCACAGGGTGTGACACAGAAGAGCACATGAGAAATCTTGAGGAAGTGCTAAAAAGACTGAAAGTCTGCAGTCTGAAGGTTAAAAGAGAGATGTTATTTCTTCCAGAACAGCGTAGCCTATCTAGGTCATGTGATAGATGTAGAGGGGATGCACCCCATGAAACAGAAAACTGAAGCTATTGAGAAGGCTCTCATTCCTACAAACACCACTGAGCTCAGGTATTTTCTTTTGTTACTTAACTATTATGGAAAATTAATTCAAACTCTGTCTACCATAGTTAAGGCTGTGACCCCTCTACTGCAGAAAGGTGTAAAATGGGAATGGTCACAGAAAAGCCAAAGTACTTTTGAGGAAGCTAAGAGACATCTAAACTCAGGACCCTGTCTTTCAAAGATAATTTGTAAAAATCCCAAAAACGTCACAGATCTTCATTGTAAAGGGTTTAACCACTGTTTCCCATGCATGTTCAATGAACCATAAACAATTAATGAACATGCACCTGTGGAACGGTCGTTAAGACACTAACAGCTTACAGACGGTAGGCAATTAAAGTCACAGTTATGAAAACTTTGGACACTGAAGAGGCTTTTCTAAAAACACCAAAAGAAAGATGCCCAGGGTCCCTGCTCATCTGCGTGAATGTGCCTTAGGCATGCTGCAAGGAGGCATGAGGACTGCAGATGTGGCCAGGGCAATAAATTGCAATGTCTGTACTGTGACACGCCTAAGACAGTGCTAATGGGAGACAGGACGGACAGCTGATTGTCCTCGCAGTGGCAAACCACGTGTAACAACACCTGCACAGGATCGGTACATCCGAACATCACACCTGCGGGACAGGTACAGGATGGCAACAACAACTGCCCGAGTTACACCAGGAATGCACAATCCCTCCATCAGTGCTCAGACTGTCTGCAATAGGCTGAGAGAGGCTGGACTGAGGGTTTGTAGGCCTGTTGTAAGGCAGGTCCTCACCAGACATCACCGGCAACAACGTTGCCTATGGGCACAAACCCACCGTCACTGGACCAGACAGGACTGTCAAAAAGTGCTCTTCACTGACGAGTCGCGGTTTTGTCTCACCAGGGGTGATGGTTGGATTCGCGTTTATCATCGAAGGAACGAGCGTTACACCAAGGCCTGTACTCTGGAGTGGGATCGATTTGGAGGTGGAGGGTCTGTCATGGTCTGCGGCGGTGTGTCACAGCATCATCGGACTGAGCTTGTTGTCATTGCAGGCAATCTCAACGCTGTGCGTTACAGGGAAGATATCCTCCTCCCTCGTGTGGTACCCTTCCTGCAGGCTCATCCTGACATGACCCTCCAGCATGACAATGCCACCAGCCATACTGCTCGTTCTGTGCGTGATTTCCTGCAAGTCAGGAATTCAGTCTTCTGCCATGGCCAGCGAAGAGCCCGGATCTCAATCCCTTTGAGCACGTCTGGGACCTGTTGGATCGGAGGGTGAGGGCTAGGGCCATTCCCCCCAGAAATGTCCGAGAACTTGTATGTGCCTTGGTGGAAGAGTGGGGTAACATCTCACAGCAAGAACTGGCATATCTGGTGCAGTCCATGAGGAGATGCACTGCAGTACTTAATGCGGCTGGTGGCCACACCAGATACTGACTGTTACTTTTGATTTTGACCCCCCCTTTGTTCAGGGACACATTATTCAATTTATGTTAGTTACATGTCTGTGGAACTTGTTCAGTTTATGCCTCAGTTGTTGAGTCTTGTTATGTTCATACAAATATTCACACATGTTAAGTTTGCTGAAAATAAACGCAGTTGACAGTGAGAGGATGTTTCTTTTTTTGCTGAGTTTACTTACTAGCCAGGTGTTAGTTCACTACAACCCGGAGCTACTGCTCATACTAGCCTGTAATGCTTCAGCGGTAGGTGTAGGTGCAGTGATTTCTCACTAAATGAAGGATGGTTCTGAGAAACCTATAGCAATTGCCTCTAGGATGCTTACCAAACAGAAAGGAACTATTCTCAAATAGAGAAAGTAGCACTAGGACTGGTGTTTGGAGTTATGAAATTTCATGAGTATCTGTATGGTAGGAAATGTACCACGCTGACAGACCATAAGCCTCTTCTTATGATTCTTGGTCCTAAGACAGGTGTCTCAACACTTGCAGCAGCTAGAATGCAGCGATGGTCTTTGATTTTAGAAACATGACAGCATGGCAATGCAGATGCGTTGTCCAGACTCCCACTGGGTGATTGTAGGGGTCCTACACCAAATCCAGTGTATAGAGTGAAAATGGTTAAGCAGTATGTAATGTCAGGTTGGCCAAACCATGACCAGACGAAGTCTTTAAACCTTATGTCAAAAGAAAGTTTGAACTTACCATTGAGGATGATTGTATTCTTTGGGGTTTCAGGGTGGTGATTCCACAAAGCCTGCAAAGCAGACTATTGGCAGAACTACATGAGTGATTGGGGTGTAGTTAAGATGAAGTCCTTAGCTAGAAGTCTTCTCTGGTGGCCTACTCTTGATGAAAATATTGAAACTGAAGTAAGTCTCTGTGACATATGCAAGCAGAAGTGTAGCATGCCTGCAAAATTGCTAGTTCATGGCAATGGGCATCAGGTCAATGGGAGAGAATTCACTTAGACTTTGCAGAAGACCACAAGCAATTGTTTTTGATTGTTATGGATGTTTATGCTAGATGGCCAGAAATTGTACACATGCAGTGTACTACTTCAGCTAAAACTGTTGAGGTACTCAGAAATCTGTTTGCTTCCTATGGTTTGCCCCAGGAAGTAGTCACAGATAATGGCCCACAATTCACTTCCTGTGAAATGAAAACGTACTTAAAATTGAGCGGTATTAAGCATACCACGCCACCTGCATATCACCCAGCTTCAAATGGGTTAGCTGAAAGGCTACTGCAAAATCTTAAGAAGTCGCTAGCTAAGAACAGAGCAGTAGGTGGTATGACGTTACAGCATTGTGTCGCTAACTTCCTATATGGCTACCGCAACACACCACATACTAGTACACGCAAAACACCAGCAGAGCTATTCTTAAAGAGACAGGTTCGTACACGACTGTCCCTGGTTAAACCACAGTTCTCGCCGAGTGAACAGACTGAGGGGTCAGTGACAAACCACAGAAGGTCAGATCCTTCTCTGTTGTTCAAGAGGTCTTGGTAAATAATTACAGGGGAGGAGAAATATGGTTGAATGGTGTGATAACTGAGGTTCTGGTTCTTGCTACATACATGGGTAATGTTGAGGGTAACTGTGTGAAAAGACATTAATCAGATGTTGAACATCAATCCAAGAAGACAAGGTGATGCTCTTGCAGAGGGAGATGGTTCTCTTTATGTAGGAGGATCTTGGAACTATGATGTTGATGACATTGATATGGACAATGAGATGGACAATGTGATCAATATGCCTCAGAGTACAGCTGCTGAAACAGTTGAGATGCCTATACCACAGCCTCAGAATGTTGTTCTGAGACCCCGTCCTGTCCGTAACAAACGCCCACCACAGAGGCTGGACTTGTAAAAGGACTACTGGGAATCATTTATTTTTTATTTTTAACAAAGAAATGTGTAACAACTTGTTTTGAAGAATCCTGAAATGTTAAAAACGCAGTAAATTGGTTATGTACTCAGGAGTTGTTAAAATAAACATAGTTAAAGTTCAAATAAGAGAGTAAGGTTCTCAACTAGTTGAAGTTACAAGGGAGGATCTGTAGGGTTTGAGAGATGTGCAGATTTTTCAATTGAAAAAAATGTATGTAAAGAGGAGTGAGTCTTAATGTTGATTAAGTAAATAATTATTGAACAATATCTAAATAAGAATTATCGGAAGATGTGCTCTACCTTTACCTGCCTTGTGTTTGTGTAAATGACATTCCATATGTCCTATTTATATATGAAAACTGTACATATTCATTGAGAACTTTATAAATCACTGGATGTAAATGATTTATGCTGCTTCTGGTTAAAATGGTATGCTCGTGTTCAGTGCGTGATATTAGAAGTATGTATCTGATTGGATGCGCATAGCTTAATTGGCAGGCCCTCATTGAATTGGCTATGTTGTATCCGTTGTCATGTTGGAAATAAACCCTTTTCCATGATGTTAATGCTTTATACTGTCGAGTTTCTCTTTGCAATAACTAAAAAGAACCTCCTTCCTTTAACTGGGGATGCAACAATTTATAGGTTCGAATCTCACTGATGCCGTGTCACAATAAAAAATAAATGTGTTTGCAAGATTCATGTCTAAGGAAATTCATTTCTATGTGTCCTATCTGTGCTAAAGAGTTAAAGTAAAATAAGATGTCAGTGTTATTACAAGTCTTATTAAATGATTCAGCGAAAAAATGTATGAGATTATTCAAAAACCTCCAAATAACCTATAAATTCTGTTCTCAGACCGTTAATAAAACCTCCTAGGAAAACATTCTCAGAACCAGAGTATAACATTCTCAGAACCTCCCTGCAACCAAAAAATGCACGTTCCCAGAAAAGGCAACATTTTTACTTCTGTTCTCAGAACGTTTTTAAAAAACGTTCAGTTTTACCGGTCAGCTATAGATAGCATGTATAGCTTCCCATAACCAATGTGAAATCAAAAACATACAATCCCACATTTTCCAAGGAACCAAATGTGCTAGCTGGGTTCTTTCTTGAGTTTGTTATAGACACAAGTCATGTGTACTGCAGGCCTCTGGTGTTGACAGTGGTGTGATGGCAAACACTGCAGAAGGAAATCTAAAGCCGTCATTCAGAAAAGCAACCTCATGTTTATAGCAAGGTCAAATAATAATGTCATTGTTATTACCATGTCAATGTTGATGCTGTGTACTGCAGGACAGGATCAATCAGCTGGAGCTGGATCTGGATGAGGAAAAGCAAAGTGGAGACCTGCTGATTGTCAGGATAGACCGAGGCAGAGAACAGGTGAGTCCCTTACCACTATCCCTGACTGACCACTCTAACTGACCTCTAGTCAGTGGGGCATTCTAACATTCATTAACCATGGTTCACCAAGGTCATTCACCAATTTGTCTCTGACTCTATTGTGACCGGGAGTCACACTCCTAAACTCCATTAACTTCATTATCATCTGCAAAAGACAGAAAGCATTTCAAGTACAGTCATTCCAGAGCAGCTTGGCATAATGTGACATCTAAGCTTATCAGTTCTTTGTGCTTGTCTGCCATCCCCTCCCGCCATTGACAGCTCAAATACCCACACACACACAGACCTACACACCGAGCCATTCTTCATTGCGTGTGTGTGTGGGCCCCCCTGTATGGAACAGCCACCCAAAAATCCCACTATCCCAGTTAATTTGTGTTCTGGAGAGAGCAGAGGGGTTATTGCCATGTAAGAGGATCTTGCATAATCGTTCAGTTTGGCAGGCTGCCTGCTCAGTGTAAAAGCGCCAATCCAATTTTCATGCATCAGTCACAAAATACCCCTTTTAATGCACCACCTCAGCCAAAATATGCACACTGCCAAATGTATCAAGTATACGGCAATGGAGTTCACTTAGCTGTGACTGCGTCTCAGTTACAAATCCATTTCTTGTGGCTGATCATAGTTCTCACATCCTGAGGGAGTCAGACCTCAACACTGCAGCTTTCCTTCCCCTCTGATAAACCTGCTGATGTAGCCATTATAAACTCAGATTGAGATAAGAGTACATGCTTCCTGAAGAAAGAGTTGTTGTCAGAAAGGGTTGCTAACTCAAATCAGGAGACTGTTGGTTCGGTGCTTTTTCATGAGGAAGGGACGTTATTCCAGATACAATTAATGTACAGGACAAGCTTTTTCTTCTAGGATGTGTTCTGTATTATTCAACACGTGCTAAGTGCATTTACCTCCAAGGATCTACCCTGTTGCAATACCTCTGCAATTCACTGTGCTCTCATTGATTTACATACTGCCAATGCAATCATGATGCATTCTTCGTGTCTAACAAAGATAGGACTAGTTATTTTACGGTCAGGTTCATTGTCCCGCAATGGTAAGATTAAAGGGCTAAGTCTGCACAGTCCTCCAACCTTGAAATGGATGAAAACGTAAAGACCTGAACAAAAGTATGAGAGGTCTAAAAGGAGTGAACAAGTACTTACATTTCCTTAAAGGCAAGAAACTCCTGGCAAAGAGAAAAGAGTAGCACTAGACAAAGTGGCATTACCGCAACACTGGGCCAAGGTGAGTTGCCAAGGCAACAGTGGAGTGGTGTACAGTCATAGTGAAGTGGATGAGGTTAGGATAGGAGGATGTGGTGGTGGTGGTCGGGGGGAGAGGGGGACGGAGAGAGTGGGGTCTGCATGGCCATGATGGCTGGAAGTGAGTGGGGGGGCGGGGGCGGCAGGTGCAGTGAGTGGGGGGGCGGGGGCGCCTCTCCTGGCACCAGGTGCTCTTCTCCTGTCTAAATGAGAGTAATCTCTCCTCTCTCCTCCCGCCGTCTCTCACAAAGCAGATTAGTTTCTGCTGTCTGTTCCAGTCTGCTGAATCAGCTCCCTCAACTGCACCGGGCACACCAGTTATGTGGCCCATCGTTCATCAGAGCAGCCCACCTTCACACACTAATTGGCATAAAATATCACCCATACTAAGCTCCCCTCGCAAAAACAATTGTCGATTAGTTGTCTTTTTTCCATCCACATCTGTATTCCCTTGAACTAGTCTGTCTGTCTCTCCCGCTGTCTCTCTCTCACTCTCTCTCATTCTCTCTTTCTCTCTGAGACAATGAAGTAGTTTGACAGTTTGAGTTTGTAATCCTAACTAATTAAAGCAAACCAACCAGTCAAAGGTTGTTTATTATTCTCGGTTTCTAATCTTTCACAGAAATAGTCGAGCTTAAAAGCTAACATTTACATTTTTCTGTCTGGCTTTTGGAGAGAAGTTCAACTCCCTGAGGAATTGTGGGGCTTAAGTGCATTCCCAGCACTAGCTATGATAGGTTCATCTAAATATGACTGATTTATTACTCTGAGTCTATCTGAATGTAGATTACTGAGAGCTGACGTGAGATCAGTTCAGGGGAATGCAACCGAAATAAGAATATCCAAACCACCAATTAGCTACAGGAAGGCTCCTTCCACCTTGAGTAAGACACTACAACAACTGCACACCTACACATACAGGAAGGGTTCTTCCTACCGACACATGAGCAGCCTCTCATAATAATTGTGTTCTCAGGTTGTGTAACCATTGAGATGAAGGTTCTCTCCGCTCTGATTGACAGGTGGAGCAGATGAGGAGTGAACTTCTGCAGGAGAGGGCTGGCAGACAGGACCTGGAGTGTGACAAGATGACTCTGGAGAGACAGGTACACACTGCCCTGTTCTTCCCACTCCTTCTTCCCTTCCTGTCTGGGGGGAAACAACAGCAGTCTATCTTTGAAAAGTCCATTAGGCTCATACCAAAACATGCACTCATCTAATCCATCTCTGTCTTCTATCTGTCCTTCTCTGTCTCCATCTCTATACTCCTGCTCTGAAAATGGTCTTGTTGACCAAAACATTAGCTAAATAAAGTAGAACTAAGACTGTGTATCAAAGTTGTTTCTCACACTGTTTCTAACAGAACAAGGACCTGAAGAGTAGAATAGCCCATCTGGAGGGCTCCCAGAAGTCTAACAAGGAGGGCCTGGTGAGCCAGCTGGAGAGCCGGATCCAGGAGCTGGAGGAGAGGCTGGAGGGAGAGGAGCGGTACGGTTGGGGTTGGGGTTGGGATGGGTTCCTAGGGAGAGGTGGGATTGGGGTAGGGGTTGGAGGGAGAAGAGAGGTCCTGCTATAGGGACCAGTGCTGCCTACAGACTCATTACAGAAGCTGTCTGGCTCTAATTAAGTCACATTGCACTTAACCTTGGTTCTTTAGGTTGGTTAGTTTAGTTTTACATTCTTTAGGTCATACTGCATACTATGTGTAGATGCATGCAGTATGTGGCATATGGCCAATTACCTTGTGGTTTCCAGAGTGTTTTATGTACTGCTACAGTATGTGACACGTAGCAGATAGGTAGTCTTACCCATGATGCTGTGTTTTCTAGGGACCGTGCCAACCTGCAGCTGGTGAACCGGAGGCTGGAGAGGAAGGTGAAGGAGATGATGATGCAAGTTGATGAAGAGCACCACTCACTGCAGGATCAGAAGGACCAGGTCAGGATGCAACATGCACATATATATATACACACACACACACACACACACACACACACACACACACACACACACACACACACACACACACACACACACACACACACACACACACACACACACACACACACACACACACACACACAGCTGTGTTTAACTAACACACACACAAAGCTGTTTTAACCCTCGGTGTTCCTCTTGCAGCTGAACCTGCGTCTGAAAGCCCTGAAGAGGCAGATGGACGAGGCGGAGGAGGAGATTGACCGGCTGGAACACGGCAAGAAGAAGCTGCAGAGAGACCTGGATGAACAGCAGGAGGCCAACGAGCAGCTCCAGAGCCAGCTCAAATCCCTGCGCAGCGAGATGAGGTAAAAAAGGCTAAATATACACGGCTAACAGAAGACGCTAAGAACATGCTCATTCTGCTTTGGTATTTGTTCACCTAGTTAATTGTAATGCAGCTCTAGCCAGCTGAAGCTAACAGCATGCACCAAGAGATTCCACAGTGTAAAGCACATGTTTATAAAGTTTCACAGTTGCACACACATTATGTGAACCCACTATAATTGATCTGAACACATTCCCTACCACTGTCCTACGGTATTACTCACACCTTCCTGAGCAATGTAGTCTAACACGAACATATTAAAATGCAATGTGTGGAGGCTTTAGCCCACTTTCTCTCAAACTGTAACACTTTCATACTGTGTAAACTACCTTACCCAGCCCTCCACCCAGAATAACACTAGTTTCCCCTCCCTGAAGGCGTAAGACCAACTCTGCTCCTCTGGACGACGATGATGATGAGGATGACATCAGCACGGACGGAGAGACCTACTTCCGCTCTTCATCTGGCTATAAACGCTCCTCTAGCCAAGACAACATCCTATCAACATTCTCTTTGTGAAGCAACACAATGAAGAGAATGTTACTAAAAGTACAGAAGGACCAAGTGGACTGACTCCTATTCAGAGAGACCACTTTCAGGTCACTATGTGCTTTAGGAAAACTGGTCAAATAGCATAGTGATGTGTGTTTGCTTTTCCTTTTACAGTACATAGATTGACAGGGAATGGTTAGATAATAGTTATTGATTAATTGCAATGTCTTGTAAATTATTGATTATAATTTAGCAATAGTTTAATTATCAGCACAATTTCTAAGTTCGTAGTTAATCATTGCATGTGTCTTCTTACATCTTATGAATGATCCAGCAAAGAGATGTAAAGGGAATCAAATTATTCACCTTGTAATGCAATCTAAAGGACAGCATTCTGTAACCTCTTATACCTTATTGAAATGTATCAATGTATTAATCCCACACTAGATTTTATATCTTTAATCAAATATGTTAAGCCGCTTATCAAGTCTGATAGCAACAAATGTAATTTGAAACATTCATTTTTGTATTGTGCATTAGAATATCAATTCAATTTTGTAATGAAGTCAGGCAGAGTGTAAGGCCTTTAATTGATTTGAGTGAAATATTAGCTATTTATTTACTGTTGAATATATAAAGAAATGACTGAATGAAGGGCAATATGTTTTTAGGGAAATTTGTAAGAAGGATTCTTCTTTATACAGATGCTTTTTTGTATCTTTTTTTAAACCTGAATAAGGAATAGCAATCCATCCATAATGTTAGCGTGGTCTACAGAATACATCTCTGTTTTATCACTTCTGTTTTCAGGCTTATGACTCCTGACTTATTGCAGTATTCAGCCCTGCCTTTATTAAAATAAGATACAGGAGAACTTTTATAAAGACGGGTTAGATCACCGTTCTCAAATCAAGGTTCTACTGTGTATTTTTAGTTGGGCTTTTCTACTAACTACCGGGACTGCTCTGTTACTCCTGAGATTATTGTTTAAATCGCCAATAGTCCATTTTTTGCATTATAGTAACAAACACATTCCTTACTTTTGTTTAAAAGTGATTCATCTCTGTATTTCATAGAAATATGACTTTTACCAGAAACATGTTACAATGTGAGAAGAAGCTATTTATGTTTATGGTATATCCTCCAAGAACTAAACAGTGTTAATATTGGACATATGAGTCAATCTAATGTAAAATTAACATGTATTTTTTTGTTGACTACCTTTTGTATTTGCTATGTGCACCTGTGGGAGCATATTATTATGCTATATGACCATACAGTCAGTACCTGTTATAAGCATCTGTTGTGCCTATCTATTATCTGTTGGAGGGGACTGTCCTCTGTTATGCAAGTTTATATGATACGGGAGTTTATACAGATGAGCTGTATTGACAATCGATATGTTTTGCTACACTGTGATGATTTGCACTGTCCGTTGGATTATTTCTGAAGGCTTCCAAGGCTGTTGTTGCCGTATGGAATGAAGAAGAGGCCTTTGGCTGTGTGACTCCTCCAGTCGTTTTGGAGTGGGGGGGTTGAGATGAAATACTGCCGCTACCTCTCTGTATGTACACATCTGTACTTTGCTTAAAAACCCTGCTAAAAGGAAATAAATTTACCCGTAGTTAATCTCACATGCTTATTGTCTCTGTAAATTATACTGCTGATCACATCTGTCTCTTCTAATCTATTTAGGTACACAAAATAAGCAACTTTGGAGAGTGTTTAGTTGTATGAGGAAGTTGAAAGGATTGACCTCAGTGGTGCGTGAATGCTTTATGATCCTCTCAGTGTGACCTCATTCATCCTACTTATTATTTTATTGTCTGGCCAAGGCAGCTGTGTCAATATCAGCCCCCCATATTTAATATGGAGCTCAGTGGGCCAGTATTTTCCTGCTGAAGCCTATTGATCCTGTGTCCAGCACCTGACACCAAAGCACCGCAGGGCAGGTCCTCCGAGGTCTCAGGGGGAAAGGACATGATTGATCCCTTGTGTTAAAGAGATGACACCATATGTGGGAAGGTGCAATCCAGGCTGCATTAGGAGATATGACTACATTATTTTTAAAGGTATTTTACAGTTGACTACAGAGGAAGAAAGGGAGTAGAGACAAGGCTTTCTTATCCTCTCAGCAAGACTGGCAGGTCATTGTTCCCAGGTCGTGACCTGCATTTGTCACCATTCTGTGGAGAACAAACAAATCAACCTTTTAAATGCGTGGGGATCATCTCTGGCCCCTCTGTCAGCCCAAGCAGCATACACACACACTGGGAGTGCACTGCTCGGGGTGGGGCTTTTGTGAGGGCTTTAAAGAATGACCATTCTTGAAATTCTTGTCCCGTGCTTGGGTGAACTCATGCAGTAACTGGTGAAAGATGGGAGTGGGGAGCAGGGAGCGGGAAACGGTCATGAGGTAGTAACTTTACAATTGCAAAATATTAAGCTGTCATGGTTGGTGGCTGTAGTGATTTTCTGTAAAGTTAGAAGTAGTGGACCATGGCCTCAGACACTATTTTTTTTTTAACCTCAGGTCTCAATTGTATAACTTTTAGAATGTTTTAGTTGAGATTGAAGAATATCTTGTTCTTTCAGATAACATTGAACAATGAAAATAAGTAGTCCGGCCAACTATTTAGAACTTTCTCAAAACTGTACATGGTACTCTGCTGCCCTCTAGCTGTAGAAATGCTAAAGGCACACGTTAGAAGGTACGAGAAAGAATTTCAAAGACATCCGGAATGTTGGCTTTATTTTGTCTGCTGTAAATTGTGTTCACAAGTCCTCTTGATATTCTTCTCTAAGCTGGTAAAATGCATGCTTGCCTATTGGTGAGATGGGATGGTGATGATGAACAGGGGCGTCATCCATCCATTATTTTAGAAGGGGCAAGAAATACATGAGGATGGAGGGAGGGAGGTCCAAATTTCAGGAAATGTTGCATTTTTCAAACATCTGAAACAGTGTTTCCCTGCAATCTTGACATTTTAACCAATAATCCACATTGATTCTTTAAGAACTTTTATGCCTTAGGAGTTTAGTACAACTGCCACTGGGATGTAGTATCATAACCCAATAATTAAATACATTTTTGTGTCTTCTAAAGTCAAGCAACCTTGCCAGCAGGCATGCCAGCTAGGATAGTTAGACAAGCTACTCTAACTTGACTGATAGCCTGAAATGGCTTGGTAAGGAGTTATGAGGATGGGAGATTGGGAACCTATCTAGCTGGCTAGCTAAAGCCAACTTTATAAAATTGCCAGGTGGCTAGTATTAGAGAAACAAACAAAAAAATGTGTTTATTTATTCATCCCAAAATAATCAATAGGCTTCATAGCTTAATCAAACTTATTTACAGACATACAGTACCAGTCAAAAGTTTGGACACACCTACTCATTCCAGGGTTTTTCTTTATTTTTACTATTCTCTACATTGTAGAATAACAGTGAAGACGTCAAAACTATGAAATAACACATATGGAATCATGTAGTGACCAAAAAAGTGTTAAACAAATCAAAATATATTTTATATTTGAGATTCTTCAAAGTAGCCACCCTTTTCCTTGATAATAGCTTTGCATACTATTGGCATTCTCTCAACCAGCTTCACCTGGAATGCAAAAATCGCAAATTTGGACTCATCAGACCAAAGGACAGATTTCCACCGGTCTAATGTCCATTGCTCGTGTTTCTTGGCCCAAGCAAGTCTCTTCTTATTATTGGTGTCCTTTAGTAGTGGTTTCTTTGCAGCAATTCAACTGTCATGACGTGGCCCTCTTTGGGTATAGCGTGCCTTCCCCCTCTCTCTCTCGCCTATACCCAGGCTGCTGTTATCTCAGTTCGTAAATTCCTGTAGGAGACTGACTTCCTCATGGCCAGACAGTATAGAGAGAGAGAGAAGGTTTCACAGGAGAAAGGAACCTCTTCTCCAGCATAGAACTTAAGAACTGAACAATGTACATGTTTTGGAGAAGGTGTACACGGTCGGGGAAGAATCCAGCTACGACCGGGCCATTTCGTTTAATGTTTGTGAAACTCATGAGAGACAATACAGCCACATTACCATAACTCTGTTTATACAAGAGTCTCAGTTATGAGGCTTGCATCTAATTGTTGTATAAAATGAATGAGTAAAGATGAAACTATTTGTGAACTTATGTAATATGATTTTAAACTGTTTAATGAAAGGGAACCCAATTCCCTTTAAAGTTAACTAAGTCATTGGCCCGCCCCATGAGCACAGACATTGATCTGGCGTCGTGGGACAGCCTTTTTCTGCTCTTCCGAATATAACCCCCACCTTGGGAATTTATCTTCAGACCAGCTTACCTCGATAACCGAGAGGGCTAAGGTTTGAGTAGATTGCTGAATTCTTAACCATACCACGTGGTTAAACTCTGAGACTATCGATACCGACAGAATAAGAACAAATCTTTGATACTAATTACTAGTCTGCAGCTAGGAATTCTGTACCATTGAACGCGAAGACCGACAACCGCCGAAACATCTATTCTAGAAGAACATTTCTGAAATGGGACTCTGACGTATCCATTCTAACCACGAGAGATGATCAGACGAACTCTCCAACAGAAAGACGGACGATTCCAACAGAGATCACGATGACACACTGAGCGTAAATATATATTGATTGCAGTTATTCCCGAATGAGTGAGCGTTCATGTGCAAAGGATTAGCATTTCAATGAATATAATTACCAAGTGCGTAGTGACTCATTTGCGTAATTCCCGCCTTTCTCAGTCGACCCCCACTTCCCTTTTGTCCACCAACGCGATACCGGTTTATCCCACTAAGGGAAACTCTGCTATCATTTCCTTGTAACTATATCTACTGTTTGTTTATGCATTTCTGTGATTATATAGTTAGTAAATAAATGATTTAAGACAATTGATGTATGGATGATTCATAGTGAAGACTGGGTTCGTGCAGGTTCATCCAACAATTTACGACATTTGGAATGAGACTAACGTGCGGTAAAGAATAATTCATTAATTAGAAGACTAATTGATCAGATATTAAAATATCTGAAAGTTATATTAGGAAAATTATAACTTTGTAATCTGAATATTTTCCTTGGTGCCCCGACTTCCTAGTTAATTACATTTACATGATTAAGTTAGTTTAATCACGTAATAATAATTACAGAGATTTTATTTGATAAAAATAAGTCTTCAGTTTAATGATGCCAAAGACACGACACAACCATGAAGGCCTGATTCACACAGTATCCTCTGAACAGTTGATGTTGAGATGTGTCTGTTACTTGAACTCTGTGAAGCATTTATGTGGGCTGCAATTTCTGAGGCATGGAGGAGAAGGTGTGATGGCGCTTTGCTGGTGACACTGTCTGTGATTTATTTAAAATTCAAGGCACACTTAACCAGCATGGCTACCACAGCATTCTGCAGCGATACGCCATCCCATCTGGTTTGCACTTTGTGGGACTATCATTTGTTTTTCAAGAGGACAATAACCGAAAACACACCTCCAGGCTGTGTACGGGCTATTTGACCAAGGAGAGTGCTGGAGTGCTGCATCAGATGACCTGGCCTCCACAATCACCTGACCTCAACCCAATTGAGATGGTTTGGGATGAGTTGGGCCACAGAGTGAAGGAAAAGCAGCCAACAAGTTCTCAGTATATGTGGCAACTCCTTCAAGACTGTTGGAAAAGCAATCCTCATGAAGATGGTTGAGAGAATGCCAAGCGTGTGCAAAGCTGTCATCAAGGCAAAGGGTGGCTACTTTGAAGAATCTAAAATATATTTATATATACAAAAACACTTTTTTGGTCACTACATGATTCCATATGTGTTATTTCATAATTTTGATGTCTTCACTATTATTATACAATGTAGAAAATAGTCAAAATAAAGAAAAACCCTTGAATGAGTAGGTGTGTCCAAACTTTTGACTGTACCTCCTGCGAGTCCTGCCCATCACCGGCAGCTAAAAGCAGGACCGAGTTTGGGAAATCCTGGTAGAGTATCTAGCATCCTGCCTTGCATATCTTTTCTCTGTGGTGCACCTTGGAAGGAACCACTTACTAGGGGGGGTGGGGTACTCCCTGCCTGGTCCAGTCAGTGTGCCCCCTCTTAAGTTTAGTAATTAATTCAACAAAACAAAAAAACAAAAATATTTTATTTAAGATGTCAAATCTGAGGGGGCAAGTGCCCTTGTGCCCCCTATGGGCATGACACCTCTGATGAAGTTTCATAACAAACCTCAACTACTTATTCATGATGGGAGAGAAAGAACATTTTACAGAATACATATTGAGAGGCTGACACGGCTGGAAGATGATTTGTAGACAGTGTTAATGGGCAGGCATGCTGATTGATGTATGATCTCTATGGCTGAGAGCGTTAATGATGAGGTAGCTAATGAATCTCAAAACGTGGCTGTGGCCCCTGGCAGATGGCTTTAATCACCCAGCCTGACTGTCAGGAGCCTTAATAGACCCAGAGGGAGAGAGAGGGTGGCTGCCTTCCACCACCACTGGCCCCCATTCACACCCCAAAACCACCATTCACTACAAAGATGACTAAATCTTAAAGATGCCTCAGTTCTTCAGGAGTCAGATTTCCCTATCTCTCTTTAGCTGTGTTAGTCAGTGTTACCCTATATGATGAACCTGAAATATAGTAAAAACTTCCTCGTCTTCAGTCCTTTTAATTTACACCTCATCATCACTGAGTCACTCTGAACCCTACAATGACTGTTTGTTTCAGACATATTTTCAACAATATGAAGGACACTTTAAGCCCTTCAAAAAAATAAAAATGCTTCCAACACAAGATCATGCCTCAAGGTTTACAGTAACATCCCACTGGGCTCAGACATCAATTCAACATATATTCCAAGTTGGTTCAACATCATTTAATTGAAATGAGGTGGAAACAGCATTGATTCAACCAGTGTGTGCCCAGTGGGATCAGATAACATTACGAATGTCAAACAACCTGTTTGCTGTGCACTCACTCCAGAGAACTCCAACAACAGACAGAATCATTGTAAAATTGGGACAGACAATCTGTGATATAAGACTGTCTGTCAGTGGGTGAAGATTGGCTCTTCCGTGAGGTAGTTGCCAAAACAAAAGTCTATGAAATTCCACGGCTGTAGTGATGCAGGACAGACAACAGCTTTTGTTGTTGGTTACAACAACAACAGCCACTTCACCACGTCAGTCAGTATCCTCATAGAAGTGTAGTGACGGTCGTCTGAGGGTCTAATGCAGCCAATGATTGATTGGAGAGCCCAATTCACTGAGCCTCTCTCTTACAAAACAAACAGAAAGCATCAGAAAGGAACAGGCAACCTACAGCCAGCCTTCCGACATCAAACAATGAATTACCAAGTCAGTAGAATACATACATGTTTTGTATGTTGCCTTGTTATTGAAAGGACATGAACTTGTCATCCGTGTCTGAGTTGTCTGGGAGCTTTAGGGCCGTGTGGCTGTCATTGTATGTAGTTTGATATGCTGAGGATGCCAGGACATGAGTGAATTAAATATTCTGGGCTTGAAATGTTTCTCCCTGGAGGCTTTCTGAGGTCTGAGCTCGACTATCAGATCGGCTCCAGTATGAATCTGGTCATTCTTGAAAGACCAGCCAGGTGGAAACGAGAGTAACACTGTTGAATCAAGTGCCTCCCAGAAGCAAGACACAAGATCACAATCAACACACCTTACCTGACATATAGTACTCATGGGATAGTGAAATATGGCATCTGAGTTTGATACATGACCGTGTTACTTTAAGAAGTGATCGGTATAGCATGAAAGGGTGGCCATACTAGGGGGCTGGCTGACTGATTCAGAAGTAAACAAAACCATGGTGGTTAATGGTTAACCTAAAAGCGTGGAAATAACACTCATATTATTCAGAGAATGTACTTACTTTACATATTGGTGCATCTTTGTCAAAACATATGATATATTTCAGTTGAACTTTCTATGCCTCCACTCATTGCCTATATACAACATGACCTGTTATGCAATTGGTTTTACTATGAGACCAAAGAAAATACCCTGAACATTAGTTTAGTTTCTATGTGTCTGTTTCTGCTGAGGGAGGACATAGAGTTGTGACCATATCAATGCCAGGAATGTGATCCCCCATTTTGACATGGAGAAATGTGTCAACTACTTTATGCATTTTTCTCAAGGAAGGTACAGTAGTATATTTATCTATATTTTCACATTCAATGCAAACTCTGGAAGGATCGGCAACCCCTCTTTGTCAAAACCCCCTCCTATAATGATCAAATATCAACTATTACATTTTAAATGAGCAGCCTACCATATCATCAACACATTTCACCCCAAGCCTTAAAACACTATCGAAACCTGAATATAAGCAAACATATACCTGTCCATACAACCTTACTGTAATTCAACTCACACATGATTTCCCACAAACCATTCAATGTCTACACTGCACACACTCAATACTGCTACAGTTCCAGAAGCAGTCCTGCCTAGCCTGGCTAAAATAATGACCTGCCATGAGAGGATATAATGTGTCACTCTAGCCCAGTTTACACCTGGTGCTAACATGCATCCTTTGTCCTGATCTTGTCCACATTCTGATTGTGCACACATTTTTAAAGATAGGTATAGACGATTAAAGAACGCATTGTGATCTGATTGCGATCAGATCTTTCTGACCACCTTTGGAGGTAGTGAGGGACCCATTGTATCTGGATATCAATCAAGTGTAAACAGATCTGGATGGTCAAACCATTTACCACTAGAAAAGCCTGGCCTTGAGGGACCCCCTTCGAGCAAGTGATGAGTCTTTTGGACATGAACATTCTAACAGTCTAATAAATACATTTCGTATATGCTATTGCAAAAAGAATCGTTGGTTGTGTTTATGAAGGTCTTAGGTAACAATAGAATATGAAAGAAAATGTATTTCAAATAAAACAATTTCATATAACTGCATACAATAAGTACAAACGAAAAACCACTAAAACACCACAATTCAAGTGGTAAAATCCATTTAAAAAACACCATCATAAAGATCATTAATTATTCATTTGTTAAGGGCAGGTCTTCAACAACATTTTAAAACGCCATTTTTTTTCTTCTGAAGAACAGAATGGCATATTCTGAAATTAAATATATGACAGTACTGTGAGTGATTTGCATACAGGGAGACCCCAGGAAATCTGGTCACAATGCGGACACAGTGGACGGATAAGAGCCACATTTTAAAACCATGTGTAGACCCGAAAAACCTTGATCAGAAAGTGATTTGATCATATTGATCAGATCACGAAACCCACAGGTTGGGGCAAGGTGTAAACGAGGCTTCTGTTGATGGATGGCCCGTCCCCAATGTGCCATAGAGCTCTTCCTGTCCATGATTGTGAGGGCCCACCCTGTGACAGCCCAACCCAGGTGGGAGGCGCAAAGCAAGAGAGTGGGTGAAATGTGGCCCGACAGGTCTGATGGGAGGCTCGGGGAAAGAGAGAGAGAGGCAGTCAGCCAGGTGGAGTCAGGTGCTGTCTACAGTCTTGGCTGGGACAGTGTCATAGTTCTATACAGTAGTAGAGCAGTAAGGATTGTGTGGAGCAGGGCTGTAGTCTAGCCCCTGACTGACTGACTGGCACTCAACAGGAATACCAGGCCTTGTTCATCAACTGGAAAATGAATTATACATAACACTGAAGAGAGAAACTTGTCAGAGTGGATCTTTCTTTCCCCTCCCGTCTTGTTCATTCACTCTCTAGTCTCTCTCCCAGTGGCTGGAGCTGGGGGCTGTGTGAGTTTGTACAGTAGTCTGGAAAGAGAGTGAGAGGAAGAGAAGGAGGGAGAGAGGAAAAGAGAGAGCAGGGGATTGGACAGAGGCCAGGGGAGACATGCTACGCTACAGCTCACCAGGATCGGTCACCACCACCGAGGACAGTTCAGAGCAGCCCAGTGAGGTAAGGAGCCCCAGGGGGCCACTCTGTCCCAGGATAGAACCCATCATCACTCATTCGCCTGTCAGATGAGTAGCATGGCGTGTTGGTTTGTGTAAGTCAGTGTGTTTGTAGACTATCTGGAGTTTGTTAGCTTTTGTCTCCGCTCCCCCCACTCCCCGTTCATTTTTCTCTCTCTCAATCTGTTTTCCTCACGTCTGGCTGCTCAAGGCTAGTTTTCGTAGCATGTCTACATCACAACTAATCATTCTCACTTTTTGAGTGTTGCCGGTATGTTGGAATTTTGCATGTGGCTCAGGGATATGTGTATCTGTTTGAGCTTGTAATGAGTACCGAGTATCTGGGAGGCAGGGCTGTCATGTTTATTTGATCAGCCCAGAGCGCCTAGCAGACCGCGTCTTTAAACTGCCAATAAAAGCCATTCTCACAGCTAATGAAGTGACACCAAAGGATTTATAGGTAACATAAAAGCCAACATGGAGTTGGATTAATCCTTATGATGATTACAGCGTCATGTTTCACTCTCAACCAAGAGATTGCTTTAGCAATTAACACCTTTTAAGAAAGTTAATTGTTCCCATTGACTTACAGTATGTATGACCTACAGTATGTTAATCAGCTCCTAGGGCACCTTGGTTCTAAAGGGATGTGTTGTACTTGTAAACAAGACTGTGCTAGCTTGAAGTGGTATAAGGCATTTTGATGCTGTTACCTCATTGCAGATACATTTGCATAATTTTTGTTTGTGGTGTCACAGTCTATAATTATAAATACTGATGGTGACCTGTTGTATTTGGACCCCATCAGAAACATTCCACTGCTTATTGTAACACAACAGTCAGGCTCATTACAACACAAATGTTGTGCTCACATGATAGATCACATTACATATGAACCAATCCATTTTTATGTCATAAAGAGTGACACTGGGGAACACAACACATTTTAGTTTTCATCCAACTATGACATTGATTACTGGTGCATGAGCTTGAACTGAGTGACATTGACATTTTCTTTTTATGTCTGTGTGTGTTTCTGTCTGTTTTTGATTCCCCCAGAGGAGGATCCAGCGACTCAGACTAACTCTTCATACAGGAGACAATGGACAGAATGAGATCAAGAAACCAACCTCAGACACAGTGAGTCTCAAAACCCAGTCAGCCACACAGCCAGTCAGCCTCACACACCCAGTCACCCCCACACACCCAGTCAGCCTCACACACCCAGTCAGCCACACAGCCAGTCAGCCTCACACACCCAGTCAGCCTCACACACCCAGTCAGCCTCACACACCCAGTCAGCCAGTCAGCCTCACACACCCAGTCAGCCTCAAACACCCAGTCAGCCTCACACACCCAGTCAGCCACACACCCAGTCACCCCCACACACCCAGTCAGCCTCACACACCCAGTCACCCCCACACACCCAGTCAGCCTCACACACCCAGTCAGCCTCACACGTCTTCATCTTCACCACCCTATGGATCCTGGATCTTATCTTTTCCCTCTCTCCCCTCCCTTAACCATTGCTTCCTCAACCTGTAGTCAGTGCGCTCTGCCTCACTCTCTTTCTTATTCACAGCCCTCTCTATCCCTCAAAAACACACAAGTCAGGTGGGAATGTTTGTGAACTAGGAACCAGCTTTTATCCAGTTTAAGAAACATTCCATAGACTGTCTACACAATACAGAGACGGAGAAAGGTGGAACCACTGAGATTTACTGCTGCTATGTTGTCTGGGCTGTTGGTTATGCAATTGATTCACACAGGGGTGTGTACACCACACACACATACATACACAGCTGTGTCTGATTTTCACAGTACTCTGCACAAAGTTAGGAGGTGCGTGTCCCTTTTCATCTACAGTAGAACTCTCTTCAGCATGCACAAGCCTAGCTGACGACAGAATTACACAGAACCGCATGCTGTTGTCTGTTTTCAGATGCCATATTTCATATATAATGTACACGACACATGATGACATCTTACTGTAAAATTGTATTGGTCGTCTTATACAAATGTTTAGCCAATAAACAATCACTAAACAATCACGGAACTCTTTTTAATTACACGGTACCTACTTAGTACACATGGGTAGCCTACGCCATAATAAAGGCAGACATGTTGTTTGCCAGAGGTGGTTTGCCATTTTGCTCTGTTTGTGTTGAGAAGCTGTGGTCTGGCAAAGTTACATCAGCTAGTTTGTAATCTAAGTGTTTGACAGCACTCAGTGTGCTGTTTGGAATCACATTGAGGTTAGGGGAAGTATGGTTTCGGTCGCTCCTCCACAGAGACTGAGATAGTGACAGAAAGCAGAGAGATAGGTCCATGCTGTTCTTTGTACCTTGTACACTGTTTTCTGTAACCTGCCCCACCCCTTTGCCATCACAGTTCAGCTGATAGCAGCGTGACTAATGGTGTAATCTGATGGTGTTTCCCTTCAGGAGGCTGTGCATGTTTACAGCATTACTACTGATGAAAGACGACAGCTAGGTCAGGGTTGAACAGAGAGCAGCACAGAGGAGAACAACGTTGGGCCCTAGTTAATTAGGGCCCAGAGTTTTTCCTGGTCTAGTTATGTGGTCTGGAAATACTCAGGGCCCTGCTGATGACACAACACATCTGTGCCAGTCGTATGGGGGCCGTGCCACTCTGCCACGGCCAGCTGTGCACTCCAGTCTGCAATGTGGTATCAGTCTGTGCTAAAGCTAGGCCCACTTAACGAGCCAACCAGCGCTAACGAGAGCAGCGCTCCGGAGCGGCCAGGACATATTGCACATTACATTAATAATTATCCCAGCCCATTAACTTCAGAGGCCTTTACAGATAGAACATAAACAGATGATTAGTATGTAAGGACGCACAGTGGGAAAGGAGGAGAGAAGGATGTTCAAAGTGCCCCCCCCTCTAGCTTCGCTTAATCTATTGACTTAGCAGGCATGTTGAAAGCAGCTGAAATTGACATAACTCTTCCCTTGTTGTCAGGGGTTCAGTCAATAATGCCAATTCAGTATTCATCAGTACAGTACTTTGAGTGAATGAAGCAGTAAGCAGATGACGTCACTACGACCTACACTACCGTTCAAAAGTTTGGGGTCATTTAGAAATGTCCTTGTTTTTGAAAGAAAATCACATTTTTGGTCCATTAAAATAACATAAAATTGATCAGCAATACAGTGTAGACATAGTTAATGTTGTAAATGACTATTGCAGCTGGAAAAGGCTGATATTTAATGGAATATCTACATAGTCGTACATAGGCCCATTATCAGCAACCATCACTCCTGTGTTCCAATGGCACATTGTGTTAGCTAATTCAAGTTTATCATTTTAAAAGGCAAATTGATCATTAGAAAACCCTTTTGCAATTATGTTAGCACAGCTGAAGAAGCAATTCAACTGTCCTTCTTTAGACTAGATGAGTATCTGGAGCATCAGCATTTGTGGGTTCGATTACAGGCTCAAAATGGCCAGAAACAAAGCACTTTGTTCTGAAACTTGTCAGTCTGTTCTTGTTCTGAGAAATGAAGGCTATTCCATCCGTGAAATTGCCAAGAAACTGAAGATCCGGTACAATGCTGTATACTACCCCTTCACAGAACAGCGCAAACTGGCTCTAACCAGAATGGAAAGAGGAGTGGGAGGCCCCGGTGCACAACTGAGCAAGAGGACAAGTACATTATAGTGTCTAGTTTGAGAAACAGATGCCTCACAAGTCCTCAACTGGCAGCTTCATGAAATAGTACCCGCAAAACACCAGTCTCAACGTCAACAGTGAAGAGGCGACTCCGGGATGCTGGCCTTCTAGGCAGAGTTGCAAAGAAAAAGCCATATCTCAGACTGGCCAATAAAAAGAAAAGATTAAAACGTGCAAAAGAACACTGGACAGAGGAACTCTGTCTAGAAGGCCAGCATCCCGGAGTCGCCTCTTCACTGTTGACATTGAGCCTGTAATTGAACCCACAAATGCTGATGCTCCAAATACTCAACTGGTCTAAAGGACAGTTTAATTGCTTAATTAGCACAACAGTTTTCAGCTGTGCTAACATAATTGCAAAAGGGTTTTCTAATGATCAATTTGCCTTTTAAAATGATAAACTTGGATTAGCTAACACAACGTGCCATTGGAACACAGGAGTGATGGTTGCTGATAATGGGCCTCTGTACGCCTATGCAGATATTCCATTAAAAATCAGCCGTTTCCAGCTACAGTAGTCATTTACAACATTAACAATGTCTACACTGTATTTCTGATAAATTTGATGTTATTTTAATGGACAAAAAATGAGCTTTTCTTTAAAAAACAAGGACACTTCTAAGTGACCCCAAACTTTTGAACGGTAGTGTACATCCGATAATAAAGGTCAGCATCCAACATGGAGAGCGACTATCGTAAAAGTCTGTGGGCTGTCCTTGACACTGGATTCTTTCATGGTTGAACTCGCTGTATGTAGATGTTATCTTCAGAGGAATTGAAAATATAGGTAACTATAGGTAACACTCCCATATTGTGCACATATTCTTGGTTTGTTAGTCCCGCTCAAAATGCCTTAGATATCTCTTTTGTCCCACCCCACACACATGTGGAGACCTCACCTGGCGTAACTGGTGCCTCCAGAGACGAAACCTCTCTCATCGTCACTCAACGCCTAGGTTTACCTCCACTGTACTCACATCCTACCATACCCTCTGTACATTATGCCTTGAATCTATTCTACCACGCCCAGAAATCTGCTCCTTTTTATTCGCTGTCCCCAACGCACTAGACTACCAGTTCTTATAGCCTTTAGCCATACCCTTATCCTACTCTGTTCCTCTGGTGACTTCTATTCCCCCAGGCACTATCATTTGTTGA
The DNA here is from genome assembly GCF_016432855.1 of Salvelinus namaycush. NCBI lineage: Eukaryota > Metazoa > Chordata > Actinopteri > Salmoniformes > Salmonidae > Salvelinus > Salvelinus namaycush. The sequence continues at coordinate 14,445,518 of NC_052336.1, read as the reverse complement.
CTTCTGTAACCGTAAAAGCCTTGGTTTCATGCATGTTATTTAGGGATAGGCGTCCCGTCAACGGGGACAGTTGTAAATTATGCAGCGCCTTGTGTCACGATCAAAGATTTTAGAGAAACAACAAATGTCGGTACATATAAGTGTCTTATATTGGCTGAAAGCTTAAATTCTTGTTCATATAACTGCACTGTCCAATTTACAGTAGCTATTACTGAGAAAAAAATACCATGCTATTGTTTGAGGAGAGCTCCTAACAACAAAACACGTTTTTCACCGCGATAGGTTTGATACATTCACCTCTGAAGGTGAAATGTGTACTTACATTCTGAAATCTTGCTCTGATTTATCATCCAAAGGGTCCCAGAGATAACATGAAGTTTATTTTTGTTAGATAATCCTTTTTCATATCCTAAAAAGGTCCATATAGCATGCACGATCGATTTTGTATTTCCACTCGTTCAATTTACAAAGGAATCTGTGAAAATCTAACCCTAACATTGTTTCAACCAGTCAAATCACGTTCATATTTATTCCTCAGAGATCCTAGAACGTAACCAGACTTCACTATATCATTAGGGGTGTAGTATATCCTATAGGACACCAAATTTGGTCAGAGAGCGACGCCTTCATGGTACACCGATGACGCGGGCGGTCTTCACTTGATCGACTGTAACTTTGTCAAATAAGCTTGCTAGATTTGTCAAACAAAGCTTGCTAGATAGCCAATGAGCTGGCCAATGAGCCCCGTATATGCCGCAAAATGTAGCTGCTAACCTTGTGCGACATCAGCCTTTTCATTTTGGACAAAAATTATAAGAATATGGAGAGTTATGAAGTTATGAAAACTGGGTGTTTTGCAAATGTTGAACTTATAATATGGCTACTAATACTGGAAAAGCTAAATCCAAGTATACAGATTTGACGATATTCTTGCAGTAAAATGTAATGTGAATGTAAATGTCTCCTTCACGATTTGCCCAAATGTACCTGTGTGACTTCACACTAAATGTCATGTAGTTTGCTCATACTTCGTTATCCCTCTACAACTTTGCACATACACTGCTGCCATCTTGTGGACACCCGAGGAATTACAACCAGAGTGGTGGCTAGATGTGGGACCTTTCTGTAGCATTTCAAAGATGGTGGTAGAAAAAAACAAAAAAAACTGTTGTTTTTTTCTTTGTATTTTCATCTACCAGATCTATTGTGTTATATTCTCCTACATTCAATTCACATTTCCACAAACTTCAAAGTGTTTCCTTTCAAATGGTACCAAGAATATGCATATCCTTGCTTTAGGGCCTGAGCTACAGGCAGTTAGATTTGGGTATGTCATTTTAGGTGAAAATGTAAAAAAAGGGGGCTATCCCTAAGAAGTTTTAACATCAGAAGCCTCCTCCCTAAGTTTGTTTTATTCACTGCTTTAGCACACTCCGGCAACCCTGATGTCCTAGCCGTGTCTGAATCCTGGCTTAGGAAGGCCACCAAAAATTCTGACATTTCCATCCCAACTACAACATTTTCTGCCAAGATAGAACTGCCAAAGGGGGTGGAGTTGCAATCTACTGCAGAGATAGCCTGCAGAGTCCTGTCATGGTATCCAGGTCTGTGCCCAAACAGTTTGAGCTTCTACTTTTAAAAATCCACCCTTCCAGAAATAAGTCTCTCACTGTTGCCACTTGTTATAGACAGCCCCCAACTGTGCCCTGGACACCATATGTGAATGAATTGCCCCCCATTTATCTTCAGAGTTTGTACTGTTAGGTGACCTAAACTGGGATATTCTTAACACCCCTCCTGTCTCAATAGGAGAACCCTTTGAAGAACCCTTTTTGGTTCCAGGTAGAAACCTTTTGGTTCCAGGTAGAACCCTTTTGGGTTCCATGTAAAACCCTTTCCACATAGGGTTCGACATGGAACCCAAGAGTTCTACCTGGAACCAAAAAGGGTTATTCCTATGGGGACAGCCGAAGAGTGTAGAATTCTGCCCATTGCTTTTGATTTTGAGTTCTTCAGACTAGGCCTCTCTCATCTGTTTTTTCCATGAATAAATAACACTGTCAGTTCAGTGAGGGTCACATTCCTTTGGCAGGACATTAAAACTGTTTTCACAGCCCCTTATCTGACTGGATAGAAGAAAAATCAGTTTCTGTTACAATTCAGCTTCAAAGAATCCAGGAAAAAACTGGAACAAAATTTGGAAAAAACACCCCCTCCGCAAACATGCTGAAACACCTATATTGTAATATTTCAAACGCAATAGAGGCTGACATATGAAGTTCTTTCAGAGGGTGTGTACAGTACCGGCCATAAAGCACAATGATGGCCATTCTTCTCTCCCATCTGTTGGAATTCACATTGCCTATTTGGAGCCCCTCATAATGTCAGCCTGCTCTCTCTCTGTGGATTATCTGGTGTGGAAATGTGAAGCAACGTCCAGCTCAGGAGGCCATGAAACAACAGTGGCGTCATTATTCCCCATCTCTTATCTCTGCTGGATGGGCGAAGGACGCCTTCTCTCTCTGGCTGGATGGGCTGCAGAGCAGAGGTCTTGGCTGAAATTCCTCTGAGCTAATATTTGTTTAGTAGGGAAGCTTCTCTTTTCTCTTCTAAGAAACAAGAGCTTTTTAGTTGTTTTCCAAAATATACAGTACCAGTAAAAAGTTTGGACACACCTACTTATTCCAGGGTTTTTCTTTATTTGTACTATTTTCTACATTGTAGAATAATAGTGAAGACATCAAAACTATGAAATAACACATATGGAATCATGTAGTAACCAAAAAAGTGTTAAACATATCAAAATATATTTTATATTTGAGATTCTTCCAAGTAGCCACCCTTTGCCTTGGTGACAGCTTTGCACACTCTTAGCATTCTCTCAACCAGCTTCATGAGGTAGTCACCTGCATTTCAAATAACGGGTGTGCCTTCTTAAAAGGTCATTTGTGGAATTTCTTTCCTTCTTAATGCGTTTGAGCCAATAAGTTGTGTTGTGACAAGGTAGGGGTGGTATACAGAAGATAGCCCTATTTGAAAAAAAGACCAAGTCCATATTATGGCAAAAACAGATCAAATAAGCAAAGAGAAACGAAAGTTCATCATTACTTTAAGACATGAAGGTCAGTCAATCCGGAACATTTCAAGAACTTTGAAGGTTTCTTTAAGTGCAGTCGCAAAAACAATCAAGCGCTATGATGAAACTGGCTCTCATGAGGACTGCCAAAGGAATGGAAGACCCAGAGTTACCTCTGCTGCAGAGGATAAGTTCATTAGAGTTAACTGAACCTCAGATTGCATCCCAAATAAATGCTTCACAGAGTTCAAGAAACAGACACATCTCAACATCAACTGTTCAGATGAGACTGTGTGAATCAGGCCTTCATGGTCAAATTGCTGCAAATAAACCACTACTAAAGGACACCAATAAGAAGAAGTGACTTCCTTGGGCCAAGAAACATGAGCAATGGACATTAGACCGGTGTAAATCTGTTCTTTGGTCTGAGTCCAAATTTGAGATTTTTGGTTCCAACCACCGTTTCTTTGTGAGACGCAGAGTAGGTGATTGGATGATCTCCGCATGTGTGGTTCCCACCATGAAGCATGGAGGAGGAGGTGTGATGGTGTGGGGGTGCTTTGCTGGTAACACTGTCTGTGATTTATTTAGAATTCAAGGCACACTTAACCAGCATGGCTACCACAGCATTCTGCAGTGATACACCATCCCATCTGGTTTGAGCTTAGTTGGACTATCATTTGTTTTTCAAGAGGACAATGGCCCAAAACATACCTCCAGGCTGTGTAAGGGCTATTTGACCAAGAAGGAGAGTGATGGAGTGCTGCATCAGATGACCTGGCCTCCACAATTACCCGACCTCAACCCAATTGAGATGGTTTGGGATGAGTTGGGCCACAGAGTGAAGGAAAAGCAGCCAACAAGTTCTCAGTATATGTGGCAACTCCTTCAAGACTGTTGGAAAAGCAATCCTCATGAAGCTGGTTGAGAGAATGCCAAGAGTGTGCAAAGCTGTCATCAAGGCAAAGGGTGGCTACTTTGAAAAATCTCAAATCTCAAATATATTATATTTATTAAAACACTTTTTTGGTTACTACATGATTCCATATGTATTATTTCATAGTTTTGATGTCTTCACTATTATTTTACAACGTAGAAGAAAGTAAAATAAAGAAAAAGCTTTGAAAGAGTAGGCTTGTCCAAACTTTTGATTGGTACTGTATATCAATTACCATCCCCTGTGTTGTTGAAGTGTAACGGCTGTCTTCCTCTTCTTCCTCTGAAGAGGTGTAGCAAGGATCGGACCAATACGCAGCGTAGTAGGTGTCCATGTTTTAATAGGGAAAAACTGAACATGAACACAAATACAAAAACAATAAACGTGAACAAACCGAAACAGTCCCGTGTAGCACAAACACTGACACAGGAAACAATCACCCACAAAATACCCAAAGAACATGGCTGCCTAAATATGGTTCCCAATCAGAGACAACGATAAACACCTGCCTCTAATTGAACACCTGCCTCTAATTGACAAACACCCTAGACGAGACAAAAACACACAAACCACCCTCGTCACACCCTGACCTAACCAAAATATTTAAAGAAAACAAAGAATACTCAGGTCAGGGCGTGACAGTACCCCCCCCACAAAGGTGCGGACTCCGGCCGCAAAAACCTAATCTAAAGGGGAGGGTCCGGGTGGGCCTCATTCATGGGGTGGCTCGGGTGCGGGACGTAGCAGCACCTCGTATCGGCCGGGCTAGAGTGGGCATCGAGCCAGGTGCCATGAAGCCGGCTCAACGCATCTGGTCTCCAGTGCATCTCCTCGGGCCGGGGTACATGGCACCGGCCCTACGCATGGTGTCCCCGGTTCGCCAGCACAGCCCAGTGCGGCCTATTCCACCTTGCCGCACTGGCTTGGCTACGGGGAGCATTCAGCCAGGTAGGGTTGGGCAGGTTCGGTGCTCAAGACCTACAGTGTGCCTCCATGGTCCGGTCTATCCGGTGCCACCTCCACGCACCAGCCCTCCGGTGGCAGCTCCCCGCACCAGGCTGTCTCTCTGTCTCCTCACTACAGGTGCTCCCGTCTGTCCAGCGCCACCTGAGTCTTCCATCTGTCCAGCGCCGCCAGGGTCTCCCGTCTGCCCAGCGCCGCCTGAGCTGCCCGTCTGCCCAGCGCCGCCTGAGCTGCCCGTCTGCCCAGCGCCATCTGAGCTGCCCGTCTGCCCAGCGCCATCTGAGCTGCCTGTCTGCCCAGCGCCATCTGAGCTGCCCGTCTGCCCAGCGCCGTCTGAGCTGCCCGTCTGCCCAGCGCCATCTGAGCTGCCCGTCTGCCCAGCGCCGTCTGAGCTGCCGTCTGTCCAGCGCCGTCTGAGCTGCCCACCTGTCCTGAGCCGCTAGAGCCGCCCGTCAGTCAGGAGCTGCCAGAGCTGCCCGCCAGTCAGGAGCTGCCAGAGCCGCCCGCCAGTCAGGAGCTGCCAGAGCCGCCCGCCAGTCAGGAGCTGCCAGAGCCGCCCGCCAGTCAGGAGCTGCCAGAGCCGCCCGCCAGTCAAGAGCTGCCAGAGCCGCCCGCCAGTCAGGAGCTGCCCATCAGTCCGGAGTTGCCCCTCAGTCCGGAGTTGCCCCTCAGTCCGGAGCTGACCCTCAGTCCGGAGCTGCCCCTCAGTCCGGAGCTGCCCCTCAGTCCGGGGCTGCCCCTCAGTCCGGAGCTGCCCCTCAGTCCAGAGGCGCCCCTCAATCCAGTGGGGTCTCCCCTATAGGTTCAGGTTTTGCACCTGGGGGGGGGGGGGGGGGGGGGGGGGGGGTGTACTGTCACGTTCTGACCTTTATTTCCTTTGTTTTTGTCTTTATTTAGTATGGTCAGGGCGTGAGTTGGGGTGGGCAGTCTATGTTTGTTTATCTATGTTTTTCTATTGCTGTGTTTGGCCTGATATGGTTCTCAATCAGAGGCAGGTGTTAGTCATTGTCTCTGATTGGGAACCATATTTAGGTAGCCTGTTTTGTGTTGGGTTTTGTGGGTGATTGTTCCTGTTCGTGTATTCCTGGTTTGTCTGTGTTCACGAGTTCGGGACTGTAGCTTCGTTGGTTTTCGTCTGTTTATTGTTTTGTTCAAATTGAAAAAGTATTCAAATAAATATGGATACGTACCACGCTGCGCATTGGTCCTCCTCTCCTTCCACCGACGAAAGTCATTACATGAAGTCTGTCATTAAGTGCTTCTTCTTAGGGCTAGGCCCCTTTTTTCACAGGTTCAGAAACTAGGCTTCTCCTAGCTCTTTCCCCACAAAGCATTGCAGTAGTCCAAACCCGTATTTAAAAAAAATGTATGGGTTATGACTAAGATGTGGTCTAGAAAAGAGTATAATGACTATTCCCAGTGATCAAAACTACAGTAGACTATGTTCAACAAAGATGGTAATCTGTCATCAACAGTTTGATGAGAACAGGTACATGATCCATGCATTTAAACTGTACCCTTGGCCCATATCATTATCTGAAAGAGGGGAATGCGTTGTGTACATTGAAGCACATAATTTGCAAACTAAATATGTGGCTTTAAAAAAACAGGAATTCCAAGCATTCAGTAATAATCAGGTTACAGGGTTGTGAAATATCTCCAGATATTGTGAGCACACAGTTCATTTGTTTCTGTTTGTCTTCTCAGCAAGAGGAGAAGGTTGTCAATGGAACATGGAAGAAGAACAGACTCATCCAGAGAGAGAGGCCAGCTGGCAGTGAGTCACCTGTACAGGTAAACTACCACAAACACAACATAAAAAGCTACCATGGTTTTCCACATAGAGGCTTTTGAAAGGGAAAGTTACAGAATGTTATGGTGAGAAAATGAGAAGTAACTTCCTGAATTTGTGGTCAACTCTGCTATTGGCATGTGAAACACAAATATGCAAGCTATGCACTGTATATAAACAAGAACATTTAGAACCTTTTGTACTATCCTTGATATAACCTATCCTCAGATCATTCCAAGCATTGATTATGTCGATATGTAGTATTGGGTACAACCCTCTGCCTCTGGTTGAAACAGAGGTCACATGGACCTGTGTGCACAACCTGGTCTATCATACTAATTTGAGTGTCCTGGATTTATCGTCAAAGGCAAACAGATTCACCTTCTATGGTTTATACTGGAGTCTGTGGCATAGTAGGACAGGCCATTGTTTTGGCTCCTCTATCGTTGAATAATGTAGGGTAGATAACAGACTTAAATGCAGGCTGGCTGCCTGTCTGATCATAACAATGGAAACATATTGCTTCTTCACACAGTAAGACTTATTTATTGTGAGACTTTGATAAGATTCTGTATCTGTGTCACTCAGTGGATTCCTCTCATACTGTATGTTACTGTAAGATAACATAAAGGTACTAGAGCCACTTCCTGATACTGCTGAGCTACAAAGGACCTGTGTCAGTGTGCACCTGTGCTCCTTGAGAGCCCTGTTGGAGAGGAACAATAGCAGGGAGACAGCGGGAGCTCATGTACTGGGTTGCAGAAACATGACACCCTCACTGCACCCTATTTCCATCCCTGCTTCCCAACCTCCAGATTCAAGTGCTCAGCAGCAATGCTCGAAATACCTGGGCATGCGCAAGTATGCAAACGCACAAACACTCACATAGAGGCGGACACATACACACACACATCTACAGGCTGGTAGAAAATGTGCCTAGATAGAAACCTGACCGGGTTGATCCTGTCTCCCTCAGCAGCTCAGAGCAGCGACCAATGGGGAGCTAGAGACGTCGCTGCAGCGGCAGCACGGGCCCAAGGTATACGGTGTGTTGCAGAGGACAGGCTCGGACAGACAGCAGGAAGTGATGGCGTGCGAGTGGTCTGTCAATCACCTAAGGGATGAGATGAGGTACATCAGGGAGGTGAGTGGAGATGGAGAAGATAACGATGAGGCTGATCCAAGTTTAGGAGTGTAAACAGTGCAGAGGCCTACGGTACAGTACACCTGACAGGCCTGCAGGGTATCCAAGAGCTAACACCAGGATTATGTAACATGGACAACATTATGGATTTGCTAATTAAGCAATAAGGATGGATTACTTCAATCGTGTGTTATCTCTGTGCTGCACAGGTGAGAGATTCCCTGGAGAAGGTCAGAGAGCGGATGTACGGCCAGGTTGGAGGAATGCAACAGTCGATGCAGAAACTATCACAAGACATCAGGGTAAGACAATACACGAAGGCACACATGACTAATAAGACAGCTAACAGCTGGAAATCCTTTCTCTTTCAATTTCTTATAAACACAAAATGGATACAAAATCTGAGAATTGGGTGTGCTATGTGTCTCTCCAGACTGCCAACTCCCAGAGAAAGACTCTGGAGAAAGAGGTGAGGGTTCGGACTGCAGCCATGGACAGCTTCGACCAGATGAACAGCTCCCTTATATCTGCCAACATTGACCTCCAGGTACAGGATCAACGATGGTCAAACAGGCCTGTCACTGTCTCGTCACGGCCATCCCACTGGGCACAGACGTCAGTTCAATGTCTAGTTTTGATTTACATTTGTGAATTAAATGTGAAATCAACCAAAAATGTCATTGGATTTAAGTTAAAAGTTGGCAAAAAAAAGAATGAAATTACCTTAAGTTGATGGCTTTTTGCAAATCCAATCAGTTTTCCACTTTGATTCAACGTCATCACATAGAATTTTGGGGTTGAAATTATGTGGAAACAACATTGATTGAACCTTTTCATAACCCCCCCATGGAAAGTCTTAATCCTCTCAAACAGAGATGTGCAGCACTATACTTCTTTCTTCTACTGATCTGTGGAGAGTGAAGGATATCCTGTCTGGTTCATTATACATGTTTGTTTTATAAAGTAGCTCTAAGCTGTTAATCCTAGTTTCAGTGTATGAGTCAATCTTTCTGCTCATGATTGCTGCATGCAATAATGTCCAGGGTTGGTTTGAGGAATTAAAGAACTAGCTTCTTTTGTAGAAATCTCTACTAGAGAGCTGTCACAATCGTGTGGACTCCCAGGATGAGATGAAGAGTCTGAGAAGCTCCTTTCAGCAGGCCGAGGAGAGGCTGAAGGAGAGGGAGAGGCAGCTGGAACTTGCCCAGGCTGAGAACTGCACACTCAAACTGAAGGTAGAGTACTACTGTAAACACAGCACACCAGCACCACACAGTGGATGGCACAGGCCTGGTAAGTGTTTGCTTTTTGTTTATGGGGCACAGTTTACTCTACTCATTAGTGATCACAGGATTTATAATCTCACCCTGAACGAGTTCCATGAAGTAGCAACGGTCATCACAATTGTTAAAAGGTTAGAAAAACAATTCCAATAAATGCAAAAGTTGGACAATGGATGAAGATACTCAAAACTTTCTGAATTTTTTAAAATCAATTAGATGGATGGTCTAGTCTAGTGGTTAGGATTCGATGCTCTCACCGCCGCGGCCGTTGTTCGATTCCCAGTCAGGGAACACACTATTTGGCTCCCGAGTGGCGCAGCGGTCTAAGGCACTGCATCTCAGTGCAAGAGGTGTCACTACAGTCCCTGGTTTGACTGTAGTTTTAAAACTTTGTTTCTATTGAACATGCCATGCTAATAAAGGCATTTTAATTAATTATATGAAGAGTGCCTTGGTCCTCCTTTCTTTTTGATGACTGTTAAAATAATGTCTGTGAGTATAACAGAACTGATATGGCAGGCAAAAACCTGAGTAAAATCCATCCAGGAAGTGGGATATTTTTGATGTGGGTACTTTTCTATTGAATTCCTATACAGTATCTAAATGGTGAGGACCCAGATTGCAGTTCCTATGGCTTCCACTAGATGTCAACAGTCTTTAGACATTGTTTGAGTCTTGTATTCTGAAAAATGAGGAAGAATGAGGCCATATTGTAAGTGGCATGCAAAATGAAGCAGAGCTGGTTTGCGCGCCATTTGTTGTTTTTCCTTTTTATTGAATATGCTATTGTTCGGTTTAAATATTATCGATTATTTAGACAATAGACAACCTGAGGAATAATTATAAACATCGTTTGACATGTTTCGACGAACTTTACCGGTACTATTAGGATGTATTCGTCTGCATGTCGTGACCGCCTTTGAGCCAGTGGATTACTGAACAAAACGCGCCAACAAAACTGAGTTTTTGGGACATAAAGAGGGACTTTATCGAACAAAACTAACATTTATTGTGTAACAGGGACTCTTTTGACTGCAACCATATGAAGATCATCAAAGGGATGTAATTAATTTTATCGCTATTTCTGACTTTCGTGACTCCTCTACTTGGCTTGAAAATGTTTGTATGCTTTTGTAAGCGGGGCGCTGTCCTCAGATAATCGCATGGTATGCTTTCACCGTGAAGCCTTTTTGAAATCTGACACAGCAGCTGGATTAACAAGAAGTTCATATTTAAGCCGATGTATAACACTTGTATTTTTATGAATGTTTAATTTGACTATTTCTGTATTTTGAATTTGGCGCTCTGCAATTCCACCGGATGTTGGCCAGGTGGGAGCGTCCCACCTGCCCATAAATTTTACACACAGATTTCTCAATCCCCCTGAAAGACTGGCAGTCTGTGCCCGAGTCTGTGAATCTAGCTTTGGCCCAGGCAGCATCTATGTTGTGTATGACTTCAGATAGTTCTGGACTGAACCAAGGGCAAGACCTATTTTTAATTATCCGTTTTTAAAGGGAGCATATTTATCTACAATACAATTGAAAACACTTGAGAAGTGGCATTGTTGAATAATCGTTTCTGATTGACTTGAACGGCATTCTAGATCGTGTATTATTTTCCTATAAAGCATGGTATATCAGCGTGGTAAAATTCAATGGCTATAGTTCATTCTTACATGTTCTATGTTTGAGCTGGTTGTGATGGTTTGGTTAGCTAAACCAAAGATTTGAATAACTTATCTCATTGTTATATCTGTGGCTAAACTAACAACTCTGTTTTGTTTGATTACCAAGGCAACTACTGTAGCTATCTAGTAAACGTGCTAGCTACAGTGGATGTTGAACACATTTCTAGCGGCAATAGCCATGGTATAAAAGGGATAATCAATTTGGGTCTCTATGCATTCTCTGGAAAATAATGCAACTCTGGAATATCCTAGAGTGGTGGAACACACCTTCCACTTCTTTGATTATTTTCCATAGAACACATCGCCCCTTGTTGATTATTCCCTTGCATAAATTGGTGGAACGGGGCTGCAACCACCAAACACTTGCTCTGTCTAGGCCTACCTGCAGTTACCTGTGCTGTCTAGACTGCCTAATTAATGACTGTTGTTGTCACGTTCTGTTGCATAATTCAACAAGTGTGTCAATAGCCTCGGATTAAAAATCAACAATTTGCGATATCAGACATATCAATTTGCGATATCAGACATATCACCATAATCCGAGTGTTCATTTTCAAAAGTTGCTTTCATTTCAGCGCATCTAACTATTAAATTCATAATTTTAAAGTTATCGTTCTTCTCTTTCTTTTGATGTAAAGTCCAGAGGATGTGTTAAATCCATGACAAAGTTGCATGGCCGTCTGCATTGAACATGCAGCATTTTGGGTGATTAGGCATCTGCAGCAGTCAGTGCATTCACACTTCTTGCTTCTCAGAGCAGCGCTGTTGTGAAGGAAGTTGTCATGGAAGTGAGTTTGTGTTTATACAGGACCTTCCGCCAACCAATCATGTCAATGCGGAGCTATAGACCCTTTTCTGTGTTGGCAAACATTGCTGCACGAGGACGATGGGTGCAAATTGGTGGCAGAACAAGAGGGAGCCAACAAAAAAAGCCTATATTTACAGGTTGCTAATGAGTGCATTTCACACTACTTTTGGATTATAATTGGATTGTAAGGCTCGTATGAATGCACTGCTTAATGTAATGTTTGTGTCATCATCGCATATCAACTGCATTATACTTAAAACACTTTTTGGCTATATCTTTGGCTAGCTTTTGCTACAGCATATATCATTCCAGCTAACAACTGCTGCATCCAAAATAGTTATTTTGCAAAGATCAAAACTAAATATAATCTTAGCGTCTGTTCAAGTAAGAATCAAAACATAATTGTAAGCGTATGAAAACTCCCAAAAGTTATTTTGTTTAGAATTAATAAACACCTATATCTAGGCTATGTTGAATGCTGATGGCGTTCTTACTGCCGCCAAGAGTCGCGTGACGTCCGTGTACTAGATGTTATTTAACTAGGCAAGTCAGTTAAGAACAAATGGCATATTGTAATCATGTTTGAATTACTGGCCGGGGGCCCCATTGATTTCATTAGTCAGTCTCACTCAAGTATCATTAAAACCTGCAAATATTTCTCTCTACTCTGTGGAAAAATTAGTAGAATTGCATGAAATTAGTTGTAAAATTACAAAATCCCCGTCCTGACAAAATGTGAAGAATTGCAGTAAACTTGCTTTAAAACTGCAACATTTTCTGTACGCTCCATTGCAAAATGCGTAGAATTGCATGAAATTAACTCTAAAACATAAAAATGTTCTCTCCACTGTCAAGAGGGAGGCTGCTAAAATGTTTTGCTTGCAATATGATTGATATCTCTCTGGCTTACTCTGTTCAATTAATTTCCCTCTACTTCAGTCTCAGAATGCTCTGCTTGATTTCACACACTTCACGCTCTGGTTATTTCATTCAACGTTCGATGTGACTCCCCCGATCCTTTGACTGATTGCCTTCTCTGACCTGGTTTGTCTGCTCTGACCGCTGAACACTCAACTTCAATTCTATGTGATGATGAATAACAGGTTATTGACAGACAGTTCAAGCTCAAAGAACCAGTCCTCCAGATTCTAACTATTAACATTCATGCCGGACTCACTAGAAAAATACAGAATCAATAGACATTTCTACATTATCTTTAGCAAGTCTTTGAATCGTCACATTGTTGTATGAAATTGACTGATGTGTGCTTGTGTTGTCCAGGTGGAATCGTCTCAGGAGGCCAACAGCCATGCAGTGCAGGAGGTGACAGCGAGGCTACAGAGACAGTATGAGGAGAGACTTCAGGAGGAGCAGAGGAAACACAGAGAGGAGATAGAGAAGCTACAGGTACTGCTGAGTCTCCTTCTGATATCACTTCACCAAGCCCCTGCCTGAAGAGAAAGGGCGGTGATTGATTAATCATGTGAAAAGCAAGGCCGGTGATGTTTTCACCATCCTACATGTTAATGAAAAGTGTATATGTAGACCACAGGAGGCTGCTGAGGGAAGAACAGCTCATAATAATGTCCGGAATGGAGCAAATGGAAGGGAAACCATGTGTTTGATACCATTCCATTGATTCGGCTCCCACCATTACCATGTTCTCTCCAATGAAAGTGCCACCAACTTCCTGTGATGTAAACAGTATAAAAGGTTCCAGTTTCACTCTGCTCATACAAGTGGTATGAGTCTCCCTCTAGTGGTAGAAGTAACTCACTATGGTACTGTTAAATGTAGAGTAGTCTAACTTCCAAGTGTTGATATGATAATGAGCCTAGATTAAATTGTATGTTCTCTGCCTTAAAGCTTTTAATATATTTTGTTTACCATCAATATATTTCAACTAGGCCCAAATTGACGAGTATATTAGGCGATTAGAGGAGGCAGAGAAGAATGCTAAGATTGCGGAGGCCAAGATTGCTGAAAGGGACCAGAGGATCAGTGAGGTGGAGCGCCTGCTGGACTGTATGGGACAGGTAAGACCCAGAATAACGCATGCAATAATGCATGCAACATTATCTTTATATCTATAGTATTTACTGTAGGTGTAATATGTCAAGTCCTTTGGGCAAGAATACTATAATAGTCTTTTTTGCAGGAAAGGGGCCATCTTCAGAAAAAACTGCAGGAATGTGAACAGCGTCTACGCTCGATGGAGGTGACATACAAAACAGATGCAACTGTAGCAAAGAGGTACAAATGCCAAAACAAAAATGGCATTTTATATGTTCCATCCCATTGTAATTATATACTGAAGTGATAACACTATAATTCATTATTACAGTTCTCAAAAGTTGGAAGAGGAGGCAGGGGAGCTCCGTGAGAGAATCAAACACCTGAATGACATGGTGTTCTGTCAGCAGAGGAAGGTCAAAGGCATGATAGAGGAGGTGAATGACTAAGAAAATTCTCTCTCTCAATGGAAACATGAGTACACTGACATATAAATGTTATACTGATATGCAACATTTGTTTCTTTTTTTCATCTGGAAAATGTAAAGGTTGAATCATTACGAGCTAAATTGGCACAGAAGGACATGTTCATCTCAGAGCTTCTGGACAGAATTGCTATTGTGGAGTGTGAGGTGAGACTGGACTGCCACCACACTATGTACTGTCCACTTCTTGAACCATTATGAATGTATGGTGTGGTTTTCAAAACTTTAACTTTATGGGTGCATTCATGTCCAGCGTTCTCCTACGTTTCAGATTGTCAATCTGTGTGTTGTGCTTTGACATTACTCTACCTCTAAATTCAGTGTTGCACCTTTTGTGACGTCATCTGTCTCTGTCTGGTCCACTTGGATTGGATTACATCACATCCACCTCATTTGCATGGATCTGACTTTGTTCCTTCCTCTTTTCTTCTTCCTAGAATAATGAGTTAGAAGACAAGCTGAAGTATTTTATGTCTGTACAGAGTGTGCCAAGGGAAGTTGTGCAAACCAGAGAGATAGGAGTGGGCTGTGATCTCCTCCCCAGGTATGAACCACTGGTTCTACTATACATGTGGCTTCATTTCCTCTAGTTGGGTTTCTCTTTTAAGTTTCTCATTCTGTTTTCTCATTTTACTTCCACAGACCTGAAATACAGGGGTATGAGGTTGAAACTAATGTCCAACCTCCAGCAGCACATTACCAACCCAGACAAACCCCAATCCATCCCTCTTCTACAGAATACCTAGGACAGTCTAGGACATTCAGATCAGGTCCGCCGCCACCCAGCAGACTGGAGTCTAGTTTACTGAGGTACTCTCCTCCTGAGTACAGCAGGTATCTGTCAACCAACTCCTCAAGATCCTTTGGAACACTAACCAGTCCAACGCTGTCTTCGTCTGGCCCTCTAAGCCCTGATCAGTCCAGTACAGAAGAGTCTGCCTCAGTTCAAATCACAGATACAGCCTCAAGTCCAGAGGCGGACATTTCAGCCCCATCCTGTTCTCGAGCAAGATCAAGCCCATCCAAAATCAACACACCTTTCATGAAACTTATAGAGATAACAGCAAAGATTAACATTGAGTAATCACATGAAGAAATACTTTTTATGAAGGCTATTCAGTATACTGTATAAGGGACAATGTTGCATATTGTGTAAATAGTCTACTGTTCTATAAATAATACTTGAAAGTATCCTTTTGAAGAATTATGTTTGGTTTTGTTTACAGTGAATGTTCTTGTATGGTTTATGGAAGTCTGAATTGACTATCATGTATGAAGGTTTATATTTATACTGTATCTTTTTCTGACATTTTTAGTTTGCACTGTATAAATGAGATGCAATATTATTTTAATATTAGTCAAATTATGTACAAAATATGTAAAATATATATACTTTGTGCCTTTATTAACAGCTTAATCACTGATACTCCACAACGGTGATGATAATCGGTTGTTTTTTATCTATTGGATAATATTTAACTATATCTGACAAAATGAAGAACTGTATTTCTACTGATTGCCATCCCTGAGCCACTGGTATAAGTAATTTGTCTACACTGCCAGGACTGTGTATATGAGAAGTTATGATAAGCATGATGTGCCTTTCTTGAAGGATACACATCCAGTGTATACTAATGAAATCAGTGTATGTTTTGAAAATGTGCCATTGTACCATTGTGGTGTTTTTATAATCACTCATGAAAATGTTCACTGTCCAGTGGCTGATTGTTCATTTTGTGAAGCATTCAAGGAGGTTATATGTAGCATACAATGGTTTATATATACACTAGATGACTATAGGGGGCACTGTGTTGAAGTCACCATGACTCAATCTTGGCACTCCCCCACCATTTAAAATAATCGTTTTGGAACCTATAGAAATGCAATTATTAATGTCTACATTTGTTTTTGCCATAATTATTCTATTAGCGACACTGTAATGCATACTTTTAAATTATATTATGTGAGCTAAACATAAAACGTTAAAATATAAAACATTTCCTTAAAGTATATATATTTTTAGATTACTCAGATTTTTAGATTACCCACTACAATTAAATTCTTAAATACATGTAATTTTGTCCTAGAATTCCAAGCATTCCTATGCAGCAGCTGTATACCACCCTCCATCCCACTGCTGGCTTGCTTCTGAAACTTAGCAGGGTTGATCCTGCTTGGTCTCAAGATGAAAGACCAGATGCTGCTGGAAGTGGTGTTGGAGGGCCAGTAGGAGGCACCCTTTCTAAATATCCCAATGATTGGGGACATTTCCCTGTGTAGAGTGCAATCTTTTGGCTGGGATGTTAAATGGGTGTCCTGACTCTCTGTGGTCATTAAAGATCCCATGGCACTTATTGTAAGAGTAGGGGTGTTACCCCTGGCTAAATTCCCAATCTGGTCACCTAATCATCTCCAGTTTACAATTGGCTCATTCATCCCCCTGTAACTATTCCCCAGGTTGTTGCTGTGAATGTGTTCTCAGTCAATTTACCTGGTAAAATAAATGGAGGAATGCTCCTATTGGGGAGTGCCAAGCATCAGCAATCCAAGTTTTATAAAGTCATTGGTCGCATCAGTGTAATCTTTACTTCTCAACGCTGGGTGGCGCCATCTGATCAATTATCTGCGTTTCATCTCTATGTACATGCCATATGATATGAAGCAGCTTTCAAAGTATTTTACTGCAAGGTAAGCAAATACATGAATGTAGGTAAATAACATGTAGTTTATGCCATACTACTAGCTCCAATAGAATATTCAAACACTCAAACGAAGGCTTGTGTGGAGGAGTAACTTACTATAGATTCCTAAAATGTAACAAACTTCTATGGTATGATCATTGGACGCTGTTAACTAACCTCCAGACGAGCTTCAATTTACAAAATAGCCGCCAACACTCTACTCAGCAAATTGGATGCAGTAGTTCACAGTGCCATCCGTTTTGTCACCAAAGCCCCATATACTACCCACCACTGCGACCTGTACGCTCTCGTTGGCTCGCTTCATACTCGTCGCCAAACCCACTGGCTTCAGGTCATCTACAAGTCTCTGATAGGTAAGGCCTCGCCTTATCTCAGCTCACTGGTCACCATAGCAGCACCCACCCGTAGCATGCGCTCCAGAAGGTATATTTCACTGTTCACCCCCAAAGCCAATTCCCCCTTTGGCCGCCTTTCCTTCCAGTTCTCTGCTGCCAATGACTGGAATGAATTGCAAAAATCACTGAAGCTGGAGACTCTCACCTCCCTCACTAGCTTTAAGCACCAACTGTGAGCAGCTCACAGATCACTGCACCTGTACATAGCCCATCCAACTACCTCATCCCCATACTGCATTTATTTATTTATTTATCTTGCTCCTTTGCACCCCTGTATCTCTACTTGCACATTCATCTTTTGCACATCAATCACTCTAGAGTCTAATTGGTATATTGTAATTACTTCGCCACCATGGCCTGTTTATTGCCTTACCTCCCTTTTCTTACCTCATTTGCACACACTGTATATATATTTTCTTCAGCTGTATTGTTGACTGTATGTTTTGTTTATTCCATGTGTAACTCTGTGTTGTTGTATGTGTCGAACTGCTTTGCTTTATTCTTGGCCAGGTCGCAGTTGTAAATGAGAACTTGTTCTCAACTTTCCTACCTGGCTAAATGTAGGTAGGCCGTGAATGGCCTCACACACCAGTACAGTAGGTGGCGGTGTATGCACCTAAAAGTTGGATGCGATCCGCCAACCAAATCCTAAAGTAAAAGAAGAAGAATATTGAAGAGAACGTACTTCCGTACTACTTCCGTTTACAATGAAAGCGCGCCGGCTACGTAGCTACCAAAATACAAGTTCAATCTAAGACAGCTGAAGATGGAAGTATATTTTATTGAACAACATAATCCCGTTAAGTGTAACGCTAATGGACTAACAAAGTCATGTTTTTATAGGGTAATTTGAGCCATTCGGTCAATTTATTTGGGCGGGTTTTTTACTAGTAACGTTAGCTACTAGCTAGCTAACGTTAACAATGTTCTCGTCATCGTGGGCAGCTCCATCAGAACGCCAGGGGCAAGTGGGGGATCTCAAAACCAAGAGCAAAGAAGAACTTGATGAATTACTGTCACGCCAAGATAAATTATTATCTAACAAGTAAGTAACTTCATCAATGTAAATTATCTAACAAGTAAGTCACTTCATATCATTCATCTGACAGAAGCTAACTCAAATTATTAATTCGCTGCTACAACAACATTACATTCTTCTAGAAACTTCCAGCTGTTGGCTAGACAGTGGTGACAGTTTTGGTGCATGTGTGTATATGCTATCCACCTCAATCTAGGCTAGCTGATGTTACTTCAACTAGGGAAATGCGTTTTACACTGAACCTGACATTCCTTTGTTTTACTATCACTGCCAACTACATTTTCTTAAAGTTGAGCTGAAAGCAGTAGTTAGTTATTTGTTATTTCTTGTTGACAGACTCATTTGATATGTTGTTATCAACAGGAGGTTCATACAGACCCTTCCAGACAAAGGGAAGAAGATCTCAGACTTTGCAGAGAGATTATGCCTTGCTCTTGCCCAAAATGAAGAAGAGGAGATGAAGCAAGATATGCTGTCATCTGTCAGGACAGAGCTGCAGTCTAAATACCAGCAGACTTTGACACAAAGACAACATGGTAGCCAGAATAAACCAGAAACTTCCCAACATAGGAGACAAGCTGGGGACACAGCTCCTGGAAATGTCCAAGAATTGGACGTCTCACCTCTGTCACCTAATGTTCAGAAGAGCAAAACAGTTGACACGCGGCAAGAAGACAGTGTGTCCAAAGTATCTGCTGCTGAAACCATGGAGATGGCCCAGGCTGGTGGTGATGCAGGGGCCTCTCTAGACTCTGACAGGACAAAAGAGAGCGACCTAGCAGAGGCCTTGCAGAGGGTCACTCTGTCTGACCACTCAACTGGCTCGAGTGGATCCCCTAAAGACACATTCAACAGATCTGCTACTGGCAACCCCTTCCTTGGAAGGCAGCCACAGAAGAAACCACACTACATAGAAGTCCTGGCGAGGACTGAGAAGGATCCGGCTATGAGGAGACAGAAGTATAAGCCTAATCAGTAAGTCCACGTTGTATATAAGAATACTGTATAGTTCAGTGATGCTGCCTTTAGTTATGGTGATGCGCTAGTATTCTCACCTACTAACTCTTATATTAACTCTTCCTGTATGTTTGCAGGTTTGCCCACAACACAGATGGCTCCCCGTCAGGGTCTCTGTCACCCAGCCAATCCCCTGGAGGCTTATTACCATCACCAGTGCTCTCCGTTGAGGCCAGGAGGGAGCGAGACAGGAAGCACATTGACGACATCACTGCGGCCAGGCTCCCACTGCTCCACTACAGCCCTGCCCAGCTGCTGACCCTGGAGCAGTCAGCTGACCTGCTACTCGAGCAGACCAGGAAACACCAGGTGAGTGGCCCCTGGGTCTGTCTGACACAACAGAGGAACATTAAGGTCTGTCCAACAACACCAAAATGCTCACTGCTCAAGGTAACAGTTACGCCTGATCAGATGTACGATCAGATTACATGAGGGAATTAAATGTGTTATAGGTGTTGAGGCAACGTCTACCTACCTATTCCATTATCACCACAAAAACACTGTGCTCATCTGATGATGAACACTCCCTATGCTACTTCCATTCATGGTATAGTATAGCAGCCTCATGCTTACTGCTAAGCACTTGCTCATTTTTCAGGTTAATTACCCTATCAATGTCAGCATCTTTCCTGTATTGTGTGTTTCCCTCAGGAGTTGCAGGCCAAGCTGGCAGCCCAGAAGCTGTCTGAGGGGCTGAGGTTCAGCACTGGGAGCTATGTTGTGGAAGGGGGCCCGCTGGGCGCCTACAGGGAGGTTCATGACGACGTAGCCCAGCTTTCCTCAGAGGAAGACTAATCCGGGGGGCCGCAGCAAAGAAACTCAGGTGACCCCTGACCTCTGAGACAACAGTCTCTGTGCCCTGCATCAGGGCCTATGGAAGGAAGTGGATTGGCAATTCAAAGACGAGAGGCCTGCCTGAGGAGATGGAAAGGGTCATGGGCATCGGGTGGTTGTGAAGGCACAGTGGGTGTCCCTGTCTTGTCTATCCAGGGAGGTGAATTGTGTGGGTCTTGGTTCACCATCAGTGATTCACTGAGTTGTCACCCAGTCAGCATCCTGTCCAGTTTATAAGAGCTGCCACAGAACCTTAGGCCTCCCGTTGGGTGATGTGTTAGCCTCTTGCAGGGAGCATTAGGTATGCTATCTCACCATGTTGTCAGAGAGTAAAAAATCAGTTGTGTGATGAGGCTGCTACAGTATTGTCTGGTATTGTTGACTCACTTGGTGGTTGTATTTCCAAAAGACTGCAAAGTATTGACCGTATGCATGTGAGAAATATAAAGAAAATATTTTTTGTATGATCTTTTTCTACAGTGTTTCTTATTGAAAAGAAAAATCTGTTCTTACCATATTTTGGTTGATCATATTCTTGAAATGGGAACAAATCATCATACCCCTAAGTTCTGTGAGCTCTGAAAATAAAGGTGGAAGCGGTTAATTGCGGTCTAAGACGGAGCAGTCTGCTGACATTTTCCAGCAGAATGTTTTCTTAACCCCGCCACGGTTTGATGAGAGCTATGACTCAGCCGTCATTTAAACCCTGTGATGTTATCAGTGGAGAAATCTGTGACACGCTTTAGAAGATTAATATACGGTCTAGTGAAATATTGCAGCTTGATGGAATCGGGCCCAATGGCTGAAATACATCTGGCTTGCATTTGGCTCATGTTACTTCACGGAGTGGCAGGGTATGATGGGATGGCAGCAGACTGACATGCCATTTTTCAGCTTTTTTTACTAATGCTGATAAGGAGTGCCAACAACATTAAAAACTCTTCCCAAACATCCATTCCCATCACCTCCAGTCCAATTCTCCCTAATAGTTATACAGACCCATTTTAACTTTAGTACGATTCAGGAATTTTAATGAGGAGAAAGAGAGAAGTGATTGAGGCGAGCTCGGGGGAAATGAGGGAGAATTCATGTTGGTCTGTCTGAGCTCCATGGTTGATGCCCCTTGATAACCCCTGGTAATTGCTGCTGAGCCATTGGTGGGAGCTGCTATAGAAAAAACACCATCTGGCTGCTGTGTGTTTAGACACAGGTCTGATAGACTCCAGAAAGCTCTGCTCCGACGTCCAATAATAAATATGTCAGCGAGCTCAGGAGAGGATCTTCCTCGTACTGGTATTAATTAGGTCTACCTTGCTTACATAAATGTGGAGACTGTTACCAATTACGGGGTTGCATTTTTCCTACAGCTTTGTTCCATGGTTTCTGGCCTGTGCTATCACTCACAAGTACATTGATATGTCTGAGCTGGAACCAAGCATTCGTTCTATGGCCAGAGCCTTTAAGTTGTTCGTTTGGGAGGTTGCTTATAGTTGTGGTGAATCCCACACTTCTTACCTCAGATTAATAAACTGCTCAGCTAGTCTGCAAGTAATTTGCTCCAACTGTGTGTTCGAAATCACACATCTCTGGGGAGCTGGAATAATTTGGACTTGGGAAGGGAAAATGGCATATGATTTTAAAACTGCCTGTTCAAAGAGCAGCCAGCTCGCCCGTACAGTGAACAGTGATGTATAGACTGGCATTAAGCTCAATTTGGATTCTTAGCTAAATGATTGCATTATCCTACGTTTGCCATCTTACAAAGTCTGAGGTCATACAATTTTTTTCCATTCTCTCCCCTCTTATGTTTTTTTTTCTTTCTCAGAGCACAAAAGGATATGAAATAATGCAGCAGTCAGCAGCTTTGTAATGGTAGTTTATCTTCCCCTTCCCAATTACAACCAGCTCTGCCTCCTCTTACTGGGACCAGATTGAATTATGTGTTCCAGGTTTTTTTGTTTCATTCATTGGTATTTTGATATGTGTATTGTTGATCAATTGTACATTTCAGTCTAATTTTCTATTTATGATGTAGAGCTTTTTTCAACCAATGGTATTCACCAGAAATCTGTTTTCATAATAAATCCTGATGCATGGAAGACATACGTCAAAGCAGGTCAGAAAATGGCAGTGTTTTGATAACACAGAGAATATATTTTTCAGGGAGTGGGTGCTATTGAACTGGTATCCTGCTGCGTTTCCTCATGGTTGTACATGTAAGTGCAGATATTCAGTATTATTTTACCCTATTCCACTGCTATTCATTAGTCTAGTCTGCTCTGTCCAATGAGAACAGGTTACTCATAACTTTAACAAGACAACAGTGGGTTTCTCAAGCCTCTGTCTCAGGTTTTTTTTGTGAGAAAGTTGTGTGAGACAGACGGCAGTAAAGAAACGGGTTGTTTATGTCATGCCTGATGTCTTCCAGAAGAGACATTGCACGTGACCTCAACAGTCCTGAAAGTGTGTGCAGCTGCCCCATCATCAACACCATATGCAGATAAGATCACTGAATTCCCTGGCTGGTGTTACTCCTATTAAAACACTGCATTAGAGATGCACTACAGCTGTCTGGAACTGGGTCTCATCATGCATGAAGTAAACATCCCCTTCAAAATGCTGCTATTTTTAGATGAACACCATCCTTTACTTTTCCATGAGTTGAAGTTGATTTTAATGTCTGGTTTGTATGAAGACAATGAAAGGCTTGGTTGTGTATGTTTTCTTTGTCATATTGTGATTCAGTGCCTTCAGAAAGTATTCATACCCCTTGACTTATTCCACATTTTGTTGTTACAGCCTGAATTGAACATTTATTAAATAGATTTTTCGCTCACCCATCTCCGCACAATACTCCATAATGCCAAAGTGAAAACTTGTTTTTAGAAATGTTTGCAAATTGATTGAAAATTAAATACAGAAATATCTAAATGACATAAGTATTCACACCCCTGACTAAGTACATGTTATAATCACCTTTGGCAGTCTTTCTGGGTAAGTCTCTTAAGACTTTTGCACACCTGGATTGTACTATATTTGCACATTATTCTTTTTAAAATTCTTCAACCTCTGTCAAGTTGGTTGTTGATCATTGCTAGACAGCCATTTTCAAATCTTGCCATAGAATTTCAAGCCGATTTAAGTCAAAACTGTAACTAGGCCATTCAGGAACATTCAATGTTGTCATGGTAAGCAATTTCAGTGTTTATTTGGTCTTGTATTTTAGGTTATTGTCCTGCTGAAAGGTGAATTTGTCTCCCAGTGTCTGTTGGAAAGGAGACTGAACCAGGCTTTCCTCTAGGATTTTGCTTGTGCGTAGCTCTATTCTTTTATATTTGTATTCTGTACAGTCTTCTTTCTTTTCACTTTGTCAATTAGGTTAGTATTGTGGAGTAACTACAATGTTGATGAACCATCCTCAGTTTTCTCATGTCTTTATAACTGTTTTAAATTGACCATTAGCCTCATTGTCACGTTCCTGACCTGTTTTCTGTTGTTTTGTATGTGTTTAGTTGGTCAGGGCGTGAGTTGGGGTGGGTATTCTATGTTGTGTGTCTAGTTCGTCTGTTTCTGTGTTCAGCCTAATATGGTTCTCAATCAGAGACAGCTGTCAATCGTTGTCCCTGATTGAGAATCATATAAAGGTGGCTTGTTTTGTGTTGGGGATTGTGGGTGGTTGTTTCCTGTCTCTGTGTTTGTGTTCTGCACCAGATAGGACTGTCTCGGCTTTCACGTTTGTTATTTTGTTATTTGTTAATGTTCATTGTTTATTGTTTAATTAAACATGTTGAACACTAACTGCGCTGCATTTTGGTCCTCTCCTTCATCCCAGGAAGAAAGCCGTTACAGAACCACCCACCAAACAAGGATCAAGCAGCGTGGCAACGGGCAGCAGCGACAGCAGCAGCGGTACCAGGAGGAATGGTCATGGGAGCAAATATTTAACGGAGAAGGACCCTGGGCTAAGGTTGGAGAAGATCGCCGCTCTCAGGAAGAGATGGAGGCAGCTAAAGCCCAGGAGCGGTGGTCTGAGGAGGCAGCACGGAAGCGGGGCTGGAAGCCCGTGAAGAAACCCCAAAAATTTCTTGGGGGGGGGGGGGGGGGGGCTAAAGGGTAGTGTGGCGAGGGCAGGTAGGAAACCTGCGCTCACTTCCCATGCTTACCGTGGAGAGCAGGAGTACGGGCAGACACCGTGTTATGCGGAAGAGCGCACGGTGTCTCCTGTACGGGTGCATAGCCCGGTGCGGGTTATTCCACCTCCCCGCACTGGGCGGGCTAGAGTGAGCATTGAGCCAAGTGCCATGAAGCCGGCTCTACATATCTGGCCTCCAGTACGTCTCCTCGGGCCGGTGTACATGGCACCAGCCTTACGCATGGTGTCCCCGGTTCGCCAACACAGCCCAGTGCGGGTTATTCCACCTCCCCGCACTGGACGGGCTACGGGGAGCATGCAACCAGGTAAGGTTGGGCAGGCTCAGTGCTCAAGGGAGCCAGTACGCCTGCACGGTCCGGTATATCCGGCGCTACCTTCCCGCCCCAGCCCAGTACCACCAGTGCCTACACCACGCACCAGGCTTCCAGTGCGTTTCCAGAGCCCTGTTCCTCCTCCACGCACTCTCCCTGTGGTGCGTGTCTCCAGCCCAGTACCTCCAGTTCCGGCACCACGCACCAAGCCTCCTGTGCGTCTCCAGAGCCCTGTACGCACTGTTCCTTCTCCCCGCACTCGCCCTGAGGTGCGTGTCCTCAGCCCAGTACCACCAGTGCCGGTACCACGCACCAGGCCTTTAGTGCGCATCGAGAGTCCAGTGTGCCCTGTTCCTGCTCCCCGCACTAGCTTTGAGGTGCGTGTCTCCAGTCCGGTACCACCAGTTCCGGCACCACGCACCAGGCCTACTGTGCGCCTCAGCAGGTCAGAGTCGACCGTCTGCCCAACGCCGCCTGCACTGCTCGTCTGTCCAGCGCCGTCTGAGCTGCCTGCCTGCCCAGCGCCGTCTGAACTGCCTGCACTGCTCGTCTGCTCAACGCCGCCTGCACTGCTCGTCTGCTCAACGCCGCCTGCACTGCTCGTCTGTCCAGCGCCGTCTGAGCTGCCTGCCTGCCCAGCGCCGTCTGAGCTGCCTGCCTGCCCAGCGCCGTCTGAGCCATCCGTCTGCCCAGCGCCGTCTGAGCCATCCGTCTGCCCAGCGCCGTCTGAGCCATCCGTCTGCCCAGCGCCGTCTGAGCCATCCGTCTGCCCAGCGCCGTCTGAGCCATCCGTCTGCCCAGCGCCATCTGAGCCATCCGTCTGCCCAGCGCCATCTGAGCCATCCGTCTGCCCAGCGCCATCTGAGCCATCCGTCTGCCCAGCGCCATCTGAGCCGCCCGTCTGTCCCGAGCCATCAGAGCCGCCCGCCAGTCAGGAGCCGCTAGAGCCGTCCGTCAGTCAGGAGCCGCCAGAGCCGCCAGCCAGTCAGGAGCCGCCAGAGCCGCCAGCCAGTCAGGAGCCGCCAGAGCCGCCAGCCAGTCAGGAGCCGCCAGAGCCGCCAGCCAGTCAGGAGCCGCCAGAGCCGCCAGCCAGTCAGGAGCCGCCAGAGCCGCCAGCCAGTCAGGAGCCGCCAGAGCCGCCAGCCAGTCAGGAGCCGCCAGAGCCGCCAGCCAGTCAGGAGCCGCCAGAGCCGCCAGCCAGTCAGGAGCCGCCAGAGCCGCCAGCCAGTCAGGAGCCGCCAGAGCCGCCAGCCAGTCAGGAGCCGCCAGAGCCGCCAGCCAGTCAGGAGCCGCCAGAGCCGCCAGCCAGTCAGGAGCCGCCAGAGCCGCCAGCCAGTCAGGAGCCGCCAGAGCCGCCAGCCAGTCAGGAGCCGCCAGAGCCGCCAGCCAGTCAGGAGCCGCCAGAGCCGCCAGCCAGTCAGGAGCCGCCAGAGCCGCCAGCCAGTCAGGAGCCGCCAGAGCCGCCAGCCAGTCAGGAGCCGCCAGAGCCGCCAGCCAGTCAGGAGCCGCCAGAGCCGCCAGCCAGTCAGGAGCCGCCAGAGCCGCCAGCCAGTCAGGAGCCGCCAGAGCCGCCAGCCAGTCAGGAGCCGCCAGAGCCGCCAGCCAGTCAGGAGCCGCCAGAGCCGCCAGCCAGTCAGGAGCCGCCAGAGCCGCCAGCCAGTCAGGAGCCGCCAGAGCCGCCAGCCAGTCAGGAGCCGCCAGAGCCGCCAGCCAGTCAGGAGCCGCCAGAGCCGCCAGCCAGTCAGGAGCCGCCAGAGCCGCCAGCCAGTCAGGAGCCGCCAGAGCCGCCAGCCAGTCAGGAGCCGCCAGAGCCGCCAGCCAGTCAGGAGCCGCCAGAGCCGCCAGCCAGTCAGGAGCCGCCAGAGCCGCCAGCCAGTCAGGAGCCGCCAGAGCCGCCAGCCAGTCAGGAGCCGCCAGAGCCGCCAGCCAGTCAGGAGCCGCCAGAGCCGCCAGCCAGTCAGGAGCCGCCAGAGCCGCCAGCCAGTCAGGAGCCGCCAGAGCCGCCAGCCAGTCAGGAGCCGCCAGAGCCGCCAGCCAGTCAGGAGCCGCCAGAGCCGCCAGCCAGTCAGGAGCCGCCAGAGCCGCCAGCCAGTCAGGAGCCGCCAGAGCCGCCAGCCAGTCAGGAGCCGCCAGAGCCGCCAGCCAGTCAGGAGCCGCCAGAGCCGCCAGCCAGTCAGGAGCCGCCAGAGCCGCCAGCCAGTCAGGAGCCGCCAGAGCCGCCAGCCAGTCAGGAGCCGCCAGAGCCGCCAGCCAGTCAGGAGCCGCCAGAGCCGCCAGCCAGTCAGGAGCCGCCAGAGCCGCCAGCCAGTCAGGAGCCGCCAGAGCCGCCAGCCAGTCAGGAGCCGCCAGAGCCGCCAGCCAGTCAGGAGCCGCCAGAGCCGCCAGCCAGTCAGGAGCCGCCAGAGCCGCCAGCCAGTCAGGAGCCGCCAGAGCCGCCAGCCAGTCAGGAGCCGCCAGAGCCGCCAGCCAGTCAGGAGCCGCCAGAGCCGCCAGCCAGTCAGGAGCCGCCAGAGCCGCCAGCCAGTCAGGAGCCGCCAGAGCCGCCAGCCAGTCAGGAGCCGCCAGAGCCGCCAGCCAGTCAGGAGCCGCCAGAGCCGCCAGCCAGTCAGGAGCCGCCAGAGCCGCCAGCCAGTCAGGAGCCGCCAGAGCTGCCACCCAGTCCGGAGCTGCCACTCTGTCCTAAGCTACCTCTCTGTCCGGAGCGATTTCTCTGTCCTGAGCTACCTCTCTGTCCTGAGCTACCTCTCTGTCCTGAGCTACCTCTCTGTCCGGAGCGATTTCTCTGTCCTGAGCTACCTCTCTGTCCTGAGCTACCTCTCTGTCCTGAGCTACCTCTCTGTCCTGAGCTACCTCTCGGTCCTGAGCTACCTCTCGGTCCTGAGCTACCTCTCGGTCCTGAGCTACCTCCTCTATTTAGGAGGGGCCTTGGTGAAGGTTCCTGGACCATGGTCGGGGGCGAGGGTCGCCACTCAAAGGACGCTAAGGAGGGGGACAAAGACAGTGGTGGAGTGGTGTCCTCGTCCACCGCCGGAGCCGCCACCGCGGACAGATGCCCACCCAGACCCTCCCCTTGAGTTTTAGGGGTGCGCCCGGAGTTCGCACCTTGAGGGGGGGGGTTCTGTCACGTTCCTGACCTGTTTTCTGTTGTTTTGTATGTGTTTAGTTGGTCAGGGCGTGAGTTGGGGTGGGTATTCTATGTTGTGTGTCTAGTTCGTCTGTTTCTGTGTTCAGCCTAATATGGTTCTCAATCAGAGACAGCTGTCAATCGTTGTCCCTGATTGAGAATCATATAAAGGTGGCTTGTTTTGTGTTGGGGATTGTGGGTGGTTGTTTCCTGTCTCTGTGTTTGTGTTCTGCACCAGATAGGACTGTCTCGGCTTTCACGTTTGTTATTTTGTTATTTGTTAATGTTCATTGTTTATTGTTTAATTAAACATGTTGAACACTAACTGCGCTGCATTTTGGTCCTCTCCTTCATCCCAGGAAGAAAGCCGTTACACTCATGGTGACATCCCTGAGCGGTTTCCTTCCTCTCCTGCAACTGAGTTAGGAAGGACGCCTATATCTTTGTAGTGACTGGGTGTATTAATACACCATCCAAAGTGTATAGCTTCACCATGCTCAAAGTTTTTTTTTTAACCCTTCTACCAATAGGTGCCCTTAGCGAGGCATTGGAAAACCTCCCTGGTCTTTGTGGTTGAATCTGTGTCTGAAATTCACTGCTCGACTGAGGGACCTTATAGATAACTGTATGTGTGGGGTACAGAGATGAAGTAGTCATTCAAAAATTATGTTAACCACTATTATTGCACACTGAGTGATTCCATGCAACTTTTATGTGTCTTGTTAAGCACATTTTTACTCCTGAACTTATTTAGGCTTGGCATAATGGGTTGAATACTTATGGACTCAAGACATTTCAGCTTTTCATTTTGTATTAATTTGTAAACATTTCCAAAAACATAATTCCACTTTGAAATGATGGGCCAGTGACACAATCTCAATTTAATCAATTTTAAATGTAGGCTGTAACACAACAAAATGTGAAAAAAGTCAAGGGATGTGAATATTTTCTGAAGGTGTAGATTCATTAGAGAAGGCCCTTGCACAGGCAGGGATAAATAGAAAAGGTGGTATGTGTTATGCAAAAATAATACTTAACCATATCAACATTATTTAGATAGAAGCTGATCGTGACATGGAAAAGTTATGGCCATGAGTAGTAGCGTTGGATATCTTTAATATAGTGCTTTGCCAGCATAGCATTCTGAGTGATATATGTCAAGATATAGGCTACTGTACTGTATGTCCAGGTCACACATTGCATGCAGAACTGTATCCTACCGAGGTTCAATGTGGAATACAGCATACCAGGCTCTGCACTCCTGTGGCCTACAAGAATAAGTCACGTTAGTTTCCCTAGCAAAAATATTTATCTTACAGTAGCTGTATCCCTGACCACATATGGGGGGGAAAAACATTACATGTCTGTAATGAATTACTATGACGTTTTCAACTACCTCCAGTAGATGGACTACAGACGTGTTACCTACAGTATGTAGCTTCCACAGTCTAACACAAGATGGCAGTAGCACCACTTTGTGCCCTTCCTTACGGTACCTGGAACCTGTTGTTTCGCACCTTTTTACACTGGACAGACCACCAACATACAGTAAACTTTGGATAAACATAGGAAGGTTTTTATTGGCAAGTTGATGATAATAATATACATGCAGAAAATAACTATGTTCTGTTTTCATGCAACTGCTCTCATGATGATACAGTCAGTGTTGTTTGTATGAGTTGGAAAGCAAGCACACCAGCAAGGCCTCGGCTATGAAGACACCTCATAACGAAAGTAAGCAACAAGTGTCACCATTTCTGAAAGGATCCGACTGAACAGCTGTCATCTGTCACTTGCAGTCCTGAGCTGACATAATTGTGTTTAATTCCAGACCCTGCTCTTCTGAGGTGTGGTGGATGTCCCTCATGTGGGGCCCAATCTGCTTAGTCCAGATAACACCAACAATCAGCCCAGATCTACGTCTACAAATCCACCAAGAAGGGAAACAGTCTGAAATCCCTGTCTACATCTGTGGCTAAGCGGACTCCAACAACTGTTGCTTGGAGAACTTTGCATAACAATCATGAGGCTGCAGAAAGAAAAGCAGAGAAAAGAGGGTCTAGATGGGCCGAGGCCCATGGTGCACGGAGAGGGCCAAGAAGCTGCCAGCGTCCCAGCCGCCCCACGTCTGGGCTGGCACGGCATTAAGCGGGCCGTTTCGAAGCCTGTCAAAAGCTCATCACGGCGAGGAAGCCGTCTCCGTGGGGATGCTGCGGGAGTGCCAGGGCACGGTAGGGGAGAGAAACCAGAGTCTTGTCCAGCAGCTTGGCCATAATGAGGAGGAAAATTCCCATTCTTGTATCCAAATTAATGTAACAATAACAATCCGCTTTTGTCCAACTTTTCTTTTTTTTACTCAATACCCTTTTTTCCTCCTTAATTTCTGCTCATCAGCTATACCAAGTGCATTAATTATGATTAGTAGGCCTATATTTTTTGTCTGTCACCTATTTATATCTAATGGAGTTATGTTACGTGGTAACCTCCCAACACATTACACAAGTCCAGCCGCCTGGCTTATTAGAGGAGTTCTACTGTATCCTGGTGCATGAGACTGCTAACTCTGACATCGTAACATCGTTACTTAATTCATGTGGTGTCTTATAGTGGTACAAAGTGAGCATGTTTCCATTCAAAGTGACAGATAGAACATTGGTTGTCTCGGTATATTTGCTAGTAGCCTGGTAGATGGCATTAGAGAGGTTGTCATGAGGCTCTGATGACTGGATGATGTCAGTTATGGCATTCAAGATGTAAAATACCAGTTTTAAGTAATAACTTCTTGGCTGGGGCATTTATATGTGACGTCAATCTAAAGTTGTCAGCAAAGAGGCGTGATGAATACAATGTAATTCTGTTTTTCATTATTTTCATTATTTTTAACTGAAATCATGCCTCCTGATTTGTGAACGCACCAATTGACAAGCACCAGGATTGTAAATTAGCAGCAACTCAGGGAATGGTGCCAGACATTACACATTGAGAGCACTAACTTCATTTAAAGGGTCATGAAATACAACCTCTGAAATGTCAAATATAATTTCCCACATTCTTTTTAATGTTGCAGGTGTGAAAGTTGGATGAGGGCAGGGAGTTGAAAGGGGTTTTAGATCAAATCTGAAGGACAGTTCCTCTTTCATGACAAACATAAGCTGCAGTCATGGAGTAGGCTACAGATGAGGGGGTGTTGCTGGGGAAGGTGGAGGGGGGTTCTGTACTGTATGCATTTTGGTGAGAATGTCTTGTATTCTATGAAGTCTGCATTGTGTAATAAAGTTCTGATCTGGGCACTGTGTCTTACAACAGTAGTAAAACCCTGCAGTAAAAAAGAGGCAATCCTCCTTAGCTCAGCTCATAACAATTACAGGGCCTCTATATGGAACTGCAGGCTTGTTTATATGCTGTAATGTTGTGTCCACGCCAAGCTCGCTCTGAGCCCTGGGGCCTGGTGGTTTTGATTGCTGCAGGGAAAGTTTTGGAGTGCCGAGTCTGCAGCATGGTTCTGGCTCCGCGGGGCGGCTGCAGAAGGGTGTGATCCGTCAGAGGAGACAGAGTGGGAGTGGGAGGCTTTTCCCTGTTTGTTTTCTTGTTTGTTTGTTTGATACAAACTGCATCTGTCAGGGAAAACAGGAAGCCCTGCTCTCTTTTTTTTATCACTCCGGTCCCATCTCTCCGTCCCCAAAACAAAACATCTGTGTTCAATGAGGAGGAAGACACTGTCCAATTCCAAACGTTAATTATCTTAAACTGCTCCAGGCTGTCAGCGTTAATATTATTCACAAATTATGCTTAGTCAGCACTTTTCTGATCAAGTTTCTAAACGACTGAGTGTTACATCTCTGTCTGGTATCTCCTTTTGTAGCCTCTCACAGTCCTCTTAATGGTCTTGTGTGCCTCCTATGACTGCCACACAAGATCTCCTACAAGTTGTTGGGTCTGAGGAAAGACATAATGTGCCTGGGTGTAATGTCAGGAAGCCTCCCACGGGTCGTGACAGGACAGAGCAGTACTGTAGTGTGTGGCCCTGCTCTCACTGCGCTGCACTGCACTGCACTGGGACTGCTTCATATCCATTTACAGCCTGGGCTGCTGCTATTGTCATTAGGATTGGGTTCTATTATTAGTCAAAATCTCATGAAATCCAATCCCTTTTTAATGGTGAGAGAGTCTGGATTGGCCACCTTAATCATGTTCAGGAACATGGGCCATGTGACTGTGCAGTGTGAGAGTGTGTTACAGGATAGTATAGACTCCTGTATCCATGGCCCAGTCAGAGGGATCAGTCTCCTGTTCCTGTATTAAATATTTTACAGCAGACAGGATGAGGCAGGGATTGTCTTAAATTAACCTTACACACTCATCCTCCTCTAGTGTTACATACATACATATACTGAACAAAAATATAAACGCAACATGCAACAATTTCAAAGATTTTACTAGAAGAAGGAAATCAGTCAATTGAAATAAATAAATTAGGCTCTAATCTATGGGTTTCACATGACTGGGCAGGGAAGCAGCCATGGGTGGGCCTGGAAAGGGCACAGGCCCACCCACTTGGGAGCCAGGACCACAAAAGGGCTTTATTACAGACAGAAATACTCCTCAGAGTTGGTGCCCCCCTTTACTGCTATAACTTGCTTCCATTCAGCCACAAGACTATTAGTGAGGTCGGGCACTGATGTTGGGCGATTAGGCCTGGCTCGCAGTCGGCCGTCCAATTCATCATCCCAAAGGTGTTCGATGGTGTTGTGGTCAGGGCTCTGTGCATGTTCTACTGACAATGTTTGTCTATGGAGATTGCATGGCTGTGTGCTAGATTTTATACACCTGTCAACAACAACAATAGCAGAATCCACTAATTTCAAGGCTTGTCTACATACTTTCGTATATATAGTGTACATACAGTGTAACTGTGAGTAAAACTCTCCTGCTGTTGTTTTTGGATTCATTGTTTATTGGTGGGTTTTGAGATGTATGTTATATATACGTCTAGAAATGGCTCACAAACAAAATCCTATGGGAAATGATTACATGGAATTCTCCACCCATAAACATATGGTTAAAATCCAGAATAACTAGCCCTTTATCTATAAACAATCTCTGTTGACATAATCAGAGTATGAAATGGAAAGGTAAAGGGGGCAGAAAGAGATTGCTGTCTTCCTGTTATGGAGGGCGGCCCTATGATTCAATCGTATGAAGGGTGGAGTGTCATCCACCCATCCACTTAACTAAATTCATAAAGGCTGTTTGTCTTACTGTTCCTCTTTGTTCTTCGCCAGCACAAAACAAAACAGAATTACACAGAGGACCGTGACCAATGGAGAATGTATCACACTCTGGCAAACGCTCACAGAGCTGCAGATGGTTGTGTCTGTACCTCCCTGCCTGAGCCCCTACAGGTGCCACAGTGCTGTCTAATAGAAAGCAGAGTGTGTGGAGGAGGAGAGCAGATCAGAGCAAGGGATGATGGAAGGAAGGAGAGGGGAGGGGAGGGGAGGGCTCCACTCCTCTCTGACATGTTTTACATGCAGCATGTGGTGCCTCCGCAGGCAGGTGTCCACCCTCTCATATCGTTTTCACTTCTTGCAGATATACAGTGGGCTCCCAGAGAAATAGAGCCCTCGTAACACACAGACACAGACAGGCCATCCGCCAGAGCAACTGATCTCCCGTCTCTGTGTGTGAAGAGACAGTGTGTGTTTCAGATGTTGCACAGGAACAACAGTCTCAGATGGTGTTACACTGTGAGGTCTCAAGGGTGGAGTGTTTGTTTTATCTTCCAGAGAGATGTTTCTTCCTCTTCCTCCTTTCAACAAAATATATATGTCACCTCTGACAATTATTGAAATGCTTTTAACGACACAACAATCTTCAAACCCTTCTGGATTAATATTTCTACTGGGGACAATCCACCCTTACATCTGCTGCTGAGCAGCGGCTCGCTCCATTCAACCTGAGTGGGTCTCCCCTTCCCGTCTGGCAGTGGATGGGGACTGGTGCACATCCTTTGGCAGGAGCTACACACATCTCTTATGGCTTTCGGCTCGCACAGGCCCCTGACAACGCTCTCGAGAGTTCTTATGTTTCTCTGACAGCGTCTATCAATCTGCTCCCAACAGAACGGTCATTATCAAATCAGCCACATGAGGGCTTTCTTCTTCCCCCTTCCCCCGACTGTCTCTCCTCTTTAGCGCAAGAAGGGGGTACAAGTGGTCCAAGAGATTGTGTTCTGTGAAATAACGCTGGCTGTATAAAGCCTGCTCTGTGGGGTCCCCTTTCACTGAAGCACTTGTAAACTAACCCAACTTCCCACCAAACCATTGAGTTTCCCCCAGCTTTGTGGTAGAGGGGGGTTTGAAGGCCGTGTTCCTTTAAATCGCTAAGAATTATTAAAGCTGTTATATATTAACATGGCATGCTCCTCGCAGACCGTATTGTACAATCCAATATAATACTGTCTTTTGACAGGTGCAGGATGTTATAGGGTAGATATAGGGTATGATAATGACGAGTATAGCCCATAGCTACAGCGTGTGGTATTATAGATGGTTCACAGTAATGGACTCAGTAGTCCCTCTCAATATATCAACATATCTCCATATTCTCTCCAGCCCTTAGCTGCAGACTCACCAATGTGTCAGGGATAATTTCAGTGAGCAGGTTTCTGGACCACTTCAGAATGCCCAGGGACTGCGTCTCTCCATGGAGGCTGCTCCCACACTGTCAAAGCTGTCTTTGGTTAATACTGTGGTTTCTCCTCAGCTGGCGAACAGAGCTGGCAGAAACACTCACTCTTCTCTCACAACAGCCGAGTCAGCACAACACAGGGGAGGAACTTAACTACTTAAAGAGCAGGTAATCAGGTACCCAGGTTCTTCAGAGAAAGATTAGAGAGAGAAAATTGTGTTCTCTCTTTTTCTTCCCTTTCTCTCTGTTTCTTGGAAATGATATTAGGGGAAAATTGGTCGATTTAACAAAGAGTGAAACCAGGGGCAGACTGGGACCAGAAATCATCACTGGCATTTTTAACACACCGGCCCATTTTTTGCCAATTTTGTTTCTTCTCGTGGTTCCACGTGGCCTATTGTTAGCCCATTATTAGCCAGATAATTCTCATTTTGTGCAAAAAAGCCAAGTTAGACAGGCCCACTAGGCTATGAATGGACCAGCCCATCTGGCAACACCCCTGAGTGAAACTATCAGAAGGATTTGCTCAGCCTATAGACACATATCTTTAAATTTGATTAATTTGGGTTTATACTTTGAGCATGTTGTTAGCGCTGTGCTGTCAGTTTTACAGTTTCCACGGTTTACACCGCAGTCACGTAAAATAACATTTTTGAAGCATCCTCTTCTTTGCATAGCTCCTCTCTCTGTGCTCGCTGCTCATGGCTGCTGACAGGAGGATTTATTGATCCCAGAGCCTCTGGCACGGGGCCGGTGTTGGCTCATACAGCCAGAGATGTGTGAAGGTTATGTTGTTTAACTGGAGGAGGCAGGTATGCTAAATACCCTGAGAGGGCAGGAGGGACATCTGCTCTCTTACTCACTGGGCTAACTGAGTGCATAACTCAGAGCAGGCCCAGAGCCCCCCTGTCCCCCAACCGGCCCTGCCTTCCTCGGTGCCGGTCCCTGGTACTATACAAGAGGATCTCACAAAAACAAATAGCAACAGAAGACCTGGCAAAGGGAGGGACCCAGCTGGGGCTGGAGGTCCTGTGTGACTATTCTTTAATCCTGACACCTGCAAGCCATTTCATCATGATTTACAGTGGGGGAACGCAGGCTGGGGGCGGGGAGCCCACGACGGGAAGTGTTTTCCTAGCAAATGACGGGGAAAGCACTGTTGTCGGTTGTTGTCCAGGCATTTGAAGTTTGTTGCCCTCTAACCTACTGGGAACTCCGATCTGCTGTTTAAAAGCATATGAGAGAAAAACGACAAGTCTCTCACCATATCATTCTCTGTGTGTGTGTGTGTGTGTGTGTGTGTGTGTGTGTGTGTGTGTGTGTGTGTGTGTGTGTGTGTGTGTGTGTGTGTGTGTGTGTGTGTGTGTGTGTGTGTGTGTGTGTGTCAGGATAAATAGGTGGGCGGGCTGGGGACAGGAAGGAAATGGAGTCCACATGGATGGTCATTAGCAGGATCTCAGCAGACCAGAGCAGAACCGCTTAGCTGCTGAAACCCACCCAGCTGCTGGCCCAGAATGCCTTCATACTTGGGCCTGGTTTACACTTAGATGCATTCTCATGTAATCGTTAGTTGATGGATTATTACATTGAATCAAATGTGTTTTCCAGTGTGTTGTGCAATTCAAAAATGTGAATGGTGGTCTGTTGGCCAGTTTAGCTGATATACTGACTGTTCACATGTCTTCTATGATGAAACAAGATGAAGTTGTCCACCCATTCAGTTTAAAGTGTACTCTCTGTCCAGTCCCACTACACACAGGGTGAATGGGAGGATTGTTGGACTGCTGATCTGCTAAGTAAAAGCCAATCTTCCTCTCTTACCTTCACCTTGCCAGACAGCAGACTGAAAGAACATCTGAGAGAACTGATGCCAAACTAAAAGGATTGACTTGATCTACAGCTATGAAGCAATTGTTTGTTTGCCGTTGCTAAATAGGAGCCCCCCCAGTTTTCATCCACAGCACTCTGTATGCTAAGTTGTTTCATGCCTTATTTGTTAATGCCGTTATTTGTTAATGATGTCGAAATGCTCTACTATGTCATTGTTCACTAACCTCACTATTTATTTATATTATCCGAAGGGTATGGTAGTGGATGCTATTATATAAATATAAGGATTGCTCAATTCGGTTCGGATTTTCCATCCACATAATTGCACACGCTCTCCCACCGAACGTGGTGCGAGCTTTGGGCTGTCCGTCACTGGTGCCCATTAGAGCTGAGAAACATGTCAGCGATGGGGCAAACTAAAAACACATTGAGAAATGGAATTAACACCTTTCTCTCTCAGGAGCAGGGATGCAGGGCTCCATGTGGAGCGCCGTTAAATAATAATCCCCAACCGTTAAACCGACTCCTCGCAGTCTGCCCAGAAAAACAAATCCTGCCGCCACTCAGCTTGCCTGCACCACTGCTACGGCCGTGGCGAGGAGGGGGCGAGAACGGCCTGCGAGTGACATCATCAGTGCTGGACAGCTCGACATGGTGAGTTGAGCCTGCTGGCCCCATCCTATGTGTTTGACTCATCTCCAGTGCTCTGTGCTGTGTGTACAGTTCTGAAGTATTAGGAGGAGACACTGGAAGGTGCCTGCACCTTCAGTGTCATCTGGTATTTTCTCCAACTGACAAGAGGTTTGTCAGTTAAAACTTGGGTGTACAAATGACAAAATAAATCAAATATTAAGCAGTAATTGGCTATAACTATGAGGTCTTCCACCTAAACACTGGGGTATTTGTGTGACGTTGCAACACAGCCTCCATACTGTGCAGTAAGCGAGAAGTTTGCTACCATAAGAGCTCTGTATGACATCACCCCTGAAGCATTGTGATTATTGTGATTGCGTAAATATTCTTTTCATTATCACCCATGTCATTGTCATAAAGCAATTATTCAACCCGTCCGCTTTCCCCATCCGCTCCCACGAGGGTCTTGGATTCACAGGGCTCAGCCAAGCAGCTTGTGTTCTACCTTTGTGTTTTGGCATCAAGGTGGATGGATTTAAGATCCCAGACCGTCGGTCTGATAATACCACAGACAGTTTGAGTTTAACAGGATATACCAGTACCGTATCCCACTTGCCACTTCCCTGCAGCAGCTATATTTAGTGCTCTCATCCATTGTGCCATGCCAGCTCTTCCTTGTTTAACCCACACCCTTCCATTTTGTCACAATTATCTGATAATGTTCAGTTTAAAAAAGTGAAAATGTGAGTCATTAGTCATTCTCCTTGGCTGCACCTCAGTGAACTGTACTGTATGACAGTGAAGTGAACACACATGGTTCTAGTATGTTCATGTCTTCATAGTTTGGTATACTTTACTTTGGGATGATTATTGTAAGTATCTACATTTAAAGTTGATCTGATTGCAAAATTACCGCAAATTCCCAAAGAGGGGAGAGAGAGATGAGTGGAAGTGGCATCAGTCTGTGTGGGGAGGAAGGCCCATTGGCAAAGAAAGGTACACAGATCCAAAATCATACTGTACCCATATCCAGAACATTCCATAATGTAAGATGAGTGCATGAAACCATGTATAAAAGACAAAGCCCTTTACTGCTGTAATGCTCTATATTGCCATTTGTTTATAGGCCTTTTCCTTTGTCAGGTACAGTAACAACTAACAAGGCACAAGGGTCCAGTGTCTCTCTCCTCTCAAACTCTCTCTATCTCCTTCCTCTCTCTCTGTCTACCTCTAGCTAAGCTCTAAAAGTCCCACTGGGCACAACACGTCATTTCAACGTGGATAATTTGGTTTAGACGTTGATCATTAAGATTACAACCTATATTCACCCAAAAGTTAGTTGAATTGTCAATGTGTTATCACTATGTTTTCAAGCATCTAAAAGCACAACCAAATTCCAGTGGAAAAACAATGTCAGATTTTTCATTTAGCTCTCACCCAAATGTCGATCACTGCACTTTCAACATTTTACATTACTTTTAAGTCATTTAGCAGACACTCTTATCCAGAGCGACTTATAGAAGCAATTAGGATTAAGTGCCTGGCTCAAGAGCACATCGTCAGATTTTCACCTAGTCGGCTCGGGGATTTGAACGCTCTCTAACCGCTAGGCTACCTGCCGCCACAACCATTTCAACCATTTAAACCATTTAAACCCTTTAAAAGCACAGCAAAGTTCAAATGGGAATACAATGTCAGATATTTTGTTTATTTATACAACAGATTCATGTGCTATCATTGTGCTTCATTTGCTAAACAGCTGCTTCTACTGACAAGGTGTTTGGAGTTACCTTTCTAGCTAATTGGCTATGTTAGAGTTTACACAACTGTGGGGAGGTCAAAATTATAAAAATCTATCTACCAAATCTATAAATTTTTAAATATTGATAACTTCTCCTTGCCATTATCGTTCACCTATTGATAAGAAAAGACATCTGGATTTTTTGGGGGGGACTAATTGTGAAGATCTGTGATGACCTATGCATGCTATCTTTGTCACGCCCTGACCTTAGTATTCTTTGTTTTCTTTATTAATTTTGGTTAGGTCAGGGTGTGACAAGGGTGATATATGTTTTTTGTCCTGTCTAGGGAATTTGTATGTTTATGGGGTTGTTACTTGTCTAGGTGTTTTGTATGTCTATGGTTGCCTAGATTGGTTCTCAATTAGAGGCAGCTGTTTATCGTTGTCTCTGATTGTTGTCTCTGAACTATATTTAGGCAGCCATATTCCTTGAGTATTTCGTGGGTGATTGTCTATGGTTAGTCGCCTGTGTCAGCACTATTATTTTATAGCTTCACGTTGTTTTTGTATAGTTCGTTCAGTGTTCTTTCTTCATTAAAGAAGATGTACTCAAATCACGCTGCGCTTTGATCTCATCGCTATAACGAACGTGACAATCTTGAACATGCAGGTTTTATATAATTACATAAGAAGAAATGTATACTTACAGTAACCTCAAAAGGTGTCCATGGATCTATTACTAATTTTAAGGTTGAATGTTACTGTATTAAAATAATATTATTGGTTGACAACGTAACCAAATATCAACATTTTAAGGAGATGTATCTACTGCTTGGATAGTTCCATCTGAGCCACTGACTTAATCCCATTCTTGAACTTTTATTTTTGGTTAACCAAAAAGTCTGTTAAGTTGTCAACAAGTTAATAGGCTATTTATTGTATTTCAAAATTGATATTGAATTGTGTTTGGTTGTTAACGTAACCAAATATCAACATTTGAAAGTAATGTATCTTCTGCTTGGATAGTTCCATCTGTGCCACTGACTTAGTCTGGTTTTAATTCCAGTTTGTCTACAAATTAATAATTGATATGTTGGATTCACTTCTCCACTTCACTTCTTTGTAAACAAACTGGAATTAAAACCAGACTAAATCAGTGGCACAGATGGAACTATCCAAGCAGAGATACCTTTCCGGCGGGGTGCTGTGGGATTATTTAAGATACTTTTTGAAGAGGTAGGGTTTCAGATGTTTTTGGAAGATGGTCACGGACTCTGCTTTCCTAGCTTCAGGGGGAAGCTGTTTCCACCATTGGGGTGCCAGGACAGTGAAAAGCTTTGACTGGGCTGTGCGGGTGCTCAAGAGACCAGAGGTGGCAGAACGGAGTACTCGGGTTGGGGTGTAGTGTTTGAGCATAGCCTGAAGGTAGGGAGGGGCAGTTCCTCTTGCTGCTCCATATGCAAGTACCATGGTCTTGTAGTGGATGTGAGCTTTGACTGGAAGCCAGTGGAATGTGCTGAGGAGCAGGGTGACATGGGAGAACTTGGGAAGGTTGAACACCAGGCGGACTGCTGCGTTCTGGATAAATTGCAGGGATTTGATGGCACAAGCGGGGAGCCCAGCCAACAGCGACTTGCGGTAGTCTAGACGGGAGATGACAAGTGCTTGGATTAGGACCTGCACCGCTTCCTGTGTGAGGTAGGATCGTTGTAGGAGCAAGTCACTGCTTTGATGTTTGTAGAGAAGGACAGATCGTGTCCAGGCCCACGCTAAGGTTCTTTGCACTCTGGGAGGGGGACACTGTGGAGTTGTCAACAGTGATGGAAAGGTATTGGAGTGGGCAGGCCTTCCCTGGGAGGAAGAGCATCACTGTCTTGGGCCAGCATCCAAGCTGAGATATCTGTCAGGCACACAGAGATGCGTGTCCCCAACTGGGTGTCAGAACGGTCGAAGGAGAAAAGTAGTTGAGTATCATCCGCATTGCAATGATAGGAGAGACCATGTGAGGATATGACGGCGCCGACTGACTTGGTGTATAGAGAGAAGAGGAGAGGGCCTAGAACCGAGCCCTGGGGGACACCAGTAGTGAGATTACGTGGTGCAGATACAGATCCTCTCCATGTCTCCTGGTAGGAGCGGCCTGCCAAGTAGGATGCGATCCAAGAGTGTGCAGAGCCTGAGACGCCCAGCCCTGAGAGGGTGGAGAGGAGGATCTGATGGTTCACGGTGTCATATATCTGTCTATTATACGTGGGAATACTTTAGAGCAGAATTACAAAATTAATATCACTTGGAGCTGATTTGCTGGTGTTTTTACAGTCTTTTATGCCCAACAATTGAGAGGAGGCAAATAAAATCACCCACGGGCCAAATTCGGCCTTTAGGGCTGCCAGTTAGGGAACCCTGCCCTAGGCCTATTGTATTGTCTATTTTTGTTGAATTCTAGGTTTAGTTGAAACAATAGCTGTTGATAACTTGGCAAATGCATATACTGTAGGGCTAAATAGCATCATTGATGATATGAGTGATAATGAATGGTCACGTTTCATTTGCTCTCTTAAACCTACCCATTTTTAAGTGGAGATCTCTCAAAAGCACATTGGTAATAGTCATTGACAAATATCAAAGCTAAGCAGGTTTGGGCTTGTTTAAAACTCTGTATGGGAGATAAAAGGTTAGCTGTAGATATACCAATTCTCCAGTAGGAGGTGCTGCCCTGCCTATTGTTTTTGTTTTTTCTGATATTGGATATAACGCTGAGGTTATTTTAAAGGTACTTAATCAACATATTTTATACAAGGTTTGTCTATGTTGAAATTTGGTTACCATTATGACATAATCCAGCAGTTGAAATTTCACCTTCAAAACAACACATTGATGACTTTTTCCAAATCCAATGTATTTTCTACATCACAATACGTTGACAAATTACTTCGAAACAACGTTGATTCAACCAGTTTGTGCCCATTGGGGTGGAGAGTCAACCTGGAGTAGGTTACTGGTTTGTAGATCCTGTTTTACATGTCTTAAATTTTCTGGCCATGGAAACCTCCTTCCTCCCCAGAGGAAGATCAGCAGAGCCAAAATACCTGATTCTAACCACCTTCTTCCTCTCCTGTTGGCCAGAGAGCACTGGGTTTCACCCTTTCCTCCCTTCTGTGACCGCAATATTCTGCAAACCCTGGTAAAACAAGACATTATATATTAGTTTGGATATCAACAAATCACTCCCATCTGTGTGAGTGTAAATACTTGCACCCTTTGGCTTTTCATTAAGCAAGTCAACTGGTCATTTTGGAGGCTATCTTATGTGCATATGATTGATTCCAGAAAGGAAAATACTGATTTAGAGGTAGGGAAAAACTGTATTGCAGTAAAAAACTAAACACAGACACGGCTGTCTTCTCAAATATAAACCGGTATTTCTGTGCTTTATCACCTGTGATCCGATGGCATGTATACGAGTGACTGATTCAAGAAACATACATTTTTGTTTGACTGACTAAGTTAGTTTGCAGTCTCTTTGGATGCAAGGTTACACACCCATATGACAACAGAAAAACCTGCTTTGGGTATTCTCATGCCCCTCTCCTCTCTGTCACTCCCAGACTCCTCATCAAGTCTCTCCAGCCTCAGATACCTTTGGCACAGCACAAGCTCGCATCAGATGGAGGGTGGGGAGATGTGTCCCCCTCCCTCCCACGCTGGAACAGAACGTTTGTCTCTGCGCTGCCCTTATCTCCCCATCCCTCCGCTGTCTGACGTGGCATAAATCACAGGAGCACGGCAGTATTTACGATGCACGGACGTTTATTAATCTCTCCCAGCTGCCTGTGTTTCACTGACACAACACCTTCAGGGCACTGGAGCTGCACCATGTGCTCCGGAAAAGGCCTTTCTCTTCTCTCCATCCAGCAAGCCACAAATAAACCTGATTAAGGGGGAATGTTGTGCTCTTTATGGTGAATTTTCACAAACCCACATTTGAAGATCCAAACTGGTTTATGGTATTTATAGTCTACATTACTTGTGTTTTTATTGCAAAACATGAGGAGATGCCTGTATGTGATGGTTAAAAAAGTCAAAATGTCTGTAAATGATATCACCTGTGTTTACTCTACAAATAGGAAATGGGAGTTTGCCCTTATTAAAAGCTATAAAATATTCCAGTATAATAATGTTATTGCTCTAATTTGGGCTCCATGGTTTCAATGGCTCTCATACTATCAACTCCAGGAGGGAAGAATAGTTTAATATATGTACAGTACCAGTCAAACGTTTGGACACACCTACTCAAGGGTTTTTCTTTATTTTTACTATTTTCTACATTGTAGAATAAT
Source organism: Salvelinus namaycush (assembly GCF_016432855.1). Taxonomy (NCBI): domain Eukaryota; kingdom Metazoa; phylum Chordata; class Actinopteri; order Salmoniformes; family Salmonidae; genus Salvelinus; species Salvelinus namaycush. Next base: position 14,402,518 of record NC_052336.1, on the reverse strand, counting down.
AGCGAAGACATCAAAACTAGGAAATAACACATATGGAATCATGTAGTAAGCAAAAAAGTGTTAAACAAATCCAAATATAATTTACATTTTAGATTCTTCAAAGTAGCCACCCTTTACCTTCATGACAGCATTGCAGACTTTGCCTCTCACATATATCCAGGCCTACCAACAGGTACCTACAATAATATAGAGTTATTTCCCTGCAAATCCAATTGGATGCTTTAATTCACTCCTCCTCTGTCACCTCTCACACTACCCTTCCAACTTGGTTCTTTCCTCCCATGGCATGACTCACAACACATTCTGTCTCTTCCTATGCTTTGTCTTTTTTCTTCCGTCCTTTTCCTTCCCTTCCTTTCCACTCCCTTCCTTGCCCAGAAATGACAGTGTCAGATTTTGAAACATCTCTCTCTTCGTTGGCACTTCCCTACATTTCCCTCCATCTATCTGTTTCTCTTTTGTGAGGACCACACAGAGGGATGACATGCTCGAGGCACGTCCAGACTGGGTGGCCCAGCTGCATACAAAATGTGGGTGACAGGATCAGCCTTCAACCGGCTATGGAAGTAATGCGTGTAGACAGTGTAAAACCAGTCTCTAAGAGACCTAAAGAGGAAAACAACGCTGGCAAATCTGAATAAATGGACATTTAAAAAACCTGAGTATTTTGGCACTCTTTTCAGCTGGAGCCACATGCACAAACTCCCATGCACCGGACTCACTAATGGGTTCACACATTCGGCAAGATGGAAAAAGATAAATAATCAGTCTTCCTTTTCTACCCACTGTGCTATGTAAGGTTATCATGCAATAATTAAATGGAATATATAATATACGACCAAGGGATTGGATATGTAAACTCAGCAAAAAAAGAAACGTCCTCTCACTGTCAACTGGGTTTATTTTCAGCAAACTTAACATGTGTAAATATTTGTATGAACATAACAAGATTCAACAACAACATAAACTGAACAAGTTCCACAGACATGTGACTAACAGAAATTTAATGATGTGTCCCTGAACAAAGGGGGGGTCAAAGTCAAAAGAAACAGTCAGTATCTGGTGTGGCCACCAGCTGCATTAAGTGCTGCAGTACATCTCCTCATCATGGACTGCACCAGATTTGCCAGTTCTTGCTGTTACCCCACTCTTCCACAAAGGCACCTGCAAGTTCCTGGACATTTCTGTGGGGAATGGCACTAGCCCTCACCCTCCGATCCAACAGGTCCCAGACGTGCTCAATGGGATTGAGATCCGGGCTCTTCGCTGGCCATGGCAGAACACTGACATTCCTGTCTTGCAGGAAATCACGCACAGAACGAGCAGTATGGCTGGTGGCATTGTCATACTGGAGGGTGATGTCAGGATGAGCCTGCAGGAAGGGTACCACATGAGGGAGGAGGATGTCTTCCCTGTAACGCACAGCGTTGAGATTGCCTGCAATGACAACTAGCTCAGTCCGATGATGCTGTGACACACCGCCCCAGACCATGACGGACCCTCCACATCCAAATCAATCCCGCTCCAGAGTACAGGCCTTGGTGTAACGCTCATTCCTTCGATGATAAATTTGAATCTGACCATCACCCCTGGTGAGACAAAACCGCGACTCGTCAGTGAAGAGCACTTTTTGCCGGTCCTGTCTGGTCCAGCGACGGTGGGTTTGTCCCCATAGGCGACGTTGTTGCAGGTGATGTCTGGTGAGGACCTGCCTTTCAACAGGCCTACAGGCCCTCAGTCCAGCCTTTCTCAGCCTATTGCAGACAGTCTGAGCACTGATGGAGGGATTGTGCGTTCCTGGTGTAACTCGGGCAGTTGTTGTTGCCATCCTGTACCTGTCCAGCAGGTGTGATGTTTGGATGTACCGATCCTGTGCAGGTGTTGTTACACGTGGTCTGCCAAGACGAGGATGATCAGCTGTCCGTCCTGTCTCCCTGTAGCGCTGTCTTAGGCGTCTCACAGTACAGACATTGCAATTTATTGCCCTGGCCACATCTGCAGTCCTCATGCCTCCTTGCAGCATGCCTAAGGCACGTTCACGCAGATGAGCAGGGACCCTGGGCATCTTTCTTTTGGTGTTTTTCAGAGTCAGTAGAAAGGCCTCTTTAGTGTCCTAAGTTTTCATAACTGTAACCTTAATTGCCTACCGTCTGTAAGCTGTTAGTGTCTTAATGACCATTCCACAGGTGCATGTTCATTAATTGTTTATGGTTCATTGAACAAGCATGGGAAACAGTGTTTAAAACCTTTACAATGAAGGTCTGTGATGTTTTTGGATTTTTACGAGTTATCTTTGAAAGACAGGGTCCTGTAAAAGGGACGTTTCTTTTTTTGCTGAGTTTAGTTACGTTGGATGGCCAACCTGTTAGGTTTACTACAGATGTTGCAGGAATCATGAAACTAATGATGAAAAAACAATTTAGGAAACAAATATAATAATTAAGAAACCTCTTTCAAAACTAAAACTATACTGAAACTATCTTTGACTACAAAACAAAATAGATAAAAAGAAAACATTATGTTCAGTTGTAGTTTTTTCTCTTCTAAACTTTTTTTCCAATGGGGTTTTAAAGCTTCTGAATCTGGCAGGTAAATGCTGCCAGGAGATGGCGATGTTTCAAATAGGCCTAACTTGTGTATCACTATCACTATCTATCTCTCTAGACATATGGGTTGCCTCCCACAATGTACCAATGTTTCAGCATACACATCTGTACAAGTACAGTACCTGCGTAGGGAAAGAGAGGATGAGTCAGAACAGAGAAGATCGTCACTGCCTTATCCGGTGACAGCCCCGCCTTATCCGCTTGTTGCCCTAGCGTAAACATCCCCGCCGGACACAAAGTAGTAGCTAGCTAGCTAGCAAGATGGAGAATGTGGAGGTTATTTTTAATGAGTGTATTGTAAGTGGCTAGTTTTCTGTGGTTTTAGTGAAGGTAGATAATGCAAAGGTTTTGCCAGCAAACGGTTTTCGAATTGCGACGTTCTGAGATGTCAAGCTACGGAAAGAGTTCGATTTTTCAGGCTTGGCCCGCCTACCCAAACTTATGATTTGTTGGCAGAGTTGTCTGTCTGAAGAGGACCCTCCCCAGAACAATGTTTTTCTAATTGTCCAAGAGAATCTGACATGGTTCACCTCAACAGCATCATCCCAGACCCACTGGACCCACTGCAATTCGCATAGTGCCCCAACATATCCACAGATGACGTAATCTCTATTGCACTCCACACTGCCGTCAACCACCTGGACAAGAGAAATACATGTGTCAGAATGCTGTTCATTGACTACAGTTCAGCATTCAACACCATAGTCCCCTCTAAGCTCATCACCAAGCTCAGAAACCTGGGACTGAACCCCTCCCTCTGCAACTGGATCCTGGACTTCCTGATGGGCCGCCCCCAGGCGGTAATGGTCAGCATCAACACATCCACCATGCTGACCATCAACACAGGGGCCCCTCAGGGGTGTTTGCTAAGTCCCCTCCTGTACTCTATGTTCACCCACGACTGCATGGCTGCACATGACTCCAATACCATCATCAAGTTTGCTGATGACACGATGGTGGTAGGACTGATCACTGACAATAATGAGGCAACCTATAGGGAGGAGGTCAGAAACTTGTCAGTGTGGTGCCAGGACAACAACCTCTACCTCAACGTCAGCAAGACAAGGGAGCTGATTGTGGACTACAGGAAACGGAGGAGCGAGCACGCCCCTATCCACATCGATCGGGCTGTAGTGGAGCGGGTCGAGAGCTTCCTCGGTGTCCACATTACTAAGGAATTAACATGGTCCACACACACCCACACACTCACAGATACTTACACTGACACCCCAACACACACACACACACACACACACGCGCACACACACACACGCACGCACGCACGCACGCACGCACGCACGCACGCACGCACACACACACACTACATACGCCCACACACACATAAAATGCGTCCTGTCACCTCACACACACACACACACACACACACACACACACACACACACACACACACACACACACACTACATACGCCCACACACACATAAAATGCGTCCTGTCACCTCACACACACACACACACACACACACACACACACACACACACACACACACACACACACACACACACACACACACACACGCACACACACACACACACACACACACTACATACGCCCACACACACATAAAATGCGTCCTGTCACCTCACACACACACACACACACACACACACACACACACACACACTACATACGCCCACACACACATAAAATGCGTCCTGTCACCTCACACACACACACACACACACACACACACACACACACACACACATAAAATGCGTCCTGTCACCTCACACACACACACACACACACACACACACACACACACACACACACACACACACACACACTACATACGCCCACACACACATAAAATGCGTCCTGTCACCTCACACACACACACACACACACACACACACACACACACACACACACACACACACACACACACACACACACACACACACACACACACACACACACACACACACACACTACATACGCCCACACACACATAAAATGCGTCCTGTCACCTCACACACACACACACACACACACACACACACACACACACACACACACACACACACACACACACACACACACACACACACACACCACCACACAAATTAGAAATATCTAATTTAAATAAATATTCACACCCCTGAGTCAAAACATGTTCTGGCCTGGTTTAGATCTTATCTGTCGGAAAGATATCAGTTTGTCTCTGTGGATGGTTTGTCCTCTGACAAATCAACTGTAAATGTTGGTGTTCCTCAAGGTTCTGTTTTCGGACCACTATTGTTTTCACTATATATTTTACCTCTTGGGGATGTCATTCGAAAACATAATGTTAACTTTCACTGCTATGCGGATGACACACAGCTGTACATTTCGATGAAACATGGTGAATCCCCAAAATTGCCCTTGCTGGAAGCCTGTATTTCAGACATAAGGAAGTGGATGGCTGCAAACGTTCTACTTTTAAACTCAGACAAAACAGAGATGCTTGTTCTAGGTCCCAAGAAACAAAGAGATCTTCTGTTTAATCTTACAATTTATCTTGATGGTTGTACAGACGTCTCAAATAAAACTGTGAAGGACCTCGGCGTTACTCTGGACCCTGATCTCTCTTTTGATGAACATATCAAGACTGTTTCAAGGACAGCTTTTTTCCATCTACGTAACATTGCAAAAATCAGAAATGTTCGGTTCAAAAATGATGCAGAAAAATGTATCCATGCTTTCGTCACTTCTAGGTTAGACTACTGCAATGCTCTACTTTCCTGCTACCCGGATAAAGCAGAAAATAAACTTCAGTTAGTGCTAAATACGGCTGCTAGAAGCCTGACTAGAACCAAAAAATGTGATCATATTACTCCAGTGCTAGCCTCCCTACACTGGCTTCCTGTTAAGGCAAGGGCTGATTTCAAGGTTTTACTGTTAACCTACAAAGCATTACATGGGCTTGCTCCTACCTATCTTTCCGAATTGGTCCTGCCGTACATACCTACACGTACGCTACGGTCACAAGATGCAGGCCTCCTAACTGTCCCTAGAATTTCTGTGCAAGGGCTTTCTCCTATAGAGCTCCATTTTTATGGAATGATCTGCCTACCCATGTGAGAGACCCAGACTCGGTCTCAACCTTTAAGTCTTTATTGAACTCATCTCTTCAGTAGGTCCTATGATTGAGTGTAGTCTGGCCCACGAGTGTGAAGGTGAACGGAAGGCACTGGAGCAACGAACCGCCCTTGCTGTCTCTGCCTGGCCGGTTCCCCTCTCTCCACTGGGATTATCTGCCTCTAACCCTATTACAGGGGCTGAGTCACTGGCTTACTGGTGCTCTTCCATGCCGTCCCTAGGAGGGGTGCGTCACTTGAGTGGGTTGAGTCACTGACGTGGTCTTCCTGTCTGGGTTGGCGCCCCCCCTTGGGTTGTGCCGTGGCGGAGATCTTTGTGGGCTATACTCGGCCTTGTCTCAGGATGGTAAGTTGGTGGTTGAAGATATCCCTCCATTGGTGTGGGGGCTGTGCTTTGGCAAAGTGGGTGGGGTTATATCCTGCCTGTTTGGCCCTGTCTGGGGGTATCATCAGATGGGGCCACCGTGTCTCCTGACCCCTCCTGTCTCAGCCTCCAGTATTTATGCTGCAGTAGTTTATGTGTTGGGGGGCTAGGGTCAGTCTGTTATATCTGGAGTATTTCTCCTGTCTTATCCGGTGTCCTGTGTGAATTTAAGTACGCTCTCTCTAATTCTCTCTTTCTTTCTTTCTCTCTCTCGGAGGACCTGAGCCCTAGGACCATGCCTCAGGACTACCTGGCATGATGACTCCTTGCTGTCCCCAGTCCACCTGGCCGTGCTGCTGCTCCAGTTTCAACTATTCTGCCTGCGGCTATGGAACCCTGACCTGTTCACCGGACGTGCTACCTGTCCCAGACCTGCTGTTTTCAACTCTCTAGAGACAGCAGGAGCGGTAGAGATACTCTCAATGATCGGCTATGAAAATCCAACTGCTGTGATTATTATTATTTGACCATGCTGGTCATTTATGAACATTTGAACATCTTGACCATGTTCTGTTATAATCTCCACCCGGCACAGCCAGAAGAGGACTGGCCACCCCTCATAGCCTGGTTCCTCTCTAGGTTTCTTCCTAGGTTTGGGCCTTTCTAGGGAGTTTTTCCGAGCCACCGTGCTTCAACACCTGCATTGCTTGCTGTTTGGGGTTTTAGGCTGGGTTTCAGTACAGAACTTTGAGATATCAGCTGATGTAAGAAGGGCTATATAAATACATTTGATTTGATTTGATGTTAGAATCACCTTTGGCAGCGATTACAGCCATCTTTCTGGGTAAGTCTCTTAGAGCTTTGCACACCTGGATTGTATAATATTTGCACATTATTCTCAAAATAATTATTCAAGTTTTTCAGGATTTTCAAGTCTTGCCATAGATTTTCAAGCCGATTTAATTCAAAACTGTAACTAGGCCATTCAGGATCATTCAACGTTGTCATGGTAAGCAACTCCACTGTATATTTGGTCTTGTGTTTTAGGTTATTGTCCTGCTGAAAGGTGTATTTGTCTCCCAGTGTCTGTTTGAAAGCAAATTGAACCAGGTTATTTTTATCCTAAAAAACTCCCTAGTCCTTGTCGATGACAAGCATACCCATAGCATGATGCAGCCACCACCATGCTTGAAATTATGAAGTGGTACTCAGTGATGTGTTGTGATGGATTTGCCCCAAACATAACACTTTGTATTGAGGACATAAAGTTGTTTTTTGCCTCATTGGCCTCATGGTGAAATCCCTGAGTGGTTTCCTTCCTCTCTGGCAACTGAGTTAAGACACCAACCAAAGTATAATTAATAACTTCACCATGCTCAAAGGGATATTCTGCTTTTTTTACCCATCTCCCTGGTCTTTGTGGTTGATTTTGTTTTTGAAACTCACTGCTCAACTGAGGGACCTTACAGATAATTGGATATGTGGTGTACAGAGATGAGGTGGTCATTAAAAAATTATGTTAAACACTATTATTGGACACAGAGTCAGTCCATGCAACTTATTATGTGACTTGTTAAGCTAATATTTGATTTAGGCTTGCCATAACAAAGGAGTTGAATACATTTGAGCTTTTCATTTTGAATTAATTTGTAAAAAATTGAAAAGATAATTTGACTTTGACATTATGGGGTATTGTGTGTAGGGCAGTGACACAACCGCTAAAATTAATACATTTTTAAGTTCAGGCTGGAACACAACAAAATGTGGAAAAAGTCTAGGGTTGTGAATACTTTCTGAAGGCACTGTATCTATCCTGTTGCCTAGTCACTGTACCACCTCCGATATGTACATAGCTACCTCTGTTACCTCTTACCCCTGCACATTGACTGCACATCGGGACTGATACTCCCTGTTTATAGCCATGTTATTTTTTACTTGTTATTGTTATTCGTTATCCACTGTGTATTTATTCCTCGTGTCACTATTTCATTTTTGTATTTATTTTGTATCTTTATCTTTACTTTACATTGTTGGAAAAGTACCCATTAGTAAGCATTTCACTGTTAGTTTACACCTGTTGTTTACAAAGCATGTGACAAATAACATTTTATTTTATTTCATTTATTTGTTGCTCTAGGTCTGGGATTTCCGAGACTACCAGCTATCACTAGCTAACAGGAGACTAATACATATCACTAGCTAAGAGGAGACTGCTAGCTATCACTAGCGAAACTGGAGACTGCTAGCTATCACTAGCTAACTGGAGACTGCTAGCTATCACTAGCTAACAGGAGACTGCTAGCTATCACTAGCTAACAGGAGACTACTAGCTATCACTAGCTAACAGGAGAATGCTAGCTATCACTAGCTAACAGGAGAATGCTAGCTATCACTAGCTAACAGGAGACTACCAGCTATCACTAGCTAACAGGGAATAAATAGATCCTACAACACATACATGGCTCCTAGCCTCCCATGCATAGGCTACTTGTCACGCCCTGGCCATAGAGAGGTTTTTATTCTCTATTTTGGTTAGGCCAGGGTGTGATTAGGGTGGGCATTCAATGTTTCTATTTCTTTGTTTTTGGCTGAGTGTGGTTCCCAATCAGAGGCAGCTGTCTATCGTTGTCACTGATTGGGAATCATACTTAGGCAGCCTTTTTCCCACCTGTGTTTTGTGGGTAGTTATTTTCTGTTTAGTGTCTGCACCTTACAGAACTGTTTCGTTTCTCACTTTGTTATTTTGCTTTAGTGTTTTTGGTGAATAAATTATCATGAACAGGTACCACGCTGCACTTTGGTCCTCTTCTTCAGATAAGCGTTACACTACTTTATGTCCCTAACACTAAAACTGAAACTGAATAATATAAAAACGAAATATAAATGTTTTTATCAAACGAAAACTGAATACAAACTAGTAAATCAGGTCAGAAAATTAACTGAAACTAAACTGAATTTCCCCCCAAAATCTAAAAACGAATAGAAATAAAAAACTAACATAGACACAAAACTATAATAACCTTGATAATTACATTATAGATAAGAAGTGACCACAGTGCATCATGGAAATATGTTCATCCCATCAGCCCTGTTCTCCTCCTCCATTGTTAGGAAGGGGAGGCTGTCATACTCTGGACAGGATTTGTAAAAACACAGAATGTGTTTTCAAAGCAGTGAAAATGTTGCATGATTTGCATCAAGGCAAAGTTGTGAAAGCAAACAATCCCCAATAAAGACTTAGAGCTCAGCTGTCTTCTCCAAGATACAATGATCAAAAAGTATAATATTTTTATTGTTTATATTTCCAGTCCAAAATATTTAATTGGATGTCTGTTGCCTGTAGTTACGGACTGTATTGAGGCTCACTGACAGGTCTTGGGAACTCTCAGCACAGTGAGGCCTCTCCACTGAAGTTCAAGGAGCACTGTGAGAGTCACAACAGCCAAGGTGTTCTTACAGGACAGGGGGCAATTAGCTACCCCCCCTGATAATCACCTTGTAGCATTTAGCACACACTTAACAACACAAATGGCCCATGGTGTAGTAGGTGTGTGTGTGTGTGTGTGTGTGTGTGTGTGTGTGTGTGTGTGTGTGTGTGTGTGTGTGTGTGTGTGTGTGTGTGTGTGTGTGTGTGTGTGTGTGTGTGTGTGTGTGTGTGTGTGTGTGTGCGTGTGTGCGTGCGCGCGCGCGTGCGTGCGTGCGTGCGTGCGCGCGCTGGGTGTGCACGTGACACAGAGAGAGGGGGTTGGTTGCTCTGTCCAGTAGTAGAGAGATGTGCTGGGCTTCGTCAAAGGAGAGTGCCTGCAGAGGGAAGAGATCAGAGTTGTCATCACTAACCAAGACTCTCCATCCCAGTGGTTGGAGGGCTGGGACATTCTATCACTCGCTGAAGAATGGCCACAGCCGGCGACTGTTTATTTTTTTTCTCTATCTTGTCTTGGCCACCTTTCCAAATGAGGATCTGCAGTTGTAAACGTAGCTTTTGCCCTCCTCCTCTCATCGGTTGTCAGAGATGGGAAATCAGAGGTAATGTTATTTTGGGGGGATGAGAGAATGAAAAACACTGTCAAATCCAATTTCCTCTGGTTTTTATAGCTTCACAGCTGTATTTTCAGAGGGGGAAATGGTTGAAGGACAGCGCCGTAAATCATAAGTCCCGAATATATAAACAGCTTTGATGTAAAATTCCATTAAGTTGCCAGAATATTGCCATAACATTCAAATCCAATCTACTCAATCTAAATCCCTTGCTACAGTATATCTGTCCAACAATGCATCTCCTTTTTGTTTCACAACTATTTTAATGTTAAGAGTAAGACTTGGAAGTAAAAGATATAGAGTAATTATGAAACTATGTAAGTCAGACAGGCGTGCAGATAGATACGAAGGACGGATAAATGGAGCGATAAATGGAGGGATGGTTGAGTGAGTGGATGAGTAAATAGATCTCTTATTCCAAAAGCTATTTGGGAAAAAACAATGAACTGGGAATTGATACAAAAACTTATGTCTATATATTTAAGATGTGTTTGTGTGTGTGAATGCCCAGTGTGCATCAAAACAGAACAATACTAATTAAATATAGAATGGGTGGGGATTTAAGGAACACGCAAGTGCATCTGCTGTCACTACGGGGGGGAAGAGGCACAATTAGTGGTTTTCAGGCAGCTGTGTGTGTGTTCCCCAGGCACCAGTGGGAGGTCAGGTGGTCAGCTGTGCTCTCCAGTCAAGTGTCACGCCAGCCCAACATCCTCGCTGACGCCATTGTGAGTCACAGAGGCTGTGCGGCTGCAGGAACAAAGAGAAGCCCTTGATCTATTAAGATGTGAATTGTGTTCTCCCCACACTGTGCTGTGCTGCATGGTAAAGGAAATGAGCTGATCCTCTCGTGCAGACTGTCACTAAGCTTTACAGCGCTAGTAGCTCCTAATTTACAGTTTCAAAATGAGGGAACGCTCAATATCTAAATAACATGTCTGTCCTCGAGTCTCAATGGTATAGACCAAGCCATGGAGATTCAGCTAGGGTTAGGGTTAGGTTTGAGCCGGGGTTTGGACATGAAGCTAGGGTTATGTTTAGGTTTGAGCCGGGGTTTAGACATGAAGCTAGGGTTAGGTTTAGAGTTGAGCCGGGGTTTGGACATGAAGCTAGGGTTATGTTTAGGGTTGAGCCGGGGTTTGGACATGAAGCTAGGGTTAGGTTTAGGGTTGAGCCGGGGTTTGGACATGAAGCTAGGGTTAGGTTTAGGGTTGAGCCGGGGTCTGGACATGAAGCTAGGGTTAGGTTTAGGGTTGAGCCGGGGTTTGGACATGAAGCTAGGGTTATGTTTAGGGTTGAGCCGGGGTTTGGACATGAAGTTAGGTTTAGGGTTGAGCCGGGGTTTGGACATGAAGCTAGGGTTATGTTTAGGGTTGAGCCGGGGTTTGGACATGAAGCTAGGGTTATGTTTAGGGTTGAGCCGGGGTTTGGACATGAAGCTAGGGTTAGGATTAGGGTTGAGCCGGGGTTTGGACATGAAGCTAGGGTTATGTTTAGGGTTGAGCCGGGGTTTGGACATGAAGCTAGGGTTATATTTAGGGTTGAGCCGGGGTTTGGACATGAAGCTAGGGTTATGTTTAGGGTTGAGCCGGGGTTTGGACATGAAGCTAGGGTTAGGTTTAGGGTTGAGCCGGGGTTTGGACATGAAGCTAGGGTTAGGTTTAGGGTTGAGCCGGGGTTTGGACATGAAGCTAGGGTTAGGTTTAGGGTTGAGCCGGGGTTTGGACATGAAGCTAGGGTTATGTTTAGGGTTGAGCCGGGGTTTGGACATGAAGCTAGGGTTATGTTTAGGGTTGAGCCGGGATTTGGACATGAAGCTAGGGTTAGGTTTAGGGTTGAGCCGGGGTTTGGACATGAAGCTAGGGTTAGGTTTAGGGTTGAGCCGGGGTTTGGACATGAAGCTAGGGTTAGGTTTAGGGTTGAGCCGGGGTTTGGACATGAAGCTAGGGTTATGTTTAGGGTTGAGCCGGGGTTTGGACATGAAGCTAGGGTTAGGTTTAGGGTTGAGCCGGGGTTTGGACATGAAGCTAGGGTTATGTTTAGGGTTGAGCCGGGGTTTGGACATGAAGCTAGGGTTATGTTTAGGGTTGAGCCGGGGTTTGGACATGAAGCTAGGGTTAGGTTTAGGGTTGAGCCGGGGTTTGGACATGAAGCTAGGGTTAGGTTTAGGGTTGAGCCGGGGTTTGGACATGAATCTAGGGTTATGTTTAGGGTTGAGCCGGGGTTTGGACATGAAGCTAGGGTTATGTTTAGGGTTGAGCCGGGGTTTGGACATGAAGCTAGGGTTAGGTTTAGGGTTGAGCCGGGGTTTGGACATGAAGCTAGGGTTAGGTTTAGGGTTGAGCCGGGGTTTGGACATGAAGCTAGGGTTAGGTTTAGGGTTGAGCCGGGGTTTGGACATGAAGCTAGGGTTAGGTTTAGGGTTGAGCCGGGGTTTGGACATGAAGCTAGGGTTATGTTTAGGGTTGAGCCGGGGTTTGGACATGAAGCTAGGGTTATGTTTAGGGTTGAGCCGGGGTTTGGACATGAAGCTAGGGTTAGGTTTAGGGTTGAGACGGGGTTTGGACATGAAGCTAGGGTTAGGTTTAGGGTTGAGCCGGGGTTTGGGCATGAAGCTAGGGTTAGGGTTACTGTAAGTTAACAGTAAGATTCCCACTGGGCAGAGACTTCATTTCAATGTCTAGTTTTGATTTACATTTGGTTGAGTTGTCATCTAACATGAATTCAACGTGAAATAAAAAATAAATGTCACCATGTCATGGGATTTAGGTTTAAAAAAAATATATTCCTTAACGTTGATGACTTTTTGCAAATCCAGTCCGTTTTCCAAGTTGATTCAATGTCATCACATTTATTGAATTTAAAAAATGTATGACGTGGAAACAACATTGATTAAGCCAGTTTTTGTCCAGTGGGTTGGCTCCGGCCCAATTGAACCACTATGTAGAATGCTCAGCTTTTAATACAGCCTCTATAAATGTCTATAGCCATTTTAATTGTAAGTTTAAGTACACTGATAGCTTAATATAGACTGAATAAGAATGTGACGCAACACCCACTAGAGCCCAGCACCCTGACAGGTGGGGTACTGCTAGTGTACCTTGAGCATGGTACTTCAGCTCAATTATCACAACTTAATTCAATTGGTCCAATAAAACTATCCAGCTGCATAAACATGTTACAGAACGGGTGAGATCTAAAACAGAGAGCATCTTTAACTCTCCCTGGATCAGGCCGTCTGCTGTGCCAATCAGTCAATTCACACTGTAATGTAATGATTTAGGAGCTCCCTTTGTCACGTAGTCCAGTGGCACCACACTGAGCCAACGTGTCGCTTTCTTATGAGTCTATCGACATGAACGAACACTCTCCCAAATGGCTAGCTGGCCAGCAATTTGCCAATGAAGGGGACAGGGTGGCCCCATTTGGATGGCTGTCTGTCTTTGGGGGGTTTCTGCTTGTCACTTTCCCTGTGCCTGGCTCTGTGTTCAAAGCCAGGGCTTTTAAACCTGTGTGTGACTGTGACAGCAGGAAGGTAGTGCTGTGCTGTGAGAGGGGATGGATGCATGGGGCCGGGTGGCCGGCCAGCTGTGCTCTCTTGTGGTAGCTCCAGGGATAGCCTGCCCTGCCTGGGAGGTGTCACTTCACTGTAAATATCTTTGCTGTAAGTCGCCTAAGTCTTTTTAAAACAATGAACAATGTTTTTTACGACTTCTGAAACCATACGTTCTTATGACTCAAAGTGAACACCCTGATTAAGGAAATGACAATGTTACATTGAGCCGTTTTCTTTATTTCCCTACTTATGTTCTGTTCATGCTTCTCAGAGGCTGTGCATGCAAACGTTTAACTCATGAGATGAGGTCACGAGATTAACATTCCACAAGTTTTGGGGTTGAGGGGGACATTCTCGTTGACTCCCCCAGTCCTGTGAGATGCATAATTGCTGGCTAAATACCCATCTCTCAGGAGTGGCCAGCCTGCCTTAATGCATAGGTCTGCTCTATGTCCATCGCATTTGCAGCAAGTCTGACACGTTCAGTGGCTTTCCTCTGTCTCACAGGACAGCTCCGCTGGCTGCCTCATCAAGGCTGATTGCTGGAGACACTCCCTTCCCAGCAGTCATTTCACCTGACGTGAAGCAGACCTGTCTCCTGTAGACCCGGCAGGTAGCCTAGTGGTTAGAGCGTTCCCTGAGCTGACAAGGTAAAAATCGGTCGTTCTGCCCCTGAACAAGGCAGTTAACCCACTGTTCCCCAGTAGGCCGTCATTGTAAATAAGAATTTGTTCTTAACTGACTTGCCTAGTCAAATAAAGGATAAATACAATAAATAAAAGATCCGCACTATGAAACAGGAAGACTGACTGGCTGAACTTCTCTCCCCTGGTGAAGCTGGAACCGCATGACTGAGGAAGGAGAGAACGTCTCTGTGGAGAGTGGATATACCCAGGAGTCAAAATAAAACTACCTTGTTTAATGCTAACATCACACTGGGCACACCAAGTCATTTCAATATGGAAATGATGGTAATATTTGGTTGAGACGTTGATCAATGAGATTTCAACCTTATTTACCCACTCAAAAAGACAGGCTGAAGTTTGTTGAATTCCATATGTGTTATTACCATGCTTTCAACCATCTAAATGCTCAACCAAATTCCAATATAAAAAGAATGTCATATTCCTTGTTTAGTTATCATCTAAATGTCTTATTTTTATAAATGTATTTTATTTAACCTTTATTTAACCAGGTAGGCCAGTTGAGAACAAGTTCTCATTTACAACTGCAACCTGGCCTAGATAAAGCAAAGCAGTGCAACACAAACCTTGTTACACATGGGATAAACTAATGTACAGTCAATAACACAGTAGAAAAGTCTATATACAGTGTGTGCAAATGTAGTAAGATTAGGGAGGTAAGGCAATAAATAGGCCATAGTGGCGAAATAATTACAATTTAGCAATTAAACACTGGAGTGATAGATGTGCAAAAGATGAATGTGCAAGTAGAGATACTGGGGTGCAAAGGAGCAAAAAAATAAATAACAATATGGGGATGAGGTAGTTGGGTGGGCTATTTACAGATGTGCTGTGTACAGGTGCAATGATCGATAAGCTGCTCTGACAGCTGATGCTTAAAGTTAGTGAGGGAGATATGAGTCTCCAGCTTCAGTGATTTTTGCAATTCGTTCCAGTCATTGGCATCAGAGAACTGTAAGGAAAGGCGGCCAAAGGAGGAGTTGGCTTTGGGGGTGACCAGTGAGATATACCTTCTGGAGCGCATGCTACGGGTGGGTGCTGCTATGGTGACCAGTGAGCTGAGATAAGACGGAGCTTTACCTAGCAAAGACTTATAGATGACCTGGAGCCAGTGGGTTTGGCGACGAATATGAGGCGAGGGACAGCCAACGAGAGCATACAGATCGTAGTGGTGGGTAGTATATGGGGCTTTGGTGACAAAATGGATGGCACTGTGATAGACTGCATCCAATTTGCTGAGTAGAGTGGTGGAGGCTATTTTGTAAATGACATCGCCGAAGTCAAGGATTGGTAGGATAGTCAGTTTTACGAGGGTATGTTTGGCAGCATGAGTGAAGGATGCTTTGTTGCGAAATAGGAAGCCGATTCTAGATTTAATTTTGGATTGGAGATGCTTGATGTGAGTCTGGAAGGAGAGTTTACAGTCTAACCAGACACCTAGGTATTTGTAGTTGTCCACATATTCTAAGTCAGAACTGTCCAGAGTAGTGATGCTAGACGGGCGTTTTACTTGCATTTAAGAGCAGTTGGAGGCCACGGACGGAGAGTTGTATGGCATTGAAGCTCATCTGGAGGTTTGTTAACACAGTGTCCAAAGAAGGGCCAGAAGTATACAGAATGGTGTTGTCTGCGTAGAGGTGGATCAGAGAATCACCAGCAGCAAGAGCAACATCATTGATGTATACAGAGAAAAGAGTCACTGCGCTTTCAACCATTTAAAAGCACAACAAAGTTCAAATGGGAATACAATGTCAGATGTTTTGTATTTATACAGCAACTTAATGTGTCATCACTGTGCTTCATCTAACAGCACAACCAAAGGCCCTGGATTGTAGTTAAGATTACATTAAAAGTACATAGGCCTAGCGCAAGTGATCAATGCTGTTCAAGACTCTGCACAGATTATTATAGAAATTGTGAAGATCTCAACAGACCTGCGACCTTTGCATGCTATCTTGAACATGCACACTTTCTATGATGACATAAGAAGACATTTATAGTTACAGTAGGCTAACCTCAAAATGTGGCCAGTGATATTGAATTGTGTTTGGTTGTCAACAAATTCATGTTTGTCTACAAATTAATAATGTATATGTTGGATTCACGTCTCCATCTCAAACAATAATCAAAGGTAAAGAATAGGACTCAAATAAAACTTTATTTAAACTGCATTTAAAGTTTCCTGTTCTTTAACTTTTAAGATGAAGATGTGAATCCAAAATATCGATTATACATTTGTAGACAAACTAGAGTTAAAGCCAGACTAAGTCAGTGGCACTGATGGAACTATCCAAGTAGAAAATACATCTCCTTCAAATGTAATCTAATCAAACTTTAAATGCACTTTAAATAAAGTTTTATTAGATTTTGTTGTATTCTTTAACTTTGATTTATTTCTGGTTGAGATGGAGACATGACTTTAACATTGGAATGATAAGCTTAAGGATTTAATTTGAAATCAACCAAAGCTTGAAACCATAGGCCTATATGTACATACAGGAGCGTGCACATACACACCAACACACGCATGCACTTACGCAAATACACACAAACACACACACAAATATGGCAAAATATACACACTGAGGCAATAGCGCCAGCCATGATGCCATACCGTATCTGTTAGGCCTTGGCTAGATGAGCTAATCTTCAGCTCCTTCATTCTGAAGCGATGTGGATCTCCCAACCTGCGAGGTATCGCTTCACATGGACGTGCTGATTTTCTAGTTAATACTAAAACGCATTCTCAAATATGCTCTAAATGAATTATTTGTCTTGCCTGAGAGAAGACTTTAGCCCTGAGAGCAGCCCTTTGGTCCTCCGCGTTTACACAACACCAGGAGTTGGTCTGGCCCAACTCATATAGAAGTAATTTCATCAGAAAGAGACAAAAAACATATTTATTTATGACCCCAACAGCGAGACAGGAATAGGTTCAAGCCTTTTTCCATCTGTGCGCAATCCTAGCGTAATGCTATCATCACCTGTTTCTATGCTTCTTGCTCACATCTGGCTTGCATTAAAAAAAATCACACAAGGTGCATTTTTTTCTGCCCCTTTTTGTGTGCGCTTTAGCAGTTGGCTCATATTTCTAAAATAGGCTACAACAACAAATTAAGATCTGAGGCTTGGAGAAAAAAGCACTGATTTCAAACAGCAATTTGCTTTAAATTTCAGAACCAGACTCTCCAGGGGGTTTGATATACTAGACACAGGAGTTTAAGAGACCTCACTAAGGTTTATTGCTGTGTGGACTGGAGCCTGGATGCTAAGATAATGGGGTTTTTCATTTATCAAGCTGGCACAGAACGGGTAGAATTTTGTCATAGTTAAATCCATTTGGCTTGTAAATTAACCAGAATTCCCTCTTATGTTTGCATAATTTGAAGGTAGTGCTTCCTCATAAATTATGGTAATATAGTAATTAATACCAATACAGGGTCCACATCACAGTAGGTAGACTGCCACTACTACTACAGTGCTTAAAATGAATTGTATATCACTTTTTACTCTTCCCCAGGTCAAATTAAAAGGTTGCAATGTATCACTAGATGTCCAGTCCTAAACACTTCCCCATGAGTACATTAGGAACTACCTGCACTTTATCATAGGTACAGTACATGTTGTGTAAATATGATGTAAATATGTAAGTGTCATGTGAGTATGTGAAAGAGATATTAGAGCTGCCTGTGTCATAATAATAGCAGGGATGTAGCCTATATATGTAGTCTGCCAATGTACAGTACTCCTGCCCAATGAAATGTTTTTCCCTCGTCCATAACAGACTGGAATCTGTGTCTCCGCTCTGCCTCTCCCATGGACACCAGCTGTGCAGCTGGTGCTTGCTGGGAACTGCAGTCAGTCTGCAGTTGTGAAGGATTTTTAACACAATTCTCCCATGTGCATTTAAGGAAGCAGTAATGTCATGCAATTGGGGTCATATTATTATTGTGTGGATCCCGGAGAGTGATGTCAGAGGAAACTAGCTAACTCCCAAACCAAGAGAGCAAAGGTTACAGTCGAACTGGCAGAGACCCAGATTGACTTAAATACTTTCCTTTCTCTCATCCCCCTTTCTTTCCTTAAAAAAGTAAGATGTCCCGGTTTGCTTCCTTTGGCATATCTGATTATGAGCTGTAATTTATTATCATTGAGTAATTGTCGTCACAAGGGGGTTTGAGATAACAGCTTTTCAAAAAGGAACATCCTGTGAAAATGTCCAACATAACTGGAACATTGTAGAGGGATGAAATGGAGACAAATGACTGAATGGATTAAATACATTTAATTTATACGTGAACGTTGGCCTTTCATCATCTCTAATGAAAAATCAACACTTTTCTAGTCTATCAAAGGGAAGATCATTTCAGTGTTCCAGATATATTACAATATGATGTCCTGAAAAGTAGAAACCAAAGCTGAGATAGTACATTTGCCTATATCCTCATTGTCTACAGTGCACGTTTCCTTGTACTTGTAGGAGCAGTGATTTAAGCCTGCTGTATGAGAATACTTTGATCTTACACTATGTACAAAACACTACAGCAGAAACATGATCCATGGAGTAGGATAGAATGTGGTCACATTTCAATCTTACCAAACTTTATCTCCACTGCAGTCCAGTGGCATGTAAATAGAATCCACAGATGAGGAATCAAAACCTCCGTTCCAGGTGCTCAATGCTGCCATGATTTACGGTTGCTTTGCTACCTGTCGTGGTTGCTTAGATCAGAAAAGCAGCTGCGGTAGGGAAGCAGCTTACCAGTGGTGGTATTAGGCAAACCGTTTATGTTGGAGGGAGTTGGAGAACACAGACGGGTCTTGTGGTTTCTGCCAGCACAAGTTCCATCTATTATCTTTGGATTAACTAGGCTACCCTGTGAGCGTTTAGCCAAGAGGGAGACTTGATATTTAACAAAGTGTATGTAGACCTAGTTTACACTCTATCTCTCATCATTCTTCCTCTCTACTCAGGAACTAATTTGACCTAGGACACCAGGTGAGTACCTGCCAGGTAGAAACAGAATTAGTGTTTCGGACCTCCAGAACTGTAATTGGATTGCCCTGCCCTATTTATTTGAGTGATGAAGCCAGCATTGGCACACCTGTGTGATGAACCAGGGTCAGACCCTCACCCATAACCAGCTAGATGATTGGTCTACAATCCTACAAACCAAAAGGGGGGGGGGGCAGGACAGGACCGCCCGAGTTTGGGAACCCTGTAACTGTTAGAGCATCATGAAATGATGAAACCTTTCATCAGTTTGTTCTGGAGTCATCAATGGCCTTATAGGATTATGGAAACTTTTTCAACAATTGAAATGAGTTACCATAAGCCTAATTATGCAATTACATATAATCTATCATCTCATTGGCATAAGGTAATACAGTTTCTTATGCCAAATAGAAAAATCACTTTATTGCAATTATTTAAAGTTTTTCTGTGTTTTATAACATATCGCACAACAGCTGATAAAACTAACACTGTAAACGTGTGAAAATGTTTTATTATTTCCTGATAGTTGCTGGTTGAAAATACAATCTACACAGAACCTTCTAATCAGCAGGTTTGCATGGTGTCGGCTTTTCATGGTGACATCGGTTTATAGACGAATAACAAATAGAGTTCTTAACCTTTCTGCCAATTGCAGCTAGTTTTTATTTTCCACCTCCCCACTCAAACCACCCCCAGACAGTCTTAGCAAAATTCTTGCCTGAAAGATAGGTTTTTGCTAAAAAGCCATTTTTGATAATTTTTATGGAAATCTATTACGGTAAGGTACTTAATTGTTACCCAGAAATTATTTGATATTGATGTAAAAATGGCTGCATTGAGCCTTTAATGAGCATGATGGCCAATAACGAATGTACTGGTCAAATTACCAAATGCATAAAGAAAATGTAAACTGTTAGTAGAGATAGATATGTTTAATTTCCCCTCTGTTATGGGGCTGATGTTACATTTAAATGCTATGGTATTAGGCCAGGCCTGATCTGTATTGAGACCCAGGAAGGCAGTGGTATGGAAATAGGTGTCTCCCCCTAGAGGGACAATGTGGTAAAGCTTCTTCTGATCTCTGTCCATTAGGTGTCAACTTCTCTGTCCCATCACTATGGACAAGAAAGTGCTCAAGCTCAGGCATGGGTAAGGTCTCCTCTAAGCTTAATGATGATAAATGACAACATTTAAGACTGCAATGTCATATTCTCATTTAGGTTCTTACGGCTTAAATGACACATTGCATTCGTCTCAGAATCTATTTGGAAAACCACGTAAATTATCCATAGATTCCGAATTTCGAATTTCATTCGTTGGAATGTATGTCTCATTGGTTGAATTTAAGAGTTTTCACAGCAATATTGAATCCTTCACCCTATTCAATAGATGTTAAGGTTATATGCAAATGGATTTCATAAATCAGTTTAAGGACCAAAGGATAATGGCAGTGAATGATACTTATCAGACACCATAAGTGCTATTTCCAATAAATACATAGAGCGGTTCATTCATATGGGGATTCAGGTCCTGATGGATATAGGATCATCACCTTGGAATGATTCCAAGACAGCGCTTAAATCAACCTGTACATTGTCTGTCCCATAAAGGCTTGACCAATCTTTGAGGATAACACTTCTTAATGGAAAATGTATTTTATGTTACATATTAGACTTCTGGTGTCACTGATTCATTCATCATGAAGATCTATTCCTGACAAGGTATCACAGTGCCGTCTCAGTTTTAAGCAAGCTTTTAGCACATGTTTTTTTTTGTTACTTTTACAAATTTGTAAAAAGAAAATGTTGTTCTAAACATGTATATGCTGTCTATTGTAGGTTTGTGGGGCGTTGTGGCTTCTATTTTGATGTTTTGGTATGTTTTTACAGTACACACAAAAAAATGTCCACATGGAATATGTCTATCTTCAATATGCCTGTGGAAATGATGTCGCTCTACTGCAGAGGTTTTATGTAATTAGCGATACCTGTACCAAACAACTTTCCCATTCATATCAATTAAATTCGGTGTGTTCACCTGAACTTGCACCAATTTAATTTGGAGAGGGAAACATGATGAGGCTTTGGAGAAGTGATTGTTCACTGAGCTTTGGCTCATACTCTGCTGGAGTGAAACGCTTGTATAGAAACTGTTGCACAACATTCTAGTGAGAAGGATCAGACCTTTCCTGCAATCTCTTAGCTCTACGCATACAGTCCTCCCTCCTTCGTGAGTGTTCATTACACACACAGTGCCGCAATCCATCTCACTAAAGCTAAAGCATACCATGGCACAGTAGAGGCCTGGGCTGAAAACAAAAAACAACCTTTCAGGAGGAAAGAAATAGAAGAGGACCATCCTGAACCAGACTCTGAGACAAACACTGAGACAAAAATGGATTGATTAGGTATGTGAGCATTTTGTTGAAGTTGATAAAAGGAATAGCTTCTCCACTATGTGAGGGATGACAGAAGTCCAAAACGTGGTGCTTGAGAGATAAGGAGCTGTCTGAACAGCAGGTTGAACGTCCCTGTCAGTGTGGTTTGTTTCCAAGCTGATGTCCTTAACTGGAGGTTATGTCTGTGTGTCCCTGGCCTGCACTGACGTTCCCTGTTGAGCTAACACAGTGCCGTAATAAGACGATCACTTTTTCATCATCCCTTTGGAATGACTACAGATACCGACAGGCAGGGGGATTGTGGGAAAATCCACCCTGACATTTCAAAAGACAATTGCCAAGGGAAGGCTTCAGCAAAGGGTGCTCACATCTGCACAACTCCTCTCCTCCAAGGCGGCCTCTCGCACACACTCTGATTCTTAATCCCTTTCATTGGTCCCTTGGCCCTAGATCTCTTATTTTCAATGGGTCTTTGGCATATCAAATAGTAAATCTGTTTGCAAATGTATATGTGTCCAGAAAGCATAGTGTTTATAATGCTCTTGTGCAGGAGCTGCATGGAGGGACCTACCAGATGTATTGGCCTGTTATTGTTTGTGTTTAATCCTCAGGCCTACGTACTGTAGAAATATACAATTGTCTTTCATGGTATAAATGTTAAGATTAACACTAATATTCAAGACATTGTAATAATCACCAGAAGAGCATCTCTGTTAACTCTGTTACTGCAGTTGCAGTTTAGTGCCTCCTCAGACATAACATAAGGCTTGCACCAAATGTCTCGTTAAGAGAGTAAACTCCTCTTCTTTTTCACCATGAGTTACAACAGCAGCCTTGTCTTCATCTTGCTGATAGTTAAATATGAAATGAGACTTGGGGCCCTCCATGTCTACCCTCTTCAGATCTCTGGCCAGAACGGAACTGTAAATTGTGCAACCTCATGAAATATCTGAGCAATATGTCAGAGCTGAGATAGCTGGGGCATGAATGTGGAAACAGAGCTTTGATGCAAGTGACTGCACTATATCACAACATATTACTTCCCATGGCATTGAAACAAACACAGCCGAGCCAGGTTTTTGAGAGAAAAAAACGTTTTTTACTAAAAAATCTATGGTCCATTTTTTATATCTTAGAATTTCATAGTACATAATTGTATAAACATGAACATAAATGGACATCGATAAGAAACTTACATTATGATTAAAATGCATTACTCCTCTTCTTAGCAGGTATGACTAAAATAATTTTAAGAGGTTAACCATTTTTGTTTTCACGTTTACATTGGTCATACGTTGACATACAGTGTTAAGTGGTAAAAGTTCAAATAAAAACATGAACAATTAGATAGCAACAATTACAAATTATAATGAACAGTTTCAATGGATTCATCCATTCATTTCTGAGGTTGAGAGCTTCAGTGGTCTTGGAATGAGCTGATATGCTTCCATGAATGTTACCTGGCAAATCAAAGCAATGATACATAATAACATACAGTAGGAGGTTTGACAATGATACAACATGACCACACTGCCTCCCAACACGCTACAATGATTAGCTGACATGGGGCAAAGCAGGGATGGAGGTGCGGTGCTTAAGTCTGTGAGTGTCCAACTCCTGGGGGTTAGGGGGGTTTTGGGGGGGACGTGAACAGAGTAGCCTCTCCCATCGTCTCTTTGAGTGCTTTAGTGTGGTTAGTGGAGGAGGTGGGTGATGCCAGTAGGTGGAGTAGAGGTTTGGTGTGAACTTGAGACCGCCGGTGAGGACTGCCCATGGGAGGTGAGGGAGAGGAGTGGGCAGGGAGTTTTCACAGCCAATAGAGTTAGTTGCCCATGGTCATGGCTAGTTGGGATGACCAGTGTGTTTTACCACCACAGACAGACAGCCAGAGGGTCAGTGGTGCGCCTCAGAGGATGTCCTCCTCCACTACGTGTGGTGTGGCCGGCCGCCTTAGGAGTTCTTGACTGAGATCTTTATAGTGATGGTCTTCACCTCTGAGTATTCCTTCAGGCCACAATCCCCCCTGCAAACATACACACACAATGTCAGTTGAAACAGATTTCTAATGAACTGTAGCAAGCTTATTGTACAAAGCTTCATTTGGGAACATTTTGCAACCAAACTTTTCTCTATTGTAAACACACAGTTTACATGAATACTTGCTTGGCTTTAGTCACGCACTTTCAGACAGTGGGCTAGGAACCAGAAAAGAATACTTACAATTCACGCCCGTTGCCAGACATTTTATATCCTCCAAATGGACACTGCGTGCTCAGGGCATTGAAACAGTTTATCCTAAATACACAAAACATACATCAAACATCAGCTTTTGATTCTTCTGCATTGTTTAATAATCATGTTGAATGGTAATGCTGTCAAGACTGGTTAAATGAGGAGCATGCTGAGGGGAGTGTAGTTGAAAACTGTATGAGCTATCGTTTAAAAAGCTACATTAATATGAGTCAACCTTTTATACGATCTATGGGGTTAACCAGGGACACATAGATCGCTATGATGATGAGAGGGTCTTACCAGACGGTGCCAGCCTGCATGGCTGTGGAGATGGTCATGGCTTTGGTGATATCGCTGGTGAACACAGCTGCCACCAGGCCGTACTCTGTGTTGTTGGCCCTTTCAATCACCTCATCAATAGTCTTGAACTTCATGATCTGCTGAACTGGTCCAAAGATCTGGAGTGGACAGTCAGCAGTATGTGTAAGATGACATGTTGAAACATTCCATGATGACATCCTTGCTTAGTCACACCATTAAGTATGTGGCGGGCAAGGCCATTAATTAATAGACATTTTAACTTATTTGGAAACCACCTTCCATAAAATCATAGGGCATGGAAAGTCATACAGTGTTTCAGTCATACTGTGAGTTTCAGTCATACTTTGTATCAGTCATTCAGTGTACCAGTCAGTCAGTGTATCACTGTACCTCCTCTTTTGCGATGCGCATGTCATCCTTGACGTTGGAGAAGACAGTGGGCTCGATGAAGAATCCTTTCAGGCCCAGGGCTTTGCCTCCACACTCCAGCCTGGCTCCCTCACTGATGCCACTTCGAATAAACTCCAGCACACGGCTCTGCTGCTCCTGGCTGATCTGGATTAAGAGAGAGACGGGGAGAGGAGAGGAGAGGAGAGGAGAGGAGAAAAAGGAGGAAACAAGAAGTAAAGCCAAAAGAGCATATTTAACATACAGTAAATAAAATACATTATATTTAGTCATGCACATATTGAGTCGATAACTGACATGTTTTGACATAGAGGGTATTGTTTGACTCCTCCCTCCCTTGCAGGATCTATGGTCCTCTATCCTCACCTGTGGGCCCTGCTCCGTGGTGGGATCGAAGGGGCTTCCTACTGTCCTCCTCTTGGCCCTCTCCACACTCCTGCGCACAAACTCCTCATAGATGGGCTCTTCCACGAAGATACGAGAGCCTGCAGTGCAGCACTGGCCTGCATTGAAGAACACTCCCTGGTGGGCCTGCTCCACAGCTAGATCCACTGAGGAAGAGGAAGAAGAGGGGGGCTCAGTAAACAGTTCATTTTAGCGGCATGTGGTAGTATATTATAACATATTGAAAAATGTTGATGAAATTCCATATGGTTCTTATAAATTACATGAATTAAAAGCGAATATCATTAATGCACATACACTTCACATGCACAAAATGTATTTTCCAATCACGGTCAGAATGTTTTCTACCACTGTCCAGCTATTCTCTGTGCTGCACATTTGCTATCTGACACCTGAGAGACAGGCCCCTGCCATGGCACGCAAGGGATTAACGGAGCCCAGTGATTTATGGGTCTCGGCTGATGCAGGCGGCCGGGGCAGGTTCCATTCCCCTGATTTACGGGCCTTGGGGAGCCCCACTCGCGGCTGCTGAAAGCATTTGAAAGCCCCGTCACCCCCAGTTCTGTGAGACACTCAGAGCTAACATGAGAGCCATCCATCCATTGGTTTTCACAGCCCTGTAAAGCCCAGCGGAAGCTTTTGAAGATGCCAGAGCTCTCACTCCATGTGGACACATCCGCTGTCTCATTTTGCATGTCAGACTAAATTATTGGACAAAACATTGTAAATAATTCCCCTCGGCTCTCTTTCAAGACAATGTCTTTAATTCAGGGGATCCCAAACTTTTTTGTCCTGCGACCCCATTTTGATATCAAAATATTTTCGCGACCCCACCATGTAAAAAAAAAGTTATGTGATCAACGGCCAATGTTTACTTTTTTAATTGGAGCTATGACAGTCTATTACAAATCAGTCTGACAGTGCTTTGGACAGTATTTAAATCTGAAGGAAGTATGGTTTAAAGTTACTGAAATGGATTAGAAAGATATTGAAAAGTTCAGAAGATCATCAGACATTAATTTTGTATGATCTTCTGTGTAGAGAAGTGTTCTTTTCCCCCCAGTCTGATTTATTGCCTGGTCTTGTCCACTCTGTTCTAATGAGTCCTGCACGGCTTGTGGGCATTGTAGAGGGAAACAGTGATGGGCTCATAATATTTTGAAGCTTAAATGGTTCAAAAGATAGAGCCAAATTTGCAGGAAAAAAACTGAAATGGCTCTGTTTATTGCAGCCCCAATCTAGCGCATATTTTATTTCAGCATTTCTCTCGCGACCCCATTTTCAAATCAGGCAATGCCACATAGGGAACCCCTGCGTCCATCTGGACGACCACCTATGGGGAAACGGGAGGAACTAATAAAACAGTGTCATCAAACTTACAATCAGCGTCTGCAAAAATAATGTTGGGATTTTTTCCTCCTAGCTCCAGCGTTACTCTCTTCAAATTACTCTTCCCAGCTGCTTCTTGGATCAGCTTGCCGACCTGGGGAAGAACCAGGGCTTGGGTTTAGTTTACTCACGCAGACACAAGCAGACCTGTGGCCGGATCACTAAATGGATGCAGCCATTAAATAGCTTAGCAGGTTGGTTAGGCCCAAAACAAGGGACGCACCACTGGGCCCGCAGAAACACAAGTGTGCCAAACACACAGCCAAAATATCTATTACAGGTTCTGGGAGGCTTCAGCAGGAAAAGAAAGTGATGTTTCAGCAGCGAACAGCATCTCTTGTTAAATCAAGCGCTGGTAGAAGCAACCACAGGTTGTGTGGGTGGCAGCAGCAGCCTGGGCTTGTGGCAAATTGAAGTACCTAACTGTGAAAAGTTGTAAAGTGGTGCCTGTTTGGTGCGACTTGGGCCTACACTGCCCTGGCTGGAAGCGCTGAATGCTGAGGATGATCTGAGGAGTTGGGAGTGTTTATCAAACAGCAGCAGGAGCTTTCCTTTCGACTTCTCTGTTCACAATTTCCCCCTCATCAAAAGTGCTGCTCTCACCATTATCCAAATACTGCTGAATTCCACAGCCCTTTCCCGTCTCCCTCCAGACTCACACAGTGGAGACGTGTAAAAACAGTGGTTCTCTAGTAATGCATGGCGTGAGCTCTCAGTGAAAATGAATCGCTTGCGAGTATTTGAGTCTGCCCAGCTGCTCTTATTATACTGATGTATTGTATTGACCCCAACATTATTTCTCAACACCATGAGATGAGATATACCATTATTAAATAGAGACAAGCCTGAGAAAGAGAGCGAGCAGCATTCATAACCATAAACCAACAAGCACACTTCCTGTCCACCCAGAAGTCACTGACACACATGATTTTATTTTCCAGGAGATAGTGAGAAGACCAGCGCTGGGAGAAGATAGAGGGAGTCAAAGGAGGAGGAAAAAAACTTCTGAGTCTCTCCCCAACAACTCCCCCCCCCCCCCCCCCCCCCCCCCCCTCCCAGTGGTAAAGAGTGATGCCTCATCTCTTTGCACGAACAATGTTTAACACTGGAATGTCTCCCTTTCCCAATATTGCCAGACTGCATTATTCTGTGTTAGGAAATGAGCAGGGCAGCCTGCTGAGTGTTCTGGTTGGAGTGGTAGAGCAGCTGTGTGATAGGGACAGCAGGACAAACCTTCCTCTGGCAGGCAGGCAGCACGCTCTCTAAAGCTGTCATGGCTGTCGCTTTCTTTGATGGCGGGGCTCAAGGGGTGCTGACTAACATGACGTTAGCGTGCATTCACTGAAGTGTAAAGGAGACACGCTGGGCTGGCTCCCACTTGGGCCGCTACTGTGGAGAGTCACAGCCCTGTGTGTGTGTGAGTACAAGGATGAGGCACCACTGACGCAATGGCCACCTGAAACCACACCCCCCCTTCAAGCCTCTACCCATCCACCCCCTCTACCCCCTCTACCCCCTCCAGCCTCTCAGAGGATGCTGTGTCCACTGTCCCCTCTCGCCCGGTGTGACTGAAACCCAAGGTGACTCACAGTCTGGGCATCTACATTCTCTCACAGCAGCGCTTCATCCACTCTGTAATTGACTCCAGATCACAGGAAACAACAGAGAAAGCAGTTAAAGACAACTGGACACTTTTTGGGGAAATGTTCTGGAACCGCCGATGGTAAAAACAAAAGAGGAAGGCTCGTATGTGTGGTAGCATGTAAAGTGATGGTGGAGAAAGCCCTGTGGATGTTCATTGGTTAGGTAATGGAGCATTGATCAAATGATTAAATGACTTAAGTTCGGGCTGCATGAATGGACTCTGAGGATCAATTGAAACCCTATTCACTCTCATTAACTTTATTACTGCATTCAGGTTCTCATTAATAACCGTTCAGATGATTTGGACATCTGGGTCTTTGTCATCCTTACAGGGCTTGACAGAGATGTTGCAACATTTATGTCAAAAATAAATAAATAAACAAATCCCTTATATTCTCAATAAAGGCCTGGATTTGATTCAACCACACAATTTAAATAAATGTTTTTCTCCATATTATGTGAGTTTGCTTTGGTTACAGCGTTTCTGTTTGTCCCCTTATCACCAAGAGCAATCTATTATGTCTGCACATGCGTAGCAGTGTTGGTGGGTGCTCAATACCACACAAACAGTCACTCTCCTCCCTTTCTCTCCAAACAGATCCCCAGAGTCAAAGCAAAGACACTATAAACTCTAGGCCTTCTCTAAACACTACAAAACCCTGTTTCATTTACGACAGATACACGTGAAATATACGCAGGTCATTTCAAAACATATAAAATCCATCGATTTATGGCGCTTCATAATTATGTTAAGATTACTGTACGTGCTCTTACTGCCTGAGGGGGTACATTTGTGGTTAGCAATAACAGATGTTTATAAAATGATCTACATTAATGGAATTGGCAGTCATTCTGACTGATCACACAAGACGGAGGAATGCAATCCAACCACAACATCTCCTAATGCTCACTGCCTTACATGGTTGATCATTCCTAGTTTTCCATCAACATTTTTCCACTATGAAGGCGGCTGTTTTTCCTAGGGACCTGATAGACAACTCAATGTCTGTAAGGTACAGTAGCAGGTTGTCATTACACTGGCTGGGACACTTATGAACCAGTTTGTCTGTGACTGGTCTATGTATGTCAGTATATGTACAGTATGTCTATGGTGTGTGTGTGTGTGTGTGTGTGTGTGTGTGTGTGTGTGTGTGTGTGTGTGTGTACAGTGTAGATGTGTGTGTGTGTATGTGTACAGTGTAGATGTGTGTGTGTATGTGTACATTAGTGTGTCTGTGTGTGTGGTAAAGTCCAGCAGCAGACTGCTCACCTCTGATCCCCCTGTGGTGAGAAGTAATGACAGGGCATGCAGCTTATGTAAGCCCCTGTTTGTTTGTCATTTAGACTTTAATACAGGAACCCAATGTCCCCTAATTACAAAGCCCTCCATCTCTGCTGCTCTGCACATGTTGGTCACTGTGTCACTAAAGAAAGCAATAGGGACAGTGGATTATCCGTCAATCACTTTGTTCATGGAAATTACCTCAGTTGATCCTGTGAAAGCCACTTTGTCTATGCCCATGTGTGAAGCGATCGCAGCTCCTGCCGTTGGCCCAAATCCTGGCAAAATATTGACGACTCCCGGTGGAAACCCGGCCTGTCAAAACAATATGAGAGGAAACAAGCTTTAGAGGAGAGGACAGGAGAGCCAAGCAAAACCACAGGCAGTGTGGGGGAATCCAGACCCAACCCAACCTCCCTACCAGCAGACTAGAGAGAATGGACAGAACATCAAAAAGACAAGGGGCAAGAGAGACACACTGTCTCAGAGAAGGGGAGAGGCCGAACACAGAGAGAAGACATGGAGGATGTGGATAAAGAGGCTCTGAGGATTGGGTTACTGTGGTGATTGTGCTGTACTGTACCTCTTTGACCAGAGATCCGATGTACAGGCAGGTGAGGGGGGTCTGCTCAGCAGGCTTCAGGACCACCGTGTTCCCACAGGCCAGCGCTGGACCTAGCTTCCACGCAGTCATCATCAGTGGGAAGTTCCACTGTAGACATAAACACCCCCCACACACACAGGACATCAGACTCTTGACAAAGGGCGCTCACTCATACTCAATAACGCGTCAATGCTCTCCCTGCTCTCCCACACATTCCATTGCTTACTCACTCATAGACTCTCACTTTCACTTGCCCAACGTAGTCATGACAGGAAATGTTCTCTCGCCCTATCTATTCTCTTCCCACATCACTGAGAAAACAAGGAAATTGCAACACATGTGCAGTACTTAGAGCGTGTCATGGTACTACACAGGCGGGTGTTATTTCTACTTTATACTGAACCCCAGTAGGCCACAGCACAGACCCACACACGCTTCCCCAAGCTCTTGCACAATCAATGCTCTGTTCTTACTTCTGTCCTCCTGTCCCTTGTCTCTTTCATAGTGCCCCCCCCCTCTCTCTTTCTCTCTCTCCCCCTTCCTCCTCCCCTCTCTCTCTCTGAGCTTATACTGACCTTCTCAGCCTGCCAACAGATTTACCCAAATATATACTCACTGATAAGCACGTCAGAGACTTCCAGGAACCTGCACAATATTTTTTAACAAAGGGGCTGACTCTGTCCCAGACCTCACAACCACCACCATCCCAACACCTTTACTTCTATCCACCTCTCTCTGCATATTGAGCGGGAAGCTTTGCAGATGTGGGAGAGTGACTGTTAGATTTGTCCTCTGAGACTAGCCATCTGAATGGAAAACAAACTGGCACACTCACAGGGATGATCTGTCCGCACACTCCTATGGGCTCGTGTCTAGTGAATGTAAGATAGTCTCCATCTGTAGAGGAACACACAAGAACAAGGCTCGTTACTGGGTTTGGGAAATGAGCTCTAGCTGGATTTGGGAAATGAGCATGTATGAGACATTAGCAGAGCAGTGACCGGATGACACATCAAAACACCAGGTGTCCTTGTTGTGCTTTTTACCAACACAATTCATCTTGATCTAAAAAGGCAATACATCACACAGTACCATTCTTTTGTTACGCTACATTGAGCAAAATGATACGTGTGACTGTTTAAAGTCAGGAGAAAGCAGTGGGTGTTAAGTTGGAAGGAGAGTTTCATTCCTCTTACATTACCAGAGTAAAGGAAGATACATGTTGAGGGTGTGCCATGTTTATTCGTTCCCTACAACAGTAGTAATAACAATCGCTATTGAGTGGTAGAAAACTGAACAGTGTTTATTACAATAGAGTTATGTGATGTTCATGAGAACAGGATGGCTAAGGCCTCAGCTGATGAAACATTGCTCCAGAGAGGAGGAGGAGGAGCTTGGACCTGGAACTAAGGCCCAAGGGTGGACTGGCCAATTGCTTCATCTTCCCTGGTGGCCAAGATAAGACATCTCAACATCATCCAGGCCACAGAAACAGTTCTGTTTGTTTGCTCTGTAACACTGCTGCACATTGGAATAGTGCTCAAGCCAAACTCTGAACAAGCTGAGGACTGGCTGGGTTTGGTGAAGAAACACAGGAGGGGCTTGAAGAGCGACCAGACCACAGTGCTCGTCTCAGGAGGTTGTCAGTACTAGTACTGCTTTCTTAGGTTCTCTGTTTTCTTGGCTACTAAACAATAACTTAACATGCCTGTTAAAATAGTGTGGATGACTTATATAGACTCCCTAATGCCAGGCCCTTAGTGAGCAGACCCCATCTGGTCCTCAGGTGGGTCCCTGAGAACCAACTACTACCCCAACACCACCCCAACCCACCCAACCCCTCGCCCAGCTAATGGCTGCTCTATGACAGAGTTGCGGAGTGGCTGTCCTAACTCCTATAGACTCCCCGTCGCGGCGCTTTCAAACGGCTAAATTAGGCAGAACAGCCAGCGGCCCTCGCTCTTTAGTCCTGTCACTGGGCTCCACTGGTGGCAGTCTCAACAGGAGAGCGACCATTAAGGCTCAGATTTATAACTGGCCAGGGAGCAGCCATATTTACCCTCACATCACCTCTGTGCCCTCAGCACAGCTCATCTCCTGTCCCGCAGGCCCCCAGAGAGAAGCCTGGTGCTCCGCTTATCTGCTGCTAGCTAACTAGTAATCTTCACCTGGCACTGGCATCCACCACGTACCTCTGACCTGTAGCATTCTGCCTGGGTTCTAGTTCGTTGAAATTGAAGAGAATAAGAATTCAATGTGCTTTTTGCTACATAACCCACTGTCAGGAAGCCTGAGTTGGAATGGACTTACCCATTGGAATGGACGTTCCATGGATCTTGTCTGCGTATCCAGCATAGTATCTGAGCGTCTTTATGGTTCCCTGGAGGTCCACAAACAGGGTGGGCAGGAAAGGCTTCCCACTGTCCATGGATTCTATAGTCTGGAGAGAAATATATATTAAAACACAATCTTTGTCTTTTTGTTTTTTCCAAGAAACAGTTGGTCTTAACATTATCTCCGGGAGGAAACGTGATACTAAAATAACATCATGCTACGGTGCCTATAAGTTATAAATCATCCTTTAAGTCTTAGGCTTATTAGGTTGATTTAACACTATTATAACCACATGGGTAAAAACGTAATGCTTTTCTCCGGCATCTTTTAAAACAGTCCCCTTGTTCTGACATCTCTCTGTCACTGTAACGGCTTTCCTCTTCCTCTTCATCCGAAGAGGAGGAGCATGGATTGAACCAAGACGCAGCGTGGTAGTTAGACATAATGATTTATTAAACAAGACGAAGACGAAACGAAATACACTTGATAAACTTCAAAACAAATAAACGATGTAGACAGACCTGGACGACGAACTTACATGAAACACGAAGAACGCATGAACAGGAAAAATGACTACATAAAACGAACGAACAAACAAAACCGAAAACAGTCCCGTGTGGCGTAACATACACAGACACTGACACAGGAGACAACCACCCACAACAATCAATGTGAAAACACCTACCTTAATATGGCTCTCAATCAGAGGAAATGAAAACCACCTGCCTCTAATTGAGAGCCATATCAGGTCACCCTTAAACCAACATAGAAACACATAACATAGACTACCCACCCAAACTCACGCCCTGACCGTCAAACACATACAAAATAACAGAAAACCGGTCAGGAACGTGACAGTCACAATACCTTCTTTTTTTTTTTTTTTACAATAATTATTGGAAAAATATGCTTTAAATTGAAAACATCTATGTTAATGTAAAGTGACATAGGATGTCTAGAAAGATGCCTAAAAGATACAAGTTATTATTATTATTATTTACAGTAAAACATTGACACATTTATATTTTAAGGGGGTCTTATGAAGATCCTTCTCTGATCTTCCATGGTACATTACATGACCATTAATATGGAGTTGCTCCCCCTTTTGCTGCTATAACAGCCTCCACTCTTCTGGGAAGGCTTTCCACTAGATGTTGGAGCATTGCTGCCAGGACTTGCTTCCATTCATCCACACAAGCATTAGTGAGGTCGGGCATTGATGTTGGACTATTCGGCCTGGCTCGCCGTCGGCGTTCCAATTCATCCCAAAGGTGTTCGATGGGGTTGAGGTAAGGACTCTATGCAGGCCAGTCAAGTTCTTCCACACTGATCTTAACAAACCATTTCTGTATGGACCTCGCTTCGTGCATGGGGGCATTGTCATACTGAAACAGGAAGAGGCTTCCCCAAACTGTTGCCACAAAGTTGGAAACACAGAATCGTCCATAATGTCATTGTATGCTGTAGAGTTAAGATTTCCCTTCAATGGAACTAAGAGGCATAGCCTGAACCATGAAAAACAGCCCCAGACCATTATTCCTCCTCCACCAAATGTTACAGTTGGCACTATGCATTGGGGCAGGTAGCGTTCTCCTGGCAGCCGCCAAACACAGATTTGTCCGTTGGACTGCCAAATAGATAAGCTTGATTTATCACTCCAGAGAACGCGTTTCCACTGCTCCAGAGTCCAATGGTGGCGAGCTTTACACCAGTCCAACAGACACTAGGCATTGCGCATGGTGATCTTAGGCTTGTGTGCGGCTGCTCGGCCATGGAAACCCATTTCATGAAGCTCCCAACTAACAGTTATTGTGCTGACGTTGCTTCCAGAGGCAGTTCGGAACTCGGTAGTGAGTGTTGCAAACGAGGAAAGACGATTTTTATTCGCTACATGCTTCAGCACTCAGCGGTCCCGTTCTGTGAGCTTGAACGGCCTACCACTTTGCGGCCTAGCCGCTGTTGCTTTTAGAACTTTCCACTTCACAGTAACAGCACTTACAGTTGACTGCGGTAGCTCTAGCAGGGCAGAAAGTTGACAAACTGACTTGTTGGAAAGGTGGCATCCTATGACGGTGCCACGTTGAAAGTCACTGAGCTCTTCAGTAAGGCCATTCTACTGCCAATGTTTGTCTATTGAGATTGCATGGCTGTGTGCTCGATTTTATACACCTGTCAGCAACGGTTGTGGCTGAAATAGACAAATCCACTAATTTGAAGGGGTGTCCATATACCTTTGTATATACAGTGCCTTCGGAAAGTATTCAGACCCCTTGACTTTTTCCACATTTTGTTAGGTTACAGACTTATTCTGTAATCTACGCACAATACCCCATAATGACAAATCAAAAACTGAAACATCACATTTACATAAGCATTCAGACCCTTTACTCAGTACTTTGCTGAAGCACCTTTGGCACCAATTACAGCCTTGAGTCTTCTTGGGTATGACGCTACAAGCTTGACACAACTCAAGGGGAGTTCCTCCCATTCTTCTCTGCAGATCCTCTCAAGCTCTGTCAGGTTGGATGGGGAGCGTCGCTGCACAGCTATTTTCAGGTATCTCCAGAGATGTTTGATTGGGTTAAAGTCTGGGCTCTGGCTGGGCCACTCATTGACATTCAGAGACTTGTCCCGAAGCCACTCGTGCATTGCCTTGGCTGTGTGCTTAGGGTCGTTGTCTTGTTGGAAGGTGAACGTTCACCCCAGTCTGAGGTCCTGAGTGTTCTGGAGCAGGTTTTTATCAAGGATATCTCTGTACTTTGCTCTGTTCATCTTTGCCTCGATCCTGACTAGTCTCTCAGTCCCGGCCCCTGAAAAACACCCCCACAGTGTAACCGGTGTGAAATGGATAGCTAGTTAGCGGGGTGCGCGATAATAGCTTTTCAATCGGTGACGTCACTTGCTCTGAGACCTTGAAGTAGTGGCCGCGGCTTTTGTGGAGCGATAGGTAACGCTGCTTCGTGGGTGTCAGTTGTTGATGTGTGCAGAGGGTCCCTGGTTCGAGCCCAGGTCGGGGCGAGGAGACAGAAGCAATACTGTTACATTGATGTTGTTGACCCGGATCACTGGTTGCTGCAGAAAAGGAGAAGGTCAAAAGGGGGGTGAGTGTAACCGGTGTGAAATGGCTAGCTACTTAGCAGGCTGCACGCTAATAGAGTTTCAATTGGTGACGTCACTCGCTCTGAGACCTTGAAGTAGTTGTTTCCCTTGCTCTGCAAGGGCTGCGGATTTTGTGGAGCGATAGGTTGTTGATGTGTGCAGAGGGTCCCTGATTCGAGCCCAGGTAGGGGCGAGGAGAGGGACGGAAGCAAAACTGTTACAACAGCATGATGCTGCCACCACCGTGCTTCACTGTAAGGATGGTGCCAGGTTTCCTCCAGACGTGATGCTTGGTAGTCAGGCCAAAGAGTTTAATCTTGGTTTCACCAGACCAGAGAATCTGGCTTTTCATGGTCTGAGAGTCCTTTAGGTGCCTTTTGGCAAACTCCAAGCCGGCTGTCATGTGCCTTTTACTGAGGAGTGGCTTCCGTCTGGCCACTCTACCATAAAGGCCTGATTGGGGGAGTGCTGCAGAGATAGTTGTCCTTCTGGAAGGTTCTCCCATCTCCACAGAGGAACTCTAGAGCTCTGTCAGAGTGACCATCAGGTTCTTGGTCACCTCCCTGACCAAGGCCCTTCTCCCCTGATTGCTCAGTTTGGCCGGGTGGCCAGCTCTAGGAAGAGTCTTGGTGCTTCCAAACTTATTCAAATTAAGAATGATGGAGGCCACTGTGTTCTTGGGGACCTTCAATGCTACAGAAATCTTTTGGTACCCTTCCCCAGATCTGAGCCTGTCATGTTTTGTCATTGATCATCATGTCTTGTCCCTGTGCTTCCCTCTGCTGGTCTTATTAGGTTCTTTCCCTCTTTCTATCCCTCTCTCTCCCCCTCCCTCTCTCCCTCTCTCGCTCTCTCTCTCTATCGTTCCGTTCCTGCTCCCAGCTGTTTCCCATTCTCCTAACTACCTCAGTTACTCTTTCACACCTGTCCCCTATTTTACCCTCTGATTAGAGTCCCTATTTCTCCCTCTGTCTTCCGCTTCTGTCCTTGTCGGATTCTTGTTTGATGTTTGCTGTTCTGTGTCCTTGTTCCGCCCTGTCGTGTTTTTGCCTTCTTCAGATGCTGCGTGTGAGCAGGTGTCTATGTCAGCTACGGCCTGTGCCTTCCTGTAGCGACCTGCAGTCTGTGGTCGCGTCTCCAGTCGTTCCTCTCTACTGACGAGAGGATTTCAGTTTCCTGTTTTGGATTTACCTTTGATAATATCCAGGAGAATCATTGTTTGTTTAAGACTGGAATAAAGACTCTGTTTCTATTACGTCGCTTTTGGGTCCTCATTCACCAGCATAACAGAGCCTCGACAAAATCCTGTCTCGGAGCTGTACAGACAATTCCTTCGACCTCATGGCTTTGTTTTTGCGCTGACATGCACTGTCAACTATAGGACCATATATAGACAGATGTGTGCTTTTTCAAATCATGTCCCATCAATTGAATTTACCACAGGTGGACTCCAAACATCTCAAGGATGATCAATGGAAACAGGATTCACTTGAGCTCAATTTCGAGACTCATAGCAAAGGGTCTGAATACTTATGTAAATGTAGAGTATATACATTTTTATTATTTTTTAAATTTTAAAAATGTCTCATAACCTGTTTTCGCTTTGTCATTATGGGGTATTGTGTGTAGATTGCTAAGGATTTTTTATTTATGTAATCAATTTTAGAATAACGCTGTAACGTAGCAAAATGTGAAAAAGTCAAGGAATCTGAACACTTTCTAAGGCACTGTATGGCGCATGTTCCTTTGAGCATGTTGCAAAAACAAAGAAGTCCGGGATCTGGACTTTGAGCACTGTGGTAGACTCACTGCTAGATAGGCACTGTCCCTCTCCACCAGGTCAGCCAGTTTAGCCAGCAGTCTACCCCTTTCTGACGCGTCCATCCTCCGCCACACTGAACCAAGGGTGAAGGCCAGCCGGGCCGCCTGCACCGCCTTGTCCACATCAGCCTGTAGAAGAGAAACAGTTTAATGATTGAATCAGCCTGAGGTAGAGAAACAGAGAAACCGTATCCAGTACGCAGTTTAATGATAGAACCGTGACCAGTTAACAGGTGTTTCTTCACCTTCACTGAGACAAATAAAATGTGTCTGTCTATTCCGATGGATCTTCCATTAGCATGTTTAAGGCTTGTTCTGCTTCAGTTATTCCACACAGAGGTGCTGATTTAGGAAAGGAGAGGAGGAACAGCCGAGCCAGAGAACCAAACCACATTAGACTAAACTCCCTACCCGTTTGCTTTCCTTGTTTTTTTGGACACATAACTCACACATGGACAATGCATGAAGGAGAGGATTCCAGGACAGAGGTGGTGGGAAACACATGTGGAAAACCCAAGCGTAGCTCTGTCTAACAAACATCTAATGCTCAAACACTCCAAGGGAAAGTACCTGTGTTTTCATTTCTGAAAATATAAGATATGGGGAATGCAGAAACTACAGATTTGTTTTTATTTTCTACAATACCTTCTCTGCTTCTTGAACCTCACAGATCTGCTCTCCGCTGGCGGGGTTGTAGACTGGGAAAGTCTTTCCGCTCACAGAGTCTTGCCACTCATTGTTGATGAAAATCTGCAGGGAGAAAAGATGCAGCGTTCAGTACACAGGATGGAGAGGCCCATGTGAGAGGGAAAATCTGGTTCTAGGAGCAGCTCTGTTTCTCTCCAGAGTCTATTCAGCCATTCCTGCTCTAAAGAGGCATAGGGGCCCTGGTATAACATTTTACTTGTGCAGTTTTCTCAACACACAAATGCTGAATCAAGACAGAAGTATTTACCTGATCAAATAAGAAATGTGCTGTTAAAAACCGTTATGTGTTTTATGATTAGATTATTGGGATCAGTTTGAGAGGGAGCATAACTGTAAGGTTGGATCATTGGTAATGTGTGTTATATTATTTAATAAAAATGTTTTGTTTTGTTACCGTGGTGCAAAAAAAACTATAATCTATTCCGTAACTAATGGTAGTTCCTGATAAACAGTCTAGTGAGAGTGAGCCTGGCTCCTACCAGTGCCTCTCAGTTCTTGTGTAAGGGAGGGAGGGCGGCAGAGAGGCAGGGAGCCAGGCAGGCAGGCAGGGAGGGAGGGAGGGAGGGAAAAGGAAGAATCTGTGGAAATGTGGACAGAGATTCCTGCCTGCCCGGCATGGCTCTCTGGGGAGTACTCCAACATCTAGACAAAGAGGTGGGGGAGAGATAAATCCCTATCAGACACCAGACACCCCCTCACTCTCTCATACACACACACACACACGTGCGCACACACATACATACACATAAACACACACACAGAGAGAGACACACGTTTCACAACATCGCTGCTCGTTTATGAGATCATAAAACACGGGCCACACTTGGTTTCTGTGATGCGTTAAAGCAAGCCGTACTTTAAACAACCACCTGGGATTCCAAACGGACTCTTTTCAAGCTCAATAAAGACCCAAAGAAAAACAAATGTTTAGACAAATAACAGAAATGGGACATATCTCAAGGAATTGGCCTGAGTGAATATGTTTAATAACAGTCATCTGAGCTTTATTTTAAAAGCCCCCTAACAAACTGGTGTGATTTGATCATACAAATGTGACGGATGTCTTATGTAAAAGTAAGGTAAATAGAAGACGTCTCAGTCCCGTTGACTTATTGACATGTTTGGGTCTATCACAGCGACTCCTCAGACACTGTTTTTAATTAATGTCAGTCTGTCTGATAGATGGGGTGTTAAGAAAACATCTGCTGGCTTAAATCCTCCTGTATACACATCTGCTCTTACCATACTTTTATTTGAGAGGGAGAAAAGATACACTGAGAGCAGAACTGAAAGCAGGGTTCAAGTGTCCCGCTGGCCCAGGCCTCTCTAGCTCTCCAACATGTTTACCAACGTAAACTTAGAGGCTTAAGCACAATTTAATTGGCTGTAAACTGTGAGGAGTGTTTACTTTAGGGCAGGTATAAAATGCCAGCTCGCTTGGAAACCATTCAAGACTCAGCACACAGACATCACTCTCACTCCCTCCCACTCACTCTCTCCCACTCACTCTCTCCTGCAGTTGGCTGCTTTACAAGAAGAACCTTGCACATGAATAACTCATGTTTGAGTGTTCAGGTGTTCGGTATCTGCCTGTACCACTCTGCGGGACATACCATACAGTCTTGTATACCACTTCAATGAATCTGTATTAGCCTGCCCTGAACACTTCCCCACACACACAACAGATAGAAACAGGCCCACTGAGGGTCCTCGTCCAACACATCCCAGCACAGCCCACAAAGTGGACCCACAGTCATTTCAGACAGCAGAATCGACACAGGCCCCCTGTGGGCTCTCTCCCGTCCACATCCCAGCCTTTATTAGTGGGCTCTCTCCCAGCCACAGCCTAGCCTTCTCAGTGAGTTCTCTCCCAGCCACAGCCTAGCCTTCTCAGTGAGTTCTCTCCCAGCCACAGCCTAGCCTTCTCAGTGAGTTCTCTTCCAGTTCATCCAAGCTGAGTGTTCTCAGGCGCCTTCCATCGGGGGCCACCTTTAATCTGACTCTCATTAAGAGCACTTCATAAAAGTGTCAGTGACGACGAGGAGCTGAGGGCCTGCTACAAAAACAGAAAGCCCTATAGAGCACGGAATTAGTTTTAAAATTTATAGGGGCCACTGTAGTGGAACGTCCTAAATCAGGGGAGCCCCCTGACAGCCCCGACAGTCTGAGCAAGAATGCAGTCCGTGGGTAGCTTTATGCACGGCGTAACCCCTCTCACAAGGCACCGCCGAAGGAGAGGGGATAAAACAGGGGAACAGTGGACCAGGCCGCCATCTAAATCATGGCTAGAAAAGGACAACCATCAGCCACCATTTGGCTTGGCCCTCTCTGGGCTCAGGGGGCTGTTAGACTTTTGTCTCGTCCCATTCAGAGAGTTGATTAAGACGACAAGGCTGCACACTAAATCAACTCTCAACGTTTCTTAAAATTGCTTTTAGGTTCATTTAGAAACGAAGGGGAAAAAAACTAAGATGGAAACTCAAGTGCAAAAGTGCAAATTTTGAAATGATGTGTTTTCTTTTTGGTTTTCCCATACCCCCGTGGTGTCCTTGCTCTCACCACACATGGCGGTTTCATTTGTATAGAAATCATTATCCCCATATAAGTACTCACTGCCTTTGATAATGAGCCATTATAAATAAATTGACCATGTCTTAGCTCCAATCAAGTCGAGCAAAATGAAAAAAATAACAGCTACAGTACCAGTCAAAAGTTTGGACACACCTACTCATTCAAGGGTTTTCTTTATTTTTACAATTTTCTACTTTGTAGAAGAATAGTGAAGACATCACAACTATGAAATAACACATATGGAATCATGTAGTAACCAATTTTTTTTCAACAAAAATCAAAATATATTTTAGATTATTCAAAGTAGCCACCCTTTGCCTTGATGACAGCTTTGCATACTCTTGGCATTCTCTCAACCTGATTCATGAGGTAGTCACCTGGAATGCATTTCAATTAACAGGTGTGCCTTGTTAAAAGTTAATTTGTGGAATTTCTTTCCTTCTTAATGCGTTTGAGCCAATCAGTTGTGTTGTGACATGGTAGGGGTAATATACAGAAGATAGCTCTATTTGGTAAAAGACCAAGTCCATATTATGGAAAGAACAGCTCAGATAAGCAAAGAGAAATGACAGTCCATCATTACTTTAAGACATGAAGGTCAGTCAATCTGGAACATTTCAAGAACTTTGAAAGTTTCTTCAAGTACATTCACAAAAAAACATCAAGCTCTATGATGAAACTGGCTTTCATGAGGACCACCACAGGAATGGAAGACCCAGAGTTACCTCTGCTGCAGAGTTATCAGTCTCAGAAATTGCAGTCCAAATAAATGCTTCACAGAGTTCAAGTAACAGACACATCTCAACATCAACTGTTCAGAGGAGACTGTGTGAATCAGGCCTTCATGGTTGAATTGCTGCAAGGAAACCACTACTAAAGGACACCAATAATAAGAAGAGACTTGCTTGGGCCAAGAAACACGAGCAATGGACATTAGACCGGTGGAAAAATTTTATTTGGTCTGAAAAGTCCAAATTTGAGATTTTTAGTTCAAACAGTAGTGTCTTTGGGAGACGCAGAGTAGGTGAACGGATGATCTCCGCGTGTGTAGTTCCCACCATGGAGCATGGAGGAGGAGGTGTGATGATGTGGGGGTGCTTTGCTCGTGACACTGTCAAGGCACACTTAACCAGCATGGCTACCAAAGCATTCTGCAGCGATACGCCATCCCATCTGGTTTGCGCTTAGTTGGACTATCATGTGTTTTTCAACAGGACAAAGATCCAACACACCTGTAAGGGCTATTTGACCAAGAAGGAAAGTGATGGAGTGCTGCATCAGATGACTTGGCCTCCACAATCACCTGACCTCAACCCAATTGAGATGGTTTGGGATGAGTTGGACCGCACAGTGAATGAAAAGAAGCCAACAAGTGCT
Organism: Salvelinus namaycush; assembly: GCF_016432855.1. Lineage (NCBI taxonomy): Eukaryota > Metazoa > Chordata > Actinopteri > Salmoniformes > Salmonidae > Salvelinus > Salvelinus namaycush. The sequence goes on along the minus strand of NC_052336.1, from coordinate 14,360,560 downwards.
CAGCATATGTGGGAACTCCTTTAAGACTGTTGGAAAAACATTCTAAGTGAAGCTGGTTGAGAGAATGCCAAGAGTGTGCAAATCTGTCATCAATGCAAAGGGTGGCTACTTTAAAGAATCTAAAATCTAAAATATATTTTGATTTGTTTAACCCTTTTTTGGTTACTACACGATTCATATGTGTTATTTCATAGTTTTGATGTCTCCACTATTATTATACAATGTAGAAAATAGTCAAAATAAAGAAAAACCCTAGAATGAGTAGGTGTGTCTAAACTTTTGACTGGTACTGTATGTCAGTCCCAAAGCCTGTTTTAAGATGATAACTGACATGGGAAAGCTATATGTTGTGTGTATTGTGCAAATAGGAAAGAAAACAAGTGGTGGGATCCAGACCTCTCACAGTACACCAACATGAAGACGACTGCTAAACTGCATAGAACCTTTACACTGAATGAAATCAATCGATTTGTGTTTACGAGGGACTGCTTCAAGCTGTGTGGTTTCTCATTATTTGGTCAACACGCAGGCCATTTTGGTATTACAGAAAGTTGGCAGAGTTTGTGCTCCCGGTGCAGCCGTGACATCTGATCCTCCTACAACACAGAGAGAGAGAGCTGCCTGGCGTGGATGGGAACTGGACAGTCTGCAGATAGGTCAACACTTTATGCATGGGCCACAGGACAGCTGCAAACATTTAGCAACCCCCATGTTTTTCTGTTAAAACTGTCAATCTCACAGTGCTGACAGTACTTGTCTGTTTGGCTGATGAAATGATGAGACATGCGCGCATGAAGCCAACGATGAACATAAGAATACACGTTTCTGATCACATCAGCGTGGCTCTATTGTTCACTATAAAGGGCACAAATGTCAATATAAAAATATGCTCTGCTTATCTACAACATGCTCTCAATGCAATGGGACAAGGTGGTTATCACCTCGACCAAGCAAAAGGTAGATATATAGGGGAGTCCCCTGGGAATACATGTGCAATCAGCAGACATTGAGAAACTAAAGAGTAATGTTCCATCCGTTCAGTGAATTCAAGGCGCAGTCCTGCTGATCCATTTCTCATCTGCCACTGTGCTCTCTCTGGAGGCTGCTCTACAACTGCACTTGGGAGTGAGGGCAGGCAGGGGATGCCAAAGTATTCACAGCAGCCAGCAAAACATCTGTTTGGCCTCTAGCGTCTTCTCATGGCTCACACGCTTAAGGAATATTTAATGGGACTCATTTCTCGTCCATTTTCAGGAGGCAGGAGAGAGTAAAAAACATACATATATGTTTATACACAACAGGCCAAAATTCCACAGCCAGACGGATCCCGATCAGGGCACCTGCAGCTTTCGTCTGCACAGGAAGTTTCATATCCTTTCCTATCACAGGACCTCTATTTCCGTTCTGTTTTCTGGATCTGTTTCAATACATTTATAATTACTACTGTTACAAGTGAGGGGAGGGTATGTGAAACTGGAGCCCAGTTGGTGTTTTTTCCCCAGTCCTCCTGACACCATAGAACCTTCATGTTTTCCATTCACACACCCGGAGACAATGCCACCCTGCTCTCCTGTTTGTGGAGGGGACGACCCCGCTGTCACCGACTGGCAAACATCTTTGTCTTGACTGTGTGTGTGGTGAGAAAGTTGAATCTGTTCCCCCTCACTCCTTAACGCGAGAAACAGAAATTCAATAGGAAACTGTGTTTGAATATGAATTGTCATTTGTTCAAATGGATGGAACATGCGGGAGTTGGAGTTGGGCGGCACAGCCTCTTCTAAGCCGCCATGTGGTGCCAATGTCTACAGAGTCTGAGATTGACACTTTCACTGAGGTACACTGAGTTTGTCTTTCAATCAGCTGTATCATCTGTGCAGATTTCAAACATAACATTTATCCTAATTAAATAAATATCTGCGTTAAAGAAATAGCCTAATTTCATAAAATAATATTAGGGATATCAAATCCCAGATTTTCATAAAGAGCATAAGCCTTTAAGACTGAAAGACTTAACCATACTTTTCTAAGGGTTCAAATGATCAAATTATTACATTGATGTAAGAATCTAATATTCTATGCTTCCACTACATTCTGTCAGTGGGAGAAATAACACAAATAAATGTAATCTGGGTAGAATATAACTACAGTGATCCACTAGTGATGAGGGGTGACTGGGGCCTGGTGACTATGACTTCATGTCTGGCAGACTTCTGCTCTCTGTGTATCTAAGACTCTCTAGAGGGGAGAGTTTTTTTATGGATATCAGAGGATTTATGGAGCCAGCAGTTTTTCACAATGACACCATAAGGATTTACATGTCCCATGTCAACCGGCCTGAAGACTTAAGGTATAGAAGTTAATGGGATAACCTCCCTGTCACCGGGCTTCCTTAAAGAGTGATTAAGAGACAGGAGACGCGATGTTGACGCCTCTGCTCAGACGATAATTTACACTCACTGCACAAACAGCCATTTCACAACGACGGACATATTCATGGTACCGCACACAACCGCACACACCGTCACAACCAGGGATGTGTATAACTACGTTTGTGACTGTGAGTCTGAGAGAAAGAAGGGGGAGAGTGTGAAACGAGAAAGAGAGGGAATGGGAGAGAGAGAAGAAGAAAAAGAGAACACTCGCTGTGCTAGTTGTGATAAATCATTCAGGCTCCCAGTGTCCTCCACCTTGGGGTTTGTTTGATGTTCATCGCAGTAAGATGGTGGTTTTGAAGTGAAAAACTCCAGAAGTGCAGGTCAGGCTCTGGCAAGGCAGGGCACTGACCCACACTGTGAGACAGGCCCAGAATTTACAGCCCAGTGGACAGCACCTAGCATTGGGGTGCCCCAGCCTTCATCTGTACTATCTCAATCAGTGACGATTGATAGGGCCTCTTTCATTCATCCACATTGACTGACTGACTGGACTTCTCACAGATTAGTTTACAAAACCCTTCCTCGCTTCAATATGCAGGTTATAGGTTCCTATTAGGGCCAAAAGTGTCAGCAATTGCACAATTCGTTTTTTTTAAACAGTTAACGTAAGCCAATCTGGAAAATAAAAGCCATTATTTATATTGGGAAGCTATATAATGAGCATGGCAACAGCGTCTAAGTAAAGTCTGGTATGTTTGAACATTGTGAAGGTAGCATACGCATAGCTCTTCCTGTTTTCACTGCATTTGACACAGTTCAAAATTAAACCCTATTTGGATTACGGCCCAAATTCCTCTGCCAGGATTCACTGATTTACAGTCCTCATTCCCCACAGTCTATGTACGCTCACAGGTGTAGGATCTTAATTTGAGTACCCTGTTGCAGGAGAACTGCAATGCAGGAAATGTAAAACTTGTGGTGTATTTGAGGTTTAGAAAGGCTTCTGAAGTTTGTAATATCCACTTTGAAATTTCAGACATGATTTTCCCTTACGAAAAATGCATCAACCCCTACAAAAATGTTCATGAATTATAATCCACATCTCCTGTTGCTGCAGGATTATTTTCTCAACTCAAGATCCTACATCTGTAAAAGTACACTAAACTACAACCGTGCTACAGTGACTCCAGTTTACCATTAACTTAAATTACTTATGTCTTGCTGACAATGAGGAATCCCTGCATAACAGTTTTATAGTAAACAATGACAGAAAAAAATTCTATACCTTGGCCGCTCAAACATGCAGCATCATACACACTAAGTATCAATTCAAACACATTTTGCGACCTCAACTTTGCATTTCCAGGTGTCTCTCTCAAAAACTTGAAGGAGAATGTGCCAGAAATGCTCCTTCCCTCCATCTCTAAAGATTTATTCTTCTAAGAGTCTAGTTTAACGACTGCTAATCATTGAGCGGTGTGAGAAGCCACCCGGGCCAGAGAAATCACCCCCTAAAACCCTGAGAACACTGGCTCTGTCTCCATTCATTAACTATAAACCACACAGTTTATCCTTCTCCTCTCTCTCCCCGCTCTGCAAAAAGCTAAAATCATCAATAAATGCCCATCAGGGTAGGTTAATTTATGGCTTCCTTCGTGGCGCTATCAGCCCTGCGGACTACCTCACAGACGGAGAGCTCTAAAGCCGACTCTCCTGTGACCATTCAAATGCTATGTTTTTATACTAGCTTGGTGTCTTACAACCCAGCTGGTTTCAGGCCACAAGCTATGGTGAAGTGGGGATAGGGTAGATGGAGGAACAGAGACCCAAGCGCCCTCTTTTTACGGCTGTATCTACAGGAGAGCGGGGTGTGAAAAAGTTAGATTTTTTTTATAACAAAGCAAAGGGAGACCTGAGCAGACCTTCCAAAGTTTCACTGATCTGCACAATCCCACGCAAGGAGGGAGATCGCTCAACTGACACGTTCACACAAATGTCTCTTTGACGGCAAACAGTTCATGGCTCAGTGAAAGGGACAAGGGGTAAAGCGTCTATGGCGATAACACCTCTCTATCTCACACCTCTCTACAGTCACTGTTGGTACTAAACATACTATGGCCATATCTTCAGGGACACACTATTAGTAACATCCATTTGCAAAACAAAACTGTTGACTGAAATAAATACATGCCCAGTCATGGTGACTATCTCAAACTGTATTCATATTCACTTATCAATGATCATGTTTAACAGTAAGTAGAAAAAACATCAACATACTCAAACTCATGTGAGACCAAGGAAACAATTCTAACCTGGAGTGTAAGGAGCTGCGTTATAAGCATGTTCATTCTCAACTCTCTACTGGACGTATAGCTGCAAAAGGCAGAGGCACATCACACAACTGGCCTACAAGGAGTGGACGAATGCATAGGGCTACACAGAGAGCATGCGCCCACAGTCCTGGAGGCCAGCTCTCTCCTAGCTAAGGACCCTGCTCGCAGTGTTCATTCTCCCCCTGGCAGGCAGGCGGTGGGGTGGATAGAACATGAACAGGGTGTGAGGAGAGGAGCGCCTGCGTCAGGGGTGGCCATAAATCAGTGATCTCCTGCCCCCCATGTCCACCAAACCAACAGGGACTGGATGATTCAAATTCCTGGGGGTTAATTCACCAAGGCCTGCGCTCCCTAAAGGTTCTCCTATACATTCCACTCTTTGCGTGCATTCTTTTAAATAATACTAAGCATGAGGGAGGTAGAGAGAGGGAGAGAGGGAAGGAGAGCTGATAGCATGACTGTGCACATAAGGCAGGCATGCTAAACCAGTTCTCCTCTTATGGCGAGTAGACCACTGTAAGTTGCTTGTTGCCTCAGCGAAGTGCCCTTTGAACTTACAACAACAAGGTGTGAGGCTAACACTGATTACAACACTGTACTTACATATTGTGCTGTTATGGAGCTCTCCTCAACAAGAAGTGCCCTTTACTCACACTCATGGCAATAAAAGAATAGGATTTCAAACTGCAGAAGGAACCATGCTACAGCAAACAGACAAACATCCACATTATTATACATGTTCGGATGGTGACTCTACAGTCAGGTCCTAGTGATTTGATTAAATGTATATCAGCATTAAGTAAAGGGGGAGTTGAGAAACAGCCTATACTGGGCCTATACTGACATCACAGGGCCTATATTATTCTCATTAATGAAATCCTCAAAATGCAAGCCTAAAATGTGTAAACAATAATGACCAAAAATATGACACTTTCAGAGGAAGCCCTTGGAGTCTGATTCCTGATATTGCTGTGTAGGCCTAATTAAACGCCCACAGAGCCCATAATAACCAACCACAAGTGTAACGGCACAAAAATCTATTCAAATACCATTAAAATACAATGTCTAGGCTATAGAGTACACATCAAATAAAATATGTAGGAAACATGAGACTTGTGATTGAAATAGGTCTTCACATTTCATCAAGTGTTCTTGCGTAATTTTGCATGAGGTCAGAAGAGTCATGCGGACTTCTAAGGACAATAATGGACTAGAGCACCACGACTTTGCAATTAATTCCGTGAATCTAATAACTTATTCTGAATCATAGTAAAATTAATAGAATTTACAACATGCGTAAGGGGTTCTGAAACCAGTGAAATTGCTTCTTACGGCAGGCAAAGAAACCAAGACCCTCCTCATTTTATGTTCAAGCTTTGATATGGTTGAATACAATTAGTTTAAATACATATATTGAAACGAAAAAAGCACACTTAAGATAAAATATGATAACAGGCCTATCAAATGTATATCAGACCAAACCATGGATTTTTACAACAAAAATATCTTCCAAAGTGAACATTTTCAATTCAATCGTCTTTTGAAATTACAGGTGTGAATGAATCACAGCAACAAGGTAATTTTTTTAAATTTTATGCAAGTGATATAAGATACCTGGGAATCATGTTTCTAATCAATAAATAGTTAATAACATGCGGTTATTATCAATCACATAACGGCAGGTTACGGGACGTTATTCTATCTGGACAGAATTGCGTAACCACAACATTCTATCTGAAAAAATGCTGACCTTTACTAAATGACTGCTGTCACCTGTGATAAATACTATTCATTGTAGCCACTGCAGATGACATATGAGTCATGGTGAATATAAAAGTGAAATAAAAACCACCTGTGCAATATAATTATGTTGGCAACACTGTTAATCATTCAAACATGCCTTGGAAAACACTCGATGTGGCCGTATGTGATAACTTTTAGAAAAGTTTCACACATACTGTACGCCCACATGTTGATGAGCTATATACTATGCTATGAGTTGAGTTGAGCAATGAATGTGAGCAAAGATCTGAAACAAATTTTACAACGGTAAATCCAGAACTTGAATTAACATTTTAAACCGGACTCAATCACCTGTACTGTGCGCAAAGACATTGGCTTAATTGGGCAGTTACACACTTTGTGCGCTATCTATCATCTACAGACAAATACCTAGGGGGGAAATATTCTGCATAATAGAAGAGATATGATACATTGAACATAATATGTGACTCGGAGTAAAAGTTTAAATTGTTTCACAGACCTTGGTGTACTTGATCTCCGCGTTGGGCACCGGCGAGGGCATCAGCTGGAGAGATGCCATGAGCGCAGCGGCATCGGCGTCGGTCTTCACTTCACCAGGGAGTTCGATTTTACTGGAAGTCATCGCGCCTGCCTCCGTGTGTCTGTTGCAGATGCGTCTTCGTTTTTTTCTACTGATTTCTGATTAGGACTTTGGAATCCTTCCTGTGTTTATAACCAGGTGTCAGCGGCGTCCGTTTTTATTGGGTAGAGAACAGGGCCGTCCTCCTGATAGAATTAAAATCCAGCTTAATTTACATAAACGAACCCAGCCATCCATGTTGGGGAGGGAAAGTACTTATCACAATGTCTCTCGTTATAAGTCAAAGCAAACACATTGAAATTGACATGTTATCTGTATTGAATAGATAGAGCCAGTTTAAACACACTGACTTACATTTAAGATATTATAATGAATATTTTATAACAAAATGGGATCAGAGTAAGATGTTATATTGGAGAAGTGGTGCTTGTGGTATTTACGAGAGAATTAAACACCTTGGTAAACGGTAAGTGTGAAAGCATTTCCTTAAACGACTCTTTAATAAAAACAACATGCTACAGACTTTAGCTGTAAAGACTCCACGGTGCGCCTTTAAGTAAACGAACCTTCTTTATATGAGACTTGTGTGAAAGAGAGATTCTGAACTTTTTTCTCTCCAGATATGGGTCTATAATAGGCAAATGTATAGAATATTTTTAAGTACTCAGCTAATTATTTTGTAGCTAAAACTTAATCTATTCCTGAAATACCAGTGACCTTATTTCCATAAGAGGTGGAAAGAAGCATAATAATTCATCCTGATGCTGGACTACTTAGAACAAACCCGAATGACATAATGTTTTTATTCTTTAGCTACACTTGTCAAATTTAAGTGTGATATCTATGAATAAGGTCCGTTTGCCACACATTTCATCAACTCGCCTGTTATAACATCCTCACAAGATCTTAAGATGTTATTTAGTGTGGACTTAAAGCCATCATTATTATTTCCTAGTCTGTTGATGAGAGGCATCTCTCCTGTGGTGATAATTCCCTGTTAGCATTCACTTCAAACTTCCCAATACACATTTGAACGATTTAAGCCGGCTCAAGCGATGTCTCAAAAAATAAAAGGAGTTACACGGATCTTTACACCTCGGGAGTGATGGTAGGCCTACTAGCCAATTGCTCACATCTTGAGATATAACAATTTTGGGCTTAAATAGTTAACTAATAAAACCACAAATGACTGACATCGCATTATTGCTATTGGGTCAAACTTTTTTAAACATTTGAAATGTATCAATAAATCGAGTGATTGGAAGCAAAGCTCTTATACCGGCGTGAGTAATCTCTTCATCACTGAGATATATAGGCATATGGCCTAAAATATAAGGTGTAGCCTTTATAATGTTGGTTGGGTGAGTTTATTTGAACGCTCTCATGTGATTCCATGTTTTGATAATACATCTACAGGCTACATGGAATTATTTAATAAGGTACCCTACTAGGCCTAGATGCAGTGTTTCATTCTCTTAAAATACAATGTTCTTGATATCTTTTTGAAACAATAACATATTGGATAATCCCACTTTTTATTTATTTATTCCAACCTAATGGCTACATATTGATGAACATCTATAAAATAGTCTATAGGTTACTGTTGTTGGACATCTATCTAGTGGAGAAGATACATTCTTACTGTGACATGGCTTTCCACATGCCTTGAATATATAGACAATCCAGCGGCTGACAGAATAAAAAAGTGGACTGAGTTGTATAATTTGGAAATACCCCGCAGTGGTGCTTTTTCTCCATCACCACAGCTCCCTTTTTTCACAGCATGGGCGACACTCCTAACGTGTCTGTTTCACATCAAAGACAACAAAGACGAAAAAGTGACATTGATTAATGCAACCAAAACATCCCATCCTCTACCTGTCGCCTCTCCTTTTAACAGACTACAGGGAGCAGAAGATAAGACATACATGTAGACGGTGTCACTTCCCTGCTACCACTCCACTCCTTCTCTGTTCATTGAGCTCCCTCTGTTGGACAAAACATCAACTCGAACTGGGTCTAATACAGTAACATGCCACCCTCTGATCCTAGTTATCATTTCCTTTGGTGGCAACTTGATTGATCAGAAAGTAGCCTATATGATACCAATGTTTAAAAGGTCAAAAGTCTCGAGGGGATTTATATTCCCTATGAAATTAATGGCTATTGAATTATCTGAATAGCACTGCTTTATAGGTGTTTGAAGAAAGGTGTCAGATATACGTGCAGGCAGTCACCCCTGATATAAGTGCAGGCAGGTCACCCGTGATACGAGTCAGTATTCAACATCCATCCATATCTGAGAATGTCGGGAGAGGACTTGGAAACCGGCCACTAGGGGCAAGAGTGAGCGCTGTTACCTTCAAGTAGATTTCGTAAGCATCTGCGACTAGTTTCAAAGGATGCACGTTCGAATCCAGGTATAGAAAGTTGTGTTGATATATATTTTTTAAGCCTATCCCAAACCATAACAGTTACTTTAACCATTTGGAGTTAGTGCCTAACCTTAAGAATTCGGAGTTGATGCCTAAACTTAACCCTAACAAACATTCTGAGTTAATGCCTAAACTTAACCTTAAAGACTTCGAAACTGGACATTTGGAACAACTTCAAAATGTGATGTTAGAGAAACATGGATGAACGTCTAATTCTGACATGAGAATGTGAGAGCTTGTTGATAAGTGCCCAGGCACTTATAACTCCTCGTAGTCAGGAACTGACACTTTTAAATACTCAATGAGTTGCATGATAAATCATATTATTTCAAACTTCTTGACAATGGTCTACACGACCTCAAGGCAAAGAGATACAATGCATATCATTACAACATTGCCACATGCAGCACACATCATTAACCCAACACTCTCAGAAGAGGGCAGTGGTTGGCTCTACACAATATTCTCATTGACACCAAATGGATTCATGGGTCAATATGATAAGACATAAATAGATAACAAAACATATGTATAGCCAAATGAGTCACATTGTCATATAGGCTAGGCTACTACTATTCCATGGCATTCCCTAAAAATCCACATAGTTTTATGCTCAACATCCCACTGGGCACACCATGTCATTTTAACGTGGATAAGTGAGACATATTTGGTTATGACATTGATCAATGTGATTACAGTCCACCCACTCAAAAAGAAAGCAAAACGATTGTTGAATTTCCAATGTGTTATCACTATGCTTTCAACCATCTAAAATCACAACCAAATTCCAATGCAAAAACAATGTCAGATTTTTGGTTTATACAAGAGATTAATGTGTTATCACTGTGCTTCATCTAATAGCAGAACCAAATTACCTTGATGGATTGCAGTTGAGATTACATTAAAATACATAGTGCAAGTGATCAATGACGTTCGAGAAATTGTGAAGATTATTACAGCAATTGTAAGATCTCCACAGACCTGTGATCACCTATGCATGCTATCTTGAACATGCACGCTTTATATGATTACATAAGAAGACATGTATAGTTATAGTCACCTCAAAATGTGGCCATGGATGTGTTACTCATTTTAAGGTTGAATGTTACATTTGTTTGTAAGACAGCCTTAGCATTAGTCTATTTACTGTACTACAAAAGTCATATTGAATTGTGTTAGGTTGAAAATGCAACCAAAAACCAACATTTAATTGAGATGTATCTACTGCTTGCATAGCTCCATCTGAGCCACTGGCTTAATCCCACTCTTTAACTTTTATTTTTGGTTGAGTTGGAGATATGAATCCAATATGTCATTTTTTAAACTTGTAGACAAGTTAATAGGCTATTTGTTGTATTTCAAAAGTGATATTGAATTGTGTTTGGTTGTCAATGCAACCAGATATCAACATTTGAAGGAGATGTATCTTCTGCTTGGATAGTTCCATCTGTGCCACTGACTTACTCTGGCTTTAATTTCAGTTTGTCTACAAATTAAAATATGTTGGATTCACATCTCCATCTCAACCAAAAATCTAAGTTCAAGAATATGCCTAAATCTAATCAAATCTAACTTGAAATGCACTTGAAATAAAGTTTGATTTGATTTAGTCCTGTTCTTTAACGTTTGGTTGAGATGGAGACGTGAATTCAACATATTAATGATTAACTTGAAGATTACGTTTGAAATCCTTCGTTACAATGATGGCAAAATCCTGTGGTTGAAATTCCACCCTTAAAACAACAGTTTACATTGATTACTTTTTTCAAATACAATGTATTTTCCACATAGATTCCACACCACAATACTTGAAAATTTGCGTTAAAAGGTTAATTCAACCAGTTTGTGCCCAGTGGGATATTTGCCACATTTGAGTTATTTAATTATTATCAACCATATAATTAAAACTTGAAAGAATGACTTTGTTGATAGAAAATAGACAAGTTATGAGTAAATGCACACTGTCTACATTCGCGCGTATAAATGCGCACTGTCCACGTTCAGTCAGTTGCTGACCATTGGAGTCATTATTGACCAATCAAACACTTATTGACCAATAAAGCACTTAGATCCAAAGAGTGCACCCCTGGCGGTAGCGGTGGTGATGGGGGACAGTTTCATGGAAGAAAAAGATTAACAGGTCATGTCAGTCGAGTGTACATAATACACGTGTAGTAGGCTACTAAGGGGAGGAGGGGTTACGTCCTGAACTACCGGAGAGACGCTCATGTTCACGCTCACACTCACACTACTCGTCAACTGTCTGTCCTGACAAGACTGAGACATCAGATGTCCGCGGGAAATATGGACCTTGAGAGGAAAAGAAAAATGAAGGAGCAATGTGCCCTGAGGAAGGACATCATCAAAGAGTTCCTGGCAGAATTTCTGGGGATATTCGTATTAATAGTAAGTACATGGACACTTTCCCTCATCACCTGACTGTCATTTAATAGCCTGCTTTAAAGCTGCAACAATATGGTAATAAGGTGTCAAAATTGTTCTCAGGGGACTTGATCTGTCAACAGGGATATCATGTTTTGACATGTTTAGGTGCTGACTAATATATCCTGATAATGTGGATTCTCTTTGATGTGCTCATCCATAATTCTGGTATGAGAAAGTCCTTGGGAGATAATTAAGACATCTAGAGAATGTTGTAATGGCAAGTTTGACAGGTGGGGTATAGGAGGGGGAGAATTAATGGGATGCTTGGTGTTTTCAGCCATAAAGAAAAACATGATCAAATACAATAAACCTTTACTGACATGCACCATTCACCATTCACCATGCACCATGCACCATGCACCATTCCATATGATGTATGATCATCACAGTGATTTGACATTCATGTTTCTTTAGAATGTATCTAATCTGTGAATAAATAGACCCAATTTATGTAGCATACTGCACACCTTTATATTTCCGCAAAGCTTCAATATTTGATTAACAAGGCTACCCTATATGTTGCTTGTAGGCTGAAAATCATCATATGATTGCATCAATATTTAATACATGTTTAAAGCATACCCCCCTATCAATTGCAATCAACTTGTCAATGAATACAGTGATTTGATATAGAATGAGAATAGATCTATATTACACTGAATACAGAGAAACCATTAGCATAAGATAGACCACCTGGTTCAATTCACAGTTCCTTTTTCCCCTTAACAGACATACACACTCTCTCTCTGCATTATTACTGCGGTAAAAACACACACATTTCCCCATCATCACCAAGCTTGGAGGGAAACACTGTTTACTGAGGTGAAATCTACAGGGGTCCTTAATAATCTGACCTGTCCTTTGCCTTCCACCTGTCCCCTCTAGGTTCACCTCCCCGTCCTGTCCTGTCTGTCTGAGTGGCACAGCTCAGTGGCTGGGCTCACTGAGGCTCAGTCTCAGTGGGCTCAGTGAGTCAGTGGTCATCTAGGTCAGCGGCACAGCATCAATGGACTAATCCACTCCTCACAACAGAAACAGCTATTTTTGGACGGCATCCTTCTTTCAACACTTTTGTTTTGATTTACTTGTCCTTCTAATAAAACAATGAAAGGATGAATGATAATTTCCCATGCTTCAAATGGGACGTCTTCTATGGCATTCTTCTTACAGGGTTCAGGAGGAACGCACTGATCTAAAAGGCCATCTAATTAGAAATGAAGGCTGTAGAACAAGAGGACTAGTCTTTTGTGCATAATTGGAAATGAAAAAACAACGACTCTTTCTTCCTCCTGCCAACATGTTTTTGCTTGTGTTTTTTGTCTCTGTCTCCGTCCCAGCTCTTTGGATGTGGCTCGGTGGCCCAGGCGGTGCTGAGTAAGGGAGCTCTGGGAGAACCCCTGACCATCCACATCGGCTTCACTCTGGGGGTGATGATGGCCGTCTACGTGGCTGGGGGAGTTTCAGGTGAATACCATGCCTCCTTTACATAACTTTGCATTCTCAACATCCATTTCTAAAGTCCACTCGGCACATAGCCATAGTGTTCTAACTTCCCAAATAGTTGATTTTGCAGTATGATTGAAAATGCAACACAACATGTGTGTTTAGTGTTGAGACTTTTCAGTTGGTCAGCACCTCATTTTATAAGTCAGGCCTTTTTAATGTCATTATATCCTCTTTTGTTTGCAACATGAAACTACAAAAGGAGAGACTGAGATACTGACAGATGTAGTATAGTGTCATTACTATAAAAAATACAAGACGAACACTGAGAGAAAAAATGATACTTTGCACTCAGTCACCTCTGTCTACAAACAACTTGTCCAATTACAAAAGTGGTGGCACGTATCCTAGCGGTTAGAGAGGCGAGCCAGCATCAGGAGGGTTGGTGGTATCAAATCCTAAATTCCATTGCCTACACTCTTAGAAAAAAAAAGGTTCCAAAAGGTTTCTTCAGCTGTCCCAATAGGCAAACCCATTTTGGTTCCAGGTATAACCCTTTTGGGTTACATGTAGAACTTTCTGTACAAAGAAATAGTTATTCAAAGCGTACTCCTATGGGGACAGCCGAAGAACCCTTTAAGGTTCTAGATAGCACCTTTTCTTCTAAGAGTGTACCGTTGCCCTTGAGCAAGGCACTTAACCCCCCACAACAACAGCTCCCTGGGTGCCCAGTGTGGCAGCCCCCTGCACCTCTCCAAAACCTGCTCATGTGTGTCTCAGAGGGGTTGAAAGCAGAAGTCAAATTTTGTGGAATTGACCAATAAAGGATCTTAATATTAAAAAGGGTTTTGGGTTAAAAAATGTGAGCAGGACTCAAAGGTCATCAATGGTTGTTTGTCTTTGATGAAAAGGCTTTACTTTGCCATGAACTTTGACCATGGATATCTGGCTCTCTTTGCTCTCAGGTACTAAACTCTTAAAGGACAACATGTACTTCCCACATGTCTGGGTAACTGTGTGTTATGGCTCCATGGATGTCCTCACATCCACATGTTCACCTGTCCACATGTTCATCCCTATTGTCAGGTAGATCACAGGAGAGAAAGTAAAGAGTGCAGTCATGGATCACTAACACTCTCATGTGTGCTTCACCCTGACTTGTGTCCTGGGGAAAAGTCCACATACAGTAACAGCAATGGACTGTGGAGATCTAGGTCATCACTAGAGACTCAGCAACATGGCAAAATGATGCAGAGAACATCATCTTAGTATTCCATAGCAGTCTGGACTCAATGTGGGGACCATTTAGTATTACCCTAACTGGGGAAGAGGCACAGAGGAAATGGAAGAAATATGCAATAGCTCGATTACCCATTCCTAATGCCTGGCTGCTTCTTGGTGTCAGAGGATGAAGTGTCCCAGCTAGATTTACAAGGCTGGAGTTGTGTGTCCTCATGTCCAGGGGAACTTTATTGGGTGCATTCCATAGAGATTAAAGCAAGGATCGCCCTCTCCTTCTCGCTTCGGCAGCAATAATGACACAGAGGGATAACATTAGGGGGAATTACTTTTTAAAAGTCACGCTGCCTTAGGTGAACTTGCTGAGCAAGGTGGAGAGCGTTTTTTAATCAGCAATCAAGGGTTTCATTATGTCTCAGCGAGGCTTTACGTAATGGGGGATGATGAGTTGTAATTTGAAATTGCCGTGGTAATTTCCATCACAATTGGGACATAAAAGAGCAACGACGTGATTGGAGCTTTTAATGCCCACCCCCGGGATAATATGAACACTGTAGCATATGAGCTAATATGAGTGTTATATGAGCCATACTCAATGTGCTTTCATCTTAGAAAATCCAGTGTTGGCAGAGTGTGAGCTTAGTCTTTGTACTGTATCTCTAAAGCTCAACTCAGGACCACCCCTCATCCTCAATGCCTGGTTTACAGCTACAGCACATCAGACCAGAGTGTTGGGAAGCCAACATTTATGCCATATTTGGATGAATGTGGATTTATCATTAATTGAGGAGCTTCCTTGAGCGAAAATGAATTCAGGAAGAATGGAGTGTGTAGTAGGCTACAGTATAGGAACCTTTACAGCATGATTGGGCCATTCAACCCTGGGGCCCATGTGTGGATGAGAAGCCTTCACGCTGTTAGGTGACATCTCTGATGATGATCACAGGTATTGGACTAATGAGCTTTACTGGGGCATGGGTCTCCAGCCTTCCCAGCCAGGCTAGCCTCTCCAAGTGGAACACAACACACTTCTGTTTCCCCCCGCTCCTTTTCACTCCTATGATGGAGATGCTAATTTACAGGCAGAGTAAACCAGCACCCTTGTTAGCGGAGGTGTGTCATGGCCGGGTCATTCCAACGACATGCAGTTTGCGCGAGCCTTAAGCAGATTCAGGCAGATTATGTCAGACCCAATTCCGATCGGATGTTTCAGCCGGCTGTTGTGGCCACAGTTAGTGAACAGGGCTGGGGATTAGTGTTTGGGGCGCTCTGAAACCCCCAGCAGTGTTGCCCCGCTGAGGTCACCCAGAGCCTCAGTCCCCGCAATGTGCCCCGCCTAGTGTTGTGCCGTAATTGTGTCTATGACTGAATCCACTAGATAAGGATAGTGGTTACAAATGAATGTATCTCAGACTTCCTACAAAAGCTTGAACCTTTTTTTGAATTCCAGTTTTGACCTTTGTTCCAGGGGCTCATGTGAACCCAGCAGTCTCCCTGGCCATGGTGGTCCTGGGCAAGCTGCCTATAAAGAAGTTCCCTGTCTACGTGGCAGCACAGTTCCTGGGTGCCTTCGCTGGATCTTGTGCTGTCTATGGGTTGTATTATGGTAGATGTTACTGTCATCATGTCCATCACCATCATCATAATCATCATCATTATGATCATACACATTAATGCAGAGATTCTAAATGGAACCCATATTCATAGCATTTAGGCAGTGTGATATTTGAATGGAAAGGTATTGATCATTATTGGAGTGGGAACATTATAGGTTATTACTAACACTAACATTATTGGGAAAACTCAATGGCTAATTTATTATTCTCTTTTCCATAGATGCCTTAATGGAACACACAGGAGGAGTTATGCAAGTTACTGGCGTCAATGCCACAGCTAATATATGGGCATCCTACCCTGCCAAGCACATCTCAGTCCTTGGAGGATTCGTAGACCAGGTGAGAGATGCACCATCAATGGTTATCTAACCATATCCTAATACTCTTTGTTACTGAATGATATGAGCCGCACAGGCACACACCCTGATTTAGGTTTGAAGTCTCTGAGCTAGAACATGTCAGTACATGTGTAATAGTATGTATATAAGTGAATGTGCACGTGAGCATTAATTTATTTAACCAGGCAAGTCAGTTAAGAACACATTTTTATTTACAATGACGGCCTATCCCGGCCAAACTAACCCTAACCTGGACGACACTGTGCACCGCCCTATGGGACTCCCGATCACGGCCGGTTGTGATACAGCCCAGGATTGAACCCGGGTCTGTAGTTACGCCTCTAGCACTGCGACGCAGTGCCTTAGAGCACTGCGCCCCTCGGTCCCCCGAATGCGTTTAGATCAGTCATGTGCATGTAAGTAACTAAGCATACATGGTGAACAGGCTGTAGTATGTGTCAAATCAAATCAAAGGTTAGCTGTCACATGGTTCGTAACCAACAGGTATAGACGAAGAGTGAAATGCTTACTTACGGGCTCTTCCCAATAATGCAGGGAGAGAGAAAATAGAGAAATAATAGAAAAGTAATAACACGTAATAAAAGTAATAATAAATACACGATGAGTAACGATAACTTGGCTATGTACACGGGGTACCAGTACTGAGTCGATGGGTATAAGGTAATTGAGGTAGATATGTACATATAGCTAGGAATAAAGTGACTAAGCAACAAGATATATAATAAACAGTAGCAGCAGCAGGTGTCATGAGTCAAGAAGGTTAGTGCAAAAAAGGTCAATGCAGATCGTCTGGGTAGCTATTTGGTTAACTGTTTAACTAACTATTTAGCAGTCTTGTGGCTTGGGGGTAGAAACTGTTCAGGGTCCTGTTGGTTCCAGACTTGGTGCATCGGTACCGCTTGCCATGCAGTAGTAGAGAGAACAGTCTATGACTTGGGTGTCTGGAATATTTGACATTTTTCAGGGCCTTCTTCTGACACCGCCTGGTATAGAGGTCCTGGATGGCAGGGAGCTCGTCCCTAGTGATGAACTGGGCCGTACGCACTACCCTCTGTACCGCCTTGTGGTTTGATGCCAAGCAGTTGCCATACCAAGCGGTGATGCAGCCAGTCAAGATGCTCTCAGTGGTGCAGCTGTAGAACTTTTGGGGGATCTGAGGGCCCATGCCAAATCTTTTCACCCTCCTGAAGGGGAAGAGGAGTTGTCGTGCCCTCTTCACGACTGTGTTGGTGTGTGTGGACCATGATAGATCCTTAGTGATGTGGACACTAATGAACTTGAAGGTCTCGACCCGCTCCACTACAGCCCCGTCGATGTGAATGGGAGCATGCTCGGCCCTCTGTTTCCTGTAGTCCATGATCTACTCCTTAGTCTTGCTGACGTTGAAGGAGAGTTTGTTGTCCTGGTCCTGCCAGGTCTCTGACCCCCGTGTTGAGGGTCAGCATGGCGGATGTGTTGCTGCCTACCCTCACCACCTGGGGTCAGCCGTCTGAAAGTCCAGGATCCAGTTTCAGAGGGAGGTGTTCAGTCCCAGGGTTCTTAGCTTAGTGATGAGCTTGAGGGCACAATGGTATTGAACAGCATTCTCACATAAATGTTCCTCTTGTCCAGGTGGGAGAGGGCAGTATGGAGTGCAATAGAGATTGCGTCATCTGTGGATCTGTTGGGGCGGTATGCAAATTGGAGTGGGTCCAGGGTGTCAGGGATGATGTTGTTGATGTGAACCATGACCAGCCTTTCAAAGCACTTCATGGCTACAGATGTGATACGGGGTACGGGGTGATAGTCATTTACAGGTTACCTTGGCGTTCTTGGACACAGGGACTATGGTGGGCTGCTTGAAACATGTAGGTATTACAGACTGTGTCAGGGAGAGGTTGAATATGTCAGTGAAGACACTTGCCAGCTGGTCAGCGCATGCTCTGAGTAGGCATCCTGGTAATCCTTGTGAATGTTAACCTGTTTTAAAGTTCTTACTCAAATCGGGCAACGGAGAGCGTGATCACACAGTCGTCCGGAACAGCTGTTGTTCTCATACATATATTGTGAGCAATACTGGCTGAGCAAAAACAACCATATGTGTTGAATACCCAAGAGCTGAGTGTGCACATGCAGGTTTGGTTTCAAATTGAAGGCAGTGAAATTTACAGTAAATTGAGGATTTTTAAAACTTTTGATATAAATAGCTTTACTTCTCAGTTTATTGAGAAGTCTTTGAAAATAAATGCAATTTTTTCAATTATTTAATTGTAATTGTAGTTAACTTCCTAAATTGACTGCCTTCAATTCGAATTCAGCCCAACCCTGGTGTGTGTGTGTGTGTGTGTGTGTGTGTGTGTGTGTGTGTGTGTGGTTATGTGGTTGGGTGTGTGTGTGGGTAGGGGGTCAAAATATAATCAGAAAACAATCATTAACTGGCTAATAGAAGCAAACATTCAAGCAGTCGTTTTCCCCTCTATGAACAGTAATTAATGCAATTGTTGAGTTGTTGAGTATTTTTATCCCAAGATAAGGTTTGCTCCTAATATATAACCATATAGAGACTGTTCAAAAGACTTTAAAGCTGCCTCATCTATCCTTCATCCAGGGGAAAGGGGAAGCCCCATTATAGGCTTAGGCAAAAGAATAGACGGCCACAGGACATCACAGCAAATTAGTCCTGCTGGCCACAGACAGTCATTATAAAACCCAGACCATAACAACAAGCCATTCTCCCTCTGTCACTGTCTGGTATCAAACTCCTATTATCATCTACCATTACATAAAAAGCTACAAGGAATACCACTGTTATGCTATTGTCACGTTCCTGACCTATTTCTGTTAGTTTGTTGTATGTGTTAGTTGGTCAGGACGTGAGTTTGGGTGGGCATTCTATGTTTTCTGTTTCTATGTTGGTTTAAGGGTTGCCTGGTATGGCTCTTAATTAGAGGCAGGTGTTTGGCGTTCCTCTAATTGAGAGTCATATTTAGGTAGGTTGTTTCACAGTGTTCGTTGTGGGTGGTTGTCTCCTGTGTCAGTGTTTGTCGCACCATACGGGACTGTTCGGTTTGTTTTGTACATCGTCATTTTGTGTAGTCTATTTTTCCCTGTTCGTGCGTTCTTCGTGTTTAATGTAAGTTCGTCGTCCAGGTCTGTCTACTCCGTTTGTTGTTTTGTTAGTTATAGTGAAGTTCGTGTTTTTCGTCTGGTCTTTAAATAAATTATGTGTTCACAACCCGCTGCGCCTTGGTTCCATCACTACTCCTCCTTTTCGGATGAAAAGGAGGAGAACAACCGTTACAGAACCACCCACCAATCCAGAATCAAGCAGCGGTGTAATCAGAGGAAGGGACAGCGCAAGAAGGAGGAATGGACTTGGGAGGATGTATTAGACGGTAAAGGTTGCTACACATGGGAGGAGATCCTGGCTGGAAGGGATCGCCTCCCATGGGAACAGCTGGAGGCACTGAGGAGAGCAGAGGCAATCGGAGAAGGGAACCGGCGTTATGAGGGGACGCGTCTTGCACGGAAGCCCGAAAAGCCCGTGAGTACTACCCAAAAATTTCTTGGGGGGGGGCTAAGAGGTAGTGGGCCAAGGGCAGGTAGGAGACCTGCGCCCACTTCCCAGGCTAACCGTGGAGAGCGGGAGTACGGGCAGACACCGTGTTACGCAGTAGAGCGCACGGTGTCTCCTGTACGTGTGCATAGCCCAGTGCGGGTTATTCCACCTCCCCGCACTGGTAGGGCTAGATGGAGCATTGAGCCAAGCGCCATGAAGCCGGCTCTACATATCTGGCCACCAGTACGTCTCCTTGGGCCGGCTTACATGGCACCAGCCTTACGCATGGTGTCCCCGGTTCGCCTACATAGCCCGGTGCGGGTTATTCCACCTCCCCGCACTGGTCGGGCGACGGGGAGCATTCAGCCAGGTAAGGTTGGGCAGGCTCAGTGCTCAAGGGAGCCAATACGCCTGCACGGTCCGGTATTTCCGGCGCTACCTCCCCGCCCCAGCCCAGTACCACCAGTGCCTACACCACGCACCAGGCTTCCAGTGCGTTTCCAGAGCCCTGTTCCTCCTCCACGCACTCTCTCTATGGTGCGTGTCTCCAGCCCGGTGCCTCCAGTTCCGGCACCACGCACTAAGCCACCTGTGCGTCTCCAGAGCCCTGTACACACTGTTCCTTCTCCCCGTACTCGTCCTGAGGTGCGTGCACTCAGCCCGGTGCCACCAGTGCCGGTACCACGCACCAGGCATATAGTACGTTTTGAGAGTCCAGTGTGCCCTGTCCCTGCTCCCCGCACTAGGCTTGAAGTGCGTGTCTCCAGTCCGGTGCCTCCAGTTCCGGCACCACGCACCAGGCCTACAGTGCGTCTCAGCCGGCCAGAGTCTGCCGTCTGCCCAACGGCGCCTGAACTGTCCGTCTGCCAAGCGCCGCATGAACTGCCCGTCTGCCATGAGCCTACAGAGCCTTCCGCCAGACAGGATCAGTCTGAGCCATCCGTCTCCGCAGCGCCATCTGAGCCATCCGTCTCCTCAGCGCCATCTGAGCCATCCGTCTCCCCAGCGCCATCTGAGCCATCCGTCTCCCCAGCGCCGTCTGAGCCATCCGTCTGTCCCGAGCCATTAGAGCCGCCCGTCTGTCCCGAGCCGTCAGAGCCGTTAGTCAGTCAGGAGCCGCTAGAGCCATTCGTCAGTCAGGATCTGCCAGAGCCGCCAACCAGACAGGATCTGCCAGAGCCGCCAACCAGACAGGATCTGCCAGGGCCGCCAACCAGACAGGATCTGCCAGAGCCGCCAACCAGACAGGATCTGCCAGAGCCGCCAACCAGACAGGATCTGCCAGAGCCGTCAGTGAGCCATGAGCGTCCAGAGCCGTCAGTGAGCCATGAGCGTCCAGAGCCGTCAGTCAGCCATGAGCGTCCAGAGCCGTCAGCCAGCCATGAGCGTCCAGAGCCGTCAGCCAGCCATGAGCGTCCAGAGCCGTCAGCCAGCCATGAGCGTCCAGAGCCGTCAGCCAGCCATGAGCGTCCAGAGCCGTCAGCCAGTCATGAGCTGTTCCTCAGCCCAGAGCGGCTATTTGTCCAGAACTGCCCCTCAGTCCAGAGCTGTCTCTCTGTCCGGAGCTGCCTTTCAGTCCGGAGTTGCCCCTCTATCCTGAGCTACCTCTCTATCCTGAGCTACCTCTCTATCCTGAGCTATCCCTCTATCCCGGTGCTGCCCCTTGTCTCGATGTTAAGTGGGTGTAATATGAGGGTGGTCATTTGTAGGGGGAGATGTAAGCTGGGATTGACTATGGTGGGGTGGGGACCTCGCCCTGAGCCTGAGCCACCACCGTGGTCAGATGCCCACCCAGACCCTCCCCTAGACTTTGTGCTGGTGCGCCCGGAGTTCGCACCTTAAGGGGGGGGTTATGTCACGTTCCTGACCTATTTCTGTTAGTTTGTTGTATGTGTTAGTTGGTCAGGACGTGAGTTTGGGTGGGCATTCTATGTTTTCTGTTTCTATGTTGGTTTAAGGGTTGCCTGGTATGGCTCTTAATTAGAGGCAG
Organism: Salvelinus namaycush; assembly: GCF_016432855.1. Lineage (NCBI taxonomy): Eukaryota > Metazoa > Chordata > Actinopteri > Salmoniformes > Salmonidae > Salvelinus > Salvelinus namaycush. The sequence continues at coordinate 14,338,443 of NC_052336.1, read as the reverse complement.
GTGTTTGGCGTTCCTCTAATTGAGAGTCATATTTAGGTAGGTTGTTTCACAGTGTTCGTTGTGGGTGGTTGTCTCCTGTGTCAGTGTTTGTCGCACCATACGGGACTGTTCGGTTTGTTTTGTACATCGTCATTTTGTGTAGTCTATTTTTCCCTGTTCGTGCGTTCTTCGTGTTTAATGTAAGTTCGTCGTCCAGGTCTGTCTACTCCGTTTGTTGTTTTGTTAGTTATAGTGAAGTTCGTGTTTTTCGTCTGGTCTTTAAATAAATTATGTGTTCACAACCCGCTGCGCCTTGGTTCCATCACTACTCCTCCTTTTCGGATGAAAAACCGTTACAGCTATTATGAGAGGCTGTAACGGGCTTCCTCCTTCTCCTCATCCGAAGAGGAGTAGCAAGGATTGGACCAAAGTGCAGCGGGGTGTGAATTCATAATGATTTATTTAACAAGACAAAGACGAAACGAAATACACTTTAACAAACTACAAAACAACAAACGACGTAGACGCACCTGAACATAGGAACTTACATGACACGAAGAACGCATGAAACAGGAACAGACTACATAAACCGAATTTACAAACAAACCGAGACAGTCCCGTGTGGCGCGACAAACACAGACACAGGAGACAATCACCCACAAACAAACAGTGAGAACCACCTACCTTAATATGACTCTCAATCAGAGAAAACGTCAAACACCTGCCTCTAATTGAGAGCCATACCAGGCAACCCAAAACCAACATAGAAACAGAAAACATAGACTGCCCACCCAAAACTCACGCCCTGACCAATAAACACATACCAAACAACAGAAAACAGGTCAGGAACGTGACAGAACCCCCCCCTCAAGGTGCGAACTCCGGGCGCACCCCTACAACTCAAGGGGAGGGTCTGGGTGGGCATCTGTCCGCGGTGGCGGCTCCGGCGGTGGACGAGGACACCACTCCACCACTGTCTTTGTCCCCCTCCTTAGCGTCCTTTGAGTGGCGACCCTCGCCCCCGACCATGGTCCAGGAACCTTCACTAAGGCCCCTCCTACATAGAGGAGACAGCTCAGGACAGAGAGGTAGCTCAGGACAGAGAGGTAGCTCAGGACAGAGAGGTAGCTTAGGACAGAGGGACAACTCTGTACTAATGGCAGCTCCGGACTGAGTGGCAGCTCCGGACTGAGTGGCAGCTCCGGACTGGGTGGCAGCTCCGGACTGGGTGGCAGCTCCGGACTGGGTGGCAGCTCCGGACTGGGTGGCAGCTCCGGACTGAGTGGCAGCTCCGGACTGAGTGGCAGCTCCGGACTGGAGGGCAGCTCCGGACTGGAGGGCAGCTCATGACTGGAGGGCAGCTCATGACTGGAGGGCAGCTCATGACTGGCTGGCGGCTCTGGCAGCTCCTGACTGGCTGGCGGCTCTGGCAGCTCCTGACTGGCTGGCGGCTCTGGCAGCTCCTGACTGGCTGGCGGCTCTGGCAGCTCCTGACTGGCTGGCGGCTCTGGCAGCTCCTGACTGGCTGGCGGCTCTGGCGGCTCCTGACTGGCTGGCGGCTCTGGCGGCTCCTGACTGACGGACGGCTCTGGCGGCTCCTGACTGACGGACGGCTCTAGCGGCTCCTGACTGACGGACGGCTCTAATGGCTCGGGACAGACGGGCGGCTCTAATGGCTCGGGACAGACGGGCGGCTCTAATGGCTCGGGACAGACGGGCGGCTCAGAAGGCGCTGGGCAGACGGATGGCTCAGAAGGCGCTGGGCAGACGGATGGCTCAGACGGATGGCTCAGACGGCGCTGGGCAGACAGATGGCTCAGACGGCGCTGGGCAGACAGATGGCTCAGACGGAGCTGGGCAGACAGGCAGTGCAGAAGGCGTTGGGCAGACGGCCGACTCTGACCCGCTGAGGCGCACAGTAGGCCTGGTGCGTGGTGCCGGAACTGGTGGTACCGGACTGGAGACACGCACCTCAAGGCTAGTGCGGGGAGCAGGAACAGGGCACACTGGACTCTCGATACGCACTATAGGCCTGGTGCGTGGTACCGGAACTGGAGGTACCGGGCTGACGGCACGCACCTCAGGGCGAGTGCGTGGAGGAGGAACAGTGCGTACAGGGCTCTGAGGACGCACATGAGGCTTGGTGCGTGGTGCAGGCACTGGTGGTACTGAGCTGGGGCGGGAAGGTGGCGCCGGATATACCGGACCGTGTAGGCGTACTGGCTCCCTTGAGCACTGAACCTGCCCAACCTTACCTGGTTGTATGCTCCCCGTCGCCTGACCAGTGCGGGGAGGTGGAATAACCCGCACCGGGCTATGTAGGCGAACCGGGGACACCATGCGTAAGGCTGGTGCCATGTAAGCCGGCCCAAGGAGACGTACTGGTGGCCAGATATGTAGAGCCGGCTTCATGGCACTTGGCTCAATGCTCAATCTAGCCCTACCAGTGCGGGGAGGTGGAATAACCCGCACCGGGCTATGCACACGTACAGGAGACACCGTGCGCTCTACTGCGTAACACGGTGTCTGCCCGTACTCCCGCTCTCCACGGTTAGCCTGGGAAGTGGGCGCAGGTCTCCTACCTGCCCTAGACCCACTACCTCTTAGCCCCCCCCCAAGAAATTTTTGGGTTGTACTTGCGGGCTTTTCGGGCTTCCGTGCTAGACGCGTCCCCTCATAACGCCGGTTCCTCTCTCTGGTTTCCTCCGCTCTCTGAGCTGCCTCCAGCTGTTCCCATGGGCGGCGATTAACTCCAACTTTAGCCCATGGTCCTTTTCCTTCCATGATTTCCTCCCAAGACCAGAAATCCTGCTTCATGCGCTGTCCGTTAACCCGCTGCTTGATCCGGGTTTGGTGGGTGGTTCTGTAACGGGCTTCCTCCTTCTCCTCATCCGAAGAGGAGTAGCAAGGATTGGACCAAAGTGAAGCGGGGTGTGAATTCATAATGATTTATTTAACAAGACAAAGACGAAACGAAATACACTTTAACAAACTACAAAACAACAAACGACGTAGACGCACCTGAACATAGGAACTTACATGACACGAAGAACGCATGAAACAGGAACAGACTACATAAACCGAATTTACAAACAAACCGAGACAGTCCCGTGTGGCGCGACAAACACAGACACAGGAGACAATCACCCACAAACAAACAGTGAGAACCACCTACCTTAATATGACTCTCAATCAGAGGAAACGTCAAACACCTGCCTCTAATTGAGAGCCATACCAGGCAACCCAAAACCAACATAGAAACAGAAAACATAGACTGCCCACCCAAAACTCACGCCCTGACCAATAAACACATACCAAACAACAGAAAACAGGTCAGGAACGTGACAGAGGCTGTCTTTTCTATATTGATGGAAGCATCACAGTGACAGCATGAGCAGTAGCTACAGATTGTTTGTTCATTTTGTAGCAGTGATGAATATACTGAATACAGATGTAGGATCTTAATTTGATCACTCTTTTGTTGCTGAAAATTTTTTTGCACAGCAGGAAATGCAAATTTGCAGTGTATTCAATGTTTAAAAAGGCTGTTAGCACTTGTAAACAATGCCAGCCACTGCCAGGGAATCTAAACCAAAGCATGGACTGCTGTCATACCTTGTCCATAGACTACTTACAGGTTGAGTAAACCAATATGTAATTTTGTAATTTGGGCGAACTATCCCTTTAATTATAATCTACATAATAACTCATATTTCCTGATGCTGCAGGATTATTTTCCTGCTGTAGCGAACTTGTTCAAATTAAGATCCTACATCTGTATGTATGTCAATTATCTGTTTTGATCATTGCTATTTCAAACTCATGGCTGATGCCTTGTCTCCAGGTAATAGGAACAGCTGCCTTGATCCTGTGCATTCTGGCCATTATTGATGGGAAGAACATTGGAGCTCCTAAAGGGATGGAGCCACTGTGCATTGGCCTGATCATCATGGCCATCGGAGTATCCATGGGACTCAACTGTGGCTATCCCATCAACCCTGCCAGAGACCTGGGCCCAAGGCTCTTCACTGCTGTGGCCGGATGGGGCATGGAGGTGTTCCGGTAATTTTCAACAATGCTTATACTAGAGAGAAGACAAGTCCCACAAATGAGAGCTGGATGGCCTCCATAAGTACAGTAGCATTTCACAAACATTATTAGATGCCTTTTGCCCTGAAACCCTTTGAAATTGAAAATGAGCTTTCTTCTCCTAAAAAATCAAACAGCCTGTGCTCACTTTACAGTAGAACATTGAAAGATTCATGAAGACGCAGAAACAGAGTATGTGTGCATGTGACAGGAAAGCCCCTCTCTGATCTGAGCGTGCCAAGCGGAGCTGCAGGCACATTATGCTGCTTTTCAGTCCTCCTCCCCAGCAGTGGCTGGGAGTTAGGCACGCAGTGTGAGAAACATGGGAGTGAATACCAGCGGCCTGGCCTCCTTCAGGAAGAGCAGGAGTATGCGGCTCTATCGCTATCTCTGCTCTTCTGACAATCTCAATCAATATGTCCAGCAACCTCTTGTATCTCCTGCATTTTCAAAAAGGCTTGGAGACGTGAGCAGGCAGAGTAAGATTATTTTCCCGCACATAAATATTCCATGCTTCATATAACAGAAAATGTCAACATTGTGTGTCCTACTGTCAGAGGCAGACTCCCTCTCTCTGCCATCACTCCTCAAAGCTGTCCCTGATCTTTGGGTATTTATTATTATTATTTATTTACACTAGATAAGCAAAGCGGTCATCGGCTGCAATGTCTGTACTTTGCCATGCAAACTTCCATAGTCCCCAGAGGAAGCTGGGTGAAGCAATTCACAAGCAGTTATTTAACAATGAGAGCTGGGCTAAAGAAGAGTTACATAAGATAAATGTGAAGGATATGAGGGACCTCTCTGCCAGTGCACTATAGACTTCTCTTCAGTAGAGGGCGCTGTCTGATCTAATGGCCAAAGTCAACAGTTTCCCAACCTGCACTTTGGGGAGCCCCGCCATTGCACATATTTGTTCTATTCCAGCACTAGCACAGTACACCTGATTCATCGGAAAGGGCTGGCCGGTTAAATCACAAGCTGAGTCAGAGGTGCTGGAGCTAGAATAGAACAATTGTGTGCAATGGCTGGGGGTCCCCTACTGGGGTGGGAAACGTTAACGTACAGTATTTGACCCTCTACTTTATACCGTGTTCACACTACATCTTACCAGATGTTTTGCATACAGATGTAGGATCTTAATTTGATCACCCTGTTATAGGATAACTCTCCTTCAATGCAGGACATTTAAAACTTGTAGTGTATTTGAAGTTTAAAAAGGTTTCTAAAGTTTGTAATTTCCACTTTGAGATTAAAGACTTGATTTTCCCTTACGAAACATGTATCAACCCCTACAAAAATGTCCATGAATTATAATTTCCTGTTGCTGCAGGATTCCTTTCCTGCTGTAGCAAGCTGACTCAAATTAAGATCCTATGTCTATATGAGATTATCCATATACGTATACATTTAAGATTAGTTCTCGCTAATGCGCACATAAACCTGCGGCCCCGAGATTTACATCATACTGTCAAATTTGACGTAATCTGCCCATTTGAAATATAGGTTTAAGTACATCCCTTAAATCTCAGACGTTTTAGCAGCACACACAGCTGTAATCACGATGTTAAGATAGAGATGTATAAGGGTGATAGTAGGATATAAAGCGTACATTCCATCCACCATACATTACATCCACTGAATCTCTGTAGGGAAACTGAAAGCAATAGGACCAGGTACAGTGGCACATTTCTTTGACGTCAGTAGGTACAGTAGGAAGAGCTGGGAGGGTGCCATGTCTACGAGACGTCATCGTGTGACCCAGTGTGTCTGTCCGTCATCAGGCCTGATTATGGGATATGGTTAGTCACCCTAGCTCTGTCCATAGATTACACACCCTAATCCACCAGCCCTGTAGTCTGCATCCACCCCCTGGTAGTTTAGCAGCTAAACAGAGCCTGTCTGTCTGTTTGTTTTCTGTCTGTTTTCCTACCTGTGCCTTGTCACGTCAGTGCTGGTAATTCAGTCCCTTTCGCCCACAGGATCCAACCAGTCAGTACTAGCAGAGGGAGGCTAATCTCTATCAAGGAGTTGCCCTGAGATGATCAAGCACTCAATTCAGGACAGAATCAGGACATGTACTACGTAGGCTACAGTAGCAAAGAGCTGTTTAGGTGGGAGTTTGAGGGGTGATCTGGGGGTCATTGGAAATTGTTAGGCTTTTACTATTACCCGCTATTAAGATAACTGGCAAATCTGTAAAGCACAATTAGAATTAGGCATTAATAGAAACAGATTGGTGGGGAGTGGGAACAGATCAACTTTATGTATAGTTGGATCAATAGACTAGCAGGCAGATCGAAACCTCTTATGGATCTGCCCCTTTTTTTACATTTTAGCCTAAAATGACATACCCAAATCTACCTGTAGCTCAGGCCCTGAAGCAATGATATTTATATTCTTCGTACCATTTGAAAGGAAACACTTTGAAGTTTGTGGAAAAGTGAAAGGAATATAGGAGATTATAACAAAATAGATCTTGTAAAAGATAATAAAAAAGAAAAGCCAACCGTTCTTTTGTAAAAAAAATTTACCATCATCTTTGAAATGCAAGAGAAAGGCCATAATGTATTGTTCCAGCCCAGGTGCAATTTAGATTTTGGCCACTAGATGGCAGCAGTGTATGTGCACAGTTTAGACTGATCTGATGAACCATTGTATTTCTGTTAACAATGTTGTATCAAGACTGCCCAAATGTGCCTAATTTGTATATTAATAACTTTTCATGTTCAAAATTGTACACACTCCTCAAACAATAGCATGGTATTCTTTCACTGTATTAGCTACTGTAAATTCGACAGTGCAGTTAGATTAACAATAATTTAAGCTTTCTGCCAATATCAGATATGTCTATGTCCTGGGAAATTTTCCTGTTACTTACAACCTCATGCTAATCGCATTAGCCTACATTAGCTCAACCGTCCCGTGGAAGGGACACTGATCCCGAAGATGTGAGAGAGAATAGAGGAGTAGTGAGAGGTGGAGATTAGAGAGAGCCTATCCAGGGAGTCTTACTGTGTAAATAAACAAAAGGTAGTAGTGGAATCTGCTCCCAATGTACCAGTGGAGGCTGCTGAGGGGTAGGATGGCTCATAATAATGGCTGGAACGGCGCAAATGGAATGGTCCATGTTTGATGTATTTGATACCATTCCACTGATTCCACTCCAGCCATTACCACAAGCCCATTCTCCCCAATTAAGGTGCCACCAACCTCCTGTGTAATGTACAGTAGTGTACCCCAGACCATGGTACGTTCCTGCAGTGTCTCCATGCAGTGTCTTTTTCAGTGTATTTTTAAATCATCACTGTATCACATGAAAATAACGGCAAATATATTTTTTTATCATTTATTACCCTGAGCCTCCTTTTGCTATCGATTATGATGTCTGATTGTGTGGGCATGTTGATACAAATTTAAATATATTTTCATACACATCCCTGATTGGTGGATAGGATCATCCCTGCTTACCCCTTCAAATTAGGAGGATACATATGCAAATACAAGACAACTGGTCATTGGTCCGAATAATTAGATCAGATTATGATTTAATGCTGTCGGCCAAAAACTCCATCCCACCTGAACAGGCTGAAACTCCAAGCATTTTTTTCAATAAGCTCTTACTCTTAAAGGGCATTATAATAATTTTCACAATTTCAGAGTGTTATTTCAACCTCATAGTGTGGAGATATCATAAAATAAACAGGTAAATCATGTTTTTGACTGCACTGTCCCTTTAACGCGGGTGACCACTATTTACCCTGTAGATAGTGTACACCCCCTTTTGCTCTCAGAATAGCCTCAATTCGTCGGGGCATGGACTCTACAAGGTGTCGAAAGCGTTCCACAGGGATGCTTTCCCATGTTGACGACAATGCATCCCACAGTTGTGTCAACTTGGTTGGATGTCCTTTCGGTGGTGGACCATTCTTGATTCACACGGGAAACTTTTGAGCATGAAAAACCCAGCCACGTTGCAGTTCTTGACACACTCAAACTGGTGCGCCTGGCACCTACTACCATACCCCGTTCAAAGACACTTAAATATTTTGTCTTGCCCATTCACCCTCTGTATGGCACACATACACAAACCATGTTCTCTCAAGGCTTAAAAATCCTTCTTTAACCTGTCTCTTCCCCTTCATCTATACTGATTGAAGTGGATTTAACAAGTGACATTAGAAGGGATCATAGCTTTCACCTGGATTCACCTGGTCAGTCTATGTCATGGAAAGAGCAGGTGTTCCTAATGTTTTATACACTCAGTGTATTTGGTATTAAATGTTTTATTTTAACTTACTCACTACAAAGTCAAATGTAAACTCCTAAACCCCTGTATGTATATCTCCTCTGGTCTGTGCAGTGCTGGAGGCTGCTGGTGGTGGATCCCAGTAGCGGGGCCCATGGTGGGAGGAGTGGTGGGGGCCGCCGTTTACTTCCTGTTCATCGAGCTGCACCATTCCGAGCCTGAGAAACAGGGGGAGAACAACGTCAAGGACAAATATGAGATGGTCACCCTGAGTTAGACAGAAAGGCCATGAGCCTCAATGGTACTGAGGCTTGGCAGCTTCCTACCCCTTTAACCCTCAACAGGCTAAACATTCACCTCAATGAGGCCACACTTGACACAACCTTCTCCGCTTGCACTAGAGTCATTTCCTCTGTCTAAGGGACCTGAGGTCAGGTCAGTCTCTGCACTCTCATGGACAGGTCCGCTGAAAGAATGCCAGTTGAGCCAACACATAAAAAACACAAACACGTATGTAATGTTAAATTCACAATCACAAGCTGAGATCTCAGGCATGTTTACTAGCCCATGACATCATCAACATCAGGTGTTCAGACTCAGAGTTCTACTCTGAGGATAGTTCCTGAGTACAGTGATTTTTAAGAATTTATATTGCATTTCTTGTATAGGGCTACTTTTCACTGCAGGAGGAATTTTCCAAGTTTGAAACCGTCTCAATATTTTCTCTTTCAGGCAGAGGCAATGGTAAATGTTATTAACAACATCAATGGTAAATGTTATTAACAACATCAATGGTAAATGTTATTAACAACATCAATGGTAAATGTTATTAACAACATCAATGGTAAATGTTATTAACAACATCAATGGTAAATGTTATTAACAACATCAATGGTAAATGTTATTAACAACATCAATGGTAAATGTTATTAACAACATAGAAAATAGCCAGTAACAGTTTCTGTGATGGAAGGAAGTGTGTATATTTTTTGTCATTGAGCTAGTTTAATGGTATGCTCTTTGGAGTGTCTTCCGTCTTCTGCTTCACTTCATCCATCTATTTGTTACAGTTGTGTGAATCCCTCTGCCTGCTGCGACACACAGCCTCATCACTGCATGTGTGCTATAGCTAACACACATCTATGTATTTGTGCTTTGAAATGCTCATAGTCTTGTTTCCTAGCTATTCTTTTTAGAGTGCAGAAGAAACAGCCTTAATGTGTGTGAAATGAGCCTCACACCGTTCAGTTTGTACTTGCTCTCTCTCGTGGAGCACAGAACTGTGTATCGTGACACGGCATCACTTCTAAATGATTTTTATCTGACTTTTATTTCCTCTTATATAACGTTCCTGCTGTCATGTGATAGAAGCATGAGTAGGGAAGCCTAGTATCTACAGTACCTAGCATGAGTAGGGAAGCCTAGTATCTACAGTACCTAGCATGAGTAGGGAAGCCTAGTATCTACAGTACCTAGCATGAGTAGGGAAGCCTAGTATCTACAGTACCTAGCATGAGTAGGGAAGCCTAGTATCTACAGTACCTAGCATGAGTAGGGAAGCCTAGTATCTACAGTACCTAGCATGAGTAGGGAAGCCTAGTATCTACAGTACCTAGCATGGACATGTTTTAATAAACAATATACTGTATGAAGAGTCCAATGAGAGATAGTTTACCCCCCTGGCCAATGGCCATATGGGAATGTATAAAAATGGTTTGTTAATCGTAATCATTACATTATTCCTCCAATGATGTGACTAGGATTTAACCACTCAGGAACTCCTACACTATGACCTATAGTGAACTGGACAATAACAGAATAACATCAGTACAACTTCCAAGAATAGAGCCCTTCAACTCATACAAAAACACTCAAATGAACCAAGTCCTTCCATCCTAGTGATGTTATTTAGCCATGGGTGGGCAGAGGAACACTAGTTCCCTATTCCCAGAAGAGCCCTCGCCAATGGAATACATAGCATTTTATAACCTGTATGTGGCTTACTACTGAACCAGATATAATTCATCGGGAATAATAAAGCTCTTTAGAAATGATTTTCTCTATTATTTTACACCTTTGTTACTTAGTGGTTTAGTTGCTGTAGTTTCTTATTGTAGTTCGTTTTTTGTTTAAAAAAATGCTACATGTACTTTGGATGACTACATGATGCTAGCTTGATTCTCCTGAGATTCAACCTTTTGAGGAGTACAATGTTTTATGGCTGTTGTTTTTTGTTGCTTCACTTGGCTTAAGAAAAGATAAAAGGCACTTTTACTCACACACCTTTTCTCAGATGCTATTTGATAAAAGTTACTTGTTTGTGAAGTTCATTTTGTAATTTATACAACTGTAATTTAGATTTGACAAAAATACATATTTTATGTGTATTTCTTTCATTGTCTGTCTTGATCAATCAATCCCCATTAATTGTCTACTGATTAAGGGAAGTAACACACATTCAATGAGAAACTGTCACTAACCACTGTGTTCCACTAGCACTGGAATAAGTGCATTGGTAGTAACTGGAAGGTATTCAATATTACCCGTATGCAATCCTAAAAATAACAGGCCAGAAAACCGGTCACGATCACTAAGTACAACCACTTAGTCACCCAGCGCAGTGTGGAGTGAATAAAACATTTGAAAAAGGCAGCAATCAGAAATGCTTATATAATGTCATGGAGAATAGATGAGGCATTATTTCTCTATCTCTCTCTCTCTTTAGGCCCGGTTTGTTGCCTCCCCTCTGCAGAGTTCATCTCACTGTATGTGTAATAACAGACAGAGCACTAGGACCCTCACAGTGGCTCATGCCAGCTCACATACTGTACTCACAGAGAAAATAACAATTTAAATTCAGTTTCAACTGGCAGCATCAGTCCCTACCTATACATCTCCCTTTAAATCACAAATACAGGTGATGATTAAATTCCAGCCTGTGTCTATCCAGCTTACTTGCAGGTAACTGCAAAAATAAAATAAACATCAGCATAAAGTGGCCACTCTATGGAAAGGGGAGACTCAAGTGTCAGGGGACTCTTCTGAAGTCGGTACCATCGATGTGTCAACTTCTGTTTGTAGTGTCCAAACCATTTGGGCTACAAACTAACGTGACCCCACTGTGGAAAGGGGAGATTGTCACAAACACGAAGTTGGCACATCGACTTCAGACGAGTGCCAGTTTTGCTCTATGACCCCCACCAGTGCCACAGGACTGGTCTGAAGGTAACTGGTACCCGTTAAACAAATTAATGGAAGTATGAGGGTAGTTTTGTGCCTATCCACAAAAAGGGGTTAAATATGTGTTTATGAATATGCTATTGAATGTGTTTCTCTGGGCTATAGTAGTAAAAGCCAAATTCAATATTTAATCAAATACTTGTAAAATAATATATATATACAGTATATACCTAAAGGGGTCCTAAAATTCAAAATCAAATAATTAAATGATTCATAGTATGACCATCTTAGAACAATTCCATATGTCAGCACAGCAATATACTTTGTATCCCTCATTTACTCAGGTGTTTCCTTTATTTTGGCAGTTACCGGTACAATATACTTTATATCCCACGGTTCAGTGTACTCTTGGTCACAGAGCTGACAACACAGGTAACAAAGACCTGCGCATCCTTGACCAGACAGGTGACTGACTGTATGTAGTCACGGTCAGTGAGGGGGACAGGGGTCCACTTCCCCTCTTTACAGGTGGTAAAACTGTAGGTTGACATGGGTCAGGTGACAGCAAACAAAAAACAAGCACTGCCTGTGTTTGAAAAAGCAAAGGTTAATTATCTCTCTTACCATAGGTTTACCTGCAGCTGACATCACAGATGACACAGGACGTTTCTTTAACTCTTTGGGGTCTGCCGCTAGTCATCTAATCTAAAGACGTGAGCTCAGACCTCAGATAGAAAATTGGAGACCTCCACAAGTCTGGTTCAGCCTTGGGAGCAATTTCCAAATGCCTGAAGGTACCACGTTCATCTGTACAAACAATAGTACACAAGTATAAACACCATGGGACCACGCAGCCGTCATACCGCTCAGGAAGGAGATGCGTTCTGTCTCCTAGAGATTAGCGTACTTTGGTGCGAAAAGTGCAAATCAATCCCAGAACAACAGCAAAGGACCTTGTGAAGATGCTGGAGGAAACAGGTACAAAAGTATCTATATCCACAGTAAAACGAGTCCTATGTCAACATAACCTGAAAGGCCGCTCAGCAAGGAAGAAGCCACTGCTCCAAAACCGCATAAAAAAGCCAGACTACGGTTTGCAACTGCACATGGGGAACCGTACTTTTTGGAGAAATGTCCTCTGGTCTGATGAAACAAAAATAGAACTGTTTGGCCATAATGACCATCGTTATGTTTGGAGGAAAAAGGGGGAGGCTTGCAAGCCAGAGAACACCATCCCAAACGTGAATCACGTGGGTGGCAGCATCATGTTGTGGGGGTGCTTTGCTGCAGGAGGGACTGGTGCACTTCACAAAATAGATGGCCTCATGAGGAAGGAAAATTATGTGGATATATTGAAGCAACATCTCAAGACATCAGTCAGGATGTTAAAGCTTGGTCGCAAATGGGTCTTCCAAATGGACAATGACCCCAAGCATACTTCCAAAGTTGTGGCAAAATGGCTTAAGGACAGCAAAGTCAAGGTATTAGAGTGGCCATCACAAAGCCCTGACCTCAATCCTATAGAAAATGTGTGGACAGAACTGAAAAAGCGTGTGTGAGCAAGGAGGCCTACAAACCTGACTCAGTTACACCAGCTTTGTCAGGAGCAATGGACCACAATTCACCCAACTTATTGTGGGAAGCTTGTGGAAGGCTACCTGAAACGTTTGACCCAAGTTAAACAATTTAAAGGCAATGCTACCAAATATTAATTGAGTGTATGTAAACTTCTAACCACTGGGAATGTGATGAAAGAAATAAAAGCTGAAATAAATCATTCTCTCTACTATTATTCTGACATTTCACATTCTTAAAATAAAGTGGTGATCCTAACTGACCTAAGACAGGGAATTTTTACTATGATTAAATGTCAGGAATTGTGAAAAACTGAGTTTAAATATATTTGGCTAAGGTGTATGTAAACTTCCGACTTCAACTGTATACAAACCCTGGATTGCTGATGCTGTGTATTGGCCATTGAGAGGCTTTGAAGCCACCGGTTGGCCATGTTGACACTCCCCAGTAGGAGCAGTCCTCCATAGGAATTAATGGAATTCTACATAGAAACAATAAATTACATGTTTCAAGGACAAAATTACATGTATTTAAGTATTTTTGTTGTAGTGGGGACAGTAACATTAGTAATCTAAACAAATTATACTTTAAGGAAAATGTTTTTATATATTTTTTCATTTATGATTATTTTGTTTCGGTCAAATTATGTAATTTCAAAGTATGCATTAAGGTGTCTGTATTAGAATGAATGTGGCAAAAAAACTAATGTAAATATGAATATTAATAACTGCATTTCTATAGCTTCCAAAATATTATTTTACTGTGGTGGGGAAGTGCCAAGATGGACCCACGGTGAGGTCAATACAGTTAGTCATTAGTCAATAGAGTCAGTTAGTCAATACAGTTAGTCATCTAGAGTTGTGAAATTGTTAGACATTACTTGTTAGATATTGCTGCACTGTCAGAACTAGAAGCACCAGCATTTCTCTACACCTGCAATAACATCTGCTAAACACGTGTATGTGTCACTAGGGTGGGCATTCTAGTTTCTTTATTTCTATGTTTTCTGTTTCTATGTTTTGGCCGGGTATGGTTCTCAATCAGGGACAGCTGTCTATCGTTGTCTCTGATTGGGAATCATACTTAGGCAGCCTGTTTTTCCACCTTAGTTGTGGGTAGTTGTCTGTGTTAGTGGCCTGTATAGCCCTATTCAGCTTCACGGTCGGGTTGTTGTTGTTGTTGTTGTTGTTGTTGTTGTTGTTGTTGTTTCTTGTTTTTGTTGGCGACATTCAAAATAAAAATAAATGTACGCTCACAACGCTGCACCTTGGTCCGGTCATTTCCACCCTGACGACGTTCGTGACAGTATGTGACCAATACAATTTGATTTAGTGTACATTATGTTATAAAGTTTGGGGTCACTTAGAAATGTCCTTATTTTTTAAAGAAAAGCACATTTTTCGTCCATTAAAATAACATAAAATAGAGCAGAAATACAGTGTAGACATTGTTAATGTTGTAAATGACAATTGTAGCTGGAAACGGCAGATTTCTTTTATGGAATATCTACATAGGCGTACAGAGGCCCATTATCAGCAACCATCCTTCCTGTGTTCTAATGGCACGTTGTGTTAGCTAATCCAAGTTTATAATTTTAAAAGCCTAATTGATCATTAGAAAACCCTTTTGCAATTATGTTGTCACAGCTGAAAACTGTATTGCTGATTATATAAAAAAAACTTGTCTTCTTCAGATTAGTTGAGTACCTGGACCATCAGCATTTGTGGTTTTGATTACAGGCTCAAAATGGCCAGAAACAAAGAACTTTATTCTTAAACTCGTCAGTTTATTCTTGTTCTTGGAAATGAAGGCTATTCCATGCGAGAAATTGCCAAGAAACTGAAGATCTCGTACAACGCTGTGTACTACTCCCTTCACAGAACAGCGCAAACTGGCTCAAACCAGAATAGAAAGAGGAGTGGGAGGCCCTGGTGCACAACTGAGCAAGAGGACAAGTACGCAAGATTAGAGTGTCTACTTTGAGAAACAGACGCCCCACAAGTCCTCAACTGGCAGCTTCATTAAATAGTACCAGCAAAACACCAGTCTCAACATCAACAGTGAAGAGGCGACTCCGGAATGCTGGCCTTCTAGGCAGAGTTGCAAAGAAAAAGCCATATCTCAGATTGGTGCACAACTGAGCAAGAGGAGAAGTACATTAGAGTGTCTAGTTTGAGAAACAGACTCCTCACAAGTCCTCAACTGGCAGCTTCATTAAATAGCAAAACACCAGTCTCAACGTCAACAGCTAAGAGGCAACTCTGGGATGCTGGCCTTCTAGGCAGATTTCCTCTGTCCGGTGTCTGTGTTCTTTTGCCCATCTTAATCTTTCCTTTTTATTGGCCAGTCTGAGATATGGCTTTTTCTTTGCAACTCTGCCTAGAAGGCCAGCCTCCCGGGGGTCGCCTCTTCACTGTTGACGTTGAGACTGGTGTTTAACTAACACAACGCTAACACAAATTAGCTAACACAACGTTCCATTGGAACACAGGAGTGATGGTTGCTGATAATGGGCCTCTGTACGCCTATGTAGATATTCCATAATAAATCTGCCGTTTCCAGCTACAATAGTCATTTACAACATTAACAATGTCTACACTGTATTTCTGATCAATTTGATGTTATTTTTAATGGACAAAAAATGTGCTTTTCTTTGAAAAACAAGGACATTTGTAAGTGACCCCAAACTTTTGAACGGTAGTGTATATTTCAATCATTGGTGGAAACCCACCAGAGATTAATTCAATTGGTTAATATCTATTTATAGGGGCTGTGCATATTTTCTGAATGCCCGAGTGCATGTTGTTCAAGTAATAACTCTCCTATTTGGGTCAAAATGGTGACTGTGAAATGACCAATTCTGAGAATGAAGATACAAACAGTGCTAGTTAGATGTAAAATAGATTACTGTTGTGAAGGATCTACTACATTACTATCATTGTTGTGGCTGAAGTGACAACAATGTGGAGGGAGAGTTTGGCGAAAATAAAACAAACACTGTGCATATAAAATATAAACAAATATTTAAAATATATTTATATCATATAAATATTAAATATTAATATTAAAATAAAAAATATATATAAAATATACAAAAAATACAGTAAGTTGTATGAACAAAACAAATCTACCATCTCTAAGGGCTGTTTCCCAACTCATATTTCTTGCAATCACAAATGAAAGCTGGATTACATCATCACCACACAAAGTTATACTGTATATTGGGAAGTGTCTCTAGTCTAGTGTCCACTCACGGTCAAACTAGACAAGGAATACACAGACTCTAGTCACAAGTTAACACTTACCAGAACAAAAAATCAATGCAGAGGGTGAGTGGACAGGGGAATCAATTCCTAAATCAATGAGTTTGAATCCTGTGCTGTTCAATAATCAGGTATGTATGAAATGCACATGCATGTCAATGCTTGTTCTACCACTCTATACACAATAATCTGCTGTTGTACTTCAAAACACATTATTGTCAAATATATAATCCTAAAACATTATACCTTTTTTCCTCTATTATTACTCTGCATTGACCGTGTTTGTATTTTTTTTTACATTTGTAGTGGACCTGAAGCCTGTCCTGAGAATTAAGATGCCTCACATTACCAGCACAGTCTTCAAGCTCTACTCTGTTGGTGTAAAGACATGGAGGACTGGTGCACGGTGGAGGCTTTCAGACCTCATACTCGGACCTCCTGTGGTTTCAACAGCAGTCATCCTCTCATTATCATCACCCACGGATGGTCGGTACGGCCTGTTCTCTCCACTCCTCCTGGCTCAACTAGTGATGACACGTACACAACATGGCCATTAGCTCCTATGTAAAACACATCACTAATAGATGGTAGATGCCCCCAATGATATACAGTGGAGGGTCAGATATAATATGGTGGCAGTTCTCCTTATTTTACTCAGTTGTTGTTCTGCACTTCAGATGCAGGCCGGTAAATGTGATGGAAACTGTAGTAAGTTGGGGGGAATTAAGTTATATAGATTTGCTATGGTCCCTTACAACAAAACGTGAGCCAAATGAGTAGGGTTGCAAAGCTACAGGTGAATTACAAAGTTACCGGAATCTTCTATCATTTTGGTAATGAACAGGTAATATAAGGTAACTTTTGTAATTTATACTTTAATAACTTGTATAAATGTATTCATATATAGAATACATGTTTTATATTTGTGCCCATATTATCCATGAGTTTCTAGTGGTTATGTTCAAGAAAGAAAATTGAGAAAAAGAATATGAAAAAAGCATCCAATCAGCAATGACATTATTTTTCAATTACCTCTGCAACTCTTCCAACTATTTATTTTTTCACAACTGCTACCAGTTTGGCGACAAAATACATATTGACATATTTAAGTAAATAAAAGTGTGTAAAAAAAAGAAAGAAGATATTTCATGCTGAAACCCTCATATTAAACATCAATGGTATTCACTAAGTTGATGGTTTAAATTTATGATAATGATTCATTAACAGCTTTGTATTTTAAAACTATGTTATTTGATTATTTGATATATTTGACATGTGATAAGGCCACATAGAGGGACACAAATAATTATGTACACCTGTGATAATCTGGAGTACCCAAAAAGGCAACTAGATGTCATCTGATAAAATTCCCCCCAAAAACCTTGAAAGTTACCAAAATTCTGTGAGTTTACTGGTAAACGTAGAAGGATTCCAGTAAGATACCCTCCCTTTGCAACCCTACAAATGAGACTAAAACCCATTTATCTTTTTCCAAGATAAACGCTCTGATGGAGAGCTGGGTGCCGTTCTTGCTTCTGCTCTGAAGACCAGTCTTGGAGATGTCGATGTGATCGTCACTGACTGACTTTTACAGGCCAATATGAACTACCCTAACGCAGCCCAGAACACTAGGGCAGTGGGGAAGGACATAGCATTCCTGCTACAGTGGCTGCAGGTGAGAGTCAGAAAAGTGTTCAACGTGTTCAACAAGGACTGTCATAGCAAAGTACTGTTTGTGTGACAGAAATATGAAGACAAGTTCTTTAGGAGATATAATGTCTCCTACAAAAGACAATAATGCCACATCATCACCTCCTTTTCACATCAACACTAAAATAATAGTGATCTTTGTGTGTCAGGAGTTTTACCAGTTTCCTGCAGAGAAAGTTAATCTGATTTGATACAGTCTTGGTGCTCACGTCTCTGGATTTGCTGGAAGCTACCTGGGAGGACCTGGAAAGATTGGACGAATCACTGGAGAGACTTGCTACTCTCTGTAAATATTTTGTCACACCATTTCATGGCTAAATAATGCATTAGAGTACAATTCTTATAGAAGTATCCAAGTCTAATGGCACTCTGGTGAAAAGCCTGAGATCCTTTGTGTTTCTTTGTCCCGGTCTGGATCCAGCAGGTCCCCTGTTTGAGGGCATGGCAGCATCAGACAGACTGTCCACTGATGATGCCCTATTTGTGGATGCCATCCACACCTACACTCAAGAACGCATGGGGCTGAGTGTGGGCATCAAGCAGCCTGTGGCACATGTTGACTTCTACCCCAATGGGGGTGACTTCCAACCAGGATGCCACCCTTTCCAGAGCTTAATGGAACATATTGCCTTGCATGGAATCAATGGTGAATCTGTCGCAGTGGTGGAGTGGGGAGGGAAGAGTCATTTGGCATATAGAAAAATATTGGTAGGGTATATTAAGGGGAAGAGCTATTTTTGATCAAAGTAAACCATTACCATTTACCTTGCAGAGAGGCACAAACTAAAATAATCAAGCAGTATCGTGTGAAAGCAGTGCCTCATCTTATATTCACGCTGCTCTGCTGAATATGAATAGAATTCCCAATAGTCAGAAATAAGTGGTGGTGGGATTTCAGGGGATTCCATCAAAAACGTTTTTTTTTTCTTACATGAAAGACAGAAGCACATTAAAGCATCTGTCAGCCTCATGAGTTAATTAGCCAAATACGTCTCCCTCAGCCCTGTCCGTCTACTCTGCATTCTGCCTCCAGGCTATGATGAGATCTCCTCAGGAGAAGCAGGCCTGAAGACAGGTCTCAGATCAGTCTGCTCACAGACATAAAGAGGTAGACAGGCCTTTTTACCCAGAGAAGTGACAGGACATCATCTGCTTTGGGGATAATGACCAATCCCCAAATAATGGCCACTAAAAAGTATAATCAGGATCTTGTTAAAGCGTAGTCTGTATTCTGAGGAGAGGAAAATATTGAAGGCTGGCACAGACACCGTTCTGAATAGCCTCAGTCCCAGTTCGTTTAACCAGGGCTAGAATGATGCAGTGACCTGATCACAAAGGGGAACATTTGAGTCCAAAGTTTGAATGCCCCATTCATGTGTTACAGTCTTATTACCTGCCCCTTTTCAAATTCAACTCACATTTCCACTCTTTCTCTCCTAGGTTTTGAGCAGACAGTGAAATGTGCCCATGAGCGTTCAGTCTACCTGTTCATCGACTCCCTTCTGAACAAAGACAAGCAGATCATGGCCTACAGATGCAGTGATGACAATGCCTTTGAGAAGGGTACCTGCCTGGACTGCCACAAGAACAAATGCAACACACTGGGCTATAATGTCAGGAGGGTGCGCAGTGTCGCCAGCAAGAAGCTCTACCACAAGACCCGCTTTCACATGCCCTACAAACGTAAGTGCACACAATGGTGTCCCATGTCCCTTACAGACAAAACCCACTCTTCCATGTAATTAGGAAATACTGTAGAATGTCAGAACTCCTTCCTTAACAAGCAGGAAAGCGTGTAGTTGGCACAGGCAGGAGCCTAGAGTAATACATGTTAACCTCATGGCATTCTACTGTACTGTACAAAACCAGGAATAACATTTTGCATAAGAGCTTTCTGGAACACGAGTCCATGGTCAATAACACCATAAAGTGTCATGGGAAGAGACAAGCAGGGAATTGTAGGCATGTTACATTGTTTGATGCAAGACCATATTAGTTTGATGCAAAGACCATATTAGTTTGATGCAAAGACCATATTAGTTGGGACACACTTTGATCAATATATGCCATGACAAGGTCTCACTAGGAAATACGGGTCTAGGGTCTATTTCAGATCAAGGGGACAGTTTTTGGTATCTGTATAAGCACTTTGTGACATCTGCTGATGTAAAAAGGGCTTTATAAAATACACTTGATTGATTGATATGATGAGGTAAAGTCTGTGGAACTTTGGTAAGGGTGTAGTGACAGGAGCTTAGAAATCTGAGACTGTGGCTTTATTGAAAAAGACTTCATCTGCTGTGAAGCACAGCCAATAAGAGCCACTATAAAGCTTCTCCTCCTCTGAAGCCAATGAGGCAATTAAAGTCCTATCCCAGTCTCCTTTTCAACCTTTATTTAACTAGGTAAGTCAGTTAAAAACAAATTCTTATTTACAATGACAGCCTACCAGAGAACAGTGGGTTAACTGTCTTGTTCAGGAGCAGAACGACAAATGTTTACCTTATCAGCTCAGGGATTCGATCCAACAACCTTTTGGTTAATGGCCCAACGCTCTAACCACTAGGCTATCTGCCACTGACATCAACACCAACCTGACAACAACACCATCCTGACACCAACAACATTCCAATATCAACACCATCCTGACACCAACACCATCCTGACATCAACACCAACCTGACACCAACACCATCCTGACACCAACACCATCCTGACATCAACACCAACACCATCCTGACACCAACACCAACCTGACACCAACACCATCCTGACACCAACACCAACACCATCCTGACACCAACACCATCCTGACACCAACACCATCCTGACATCAACACCATCCTGACACCAACACCATCATGACACCAACCCTATCCTGACATCAACACCAACACCAACCTGACACCAACACCATCCTGACAACAACACCATCCTGACACCAACACCATCCTGACACCAACACCATCCTGACATCAACACCAACCTGACACCAACACCATCCTGACACCAACACCATCCTGACATCAACACCAACACCATCCTGACATCAACACCAACACCATCCTGACATCAACACCAACACCATCCTGACACCAACACCAACACCATCCTGACACCAACACCATCCTGACACCAACAACATCCTGATATCAACACCATCCTGACACCAACACCAACACCATCCTGACACCAACACCATCCTGATATCAACACCATCCTGACACCAACACCAACACCATCCTGACACCAACAACATCCTGATATCAACACCATCCTGACACCAACACCATCCTGACACCAACACCATCCTGACATCAACACCAACCTGACACCAACACCATCCTGACACCAACACCATCCTGACATCAACACCAACTTGACACCAACACCATCCTGACACCAACACCATCCTGACATCAACACCATCCTGACACCAACACCATCCTGACACCAACACCATCCTGACACCAACACCATCATGACAACAACACCATCCTGACATCAACACCAACCTGACAACAACACCATCCTGACAACAACACCATCCTGACACCAACACCATCCTGACATCAACACCATCCTGACACCAACACCATCCTGACAACAACACCATCCTGACAACAACACCATCCTGACAACAACACCATCCTGACACCAACACCATTCTGACATCAACACCATCATGACACCAACCCTATCCTGACACCAACACCACCCTGACATCAACACCATCCTGACACCAACACCATCCTGACACCAACACCATCATGACACTAACACCATCCTGACACCAACACCAACACCATCCTGACACCAACACCATCCTGACATCAACACCACCCTGACACCAACACCATCCTGACATCAACACCATCCTGACACCAACACCATCCTGACACC
Organism: Salvelinus namaycush; assembly: GCF_016432855.1. Classification (NCBI taxonomy): domain Eukaryota; kingdom Metazoa; phylum Chordata; class Actinopteri; order Salmoniformes; family Salmonidae; genus Salvelinus; species Salvelinus namaycush. The sequence goes on along the minus strand of NC_052336.1, from coordinate 14,316,495 downwards.
AACACCATCCTGACACCAACACCATCCTGACATCAACACCACCCCGACACCAACACCATCCTGACATCAACACCATCCTGACATCAACACCATCCTGACACCAACACCATCATGACACCAACCCTATCCTGACATCAACACCATCCTGACACCAACACCATCCTGACACCAACACCAACCTGACACAAACACCATCATGACACCAACCCTACCCTGACACCAACACCATCCTGACACCAACCACAAGCTTCAGTGTCTGGAAAGTGTTGCTACAGCATATTACAACACTGCACTCATCTCTATCACACACACAGACAGACACTACCTGGCGGTGAGATGCATGCGTGTGGACAGCAGGCTTTGCAGGTATGTATGGAGTTTGAGTGCGTGTGTGTGTGAGAGGGCATGTGTGTGTGAGCAGTTGGTGAGTCTGTAACAGTAGCTGGTGTGTGTTATGTCAGGGTGTGTGTCGGTCTGTGTGCAGGGTGTGTAGGTGTCTATAAGTGTAACATTCTCTACCGTCTCTCTACTGGCCTCTCTGATTAGAGCATGAAACTCTGCCTCCTGCCAGTCTGGCCCCACCCAGAAGCTGATTTCATAAACGAAGCTCTGTGGAAACAGGGAGAAGGGATGGAACGGTTGCTCTGGCAATGGGCAGGAAGTGGTTGAGGAAGCGGGGGTCAGGTGACCAGAGCAGGCGCCAGTCAGGCAGGGAGTAGACCAGTGACGCCAGGAGGTCAAGGTTCAGACACACACTGACGTCATCAGTGAGGTCATCAGCCCACAGCCAGTCTAGCTGTCCCATTGGCTCGGCCGCCAGCCACAGAGACCCCTGCTCCTCAGCCAGGGAAAGCCCGTAGGGGGTCAGCAGATGCTCCAGACTCCACCCCAGTTCAGGGATTGACTGAGAGGCTTTGAGCCATGCTCCCCAGAGGAGGAGCTGGTGGAAGGCAGGTGGGGACCAGGGACTGATGTGAACTCTCTGAAAGACTAGGCTGCTCACACCATGCAGAACCTCCTCCCTCTGTATTCTCTCTCCTCTCTCTCCTCTCTCAGTATCTCCATCTGAGGCAGTAGAGAAGGACGCATAACGTATCCATCAACACCTACACACTCCTCTCCCTCACCTTCACACACACTGACCTCTCCCTCACCTACACACTCCTTACCACTGCTGCTACAGTCTCTCTCCCTTCCCTCATCCTCTGAGTCGTAGGTTATGTGTGTGTCTGCCAGTAAGTCCACTAGTGTCTATGTGTTCGTGATCATCCGAGGGTGTGTGTGTGGTGGTGTGTGTGTGTGGGGTGTAGCCAGTAGCAATGTGTGTGTTTGTCTTGTATCTCAGGGCAAAAGGCATTTAGTCTCTGGAGGGAGGAGTGTATGACCAGGGGGAGGGACTCTGTAACCATGGAGACAGGCCACTCCCTCTCCAGGGCCTGAGCCAGAAAGTCCTGAACCAACCTGACTTGATGATTAGAACTAGAGGAGAGAAAATACCTATGTATGTAATGTGATAGTTCAGCAGGTATGTGGTAGGTCAGTGTGTGTCCTCCCAGAATGCGCTTCATTTATCACCTGATTTACTTAACAAAAGGCACATCTTAATATGTGGTCCAAGTATCCTCATGACATGGCAAAAGTTGAGGTGTGGGCCTTTCGTATTTTGTTCTCTATTACTCCTCTATTGTTTCCTCGAGTAAGGGGGAGGCCGATGACACCAGAGGGCACCATCAGACCAACTCCTTGAATGGCCTGCTCCTTAAAGTTTGCAGTTTTGTCTAGAAAACACTATTTTGCTTAAAACATCCTTTTTTTACCCTTAAGTGATTACTGTATTTATACGTGGGATATTGTTTTTCAACAGGAAAAGTTCAAAAATATCTGGAGTGCGTCTTTAAGTATTGTAGCTGTGGCCCTGATATGAGCTGAGTTTTCATGCAGACAGTACACTGGGGCTAAAGTGTTCAAGTCTCTACATGCAGTGCCAAGTGAATATCTACACACCCCTTGCACAGTCTTCAAATTTTGCTGCCTTAAAATTACATCTAAAAAGTGATTAAATTAGATTTCTTTCATACAGACCTACTCCACATTTTCAAAGTGAAAGAATATTAAAGAACATTTTCCAAATTAATAAAAAATATAAAAAATGAAGATGTCTTGATTGTGTATGTCTTCACATCCCAGAGTTATACTTGGTGGAAGCACCTTTGGCAGCCATCACAGCTGTTAATAATTTTGAATAAGATTCTACCAACTTTGCACAACTCTTAGGGCAACATACATCCATTGTTTTTGACAAAATTGCTCAAACTTAGTAAATTTGGTTGCGAATCATTGATGGACAGTAATATTTAAACTTTGTCTCTGATTTTCAAGCAAATTTAAGTTAGAACGTGGACTGGACAAGGAACGCTCAACACCTCTGGAAAAGCCATTCTGGTGTGTCTTTGGCATTAACATTTGTGTAACATTTGTGTGTTATATATTCAGAAAACTGACGCAGGGTTTCCGCTAACTTTTTATCTGGGCTTTGCTGCTTTCATGTCTTTTGATCCTGACAAACTCCCCAGTCCCTGCAGGTGACAAACATACCCATAACCTGATGCTGCCAAATATATATTGAGTGTTCCTGAATGGTCCAGTCTCAACCCTGACTTAAATCTGCTTGAAAATCAGAGACAAGGTTTGAATATTTCTGCCCATCAATGATTCCCATCCTAATTTACTGAGCTTGAGCAATTTTGACAAAATAACTATATGATGCCATAGGAGCTGTGCAAGGTTGGTAGAATCTTATTAAAAATGATTCACAGCTGTAGCGGCTGTCAAAGGTGCTTCAACCAAGTAATAACTCTGGGGTGTGAAGACAATCGATGCATCTTAATTTTGTTTCACTAATTTAGAAGATTTTCTAGAATTAGATTGTGTAGCTCTTTCTAATTGAATCCCTTTTTAGATTGAATTTAAAGTCAGTTAAATGTGAAGACTGTGCAAGGGGTCTGTAGACTTTCACCAGAGACAGCATCCAGTCAGCTCTCACTCTGCCCCTGTACAATGTAGAGGTTCCCCATGTAGCAGTAATAGCAGTAATAGCAGTAGCAGTAATAGGGTAGCAGTAATGGAAGTACATGGAAACAGCTCATACCTCTGAATGAAATAGGACTATAAATGGAGAGGGAGATATCAATAATTAATGTGTGTGTGCATCACAGAGGAACACTCTCCCTGCCAACCCACTGTACATTTTGATCCCATTCTGCTGTATATCGCCTTATGAATGATTCACGTGCATCTACACTAAGAGTAGAGAGTCACATTCTTGTTCCTCCCTACTGTCATAGCCGCTACACTTCTGGAGGGGGATGAAAATACTGTATTTCCTCACCCCCACCCCTGAATGTCCTTATAAAAGAGGCCTACAGTACTGTTTGAGGCCTACAGTACAGTACTTCCAAAAAGTACTATTTCAAAGGCCATTGACGCCCTCTAGTGTCTGAATTATGAAAGTTACCTATAGTGGATACACTTTTCTTCTCACCTTGTGATGATGGTTTTTTAAAGCATATTACAGTTTAGGACATTGATTCCGCCTAATCCGAACTGTTGATGTTGCATATAGCACACGTTGACAAAGTGTCGCTGATTTTCAAATCTCACTCAAAACGAGCGAACTTGCCAGGAGTCGAACCTAGAATCTTCTGATCCGTAGTCAGACGCGTTATCCATTGCGCCACAAGCCCGATACTAAATACACCATAACTCTGCTATAATTTGTCAATTCTAGATACTTGGTAGCGGACGGCAATATGATTGGTTATTGTGGTTATTAGACGCATCAAATTTGCTGGACATTGAGGGGATTCGAATAATCTGGGCCAGGCGCCCGGTTAGGGGTGTTTGCCACCGGGTGAAATTTGGAATCGAACTGCTTCCCGGGCGTGAGCCCCGTTCAAAGCCCACGTCGAAGTCGGCTCAAAACAAAAGTGACGTAATTATGTGTGTTTTCACCTGCAAAGGTGATTGTTTTATTTCATGAAACGCTTTATCGGCCTTGCCAATGAAAACTACTTAGAAAATTCGAACATATATTTTATGGAAAAGTTATGTTGAATGTTTCTGGAAGACGCACTATGCTGCCTTGTTGACAACATGATCGAGCAGTGAGGGCCCTCCTCCCTCACCGCTTTTTCCCGTTCATGTCACGTGTCATAGAACGGTAACCCCGTGGTTCAGCATAATCGAATCCGCTCATTGATTCAGCTTAACCGTTACTGGTGTATAAAAACTCAGCAAAACTCTGCGTTTATTTTCAGCAAATTTAACATTTATAAATATTTGTATGAACATACCAAGATTCAACAACTGAGACATAAACTGAACAAGTTCCACAGACATGTGACTAACATAAATGGAATAACGTGTCCCTGAACAAAGGGGGGGTCAAAATCAAAAGTAACAGTCAGTATCTGGTGTGGCCACCAGCTGCATTAAGTACTGCATCTCCTCCTCATGGACTGCACCAGATTTGCCAGTTCTTGCTGTGAGATGTTACCCCACTCTTCCAAGGGAACTGCAAGTTCCCGGACATTTCTGGGGGAATGGCTCTAGCCCTCACCCTCCGATCCAACAGGTCCCAGACGTGCTCAATGGGATATCCGGGCTCTTCGCTGGCCATGGCAGAACACTGACATTCCTGTCTTGCAGGAAATCACGCACAGAACGAGCAGTATGGCTGGTGGCATTGTCATGCTGGAGGGTCATGTCTGGATGAGCCTGCAGGAAGGGTACCACATGAGGGAGGAGGATGTCTTCCTTGTAACACACAGCATTGAGATTGCCTGCAATGACAAGCTCAGTCCGATGATGGTGTGACACACCACCCCAGACCATGACGGACCCTCCACCTCCAAATCTATCCCGCTCCAGAGTACAGGCCTCGGTGTAACGCTCATTCCTTCGACAATAAACGCGAATCCGACCATCACCCCTAGTGAGACAAAACCGCGACTCGTCAGTGAAGAGCACTTTTTGACAGTCCTGTCTGGTCCAGCGACGGTGGTTTGTGCCCATAGGCGACGTTGTTGCCGGTGATGTCTGGCGAGGACCTGCCTTACAACAGGCCTACAAGCCCTCAGTCCAGCCTCTCTCAGCCTATTGCAGACAGTCTGAGCACTGATGGAGGGATTGTGCATTCCTGGTGTAACTCGGGCAGTTGTTGTTGCCATCCTGTACCTGTCCCGCAGGTGTAATGTTAGGATGTACCGATCCTGTGCAGGTGTTGTTACACATGGTCTGCCACTGCAAGGATGATCAGCTGTCTGTCCTGACTCCCTGTAGCGCTGTCTTAGGCGTCTCACAGTACGGACATTGCAATTTATTGCCCTGGCCACATCTGCAGTCCTCATGCCACCTTGCAGCATGCCTATGGCACGTTCACGCAGATAAGCAGGGACCCTGGGCATCTTTCTTTTGGTGTTTTTCAGAGTCAGTAGAAAGGCCTCTTTAGTGTCCTAAGTTTTCATAACTTCTTAAATGCCTACCATCTGTAAGCTGTTAGTGTCTTAATGACGTTCCACATGTGCATGTTCATTAATTGTTTATGGTTCATTGAACACGCATGTGAAACAGTGTTCAAACCCTTTACAATGAAGATCTGTGAAGTTATTTTGATTTTTACGAATTATCTTTGAAAGACAGGGTCCTGAAAAAGGGACGTTTCTTTTTTTGCTGGGTTTATGAGGTATAAGTTAATGGCGCATGTAGGCAAAGAAACTCAGCACAAATTCACAAGATATCGCTCATTTCCAAATCTCACTCAGACATAGACAAAATGCACGAGCTTGCTAGGAGTCGAACCTAGAATCTTCTGATCCGTAGTCAGACGCGTTATCCATTGCGCCACAAGCCCGTTGCTATCCAGTAGAGCCACCGTAGCTCTCGTCCTGCGCTGTGAAGAAAATGCTCAAAAACAGCGCAGAAGAAAAACGCATTTGTTTTGAGTCGGATACTTCTATCAGCAGGGGCGGCTCTAGATTTTTAGGGGCTCTAAACTAGATTTGGTTGGGGTCTCCCCACCTCACCGCAAAACATTCTAGCGCGTCCGCCCCCTTCCCCCTCCCCCCTGACAGCTGAGAGGAAGTGTTATGTTTTAAAGTTCATTGCCTGCAGTTCTACACATTTTGCCATGGGGCAGAAAGAAAATGTTGCCATTTTCTAACAAATGTAAGAAAATCAATGGGGGTCCCCTGGAGGGTCCCCTGAATGCCCAGTCGGTATTCGATTACTACAAGTTTAGATAGCTGGCTAGACTAACTACTAATCTAATAATTGACATAATTGTCAGCCAATCCAGTGACTGACATAACAAGATAAAAACTGCTGATGCACAACCAACTGCTGTATTCTACTATTCTTACTCTCAATAGTAAGTTGAGACCCTGACTAAATAAATAAAACAATGGTTTGTAATTTTAAATTTTCTCCAACTACAGTATCTGTTTTCCAACCTAATCTATATAAAAAGATGTATAAAAAAAATCTTGACAATCATGAATTTTTACTAAGATTCAAATGTTATACAGATATTGTCAAATGGTTGCAAATAAGTAATTATAAATATAACATTTTGTACAAATTAGGATTCACAACCTGTGTACACAAAGTCATATTCATACATTTTATTTTTTATCACCAACTATACTAATGCCTGTTAGAAAAATATTGTGCCCCGGAGCCACTTTTCATTTGTCCTGTTATGCCTAACATCTAACTGGAGCCTTTTCACTGAGCCCCACACAACAGCCATAGCCTTGGTAAGCAGACTGGGTGCAAAGACTACAGCCGAGCCGACAGTGTTTGAGCATCATCCTCTGTCTCCAGGATTCATTCACAGGCCTCCCTCTCCCTTTCTAATGAGACCCCTGCTATTTGTCTGACACCAGACTGGATCAGACGACCCAGCACACAGCAGGACTGCTCACCCTGTCCCAGTTGTGTCTGAGGGAAATGAGATCCTATCCTGGACAAACTGTCCCCCTGGTTTCCCCAGAGAGCTTTGGCCCAGAGATAGCTCGGTGCTATGAAGCGACTGTGCATCTGCAGCAGGCCCCAATCAAAACAGCCTACCACCTTATGGGCTGCAGTGTTTAGGCATAAGACCAATCTGCAGAACAGGACACTGATTAGACAGGGACCATGGTTATACTTCACATGGCCCTCACAGCCCTATATACTGATACCCTGATTACAGCTACTTACTTATTTTACAGCTATTTATAATACTTTATTATCAATCCAAACTGCTTATACGAATACTTGACACAGTTCCTGGGTACTTGATTATGATAACCAAATCTGCTACAGTCCCATGGGATATGATACACGTTCAAATTCATGAACTTCTTTGAGGAAAAGATCATGATCATTAGAAAGCAAGTTACGGACTCCTCTTTAAATCTGCGTATTCCTCCAAAGCTCAGCTGTCCTGAGTCTGCACAACTCTGCCAGGACCTAGGATCAAGAGAGACACTTAAGTGTTTTAGTACTATATCTCTTGACACAATGATGAAAATAATCATGGCCTCTAAACCTTCAAGCTGCATACTGGATCCTATTCCAACTAAACTACTGAAAGAGCTGCTTCATGTGCTTGGCCCTCCTATGTTGAACATAATAAACGGCTCTCTATCCACCGGATGTGTACCAAACTCACTAAAAGTGGCAGTAATAAAGCCTCTCTTGAAAAAACCAAACCTTGACCCAGAAAATATAAAAAACTATCGGCCTATATCAAATCTTCCATTCCTCTCAATTTTTTTTGAAAAAGCTGTTGCTCAGCAACTCACTGCCTTCCTGAAGACAAACAATGTATACGAAATGCTTCAGTCTGGTTTTAGACCCCATCATAGCACTGAGACTGTACTTGTGAAGGTGGTAAATGACCTTTTAATGGCGTCAGACCGAGGCTCTGCATCTGTCCAGGGTGCTACTAGACCTTAGTGCTGCCTTTGATACCATCGATCACCACATTCTTTTGGAGAGATTGGAAACCCAAATTGGTCTACACGGACAAGTTCTGGCCTGGTTTAGATCTTATCTGTCAGAAAGATATCAGTTTGTCTCTGTGAATGGTTTGTCCTCTGACAAATCAACTGTACATTTCGGTGTTCCTCAAGGTTCCGTTTGAGGACCACTATTGTTTTCACTATATATTTTACCTCTTGGGGATGTCATTCGAAAACATAATGTTAACTTTCACTGCTATGCGGATGACACACAGCTGTACATTTCAATGAAACATGGTGAAGCCCCAAAATTGCCCTTGCTAGAAGCCTGTGTTTCAGACATAAGGAAGTGGATGGCTGAAAACTTTCTACTTTTAAACTCGGACAAAACAGAGATGCTTGTTCTAGGTCCCAAGAAACAAAGAGATCTTCTGTTAAATCTGACAATTCATCTTGATGGTTGTAAAGTCGTCTCAAATAAAACTGTGAAGGACCTTGGCGTTACTCTGGACCCTGATCTCTCTTTTGACGAACATATCAAGACTGTTTCAAGGACAGCTTATTTACGTAACATTGCAAAAATTAAAACATTTCTGTCCAAAAATGATGCAGAAAAAATAATCCATGCTTTTGTTACTTATAGGTTAGACTACTGCAATGCTCTACTTTCCGGCTATCCGGATAAAGCATTAAATAAACTTCAGTTAGTGCTAAATACGGCTGCTAGAATCCTGACTAGAACCAAAAAATTTGATCATATTACTCCAGTGCTAGCTTCCCTACACTGGCTTCCTGTTAAGGCAAGGGCTGATTTCAAGGTTTTACTGTTAACCTACAAAGCGTTACATGGGCTTACTCCTACCTATCTTTGCGAGTTGGTCCTGCCGTACATACCTACACGTACGCTACGGTCACAAGACGCAGGCCTCCTAATTGTCCCTAGAATTTCTAAGCAAACAGCTGGAGGCAGGGCTTTCTCCTATAGATCTCCATTTTTATGGAATGATCTGCCTACCCATGTGAGAGACGCAGACTCGGTCTCAACCTTTAAGTCTTTACTAAAGACTTATCTCTTCAGTAGGTCATATGATTGAGTGTAGTCTGGCCCAGGAGTGTGAAGGTGAACGGAAAGGCTCTGGAGCAACGAACCGCCCTTGCTGTCTCTGCCTGGCCGGTTCCCCTCTCTCCACTGGGATTCTCTGCCTCTAACCCTATTACAGGGGCTGAATCACTGGCTTACTGGTGCTCTTTCATGCCGTCCCGAGGAGGGGTGCGTCACTTGAGTGGGTTGAGTCACTGACGTGATCTTCCTGTCTGGGTTGGCGCCCCCCCTTGGTTTGTGCCGTGGCGGAGATCTTTGTGGGCTATACTCAGCCTTGTCTCAGGATGGTAAGTTGGTGGTTGAAGATATCCCTCTAGTGGTGCGGGGGCTGTGCTTTGGCAAAGTGGGTGGGGTTATATCCTTCCTGTTTGGGCCTGTCCGGGGGTATCATCGGATGGGGCCACAATGTCTCCTGACCCCTCCTGTCTCAGCCTCCAGTATTTATGCTGCAGTAGTTTATGTGTCGGGGGGCTAGGGTCAGTTTGTTATATCTGGAGTACTTCTCCTGTCTTATCCGGTGTCCTGTGTGAATTTAAGTACGCTCTCTCTAATTCTCTCTTTCTTCTCTCTCTCTGAGCCCTAGGACCATGCGTCAGGACTACCGGGCATGATGACTCCTTGCTGTCCCCAGTCCACCTGGCCTTGCTGCTGTTCCAGTTTCAACTGTTCTGCCTGCGGCTATGGAACCCTGACCTGTCCACCGGACGTGCTACCTGTCCCAGACCTGCTGTTTTCAACTCTCTAGAGACCGCAGGAGCGGTAGAGATACTCTTAATGATCGGCTATGAAAAGCCAACTGACATTTACTCCTGAGGTGCTGACTTGCTACACCCTCGATAACTTCTGTGATTATTATTTGACCATGCTGGTCATTTATGAACATTTGAACATCTTAGCCATGTTCTGTTATAATCTCCACCCGGCACAGCCAGAAGAGGACTGGCCACCCCTCATAGCCTGGTTCCTCTCTAGGTTTCTTCCTAGGTTTTGGCCTTTCTAGGGAGTTTTTCCTAGCCACCGTGCTTCTACACCTGCATTGCTTGCTGTTTGGGGTTTTAGGCTGGGTTTCTGTACAGCACTTCGAGATATTAGCTGATGTACGAAGGGCTATATCAAATAAATTTTGACTTCAAATAAATTTGATCTCACTAAAGCTATATATTTGCAAACTTTTCAGTGTAAGAGGAGACATGATAAATCATCAAATAAATAAATAAATGGAATCAATTTAATGAAGGAGGAGGAGCCCTATTTAACATGTTCAAGTGACTGCGGGGCAAGATACGCATGGGGGAAAGAATTGGGAGTTTCAGCGCATAACTGGTGAGAAGTCATTGTGAAGATTGGAATGCAGAGAGCAGTGTCAGGGAGGCTGCAGGCAATTACCTCTGCTCTCAGTGCTGAGGAAGTACAAAGGTAGACGGGTCTACGATTTTACTAGAGCCGTGGCTACCTTGGGGCTGTGTGATATAGAAAATAGTGTTCCAACATAATGAGAAATATGTCATTAGCTGTAAGGAAAAAACCTTGGGAGATAATATAATAGTCTCTCCTCTATTGGATGCTGCTGAGAAATGTCCCCATCACTTGAAACAATCCAAACTAGAGACTAAATTATCCACAGAAACCACTGCCAGTGTAAGGAAATTAGCTCAATTTCCTTTATTTTTTATATATTTTTTTACAATACAAAACATTAACATACGAAAGACAACATTTAGACGCACATGAACATCACTCACATCACACCTGCCCAGCCCGAACAGCTCTTTCAATATTTAGAACCATATGCTTTTTCTATTGTCTTAATGGAGGATTGGTTTATTTCAAGATAATTAACGAGAAGACTATCGTCCAACCCATTGGGTATCTCACTGCACCCTCATATGACAGGTCTTGAAATATGAACCAAAAAGTACATTTTCATTAATACTTCTGACAGCCAACTTTCTAACTCGGCCCATTACTTCTGGACTGTATTGCATTCCCAAAAGGTATGGATTATTGAGCCCTTGTTAGTTTTACACTTAAGACATGACTCTCCTTCTGCTGTATAATTAGTGAATTTTGTCTCTTGTATAATACATTAGTTTACAAATTGCATGTATCTTATTTTTTCTACATTGGTCAGTGCAAAATTGCTTTTTAATTGTGTCATGGAAGTACATGTATGTCCTACTACCAAATAATTGACTGTTTCTATACCTTTTAGTTTTCCATGTTATTATCGGTGCATTCTGAACAGCTATTCAAGGGTTGTTTTTTTGCTAGTGAGATGGATTCTACAAGAACCAATTTCAGGTTCTTCCATATTGTTATAGTGTTCTTAACTATGAAGTTAATGTTCTTAGCTTTATCCTTTGAAAAATAGACACGTGAAAAGATTCTGGGGGTGAGCATGCACATCTTCAATAATTACCCATTGTTCCTTTTTAGTGCATTTAACAATGTCTCAAGTAAAAGCCTTGGTTGGCGAGTTGATACAACTCCAAGTCTGGGAGGTTAAAACCACCCTCAGATTTAGGGAGATGTAAAACTTTTCTTTTTATTCTGAGTTCATGAGCTTGATTTCCTTGGAAGCTAGCCTAGTCAAGCTGTGTGATATCTTGAAGTGGGCCTTCTGGTTTGCTCATCCACTGAAAGTGACAAAGAACAAACCAACCATGGAATGATTTCTCAGACATTCTTTTCCATTCTCAGAACAAAATTTTGTTGATCAAGTCTATTTTTATTAAAGCATTTCAAGTAGTTCAAAAAAATAATAAACATATTTGCACAGTACTTTTAGCAATTTTAGTAAAATTGTTCAAAGTGAGCAGAACAGGAAACAGAGCCAAGAAAAGAAAAGTAAATAGTAAAGAATATTGAAGATACTGTATAAAACACAGCAGACATTAAAATCAGACAGTAGTACTAGACTTTTCCATTCTGGATTCTCTCGGTTTACATCACTTACATTTCAGAGCCCGCTTTTCTCAAAATACTTTTAGCAAGACAAATTAAAGACAGAAATGTAAATCCCAGGCACCGCCCTCTATACACCCACCTATTACCTTACCTTAAGGAGAAGAATGATTTAAGACGACCACACTCCGATGAGCCTTACTAAATGCCAAAAGGTAACGAGAAACAATATTTTACTATCCAGCACAAACCCATACCCACCAGCACCAAACAGAAAGAACAAAGAAAGACATGTAAGAATCAAGGGAGGATCAGTTTTGTTTCCATTTCAGAGGCTCTCTTGTAGACATTGTATGTGGCTACATAGATACGAAGAGCAGTTTTTTCCTCATTCGATAATGATCAGTTTTGGGAGGAAACAATCAAGGCATTAATATGTGAAGAGGCCTGCTTGTCATTAATTAAGCTCCAGGACACTCTTCCTCGGGTCTACCTACCTGATAAGGCATAACGGGCCAGAATCAGTCATAAAATATCAATATAGTCAAATATCATTTAAATGGGATAAACAAAGTCTTAAAAAATAAAAGGACTTAAGGTTACCTCCTGAACTTGAGTACTAGTCTATGTTCATTCTGAGAAACTTATTTGAGAGACCTTGGTAACAGGCTTTGAAAGACTTTCAACACCTGCCACACAAATACAGGACAACAAACAGGACAGTACATTTATCCCACATCCTCTCCTCTCCCTAGTCAGTCAGTCAAGTTGACCTTCTAAAAGACACCCGAAGTCAAGCAGTGTCACTTTTGCAATCTGTTTCCTCAAGCCTCCTGAGACTTCAGCACTCCAAGCTGATAGAGTCTCTTTGGATATCCTGCCTTCTGGGATTGTCCTGGTCTCCGTGGCTCCGAGCAGGCAATACATTACAAACCCCACTGACCTCCAGACAGACTGTGGAGTTGCAATGGGCTCAGTAGAATCAGACTCAACTCCATTTAAACACATTGTTTATGTCTTTACACAAACCACAGACTATGACATATAGGTCTCTTTTGGTGGAGATCATCCCCAGAGCAGAGCTATGTCCAATAGAGATGTGGGGTTAAGGAGAGAGACAGGACATGCAACACAGATATGCATCATAGGAGAGACACGACATGGAAATGATAGCCAAAGGGAGAAAAGTTAGAGGTAATTGGTAGCCTTATCAATCTCAGTTCATATGTAACAGCTTGGCATAGCTGGACACTCAGACATTAAGCCATTGTTGGACTTTTTCCTCCACATATACAAATATCTGAATTGCTAAAATAAGAGACAAAAGAAAAAAACAACAATCACATTAAAGCCATCCAGGATCTTCATCTGGCAAACCATTCATCACATTCCTAATGCATGCCATAAGTGTAAAAGATTCCTCAAGCAGCCTTCAAATTGGTATGTAACAGGGCATTCAGTTGTTCCCAGGTCAGCTCTTAAAGACTGTGCGTTTTATTAAGGTAACAACATTGGTGAGGGCAGCCGAGCTAGGTGAGAGCATGTCCAGACCAGTACAGTGACTGTCTGTGATGGCCTCTGTAATATTGCCCCATATGGACCCTGGCCTGTGTTCGCAGGCTCTGGCCAAGGCCCTGTGACTTGAATGATATGTGACAACGTTCAGTGGCATAGTCATGAGGTGTAGCACCAGCCAGCCCTCGGACAGCCTTGTATGCTAAAGCATTGAAGATTATCTTTCTCCCTCCATCCTACCCATCTCTAGTGTTATAAATTGTATTTGAATGTTTAAGGACTCTTGGAAGATTAGTCCAAATGAGGACTAAAAGAGATCCAAATAAAAAATCTCACATGGAATGATCAATAGACAAGTACATCTGCTGCATTTAGCGGTTCAGTGATTCACATCAATGCATTGAGTCAGAAAAAAATAGCTGAAGAGAACAATACGTCATAATTAAGTAAAATTGTTAAAAGCAAACCTGTCTGAATATGACACCTTCCACCAGCTCAATGATATCCCACGACATCACAACAGTCTCTACAACTCTGTCGGCTCTCTATACCCTCCAGTCCTCTGACAGAGGACTGCTTTAATCTTATTCAGCTTTATGTTTACATTCCCTCCATGTTCTGATAACCGAGGTCTGTTCTGATCCACCCTACATGAGCTTCTAAATGTGACAGACAGCGCTTTTTGTTGTTTTATTAATCCTGAGAGAGTGAATTAAAACAGTAAATAATCTTTATCAGACAGCAGGAAAACAATCGATTTCATATGATACAAAGAAAAAAAATCTATAATCTCAATATCTGTACAATTGCACGCAGAAAGAACATGTATGCTTTGGAAATAAAAGCCTGTGCATTTTTTCTTATGTTTTGATTTAAAAAATAATAATTACATTGGCAAATTAGTCTCTTCTGCGACAATGTCTCACATCCTGGCTTTGCATAGCAGCAAAAACCCATGTGACCTGCAGTCCTGTTTTCCTGCTCAGGAGGGCAGCACTTCAGAAAGGAAAAACAGATGAAAGAAAGAAGCTAAAAAGGAGGTGAGGAGAAGCTGCATTACCACAATGCTGCTGCTCTCCCCTGCACTCCAGTAAAAAAATAAAGAAACAGAAATCAGTCATTTTCTCTTCCCGTCATTGCCAAGAGCTTTCCTATAATATTTTCTGCTTACAGCTGTGTGAAGGACAGCTGGCTCCCAGAGCAGTGGTGTTGAGTGAGTCTGTTAGGTCCTGGAACTGTACGTCTTGTCTATTGAAATCAGTTCTGTTGACAGTTTCAGCTTTGCAGATGGGTGGTTGCAATGAATGGTACAGGTAACTCTTTGGAGTGAAATGTTCCCACTGTAGGCACTAGGAAGAACCAAGGCAAAGAGGGCCCAGTGTCTTAATGTCTCATCTGACCCAACTGATAGTTCTCTCTGGGCTGGCGTTGGTTGCGCTGCTGCTGGGGCTGCTGGCCATTCGATTGCTGCTGTCTCCTCCTCTTCAACGTGCCTGCATGGGAGACACGAACACACTGCTCTCAACATCATAACTCACACACACATACCTGCTCGCATAAAATTACCCAGAGTTACACTTCTTCCATACACAATGATTATTTTGTCAGTCTAGCTGGGGAGATAGGTCCCCCCCCCCCAGTGTTGAGGCGTAACATACCTGGCAGTGGCTTGGGTGGGGGCAGTTTGGGGTTGCTGCTGGGTGTGTGAACACTGCAAATCTTGATGAAACCAGCCATCAGCATGATGAGAGCAATGCCCATCAGCAACACTGCCCACCAGTGAGCCTGGAACACAGATCATGCCAAGTCATATTTTTTCAGTGTCGGACACAACTTTCATATTGAAGCCGGTAAGAACATTTCATAAAGAGAGATGTATTTAGCTCCTGAAATTGTTTTTAATGCCAACGGGAGTGACAGTTTCAGCAGTAGGGTGAACTAATATTCTGAACAACACAGGTAACTACAGTACAACTAGGACATTGGCTGGGCCTGGGACACTAACCACTATCCACTCCGCAATGTTCTCGTAGAGCTCTGCGTTGAAGATGGCTTTCTTTAGCCTGGCCAGGGGGCCGTCTGCGTCCACCAGCCGGCACCTCATGAACACGTCGCAGTAACCCTTGAAGTCATTGCAGGGGGAGCCTGGCTGCAGCGTGGTGATCTTCTTGCTGAAGAAGCGTGCCCACTTCTCGGAGCCCGTGCTGCTGCAGGTGTCAGGTTTCACTGCAGGGAGGGGGAGGAGAGATGGGGAACGCCACTGTGAGGTCACTGCTAACAGGACAGTCCCAGTCTTTGCAGGGTCTTGGTGGTTTAAGATAAATGTTACATTGGGACGGATGGACAATAATGAGCCGATGATAGTGGTAACAGGTAAATAACAGATACTTACTTCTCTCCTGACAGCAGACGTGGCACAGCTCAGTCTCGTCTGTTCCCTCAATACTGGCACAGGTACACACCTCCAGACCATACTTCTCACAGATGGAGCCAGAGCAGCCCTGGTCGACAGAGACGTGGAGAGGGAAAAAGAGGGTGAGTGTCAGCTATGCTCCATTGTCATGATTTAAAGCATTTCAGAACACGTTTGGTCAGAGAACTAGACCATACCCCGTTGAGGCAGACTTGTGTCTCTCCATGGCAGGCGGTGAAGTTGGCTTTGGGTTCAGAGGTGGGGCACTGGGCAGTGCCTCCGTTACACATGCCCTGTTCAGCACACTCCGACTCCTCCCTACACTTATCATTGGAGCCCTTGAAGTTGCACGTCGGTGTACAGCACGGACCCTGGCTGGGACTGACAACACAGAACACACACCAAAAGTCAGTTTTCAACTTCCTTTTTACTAAGGCAGAAACAAGTTGAATACTATATTAAATAAATACTACAACAGTACTAACCATAAAATCAACAACATTTTGTCGTACATTATTGGCCACCTACCTGCAGATTTTGCCGGGCTTAAGTTTGCACTTGTTGCCGTCGGCCTCGTTGGCGTTGTAGCAGCACTCGTCTTTACACTGGTCACTGTAACCACAGTCACACTGCTCCCCTGCCTCCACCAGACCATTACCACAGATGGGCTGGCCAGACTCTGCACACACGCACACAAATACAGGAAGGAGAGATGAGATGCAGTAGAGGACACATAACCTTGGATGTCCATTCCAATGACAAGCGCACCCACACTTCCTATGCACATGCAAAGATGGACGCCCGCAAGTGCATGTGCGGACACACACACAACCTCAGAAAGACGGCACTTACCCACAAAGCAGTTGCCCCTCTTCTTCTCCAGGACCTGACTGATGTTCCTCACGCTGCAGATGGAGAACTTGTTGTTGTTGAGCTTGTCCCCTGACGTGGCCCGGGCGTACATGATGTAGTTCCCCTGCTCCTTCTTCTCCTGGGCCTTGGACTCTCCTGGGGTGCACTCTGTCCCAGAGTCATGCTGTCAAACCATAGGGAAGAGGTTCATAGGGAGCCAATGAACATCCCTCTCCTCCCTCAGGAGGGCATTAACATAGACTCCTCCACTACTGGGACTTTAAACCAAGAGAGATCCCATGGTGAGTGCCTCAACAAAGTGGTACTCAAGTCTATACAACTGATTAGCATGTGTAGTATGATCTGGTTAGAGGTGTGCACTGAGATAAAAGACCAGACTAGAACCAGACAAGGCCCAGGACAGAATACTCACCGGAGAGCCAAAGTTGTGTCCAACCTCGTGTGCGAAGGTGATGTGGGAGACCTTGGGGGGGACATGGGAGGCGTAGTTCTGCACCGTGATGATGCCTGTGTTCAGAGACTTCTTCTTCCCATCAGAGTACAACTTACTCTTCTCACAGATACCTCCAGAGCTCCCTAAGAACACAGTAAAACCACTCATCAAGATTACATACAGTACACACCATGGAGGAGGATTCTCTTTCACACCCAACAACCTAACAGGACTATAGGAGGATTCCATGGCATTGAGGATGTACTGTTTCCAACTCTGACACAATGAATGATTCACACTAGAAATGTGTGACACACTTATTGGAGTAAATTAAACCTGATACTCTGCCTGGAATGAATAAGCAGAAGTATTTGCTACTGTAGGGGAGCAGAGAGTATTTTGGGCCCAGTGTCCACCCTTGTAGGTGAGACACAGAGACACAGACAGCAGCAGGAAGATGAGAGCAGAGCAGCCAGGTGGTGCTGAATATGCCCGCAGGGAGAGTGGCAGCTCGGGCACAGCAGGGGAGCTGAAGGGCGCTGCTTCACAGTCGCTGAGAATGCCAATTTAAACTCGCTCACTTACCCATTTTCAAAGAGAGAAACGCACTGTCTGGAACACACACATTGACAGACATGGCCAGTCAGCTGTATAGTGCGAGTGTGGAGCATACTCACACACTTAGATTTTTAGCAATCAATTTGGGAAATGTGGTTTGGATTGAATAGGGCCCCAGTTTCATATTGTGTTCAAAGGGAGTGTTTAAAGTCAGCTCAGATAGTGAGAGTGAGCAGTGGCAGACAGAGCTGAGTCAGAACAGATTCTCTGTCCCACCCTACAGTACTATCAGATTCAGCTGGCACATTGCCGGTCTGCCTCTAGGCTCCCGCTGCACTACACACTCAACACTGCTCAGTCTTATATCCCAGTTTGTGTGTGTTGGGGGGGGGGTCCAATCTCTCCTACGACTGTGGACCATGGAGGATTTCTATTTTCTAACCAGCCAGGCTAGGAGGACTGGGGCTCAGCTGGAACGCCAGGCAGTGGCGACATCTTTATCTGAGAATAGCCTGTGTGCTTAGTCATAAGTAGGCCACACCTTTGACTACAACAGCTTTTAGACACACAGAGACATGAAACCTAAGCACTTTACAATATAGGCACATATTTGTGTGTAGTGTGGTAAGTGGTGTGTGGTAAGAGGAGGAGGAATGCCTCCATTGAAGTCACTTATGAGTGTGGTAATGGTTCAAATCCATTAAAAAGCCCATTACCCAGGCCTGACTGGTGTCTCTAGTAGCCGTCTGTTCTCAGTCCACTCCACTGGAGCGTTCAAGGCATATCTCTTCTCTACTAACCCACAGCCTCCCTATACAGACCCAGATCGATTCAGCCTGCTTAGAACATTGCTTATTTGCCTGTATTGATCCATAGTGTTTGTTGTTGTTTTTCATCTTGGGTTCTGTGAGTCAGAAGTTAATCAAAATATGTTGACGATACCTGGGCCAACTGACACCGACTCTTCATTTAAACCTCATGAAGGAAAACAAAGCCTGAACTCTGACCTCTGAGGCTGCAGCTCATTGAAAGAAACGTATAGCAGTAAAGATGTGAACGTGGGGTTCATATACAGTACTGTCCACTCTCTCTACCTCTTGATTATTACTGTGAGGATATCCTGAACCAGGCACAGCCTGCATCTGTATGGCATACCGCTCCAGTCACACTCAACAACTTCATATTATTCTAGTGTGAATCATTAATTCAGAAGTGTTGAGCCTATACTTGTTTAGCCTACTTGTGTGTGTGACAGGGCCATTTCTGTCTGTGTGCTGTGGCTGTCTCATTGATTTCTCCCTTCTCACAGTCCACACTACTGACTGACTGCCTGTCACCACTATGGGGTTGGTGGAGACCAGAGGGAGACCCAGCTGCAGGCTATAGAAAGGGGTGTGTGGTCGTCTCCATGGACTGTTTCACATTCTACAAACATCTAAGAACTTCCTTCAGGAGGACTCTGAACGTAGCTCCTTGTTGAAGTGAACCTTGTTTGGAGGACGCTGCAGTTTTGACAAACACCCAGCGAGGGAGAAAGCGGAACACACAAATATGCTGAGTAGGCAAAAATTAAACAACTTAAAAATGCATTTCAAGTGGAAACAGCGTGGAGACGATGCCTTAGCAAATCCAGCCCTCCTCGGCCTTGAAAATTAAATTACAGACATGCTGGTGGAACGAGAGGGGGGGGGGGGGTTAATGGACTGAAGATCATTGAGTGTTCTGATAGTGTGCAGGACTCAGAGGGCAGAGAAGGGAACCTGCAGCACAGCTTTTGCTTCTTCTCCTCTTTAGAATGGAGCGATCCCATTAGAGATACTGGAGCCAGAGAGTCTCTCACAAACCACTGGACACTTCGGTGACTTCTTGGATGCTATACCTTCCTAATCTTTAAGTAGGCATAAATGTCCACTATTCTCAGTTTTCTTTTTTAATTCTCCACTGAATTCCTACCCTGAGAGCCATTATGCAAATGAGTGCAGTACACAAGTTCAATTGGTGTGTGTGTGTACCTGCAGGAGCTCCGACCCAGGCCAGGCCCAGCACCCCGTCGTCAAAGTCCCTGTCGCTGAAGACGTAGGCCAGGCAATAGTCATCATGGTTCTGTTCTGAGTTGAGCTCCAGGAACTTCTCCACCCCGATGTTAGCGAAGCGGAATGGATTGGTGATGTCCCGCTCATCACTGGTCGTGTTAATCTGAAGAGATCGAAAGGAATGGGCTCATTGAATAGGTCATGAGTAGGTAATCACAGCCACCCACCCACCCACCCACCAGGGTTTCCATTTGGAAAATGTGGCACCGGACATTTGACCGGCAGCATTTTAATTTACCGGACATTTGAGGAAGTTACCGGACCCATATGCATTGGGTGCGTAACCTGATAAGGGCGTCCACCCAGAGTGCTCAGAATGACATACATTACATTTAGATTATATTAACAGAACATGCAAGTCAAGAATGCAACAATGTGCGTTCCTTCTTACCGAATTCTGAAGCACATTTTGATGTCAGAATAACATGTACTTTTCCTCAGCCAACAAGACCAGTAACGAACAGCAGAATCACTAGCCTTTGTCAATCTACTATTCCCCCCATAGTAGAAAAGGTTACCTATTCTATTGGTCAGCTTGTCGAGAAAGAAATAGACTATTCCAAACAGACTCTGG
The DNA here is from genome assembly GCF_016432855.1 of Salvelinus namaycush. Lineage (NCBI taxonomy): Eukaryota > Metazoa > Chordata > Actinopteri > Salmoniformes > Salmonidae > Salvelinus > Salvelinus namaycush. The sequence goes on along the minus strand of NC_052336.1, from coordinate 14,296,024 downwards.
GACAGAGAATTAAAAAGAAAAAGCAATGAGTCTGATGCAACAGATCAGAACGTTGAGCTTAAAATGTTGAGACACTTATTTCTTTACATTATAAACGCAGCAATGAGCACAAGGCAGTAGGCTGCGTGTGAATGTTCCTTCCATAATGCAATTAGCAGGAAAAAGCTCACCGGTTTCATGTGACAGATGAAAATATCCGTTAGAAATTTAGAAAGAGGGGAGATGTAATATGCAACGCATGGGCTGCTAATATGACTAGGGTGGGCCTTGGGCTACTGGACAATTAAAGTTTATATAAAATAATTGCGTCCACGGATATGGTCTTCTTTTGGCTAGGTTACTTTGAAGCAAGGTAACGCTTCGAACACACCGACTGCGTGATTGCATCACTGCTGCATAACATTTTGCGCAGCTAGGCAACTATACTGATGCAGTCGCATGCGGTTGGACACATGGAGGAGAGAATCATTTTCGCAGTATCCTCAAAACCGTGTCTTTTTAACACAATTGCTGACAGCTACAGGGACATAAACACAAAAAATGCTGCTTGGAGACAAGTGTCCACGATAGTAGGATTGCCAGGTCAGTTTAGTAGTGAGCTTGTGCTAGATGTGGCTAGTTAGCGTTAGCTAGCTTGCTAACCTAGCCAATGAGGTGTGTGTGTGAAAGAAATAGTCAAATAAATGATGCTAGTTACTACCCCTGACAACTTTACCAAATAATCATGTTTGAAAGAGTGTATGCTAGATAAATAGTAATAGAAATGGTAGATACTACTGTACCCCTGATAATTTGGTCAGATAACCGTGTGTGTGTGTGTCTATGTGTACAGTAGGTGACATGTCCATGATAGCTATCTAATAACTATAGTTATGTTAGGTAATGGTTTGGCTTATCATGTTCATGTCTATGTAGAAGAAGACTGTAGGAGGAAGTGGAGAGGACTCAGGGACAGGTATCAGAGAGAGAGAAGGGCAGAGAAAGAGAAGAAGAGGTCTGGGTCAGCAGCTTCAGGCCAGCAGCCTTGGTGCTTCTGACACATTCTTTCTTTTCTGGATCCATTTATTGTTCATGTTCTTTCCTGTACTTGAATACTTATTAAATTATGTTTTCATAGTCAGTTGTTTCAGTTGTTTATTAATATCTCATTTAGACTTAATCTGCTTATTTCTTGATGAAAGTAAAAACACATTCTCTTCCTAATTCGTTTTTTTCCCACCTGTATTTTGTCAGGCCAGTGAACATGGTGGTAAACTGTACTATTTGTATGGACCCTAGGTTACCCTTTCCCATCATACTAACTGTATGTCGTATAACCTTAATTCGTGCTCCCGCTCACCTGATGTACCATGCCAGGTGTGTATAATACTGACGTTAATGGGAGAGGGAAGGGGTTTTAAGGTGTGGTCTTTACTCCCAAATTTCACTTAAATATAACTTCCAAATGAAGAGAGACAATGCTACATAAAGTAATCTGGGGAAAAAATGCAACTTTATGGACAACGGTGGATGGTTCTTAAAATAACCTTGGTGTTAGGGGGCTCTTAAAAGAGCAGTTTCACTCCACGGCATACTGCCATGGGACTTCACCTGCTGGCGATGAGAAGTAGGTGGTCAGCTTCTCCCTCACCTTGAGTGCCTGTCTGGGGGCGTTGTTTGCACCTGCCCTGGTGACATCAGGTAGGTGACCATTTGGCGTGCCCATCTCCATCCTGGAATGACCTCTGCAGGTAGTTGTGGAGAACACATGTGGCCTTCACGCAGGCATCGACATTTGAGGGGCTGAGACCAAGCACTCTCCAATACATTCTCCACCGGGCTGCCAGAATCCCAAAGGCGCATTCAACAACTAACCTTGCCCTGGACAATCGTTTGTTAACGATCCTTACAGGCTTTGACAATGGCAGCTGGTGTCCAGCGTAGGGCCTCATGAGGTTGGGTCTTAAAGGGAAGGCCTCGTTGCCGACGAAGATGTGGGGAACAGGTCCCAGGTCTTCAGCTCCAGGGAGTGATGCAGGTGGTGGAATCTCCAGGGTGCCATCCTGAAGTGCCTGGCCGAAGGCAGAGTCCCGGAGGGTCCCGCCATCACTGCCCTTGTCGTAAGCACCAACATCGACACAGTAGATGGCATCTACTACAGCCAAGAGTACAACTGAATATGTACCCTTGTAGTTGTAGAATTGCGAACCTGAGCACGGTGGAGCCTGGATTACTACATGTTTCCCGTCAATGGAGCCAAGACAGTTGGGGAAATTCCACCTCTCCAGGAACTCAGCAGCGATGGCCCTCCAGTCTTCCTCCTTGGGGACAGGCATGTATTCACCAACCAGACAGTCCCAAATGGATTGTGCCAGAGGGGACAATGCCTGCCACCGTGGACCGTCCAACTCGGAAGCTGAATCCAATGGTCCTGTAGGAGTCCCCTGTCGCCAAAGAATCTAAAATATAATTAAAAATAATTATCAATATTGCGTGTAACTTGAATTCCACCCACATATTATATATACTCATATATCTACCTCATTACAGTTTATTATGCTCTACTAATTATATTGTAATACTCATCAACCATCATTAACAATGCCTTGAAACACTACAATTCAGTCTATGACTATATCAATAAACTGTTGCCCAGGCCAACTCTACTCTTAGAAAGAATGGTACTATCTACTTAAAAGGGTTCTCCGGCTGTCCCCATAGGAGATCCCGTTTTGGTTCCAGGTAGTACCCCTTTTGGTTCCATGTAGAACCCTATTGGGTTCCGTGTATAACATTTTCCCCAAAGGGTTATACCTGGAACCAAAAAGGTTATCCTATGGGGAAAGCAGAAGGACACTTTTGGAACCTTTTTCTCTAAGAGTGTATGTGAGTCCAATAAGAATGTAATGAATGACTGTAACTGTCTTGAACTACAATGGGTCCTGGAGAAGACTAGCCTACCTTCATCAGGGCAGAAGGCACTTCAACTTTATTTTCATTTGGTAACATTGCATAATTAAAAAAGGATTATAAACCAACTTTGGGAAAAGTTATAGTCCTAATGAACATTCTGTAAAAGTACATCTGATATCAAATAGGGACTATTAACTAGAGAGCCCTTTAGCTAGCTAGGTTGCACATAAAAACAATGTAATGTATTAATCAATTATGGTATCAAAGGCTTTAAAAATGTACTAGAATATAGCTTACCGGAGACAAATCGCCAGGCGTTCAACTGGGCTGATGGACTCCCGGTAGTTGGTATCCATCCGGGCGATCCTGGCACCAACCATCTGGAGCAGGTGATCGAACTGGCTTCGTTCCAGACGAAAGTAACTTCGGAATTCCTCTCCAAACATTCGAAGCTCTTGAATGAGACGGTGGAACTTCCCTGCCTGCTTTCGGGACTTGAACCATCTCTGGACCCACACAGACCTGCGCTTTCGGCGGGGCTGGTCCCGGCCCAACAGCGCGATCAAGACCACCTTCCTCAACGTTGGTCTCATTGTTGAAAGAGCCTACGCTGCTATCTTGACTATTTATTATTGCATTTCGCTCCAAAACGGCATTTGAGGGAAATTATATTATAGGCTCTCACAATTAATTTGTGGATGTCATCGAATAAATAATATACTTGGCAAATAAATGAATATGAAATGTAAAGAAATTCTTCAGTCAAACTGTTTTTATTATGTAATCCAAATTTTTTTTTTACTGGATATGTGTGCAACAAAAATTAAACATTCACATTTAGCTACTTTCTGTCAAGTAAGTCTACGCATACAATTTGATGCATACGTTCGATAAATCGCACTGCCTCTGCAACTGCCTCTGCAACGCAATGCTGCAAGGCAAACGCAGCGTTCCACTGGAAATTAATGTACTTCTGGTGTATCGAAACGCAATGACGCAGTCGGTGTGTTCGAAGCGTAAGACATGCCTCATAATATGTAGAAAAACATTCAGGTTTCAAACAATTAAGTATATATTTTCAAAATGCATACTACCTCTAGCTAATTGTGGTGTGTGACGCGCTGATGAAGCGTGTCTTCTGTTACCTATGCATTTGCTGTTTGAGATGCTTTAGCAACAGCTCTCGCGCTCTGACAGATTTTCCGCTCAGAGACTCCGTATCTGTATGCTGTATGCGTGTGATAAATAAGATAACCTTACAAAACTAATATACTGTACACAAGTGCCAATTTAATTCAACTAAATGAACCTACAGGCCGACTGGTATTAACATCAATGAATAGGCTAAAAAGCATTATTTCGCAATGGGATTTCTTTCTTCTTCTCCCGGACAATTGACCGTTATCGGCTTTAAAAAAAAAAGCTGTCTATTACCGGCTAACAGAAACCCTGACACATACACGATAGGGGAACAGACAGGAGCTTTGTTAGGAGGGCCTACAGTAACTGGTCCCTGGGGTATTGGAGAAGAGACTTCAAACAAAGGCCACTGTGTACATCACTATAATCATTGCTAAAGGTAACTATTCTAATGTGTGTTTGAAGAGAGAGTGGGAAAAGGCTTTAGACAGAGAGAAATGATTCTACTTAAAAAGTTGCCAGCTCCTTGGCCCCAGAGAAACCTTTTGAGAGAGTTGTTTTGAATTTTGGAATGCGGCCCTGAGCTCCTTACTTTAAATGGCAGCTGGTGTTCACCTGAGGATTTTAAGGATTTATTAGGTCTTGGAGTGTGGGGGAATACTGATGAGTGAGGCAAATGGTGGGGCTCACCACCCACACACCCCCCAACCCCCAGGCCTGAACACAAACTCACCCTGATCCTTTTGACCATGAAGCTGATGTTACGGATGCCCAGGAAGTCAGTACCCTGGTAGATGGAGTCAATGGCCTTTACATGGCTGGAAATCTAGAGAATAGAACAGTCACCATTAGATTATGAGAAGTCTAGAACAACTGCACTGCAGAGAGAACATCAGATTAATCATAGCATGACATTAAAGACATGACATGTCTGTTAGCCCACCAATGAACACATGAATAATATCTTTAACTACAGAATCACTGTGTTCAGCCTATTGGAATCAATCTGTTGATGACTTGCTCCATACTGTCCAGTCCATCCTATAAACAAGCCTCTTGTCTCAGAGCTAAACTACAATCCTAACGAACACATTTACTTCATCACAATTAACCTTTTTCCTTTATCTCACCTATGGAGAGAGTGAGTGTCCACAGAAATGACATTTTAATCAGCTAGTCTCTCCTTTAACGGGACCCTCTACTGTGAAAGGCAGCATTTTCTTTGCATCTCATTTGTTAGGCTATAGAACTCAGTCAGGAGGAACAAGTCTGCGATGCTGGGCAGGCTGGCTGAAGGAAGCCAGCCAACAACAACTGATCAGACCCACAGACAAACACTATTCTGTTTGTAATCCATTTCTCCTGGCGGAATTAAAGGGCAGGCCCTGGTTTCCCCCTGCCGAATGATTCAGAGTGTGTGTGTGTGTGTATTAGGGTTCACCTTCTTTAGTCGATTGTTTGGTCGATATGCTGTTGGTCGACCGAGATTTCATTAGTCGAGCAGTCGCAAATTGATCAAAATAATTAATGGCGTATAAGACACCTGTCTGATTCGTGCTTGTCTCAGTGGACTAATCCATTGGAGGCCACCGTGCCATCCAATGGATTAGAGAGTGCCATACATCTCTCTAAGATGTGCTACTGAAATTGTAAAAATAATATATTATATAAGAATAATGGTGCAACACTGATAATATTATATAACAAAAGCGCTCTGGATAGAGCGGGATGGATAGCGGGAGCTGTCCACGGTTCTGAAACTTAATCTTCAGTGCGCCGTTGAATTGGTGCCTTTCCCTATATGTTGCTATGTGCATAATAATGGTGTTGAGAACAATGCGACAGAGGCAGTAGCGGAGTGAGGAAACCAACTTAATTAGGTCTATAACCAAACTGTTAAACATGCCTGGCTTTATAAATCGTCCATATACATCTACAGAAATAAGACAGATCCTGCTTCTATTGACAGTTTGAGTGTTTGTTTAATAGCCTACTGATTCCGTGAGCACCAATCCTCATGCAACTGCAAAATGTTGTATAAAGCAATTTCACAAATCCGTCTGTTTATAAATCTTTGCTATGCTTTAATAAAGGCTTTGCAAATGTTTTTCATTATAAGTAATACCAGAGTCTGTTCTATTTTATATAGTGTTGTTTACACTTCCAAACGGGCAGAAAAAAGTATAATATTGTAATCTAACAGCACCTGTTTGCTACACAATACTCATTCAGAGCTTGCTCCTATATCCTCCTTTCTCTTCAATAGTTTCCACAACTAAGTCAAATGTCTTACACACATCTAACTTCCCCTTTCCCTCCTGCGCAACCAGTAAACATTCCCCCGTTTCGAGTTTATTTTTCATCCTGATCCATTTTGCTGTCACGTGTTACAGTGTTCAGAGTTTGCTACAACCAATTTATTATGTGATTATGATACGCTATAGGTCAGACCCTATTGGTCAGGTGCATGCACTGCATACATGTTTTACGTAAAGAGAGCAAGGGTCTAGGGAATAGGGAATGTTTTTCCTAAACAAATGAGGTATTTCGGTAACAGAACCTTTCAGTCAGAAACAAGAAAGAAACAAAATGGCTGTAATTATGTTGCAGATTCAGCACAGACAGCGGCAATAAACACTTGCCGTGGTGCCTGTTCGCTGCAGCAGGGAGGAGAGAGAAACAAGGTGCACCAGTCACACAGGCTCTCGCTGTCATTTAAATTTAACACAGTGTGGCCATCGGGCTCCCTTCTTGAGTCATTTGTGTCTTATTTAATCAAACATTGAGCTTAAAGCATCAGACAAGCTCAGTGCATATAGTTGATTATATTCAAACTTCGGGTGTTTCTATATATGGAAAAATACACTTAAAATGTAGACCAATAGAATAGTTGAAAGAATAGATGACTCAGTCAACCAATATTTTTTTTTAGTCTGGGACAGCCCTAGTGTGTGTACAGCCTCAGTACCTGTGCGATGACAGCCTCTCTGGTGCCGTAGTACTTGAAGAAGAGGTGGTCAGTCTGGATGAAGAGCTGGCAGGTGTTCTTCTCTATCTGAGCTGCTCTCTTCTTCCTCAGGATCACCGGACCATGTCCATGGGACCTCTCCTCTTCCTCCACCACACTGCTGGGATCCTGCAGAGGCAACAACCAGAGGAACGACTACCATTAGTCAACTAGGAGGGAGAGATGGATGTGAGGGAGAGTGATGTGGAACGAGGGGAGCTGGAAGAGGGGAGAAAGAGTGAGAGAGGGAAGTGAGAGGTAGAAAAAAAGATCCCAAGACTAAGAAATGACATGAGAAGGTGACCAACAGGAATGTGAAAGGATTTCTGCCATTTTGGTCAGGGAAAAATCCCATGTCTTCAAATGTGGAGAATGAGGGCCCTGGCTTCTGAAGGGAGGAGGGAGAGGTCTTCCAGAACATGGGGAAATATTTCCTGACACAACCCTGGTCTGGTCTGACTCATCCCTGGGGAGAGAGAACACTAACTCCTCACCCTGCCAGATGATCTGTGACATCACTCTACTCAGTCATCCACAGAGCTGAAAGGGATAAGAACCCAGGAACAATAAGAATAATCTGGCTCCCGTTACAGCTCCAATAACAACTTTGACTTAATCACTTCCATGTTTCCTTATCATGCTAAGTGTTATTTTACCATGGAGCAAGAATATGCGAGGTGGTTTGTATGGTCCTCCTGTAATGTGTCCAGAATGTGTACGTGGTTGTACAGTATTGGTGAGTGCTGTATAGCTATAGGGTTGGTTTCACAGTGGGGTATTATCAGCTCACCTTGAGAGGCTCCTCCATAGCCGAGGCCTGGTACTTCTTCATCCTTTCAAACACTGAGTGGTCAGCACAGCCTCCCTCTGAGCCATACTTATGAGGGTAATCTGGGAGGAGAAGAGGAAACCATCAATATGAACTCAACCGTATTACCAGTAATATTGGTTCTCTCAGCTTCAGACTAAACCGGCTTAGAAGGGGAATGAAAAAGGTTGTACACAATAGTAGCCATAGGCCATAGTGTGGTCTCAACTACTCTATACAAGGCCCTCTAAAACATACCAGTATAACCTCATCTAATCTATCCAAGGCCCTCTAAAACATACCAGTATAATAACCTTACTATCTCTAGCAGCAACATTCATCTGAGGGTGGAGATATCTGTTCATTAGGACAGAAAGAAGCTGTAGTTAATATCTCTCTCTGTGTGTGTGTAACAAGGCCTAACACAGTCTCTCTCTGTGTGTGTGTGTGTGTGTGTGTGTGTGTGTGTGTGTGTGTGTGTGTGTGTGTGTGTGTGTGTAACAAGGCACAGACACAGACTGTCTACGCTAACTGAAAGAATAAGCCTCTGTTCACCGCTGGCGTCACCTTCTCCAGGCTGGAGAGTAACAAAGCAGTATTCCTCCCAAATTACATGTCACTGACTCACTCACTGCTCGACTTTCCTCTGCCAGAGGCTCTGAAAAACACCAGACTCAATAAGGAGCAACACTACTACATGCAACTAAAGTATCCAGAAAAGTCCAGTATACACCTTCACAATTACTAACACAGATCAATGTCAAAGAACGGTCTGAGATACCACAGAGTCCAGATTTAAACCTACATTTAAGCAGTGACCGTGTCCTTGCCCTCTGCTGACAAATAATGCCATTGCCCAAAACAACATGTGGTGCTGTGTCCCTCTGTGGACTGGCTGGCTGCTGGAGCATTCCCAACGGGACCAAATCAGTAAAAACAGACACAGAGCTGGGTACTTTACAACCCAGCTAAAATGGTGATCCTCAAGAACACAGTTTTTTCACGGGCATCTGCCGAAAGCAGGTGCCTAGATCCAATTTCCTCATAAAAACAGAACATAATTTTGATTAACGCATCCAATTCAAATCTATTGACTCTGGTGTGATGTCACCCATTGAAGAGCAGCCAGCAATCAAGTTGGAGAGCACCCTCCCTGTCATCACCATCCTGTTCCTAAATGAGCCAATAAACAAGCAGTCTCACCATAGTACAGAGTGCCACTGTAGAATGAGCTCAGCGATCACTATGCAGAACACAGAACTGCACAGTGAAACACTAATGAAAATGAGTAAACCATAGTGACACAGAACTCTTAGCAGAGAGCCATAATTGCCTGTGGAAATCTGAAAACTCTTATAATGAGTTTTTGTAATCTACACTCTTTACCTTCACAGCAGGCGTGAATGCTAATGAACTCCAATTACGGCTGTGTGTTTAGACAACAGGATAACACAGGGCTTTCTACTTCTTCTCTAGTTGGCTTTATCTATTCACAGCAAACTACTTCTGCCATCTCTGTCTGATGTCAGTCCCTACAGAACGAAGCCATTTGTTCAAGGATGAAGATGCAGGGTTGGGAACAGGTATGGAGGACACACAGGGAGGCAGGCAGTCTCTTTTGGGTATGCTACTTTTGTCCTGGTTAGGTTACGTGACCTTGGAAAACTTCTGACCCTTATTATGCGGGAGACGGAGGTAGGCAGAGTAACATATGGATATGCTGTTTTGGGTTTGGGCAGAGCGAGGTGAACTCAGGGGCCTCAGCCGGGGCTCTCTGGGCCTGGGGAATGGTGCAGTGTCAACCAGGCCTGACAGCTCTGTTGCTGTCTAAGCGGGCAGCATAACAGAGCAAGCAGGGTGAGGAGGAAGAGGCGGTGTGTGTGTGTCACTAATGAGGACTCTGGGATAACAGAGCCATCTCTCCCTCCCCTGAGCAACATGCCCTCCATACTCTGCTTCAGATACCTGAGACAGGACTTCAAAACACAGGCCAGCACAATCCCACACTCAGCACTTTGAATGTTTTAACCTATACACCGCAATACAACCCTGAATACACAGAATAACTGAATACATATGCCATCAATCAATCAGGCCGTTACTGTACAATGTGCTGATAATAAAACAAGGTCAGGTCAGACTGCTCTGTGATCAGTTCCAAGCAGAGAGATTATTCACTCTCCCAGTCGTCCCCAGATAGTAACATGCAGTGAGATGGAGTCAATAACGCTGACTGCACGCTTCAAGAGGTCTCCTCTCTCCACTGCATCTTTTCCCTAATGTACACAACACACAGTCAATGCCACAGCTCTAGTCAATAGCGAAAGCCCCCCTAATTACAGCAAAAACACACACCAGTAAACAATCAGTCCTACTAGGATCATGTAATTACAGTAGATGCATGCGTCTCATTTAGTCTTCAGCAATCAGTACTAATACATCCATCACAACATACTGGCATATAAATGGACTCCAAATGGCCTCCAGAGTGGCGCAGCAGTCCACTGCACTGCATCACAGTGTTGAGGCATCCCTTCAGCCTGGGGTTCGATCTCAGGCTGTGTCACAGCCAGCCAGCCGGCCGTGGGCGGCACACAATTGGCCCAGTGTCGTCCGGGTTAGGGGAGGGTTTGGCCGAGGGGCTTTCCTTGGCTCATCACTCTCTAGCAACTCTAGCTGACTTCAGTTGAACGTTGTTTCCTCCGACACATTGGTGCGGCTGGCTTCCAGGTTAAGCGAGCGAGTGTTAAGAAGCAGCGCGCCATTACGGGTCATGTTTCGGATGACGTATGACCTGACCGTCACCTCTCCCGAGCCTGTTGGGGAGTTGCAGCGATGAGACAAGATCTTAACTACATATTGAATATCACGAAATTGGGGAGAAAAAATACAAATAATAATATTTTTAAAAAGCCTCCCAAATGAACTTGTCAGTCACCAGCATGCATGCCAGGAACAGAAATTCCTCCGCCACAAGCCAACGGGCATCTGCCAGCGACGCCGTCGTCACCTTTTATCACACACCAGCGCACAGGAACACACGCTCTCTCCCCAAGGAAATTCAAGGAACACACAAACACAGTCCTAAAGAACACACATCGCTGTAATGAACACACACAGTGCTGACGAATACACCTCAAAACTCGAGGAAAATACACTCAGTCCCAAAGAACACAAACTCAGTCCCGACAAAACCACACTCAGCTCTGCGACCTACAAGTAAACACTACACTCAGCCAGCGTTTCACACTCCCTCAACCTTCCTAACCTCCTCAGACAAATTTGGACAAACAGACATTTCAATTCACACTCCGATGGCAGAAAAGTGCCAGAGGAATAATTTTGGCACTTTATTTATTTATAGCCGTTTAAAAAAAATCAAAGTCAGGATAAGTGCTGCAGGGTCAGGATGGTGTTCCTCAAAAGCCTGGCTGTACTTACAACACTATTGACTGACCGCAGATCATTTGCATTCTGCTCATTTGATGAGTCACCACAAAGCGCCACTCGTGGGCAGTCTGGTCAACGGGTTGGAGAGGGAGAGAGTGGGCTCAGGGTCAACCTGTCCCCCCGTTTTCAGTTGAGGAGAATGGCTCTGTACAGGACCGACCGGATTGACCGAACAACAAAACATTCTGCCCTGACAATGTGTTCTCTTTTTCCAGACAGAAAGCCGTCATTGTCCCTGCAGTGACTGCCCTCTCATTCAGATGCTAATCAAAAATCCTTTGCGAACGAGAAGCGAAGAAAGACAAAATTGTAAAAGCCGGGGGAAATGGGAGTCAGAGTCAGTCACGCCTTTTCATTCTTCATTCCATCCCTCCACCATTTGTCCTTCCTCTCTCTCTCACCAACACCAACAGGAAAGAGAATTCTAAAATTAGGTGCTACAGTTTCTTCAAGAAAAAAAAAAGCCTCCGCCACAAAATGAACCTGTTTGAAGTGCGTCTTTGATGTCTGAAAACATTCAAGTGCAGACAGGATATCTGTGAGGGGAGACTCATTAATGGGTTGATAAAGACAAATTCCCAGGAACAGCAGTTTGACTAAAACAACTGCTGAAACCTGAATGTTACATTGAACGGAATGCGGCGGCAGGTAGCCTAGCAGTTAGAGCTTTGGGCCAGTTACCGAAAGGTCGCTGGTTCAAATCCTCGACCCAACAAGGTGAAACATCTGATGATGTGCCCTTGAGCAAGGCACTTAACCCTAATTGCTTCTGTAAGTCGCTCTGGATAAGAGCATCTGCTAAATGACAAAAACGTAAATGGAATGAAGATCTCAAACAGGTCTAATGGAAGATTGTCTTTACTCAATATGGATTTGATACTTCATTGTGTTATAGGAATACAGCCAACGTTAGATGAATCAATTACTCAACTATGTGTTAATGTACTGCTGATAACATCACAGGCTATGTAAATATAAATATTATGTACCACAAGGAGTGGTACATCGTTGGCCAACAGGCACCATAGTGGTGCCTGTTGGCACAAAGGGGTTAAGAGTGTGTTTACAAGAAAGCTGCCATCAGTGCTATGACCGGACTTCACACGGCAGCATGACTTGACAGAAATTATCTGTTTGGGGCAGCGGCATTCGCTTCATAGATTAGTGAAGGAAAAAATATGAAATGGGGCCCTTCATGTAATGTCTCAAGCAATACGATCTGCTAAGGAACGAAGAAAAATGTGAAGAGTACAAATAATGGGTAGGGCATAACTACCTCAAATCCGGTACTGTGGCAGTCACCAAGCCCTGCAGTACTATTGAGGGGTTCTGATGACAGCCTGTCATTGGATATGACACTGAGGAACAGAGAAAGGGATGAGGAACAGAACGGCTCTGTTCACACCCTCAGATAAACAGACACAGAAAGAGAAAGGGACGGGAGGAGGAATAGAGGGTGAGAGCTTTCTTGACACCTCATACAGATGGAAAATTACAAAGAATGGGAGAGCGGGAAGAAATAGAGGGAAAGGAGAAAGAGCGAGTAGGCCTACATTGTGGAGAAGAAGCGTAAGAGAAAGGTTCTCTGATTGCAGGCTCATGCTGGGCTGGTTGTGCCTGTGTGTCAGTAGGTAGGCTGGCTGTGAATCAGACCCACCCGAGGAAGAGAGGGCCAAGTAACACAGGGTGGGCCTCCACTCTGCTTTCTCCCTGCCTGAGAGGGCTGCTCTGGCCTGTACTGGGATGAGTGGGGTCAGTGGTCTCTGGAGCTTAGCCCACACCTCAGATCGACTTATAATTGGTGGCCTGGATGCTAAGGAAGATGATTCACACTCTGCCACTGGCTCTGATCCTGACTTCGCATCAATCAATCATCAGGGCTCAGCCTAACCCTGTGTGTGTGTGTGTCTTGCCGCAGTGTCCCAGTGCAACCTTCCTCAGCTCCCCTTCCTCTGGCCCATTTCACAGTTCATCTGACATGACCTTGGCTTGACCTTATGTATGGCTAAATGCCCAATGTAAACTCCCCTTGGATAGACCTCTCCTCTGACAGCTCTGCATTGTATTTGAACCGTAGACCTCCACTCTGCTCAGTATGCACTCCACAGCCTTTAAGACCTTACCTCTAAGCCTAGAGAAACCTGTCCTGTCCCACCCCCCATCCTTCAGTTCATTTAGGAACACATTCATCCATCATCGTCCATATCTCTGCTTACACGAAACACCTATAGCAGAGAATCGCCTTTCGGTGTCACTGTCTATCTAAAGTCCATGTCCTGTCACAGTGTGACGCCTACTGTTTTCTCTGATAGGGAGGGATGTGTGTGTAGCAGAGGTGGAGAGAGAAAAGCTGGTACAGACGAGCCAGCATGGATTAGTCACTGCAGTCAGTGGCTGACAACTGTAATTAAAAAGAGCACAGCCATGGTACTGCTATTTAGAGCTGCTACAGCCAATTCAATCCATTTCATGCTCATGATGGAAAAAAATGGCTTTTCAAAGTGAATAACACTGACAGAATACTGTGGTGTTAATAAGCCATCCACTGTGCTTCCAATAATAACCATCTTTGCCTGCACAAAATATATGTGTTATTTGGAACAAAATTGTATTCCTACTGCTGAATAGGATAATGAACGCCTAATTTCTAAAGCTAGATCCCTAAAAAACAAATCAACACTTACACACACCCAGAGTCATACTGTATGGGCAACATCTTCTGAATCAATATAGCAAAAGCATTAAAGAACATGCCCTTTAAGTGTATAAAATATACCTATTACATTAACGACAGCCATAACCCATTTTAGTGCTGTGATGTTGGCACCATTACTTCAGCAGGACTGCAGGGTGACTGGCAGAGGAGAGCAGTGAATCAAGTATACTCACTGATGTCCCCCTCGTGGTAGATGACTGAGTGGTAGGGCACGTCTTTGTCATTGAGGTACCTCTCCGAAGGCTCCACGTAGTACATGCCCTGGTGGGTCTGGATGAAGCCTTCAAACCTGCCGCCCACCACCGAGCCGTGGGTCAGAGTGTCCTTCTCACCTGGAGAAGAAAGACTGAGGTCAGGTGGCTGAAGAAGGGTGGTCAACTCAACTCTAATCAGTTGGGGGTAGGAAGAAAGTCAATGCTTAACGTGTGAGAGGAACACACACAAAAGGTATGGACCAATTTAAGCTGACACAAACTAACAAAACATAATGCAGACACACACACAGCTCTAGAAATTGAGCAGATGGTAGACCGTGAGCTGTTCCTGGGGGGAAAACCGTCTTGGACAGAGTCAGGGTGGGATGCAGCATATCCCTGTCTGTCTGGATCATAAAGACTCATCCCTGCTTCTCTCATCTGACCTTCAAATCAGACAAATAATGACTTTAGTAATAAGATCTTGGACTCTGGTTAGTGTCAGGGAAAATCAAAGAATAGTTTCTTACGCAAAAGGCACAACTAATGCTTGAAGAATCAAGGAACCAGTGAGAAAGAAGTGGGAATAAAACAAAATGCTGTCAGGGCATAGCAGTCTATTAAACATCATCCACCTTTGAACCAGACAGAGAAAGTCTGGCTGACGAAAATGAATGTTTTTAATTCAGTGTTTGTCAAGAGCAAGCACCTTAAACCTTTTCCATCAGTAGCTATGCAGGTTGGAAGAAAAACTCCCACTCCCAATTAACCTGTGTTATAAAATCAGCAGACTCTGGAGGGCTATAATTGAAAAGGACATAGATGACTGGCAACTCAATGGGAGAAGATAACTAAATCAGGGAGAGAATAAGACTTGTTTTCCTCAGGATAGGGAAGCCCAACTTCATTTAAATCTGCTGCTCTCTTCAGCTCTGTATTGTTGCGAAAATGTTGGAGCGTTTGTCTCATAGCTAACCTGAGGGACCATTGCAGTTTAGCGTAGACAGAGAAACACAGGCAGCCAGCCAACCAGCCAGCCAGCCTCTCTCCCCAGTTAGGTTTGTGTTTCCATAGGAAAGAGGCCCAGTAGGCCCGCTGGGGGCCGCCTGCTCTGCTCTCCTGCTGGAGATAACGAGAACAGCAGAACACATATCTGTCCCACGGAGCATCCAGCTCTTTCTCCCTAAATCTCTGTCTGTGTGTTCCAAGGGCCCAAAGTTCTCCCTGGTTTTTCCAGGCCCTAGCCATGCAGTTCGTCAGGAAACACTGGGACACTAACTGGTATTGGTAGCAGTTTTGATACTGAAAGTGAGAAAAACAGAAAGTGCTTTCCATTAACGCTACTGCAGTACATTAGGCACATATTAGATTAGAGTAATAGCAAACCACAGTCAATAACCGAGGTGCTTGCTGAAAATAATACTGTAAACTAGATTACCTCCATCTAAACAAAATTAGCAAAATACTAGGGAAAGGAATGTTGAGCTATGCTGAGACCATTCATTGACAGTAATAACTGTCACTTTAGATGACTTCTGCTGTCCCATTTTCTTCAGAATAATACATTAATAATACTTTCCCCACTGACAGCTTGGAGAACAGAGTGAGGACCAATTGAATCTATGTTGTCTTATACTGGGCAGCACTTGGTAACATTAAAGAGGGCCCTATGGTTTTGATATAATTTCAGGGACAGATTCCCCTTCTGATCTCCAGAAGGCACAGCTCATTTGCCCAGAGAGGAAGCCCTTTATCTGGGCATGAAAGGCCAGTGCCGTCGGGGTTTAGACCAATCCTCTGCGCACATATGGATCAAGTCTGATTATTGTGCCAAGGAGTAGTCAGAACTCAGACACGGATACCCTCACAGCCTCAGCAAAGGGAGCACTAATAATTCCTAGTTTAAGTCAGGAGAATACGGCGCGTCCCAAGGGCAACTGACAAGACTTTTATGTCAGAGAAGGAGAGAAAAGAACACGCTACACTAATGAGAGCCGGGTTAATGTGGCCGTATAGACAGTGGAAATTGAATATTCTTTACCCCTGTACCTTATCATCAGAAACCCTACTGCAGTCCAGATACAAGCAGCTTCACTCCAATTATGGGAATTCCACAAGACTGGGACCAAGGTAACCACCTAATTTAGTTCATGAAATTGCCTGCTCCCCAAAGTGCTAAGTGGGCTAATGTAAAGTAAGGAGAGTGGAGTCTGCTGGTCTTTATGAGGGGCAAATGAGAAAATGAATGTATAGGCCCATCTGATCACACATAACGGAGAGGTCTGGTCTCTGGCTCTCTACTAGCTCACAGTACTTCACTAGCAGATGGGTTCTACTCCCAGTACAGACAGCTATTAGCTACAGGTGGAGGAGAATGGGACTGGAGATATTACCAATTCACTGCCAGTTCATGGTTCTTCGAATATCAGGCAGAGGCCAACTGATGAGCAACTGAATTTAACAACACACAATGCCAGAGATGTTCAGTGCCTTCAGAAAGTATTCACACCCCTGGACTTTTTCCTCATTTGGTTGTGTTACAGCCTGAATTTATATTTGATTAAATTTATATTTTGGGTCACTGGCCTACACACAATACCTCATAATGTAAAAGTGGAATTTTGTAAACATTTTTAGAATGGTTTGTTAATTAATGAAAAATGAAAACCTGAAGTGTCAATAAGTATTCAGCCTCTTTGTTATGGCAAGCCTAAATATTTGCTTAACAAGTCACATATTAAGTTGCATGAACCAATAAGTGTTTAACGTGATTTTTGAACGACTACTTCATCTCTGTACCCTACACACACACACACACACACACAACTATCTGTAAGGTCCCTCAATCAAGCAGTGAATTTCAAACACAGATTCAACCACATAGACCAGGGAGGTTTTCCAATGCCTCGCAAAGGGCACCAATTAGTAGATTGGTTAAATTTTTTTTTTTTTAAAGCAGACATTGAATATCCCTTTGAGCATGGTAAAAATTATTAAATTACACTTTGGATTGTGTATCAATTAGGGATGCAGGATATATCGGTGAATATATCGGAATCGGTCAATATTAGCTAAAAATGCCAACATCGACATCGGCCCGATGTCTAGTTTAATGCCGATGTGCAAAACCGATGTCAAAGCTGACGTGCAAACTAATAACGTAGGTACATGACGTAATGACACCACATAAAATGTAGCGTTACACATGCAACACAGCATTCCTAACCTAGCCCACAATGACTGCTGTGTGGATCGAGCAGTCAGCAAGTCGAGCAGTCATTTGAAAGAGTAAGAACATTTCAGCGAGACAACTCAAAGGCGAAATCCATTAACACCAAGATAATGGAATTCATTGCCCTTGACAATCAACCGTTCTCTGTCGTGGGTGATGTTGGCTTTCGCCGACTGGTCGAGCACCGGTACACACTACCAAATGCACTATTTTTCAGATGTTGCCCTACCGGAGTTACACAGTAATAGCGTCACTGCTATTAACTTCACGACATTTGGACCAGCGATAACAGCCCCATGAGCATGCTGAGTTTGACAACACAATGGGTCGTCGAGGATTTCCTACTGAGGAAAGTCGTATTTCATGCTCATGAATGTGCTGGTTGTCATACCGCTGATGCCATTTGAGAACATGAACACACTAGCTAGCTCCATTTGAACAACTGACTGGAGAAATAAGCTCATCAACTGCGCCTGCATCAGACGTGATACCCTCCGTCATGGCATTGAAATGCCTGCTCAACAGGCATTCTCTCTTTACTGTGTTGCCACCATGCTCGATGCTATGTACAAGGACCGCTACTTCGATGCAGACAAACAGCGTTTACATGAAAATGTTACATACACAGCTGGACAAGATGGAAACTGACAGTGACAGTGCGCACCGAGGAAGAGAGGCCACAGACAGACAGCTGAAACTTCACTGCTTGACAATTATGATGAAATCCTGGTTGAGAATGAAACTGAACAAATGAACAAACAAACAGCACAGCAAGTAAGTGAAAGAAATAGGTTTTGATTATGTTTTACTGGTAATGGGGACATACTTAAATGCCAACTAAATAACTTTTTGGTCCGTGTGGTGTGTGTGTGTAACCTTTATTTAACTAGGCAAGTCAGTTAAGGGGCGGCAGGGTAGCCTAGTGGTTAGAGCGTTGGAGTAGTAACCGAAAGGTTGCAAGGTCGAATCCCCGAGCTGACAAGGTACAATCTGTCATTCTGCGCTTGAACAGGCAGTTAACCCACTGTTCCTAGGCAGTCATTGAAAATATGAATTTGTTCTTAACTTCTTGTCAATATGGGGGCGCTGTTTCCACTTTGTAAAAAATCGTGCCCAAATTAAACTGCCTCGTACTCTATTCTAGATCGTACAATATGCATATTAATATTACTATTGGATAGAAAACACTCTCAAGTTTCTAAAACCGTTTGAATTATATCTGTGAGTAAAACAGAACTCATTTTGCAGCAAACTTCCTGACAGGAAGTGAAAAATCTGAAATCGAGGCTCTGTTCCAGGGCCTTCCTATTCAATTGCCTGAAATCTATGGATATACATGCACTTCATACGCCTTCCACTAGATGTCAACAGGCAGTGGGAGGTGGAATGGGGTGTCTAGCTTGATCTGAGGTCGAACAAGAGCTTTTGGAATGACGTGTCTGGAAATTTCATTGTCTTCGAAGGCGCGAGAAGGAACCCCAGATTGCCTTCTGAAAAGCTTTCGGTATACACGGCTAATATCTCCGGCTTTGATTTTATTTGATACATGTGATAATATCATCGTAAAGTATGTTTTTTCAATCGAGTTTTATCAGATTATTCAACGTTTATCGGGAGTTTTGGAATTTTGCGTTGTTTGCGTCGAGAGAAGATGGACATCTTCGCGCCACTTGGCTAGCTATGGTTGCTAATTCGACAGGAAAAGAGGACATTCTAAAACCAAACAACGATTTATTCTAGACCAAGGACTCCTTGTACAAGATTCTGATGGAAGCTCAGCAAAAGTAGGAACCATTTATGATGTTATTTCGTATTTCTGTGGAAAATGTTTAGTCCTATTTTCCACCCTTATTGCGGGCGCTGTCTCGCTATAACGTAAGCTGTTTGTTATGGTAAAGTTATTTTAAAAAATCTAACACGGCGATTGCATTAAGAACTAGTGTATCTTTCATTTGCAGTCCAACATGTATTTTTTAGTAAAGTTTATGATGAGTTCTTTGGTCAGATTAGGTGACTGTCCAAAATATCTCCGGATAATTTGGTGAATCGATGCTACATATTCACAATGTATAACCACGGTTTGCAGCTCAAAATATGCACATTTTCGAACAAAACATAAGTGTATTGTGTAACATGATGTTATAAGACTGTCATCTGATGAAGTTGGTCAAGGTTAGTGATTAATTTTATATCTTTTGCGAATGCTATCTATGCGGTGAATAAATGCGGTTGTGTGTTTGACTATTGTGGTAAGCTAATATAATGCTATATTGTGTTTTCGCTGTAAAACACTTAAAAAATCTGAAATATTGGCTGGATTCACAAGATGTTTATCTTTCATTTGCTGTACACCATGTATTTTTCATAAATGTTTTATTTTGAGTATTTAGGTATTTCACGTTGCTCTCTAATTATTCTGGCTGCTTCGGTGCTATTTGTGATTGTAGCTGCAATGTAAAACTATGATTTATACCTCAAATATGCACATTTTCGAACAAAACATAGATTTATTGTATAACATGTTATAAGACTGTCATCTGGTGAAGTTGTTTCTTGGTTAGTGACTAATTATATCTCTATTTGGTCGGTTTTGTGATAGCTACCTATGCGGTAAAAAAATTGTGAAAATATGCGGTTGAGTCTTTTGCTATTGTGGTTAGCTAATAGAAATACATAGTGTTTTCGCTGTAAAACATTTTAAAAATAGGAAATGATGGCTGGATTCACAAGATGTGTATCTTTCATTTGCTGTATTGGACTTGTGACTTCATGATATTTATATGCTAGTATTTACTTGTGGCGCTATGCTAGGCTATGCTAGTCAGCTTTTTACTGATGAGGATGCTCCCGGATCAGGGATGGTGATGAAGTAGAGGTTGACTGACTTGCCTGGTTAAATTAAGAAAATTAAAAGTTCTTATATACACAATGACCTACCTCGGCCTAACCCGGATGACGCTGGGCCAAATTGTGCACCGCCCTATGGGACTCCCAATCACAGCCGGATGTGATACAGCCTGGATTTGACTGTAGATGTCTCTGAGATGCAGTGCCTTAGACCGCTGCGTGTGTGTTCTAACTATTTAACTGTACTAGAATGCTTAAAATGACGCAACATTTTTAAATATTGGTTATCGGTAACAACACATCAGAGTACCACTCTATATATTTTCAAGCATGGTGGTGGCTGCATCATGTTATAGGTATGCTATGCATAGGCAAGGACAAGGGAGTTATTTAGGATAAAAAGAAAAGGAATAGAGCTAAGCACAGGCAAAATCCTAGACGAAAACCTGGTTCAGTCTGCTTCCCAATAGACACAGGGAGACAAATTCACACAAGACCAAATATACACTGGAGTTTTCTTACCAACACTACATTGAATGTTCCTGAGTGGCCTAGTCACAGATTTGACTTGAGGATCTATGGCAAGACTTGAAAATGCCTGTCTAGCAAAGATCAGCAACCAATTTGACAGAGTTTGAAGAATTTTAAACAGAATAATGTGCAAATATTGTACAATCCAAAAGCTCTTAAAAGACTGCCAGCTGTAAGCGCTGCCAAAAGGTGGTTATAACATGTATTGACTCAGGGATATGAAATGTTTATTTAATTTAATACATTTGCAAAAAAAAATTTAAACATGTTTTCACTTTGTCATTATGGGGTATTGTATGTAGTAGATGGGTGAGGAAAAAACAATATTTAATACATTGTTAATTCAGGCTGGAACACAACAAAACGTAGAATAAGTCAAAGGATATGAATACTTTCGGGAAGGCACTGTATTACACAGAAAAGGGTTGAGGAGAGAAAGATGTTGCCACTTACTGCAATTCAACTCTGAGTGCAAACTTTATCCCTAATTGCAGTATTCTAGAGTATTCCATTTTTGTAACACTTCGTTATTGCAGCAATTATGCCTTTGGCAAGCAGCCTTGCTTGCGGAAGCGTGATTGCATGATGATTACCCGACCACTATTTCTCTGAAGATTAGCAACTGCCAAAAAAGCTCATCAAGCTTGGGGAATGTGGAAAAATCTATTAAGTCTTTGAGGACAATATTAGGTGTTCCTTGCAGCGTTTCATCTCTCATATGGAAACTGTCCACTTACAAAAAAGAATGGGGGGAAAAGCAAGGTTTTAGATTTGATTTTGTAAAGCCTAAAGGTTCTCTGTCATACATCAAGGCCTCTGTAGACATGAACATCTTCTGACTATTCTAATTATTCCCTAAGTAAGCCAGAGTGAGTCTGGCAATTACACTTATCAGTAACCACGTTTCCATCCACAGTTTTTATGCGAGTAAAGGCATACCATGTACACTGCTCAAAAAAATAAAGGGAACACTTAAACAACACAATGTAACTCCAAGTCAATCACACTTCTGTGAAATCAAACTGTCCACTTAGGAAGCAACACTGATTGACAATAAATTTCACATGCTGTTGTGCAAATGGAATAGACAAAAGGTGGAAATTATAGGCAATTAGCAAGACACCCCCAATATAGGAGTGGTTCTGCAGGTGGTGACCACAGACCACTTCTCAGTTCCTATGCTTCCTGGCTGATGTTTTGGTCACTTTTGAATGCTGGCGGTGCTTTCACTCTAGTGGTAGCATGAGACGGAGTCTACAACCCACACAAGTAGCTCAGGTAGTGCAGCTCATCCAGGATGGCACATCAATGCGAGCTGTGGCAAGGAGGTTTGCTGTGTCTGTCAGCGTAGTGTCCAGAGCATGGAGGCGCTACCAGGAGACAGGCCAGTACATCAGGAGACGTGGAGGAGGCCGTAGGAGGGCAACAACCCAGCAGCAGGACCGCTACCTCCGCCTTTGTGCAAGAAGGAGCACTGCCAGAGCCCTGCAAATTGACCTCCAGCAGGCCACAAATGACTCCGTCTCATGCTACCACTAGAGTGAAAGCACCGCCAGCATTCAAAGTGACCAAAACATCACCCAGGAAGCATAGGAACTGAGAAGTGGTCTGTGGTCACCACCTGCAGAACCACTCCTTTATTGGGGGTGTCTTGCTAATTGCCTATAATTTCCACCTTTTGTCTATTCCATTTGCACAACAGCATGTGAAATTTATTGTCAATCAGTGTTGCTTCCAAAGTGGACAGTTTGATTTCACAGAAGTGTGATTGACTTGGAGTTACATTGTGTTGTTTAAGTGTTCCCTTTATTTTTTTGAGCAGTGTATATTTACAAAAAAAAAATCACGACAGCTGTGATGGAAACTGGAAGTTTCGATACAAGTTAATAAATGCCTACAAATCATGTGTTTGTTTGACAAGTGGGATCTTTGTGTCTGTAAAATTAACTATGCAAGAAAAGGCGGTGGCCTTTATGCGCAAATATTGATATAATAACCATCGTATCGAAGTAAACTTGGTGTCACGCGATGATATGTGGTCCTCCCACTACGACTTGTGAAACCATGCAGTTTATTAGGCTACAGATGAAATAAGTTCTGATGAACTTCACAGCGTGGTGAAACCCCAGTGATGAGTTTGATGCTCCTTTCCAATAAATATCAAGGGTCTTATTCTGGTGACATGATGATCAATGCTTGACAAAAAAAAAATTCTAGCTCTTAATCATCTCATGTGGACTAGCCTACCCTACTACCCTACTAAGCCTACCCGCATTGTAGACTATCTGCGAGACCAGAGTAGGCACATGTACTATTTAACCTGTCTGGCTCTGGCGTTCCGCTAGCGGAACTCCTCCCACATTCCACTGAAAAGGCAGAGCGCGAAATTCAAAAAATATTTTTGAGAAATATTTAACTTTCACACATTAACAAGTCCAATACAGCAAATGAAAGATACACATCTTGTGAATCCAGTCAACATGTCCGATTTTTAAAATGTTTTACAGCGAAAACACCACATATATTTATGTTAGCTCACCACCAAATACAAAAAAGGACAGACATTTTTCACAGCACAGGTAGCATGCACAAAGCCAACCTAACTAACCAAGAACCAACCAAACTAACCAAGAAACAACTTCATCAGATGACAGTCTTATAACATGTTATACAATAAATCTATGTTTTGTTCGAAAAATGTGCATATTTGAGGTATAAATCAGTTTTACATTGCAGCTACCATCACAGCTACCGTCAGAAATAGAACCGAAGCAGCCAGAGTAATTACAGACACCAACGTCAAATACCTAAATACTCATCATAAAACATTTCTGAAAAATCGATGGTGTACAGCAAATTAAAGACAAACATCTTGTGAATCCAGCCAATATTTCAGATTTTTTTAAAGTGTTTTACAGCGAAAACACAATATAGCAATATATTAGCTTACTACAATAGCCTACCGCATTCATTCATCAAGGCACGTTAGCGATAGCAATAGGCACGTTAGCGATAGCGAATAAACCAGCAAAATATATTAATTTTCACTAACCTTCATAAACCTTCATCAGATGACAGTCCTATAACATCAGGTTATACATACACTTATGTTTTGTTCGAAAATGTGCATATTTAGAGCTGAAATCAGTGGTTATACATTGTGCTAACGTAGCATCTTTTTCCCAGAATGTGCGGATATTTTTATGACACTCCAACTATTCTGACCAAATAACTATTCATAAACGTTACTAGAAAATACATGTTGTATAGGAAATGATAGATACACTAGTTCTTAATGCAATCGCCGTGTTAGAATTCTAAAAATAACTTCATTACGACATCCAGCTTAGTTATAGCGAGAGCGTGCCCAAAATCTGGGCGCAAATGACTAGTACAACATGTTCGACAGATATATGAAATAGCATCATAAAATGGGTCCTACTTTTGATGATCTTTCATCAGAATGTTGTACAAGGGGTCCTTTGTCGGGAACAATCGTTGTTTGGATTTAGAATGTCCTCTTCTCCAGTCAATTAGCACAGAAACCTAGCAAAGTAGCGCGAAGCTCTCCTTCCTGAACAAAGGCACACAACGCAACACGCCTAACGTCCCGAATAAATTTCAATAATCTAATAAAACTATATTGAAAAAACATACTTTACGATGATATTGTCACATGTATCAAATAAAATCAAAGCCGGAGATATTAGTCGTCCATAACGACAGCTTATCAGAAGGCAAATCCAGGTCCCTTCACGCGCTCTCCAGAAAACAGGAAACTGGTGACACGTCATGCCGAGAGCTTTTATTCGACCCCAGATCAAGTTATACACTCCATTTCTTCTCTCACTGCCTGTCGACATCTAGTGGAAGACGTATGAAGTGCATCTATACTAATAAATATCAAGGACATTAATAGGCAGGCCCTAGAACAGAGCATCGATTTCAGATTTTCCACTTCCTATCAGGAAGTTCGCTGCAAAATGAGTTCTGTTTTACTCACAGATATAATTCAAACGGTTTTAGAAACTAGAGAGTGTTTTCTATCCAATAGTAATAATAATATGCATATTGTACGAGCAAGAATTGAGTACGAGGCCGTTTAAATTGGGCACGATTTCCCCCCAAAGTGAAAACAGCGCCCTCTGTCCTCAACAGGTTAACGCACCAGTTTGTGACAAAACGATCGCTAGAATCTAAAATGCACTGGAAACACAATGAACTTTAGATTTTTATTTGGTACATCTGCAACGAGTATGTTTGGTGGAAACACACCACTGGTGGGAAAATACGCGTATTTTCATCGAGATTTTTGAACATTTGCATGAAATATTCCAATTGGATGGAAACCTAGCTAGCACACAGCAAATGAGTGGGGCTTTTATGACATCGCTGTAATAGGATCTTGGTAGACATGTTAATGTCTGAAAAACAGGAGAAAGGGAGGTTCTAAAAAGAAGCAGCGCGGCTTGGCAGGGTCATGTTTCGGGGGATGCATGGCTCTTGACCTTCGCCTCTCCCGAGTCCGTAGGAGAGTTGCAGCGATGGGACAAGCGATGGGACAATTGAATATCCCGAAAATTGGAGGGAAAAGGGGGTTAAAAAAAATATACAAAAAAAATATGATTTGGAGATATTAAAAGGTGACACAGAGTATGGCCTTTACAGCAGATCACAACTACAGAAGTTCAACGTTTAGATTTCTGATTCTGAAATTGTGCAAATAAATGAATACATCAGTGGGTAAATGCACAGTTATTCTGACTTATATAAATTCCAACTTTTGAACATCCACCTTAATTATTGAAAATAAAAAGCTTGCTGAATTTTTGGTCTGGACAAACCTTTCCATTGCATTACAAATGACACCACAATACAGATATGAGAAATAGGCTACAACATTGTCGTCCTTGGAACAACACAGTGCTGCTTCTCTAAAAGAAAACAGATCAAGATTTCCATTTGATAGAGATGGGAAGTGCTCCAGTGGAGTCTGATTTGAATTACAGTCTGTTCAGCAGAGGAGAAGAGAGATGACAGCATCTGGAAATGATGAGGTGGAGTGGAGATGAGCCTGCTGGGATCTGAGAGCTTCACACAAACACATGTCACATGACCGGACGGACACACCTTGGCCTTGTTTTCCCTTTTGTTACATGTGAGCTCTGCTGCAGGCATGGGGAGGGGGAGGATCCTGAGGATGTGAGACTGGAACGTGACTAACATATTCTCCACACGTATACGCACACACACACACAGACAGACAAAGAGAGGAGACTGATATCCAATAACAACGTTTAAAACCACAGCTTCATGGTGGCTGGGCTTTTACAATGAACTCCAGACTACCAATCCCACAACAACACACTGGCACACACCCACACACCACAGATGAACGCAAAAGCAAATTGGATGCGGGAAGCGTTTCGCTGGTAACTATCGTAATTGTCCCTGTGTGCACAAGAACTTTGTCGTTCAAAGACATAATTGCTGGACTTACCGAAGATTTCTCCAGTGTAAATGTGGGAGGGGTCGTAGGGCGCCTCCACTCCTGACACCTCTACCGTGAGGTCTGGAGAGAACAGGCTGGTGTCCCTCTTCATCCTCAGATTGAAATGTCTGCAAGAGAGGAACATAAAAATGCATTACTACACTACCCAGACCCCGTTTAGTACCTCAAACATTCCCGCTCATGGTTCAGTAAACATCTATGCAGCCAGAATGACAGGAGAAGGATTAGGGCAAGTAACAATGCCAAACCATTGTCTCCCAACAAAGACAGAATACTACAGACTAGGCTGTAAGACACTTAATTTCACATAGGCCTACAGCAAATGAAAATAAAGACCGACTTAGGGCCTTCATCAACTTCACTCAGGGGAGACAATAGAAAGTGGTTGTTATTTGAGAAACATCTTAAATGGATGGGCAAATGCTTTAGATCGTTCAGCAGCACATCTATTGTTCAGGAATAATATTTCCTATAAATTCCTGATGACTTAGATGCCTGGGCTGGGAGCTCAAGAGAATCACACCAGTCTTATCAGAACACAGGTCAAGTAAATCATTACTCCATATTTTTTTAACTAGGTAAGTCAGTTAAGGACAAATTCTTATTTACAATGACGGCCTACACCGGCCAAACCCGGACGACGCAGGGCCAATTGTATGCCGCCCTATGGCGCACTTTTTGCCAGTCCTGTCTGGTTCAGCGACGGTGGGTATGTGCCCATAGGCGACATTGTTGCCGGTGATGTCTGGTGAAGACCTGGCTTACAACAGGCCTACAAGCCCTCAGTCCAGCCTCTCTCAGCCTATTGCGGACAGTCTGAGCACTGATGGAGGGATTGTGCATTCCTGGTGTAACTCAGGCAGTTGTTGCCATCCTGTACCTGTCCCGCAGGTGTGATGTTCGGATGTACCGATCCTGTGCAGGTGTTGTTGCACGTGGTCTACCACTGCGAGGACGATCAGCTGTCCATCCTGTAGCGCTGTCTTAGGCGTCTCACAGTACAGACATTGCAATTTATTGCCCTGGCCACATCTGCAGTCCTCATGCCTCCTTGCAGCATGCCTAAGGCACGTTCACGCAGATGAGCAGGGACCCTGGGCATCTTTCTTTTGGTGTTTTTCAGAGTCAGTAGAAAGGCCTCTTTAGTGTCCTAAGTTTTCATAACTTCTTAAATGCCTACAATCTGTAAGCTGTTAGTGTCTTAATGACCCCTCCACAGGTGCATGTTCATTAATTATGGTTCATTGAACAAGCATGCAAAACAGTGTTTAAACCCTTTACAATGAAGATCTGTGAAGTTATTTGGATTTTTACAAATTATCTTTGAAAGACAGGGTCCTGAAAAAGGGACGTTTATGTCATATAAAATATATTCACCCCACCCAGTATTATAATCAAAACTTACCAGAAAGCATGTAATCCTTGGCTCAGTGTAGTAGTGTGGGCTCAATAGCATCTCATAAGTGTGCAAGATCTTGAGAATCAGCTGTACATGTGATGGAAGAGTGCACTGTGCATGCAGAGGGTTGCAATTCCATTGAATTGGGGATAGTTTAACTAAAATATGCCACAAGACCTAGAATTGCCTTGTGTATACCCACAAAAAAAGCTTCACTGTTATAAGCTAACTTTTCTGAGCAATTTAAGGAAAATTCCAGGGCTTAACTTCCCATGGAAAATTTACGGAAATTTAACGGAAAGTTTCAGACTCTTTGCAACCCTAATCACAACCGGCCGTGATTGAGGAGTCCCATAGGGCAGCGCACAATTGGCCCAGCGTTGTCCTTAACTGACTTGCCTAGTTAAATAAAAGGTAACACATTATATTTCCCAATAATAACATGGGGAACAACAGAGAAAATGTCACAATCACACATTTTGACAACATGTATCTTTAGTCAATAAAAGTAACCCATTGAGAGTGCAACTATTGGACATTGAAAATGTATCTTGTCATATTTCTCTTTGTAAACACTGAGAACAAGACACTTTTTTTTTTAAATACTGACCATTTCCCCTCAGTACATCCAAAACTAAGAAGGAACAGAGGGCCATCCCAGGTTAATCACAGCTACAGCACTTCACAACAACAGCCCTCCTAATTTGCTTTGTTGATAACAGCGGGAGGCCCAGGCCCTCTCACTGGGTAACAAATGACAGCTGTAATTGACACGGGCATCCCTGCCCAGAGCAGCTCTCTGATTAAGACTCCCCTCCAGGCTGCTGGGGTGTTAGTGGACACATGGTTGGTTACACAACACTAACCCAGTCAGGAGAGGACGACGTGACTCACACACACACACACACACACACACACACAACGCTCGAAACAATAGAAGTGTAAGGGAAGAAAGATTGCACATGTATATAAAACAGCTTATCTTGTGACTACTGACTAGGCCGGTCAAAGAAAATGTATAGACTAATCTGTTGACATTCACAGTCAGTGAGTCACACAATATTGCCAACAATCAAATTTCAGGAATGTTTGTTTTTGTCATAGAAACTCACTCGACTCATAACCACTTCCTCATAACCACACCCTAAGACAGTCTTAGTTACTGCTTAGTAGGGCTGTACCCACCCCCAAAAAATCTGTTGACCGAGTTTGTTCTTTCAACCAAATTTTTCTAAAAATTAAAAACGTGTATTTTTCTATATATAGACACATCCTACGTATTTTAATCAAATCAACTATACGCAGTGAGCTTGTCTCATTCTTTAAGCCCACTGTTTGATGAAATAATGAAGACACACAAATGACTAGAGGGAGTCTGACTGCAATTGATTTGATTGTGCAGACTTGCTGCACTGTCATTTTTGTTTTTACAGCAAGTGACTAGCACCCGTTGTCTCTCTCCTCGCTGCTGCAGCGACCACCACAGAACATTGTTTATCGTGCTGTCCGTGTTGAAGTTGCAACGTAATTACATCCATTTCTGACTGTAAAGTTAAGGAAATCCCTAATTTATTTAGGAAAAACATTCTGTTCTCTCAACCCTTGCTCTCTTTACGTGACACATGTATGCATCGCATGGACATGACCAATAGGGCCTGACCTGTAGCAGATCACAATCACATCAATAAATTGGTTATAACAAACTCCCAACACATGTAACAGCAAAATGGATGCAGAAGATGTGACAAACTTGAAATGGGGCCATGTTTACTGGTTGCTCAGGAGGTAAAGGAGAAGTCGGATGTGTGGAATAAATTTGACTAGTTGTGGAAAATACTGGAAATAAAGAAACAGAACGTAAGGAGCAAGCGCTGCATGCATATTATATGTTCAAAACAGCAGCTGTTAGATGACTACAGCTTTCTGACTGTTTGGAACAATATAAACACTAATTAAATGATAAGCGTACCAGAGAATATGCTAATGTTATTTTATTTTTTTGTAAAGCCTTTATTACAGCAGAGTCTAAAAACAGTCACATGCATTTGTGAATGCAATTACTAGAAATGGAGCGGTTTGTTTACGCTAACTATTGATTTGTTTAATTTTAAAACTAAAATGCTTGATTGCATTTCAAATCATGAATGACTCGTATGCTGTGTGATGACATGAATGAATGATTGATTGATACAGTCACCTATATAAAAGTATTGAAATATAGGCCTAAGTAAGTTGCGGTATTAAGATTAAAAAGGGTGCGCTTTGAGGCCTACAGCTCGATGGTGGTTCTACAAGTCTGCTATACTATGCCTACTAATGATAATGACATGACTTATTATTATAATGATCCTAATAATAATAAGAAGAAGAAGAAGAATAATAAGAAGGAGATCAAGAAGAAGGTGGTCATTATTATAAATACAATTCCTGACAATTTGGAACAGTGTTAGCACTGAATTAATAAGTAATACCAGAGGCTTTTCTAATGAGAAAATAAAAGTGTAAAGCCTTTAGAGCATAGCAAAGATTCAAAACAGTCAAATTTGTGAAAAAAATGTAACCGACATATTGTGGTTGGCGCTCATGGAGGCTTGGTGCTCACGGAATCAGTAGGCTATTAAACAAACACTCAAACAGGGATAGAAGCAGGATCTGTCTTATTTCTGTAGATATACAGTACCAGTCAAAAGTTGACACCTACTCATTCAAGGGTTCTTTATTTTTGCTATTTTCTACATTGTAGAATAGTGAAGACATCAAAACAATTTAACACATGGAATCCTAGTAACCAAAACATTTTTAGTTTCTTGAAAGTAGCCACCCTTTGCCTTGTTGACCGCTTTGCACACTTGGCATTCTCTCAACCAGCTTCACCTGGAATGCTTTCCCAACAGTCTTGAAGGAGTTCCCACTTATGCTGAGCACTTGTCGGCTGCTTTTTCTTCACTCTGCGGTCCAACTCATCCCAAACCATCTCAGGTCGGTTAATTGTGGAGGACAGGTCATCTGATGCAGCATTCAATCACTCTCTTTCTTGGTCAAATAGCCCTTACACAGCACGGAGGTGAGTTGGGTCCTTTCCCTGTAGAAAAACAAATTATAGTCCCAATAAGCGCAAACCAGATGGGATGGAGTATCGCTACAGAATGCTGTGGTAGCCATGCTGGTTAAGTGTGCCTTGAATTCTAAACAAATCACAGACAGTGTCACGAGCAAAGCACCCCCACACATCACACCTCCTCCATGCTTCGGGAACCACACA
Organism: Salvelinus namaycush; assembly: GCF_016432855.1. NCBI lineage: Eukaryota > Metazoa > Chordata > Actinopteri > Salmoniformes > Salmonidae > Salvelinus > Salvelinus namaycush. The sequence continues at coordinate 14,265,034 of NC_052336.1, read as the reverse complement.
TGCGGAGATCATCCGTTCACCTACTCTCACAAAGACACACCGGTTGGAACCAAAAATTTGGACTCATCAGACCAAAGGACAGTTTTCCACCGGTCTAATGTCCATTGCTCGTGTTTCTTGGCCCAAGCAAGCCACTTCTTCTTATTGGTGTCCTTTAGTAGTGGTTTCTTTGCAGAAATTCAACCATGAAGCCTGATTCACGCATTCTCCTCTGAACAGTTGATGTTGAGATGTTTGTTACTTGAACACTGTGAAGCATTTATTTGGACTGCAATTTCTGAGGCTGGTAACTAATGGACTTATCCTCTGCAGCAGAGGTAACTCTGGGTCTTCCTTTCCTGTGGCGGTCCTCATGAGTGCCAGTTTCATCAATAGCGCTTGATGGTTTTTTCCAGATTGACTGACCATTTCTTAAAGTAATAGACTGTCGTTTCTCTTTGCTTATTTGAGCTTTCTTGCCATAATATGAACTTGGTCTTTTACCAAATAGGGCTATCTTCTGTATACCACCCGTACCTTTTCACAACACAACTGATTGGCTCAAACGCATTGAGGAAAGAAATTCCAAAAATTAACTTTTAAGAAGGCACACCTGTTAATTGAAATGAATTCCAGGTGAATTCCTCATGAAGCTGGTTGAAAAAATGCCAAGAGTCTGCAAAGCTGTCATCAAGGCAAAGGGTGGCTACTTTGATGAATCTAAAATATACTTTGATTTAACACTTTTTTGGTTAGTACATGATTCCATGTGTTATTTCATAGAATAATAGTGAAGACATAAACTACAATGTAGAAAATAGTAAAAATAAAGAAAAACCCTTGAGTGAGTAGGTGTGTCCAAACCTTTGACTGGTACTGTATATGGATGATTTATAAGTCAGGCACATTTAACAGTTAGACTGTTGATTATAGACCTAATTAAAAACTGGGGTTCTCTCGCTCCTCACTTTTCTTAGTCAATTAAGGCAAGGGCTGTTGTCGCATCTCCTAACTCCGCTGCTGCCTCCGCCGCATTGTTCTCAACACCAATATAAGGTTAACTTTGCTTTTATAAACATAGCAACATGGTCTAGGAAAAGGCATCAATTCAACAGCGTACTGATACGACCGGTGTCAAATGCGGGAGAAAGCGCATGTTATAAAATAATCTTATTTTTATTAGTATTGCACTATTGTCCTTAACCATATACAATTTCAGTAGCACGTCTTAGAGTGAAGGACTGTTCCATCCCCACGGCCTCCACAATGGATTAGTAAACTCAGACAGGCGCAAATCAGACAGGCGTCTTGTACAGCATGAAAAAATAAATACGTTTTTGCAACTGTTCGACTAAAGAAATCTTGGTCGACCAACAGCCTAACGATCAAACAATTGAGCAGTCAACTAAGTGGGGTCAGCCTTACTGCTTAGTGCAAGAAGATGCAGCCTGCCTTATGATAGTGGTACTTGAGACCACCATAACAACAGAATGTATGGGGGAAGAGAGTTAAACACACGTCCATAAAGTGCTGTCAGATGGAGCAGCCTGAGGTTGCTTTCATTTCCTTTCAGTCCAGCACTTAGAACACTACTTGACTAGACCAATAACTACCACCAACAGAGTTTAGCCTAACTGACATTGTGCCAAAAACGCTCTCTCAAACACACACACGGACAGACAATACACAGTCCAAAATAAGACGGCGATGTTAGACAGGTGAAGCGGTTGGCTCTCTCTGAGACCCTTCAGAGAGCAAAGCATTATGCTAATGTCTGTTAGTGAGTGACTCAACCAGCCATTATACAGACAGCCACCTCCACCAGACCCCACTGGGAGAACACACTCAATTACCACACAACACTTAACCTTGGCACACCAACCGGAGACACACTCCACAGTGCAATCAAACAAGCAGTGGCACGGGGACAGGTGTATTTAATTCCCGTCAGGAAGATTTCACTTTACAGGCCTTCCTTATTATGCCCTTTTTCTAATCTAGTCAGGAGAGAATGCACTGGTGGGTTGACTGCAGAATGTCAACTATGTGACACTTACGCAACATGTACCACTGTAGATACGATGTCGTATATTCTATAGGATGCCTTTCTTCAGCACTGTGCACCACTGTTAGAACATGCCCTACAGTACAGCCAGGTATTGGTCTCCAGATTCCCTACTCAGCACGCACCCAAGCAGACAGCAGATGGACGGCCACCAGAGCATGGCTGCACAAAATTAGCCAGATTTATGGACTTTCATTTTCTAAAATGTGGAGCAGTATTTTTAGAGTGGTAATGGCGGCAAAGAGGACAGCTGTGTGTGTAGTGAGCCTTTACTGCCAGCCTCAGCAACCAGACAGAGCACACAGGCATACTGAATACAGGGAGAGAAGGGGTGGGGGCTGCAGAGCGGTGGGGCACCAGGAGGGGGTGAGAGATGAGTCAACCCTCTACTTCCAGGAAAGATTTTACTCCCATGGGTTAGGGCTGTTCCCCTCTCAAAACCGTGCATAGGCCTTGGATCTGCATCTATGGCCACAGCATGCTGTAGCAGGTCTATGCATGAACTGACAATGACTGTTACAACATCTCAAATAAAGGGCCAGGGAAAACAGCTAGGCTATATCTACAGCTATACTGAAGCATTCTGCTGATAAAAGAGACTATCAGTGTTACATTGTGGAGCAGGAAAATTGATCCGTTTCTTTTTGACAGACAGGCAGGGGAGATACTGATAGAGATGTGATGAAGTGCAGTAACTGTGAATGACTGAAATTTCTATATTTAAGTTGTTTGGTTTCCCGAGGACTACATTATCAACACAGTAATACACCTTCTTGAGCGCAGTCTGGCTCTCAGCAGCATCCCCAGCAGCATCCCCATTGTGTCAGTCATTCAGTGCCACTGCTCAGTAGAGCCACAGGGTATAGACTACCCTCCCTCCATCATCATCATCACACACACACTGTACAGCAGGATCCCAGTCAGTTACTGGAACCCAAAACAATATAATTATGATGTACTCAGGACATTCAACTCTAATAATCCCACTAAATGAATGCATCCTCATGCCTTCTGTCTCTATGAAATAGGAGAAATTCTTATACAATGTAATTATGCCCGTAGGAGTATTATCATGCATCTTGCCAGCCAGATTTTTTTTCCAAATCAACCCTTTTTAAATAAAACCTGAAAAGCCACAAATGTATTACAATAAGAAAAACTATTTCCAGCAACATGACTTCATAGTCATATGACTGGAGTTAATGCAGCAAATCTCTGCACTAGGAGGGGGGAGTAAGGGGGGCCGTGGTGATGGTGAGGGGGGAAGGGAGTGTGTGTTAGGGAATGAAAAGAGGAGAGAGCAAGATGATCCCAGTAACGTCCCTATAATGTCAGGCGAAGTAAACCACCACACTGGAGGAACGCTATCAGGGACTGAACAGATCCACATATTACACAACTCCTCCTCACCTGAGCAGTATCACTGGCTGGCTGGCGTACGCGTGTGCCAGGCAGGCGAGGGGGGATGGTCTACCCTGAGGCAGCCAGGGACAGGTGGTCACTCCGCCTCCACTGACACCCAGCAGGTTTGGCGCCCAAGCAAGTCACACTGCATGTAACTTTCCAGCACAGCAGCTTGTGATGAGTGTGTGTGTTGTGAGCAAGTATTTGTGTTATTATCTCTCCTGGCTTAACTTCTGGGCTGGCAGGATACACTCTGGTTAAATTCTGCTCTGATCCTCCCTGCTGTTGATAGGGAATGGCTCTAATGGAACCTGTTGCCATGGAAAAACATTGTCAAGGTCCTCTGAGTTTATCAAAGTCCCACCAACCAGCCTCCCTGTTTCTCCCACCTAACCGGTCTGTGGACGTGTAGATCAGCATGTCTCTCTGACACCTAGCAGCCTCTTTCTCATTAAACCCTCTTAAGGAGGTTAGCCAAACACAAGGCCTTTCTCTCCACAAGCATATCACCAGCAACCTGACCAAACGCAATATTATTAACATCTTTCCTTTCATGTTCGCTCTACCTACACTTCCTCTCTGCGTGTCAGTAAGTCACAGTACATCCCCTCCTTTCTCCAGTCTCAGTCAGACTTGTTAGAAGTGTGGGTGGAGATGGGTGCCGGTAAATACTATAGTCCTGGTACACCAACAAAAACAACAGCTCTATCTAGGCTGCTTCCTTTCTGAAACTCAGGTGCCGGGGGAGGCTGGTGTGAAATGATCCGTCAGACTATTTAAAAAGTGGATGCGCTCTATTTCTTTCAGCTTCAGTGAGCCACAGCAATCAGATGCTGCCTGAAACAGGGCTGGAGATTGTAACTTTCATAGCAGTTATTTCATTACAGATGAGTAGGGCTGGCACAACTGTGTAACCGACTGTTATGGATGAATATCGGCATGAAAATAAAATAACAGCCGTATCCGTAGAATTGTATTTGTTATTTTTTGGGGAATGAACAGCTGACTGAAAACGGGATGGCCGCGCATTCGTGCGGTTTAGTCTGTTTCTGCGGTAACATGGACTCCCTGTGGAACGCTTGACACCTTATAGTCCATGCACAGGCGAATTGAGGCTGTTCTAAGTGCAAAGGGGGGTTCAACTCAATATTAGGAAGGTGTTCCTAATGTTTTGTACACTCAGGCTATTCATGGATTTCATATCAGATCAGACAGACGTTGTAAAGCAGAGGTGAGAGAGAATTCTACAAAGAATTTGAGCATAAAGCAGTGTTGTGTATTCACACATCTGTGTGGCTAAATGAAACACTGTTCAACTCCAGAATCATTTGAACCACTCCAATCCTGCTGCAGGTCCAAGTAGAGAGATGTTTATCCCAGTCTCTATGTGGATGTGGCAGACAGAATATGATCTTTAAATCGCGCAGCAGGCTCTGAGCTAGAGTTCAGCAGTTAGAATAACTCCTGAAGCTCACCATATCGAGCATAGTCAGTACCAGTCCCTTTCAGCTCCACTTCCCTGAGATGACAGACAGATGGGACAAACATGGAGTCTTTGTGCTTAACCATCGCCTTTGAGAGAAACGCTAACCAAAGACATTATCGTGACATGCTACACATCAGTGGGTGAAAAAATGAATCGGGCAGAGGGAATGTGAGTGAGGGAGAGGGGGATATGGAGAGAGAAAGTGAGAGAGACCTTGCTGCAGAGACACCCTTAACCAGCAGAAATGTCATTTTGAACTTCACAAACACAACAACAGAAGAGATTGGAGGGAGGAATCAGTCCACAGCTGATACAATCTGTGTCTGGAACAGTGATGGGAACATAAATACAAATTACCGATGGATTTGTTTCAAGCCTGATGTTCATGATGTTGTGAGTTCAAGTGCGGCAAGATGATAAACCTCTATTAAAAACTCATTAACAGTGGAGTCTGCAGGGTGGCTGCGAAGGATCTGACTTCTGACAGGAAATTATCTTCTCTCATTTCAAGATGGCATTTATTCCTCTAATATACTACCAACGTCCCAAACGCACCTCAATGAAACATCAAACACCCACATGTCTGTGGGCTGATCATATTATTTAGAGCTCAGAGCTCCATAGCCACTCAGCTCACGCTTTAAACATCCTGATTAATTGCAACCCGAACACTGGAGATGGCTTACTGCTTCCCAGAGTGCAGTGTGCTCCCATAATCAAATATAGCCATTCTTCCCTCTACTTGTCACTGAATGGAATACATCTCTGTATTATTCATAGACAGAGTTTGTGTAATCCTGAGCTCTGGAGAACAATCTGTATATCTCAGTCAGAAGGGAACAGAAAGTGCTTAAAGTTTCATTATGTAGAATCTGATCAGATAAGGCATTTGAATATAAAATAAAAACAAGCGACCCGTCATCTCCTCCATAAAACTGTCTGGCGCTAGCACCACATCTCAAAGTAAATTCTAACACCTCAGCTTTTGTCAGCACTCCAGGAGTAGAGGTGATGTGACAGGCAGGTCTTTATATAATGGAAATAGTGCTCAAAATAATGCTAAAATAATGCTGACACCATCTGCCTGTCTTACAGAAAGTGAAAAGTGAAAACTAGGTGTATTAGACTTCCAAATAGTCCCTAATGAGTTTATACATTATTAAAATACATTCCTACTACTCCAGGGGAAACAAGTAGACCTAAAAACTGACGGTTCATTCACTGCTCAGGTAAACAAAAAACGATATTTATGACAATTTCCAGTACCAGACTCCAGAGATTGAGAGGGTTGATCATATAGTTGCACCATGTAAACACCTGTGCTTCTCTCAACACGACAGGCTAACAGCCCCATTCTTTCAAAACCCCAACAAAAACCTTCTCGCTCCAACTATGATACATGTCTCTACTTGCCCAGTGGAGTCTTATCAGCACATTAACTAAAATGGGACTAAGAAGGACAGTCAAGTCTGATTATGGGACTAAGAAGGACAGTCAAGCCTTAATCCATGGGACAGATCTGGGTAACTGCAGTTCATCAACATTGCATCTCTCACATGGTGTCTGATGGCTATCCAAGGCTGTGTTCAGGATATAGGCTACTGGTGATAAATCAAGCTGATAAATCAGATTAGGATCTACTTGTTCTAATATTTCAGGCTGACCTTTATTATAACGTGACACACATGCGGCCAATGGCAAAATACTAGGCCATTGGAAGGAATTAAACAATTTATTTACTTACATAATCCTCAAATCAGATTGATCAGGGAAGCGAGAATGATTAGAATTGTTTAATACAGTAAACTGAGCCTAAAGGCATGCTTGTCTTAACACAGTAGGAGGACAGCAGATCAACTCTACAGATCAAACCACTGCTGACTACTGTCACCTTGTCAGAGTGGGTGTGCTTTACTAGCCTACTGCAAGAGAGGAACATTAAACACTATGAACAACGAAGTGGGATTACATCTAAAAAACATTTCCCTCAAATATTTCTCTCTTTGCATCGATCCACTGCCAGCCAACTACATCAGGTTGATCATGGCTGATTTAAAACCAACAGGCTGGAAATAAAATATGCAGCGGTACAGGCAGTGTGTCATTTCAAACCACACATTATACAGGGCGGAGGAAGGTAAAGTACTGAGGTAGAGGGCTGCATGTCCCAACAGGTCCCGACCACTGTGACACAGTCAACATTTTTCATGCTGCAAGCGGGAGCGGGCTTTGGGATGAACATTTTGTTTGGGGTCCCGCAGATTATTTGGAAACGGTCGTCTTTCTGCTTTGTATGCGTTAGCCTACCTATTGTATTAAAAGCACCTCTGTGTCGCATTATTCACCCACAATCTCAGAATTCGCTGATTCAAGTTCAATAGCCTACCTCTTCTCTCCTAGATGGGCGTGCAAGATCAAGAGCCTACAATATATGACTCAATGAAATAGAGTAGACTGCCTATAAATGGGCGGAGAATCAAGGGGCAGTTATCTTTCCAAGGAAGTTGACTAAAATTGGATTAGGCTATAGTTGACTAGTGTCTGTAAATAAATATTGATAATGGTAATAAGTGGAGGGAGCTCAACCAATGTGAGATGAAAAGCAATAAAAAAAACATGATTTGAAAAGGAAAAGGGCGCAACGAGCGAATACCATGGGGAGTGAGCGTTGCACCTATTCATTTTCAATAAGTATTGATTACCCATTTGTCTCTGCCTGCAAATCGTCACACTCCTATAAAAAGATAGGCTATTTCCTATATGCAAAACGTAGCTCAAGAGAAAGTGCAAGTGTCAGCTGTCATCATTCTTGCTGCTTCAAGTTCAGTAGCCATATGAGTGAGAACAGGTGCGCATTTGGTCTCAATTTAATATAGTAGGCTGTAGGCTATCCATGGGCAGAGAAGCACTGGGCAGTTCTCTCTCTCTGACCCATATTGGTCTATGTCAGAAAATCCTCCCGCTCCTAAAAAGGTAGGCAATTTGAACAAATTCCACTTTTGAGTTGTCTAAAATAATAGTTAACCTCTTTCTCCATGAAATTAAATGACTTTTCCTCATTTAGGGTCATGAACCTAAATTTAAAATGTGGACACGTTGATGTGTTCTGGAATGTCTGTGTAGATTTTGTATACAAACATGATTTTGTGGGTCAATTTGACCCGGAAGCTTTCATCTGTATAGATATTTGCACAGTTCCAAAATAAACAAGTGTCTGAGTGGCGCAGCGGTCTAAGGCACTGCATCTCAGTGCTAGAAGAGTCACTACAGACCCTGGTTCGATTCCAGGCACAACCGGCCAGTATTGGGAGTCCCATAGGGCGGAGCACAATTGGCCCAGCGTCGGCCCTCATTGTAAATAAGAATGTTCCTAACTGACTTGCCTAGTTAAATAAAAAGGTTAAATAAAAAAAGTACAATATTTTTTGTTTTGACTGGTTCTGGTTGCACTTTTATAACAAGATCTCTGCTTGTTTGTGAGAAATGAATATGTTTAACAACTAGTTCTTAAATATAGTTTTTGAAATCAAGTGTTATTTTATTTCTTCATTATGAAAGGTCTGATAAGACAAAATAAAGTTGGGCTGTTTTTACTTGATTCTTTGTCTTGAGTGTGTTTAAACAGTGCGGGTCAATCTGACCCATACCACAATGGATGCCATTTTTCCCCCAGCAAAGTACAAGGGTAAACGTACCTCAGTAGAAAGTGCAAGTGTCCGCTCTCTGTCCAACTCTGCTCGCTTCAAACTACGTCTAACCTATTGGCTGATATAACCCAGTAATACTGATAGCCTAACATAAAATGGAGAATGTGAGAATCTCTGGAAATGTTACTTATTTCGTAGGTTATTTTTGTGCATTTTGATATTGCCTACAGCGCGCAAAATTGCTGGGACCATGGCGTGCAAGCGATCTGCATCAAATAGCCTACGCCTAAAATAATATTGCAGGACTGCAGCTGGGTGGGAGTCGGACAGGCTACAGGTATGAAAAGCTGCGGGTGCGGGCGGGATGAAGAAATCAGTCCCACCCAGACCTCTATACTGAGGGCCCTACCCTGTGATAAGAGTGGACTCCAAACTCACTTCACTGAACAGGCTAATCACTACACTGAAGGATTGCCATAGGGATAATAATAACGCCTGCCTCTCAAACGTAGTATAAGTAAAGGCTGTATGAGTATACAGCGGGTTTGTTGCATTCCCTCCTCATGCGCCTGCTCTCCAAGCATGCTCTCAAACCACATGAGCTGCATATGACCCAGTCACCTCCCAGAAGACTGAGTTGTTCTGTTCACTATAGGCTCCTTCCCAACAATCCTAGAGACATTCCATCCGTCAGACATGACTCTCACATGGGCCACTGCCCTCCAGCCCACAAAAAATGAGTCACTTACTGATTACATCACTGAAGTGGCTGTCTATATATCTATCTACAGAGAGGAACACACATTGCTGTATATCTTTTGATTCACTACAACCAATTTGTAATCCGCACTGTACTCAAACAGTTGATAAGCAAGGTACAGCATAATTTCCTTACAAATACAGACGTGTTTGATTTCATTGGCCATGACGTGCTTACAGACCACTGTCTCCTTTCCATAATGCCCCTGCAATGCAGCCTCACTAATCCTCCATTATCTGTTCGTCACACCCCCTCCTTGAGTCTGCCCTGAGGCCTGAGGAGCACTGACATTTGGGGACACAGCCACTGACGCAACACACACCTTGTTATTCCTGTTACGAACACTGACCAAACTGTCACCCTACTTCCCGCTGTGTGTGCCCGTCTGTCCTACACAATCTCCCTGGCTGGCAGTTCTCTTTTAAAGCTGAAGTGACGGGCCGTCCACCCCCTCAACATCTAGCCTGAGCCTCTCCTCTCACCTAATTGTGTGATGATTAGGCTACATGTGGACTGAAATGCCTCAAAACTAGCTTCTCATTGTCTGCCAATGGAATCCCTTAGCATCTACCATATACATCTTCTCCCACCTGCCCCTGGTCTTCAGTCAGTCAGCCAGCCCTGTGGTGGGCCTCTCCAACCTGCCCTGTCTGTCACAGCCGACCAGGTGAAATATGTGAGGGGAGCCTGGATAGGAGAGGTAATTCTTCCTAAGCTTCTCAGGGACTCAGCACACTATTAATATCACCCGCAGCCCGGGATGTTATGTGAGAGTGTGTGTAGAGAGAGAGTCAGGGTGGGAAGAGCTGAGAGAGGGAGAGTGAGTGAGGAATGAGAGAGAGGAATTAGAGAGAGAATCCAGAGAGGGGGGAATGAGAGAGAGGGAGAGAGAGAATCCAGAGAGAGTGAGTGAGAAAGGAGAGCACCCATGTACCCACCCAGCAGCAGCAGCCCTCCAGAGATAAACTGAGGTTAGATTTACTGCTTGTTATTCCCCCTGGCACACCCAGACACTTTCATCCAGAACAATTTACAGAAGCAATTAGGGTTACGTGCCTTGCTCAATGGCACATTGGCAGATGTTTTCATCTATTCAGCCTGGGGATTTGAAACAGCGACCTTTCGGTTACTGGCCCAACGTTCTAAGACACAAGGTCTTGATATGGGGCTGAAACATTAGGCCTAGATCCTGTACTACATAAATCTTTCTGCTGGCATATCATTGTCATCAATGCTAACAGGAATGTGCTTACTGAAATCAGTTAGGAGTGTCCATGCAGTGTCATTGCATCTAAAGGTTTTCATGGTAACACAAAAGGATTACAAAAACACACAGGGTTACCCGGTGCACTAAGATGAGAGGGGTGTGTGTGTGTGTGTGTGTGTAAGTACGCTTCCAATGGCAGTGGAGAGGGGGAAACTGTGCTAGTCATCTGGGTAATGTTCATTAGGGCACACTGTAGCAAAACGTTTTGCAATGAAAAACAAAACCCTGGGCCTCCTGAGTGGCGCAGTGGTCTAAGGCACTGCATCGCAGTGCTAGCTGTGCCACTAGAGATCCTGGTTTGAGTCCAGGCTCTGTCGCAGCCAGCCGCGACCGGTAGACCGGCGCACTACTGGCCCAGCGTCGTCCGGGTTAGGGAAGGGTTTGGCTGGCAGGGATGTTCTTGTCCCATCGCGCACTAGCTACTCCTGTGGTGGGCCGGGTGCAATGCACGCTGACACAGTCACCAGGTGTACAGTGTCTCCTCCGACACATTGGTGCGCCTGGCTTCCAGGTTAAGCAGGCACTGTGTCAAGAAGCAGTGCGGCTTGGCTGGGTTGTGTTTTGGAGGATGCACGGCTCTCGACCTTCGCCTCTCGAGTCCGTACGGGAGTTGCAGCGATGGGACAAGAGGGTTCCAGCCAGCAGAGGGGGCTGGTCTGTGGTGTGCGTGTTATTGTGTGGTCCTAAAGCCTTTGAAGAAGACGGTAGACGTGTACGGACTGCTCTGTCGTATCCTCTCCTGAAGATCTGGCTCCAAGCTGCTCACTGCCATAGAACTCATCTGTGGGAACAGGGCACAGCACAGAGGAGTGGCAAACACCAAGTACAGACCCACCAGTACTGAGGCGTTTAGGACTGGGAAGGCCTTCTTCCCCAGGTGTTTTCATTACCACAGGGGGCACAGCCATAGCTGGCACAGCCATGCCAATCGTGGACTCCACCGCCTGGATGATGCCTGACTTGGCAGCGGTGACTGACTCTCCTAACCAGTTCTCATTGGTCACTGGGATGCCGTAGTTCAGCTCTCTGCCTCATGAAGGGGATGTTGAAACAGTTGACAGTCACTACAGCAAAGAAGGGGACGAACCGGCTCATGACAGCTGGAAGGCGTTTGGCTAGAGACTTGAGTCCCAGGACTGTGACTACAGGTCCTGTGCTTGCAGTGACGTACGCAGCAGCCAGTTGATTATTAATGGGCAATATAACAAATCAATACGGCCTCATCATTTGAGCCATTTCCTCCTCATAACTAGAGACAGTGCTTTTTGCCAGGCATCAACCACGGGGTGGCCTGGTCACGGCCACGGTTCGTTCACAAGGATGAACACGGCAAGCTGGAGAAAATATCTTAAGTATTACCTTAGAGAGGGCTTCACAAGGAAGCCTTACCTGAAGAGCAGTAAGAATTAAAACTACTATGATGATAGTTGTCTGTGCAATGTTGATGACTCAGTTCACACAAAGATAAAATCTGAAATGTTATTTAAACAAAAAAATGTGAACATCTTTACATGGTGCAGGATAGTAGCATGAGCTCCACCACTACCTCTGTCTCCCTCCACACCATCGTTCCCATGACTTCCAGGTCTCATGGATCACTGGCCTTTAGACAAACTGCACTGATAAAGAGCAGACGCAATTACACTGTTCAGATTTATCTGTTTGAACTTGGTGTCGTCGATGGAGCAGAGGCAGGGGCATGTCATCCTTCAACAGCGTCAGTGGGGTGGGATCAGACACCCATACACCCTAGGACTGGGTGATCAAACCAGGGATAAGTGCTGGGCCGCTGGGTACCATAGACCTAAACCAACCCCACCACACGGCCAGCTTGCCTGCACTCAGCTGCTGCCAGCTGGGATAACCTCAGACTGCAACTCTACGAGAGGGAGGCTCTCAGACTGCTGCAACTCTAATCCAATGTAGCAGTGACAATCCTCCAGGATTTCAGGGGACTGTCAGAGGCCTCAAAGGACCCATGGCTGTCTGCACCCTCCCAGGGTTGGGTGGGAGAGAAGGAGACAGAGGGGAGAGAGAGAGAGGAGAGAGAAAGAGAGACCGGTGATAGTGTGTAGAGGGCGTTGTGTAGATATGTTGAAGAAAGGGGGGGACAAAGCGAGCAAGAGAGAGACACATTCATTTGACCCACATAATAATCTCTCCACCCCAGTGAAAGTGAGGATGAGTTGTGAAAGCTGGTCTTAACCCTCTTGATGAAAAATATAGTGGAGTTTTCTGCACCATTATGTGAAGCCATTTCCCCTCAATGTTCAGCAGAGCTAGTTTTACAGGTAGTCAAGAAGCACTATAAAGCCTGTCTTGTAGAAACATCAGTAACAACTGTCAACCAACAGATGGATGTCATCTAAGTTCAGCAAATTTTTCTTTGATAAATGTCATTATAGATGTTGCGGGTGGATTGCATGTAGATCAACACCGGATAATGAAAGCGCTTATTTACAAAGGCTTGCCAAATTGTAAATTGTACAAATTTGTACTTTTACACTGAAAAGTGTAGGCTTACAATTTTGTTGATTAAAGAATAAAAACATTAGCTTGTAATTTATCCTCTTAAAAATAATATTGCTTACATTTACAAACAGCAGGGCTTGACATGTGGCTTAAAAAGTTCGTGTCCTTCAGACAAGTATGACAGATTTTTTACTTGTCTGAAAGTTTAAGAGAAATTAAATATGGTCTGTAACACAATTTTTACATCATTATATGATGCAAGGAACCAATTTACAAAAAAATACATTATCATTACCATAGAGAATCAGACAAAAATATATAGGCTAGGCTACACTCTGCCTATTGTCTTCTTTCGCAAAATATAACACTGCCCCTTTAAGGCTCTCCTGGAGGATAGTTGACCACCCTTAAGGCTTCTGCTTGCTTCAGTTTGGCTGGCAGCTAGGCGAACCAAACACGTGTGCTGCATACAACCTTAAAGACCTTCACTTGAAAAACTAGAAAAAAAAGCACCAATAATACTGTTTGTCCAGCTTAAGGCACCATAGCCAGTATACACTTCCACAAAATAGTCAGACTTAATCGAAGATACATTTTTACAGAGGAGATCTTAGTTTTGCAATTTTACATCTAAGTTTGGTGCAGTATTTCTCAAGTGAAAAATGTGCATGAAAATGAGTTGTCTATCATTGAGTGACAAACACTTAATTGAAGAATCCCTACTGTTGACCAATCACAGACCAAGAAGGCGTAGACTTCGGCATGCCTCAAGATTTGTGTGTGTGTGCATGAACAGCCAGAAAAAAACCTTGCCGAAGGCCAAAACTAACACAAACATCATAATATATTCATGAACTGTTCCGAACAGGAAGCATGCGGATGCCTTCAGTAGCCTCTAAAACAATTAAATAATTCCCTCTTTCAATAAATCAGCCATCAAATGGCTAAGGTAGGCTACTCCAAAGCAAGGTAACTAACTAAGGCATGTTTATTCATAACCTTGAAAGGCTAAAATATTCAAGTTTCAGGGGAGATCTACTGACAGCATGCGAGTTTGTCAATTAGACTAACTATAATATTTTTTATGTTGTCAGAATTACATGGCCAATGATGAGGGAAATTCCAGCTCTCCCATGGTGTCAGATTGTATGCAGCATTGGTATATTAACACACCCCGTTCATCAATTGCGCGTCGGCCATTTGTGGGAGTGCCGGTGAAACTTATTTTTAGGACATTGAACGTGACATTAAAACATGCTAATAGCTAAATAGTTAACTAGCCAGGCTACACAATATGTTTTGAATTGGCTGCAATGTCTCTCTCACGCTCCTCGGGCCCACAAGCATGTGATTCACACATTACTTTTCATGAGCGTACAAACCATGTTTGTGACCAAAAATGGAGCTATAAATTGGGCAAATAACACAAACTAGCAAGGAATATCAACAAAATGTGCACACGAGGCTACACGGTTTGATTGTGGCCGTCAACGTAATACAATTCCACTCCAATGAGTTCTGCAGAAATTGTGAGAACAGTGCACAAAACATCGCATCCGGAGGACACTGATCCAATTCTGCTCTGAGTACTTGTTTAATATTGTGATTTGTGGGTGATTGTTTTTACTTGTCAAGTGTTAAAATGTTGAGCCCTAAACAGACTAATTTTAAGCATTTGACTTTGTGTTAATGTTTAAGAGCCACTTTGAGTCTTCCCATCAAATTGTTATCATACCAACACAGAACTTCACTGACACTGCCAAAAATGACTAAATGGTTCACAGGGGCTTTCAACCTAGAAACTAAACATCTAGAAAATAAATAAACAAAACGACTGAATACAGAATAACAGATCTTCCTTCCTGCTGCTGGTTCTCAGGAAAGGTTCTGAACAACTTCCTGATTATTCATGAAGTAAACAAGGCGCTGGGAGACGATGTGGGCTGAGAGGAGCAGTACTGAGTACCAGTAGCTGTGCACTGGAGGTCCACGTGAGAGAGAGAAATGCTTGTTCTTGATCAAGCACCAAACTCTCCTCACAACAGCCTGACCTCGCAGAGGGCTCATGGGAGCCATAGAGCATTGTGGGTAGCTGTGACTGGGGCCAGCGCAGCGCTGCGTTCCATCTCTGCCACGCTCTGTCTAGGTTGCTCTGACATCATTAGCGTTCCATGAAACATTCATCCAAGGGCAGAGAAACTGGTTCCTGTGTACCACGGAACAGCCAAGGCTATGAAAAACACAACGTACACACACTAACAGTACACACCGTACACACACAGTGGCGTCCATGACTTAACAAACAGGGCCGTGTTTCACAGTGATAGAGGAGGTTTTTATAACCAATAGAGGTGCAGTTAGACTAAGGGTAGCAGCTGACTGTTAAATGATTCAGTGCCTGACTGAGCGTCTGACAGTCATATGGCTGCCCTCTCTGTATCCAGCACAGCCTCAGGCCCACAGTCAGCGGGACTGACTTTCACACTCCCTTATCTCCTGTCCAAACCCCCGAAAACAGACCGGGGAACTGGATAAAGGAAATACTCCAACTAACCAGGCATGAGATAATGCATTATCACACAGACAGGTATAGGCCCGAAGACAAACACACAAATGAGAACCCACACCTACAAAACACTACAGGCTATATATGCAGCAGCAGAATCGTCCATCCTTCTGGCCAATCCAGTCATGGCAGGCAGTTCACTACAAGGCCAAACTCACCTTAGAGAGACTACAGTGGCAGGGTTCATGTTAGTTGAGTTGTGGCATGCAGCTTCCCTGTGGCTTAACATGTTAACCCCAGTCTGGGGTAGATAGATGAGCAGGATAATCACTCTGAACACACGCTCAATCACAAACAAATGAACGCGCACCCTGGCTGAATAGTGGCCTGGAATAATTAATGTAGGGGGTTCCCCTCTGAACCAGACCACTGGTGTGTTGACTGTTTGGGAGGTGACGTGAAGTTGTAGGCCTCTCTCTGAACCATGCTGTCCTGTCCCCTTACTAAAAGGAATGCTCTACTGTAGCAGTTGTTTGCTTCAGTTAGCTAGGAACCTTTACTGGATCCCATTTGTCCTAGTGAGGTGAAATATCTTGTAAGAGAGAAGCCGGTGCTTAGTCTCTCCCCTGGAACTGAACCCTTGGTGTATACTGTACTGTACCCTGGCATGTGATCCTACACTGTACAAAGCCTCAGGATTGCCCTGTCGGGTATCTTGATCTAGCTGCTCATAGTGTTGGAGTGGGAGGAGGGGAGTGGTAGTGATGTGAGTGTGGGCAAACAAAAGGGCTTTTCTGTGACGAGCCTCCTAATCACCAGACACCACTGCCTTGGCTGTGACGGAGGCGTGGAGTAAGACTGCATGCTCAACACAATACAAAAGGTCACACAGGGAGGAGGAAACAGTCAGCAGTTCATTCTTCACTTACAGAAGTCAATATCAGCTGGGCAGTCTGATTCTTAACCCTTCTACTTGAGTCTGCACTCGTTCACACTGGATGTAAAAAGAAAGACTGGTGTAAGTCAATTTAAGAAACTCCCTCCAGCTCATGCTAGACAGAGAGAAAATGAACACAAAAAAATGGGGGTGGGGTTCGGAGGCTGAATGCCGCCCTTGGTGTGCTAACTCAAACGTTACCCTCATCACATGTTCTCAGTCATAAGGGCGGTGCTCAGTGGCTGGAATGGAGATCTCAAAATCCCTCAGAACTATCCAAGCCAAACATTCAACCATCCCACTACCATTATTGGAATGTTGGTAATTCAGGGGAATGTTAGATGGTCTGCCCAAACAGGGTGAATGAATGAAGACATGTACTGTTGTGCAACATCCTCTCAATAATTTTTCTTCACAACAGATACATCAGGTGGTTTAAAACCTGTTGAGGACAGAGGGCGCTGTTTTCACTTTGGGGGAAAATCGTGCCCAATTTAAACGGCCTCGTACTCAATTCTTGCTCGTACAATATGCATATTATTATTACTATTGGATAGAAAACACTCTCTAGTTTCTAAAACCGTTTGAATTATATCTGTGAGTAAAACAGAACTCATTTTGCAGCAAACTTCCTGATAGGAAGTGGAAAATCTGAAATCGATGCTCTGTTCTAGGGCCTGCCTATAAATGGCCTTCATATATATCAGTATACATGCACTTCATACACCTTCCACTAGATGTCGACAGGCAGTGAGAGAAGAAATGGAGTGTATAACTTGATCTGGGGTCGAATAAAAGCTCTCGGCATGACGTGTCACCAGTTTCCTGTTTTCTGGAGCGTGCGAAAAGGGACCTGGTATTGCCTTCTGAAAAGCTGTCGTTATAGACGACTAATATCTCCGGCTTTGATTTTATTTGATACATGTGACAATATCATCGTAAAGTATGTTTTTTCAATATAGTTTTATTAGATTATTGAAATTTATTCGGGACGTTAGGCGTGTTGCGTTGTGTGCCTTTGTTCAGGAAGGAGAGCTTCGCGCTACTTTGCTAGCTTTCCGTGCTAATTGACTGGAGAAGAGGACATTCTAAAACCAAACAACGATTGTTCTGGACAAAGGACCCCTTGTACAACATTCTGATGGAAGATCATCAAAAGTAGGACCCATTTTATGATGCTATTTCATATATCTGTCGAACATGTTGTACTAGTCATTTGCGCCCAGATTTTGGGCACGCTCTCGCTATAACTAAGCTGGATGTCGTAATGAAGTTATTTTTAGAATTCTAACACGGCGATTGCATTAAGAACTAGTGTATCTATCATTTCCTATACAACATGTATTTTCTAGTAACGTTTATGAATAGTTATTTGGTCAGAATAGTTGGTGTCATAAAAATATCCGCACATTCTGGGAAAAAGATGCTACGTTAGCACAATGTATAACCACTGATTTCAGCTCTAAATATGCACATTTTCGAACAAAACATAAGTGTATGTATAACCTGATGTTATAGGACTGTCATCTGATGAAGGTTTATGAAGGTTAGTGAAAATTAATATATTTTGCTGGTTTATTCGCTATCGCTAACGTGCCTATTGCTATCGCTAACGTGCCTTGAATGAATGCGGTAGGCTATTGTAGTAAGCTAATATATTGCTATATTGTGTTTTCGCTGTAAAACACTTAAAAAATCTGAAATATTGGCTGGATTCACAAGATGTTTGTCTTTAATTTGCTGTACACCATCGATTTTTCAGAAATGTTTTATGATGAGTATTTAGGTATTTGACGTTGGTGTCTGTAATTACTCTGGCTGCTTCGGTTCTATTTCTGACGGTAGCTGTGATGGTAGCTGCAATGTAAAACTGATTTATACCTCAAATATGCACATTTTTCGAACAAAACATAGATTTATTGTATAACATGTTATAAGACTGTCATCTGATGAAGTTGTTTCTTGGTTAGTTTGGTTGGTTCTTGGTTAGTTAGGTTGGCTTTGTGCATGCTACCTGTGCTGTGAAAAATGTCTGTCCTTTTTTGTATTTGGTGGTGAGCTAACATAAATATATGTGGTGTTTTCGCTGTAAAACATGTTAAAAATCGGACATGTTGACTGGATTCACAAGATGTGTATCTTTCATTTGCTGTATTGGACTTGTTAATGTGTGAAAGTTAAATATTTCTCAAAAATATTTTTTGAATTTCGCGCTCTGCCTTTTCAGTGGAATGTGGGAGGAGTTCCGCTAGCGGAACCCCGGTGCCAGACAGGTTAACAGGCCAGATGAGTATCACACTACACTCCAGGGTGAACATCACACCAGAGAGCAAAGGGCTTGCAGAAAATACATGGCTGAGGAAAACGTTCACATGAAGTTAACGTTAGCTGTGACTGCCGCCCACGCAAGCAGCTCCTGCTGTTTCCAAGGGGCTAATAATGTCATGCCGCAGAGTGTACGCAGTACAGGAGGGGGTATTCTGATCATTCCCCCACACAAAACCTTCAGAAGACAGTGGTGAAGAAAGGAGCAAAGGAGGAGTGTTGAAAATGACAGGGCTCCTGGGATAGATTATTTTTAGGTCTCACAACACCCTTCACACACAGCAGGCCACGGCGAAGGAGAGAGAGAGAGAGAATGAGACAGAGGGGTAAACACCTTTTCTAATAGCTTGGACAGTGACGCAACCACACACAATAAGAAAGAACGTGTGTGTTTCATTGTGCACGTGTATGTATGTATGTACGTATGTACAGTTGAAGTCGGAAGTTTACATACACTTAGGTTGGAGTCAATAAAACTCGTTTTTCAACCACTCCACAAATTTCTTGTTAACAAACTATAGTTTTGGCAAGTCGGTTAGGACATCTCCTTTGTGCATGACAAGTAATTTTTCCATCAATTGTTTACAGACAGATTATTTCACTGCATCACAATTCCAGTGGGTCAGAAGTTTACATGCACTAATTGACTGTGCCTTTAAACAGCTTGGAAAATTACAGAAAATGATTTCATGGCTTTAGAAGCTTCTGATAGGCTAATTGGCATCATTTGAGTCAATTGGAGGTGTACCTGTGGATGTATTTCAAGGCCTACCTTCAAACTCAGTGCCTCTTTGCTTGACATCATGGGAAAATCAAAAGAAATCAGCCAAGACCTCAGAAAAAAAAAATTGTAGACCTCCACAAGTCTGGTTCATCCTTGGGAGCAATTTCCAAACGCCTGACAGTACCACGTTCATCTGTACAAACAATAGTACGCAAGTATAAACATCATGGGACCACGCAGCCATCATACCGATCAGGAAGGAAACGCGGTTGGTCTCCTAGAGATGAACATACTTTGATGCGAAAAGTGCAAATCAATCCCAGAACAGCAGCAAGGACGTTGTGAAGATGCTGGAGGAAACAGGTACAAAAGTATCTATATCCACAGTAAAACAAGTCCTATATCGACATAACCTGAAAAGCCGCTCAGCAAGGAAGAAGCCACAGCTCCAAAACCGCCATAAAAAAGCCAGACTACGGTTTACAACTGCACATGGGACAAAGATCGTACTTTTTGGAGAAATGTCCTCTGGTCTGATGAAACAAAAATAGAACTGTTGTTTGGCCATAATGACCATCGTTATGTTTGGATGAAAAATGGAGACGCTTGCAAGCCGAAGAACACCATCCCAACTGTGAAGCATGGGGTGGCAGCATCATGTTGTGGGGGTGCTTTGCTGCAGGAGGGACTGGTGCACTTCACAAAATTGATGGCATCATGAGGGAGGAAAATTATGTGGATATATTGAAGCAACATCTCAAGACATGAGTCAGGAAGTTAAAGCTTGGTCGCAAATGGGTCTTCCAAATGGACAATGACCCCAAGCATACTTCCAAAGTTGTTGCAAAATGGCTTAAGGACAACAAAGTCAAGGTATTGGAGTGGCCATCACAAAGCCCTGACCTCAATCCTATAGAACATTTGTGGACAGAACTGAAAAAGTGTGTGCGAGCAAGGAGGCCTACAAACCTGTCTCAGTTACACCAGCTCTGTCAAGAGGAATGGACCAAAATTCACCCAACTTATTGTGGGAAGCTTGTGGAAGGCTACCTGAAACGTTTGACCCAAGTGAAACAATTTAAAAAGGCAATGCTACCAAATACTAATTGAGTGTATGTAATCTTCTGACCCACTAGGAATGTGATGAAAGAAATAAAAGCTGAAATAAATCATTCTCTCTACTATTATTCTGACATTTCACATTCTTAAAATATAAGTGGTGATCCTAACTGACCTAAGACATGGAATTTGTACTTGGATTAAATGTCAGGAATTGTGAAAAACTGAGTTTAAATGTATTTGGCTGAGGTATGTAAACGTCCGACTTTAACTGTATGTATGTATGTATGTATGTATGTATGTATGTATGTATGTATGTATGTATGTATGTATGTATGTATGTATGTATGTATGTATGTATGTACGTATTGACGAACGAATGTACAAATGTACGAACGAATGAATATACGAACAAGTGCGTGTGTCCCAGTTTGAAAGTGTTGGTTGGTTGATGAGCTCGTTCGAGGCACAGAGAAGGGTGGGAGGTGTACAAGACGTGCCGTCTCCAGAAAAGCTGCATTTTCCCCTTCATGTCCAGAAGCACTGAATAATTATGAGCTCTGTTCTACACAGAGAAGAGGCAGTGTTTTGTGACTGCTTAACTGACACACTAGCCCATTCCACCCATCTGGTGTAGTTACTGGGAGACAATGTGAACACCTGCAGGGCTATCTCCAGAACAAGCAGTGAATGAAACGGTCCTCTGAAACAGACAACCAGGAAGTGACCGCTGCAGCCTGTTCTCACCATCCCTGGGAGACCACAACACTGCTAGCTGGAAATACAGATATACAAGTAAATGTTTCCAAAACATAAAATGGTGCCATTATGAAAGAGATAAACTAGGGTCTACTTGAACAGAATAGGACTGATGTGATTTAAGCCGGGGATGGGTTAAAACTGACATGAATATCATCATTTGACGGGAAAGTTACATGCACATGATGTTGTACAGACACAAAAACTTCCCAGTGACAAGAGTCATCTGCCCAGTAGCTTTGGGATTAGAAGGTAGGTAACACTATAGCAGAGATAGGTCTTGCTGTATTGCAGCTCCCAAAGGAACCTCTGCACTGCCAGTCTGCACTGCCAGTCTGCACTGCCAGTCTGCACTGCCAGTCTGCACTGCCAGTCTGCACTGCCAGTCTGCACTCCTGCTGTTGTCTGTTACACAAGAGGACAATACCCTCTTCCCTCCACTGGGAGTGAATCCACACGTCAAGGTCAGGACTCAGTACCGCTCCCGTGACAAAGAGGAGAGAGAGAACAGAGCTGGCGAAATAAAACACAGTCCTGTACTGACAGTTTGTGAACTGTCAGAGGAGGACAGAGAGGATTTTGCCCTGTTGGGAGGGTGAGGGTCATCTTAGTTAAGAGACAGGTGGTAACATGGACTGCTAGTCCCCAAATCAGTAAGACTTTATCCACCATCTGAAATAGAAACAGTAGATTATGTGTGGGGGAGGGGAGCGAGCGAGCGAGCTCCTGGCCATCATTCCCCAAATAAAGCATTTTGGATTAACCAAAAACCAGACAGCAGCACTTCTCTTAGATGTATGTACATCTTTTCTATCTCTTCATATTAACCTCTAGGTTTGTGTTTTGCTTGGTGACCATATCAGTCAAGGTCAGAGATAGCTGGAGACTACAATCGGCTGGATTTAATAACCATCAACTCATCCCACATACAGACAGGCACAGAGTCAGCCTAGGACAGAATACTAAACGTTTGGTAGGAATAGGTGGGTGCCTGTGAGAAGAAGTAGCTTGCTGCAGGCTGCTATAACAACACTTTAGGCCTGGTAACCAGTGAACACCCACTGTCTTCCAGTAGGCTATCCCTGTATCACGCTGGTGCACAATGCCATGCCAGACTCTACCACACCGCTCTCTCAAAGTGTTAAGATATTCCTGTAATCCAAAACCCCACACAGACTTCATTGGGAGATTCCTCCCTTGAGCAAAAGCTTTTTTTTCCATGCAGGAAAACACGTCACAGGTCAGTTATTTACTACGAGCATCGACAGGTTTGTTGAGTTGGGAGTGACGCTCGACTTGCCTGAAAAGCAGAAGCCAGATCTGTTCGTATTCTATCCAACTCCTCTGACTGACATTGTCACGTCAGTCAATAATTGGTAAATGAATGGCATGTGTGGAGGATGAATCAGAATTAGTTGGGTAACATAGATAAGATGTTTTATTTACATAATATGCTTATGTGAGATACTTGTCATTAGAATGTCTCCCTTTGGACTATACTGTTGGCAGTTGCACTTTTCCCTTCTCAGCTAGGGAAAAGTCACTTGGGGCCCAGAGAGGGTGAATTTATCTGTTAAACCATGTGAAGGGATGGCGTGATTAAGGGGGAACCAATTATCTCTTGGATCAACAATGTCTGTGCTCAAGTCACTTCCCTCAGTGAGCTTGTCCAGGAGTGGGGAGAAGAGGGGGTTTACTTGAGATGGGAGAATATAGAGTTGACAATTGAGTTATGCCTTGGATGAGGTAATGTTTTGGTACTATGAAGTACCAGGAACGAGATTAGAACCTTGTCTTAGAGACCAAACTGAACGATAATTTATAGCTAATGCTATCTGGCTATGGGATACTCCTTTCTCAAGTAAAAGGCCCTTTGTGAAGTTTTCCTAAGATCTGTGGTTCGTCATGTAAGTTGAGAGGGGTGTATCTTGGCTATAAAAGATCTTGATATTCTTTTTTAGGCACTCTCAGAATTCATTATAGACACTGAATTGATCTGAGAGTCAAAGGGCTATGGTGAAGCTCATATAATTAAAGATGAAGTTTAAGTGTCTGACTGGTGTGTGGTTTGTAACTCTCCTCATTTGGTAATACAGGAAATTGCCACGACACATGACAACAATAAATCAGATGAGTTGGCTAAAGCACTACAGATTTGGCAACCAGGCTAACGCTAGATCTCTTATAAACTTTAAAATGTACACTAGACTAAAGAGTGTGACGTACCTTCCGTGTGCGTGGAAGTCAAGCTGCAGGACCTTGTCCTCGTGGGAGACGGCCCTCTTGGCTCTCTGGTGGTTGCTGTGCAGGGCCTCGGTGTCGTAGGACAGGCCCTCATAGTGGCGGATGTACTTGTTCAGAGGGTTTCCATACTGACCTGCAGGAACAGAGGTGAAAACAGACTTTTAATGGCCAATTAAAAAGTCAAAACAACTCATTCCTCACTGGCAGGTAGGCATGGGGTGCAGTGACAAAACTTCAGAACAGCATTACTTCAAAACGCAGCTAGTCTATTAGGAATTATTTTTAACCCGAGACCATGACACATAATCCCTCATTATGAAAGCTTTAGCCTTGACTAGATTCACAAGTATCTTATGAATAATACCTCATGAATAATACAACAGCAGGCTGTGTGTATTTCTCTCATTCTCACCATTGATTTAGACTTACTGTGTGTGTGTGTTTTCCATTTCATCCTTCCTTGGATAAAGATGTTACTCCCTCAAGCACTGTTTTTGAGACTAAGAATAGCTTCACTTTTGAAGGACACCTGCGCCCACAAGATACTACAATACTATAGAGGCCCAATGGTTATTTTCAGCACAGTATTTGCTTCATTCACTTTTCCCATTCCATCTAAAACTGCTGCAGCAATAGTAAAAACAATAAATTGAAACAATCGGCTACCGCAAACACATTTTGAATGCCTTGAGGGCATGTAAGAGATTTAGTGTTGAAATGCTAAAAAAAAAAAAAAAACTTCCACAAGTTGAGTAGATGATAAGCACAAGACTGCAGTGTGCCAAATATATCCCCATTCTCCTTCCCATCATAGGGACCTAGAGTGATTCCCATCAAGAGCAGCTAGCTAGAAACCCTTTACTCTGCCTCCTGCTGACTCAGACCATTTTATTATCTGACACAAACACCGTTGTCATAATTTACAGCTCCTAGCAGGGGTTCCAGGCATCTTTACACAGATGTGATCCAATCCCCAGTCTCATCTTCCCTCCCCCTGCTCCCAGAAACACCGCCAACACAGAAAAATTGCCATTTGTCAAACTTCGGAGAGATTTTTTGTTACCCTTCCAATTTCATGGGATCTATAAAAAAAAATCTATTTAATCACCAGAGCACTTTAAATTTGATGTACTGTGAAAAAAGGTTGAAAAAACATTACATAGCCTCATTCATGTTGGCTTTGCACGACACCAACATCAAGTTTTCTGATGACACCACGGTTGTAGGCCTGATAAACAACAACGATGAGTCAGCCTATAGGGAGGAGGTAAGTGACCTAGCATTGTGGTGTCATGACAACAACCTCTCCCTCCACATCAGCAAAACAAAAGAGCTGATTGTTGACTTCAGGAAGCAGAGGAGGGAACATACCCCAATCCAAATCAACGGGACTGCAGTAGAGTCAGGTTGTTCCTTGGCTTCCACATCACTGAGGACTTATCACGGACCAACACCACCACCATTCATGTCAAGAGGGCATAACAGAGTCTCTGCTTCCTAAGGGGCTGAAGAAATTTGGCATGCCGCCCTGGGTCATCTCCAAATAGTACCGCTGCACCGTCGAGAGCATCCGGACCGTTTGCATCACGGCCTGGTACAGGAATTGCTCCATCCACAAGGCCCCTCCAGCGGGTGGTGAAGACGGACCAGTACGCCACTGGGACTATGCTCCAGGACATCTACGTAAAAAACGTGCCCGAGTAAGAAATGCAGGATCATTAAGGACCCCACACACCTCAGCCACGAGCTGCTCTTATCTGTTATTATTCCTTATTATTTTTGCATTGTCAAGAAGGAACCTGCAAGTAAACATTTCATTGGACGATGTATGCCATGCGTAGGGTTGGGCTGTATGAATATCTCTGCAGTAAGAACATAAGCTTGATATTGAAATATAGCCACTTAGCTAGAAAGTTAGCAAACCAAATGAACAGCTTAGATTTCTTAAAGTTTCCTTCCTTCTATGTACTGTAAAACGCTGCAATTTGAGCTGTGAACTGTGGGGAACACTTCTCACAAAAAGTCAGCCTGAGAACTGGTAATGAGAGTGTGTGAAAACCCTCTAAGGTGGTTAAGCAGAGATTAGTAACTTGATTTGATTTATTACGATCCCCATTACCAGACGCCAATGGTGACAGCTAGTCTTACTGGGGTCCGATGCATAACGAAAAATACATTACAGACAAAATACTTCACAATTTACATAAACATGTAGTGTGTGCGCATTATCAGTTACACATGTCAGTACAAACACACAAGTAGGTCACGTGGGAGAGGTAGGGATGCACAATATATATCGGTGAGCATATCGAAAATCGGACGATATTATCTAAAAATGCCAGCGTCGGCCCGATGTCTAGTTTAACGCCGATGTGCAAAACCGATGTCAAAGCTGACGTGCATACCAATATAACGTAGGTAGATGACGTAATGACACGAAAAATACTAAGCGCACACTTCTAACAACTAAACACATTCAAGTGGAGCAGTCATTTGAAAGAGGAAGAATCTCAGCGAGACAACTCAAAAGGGGAAATCCATTAAACACCAAGATAATGGAATTCATTGCCCTTGACAATCAACCGTTCTCTGTCGTGAATGATGTTGGCTTTCGCCGATTGGTCGAGCACCTTGAGCCCTGGTACACACTATCAAGTAGGCGGTATTCTTCAGGTGTTGCCCTACCGAAGTTACACATATTGTTGAAACGCACATCCATGAGCTACTTGCTATGGAAGTTACACATATTGTTGAAACGCACATCCATGAGCTACCATGGATGCCATTTGCTTCATGACTGACATTTGGACCAGCGATGTCAGCCCCATGAGCCTGACAGCACATGCTCAAGAATGTGCTGGTTGTCATACCGCTGATGTCATTTGAGAACATGTTTCAAACATGAACACATTAGCTAGCTCCATTCGAACAACTGACTGGAGAAATAAGCTCATCAACTGCATCTGCAGCAGACGTGATACCCTCTGTCATGGCATTGAAACTCCTGCTCAACAAAACTGCCAACACAGACCGTGGGGTTAAAACGTACAAAAGTACTCAAGGCTGTGAACAAGCGATTCGGTGGCATTCTCTGAGCCTCTTTACTGTGTTGCCACCATGCTCGATGCTAGGCATAAGGACTGCTACTTCGATGCAGACAAGAAACAGGGTTTACGTGAACATTTTACATACACAGCTGGACAAGATGGAAACGGACACAGTGACAGTGCGCACCGAGCAAGAGGCGCCACGGACAGACAGAGCTGAAACTTCACTGCTTGACAAGTATGATGAAATCCTGGTTGAGAATGAAACGACTGAACAACGAAACAGCACAGAAAGTAAGTGAAATAAATAGGTTTTGATTATGTTTTACTGGTAATGGGGACACACGTAAATGCCAACAAAATAACTTTTATACAGTGCCACAGACACGGTCGGCTACCAAGGACTGTGGGCTCTCCTTCTCCGTGGCCGACGTGAGTAAGACATTTAAAACATGTTAACCCTCGCAGGGCTGCCGGCCCAGACAGCATCCCTAGCCGCGTCCTCAGAGCATGTGCAGACCAGCTGGCTGGTGTGTTTACGGACATATTCAATATCTCCCTATCCCAGTCTGCTGTCCCCACATGCTTCAAGATGACCACCATTGTTCCTGTAGCCAAGAAGGCAAAGGTAACTGAACTAAATGACTATCTCCCCATAGCACTCACTTCTGTCATTATGAAGTGCTTTGAGAGACTAGTCAAGGATCATATCACCTCCACCTTACCTGTCACCCTAGACCCACTTCAATTTGCATACCGCCCCAATAGGTCCACAGATGATGCAATCGCCATCACACTGCCCTATCTCATCTGGACAAGAGGAATACTTATGGAAGAATGCCGTTCATTGACTACAGCTCAGCGTTCAACACCATAATAACCTCCAAACATCATTAAAGCTTGAGGCCCTGGGTCTCAACCCCACCCTGTGCAATTGGGTCCTGGACTTCCTGACGGGCCGCCCCCAGGAGGTGAAGGTAGGAAAAATCTCCACGTCACTGATCCTCAACACTGGGTCCCCACAAGGGTGCGTGCTCAGCCCCCTCCTGTACTCCCCGTTCACCCATGACTGAGTGGCCATGCACGCCTCCAACTCAATCATCAAGTTTGCAGACGACACAACAGTAGAAGCTTGATTACCAACAACAACGAGACAGCCTATAGGGAGGTGGTGAGGGCTCTCGGTGTGTGGTGTCAGGAAAAACAACCCATCACTCAACATCAACAAAACAAAGGAGATGATCGTGGACTTCAGGAAACAGCAGAGGGAGCAGTTTTCTCCCGGAAACAGCAGCGGCGCAGCCCCCGCTTCCACCTGCTCGGCTGTGATAAAACTCTCCACTTATCTAGTTCTGGCTAGGGGATAAACGCTGCTCGTTAAGAGAGGGACACTGACATGCATCGCAATTCCACACGAGGCTACCCCTCTCTCCTGGGGGTCTGTCACTGTGCGGTTACTTTTTCAGGAAAGTGAGGGGACATTAATGTAGAAACAGGAGGCTTTTAAAGAGCTTTTAGATGCAACGGTCACACTTTTAGCAATCAGCACGGGATGGAAGCAGCCATCACTTATTCATTCAGTTATTTTTCAGGTTAAAATTAAAGCTAGTCCCATAGGAACAGCACACTGGCTCCTGCTCATATGTAGCTCAGCTGTTGGCTGACTGATGCTATGCTGGCTGGTTGCGGTGTTAGAGCCTTATTGAGACTGTCTACTATACTGGCTGATGCTAGCTGAGAATATTCCTCTGCCCAGACAGCTTGGCAACACTGGGCAAACGTTCAAACTGCTCCTCTCACTAGTCAGTCCGGACAGTAGGGCTAGACTGTGCGTGTCCAGTCTGGTGTCTCCAGAGCTGCCCATTGGTGGGAGAATGATCCCACTTCATTCACACCGAGGGGCTCCTTAGGATCATGCCGAAGTGGAAAATACAGCCTCTTCCCTGACAGCTGTGTACTAGAGTTGAGAGCATTTAAACATTTGAATTTGAAAGGGCTCAAGAAATACTGAGGGAGGAAAAAAATAATATTCACATCTGCTAGACTAGAACACAAAAACACTTTAAGCGCACAACAACAGTGTGGCAAAGGAACAATGCTTTTCTATGAAGGGAGAGTGTTGACAGCAGACCTTTTCATCTTTGGAGAATAATCCTTTTTCCACATTCGATTTTCCTCTTACCTCCAGAATGCCTCTGTAGACTAGAAGTGGATCTGAGGAGATTACATAAATAAACAGTTGAAGGCAAAACAGCAAAAAGATTATTCTTAAAAAGGAGGGATGTCAAAAAACACAAAAAAGTAAGCTGTTGCCACTTGTGAAAGACAAATGCCTTTTGTGAAAGAGAAATGCCTAACGTTAAAACAAGAGGTTGGCGAGAGCAGAGTCAGGTAGAAATGTCTCCCAGACAGTCCCAAATCTGTTAAATGAGCACATCTACCCAGTCTCCAAGCTCTCCGCTGATGAAGCCCTCAGTTTGCAGGATGTCAAGAGTACGGCTAAGTGTGACGGTGGAAAGAACTGTGGAGGCAAAGCATAATCCTGAGAGCTCAGCTGCATGAAGACCGGCTCAGATTTAGACATAGGCCATCAATTTCATTAAAGCGCTGACACACAGATGCTAAAGAGCACACTCTGACAGTGTGCCTCCACACGACTCTGGGTAATAAAGACGGAGCACAGGGAGGGCGGGAGGCACTGACTCTCACAGCGACA
Organism: Salvelinus namaycush; assembly: GCF_016432855.1. Classification (NCBI taxonomy): domain Eukaryota; kingdom Metazoa; phylum Chordata; class Actinopteri; order Salmoniformes; family Salmonidae; genus Salvelinus; species Salvelinus namaycush. The sequence continues at coordinate 14,235,637 of NC_052336.1, read as the reverse complement.
CCAGGGCAGCGGCTCAATTCTCTACCACGAAGCAGAGCAGCCACGCTAAGCAGGCTTACACACACAGCTGGAGCGCGAGACTCACCGCCGCATAGAACAGCTCATCCGCCAAGCGTTATCATTGGTCCACTCCTAGTCAACAAAGGCTTTAAAGAATGGTCAGATAACAACAGTCGAACACACCTGAGGATAAGAGCCAAATTAGTTGCCGTTTTAGCAGTCCACCTGCTAGCTGGTTGTAGACTGGTTAGCTGGCAACGTCATGAAAACAATGGGCACGCTTCAATGGGGCAGAAGGCCATGTTGTTGTGATTCTGGATGGTCAGATGGCAGCTTCTTGTCATTGTTGCTAGCTAAGTGGGAATCATAGGTGGCTCTTTCAAGCTAGTTTTATCTTGATACCATGTCTTGTTTTGAGGTGTATTTTTACTGATGTCACGTCTATGCTAATATAGCTAAAATTAGCTAGCTAACCAACAACTGTAACAATGTATTTGAGAGACAAGCTCATTGTGCAAATGTATTTATGTTTTCAATAAACATTGGAGACTAAATATAGTTTACATGCTGTTAACAATCTAAGCCAACCCTGTCTGTCTTTCCCCACAGTTGCCCAGGCGTCGGTTGTGTTGCTAAACAACCAACCCGTCTATAACGTCATGAGCAAGGAGACAACTAAATTCAAAAGAGATTGGCTGAGATGACCGTTTCCTTTCAGAGATTCTCACAGCTAGGCGTTAGCCTACTACCTGAGAAGCTAGTTTAAAAACCCCATTAAGAAATGTATGGTCATCAGCTAATGCTGTGTTTGATATGAAGGGGACACTCCGTGCTTCACAGCTCTGGGAATAATTACCTAAAGAGAGGAGCTCATACAGTGCTGCTGGGGTAATGGACCAGAGATTGTATTGTCATGGTGGCACTAGTATGTGGGAGTAAAAACTCTTCAACAAGCAGGGGCCAGACCCGACCTGCCATGACATGTTCATGAATGAGTGGGGGAAAAAAATATTCAGAGATTTGCACTAGCTTTTCTTAGCCCTCCCCCCAACAAATAGACTAATGACAGTAGCAGTCTAGTGTGACACACTGATGGACAGAAACACAGGAACTGGTGGGCTTTTTAATGTGAGAATAAGGGAAGAAGATTAATCAATCAGGAAACAGAGGGCTGGAAAACAAAACAGAGCACGCTCAGATTGCCTCCATCAACCCCCATACATGGGCATGACATCTCCTATGCGTTGTCCCACACAGCCTATTAACATGTAACACCAGTGGAATAAAGCAGAATAGACTAGAGAGAAATGCAATTATTTGACTAAAGAGACGGATCGTTGTATATGGCTCAATTTGGCAAGGGCTGGTGTTTCTGAGAAGTGACACACAAAATATTGACAACACTATCATGCAAAACAGCCTTTAGTTTAATTGAAATGTTTGGTTAAAAGAACAAGGTTAGTTCTCGTTTGAATATTTGTTCTGTAGTAATTGCTAGGGCCAGCATGATACTTGTTAGTACCGTGGCAAGTAAACAAAAACATGAGGATTAAACTTCTTTAGGATAACAGCCCTAAATGTTGGAAACAAACATCATTAGGTTATCCTCCAGTCACATTTATTTAATTTCCAAGCTGTAGCACACAACTTAAATACAGCAGATTGTTAAAAGACCAAAGAGGTTTGTCTGCTTCGTGTGTTTTCATTTTTGTCATGGGAATAATATTGCGATACTGGTATCCTCACAGCCCTAGTAATTGCAACACTGAAGGTTTCTAAGAACGGAAGTTGCAACAAAGTAGATTTATTCAGTTTAACAAAACCCAGATATCTTAAACTTCATGACAATGGGATGTCTTTTTCCCTCCATTGGTACAATGTACAGTTTTAGGGGATATGCCTTCCAGTGATACTCATCATCTGTTGTTAAACCTCTGTCCTAAAAGGGAAATATTTAGCCTGTTATGTACAAACCCACTAACACAGCCTACAGCAGCCAAAGCTGCTCTCAACGAACGGAATCAACAGGGTAAAGGTCAACTCGAAGGCTGTTGGTTGGAGATGGAGTATGGCAGGCACACCATGGTCCCTTCAGTTGTCAGACCACATACGACTCCAGTGGTTTCATGGATTTTTTCATTGAGAAAATCCATTGGAGGAATGTACGACTGTTGTTTCCATGGCACAGCCGCGCCTCTTATTTTCCTTTCCGTATCACACCAGATCTGTGTGCAGGGTCACTGTCCGGAGGAAGGGTGGGGCATGTGAGGACTGTGACCCCAGTGCTGGATATGGCAGCATAAGGAAGTGTTTTCATTACATAAAAAATAAATAAAAATAAGAAGAGGAATATCATAATTTCAATCATAATTTCCTCCCTTCCTCCCCCACAAAAAGTTCATGTAAAACCCTCTGGAATATTCAAATTTATATATTTTTTTTATTTTTTTTATTTACATGTTTTATTTTACCTTTATTTAACTAGGCAAGTCAGTTAAGAACAAATTCTTATTTACAAAGACGGCCGATGAACAGTGGGTTAACTGCCTTGTTCAGGGGCAGAACGACAGATTTTTACCTCGTCAGCTCAGGGATTCGATCTAGCAACCTTTCGGTTACTGGTCCAACGCTCTAACCACTAGGCTACCTGCTGCCCCAAACAATATAGGCCTATGCCTAGCGCATACAAGAATGTTGTTTGCCTAGTCAATCCATTTGAAGTGTTGCAAGTAGTCACTGACTTTGAATTAGTTGGCAGGGTAAAGGACTAACACTAATTTGCAAGAGAAAATGTTGGCTACTCCTTATTTGTGTCCTGCTGGAATGCACCTGCTAGCCCAAATTGCCAGAGCTGTCAATGACAAGTAGTGCCTGTGGGCTTCATACTGCAGGCTTAGTCAATAGTATTTCAGTGTCTTCATCCTCACTCACGGAGGTGCCAAGTTTGACAGGGTAGATAGAACAGGAACAGAGGAAGTGGAAACAGCTTGGGTCATGATGACTCACCCTCCCCATACATTAGCATGCTGGGTAAAGGCAGGTTGTTTGACAGGCCAGAGAGCTCAGGGCTCCACCACTTGTTCTACTGGCTGCTATTGCACCATACCACAACACTGTGAGTGATGGGTAAACCACTAGTCTACATCCCTGACATGACATCCAGCCATTGACTACTGAGGGGTGGAAACAACATGGCATTGGTGGGTACTGTTGTGGTGTGGACCAATGCCATGTCCACTGTCCAGTGGTCCCTGTGGCTAGCTGCAGCCTTTAACCGCTGAGAAGCTACTAATCCGATGGGTAGTGGTGGCAGCAGATGTTATTGGACAAATACGCTTTGTGTTGGGTCTGGGAGCCGCAGTCCTGTATGGGCAATAGTCAAGGCAGCGGTCTGAAATACAAAAGCATAATGTAGCTAGTAGGGCTGGGAATTGCCAGGGATCACACAATATGATATTAGCGCGATACTTCGGTGTAGATAAAATACGGATTGCGATTCTATACTGTGATTTTATTGTGATTTCATGTTCCAAACATATTGCTCATGTTATGTCGGCTTCAGATAGACAGAGCACGAGAAAATTAGTTTTGATCAGTCAGGGAAATAAAAGTGCTGAAAACATGTTTGCCCACCATTTTTTCTTTTTTAAAGATGGAGAACAAGCTATGGGATGAAAAATACCTGAGTTTTGGAGCAGGGACAGCCGGCTGTCTCTAGCTAACGCTGCCCGCAGTAGCAAAACAAAGCACAACTGTAACTTTGTATTTTCCCCCCATCATTAGTAGCTAGGTACAATGTTCCTCCTCATTCCATGCATGCTTAGAAGAATTTCATCTGAACTACTGTACAGGGTGTGGGGTCCATTGCTCATGTAATGCTAAAATAATTATGAAGCAGCTATTATGTATGGCTCACCCAGCACAATGTCTGCACATAGAACTAGGTTAGCCTACTGTGGAGTCACGGGCAAAGGAGATTGTGATGTGAAGGCATGTTTCTATGTGCTGAGGGCTTAGCACAAAATTATAACTAGACTAGGCCCACACACACACACCTAAAAGCATTGTGCTTTTGAGTAGATTTCTTCATTCTAGTCTTACTGCTCAACATCCACTTGAATATGATGCAGAGAGCAAAGAAACAAGAGGCAGAGCAAGTTAGTAGTCTGCTTGTTAACACAAAGAGCCTACTGATAACAAAGTCAGAACTGAATGTGATGCTGCTTACAGCTCCCACCTGAAAGAGATACTGCTGTGAAAAGAATAGTGATTTGACACTGGAACACGATTCAACACAGGAACCATTTTCAGGTCAATGTTAGTTTACTATTGTCTTTCAGGAAACTGATTGGCAAGTCAAAACACTCGCGGTAGAACCATGCACTCTGAATAAAGCCAGAAAAACAAACTGACAGGGAATGTAAGAACACAGTCATTATAGAAATACAAATGTCAGGCACCATGTCACAAGTATCAGAACGAACAAACTAGTCAACCATTTCACAGTTTCCCCACAAAAGAAAGCAACAGAGGAAACGGTGCATCAACAAACCAATGTGGTGAGTCTGATAAGCAATGACTGGTAGGTAGGTCCCTGTCAGTAAAACATCACTGGTAATCATTATTGATTGTTTATGCTTGGCTACATGTTTCAGTTTCCTGAATTGTTGCTTGATGCTGTCTTCAGAGGGCCTAGGCCTAATTTGACTAGTACAGTGGTTCCCAAACTTTTTATAGTCCTGTACACCTTCAAAACATTCAACCTCCAGCTGCGTACCCCCTTCTAGCACCAGGGTCAGCACACTCTCAAATGTTGTTTTGCCATCATTGTAAGCCTGCCACACACGCTCTATACGATACATTTATTAAACATAAGAATGGAGTGTGAGCAGAACAACTTGTGTCATCGACAGGTGCAGTACTGTACTACCAGTAGAGCTGGTATGTGTCTCTGGACGCGTGCCTTACTAAATGGACTGTTTGAAAATGTGAAGACATTTTTTAAACAAAATAAACACAAATGCCTCAACACAAAAACCATTCAGAATCCATATTGCTGAGGTCCACATGTCAACCAGGAAACATGACATCACAATAGCAGTGACATTACATCAAAATGTCTTATTTTTCTTATCTTTACTCCCTCCCTGTGTTTTTCAACCTTTCACAAACACACAGACAAGCATCCATTTCCTGTCATGACCCATGTTTTAATCTTACAGTGAATGTTTGTGGTGCACACACACACACACACTACTCTGTCTGCTCACCCTGGGATGGAACAGAACGGAAACAGCTCCGCCCATCATGTCACTGAGTTTACACTAGTGCAGCACCACACACTACGACCAGCTGAGAGCGGGAGTGTCTTTATTGAAAGTTCCAACCTTACATGCACTACAGTAGGAGTATGATAACATAGAGCTGTGGGTTAATCGTGGCTTATTCAGAAGTTTAAATTAGAGGAGAAAAAAAAAACGGACATTTCCTCCTAAGGTGAAGAAATGTCGTATTGCCTTGGGTATCAATACTATACCACCACTAGACAAACTTCCCTGCATTTCGTACATAGGGCCTATTCGTTTATAGCCTGCATATTAGGCAACACCTGAAACATGGAAATGATGCCCTTGAGCGGTGAAAATCCAATTAAGCAATCTCTGACCTTGGTTGACCATACACCAGACAAGAACACTAGCATTTTCACAACTTGGAAAATGCATTGAAAATAAGAATGTTGACAACAAAGAGGGCGAGATGGGGGAGTGCTGGGGATAGCTGCCAGCAGAGTGCACTTGATCTGATTGGATGAGTCAAGGAGAATCCTTTGTGGACACATACTGTATGAAGTGTGATACCAATGGAGAAAAAAAATATCTAAAGTTAGGGGCATATTTTGCCCCTGTTGACTTGTTTTGAAAAAATTGCGGCAGCTTTTTCCATCAAGAGCTCTCAGGGGCAAATTTGGAAAATCTAGGGGCAAAAATGCACAAAGCCACTCTGCATTTCTGACACTGACATTGCACATCTTGAATATGGTAAATAATATTTGCCTTTGAGTGTGAATATACTAGAATGCTGCTCTGTATGCTTCAAACTAACAAAACACAATATCAAGTGTTTTTATAACAATGTCAATCGTGGAGACTCATTGAAGTTCTTTGGATATGTGAGGGGAAATATAATCCAGGATTAAATATTTTTCCACAACCCCACATTCTGAAAGGCTTTGCTATGCCTCCCTGACAAGCCACTGTGTATTACCAAAGCACAGGACTCCTGATGGCAACTCCTGATGGCTCCAAAACACTGTTTTATTCTCCACATACAAACAAGGCCTTGTCAGTCTCTCTCTCTCCGAGTCTCACTGACATCTTCTAATCTTCTCTTGGCAAATGATCTCCAATACATTCAAATGAACGGGGACGTCACACACCCCATGTAATGTCTGCGTGAAACAGCAGAATGGGAGATAATGAAGCCGGTGTGTGGAGTCCCACAGCGCTAGTGAAAAGACAGCATCTCAACAGGTGAAGAGAATATGATCCGTTGGAACATAGGGATGTTACTAGTTTAATTAACATGGTTGCCTACTCTACTTCCTCTTTAGAAATTATGGCTTTTGGATCAGTACCAGCTAAAAATGTTTAGCTGGTATTGAACAGATTAGCCAGAACTCCTGCTTTCCCTCTATGAATAATTAATGTTCAACTCTGGAAACATATTTGAGTCAAAAGGGAAGAATCTGTTTCCACAAACCCTAACAAATCATTAATATCCACCCATGAATCAAATCTATGGTTTTATGACAACATCTCTCACATTGATTATTAATCTGCATGTGGCATCTAGCATTGAATTATAGATTTAGAAACCCAAATCCTGATAATATAATTTGCCTTCCCAGTAAAAATGTATAAGATTATACACAGTGTACAAAACATTAGGAACACCTGCTCTTTCCATGACATAGAACAACCAGGTGAATCTAGGTGAAAGCTTTGATCCCTTATTGATGTCACTTGTTAAATCCACTTCAATCAGTGTTGATGAAGGGGAGGACACAGGGTAAAGAAGGATTTTTAAGCCTTGAGACAAGGATTGTGTATGTGTGCCATTCAGAGGGATTTAAATGCATTTGAACGGGGTATGGTAGTAGGTGCAGGCGCACCGGTTCGAGCGTGTTAAGGGTTTTTCACCCATGTATCAAGAATGGTCCACCACCCAAAGGTCACCCAGCCACTGTGGGAAGCATCCCTGTGGAATGCTTGACACCTTATAGAGTCCATGCAACACAATATTAGGATGGTGTTCCTAATGTTTTGTACACTCAGTGTACAACGATCTGAGGTTCTAGCCTAAGCCTAGAGGACATGAATTGCTATAGTGGTGACCAATTTAATCCCAAACTCTCCATTTGAATACAAATCTGTGCTTTTAAAATTGCATTTGGAGTGGACATTGGTGGACTTATCTTCTTAGTTTATGAAAGAACATTATCATGGTTCTCTAAGAGAACTCTGTTTCCTCAGTAAACCTTGGAGTTCCAGTCTGGCTGGCTCATATCCTCTTTTCCAGACAGCAAACATTGTGGTGAACCATCAGGGAATCTAGGTGGCATCCTCTCTGCTCACACACTCTCAGTTGGCAGCAAACGCTCTCAAGGACACACCAGGGAACATGTGCCTCACACAGAGATATGCTGCTGCTCTGTTTAGTTCTGCAATTAGTCTGACAGCAAAATGACTATCTGACCCAACATCTGGCCCATGTCGGGTGAACCAATTCGATGCTGAAGGCATTGTTTAAAGCATTTATTTATTCTTTACTCCCTTCAAGTGAACCGTGATCAGACATGGTAGGTAAAACCAATATGGCTAACATTGAGTTGCTTCACGAATCAATCCACATCAGAAGAGTCATCACCCTAAGGACAGCTGAAGACAGGGAGGAAGGATGTACTTTTACAGTATTAGAATTTGAGCGTATGTCCCAGTCCCTTGAATGGATTGGAGTCATTACTGTACTAAAAGACAAATAGGCAAATGAAAGGCTCAAACTTGGCTGTCATGAATAACATAAGTCAACAAACAACCAAAAAGTATGATTAATGCCAATGAGTGGGAATATATTAGCTCATCAAGGAGAGCCATGAAACATGGTTCATTCTACTTTATTAGCTAATGAGAGTTACTCAAGTGGAATAAACAAAATAATTAAATTAAGATGATCAATTATGCACTAGTAATTTCAATGAGGTTTTGACAACAAAATAACAATTTGAGGCTCAAATTAAATCCAAGTCCTGATATTTTAATCAGACCTAGCCGTCTCTGAAACAACACTTAATCTGCAGTGGAAAGTTTCTGTTCCCAACATTGAACAAACAAACAGGACACCAGTTAGGAAATGCAGGGGAGCTCAATGCTCAGGGGGCACAGGGGAACACAAGGCCCACAGCAGCTTCAGGCATATCAATTACTCACTTTGTTCACACACACGAAAAAACAGACTGTCAGAGCAGGTAAAAAAAAAAAACAGACCCTGCATATGTATTTTAGCCCATGGCAAACAGGAGAGGGAAATGAAAAATGCATTCGATGTCAGACAGATGAGGCGTATAGTCAACTCAGCAGTAGTCAGACCCAGATGGAGTGGGACCTTAACAGGGCGAAGAATAATGATGAAGTCAAACGTTTGATGGCATGTTTATGAAATAGCCTACATGGGTCAGTGAAAGTCTATTCTAATGCACGCTATTACATCACAGGGGACATCCTGTCCATGTGTCATGTTTTCAGGTCGTCTGAGTGCTGATTGAATTCAAATCAGCTTAGAATTTTGAAAATACAGATCACTAACTAATTATAGTCTACCATAGAAATAAAGTAATATTTGCATCAGAGCCATAGAGATCTTGCTAGGCTGTATATATATATAAAATACAGAAATTAAAGTCAGTGAGTTGGGCACATCATGAGAATGACAAATCTAATTTACCAAGTCACAATGTATGATTAGCCTTTGCCTTTCTGTCGAAATTGCTAGCAAATTCTGTACATTCGCATGTAATCACTTTCCCAGCAAAAATGTACACAAATCAACTTGCTACTAGACCAGGGGTTCCCAAACATTTACTGCACAAGACCCTAAATTGACACTAGAATATACAGAGTAGAGGTCAACCGATTAATCGGAATGGACGATTAATTAGGGCGAGTTCAAGTTTTCATAACAATCGGTAATCGGCATTGTCGGACACCGATCATGGCCGATTACATTGCACTCCACGAGGAGACTGCGTGGCAGGCTGACTACCTGTTATGCAAGTGCAGCAAGGAGCCAAGGTAAGGTGCTAGCTAGCATTAAACGTATCTTATAAAAAACAATCAATCTTAACATAATTACTAGTAAACTACACATGGTTTATGATATTACTAGTTTATCTAGCTTGTCCTGCGTTGCATATAATCGATGCGGTGCCTGTTAATTTATCATTGAATCACAGCCTACTTCGCCAAACGGGTGATTTAACAAGCGCATTCGCGAAAAAAAGCACGGTCGTTGCACCAGTGTACCTAACCATAAACATCAACGCCTTTCTTAAAATCAATACACACGTATATATTTTTAAACCTGCATATTTAGTTAATATTGCCTGCTAACATGATTTTCTTTTAACTAGGGAAATTGTCACTTCTCTTGCGTTCTGTGCAACAGAGTCAAGGTATATGCAGCAGTTTGGGCCACCTGGCTCGTTGCGAACTGTGAAGACTATTTCTTCGTAACAAAGACAGCCAACTTCGCCAAACGGGGGATGATTTAACAAAAGGGCATTTGCGAAAAAAGCATAATCGTTGCACGAATGTACCGAACCATAAACATCACTGCCTTTCTTAAAATCAATACACAGAAGTATATATATATATATATATATATATATATTTTTTTTTTTACAATTTTATCCCCTTTTCTCCCCAATTTTCGTGGTATCCAATCGCTAGTAATTACTATCTTGTCTCATCGCTACAACTCCCGTACGGGCTCGGGAGAGACGAAGGTCGAAAGCCATGCGTCCTCCGAAGCACAACCCAACCAAGCCGCACTGCTTCTTAACACAGCGCGCCTCCAACCCGGAAGCCAGCCGCACCAATGTGTCGGAGGAAACACCGTGCACCCGCCCCCCTCGGTTAGCGCGCACTGCGCCCGGCCCGCCACAGGAGTCGCTGGAGCGCGATGAGACAAGGATATCCCTACCGGCCAAACCCTCCCTAACCCGGACGACGCTAAGCCAATTGTGCGTCGCCCCACGGACCTCCCGGTCGCGGCCGGCTGCGACAGAGCCTGGGCGCGAACCCCGACTCTGGTGGCGCAGCTAGCGCTGCGATGCAGTGCTCTAGACCACTGCGCCACCCGGGAGGCCCAGAAGTATATATTTTTAAACCTGCATATTTAGTTAAAAGAAATTCATGTTAGCAGGCAATATTAAACTAGGGAAATTGTGTCACTTCTCTTGCGGTCATTGCACGCAGAGTCAGAGTATATGCAACAGTTTGGGCCGCCTGGCTCGTTGTGAACTAATTTGCCAGAATTTTACATAATTATGACATAACATTGAAGGTTGTGCAATGTAACAGCAATATTTAGACTTATGGATGCCACCCATTCGATAAAATACGGAAAGGTTCCGTATTTCACTGAAAGAATAAACGTTTTGTTTTCGAAATGATAGTTTCCAGATTTGACCATATTAATGACCTAAGGCTCGTATTTCTGTGTGTTATTATACTATAATTAAGTCTATGATTTGATAGAGCAGTCTGACTGAGCAGTGGTAGGCAGCAGCATGCTCGTAAGCATTCATTCAAACAGCACTTTCGTGCATTTGCCAGCAGCTCTTCGCAATGCTTCAAGCATTGCGCTGTGTATGACTTCAAGCCTATCAACTCCCGAGATTAGGCTGGTGTAACAGATGTGAAATGGCTAGCTAGTTAGCGGGGTGTGCGCTAATAGCGTTTCAAACGTCACTCGCTCTGAGACTTGGAGTAGTTGTTCCCCTTGCTCTGCAAGGGCCGCGGTTTTTGTGGAGCGATGGTTAACGATGCTTCGAGGGTGGCTGTTGTCGATGTGTTCCTGGTTCGAGCGAGGAGAGGGACGGAAGCTATACTGTTACACTGGCAATACTAAAGTGCCTATAAGAACATCCAATAGTCAGAGGTATATGAAATACAAATTGTATAGAGAGAAATAACCCTATAATAACTACAACGTAAAACTTCTTACATGGGAATATTGAAGGCTCATGTTAAAAGGAACCACCAGCTTTCATATGTTCTCATGTTCTGAGCATGGAACTTAAACGTTAGCTTTTTTACATGGCACATATTGCACTTTTACGTTCTTCTCCAACACTTTGTTTTTGCATTATTTAAACCAAATTGAACATGTTTCATTATTTATTTGAGACTAAATTGATTTTATTGATGTATTATATTAAGTTAAAATAAAAGTGTTCATCGTTCAGTCAGTATTGTTGCAATTGTCATTATTACACATATATATAAAAATCGGTATCGGCTTTTTTTGGTCCTCCAATAACCGATATCGGCGTTGAAAAATCATAGTCGGTCGACCTCTAATACAGAGGACCCCATTTGGAAAAAGTATATCCCTAACGTTAGTTAATGCTGTGTGTTCATATTTACTCAATTTTAGGTCCTGCCGGATGTCCAGAACTATGAAAACACATTCTAATAGTGTAAGAGGTCTTAGTCAACACTAACAAGTTGTATTCTATACCCAGGTGAAGATTTAAAAATAAAGTTATTAATTTGTTTGATAACATCACATATTCTCAGGGGACCCCATTTCAAGTTTGGGAACCACTGTACTTGATTCTCAGAACTAACAGTGCGTGACTGAAACTGCAGTAATGGGGACAAGTATGTTGATACTATATAACTTTTAGTAAACATTAGTCTAGATAGTTGAGAATGTCTTAAGAAAAATATCCACAACAGTTACATTCTTATTTCACTTCGGTGGACCTTTCGTAGGCTCGAGCAGGCTCTCTCGATATAGTCCTAGCGGAACCATAAATGTAAAAAAAAAAAAATCAGGAGCTGCACCCCTCCCAGCTAGGTAACGTTAACGCTGCTAGCCTAGCTCGCTTGCTACCATTTTCTCAATCCGATTAGCGAGCTAGCTAGCGATGAAACACTTTTCTTGCTGTATGAATCAGAATGTCAAAACTTACCTTTAATATTCCATATGCAATTAAACAACAGCAGGAGTTGTATCAAGACCATATCGATTAAATTCATTGTTAGTACATTGACACCGCGAATGCTTTACTGTTTCGATTTGCACTTCTTAAAGGCGCAGTCTGCGCTCTGTTTATGGCAGTACCTTCACAACCGCCTTTCACCGCTTGTCTCCAACGGCCTGACGTCAGGCGCAGGCAGCGTACTAGTCCCTCCTACCTCACTAGCGCAACAAAACCTGTTTGCTTTTATTTGATAGGGCCGCTTATATTTGTTGAAAACAACAATTAAAGTGCAATAAATTCAACAGCGACAAACCAAGCCACTTTTCAATATCAAGTAAGCCTATAAATTAATATTTCTTATTTATTAGGATCTCCATTAGATGACCCCAATGGCGACAGCTAGTCTTACCGGGGTCCAACATATAACGAAAAAGCCTGGGCGCGAACCCCGACTCTGGTGGCGCAGCTAGCGCTGCGATGCAGTGCTCTAGACCACTGCGCCACCCGGGAGGCCCAGAAGTATATATTTTTAAACCTGCATATTTAGTTAAAAGAAATTCATGTTAGCAGGCAATATTAAACTAGGGAAATTGTGTCACTTCTCTTGCGGTCATTGCACGCAGAGTCAGAGTATATGCAACAGTTTGGGCCGCCTGGCTCGTTGTGAACTAATTTGCCAGAATTTTACATAATTATGACATAACATTGAAGGTTGTGCAATGTAACAGCAATATTTAGACTTATGGATGCCACCCATTCGATAAAATACGGAAAGGTTCCGTATTTCACTGAAAGAATAAACGTTTTGTTTTCGAAATGATAGTTTCCAGATTTGACCATATTAATGACCTAAGGCTCGTATTTCTGTGTGTTATTATACTATAATTAAGTCTATGATTTGATAGAGCAGTCTGACTGAGCAGTGGTAGGCAGCAGCATGCTCGTAAGCATTCATTCAAACAGCACTTTCGTGCATTTGCCAGCAGCTCTTCGCAATGCTTCAAGCATTGCGCTGTGTATGACTTCAAGCCTATCAACTCCCGAGATTAGGCTGGTGTAACAGATGTGAAATGGCTAGCTAGTTAGCGGGGTGTGCGCTAATAGCGTTTCAAACGTCACTCGCTCTGAGACTTGGAGTAGTTGTTCCCCTTGCTCTGCAAGGGCCGCGGTTTTTGTGGAGCGATGGTTAACGATGCTTCGAGGGTGGCTGTTGTCGATGTGTTCCTGGTTCGAGCGAGGAGAGGGACGGAAGCTATACTGTTACACTGGCAATACTAAAGTGCCTATAAGAACATCCAATAGTCAGAGGTATATGAAATACAAATTGTATAGAGAGAAATAACCCTATAATAACTACAACGTAAAACTTCTTACATGGGAATATTGAAGGCTCATGTTAAAAGGAACCACCAGCTTTCATATGTTCTCATGTTCTGAGCATGGAACTTAAACGTTAGCTTTTTTACATGGCACATATTGCACTTTTACGTTCTTCTCCAACACTTTGTTTTTGCATTATTTAAACCAAATTGAACATGTTTCATTATTTATTTGAGACTAAATTGATTTTATTGATGTATTATATTAAGTTAAAATAAAAGTGTTCATCGTTCAGTCAGTATTGTTGCAATTGTCATTATTACACATATATATAAAAATCGGTATCGGCTTTTTTTGGTCCTCCAATAACCGATATCGGCGTTGAAAAATCATAGTCGGTCGACCTCTAATACAGAGGACCCCATTTGGAAAAAGTATATCCCTAACGTTAGTTAATGCTGTGTGTTCATATTTACTCAATTTTAGGTCCTGCCGGATGTCCAGAACTATGAAAACACATTCTAATAGTGTAAGAGGTCTTAGTCAACACTAACAAGTTGTATTCTATACCCAGGTGAAGATTTAAAAATAAAGTTATTAATTTGTTTGATAACATCACATATTCTCAGGGGACCCCATTTCAAGTTTGGGAACCACTGTACTTGATTCTCAGAACTAACAGTGCGTGACTGAAACTGCAGTAATGGGGACAAGTATGTTGATACTATATAACTTTTAGTAAACATTAGTCTAGATAGTTGAGAATGTCTTAAGAAAAATATCCACAACAGTTACATTCTTATTTCACTTCGGTGGACCTTTCGTAGGCTCGAGCAGGCTCTCTCGATATAGTCCTAGCGGAACCATAAATGTAAAAAAAAAAAAATCAGGAGCTGCACCCCTCCCAGCTAGGTAACGTTAACGCTGCTAGCCTAGCTCGCTTGCTACCATTTTCTCAATCCGATTAGCGAGCTAGCTAGCGATGAAACACTTTTCTTGCTGTATGAATCAGAATGTCAAAACTTACCTTTAATATTCCATATGCAATTAAACAACAGCAGGAGTTGTATCAAGACCATATCGATTAAATTCATTGTTAGTACATTGACACCGCGAATGCTTTACTGTTTCGATTTGCACTTCTTAAAGGCGCAGTCTGCGCTCTGTTTATGGCAGTACCTTCACAACCGCCTTTCACCGCTTGTCTCCAACGGCCTGACGTCAGGCGCAGGCAGCGTACTAGTCCCTCCTACCTCACTAGCGCAACAAAACCTGTTTGCTTTTATTTGATAGGGCCGCTTATATTTGTTGAAAACAACAATTAAAGTGCAATAAATTCAACAGCGACAAACCAAGCCACTTTTCAATATCAAGTAAGCCTATAAATTAATATTTCTTATTTATTAGGATCTCCATTAGATGACCCCAATGGCGACAGCTAGTCTTACCGGGGTCCAACATATAACGAAAAATACATTACAGACTAAATACTTTACAATTTACATACATTTAAAAACATTAACATGTTGTGTGTGTGCATCTATCAGTTACACATACATGTCAGTACATACAAACAACAAGTAGGTCACATGGGGGAGAGGCGTGCCGTGAGGTATAGCTTAATTTGTTTTTTGAAACCAGGTTTGTTGTTCACTTGCGCTATATAAGATGGAAGGGAGTTCCATGCACTCATGGCTTTGTACAATACAAATAATAGATTTGTCTTGGACAGAGTTTTAGAAATATCCCTGTACCCTGATTTAATGGAATATGATTTCAGTACTGAATACAGTACATCACTACAGTAGATTCCACTGTGAAATGTCAATGACTATATGAATTGGGGGGAAACATTTTTTTTAATTCAAGGAACAATCGATATAGAGGTGTGTGGCCCCACATGCATTTGCACTGCTCAAGGACAGCTATTTGTGTTGAATTTATAGTGGATTTGTTGAATGTGCCTGCATAACATGTCCTGGCTACCTACACCTGCAATGCACTTGCTTGTTCTCTGCATTTGTCTCTGCACTGATCGTCTTTGTTGAGATTCCCTAAAAACATGCCACTTCGATACAGCCACAACCAGAGGTGACTGTTTTGTAACAGGTTAGGAGAATTTACGCAGCAGGTTAGGAGAATTAACGTAGCAGGTTATGATAATTAACGTAGCAGGTTAGAATAATTAGGAAAGGGTCAAGGTTAGCGAAAATGCTCTCTTTGTAACACCAACTATTGACTGCAAAAAATGTGTATCTCTTATTTCCCATTAGACATACTGTACATCAGACATACAGCGTTGATCTTTTTACTGTGTAGCTTCTGCCACCGTGTGGCTAAAAAAAGCTCCTACACTAACTGAACTGGAAACCTTAAAACAACTTGTCAGTCTGCTGCTGCTTCCAGATACAAGGTGATGAAGACCCACGCACCTCTTCCTTCCCTGTGCACGCGCACACACACACACACACACACACACACACACACACACACACACACACACACACACACACACACACATTTGTGGAGATATTATTACTTCAGCCATTAGGATTCTATCCATATAAAAATGAAAATAAATTAACAAGGCACCGGTAAACGTGTCGTTCCCACGAATGATGCAGCGCCCCCCCCCTTGGGCCAATTGAGATATTGTGTGTGACTAACAATTCTGTTAATTACTATAAACTCCTGCATTGGGCCAATCGGTGTAATTTTGTAAATGCCAGATCTCTATGGCAAAACGCACCATTAATCCACGTTTTGTCAAAAATCGGGCCAGTGCTGTCTGAGATATAGCGTTTGACGAACATACGAATTTACAGACGGAGACAGATCCACAGTCCCTTCCCCAATTTCATCGTGGAGAACAATAAAATACACAATAATGGAGTTATATACAGGGAGTACCAGTACCAGATTAATATGCAGAGGTATGAGGTACAGTAAACATGTAATCCCCCACGAATAATGCAGCACCCCCCCTTGGGCCAATCAATGTAATATTGTAAATTACGGATCTATATGGCAAGACGCATCATTCGCCAAAGTTTCATACAAATCGGGCCAGTGGTGTCTGAGATGTTGCGTGTGACTAACGTACGTACAGTTGATTACTATAGCGCCTCCCTTGGGCCAATCAGTGTAATTTTGTAAATGCTGGATCTCTACGGCTAGACGCATCATTAACCCAAGTTTCTCAAAATCGGGTAAGTGGTGTCTGAGATATCATGTGGGTTAGCTAGACTCACATCCCTGAGCATGTGTGCCACATTTCAGCGCTCTGAGTCAAACAGATCAAGAGATAAACATGTGCCGTTGTAGCACCACTGTGTAGTCGATATGAGTGTGTTTGCATATGTTGAGTCTTGACAGTGTCTGCAACATGTGCAACAAATTGTGTTACAATATGAATATCCTTGACTGATTGATGTATATGCATTTATGTGCCAGACCATTAACAGGTGAATGTTTATTGGTCAATAGTGACCATGTTGTTTTAGGTACTAGTCTGGAAAATATTGCATTAAGAGACCTTTGTCCATAAAAGCCACATATAAAGTTTCATGCAGATCGGCCATTCAGTGCCAGCAGAGTAGCATTTTAAGTGTCTTTCACAAAATTCGAAATTTGTTCCTTGTGAGGAGAGGGATCTATGTACCGAATTTCATGACTAGGTCAAATGGGGTGAGGAGCGTGACCTTCAAAATGTGCATTTTCAATCTCTTGTTATAACCACCATCTGGCCAATCAGAGTAATTTTGTAAATGCCGGCTCTCTATGGCAAGACTCATTATTCACCCAAATTTCGTCCAAATCGGCCCAGTGTTTTCTGAGAAATCGCATGTGATTAAGGTATGAATGAACATATAAACGAAATGATGTAGACAGATCCACAGTCCCCTCCCCGATTTAATCGTGGGGGACAATTAATATTAATGTAAAAATGACAGGAAACCATGCCGAGAAAGCATGTGTAATTTGTTGCAAACGGATTAAAAATGTACACAGCACACCCAAATTATGAAAAACAGCACTCAAATCTCCCGTTATTCTCTACTGCCTCTCTTTGGCCTGAAGAGGCATTTCTTCCAGAACTCTGTGGGCTCTTCTACCGTGACGTCACTGGCAGATATGTCATGGCGTCTGTGGGGCTGAAGCTGGAGCTGGAGCTGCAATTAAGCTAGCTAAAAGCTGTCGACAGTGTGTAAATCGAAATGGAGAAAAATGCAAACCTGCATCGAGATGTTGGAGGAAGTACTCTATGTGCTACTATTGCAGGAGAAATGTGCGATATTAAAACAGTTGGCGGAATGAAGGGAGCCACCGATACGTGCAAGATTAGTGAGCATTCTCTCAGTACTTTGGTTAGTTGTACTACTAGCTCCAGTAGTGCCCCTAGCACTGCTAGTAATGCTATCTCCAGTGTTGAGAAATTAGATATGGCAGATATGATCGAGTCTCTCCCGGTGCAAGAGAAGAACATTCAATCGAGTGGTTGGTCGGAGACATTGTCCTCTGGATCTGAAGATCATTTGAGTAACGGGATGGGATATGGCACGCAGCTGGCTACAGGAAATAGCGAGGGTGCCACCTCAAAGTTAGTAAACAACAAAACGGATAGCGAGCCCTCCTCGATGGGGTCAAGGATTACAGATGGTCAAGCTGAGGTGTTGGGTTGTGAGTCAGTTGAACTAGTGATGCTGGCAAAACCGACACACCTATGTCCGGACAAAAGAAATACGGGAAACGTTAAATGTGGAGTTGCGATTGACAAAACCATATGCGAGGGTTTGCGGAGTGGGAGTGACCCGTGCATCGCGGCAGAATCTAGGAGCGTCGACTCACTTGAGTCTTTCTCGAACCTTAACTCCTGTCCCAGTTTCGATCTCAACAGTGAAGGGGTGGAGGACAAGGGGTTGGCAATAACACTACAGAGCGAGTATGGGGCTGATGGAACTAAGATCCCGTGTACCAAGGACCGGGGCGCTGGCCAGTCCATATACCACATCAAGTGGATCAAGTGGAAGGAGGAAAACACACCTATCATTACACAGAACGAGAACGGTCCATGCCCATTGCTGGCAATTATGAATGTCCTATTGCTGGCATGGAAGGTAAATGACTGACATCATAACCAGACCTCTGAGACAAGTTTACATGTGGTGTGCATGATGCCATTTGGAACATTTCCACATCTATTATTTGTCAATGCTAAATTACTAATAGAGAAGTACATTTGAAACTGGTCATCATAACTACGCTATCTAATGTATTATCAGTATAAAATAAAATTGAATGATCAGTTGTAAAATAAACTATTGTCACCTGCCAGAATATAGAATACCATGAAAAGTTGAAGATTCATAAATAACATTCCTTCATTTGGGGAGAATTTAAGTTAAAGTTCAAATTATACCACTCATATGCACTCATCTTTATTTTCTCTTAATACGTAATTATTGTAATTTTGGGATGGAGGTTGTTGACAGGTCACATTGACCAATTATACCATAGACCCAACCCAGTTGTTTATATTTTCCCCATGCTGCGGCCTTGGCAGCTCAGTCCCTCTCTTATAAGTAGTCTCTGAGAGCTTCCAATTGAGTCATTTTTATATCTTCTGGTTTCATTTACATCATAAAGATAACGTTTAATTACTGTCAGTGACGGTTGGTTGGCAGGCAGTGGAGATTCTGATTCAGTATGTGGCTTCACAACTTAAACTGCAGCTCTGTGTCTCAGGTGTCTGAAATCTTCCCTAAAACCTCACTACCTACTGTGAAAATGTGTGACATAAAAGTGACTGTAAACAGAATTCTTTGCTTCAAACGCCTGTGTGTGTGCTGACAGTCGTGCAACGGCTGACAGTGCACTTCTGGTGACTTTAAACACAGCTTTCCACTTCCCAGGTGTGGGTGGATTTACTGTGAACCATAATCATGGGGGAGGGAGATGCCTGTCAGCCAGGTTCTATTGGCCTGGCTAACTTTAGTCATGTTGCTTGGTTTGTTAAATAATGTATGTGGTTCCATTACAGGTGAAGATGCCACCAATGATGGAGATCATAACTGCTGAACAGTTGATGGAATATCTTGGTGAGTATAAGTGAGAATCTGTTTACCAAACCAAAGACCCGAATGTCATTTAAATCAGTGACCTGTTCTTTAGTTGCCCTCCTGGAGGGTGAAGTGTACCGTTTATTCCCGGTCTCTAGTATTTCTCTAAGTTTACGGACGGTTGTGACCTGTATTTTAAACCTGATAAAAATACAAGCCACCTTGACAGTGCTCAAAGGCAATGGACAATACTGTATTTTTCTTTCGTTTTGTACCTGCCTAGAAGGGCCATGTCACAAAATGCTAGTCTGGCTGTAAATTTAGTACACCAGTGCAGTGGAGTATTGAGCTGTAGTAGAAACTAGCCTGGGAAGTGCAATGTGACCTTACTGACAGAGTACTGGAGGGCTGTAATTATGTCCTACTGCCTGAGAAGGCATTACTGTATGAATAATCACAGGACCTGCCTCACTGCCTGCCTGGCCCCTCAGTCTTATTTTACTAATTTCCTCGCCTCCCTTCAGTAGACTGGATTTGCTGCCTCCTAGCTTTAAGATAAATTGCTATATAATATGGATTTCATATGATTTAAGCAATGGCACACAGTAATTGCATAGCTGCTGTGAAATCACCCATATGCCAATATTACCTGAGTTTTCCTTCTAAATAAAATAAATCTCCACTTAATTTTTAGCCAGTGAATACAATGGGTGCGTTCGTAAATTCACTCTAGAGTGTCAGTGTTCTCTGGGCCGTTTGTAAATTCAGAGCGTTGTCAGATTGCACACTTTGGCCGACGAGTAGGGTTGATCCAAGCGTTCAGAACCGCAGCGAAGCACCCAAGCTAAATTACTAAAGTTGGCTAGCTTGCTAGCTTCTTCCAGACACAAATAAGAGGGCACCTCCCTCTGAACATTTTACTCTCCCTAGCAGAGCTGGTTAGTGTTTTCATGTTATCAGGAGGGTTAGGGACTTCATCTGTGTCACTGTTAACAATTTAATAAAAAGTTTTAGCCAATGTTTATTTACAACTGTCCTAACAACCGAGTTTAGTGCGTTCGTAAATTCATCAATTATTCTTGACACTTTCAAACTAGAGTGCTTTGAAATCGGAGTAGATTGCCAGGTTGAATTTACGAACGCACCCAATAAATGAATTGGATTTACAGTATTTTGGAAGGTTCTGTAATAAATTCAATACTCTACCTGGGTCATTATACGCATTCTGGTTGTCACCTAGCTGCTAGACCTGCCCTCAGAAGAGTGCATATGGACTTGTATACCCATTAGTGATATGCCTGGAGTCCCCACAGATGGGGTGGGTGGGTTTAGGGTCATAAAATATTGTATGGAGGAAAGGCAGGTTGAATAAAGAGAAACAATGCATAAAAAAATCCATAAATGTATAATTCTTGTGCAATTCATATCTATAGACTACATTGAGGTTTTCCTGTCATTATTTATAACTGGCGTTAGTGTGTAGCCTAACTGTAGCGCCCTAAATACACGCCAATTGCCAAATACATTTGGGTACTTGGGCAGAAAAAGTTTTTAAAAATTGTTCCACTGAGGCAAAAAGGACAATGTCGGAGTTTAATTCAATAGTAGAAAAGCTGCGAAATGGAGAGTTGATGTTTGGGGGAAATGTAGAGAAGTGGTAAAAGAGGATGATATCAGTTCTGGCTATGTCATGTGTGATGATTCCACAGTCTCAAGACGTGGAATTCAAAATGGCACATCAAAGGAACTGTACTGTTCAGATGGGTTAAATGAAATAGTAGCCTACCTGAAATCTGGACTGACTGTAGGTCTATAACCTCTCACATCGCCTAATATAATATTAACTCTAGCAGAATTAAGCATTTCTTGCAGTAAAATTATACACCAAATATACATTTTGAAAGTTGAACAGACGTGGAGAAATATTATTTCTTTCTTTCAGCATCTTGAGAGAATGAATGCGTGGTTATGGACCATCTATAAAGATAGCGGTGCTATCTTTATCAGCATCATAAAAGTGTAAAATAGGACAAATGTAAGCCATCACCTTATCTTTATTATTATTATTATTATTATTATCTTATTATTTAAACCACATAAAATATGCATCCAAGCCCAGACTGAGATCTTATCAAAAACATGTTGTGTCGTTTTAACAGCTTTTAATTTCCTTAACCAGTGAAACTGATGTCATTTGGACATTTTGCATGTCAAATCTTTCATGTTATTTTAAAAGTTATTCAATTTTCTCCTTGGTCCCTAAACGTATTTGCTGTGTCAGAGAAGCAGAGATGAAATAGGAAAGAAAACACACTTTAACAATTTCAACTATACTGAACAAAAATATAAACTCAACATGCAACAATTTCAATGATTTTACTGAGTTACAGTTCATATAAGGAAATCAGTCAATGGAAATAAATTCATTAGGCCCTAATCTATGGATTTCACATGACTGGGCAGGGGGCGCAGCCATGGGTGGGCCTGGGAGGGCAGGCCCACAGGGGAGCCAGGCCCAGCCAATCAGAATGAGTTTTTCCCCATAAAACAGCTTTATTACAGAAAGAAATACTCCTCAGTTTCATCAGCCGTCTGGGTGGCTGGTCTCAGACGATCCCGCAGGTGAAGAAGCCGGATGTGGATGTCCTGGGCTGGCGCGTTTACACGTGGTCTGCGGTTGTGAGGCCGGTTGGACGTACTGCCAAATTCTCTAAAACAAGCGGCAGAGAATGGTAGAGAAAATTAACATTACATTCTATGGCAACAGCTCTGGTGGATATCGCTGTAGTCAGCATGCCAATTGCACGTTGTGGCGTTGTGTGACAAAACTGTACATTTTAGAGTGGCCTTTTATTGTCCCCAGCACAAGGTTCACCTGCGTAATGATCATGCTGTTTATTCAGCTTCTTGATATGCCACACCTGTCTAGTGGATGGATTATCTCGGCAAGGGAGAAATTCTCACTAACAGGGATATAAACAAATTTTAGGGAAATAAGCTTTTTGTGCGTATGGAACATTTCTGGGATCTTTTATTTCAGCTCATGAAACATGGGACCAACACATTACATATTTTTGTTCAGTATAGATTGAAACATTAATACTATTGATTTCTAACATTATTCTGGTGAACAAAGGTTTATTTAGTCTTCTAGGATAAGAAGTAATAACAGAAGAGAAGCCTCCTGTATCTAATTATAGACAAGTTGAATAACATAGGCCTGCTTATAATTTCCAACATTTTGGTAGGCTATCTAAAAATGCCTGTCAAAAATGTTTTCCATCTCCGACTGTACAATGCATTTTCTATGTTTGTGGGTCGGGTGAGGGCTTCAGATTTTCATCAGCGGTTGCGGATGAGTTATTAGCAATTGCGGGCGGGTGCAGATGAACAAACAGCTCACCCGCGCATCGCTAATACCCATGTGAGGTCAGGTGGTAAGGTCCAGTATAGATTGACCAGGAGGACTGAAGAATCCCTGTGGACCAAGCCCTGCTAACGTCAGGGAAACAGGAGCTGTGTTCTTTCTCCATGTGTGGCACGCTGACCCCACTGCCTCCCTCCATAGCTGGGTGCTGTTATGATGTAGAACCAGGGGTGTCCTGTTACTAAAGGCATTCTCATCTAAGCTATAGAGAAAAAAATCACTGTCACTATAGCCAAGCCCTCTTTTCATGGCAGTGGTCAGTTTGGCTTCAATTTTACAAGCTCTATAATTCTTTGACTGGTGCTATGACTAGTGTCCCGTTTTGAGTGTGTTCTAGCTAAATGCATCATATAATGACTGTTAGGCGTCAATAACATCTCTAACTATAAGAGAAATGGAGCCACCAGCTGTCATGTTCTGAGAGACGCCAGAAGTCCTGAAATGTATCCACATTAGTCATGCCATGGGAGTTGTTTACTTTCATATGATCATTTGGGGGTTCGGTATAGAGGTCAGTTTGTACCAAAAGACTCCTGACTGTTTGTGCTACATTGTCCTACATTCTGCATGTGATTAGCAGATTCAACTGGTTTTGATTTAATCTGTATTAGTCATTATGGGCCAAGACACAGACTGTCGTTAATTTATGGGTAAGGATATTTATCACCATGGTTTAATTACAGTTTACACTGTAGTGCTTCTTTGGGGGACAGATTAGTTAGTTAGCTACCAAGTTAGAATATAACAGCAAAATGTGATTGGGAAACAGAGGAATGATTCTTCATTGTCAGGAAATATATTTTTGATGTCAGTCATGGGGAATGTTCATTAGATTTCTCAGTTTGCTGCTTCTCTTCAAGTATTTTTCATTAGGCCTAACTCAAATGTTGACTTGACTTCTCATTAGTGTGTTTTGTACCAGGGGTAATAATGATTGTAAGCAATAACGTTGTTACCTTTTGGTTAATGTTACTTTTTTTGGATGCATTGGCTAGGAAAATGTCATTTAGAATTAGTAATTGTCTGTTGTTGAACTCTGTTAATGGGATAGCCTTATGTTTCCTCCCCACAGAATCTGCCTCTGTGAGTCCATAGCGCTTGGTGTCCGTGACTGATTAATGCATGCAATTCAATTCCAATTGGAGTTTGGTTCATTTTGCTGGAAGAAAAAGTATCATCTACAGTGTGTGCATTTCATTATCAGACTACGTTATGACCAGGCAAATCTAATTTGACCTTCTCCAAATACTTTTTTTATAAGAGAGGAGGAAAGCAAGAAACTGTAAACTACCCTGCTGGTCAACTGACATGAAACCCTGAGAGAGGAGACCATTCAGACTGACCCAAAGCATTAGCACATTGAGCGACATAGTTGCCCATCTTTAGATATTTTAGAGGTAGCCTAGTGTGTGGGTCTGATGGAACACAGAACTCACTCCAACCCCATAGCTCTATGTTCAATACCAGTAAGAAGCCACAGAGAGGCCTTTACCCCCTCTCCCACCCACTCAGGGCCCTCTCCCTCACTGTGCCGCAGATGGAATCCCCTGATTGCTCCCTCTGTCTGCCTCTCTGCACCTTGCTCATCTGCTCCTACAGATACCCATGGTTGATTCCAAGTTCTCAGTGTAAAAACATTCCCTGTCTCTTTCGAGTACCCTGACTCAGTGAGCACTTCAACCATTCTGCAAATCACAGGTGACAAACGGTAATGAAGCACAGCGTTTTCATTTCATGCAACTCCTGTTTTTCTGACTGTGTCGTTAGATTTCCTCGGAGGAATGCTCATGGTTGTAGCCATCCCTCTTCTGTACATTGCCGACCTTTAACTGCGTTATGCAGGCTGTGTGTGCGCGTATCATCCCAGATATGCCTCTGAGTCATCTCTGCTCTTCTTTCACAAGTGCCCATAAATTGCGGCTCTGTGTTTGTGGAGACGGCTTTGTCTTTACTCCAGCTAGTGGCTGAGAGCTCATAATGAATGGTTTGGTCCCTGGTCAAACCGTTCATCTTGTGTAATGTCCAGGAACAGGCAGATAGGCCTGTCTCCTAGCCTCACCATTGCACTTCATTACGCACAGTTATTGTTTTATGCCCAGACAAAAAAATAATGGCTTGTGAAAAAGAGCTGCTCACAAAGAGCCCCATTTAACGTGGGCTGATTCAGATGCTGTATTAATAACTACTGTGAGGCCCATAAGGGCAGAAGTGGAGGAGATGTATGTTGTATTAAAGAGGCTGCTGGTTGATGTTGGGATTTAGTACTCTGTGGAGCATGCCAGTGAATCATCAACAGCAGCAGTTGAGGCCCAGGCAGGGAGAGCACAGTCTAGAGTCAGCTGGCAGGGAACGGGGCAGGCGGAGGGAGGTAGGGGGGGTATGGCCGGGGGTTCCCTGGGCATAGAAATGTCAGAGTCAGTTGACTGGCCTCAGCTGGGTGCATTCATGGCCAGGGCTGAGGAAGCCTGTGTCTGAGGAGAGGAAATGGAGATTGAATCAGAGTAGCTCCCTGGCTCTCAAATACACTGACTACTGGCTCACTTTGTTAAAGTAAGAAAGCAATCGTTGGGTTATCAGGAAAAAGAAGGCCTATTTATTTATTTTTTTCAGATATAAAAGTCTCACAGAATCATTATCTTGTAACATCAAATATCTTGCGAGTGGGTATGTTTTCGACAGCTGGACACTGCCGCTGTGTGTTGCTCAGAGAGGGGAGGGTGGAGTTGGGTGCAATGTTAATGGGTGGATGACAGGTGCACTGTGATTAGCACCACAGGGCTCTTCACAAGGCTCTCCCTGCCTGCCCCAGTGGCTGCTCTTCCTAGGTCCTACACAAAGCCCTTAACACCTCTCTAGCGGCTCCCCACTGGCCAGGGCTCGACTGACCCTGCATGCCTGGCCGAGCCCTTCCTGGAAAAACAGCTGGACAGCGCTTAACACTCAACGTCCCGCTTCTCACTGAAGATTAGACACTTCTTATGGAATCAGAACGTAGTCGATAATATCACCTCTTCACATGGGATTGACGTAAGCATGCGGTCCGTAAGCCTTGTGATGTCACTGGTGAGCGGGCAGGGCTCTACCCTGATGATATTTTCTCTCTCAGCTCCCCTGTGTCTATGGTTGCTTTAATTAGCCTGTATCCCCAGGTCCTCTGATGTTGCTTCCTCTCTCCCTCGCTCTCGCTCCCCTGCAGGAGACTACATCCTCGATGCCAAGCCGAAAGAGATCTCTGAAGCCCAGCGGCTAAACTATGAGCAGGTAAGGACTGTTGTTGCTTAAACACAATCAATAAGGGCAGTTATTCACTGATCATACGCATGTCTGCCGATCCATCTCTCTTTGTGTCTGTCTGTGGCTCATGTTGGCGAATCAGACAGGCATGCAGGATGAGTGAGGAGGCTGAGAGGGAGAGGCAGGCAGGCTCTAGGCTGTTGGGTACCTCCCTCTTCCGCTTAGATCTCTGATGGCAGAGCAGCAGCCAAAAAGCAAAGCCGCAGCATCACACTATTAACTCGCACCACGCCAGGGGGGCTCACTTGTTCTCACTTCCCAGCCTAAAATATCCCTGCCTGCCGTTTAGTGACTGCAGTTCTTCTATCCAAAAATATATCATATTCTAATGGGCAACGATGTAATGCTAAGATGAGTATTTATACAGTCATGTGCATCTGCGTCAGTGCATTTGCACAACATTTGCATTGGGAATGAATCTCCAGAAAAATAGCAATGAATGTATATTTATGTAAGATGAAAATAAGCGGCGTGATGATTATGGTTATATGGAAAACTGCCCCAGAGCTGCTTTTAGCCCCTATATAGGTTACATAAGCCGTGTCTTGCCAGGCCTATGGCACAGCACGGGTCATGAGGGGCAGATCATGTCTCTTCACATCGCTGTGGGAGGGTGCTCAGGCATGCATGGCTGAGTTCAGATCGAGGCCAGTGCTGGGGCTCTGAGTGGTTCACATGGCCTGGCAGGGATGGCTTTCCCATCCACGCTCCCATCCACGCTCCCATCCACGCTCCCATCCACGCTCTCATCCCTGCTGCCTGCCTGGAATGTGGGAAGGGCACGACCTCTCTCCTCTTCCTCTCCTCCTCTCCACTCTGCTGTGGCAAAGAACCAGCACATTTGTGAATGTTATTCTCTTCACGGACGTCATCGCTCGGGAAGGAGAGAAGTAATGTGTGCGTGTGTACATACCAGAGTCTGGATTACTGTCCGAGGAGAATGTTCTGACTGCTGTACAGTTGTAGCTCTCCAAGCTCCTGGTACGTTGTGTGAATTTAAGCTGAAAAAACTAGCAACGCTCAAATGAAATGGTGTTGGACTCATTGTAATTATGGTGGTCTAATCTTGGACTATGGTCCAGAACACCAGGCTCTGTAGCGTGTGTACTGTGTGTGTCCGTGTGTGGATAGGCCATGTGGTGGAGTTTAGGGCAGGCTCTGTGCAGTTAGCTGGGGCAGAAACAGTTGTTGGTTCCTGTTAGATTTGGCTGTGTAAGCCCTGCCTCAACACGGCAGGAGAGCACTCGACCAGGAACGGAAGGAGCCTCACACCATGAATAGAGATAGGGTAGAGAGAGAGTTAGGGAGGCTGTCTTTCACTAGGGAGTCTTTAGCATGCCAATGTGCATGCCAAACCAAAATATAATACATTTGTAAAAGATTCAAAAATAAATATATATATCTATATATAATCTTGTTCTTGCCTTTGTTTGATATTGTCTGCTGCATATTTGAATAGTCAAGCTCCTTTTATGATTTTGAAGAGCGTTGAACAAGTTCATAACAGAGTTCTATTTATAAACTCTGGCTTCAAACCATCATCTGTCGGAGGAGGATATGAGGATTAAAATAGCGATAGCTTGGCTGTTGTTAAACAGTAACTCAGCGACTGGAGAGCTTAGTGAAGGTTTATTCTGTAAAGACTGGTCATGGTAATGTTCCCATGATAAAGGACACTCCTGAGAGTTTGCACGCTGTAGCACTATTCACTTGACAGCGTTTTTGTGGTTATATGATATAGAATATTCTATTTTATTGAGATAGAGATGCTCCTAAAAATAATGTAGCAGGATGGGAGTGTGTTGCTGTATATATACATGATTGTGGATTTTAAGAGTGCACAGTTGTAGACTAAAATGCAGACTTAAAAACTGACGTAGGCTACCTAATAAAGTTTTGTGCCAGATCTCCATAAAACTCGGGGAGCTGTCCAGTGTGCCTTTGACATGAAAACTGAAGCAAAGCTCTTGCCTGTGTCTTTCAATCAGTCTATCAGTCAGCCTCGTGGTCCTATCACCCTGATTTGCCAGCGGATGGAGGTCTGGAGTCACTCCCCAGTCCCCAGTGGAAGCAGAGTGTGTGTGTGTGAGACCAGCTGGTTTGAGCTGGTGGATGAGCGTGGTCGTGTGTGTGTGTGTGTGGCTCTGCCACAGGGTTGTGGGAATTAAATATTGATCTGGCTCCCAGCCTGCTAGTGGAACATGTGACAGGAAGGCCGGCCTGTTTATCCAATCAGTCTCCCTCTTCCGTAAAAGCTGGAGTGGAACCATTGAATACTGGCCTGCATTGTCCAGTGACCACGGAATAGTCTATTGTACATCATCACATGCAAATACCACAGGCTCTGTGTGGATCCCATATTCAGCACAGAATTTATGATTAGTGTGGTTAGGGTGGCATTACTTAATGTAGTCTGGTCATCATCTGTAGTCTGTGAGCGGCTAGAGCCGAGTGGAGCGGGGCTTGGTCACACAGCAGGAGGGTGTGGGTGTGCAGAGCAGGCAGCATGTTGGGCAGAGCGGGAGCAGTGGGCGAGCACGTTCCTGATCTCTTACTGTGCTGCCAGCTTCGCCACCCACCAGACAGACGCAGTGCCCACACAGTTGTGTGTGCACTTGTCAGTGTGTGTGTTTTTGCTTGTAGGCACATTTTGTATACACAGCGCTGACTCACGTTTGACTTGTGCTTTAGCACCTGTCCTCAAGAATACAAGTAGGAAAACAAGGAGGATAAAGCAGAGAGAATCCTTGCTGTGTGTCTCAATGATAGACTACATGACCCCAAAAAATGTTGAGACCATTATTCCTCCTCCACCAAACTTTACAGTTGGCACTATGCATTGGGGCAGGCAGAGTTCTCATGGCATCCGCCAAACCCAGATTTGACTGTCGGACTGGTGAAGATGGTGAAGCATTATTCATCACTCCAGAGAATGCGTTTCCACTGCTCCAGAATCCAATTGCAGCGAGCTTTACACCACTACAGCCGACGCTTGGCATTGCGCATGGTGATCTTAGGCTTGTGTGCGGCTGCTCGGCCATGGAAACCCATTTCATGAAGCTCCCTGCGAACAGTTCTTGTGCTGATGTTGCTTCCAGAGGCAGTTTGGAACTCGGTAGTGAGTGTTGCAACAGAGGACAGACAATTCTGTGAGCTTGTTTGGCCTACCACTTCGCGGCTGAGGTGTTGTTGCTCCTAAACGTTTCCAGGGCAGAAATTTGACGAACTGACTTGTTGGAAAGGTGGCATCCTATGACGTTGAAAGTCACTGAGCTCTTCAGTAAGGCCTTTCTACTGCCAATGTTTGTCTATGGAGATTGCATGGCTGTGCTCGATTTTATACACCTGTCAGCAATAGGTGTGGCTGAAATAGCCTAATCCACTCATTTGAAGCGGTGTCCACATAATTTTGTGTATATATAGTGTAAACAGCAAAGCACTGTGGAAGTGGATGAAGCCCCCCCTGCTTAGTGAAGCGCTAATCAGTAGCTCTCAGGGGGTTCATCTGATGTCATGTGACTGAAGCCCTCTGCCCTTGGAGTGGAGCAGCTGCATGGTCTGTTACATGGACCATACTAATCCTCCCCACAACTGTCCACAGGAGTCCTAATCCACACACACACACACACACACACACACACACACACACACACACACACACAGATCGTCCAGCGAAAGGCTTTTCAACGAGCCACACCGCTAAGTACGAAAGCTGGAGAATCTCCCTGCTTTTGGCGATTTATTTTCCCTCTTATTGACAGGTTATCCTCTTAGAAAATTAAGAAAACACACACAAAGCCACCCATTCTCACCTCTCTGTGCGTGTGTGGGGTGGGGGGACAGCTGCAGAAGGCTCCCTGTGACAGACGGTCATCAAAATTGTTAAACGGTTTTAAAAGCAATTCTAATAAATGCAACAGTTGGACAATGGATGAAGGATTGAGGATTGACTGAATTATAGCACATTAAACATTTTACTGGCATGGAAAAATAATGAATGGAGTTCAGGGATTTTGTTGGGAATTCAGGTGTTTGTTTTTGGGGGGGGGAGTGCACTCATATACACATTTTATAGTGGTATCAGGTATTTCTTTTATATTTTGTGTTAAAATAAAGAAAATGTGTATGTGCAACATTTTACAGAAATACAATGGGTGTATTTGCATAAATGAAAACATTAACATAAAGGGGTGGAACCGGGCTGCAACAACAAACACTTCCTCTGTCTAGGACTCTAGGTCTACCTGCACTGTCTAGGACTCTAGGTCCAACTGCAATCACCTGCTCTGTCTAGGTCTACCTGCACTCACCTGTGCTGTCTAGACTGCCTTATTAATGACTGTTGTTGTCACGTTCTGTTGCATAATTCAACAATTGTGCCAATAGCAGGATACCCTCAACACGTTTGGCTCTAGATTACACCTATCTATACATACTTTGAATTGTTTGCGAGTTCAGACATAATATCACTGTAATCCGACTGTTCATTTTCGGAAGTTGCTTTCATTTCAATAATTTAATTTGTCAACATTTCAACTGTAGCAATTTATTACTTTTTTCAATTCCACAAAAAATGTGCACCAATCTTTCTTCTCTTTCTTGTGTTGAAATGATGTGTTACATCCCCGAAGAAGCATTAGTGTTCTTATAGATGCAACTGAAAGACTATGTATTCCATTCAGCTTATTTCAGACGTTACTGGGGTGTGTTTGACAGGTCATTACAAACATTTCCGCGGACATAACATTAACGGGAAAAAACGACAGGCACAAGGAAATGTATGATGAAGTCACAGAAGTAAAGTGAAAGCAATAAATCCAGCGAGATTCAAGTTACAAGTGGATTTCGCGTCCCTCAAACACAGGAAATAGATGGCTGAAAAAGACAGATCCTCAGGTGGGCGGGGCATGCGCGTTGCTACAGACGGGTCTTGTTAGTCTTTTGTGTGTCTGAGTGGCGAACGACAGGAGGGCGTGATGAGTACGGTAGACAGGAAGTTCCTTGGTCGGAACACTTTCTGATTTGTACAGTTTGTATACTTAACTGATAGTTCAAACTAGCAGGTTTCTGTGGGTGAGTCTGCTGTTTTTCTAGCTGTAACTGCTGTAGTATGTGACAGTAGTTGGTTCACTGTCCTCAACATTTCTTCCAATGTCAAATCTTATTTCAATGCCGTAGTCAAAAATAATTCTACAAAGACTAACAGCCCTGGCTAAAAACCTTGAAAAGGAACATGACTTTCTATTTGTTGTCCCCCAGAATATGAGTGATGCCATGGCGGTGCTGCACAAGCTGCAGACAGGGCTGGATGTCAACGTGAAGTTCACAGGGGTGCGGGTCTTTGAGTACACCCCAGAGTGCATTGTCTTTGACCTGCTGGACATCCCTCTCTACCACGGCTGGCTGGTGGACCTGCAGGTGAGAACCCTTCCCTCTCTGAGCCCCCTTTAAAAGTAGACTGAGCGAGTTGACGTAAATGCAATATCCGCAATAACAGAACGTTGAAGCCTGAGGCTGAACTTCTCTGCTGTTTTGGGCCTGTAGCTACGACGTTGTAGCAGCGTGAAGCAAACCCGTGCACATGCCCAGATACTCTGTGTGACTGTGAGAGCAAAGTATTGCATCGCGCTCAATGCAGTAACTACGGTGCTGCTCACGGCAACGTCATAAGTCTACCTTTAAACCCATGTAGCTATTACTATGATATACAGGCAAATATATTGTTAAAAGTCACCTTGTCCTAGAGAGATTTACATGGTTATCAAAGCATCACGCCAGTGTAAGCCTACACGAAACAAGTGAAGTGTTTCTAAAATCCCCTATGGGAAAAATTAATGGTGGAACAATGATTGGAACCATTTCCCTGTTTGACCACTAGGTTTTATGGGTATTATGACTCATACTGTGGTACTCCTATAGGCGTTTGTCAAATAGACAATAAACCAACTCCACACATTATTTATGAAAAAAATGACTTCAGATTGACTGGTTAGCGTACAGCTCCTCTTGAGTATTTTTCTTTTGAAAACATGACAATACGCTCTTGTCGCTTGTTCTTCACTGCAAAGGAAAACACAACAATGGTTGATGAATGCCCTCTCCTCTTTTATGTTCCCTCCAGATGGGCGACACAGTGAAGGCAGTGGGTAACTGCAGCTACAACCAGCTGGTGGAGAAGATAATCTCCTGCAAACAGTCGGCCAGCAGTGAGCTGGCTGGGGAAGGTGGGTGGACCGACCGACTGGGGGGATGTGTTGCTTGCTTTCTTTCTCGCTGCTGCTTCCTCCCTTCACCCTCCCTTCACCCCCCCTCGACTACACATCCCAGGCTGCTTGATAAGGCCGACATTTCCTCCTATTGCACTGAGCAG
This sequence comes from Salvelinus namaycush, assembly GCF_016432855.1. Lineage (NCBI taxonomy): Eukaryota > Metazoa > Chordata > Actinopteri > Salmoniformes > Salmonidae > Salvelinus > Salvelinus namaycush. The sequence goes on along the minus strand of NC_052336.1, from coordinate 14,202,899 downwards.
ATAAACGGAGGCCTGGCCTAAACATTCCTGTGGACGACTGACTTTAGTTGAGCTCTATTCCTTTCCCTCTCTCACGCTGCTCGTATTGCTCACCCAGGGCAGTTCTCCTGTCATAGGCACGTTTTCTTCTGGGCTGAATGTTTTATGCTTTTAGCATCAAGTTTAAGTTTTATTAGTCGTATATATGGGATACGCATGGTATACATCGTCCAACGAAATGCTTACTTGCAGGTTCCTTGACAATGCAACAACAATGAGAAAGAATAAAAGATAACAATACGAACATAAAGTAAATGGCTCAGTAGAATAGAGTAAACATTTTAACATCACACAAATAAATAAATAATGACAGAGTGAGTCAGTTAGCGGGGTGAAGAGCTGCGTCGTCTGTTTCTCCCAACCTCTCCAGTGCTTCTCCACTGTCTTTCTAGTTTCTCCTTGTCTTAGATCATCACCCTGTCTCTCCCTAACTATCACTCAATACAACTCTATCTCTTGCGCTCTCTCGCTCTCTGTGTCTCATTCTATAGGTCAGTGTGTCTATATCCTTGTCTGTTTGTACATCACTTTATATCTCTATCAGTCCATAAGTCTTTGTCTCTATGTCAGCCTATCGGTCATTGTCGGTCTTGTGTGTCTGTCTCTCACTGACTCGCCTTCTCTCTCCTCTCTCTTTCTCCCTCTCTCTTTCTCCCTCTCTCTCTCTGCCTGCAGGCTTTGTAGCTGAGCAGTTTCTGCACAGCACGGCCACCCAGCTGACGTACCACGGCCTGTGTGAGCTCACGTCCACCGTGCAGGAAGGAGAGCTCTGTGTGTTCTTCAGGAACAACCACTTCAGCACCATGATCAAGTTCAAGGTGACTGACCACTCAAGTCATTGACGAGACAATATCCACTGTTTCATGGTTATGACAAATGGGGCCTTGCAGTACTGTTTACTGTGAATGGGTCTTCCTTACTTTCCTCTGCTACAGCGTCCCCAAACCACCGTCCATTATGAACAAAAACAAGTCAAGTCTGCCTTGTCCTCTTAGTAGTGGGAAAGGGTGTTATATAAATTAATTGCATAACGTTACCGAATTCATATCACTCAGTCCCAGATAAACCTTTATTTGAAACGTATTGCTAACTTCCGGATCAGATCACCCCTTTGTATGTATGGTGGGATGTTGACACATGGGGACTTTCTTTCATCCAAGACTTTTCAACCATCTGTTAACAGCTGAGCACTGTTAGTGCATTCCCCTTCTCCCTGTCCTCCCTCTGCCAATAGCTCTCCCCACACCCCAGTCCCAGGTGATGTAATGTTCAGTACACAGGGTTCTGAGGCTGGTGCGAGGGCATAAATACAAATGCCCCTTGGAGCATAGTAGACACGTGATGGGGACCTATTCAGCACCTAGAGAGTCCGAATGCTATCTACAATGGTTTCACCTGCCTTGTGCTCCCTCCCCTTATCACTGCAGCTGGGACAGGCTCTTCCTGTTATCTATAGCGGGGGAAGTGGAGCAGGCCTGTCTGTGAGAGGGAGAGAGTGTGTGTGTAGCACGCATGACCCCAAGATAAATGCTTACCAGTACCAGAGCCCCCCTCATTTAAACAAACACACACACACAGACCCGTTATCCAGGTTGTTATCCACTACAGGAATAAGAGGGTGTGAAAGTGTGTAGATGTGTTTTCTGGCAGTGATAAGAGGTGTGTGAGTGTATAACGTGTGTCTCTGTGTGATCAGGGCCAGCTGTACCTCCTGGTGACAGACCAGGGCTTCCTGACGGAGGAGAAGGTGGTGTGGGAGAGCCTGCACAATGTGGACGGGGATGGCAACTTCTGTGACTCTGAGTTCTGCCTGCGACCCCCGTCAGACCCAGAGACGGTGTACCGCGGACAGCAGGACCAGATAGACCAGGTCAGACCACTAGACCACTACGCCAATTGGGCCCTCTGATCCAGTTCCACTTCATTAATGGGAGCAACGATAAACAATGCTGAACACCCATCTAGCTGACTCATGGCAGCCATTTCGCACTGTTGGGTGCACCACATATCTCTTGCAGAGGATGTATACCATGGAGAACAAGGTGCACAGTCACAGTGCAGTATTACAAACATACTAGGTCAGGGGGAGTCACAATCAGAGTTTACCTGAAGATAAACAGAGTGGATTGTATAAAGGGTACAGCCAGTATTACACATCCCCTCTATCTGGGCTCTGTTTTCCCCGTGGCTTCCTTGCCTGCTCCATCTGCACTCAGCTCTGCTCTAGAGAAGTAGCGGGGAAGAGTTCCTTAATAATAGATGTTCAAAGCTCCTCTGCTCTCCCGTTAACCCGCCCCCCCCCCCCCCCCCCCCCCCAACTCAGGGTTTTAATGTCTGAATGCCTGATCAGGAGATGACCGTGACATGTGGCGCCTCCCTCTGTACTGCTCTGCATCGATTGGCTGTTTAATAATGCATGATGTGGTTTGTGTCCGTTTGTGACGACTGCTGATTGGCTGGCCCGTTAGGCCTGGTGGCAGGGCTGCCCAGCAGCAGGGTCCATATTCACCACCCTCACCCAGTACAAAGAGAGAGGGAGGGATCATCTCTACTCACGCTCTCATCCACCCAGACACTGATGCTTGAGAGGTCATATTATAGCTGACAATTAAGACAGTCTGATGCTGCACTCAGGAAAATATTTGGTTTCACTCTACATGAGGGTTATGAATGAATAAAGAGGTGTGTAGCCCTGACTTTAAAATGGCTGGTGTTTTGTAGCTTACAACTAGGCTTACTTTTTTTTTAAAGTTTTTAAATACTTCAGCTCTTGGCAGTGGCACATCACTCTGGTAACAGTGTAAACACCATGATGTGAAACGCATTGACCTGGTCCTATTCTCTTTCTCTCTTCTTTCTTTCTTTCCTTTCTTTCTTTTTCATTCTTTCTATCTCTCTCTCTTTACCCCCTCTCCTCTCTGTATGCAGGACTACCTGATGGCGTTGTCGCTGCAGCAGGAGCAGCAGTGTCAGGACCTGCAGTGGGAGCAGCTCCCCGAGGGCATCAGTGACCTGGAGCTGGCCAAGAAGCTGCAGGAGGAGGAGGACCGACGAGCCTCCCAGTACTACCAGGAGCAGGCTGCCGCAGCACAAGCACAGGTCAGGGAAGGAGCCTGGGAGGGAGGGAAAGGGGGAAACCTAGTCAGTTGTACAACTGAATGCCTTCACCTGAAATGTGTCTTCCGCATTTAACCCAACCCCTCTGAGCAGCAGGGGAGCTTGTGAGAAGGGGGGAGGGAAGATGCGAGGAGTGGAATTGAATGAGGAATATGATGAGAAAGGTGCGTAGGAAAAATGAGGAATGAGGATGAGAAAAAGGGTAAGGGTTGTCAGTTTATATAGATATAGCAGAGTCAGGGGCTTAGTCAGATAGAAATTAAATATATAGCTGACATTAATCTGTTGTACACAATACATGTTCTGTCTGAATGTATCTGTATGTTCAATGTAATTGTGATGTAATTAAGCTATAATGCACGGCTTAGGTCTGTTCTTTTGGATACAGCCCTTAGCCGTGGCATATTGGCCATGTACCACAAACCCCCGAGGTGCCTTATTGCTATTATAAACTGGTTACCAACGTAATTAGAGCAGTAAAAATAAATGTTTTGTTATACCCGTGGTATACGGTCTGATATAGCACGTCTGTCAGCCAATCAGCATTTAGGGCTCAAACCACCCAGTTTATAATGTTGCTTATTCACCCGCTTGAATGAGCCACAGGTAGGTATTATGGTTGACTCTCCTGTTCCATCCTGTCTGTGTTGTGCAGCAGCCAGCAGAGGGCAGTGACGAAGCAGACAGAGCAGCAGCAGAAGCATCATCAGCAGCAGCAGCAGCATCATCAACAGCAGCTGGAGCCACGCCCAGCCCAGGGAAGCAGCCCTCTGCCGGGGAGCGCAAACCCAAAAAAGAGCCCAAGGATAAAGACAAATGTGTTCTATTGTAACAGAGGATGGTTGTGTGTTTGTGTGAGAGAGAAACAGGGGGGCAGAATTTTTTTTCACATTGACCTGACACCCTACGCACAGCCCCATTTTGAAGAGCGATGAGACGGTGAGGAGTTGCCGTTCCTAAGCCACTGGTGCCTGCCATCCTCTACCCTCAGTGGGCCCGGACAACTGAGGAAGGGACGCTATGACAACTACCACTAATCTTTCGTACAGTTGGCCAAACTTTGTTACAAGTCGCACAGTGCACTATATTTGTGATCTGGGGTTCAGGTTAATGGGGGTGATTTTTATAGCAAAATTTGAAAAATCCCCAAACAGGACGCTGGGAGGGAAAGAATTCAGAATCTGAAATATCTCCTCTCATGACACCAATGTTTTTCAAGGAAATCGTTTTCATTCATTTTCATTATTGCAGTTGATAAGCTTTTTTTTTTTTTTTTTTTTTTTTTTACAGCACGTGTAGATATGCCTGCTTTGATTCAGTTCTGTTTTTGAGCGTTAGACTTTTTACTGAAAACACAACCTTTGTTTGCTGGCTATTGGTTGGTGGGGGTCATTTAGCTCCTTCCAATTGGAGATAATCAAGATTTTGTTCAGAGTCTTATTGGGATAGAGATGAGGTGATAGTGACATCAGTGAGTGTAATATCTAAGCACTCCTGTCTCTTCGCCACGTTAATGGATGCCAAATTACTACTTTAAGTGTGTGTTTGCATGTGTGTTTGTATGCATGTGTGAGAGAGTATTTTAGAGAACTATTTTATTTTGGTATATACTTAAATTGAAAGGGATTCATTTGTTTTTGCCGGTTAGAAATTAATGTAAGACACTGTTGTGACAAGCCTTTTGTATATCTCTCGAACACTACCCACATCCCTGTTCTTCCTGAGAGACCTGGAAGTCGGTGCCATACTCTGGTAAGTGCTGTCTCTACCAACCCTCATCTGCCATTTAAGACTCGCCCTATCCAGATTGGCCTTACCAGAGTATGGCAGTGTTGAATTCATGTGTGTGTGTGTATGGTATTGGTGTCTACAGTGTGTATGTGTGGCTGATATGCTTGGCTGCATTGATTTATGCTCTTAATTTCAATTTGGAAATGACCTAACATCAACAACAAAAAAATGTTACGATGTATATGAGCAGTTGGATTGAAAGATATGCCATGTATTTAATTTCTCATAATTGCTTTATATGATTCACATCCAGTACAGTCTGGACAATCACACAGACAGAACCATGGAGAAACAGGACGGTGCACCTAATTTGACTACTGTCGCTCACTCTTATGCTGTCCCTGAGAGACTTGGCTGGTTATTGGCTGCAGAGGCAGAGCGATAGTAGTATCCTACACTAATAATCTGAAGTGCCCAATGTCACACAGATTTGCCGGCAGTTAAACTGCTGGTCACGCCGTAAAAAGCTGACAGAGATGCTGTCGATATGGGAAGCCTCATGACCTCCTAGTGGAGTTATGTAAGTAGGATTTTCTACTGTAGCCATGTTTGAATCCATGTGCTCCTCCTACAACATCTGACTTTCAGACAAATCGATATACATTGTGTACATACCCAATGCACATTTATGACAGAGCTAGCTAGTAGTTTGCGCCATTGTCCTACTATGGTACTGCCTCCTCCTGAGAGATTTACTGTTTTCTATCTACACATTCCAGCTGGATGCCTTGACTCAAGCCTTGTGTTGTACGTCAGACCTAGAAACACAATATTGGGGAGACTCCTCGCAGTGCTGCTAGTTAAGGGGTCTCCTATTTTTGGCTGTTACATTTTGTTCTCATTGTTCAGAAATGGACAACCCCAGCCTTCAAGGACAAGTCCAGTACTTAGTATTTATTTTTGCCTGGCTACTGGCTGCATCTTGTAGGAGTAGACTACCCTGACTAGTAAGGCTTATCTGCAGGCTAGACTTGAGGACTGGGGTTAGCTCAGCCTGTCTATACGGTCCTCACGAGGCCACACTTACTCTGTATAGAAAATGCCTTACAACATTTACAATATCTTTTATAAGAATAAACGGAAACAGGTGTATTACCAGAATGAGACAATCTGTAGATGTAAAACTAGACATCAGAAATACTCTCAGGCCTTCTCTGAAGGGACATATCCTTGAGTGTCTTTTGTAAATTGTTTGTGTATTAGCTGCCTTGGCAACAGCAATGATTGATAAATACCATTGTAAAGTATTTAATATACCCTGCAGTAACTCCCTCGAATGTGTTGTAATGTAAATGTGTAACATATAGGTATCGGTAACAAATTATTTCAACTTCATATTATCAGGCTGTTCATAATAATTGCTAGTTATGTTCATGGATATAATTCTCTCTCAGAAATGGCATAACACGATGGGTTTCTGAGCTTCTCTCAGGCCTACCTAGTCAAAGGAATTCACTGACTTTACACTAGAATAGGTTTGCCATTTGTAATGAAATTCAAGGCTGCTTTTAGAAAGTGAATTAAACTGCTGCCTCGTTTATGGTCACAATGACTACCCAAAAAGTAATCTGACTGAATAGACAGGACTTAAAGAGAAACACCTATGTTGAAGCGAGCGTGTACATCCTGTTTATGGTATGCTACAGTATATCCTTTACATTGACTACATTGATTTTGTGAAAGGTTGGGGGGGATGGGCGAAGGACCACAAACCAAATTCTTGTTTCTTTCGTAAAATAACATCCATTTTAAAGTTACCGTCACACTGCAGCTTGAATTATACTTGTTAATGTGGTCAACCTTCCCAATGGCCTAAACCCATTTGTAAAGATGTTCAAAAGGCAACTAGTACTGAGTATTGTGATGAGAACCTCAAAGGGCCACTTTATCTAATTACTTTGAGGTTTTTGGGGGAGCAACAAGATGTTTCACGGATGCCTCACACACTTTTTAAAAAACATTTATTGTGCGTAAGCTTGCTTTTGGAGTCATTTACATTGCATTATTTACCAGTATCTAGATATTGTTTTGTGTTTCAGCTTTGATGTTGTTCAAAATAATTGATAAGGATTTTGCTTGTGGAATGTCTCAAGTGAAGATGTTTAAGCCTTGTGATAGTGCTTGGGGGGTAAATACTGTACAGTCTTAACAAGGTAGTCCTCGAACATAGTCATTGTAATTGGTTTTGCACTGTTACATTGATATACACTACTAGGCTGCGTTTGGACAGGCATATTCTTTTGACCAATTAGTGAGAAAAAAGATTAGAATTGGTCTGCCTGTGTAAACGCAACCTAAGAGAAGAGAAAATACCTCATTTTATACAGAATTATAAATTGTGCTATTGTTCTTTGGGTACCTTGTAAAAATGGAATACTGTCTGGAATTGCTAGTCGAATATGAAATGCTCATTTGTTTCTTTGACAAAAGGTATGAAAGGGCTGGTTAAATATTTTGGCTAAAAGTACTGTGTAGCCCCTTTCAATAAAAGTTGATGCAACTTGAACATCAGGTAGCTGTAAACCTGTTAAGGCCATAATTGTTTTGTAGCTTTTCACACTAATAAAGATGCCACGGGCTGGTCATCTAGAGGGAACGGATTTTAAAAGTTAATTTGGCTATTTTGACATTTTATAGAGTGGAGAATATGGTTGTTTCATGAGTAAAATCAGATTCTGGAGCACAGAACATGAATGCAATCCCCCATGTTGATTGAACTTGTTCTGTATAGGTTTCCCTTTGTTCTGTTGATTTAAATGCAATTGGGTTATTCTGATGCATGTAATGCAACAATTGCTTACTAATGACATTCAGTGGAATATAATGTCAATGAGGTATTATGTTATGTTTAACACCTTGTGAATATGAAAAGGTCAATCCTCGTGACGGAAGGTTCAAATGTTGATATACATATGTCCGAATAATGTATAGCCTATCACAGTACCGTTGCAAAATGTAGATGGTGTTTCTTCTGTAACAGAATGCCTTAGACGAGGGACATTCAGCCTGATTATTAAAGTACATGGACAATAAAACGTACGTTCTCTTTTCACAACCATTCAATGTGTGATGTCTTGTATGTGCACTTCATGAGTCAAATGTAGGAGCGAAGACAAAATGAGCAAGATGTATAATTTAATAACCTTCAGAAGCACCAGGGGCATAACTAAAAATGATGGTTAAAGAATACATTGATCTGCTTACATTTTACATACAGTTTCAGTTAGGGGAAGAGCAGTTAACATCAAACTTGTTAAAAATAACTAAAGCTGTACAATTCTATTCTAAAGGTAAGTTGAACATTATGTGCACAGGGTTGTTTAAGTCACAGCACAACTGTTAAGAAACCATACATTGAGGTAATCTATACAGAACAAAACATTTCTATAATCAACCTTATGGCTAGAAACCAGCCTCTTAAAAAAAACTTTTTTCCCCAAAAATAAGTTGAAGCTGATCTGGGGAGAGTTAGAACCGTCGGGGTGCTCCTTTGAAGGGCTTGAATCCGCCAACACTGGACATGGAACTGTTGGTGATCTGCACGATTCTGTTCATTGCAGACGAAGAGTGGCTGGAGAAACAAAAATACATTTCTGCCTAAAACAGTGTTGCATAAATACATTGGTACTTTCATACTTATCACATTTGGATTCATTGGAATTTTGTACATTAGTTTTAGTTTACTGGGGTATTTGGAAATGGCGGTATAGAAAAACCGTGGTGGCTAATACCGTTGAATCTACTTTAAGTAAATACCTGCAATCAGTTAGGAGAAAGAAGCACGTGGTCATTTCACCTGTCACAATTTTTCATTATGAAAGCTTACTGGTAGTCCCCAGTCACGTGGTGTTTGTTTACAAGCACACAACGAGAGACCAGAGCCTTGTGATCTAGTTAGTTATACCTATTAACTGTCTAAAATGTGCTAAATGCTCTGTAGTTGTGCATTTGGTTTGCAAGTTAGCCATCTAGTTAAGTGGTTAGCTTCTTTCAAAATCAAGCTTTGCTTGGTAACAGCAGAGAATCCCCCTCCTGGATCAAGAGCCTTGCTGTCTAATATTTGCTTTGTGGATGCAGCAAACTGTGAAGCATTTTTAGTTACTTGTATAGCTGGGATGTCTGTCCTGCAAATACTTTAGGTCAGAGACTATATAAAATGTTCACAATGTCGTATTTAGTTTGTAATCCTCCATATTTGCAGTAATGCACCAATCAGTTGGTTGTAATTTTAGATAGAGCTAACAATTCCACATGTGTTAACTCCACCTTTCCTTTTCATAATATCATTAACAAATATTTTTTTCCCATAAATGTTTTTTTTAATCAATTAGTATATTTGAGTTCAACCATATGTATTGTAATATTTGTTCCGTCTTTTCTGGTGGATGAAACTGGAATTGCAACCAGCTTTGTAAAGCTTGTTTCAGAAAGGGTGATATTTAGAAAAAAGGTTCCAATTTCAATTAACTGAAAGTGAGAGGTTGTAATCTGGATAAAGGAAAAAGTACAGTCTTAATGCAACGGCAGTGAACACCTTGAGTGTGGGGCCATCATGCTGCCACGGCTGTCTCCCATCCTGCGGCTGTCTGGGAAGCCCCCTCCCTGGGATCCAGCCCCACCATGCCACTCCTTCCTGGGGGCTGGCAGGTCCCGGCCATGCCGCTCCACCACCACCTGGCGGCCAGAGCTGAAATGCTGGGTAGAGAACAGGGGAGATTGTATTTATGAATTCCCTATCTGAAATGTAACTAAAATAGAGGAAATGGAGGGTATTGAATGTGTAGATTTAGCTATGGGGGAATTGTGAGGTGCTGACCTGGTCTGCCATGACCATGGGTCTTCCTCCATCCCGGCCACTGAAGTTGGATCTTCCTCGGCTGGCTGAGGAGCCTCCTCTGAGAGCAGGCCCCTGGCCATCTCTGCCCGAACGCTCTGGCCGCATACCTCCGGTACGCACAGCTCCACTACATAACCACAGAGACAGGATTATTACAACAAAAGGCCATTGTCTACAAACTTAAACAAGCACACTAGGCATCCATCCATTCTGACCGTATGTCCCCCTTAGGTGCACTCATGCCGCCGTCATTCTTCCATCCTGTATGCCCAGTATGAGTAGCATGACCAGCGTGCCCGGTGCCTCTGGGTGAGCGGCCGGTATGAGACATGCCAGGTATGGGTGCTCTGCCCCCTGCTGGCCGTTCCGGCATGGGCGCGGCCCGGCGCTCCGGCATGGGCGCGGCCCGGCGCTCCGGCATGGGCGCGGCCCGGCGCTCCGGCATGGGCGCGGCCCGGCGCTCCGGCATGGGCGCGGCCCGGCGCTCGTCCCTGTCTCGGATCTCTCTGCGGTCTGTGTCTCGGATCTCTCTGCGGTCTGTGTCTCGGATGTCTGCGCGTGGAGTTGGAGGAGGCTCGGCCCTGCGGACAGTCTCAAAGTTCTTGGGGTAGCGCTCAAACCCAGAGGTGTCCCTGCGAGCAGCGGGGCGGGACTTCTTGGCCTCAGGCTCACTGTTGAAGCGGTTACGTCTGAAAACACCCCACACCCAAAATGGATTGTCAGATTCTGTCAAGAGCTGACTGTTACTGGAGGGGGATAGACATGCTAAACTGCTATGTGGGCTGTGTGTAGCTTGCTCTTTGCCAGTTTAGGTTCAGGTTGCTTTATTTGCAAAAAGCACTATATAAATAAGAGGGCTTATCAAAGAGGGCCTACCTCTCAATGGTGTTGGGCTCCACGGCTGCAGCCTCGGGGAAGCCTCTGCCTCTCTCTCGGGGGCTGAACTCAGTAAAGCGGTTCTGCTGGCGGTTGTAGTCCGAGCCCTGGTTGAGACGGCCCTCAGACTCTGGCTGGATCTTCTTGTTGCCATTCCAATAGGGATCATCCCTCCTGCTGAAACATTCAATGGAGAATGTTTTAACTGGGCAACAAGTAAACTGGTGTGGAATACCACTTTTTGAGCTTGGTCAGATATGATACAAATGTATCTTTCACTTGATGGTCAAATTGACATCTGCTGGTCATGTCTGAGACCAAGCATCCCTGTCTGCCGTGGGATGCAGACAGACCAGGATAGTATGCGAGACAAGTCTGTGTGCAGGGGACGACGACAAAGCAGTACTGCACAATCTGCTCTGTAACCTATCCTGCAACTTCTTGGACATAATGGTGGAAGCTGGTTGTCCACAATCATAGCCTCAACTACACAGAACAAACCCCAGACAAACATCCCATCCCCAACTACAGTGTGGCCTTGTGTACCTGTGGTCCACATCGCGGCCTCTCTTCAGGTTGTTTCTCTTCTCCTGCTCGTAGCGGAGCTGCTCCTGCTGCCTCCTCAGCTCCTCCCGCTCACGAGCCATACGCTCCGCCTCTTTACGCCGCTCCTGCATTACAGAGATATAACGTCAGCATTACATCATCAATCCACTAAATGGTTTGCTCACAATTAGCTGCTCAAAAATGCTCCTAGGAGCCTTTGAAAGAGCACCAGAATGAACAATGAGTAAACAACTCACCTTCCTCCTGTCATTTTTACAACAATCAACTAAGGTACAGCCTAGTCGACTAAATATCCTTAATGATTTGAGTCCAAGCACCTGCTCTATGCGGATCCTTTCCCTCTCCAGCCTTTCCCTCTCCATGCGCTCCCTCTCCAGTTTCTGCCTCTCCACCTCAAGCCTCTGGCGTTCCCGGAGCAGGTTCTCTCTCTCCTCCCGCTCCCTAATCAGACTGATACGCTCACGCTCTCGGCGTTCCCGCTCCGCTATCTCACGCCGCCTGACGGGACAGGAAGTCACAGAAACATTAGTACCCAGGATCCTTACGGTACTACAGAGTAAAACAATTACAGTAGGAGTTTGTGTTTCAGGCTGACCTGCGCAGCTCCACAGCCCTGCGGACGCGCTCCAGCCGGACCATACGCTCGCGCAACCTCTGCTCTTTCATCTTCTCAAAGGGGAGGATGTCTTTGCTTCCTCCCTTGTTGGAGAAAACTCTAACTCTATTCATCTCCATCTAGGAAAGACAAGCATGTAGAGGTGAATTATGAAAAAGAAAGTTCCATGATCAAACTGTCAAATAGAAAAAAACTGCGACAAACCTCATCGGGAGGCATGAAATATCTGGGTCTCCGCTGCATCATGTTGTTGTTGGTGGTGAAACCCGGCTTGTCAAATCTCCCCCTCCTGAACGGTGGTCTCACTTTGTTGAGGTCTCCTTTGGCATGATCAATCACCACCATCTTGCCAGGGCTCTTGGTCCCTACACAATACAGGGATACATTTTTACTACTCTACTCATCAACACAATACATAAAAAGGAACCTGAGATAGGGAGCATACATACTTCCACCATGCTTTTTATCATCTTTCTTGGAGGCATCTGGGCCTGAGCTGGATGTTGTGCTTTTAGACTCCTGCTTCTTGGATGAATCCTTGCCGTCTTTGTCTGATGGCTTGTCGGACTTCTTCTCCTCTTTTTTGGAGGATGGCTGGGTTCTTTAGGAGGGAAAAAGAGCAGACACAGAAATGAATATTTATTTCAAATTTCCCCATTCTGAAAAAGACAGATTGTGTTTCTTCCTCACTTACTTGCTAGTGCTAGTCTTGCTTGTTGACGCACTACGTTTGTCACTCGATTTGATTGAGCTGGTTTTGTCATCTGATTCCTTCTTCGAAGGTTCTTTCTTGAAGGGATCACTTTTAACCTGAAAAGACAACAAATACTCCGTCACAGTATTTAAAGGCTCCGTCACAATTCTGAAGCAATGTAATTTCAATTAATTGAAGAACAAAGGACCATGAACCTTTTTTCTCCCTACAACGAAAATGACAGAGCGCATGTTGGCTCAATGGCTCAGAAGAGAATGTCAGCCAATGTTGTTCTGCAGAAAACTCTCAAAATGGCATCTTAAAACCTTCAGAACTCTTGACGTTTCTATGACGTCACAAAAGATAGAAGTCAGAGAAAAGATTCTGAACTCTAAAATTGTAATCGTTCTCTGAACATTCTAGCTGAACAATGTGCAAAACAACTGTTTGTCAGCTTACCCTTTCAACAGATATCTGCTGGCCGTGGAGTTCTGTGCGGTCCAGGTGGGAGATGCACCTTCCCACCTCTGCACTGGAAGACATTGTCACCAAGCCATAACATTTGGCTCCAGGACTGCGAGCATTAGTAACCACTTTGGCACTAAAAACCTGCGGAGACAGGAATTTGTTTAGTGGCGGAGCAACTACATGCTGCTTGTAGAGGGTTGGATTAAATGCGTTAGGACACATTTCAGTTGAATGCATTCAGTTGTTCAACTGACTTGGTATCCCCCTTTCCCTTAGTAAACCAGTAAATTGTTTCCATTAAGTCAAAACAAAACCATGACAACCATACAGTAAGAAACAACAAACCCCAGTACTCCACCACAAGAAACCGTTTATGGATGTTTTAAGCTCTAGGCTTACCTTCCCATATTTGCCAAAGAGGTTTTTCAAATCAGCTGCTTTGGTGTTGGAGGACAGGCCGCTCACCCATATGTTTCGAGTGGAGCTGCTTGCACTACTACTGCTGATACTTCCTGAAATAGGGTTGTTTAAAAACATACATGCACTGTAGAGGCTTTTACATGTAAAATGTCTACACATTGTACAAACTAATCTATAAGAGCCTAATGTTACTTACCGGTAAGAATTAAATGTTAAAATGCAGGTGCTTTTGACAAAATGAAATAAATTTGACACCTTTAAAATGCCAAAGAAATGTACTTTTTAGATATGTGAAGAAAACTGGGTAATACGGTACATTACACCAGTGGTACTAAAATTCACAGATCAATTGTTTGTTCTGACGCTAGAGAAAATAATGCCATTTTGGCTGTCCAGTCAATACTGCACATTGATTACATGCACTACATAAAGGCCTATGCTTGACCATCGTCTGATCATTAGTAGTGACATCTTGAGAAATGCATCTGTAAAATGCTTACCTTTGTCATCTTTTGTGGCCTTTCCATCTCTGTCCTTTGAAGAACTACAAAGCAGATTTCACAACAAATAAAAAGAAGCAAGAGATGAGTGCCAATATATGAAAGCCCCTGCGGAATATGACGTACACCAGGGCAAACAACTTTTTTTGTCAAAAAAAGAAAAACACTTTATTTTTCTGTATGTATTTTTTAAAATCCCCACGGGCAAGGCTTGCATTTGGACAAAACTCCCATAATGGCCTTTTTCATTGCTTTTCCACGGGTGATATGGGTCGTTCTCAGCCAATTTACTCCCTGGACCAAAATCTTCAGTATTGCGTTCGACTTCACAGCGAATCATTTCATATGTTTCTGACAAACTGACATCACAGGGACTACTGCCCCTTTAAAAAAGCCCTACGTGGGAACTGGAAAAGGCAAACGTGCTGGAAAGGTGAAAGTAACATCTGTTTTCAGCTCCTGGTTAATGACACAAATTACCCAACTTCAGAAAAACAACCAAATGAAAGTAACAAATGGGAGGCTCATTAGGTACATCAATGAACATTTCTCATTAGGAAAAAAAGTTACAAAAATCTTGAGGCTACCCACAATGCTGCGTTCACAGTGAGCTGGAACTTGGTAGTAGTATCTTAAAGAACTGACATAGCTAGAAAGACAAACCTCTTTCCTTGACCTGATGCCCCAGTAGACGAGGGGCCTTTCTTCCCAGAATCCTTGTCTTTGTCACCCATTTCAGTTTTCTTCGAGGCCTCTCTGCTTTCCTTCTTAGAGGAGTCAACCTTCGTCCCGTCATCCTTCTTACCATCTTTATGGCCTTCCACTTCCATCTTCATGGCATCCTTGGGGCTCGTCTCAGCAGAGGCCTCTGGCTCATCACAGCCCTTGTCTGCCTCGGAATCTGGAAGTTTCACATGTTTACCTGTTTCCAGGAGGTCATCACCATCAACATCCAGCGTGATTGCATCTTCATTCTGGAGTGTGACGGATATGTTATCGTCCTCGTCTTCTTTAGCGGAGACGGCAACTTCAGTTTCGATCTCCTCCACTTGTTCAGCCTCCGCCTCGGCTTCTGCCTCAACGTCCTCACTGGGTGGAGGTTTAGAATTTTCGCGAGTACCATCATCTGTATCAGTTACATCTGAGGGATTTAATAAGGATAAAACATGGCAAAAAAACAATGTTTAACATTGACATGTCTGTTACTTGACCTAGAAAGTAGAATAGAAAGCAAGTTTAGTATTAGTGGTCATCGAAGGGTAGAAGACCACAGGAACACACAAAACATACATTCCTCATTGAAAAATGGTGGTGCGGTTCAATAATCTTCATGTCATTTTCACCACCAATACTTCTTTTGCGATCCTTACAGTTATGAGTACTGTACAGTGAAGTTACTCTTCAATGCTCCTGTCATTAGGAGCTCCATTCCAGTTCTTCAGTTTGAAGAGAGAGCATTTGTTCAAATGAAAAGAAAATAGCATCTGTCCAACTTCTTCCGTAACCCCCAAAAAATCTGTGCCCAAAGCCATGGAGGTCAAATTCAGTCTCATTTGATGACCGTTCTACTGCCGAGGGCTCTCCCATCAGTCTTTATGGTCATCTCCCATCAGTCTTTATGGTCATCTCCCATCAGTCTTTATGGTCATCTCCCATCAGTCTTTATGGTCATCTCCCATCAGTCTTTATGGTCATCTCCCATGTCTTCTTTCCCTCATAAAAGTCTGTCTTATTAAGTGACTTGGGATGGTTGACAAAAAAATAGATATCATCTTTAATTGTCCTTGTGACTGTAGTGACAGGCTCAAGTCCTTAGCAAATGTGTCCTCAAGACTGTACATCATGTCCTGGTTGGTCTTGAGCATTCTTAACGATGATTTCTTCTCTCCGTCTGAGACATCTGTACTGCAGTTGGGTGCTACAGGAGGATGGGCCCCGATGGGCAGGAGTCCCCCATGGTATCGTCAGCGCACACTGGATCTCCCTCTAACTCAGCTTGACTTCTTCCGGCATACCTTTCCCTCACCTTGAAGAAGCCTGTTGATTCCTGAGCTTTTTATTTTGAGGGAATGTGCCATGCAGTCTGTATGGTTGTTGGAGCCCCATTGCATCTCAGGCCTGGAAGAGTAGGTAACATCCCACCCTCAAAAAAAGTAATATGACAAAAATAAGCAAGTCCTCCACAAACAGGATGTCCCTTCTATGTTGTATTCATGAACAGTGAGTCCTGAATAGCTGGCTTGCTGAGTATCCAGCCAGCAGACAAAAGAAATGGGAGGCATAAAGGAGAAAGGGGGCATAGCAGATTCTTACCTTCACGCAAAGGGGGCTACCTACAACCCCCCCCCCCCCAAAAAAAGTAATCAATTCAATAGGGTGTGAGCACAAACATACCTTCTTCAATGTCATCCTCATCTCCCTCCTGAAAAAGAGACCAATGTGAAAGGTAAATAAACATATAAAGACAGTTTCAGTCTACTGCCTTACTAAAACCGGGTTAACCAATCTGAATACCAGCATTTACATTTTTTTTATTAACTGATCTGGGTATGGTAACCCAATGATCTCTAGTCTACTGTGAGAGTGGGGTAAACAAACATACCACAAACGTAAACATATTCATGTGACACTAACCTTGGAAAAATATTTGTTTTCCTTGGTAGGAGATTCATCTTCCTTGGAGAAGGAGAAGTATTCATCTTCCTTGGAGAAGGGTTCCTCTTCCTTGGAGAAGGGTTCCTCTTCCTTGGAGAAGGGTTCCTCTTCCATTGGATTGTCAGTGTCAGAGTCCACTTTCTTTCCTAAAGAAGTAATGGAGTAATATCATCCAAAATGAAAACAGAAATATTGAACAGTAATTGAAATATTAGGAATGTCAAATTACCTTTAGCTTTTGCACTTTTTTTATTAGGCGTGTCTGCTGGGAGTGGAATTTCAATTGTCTCTGCATCTCCACCTTCCTCCCCAATGGCCTGAGAAAGTTTTTTTTTTTTTATAAATAAAACACTATTGTAATTACTAGTCATTTATCTGATATTAATTTAGCTGCATGTCCCACCCTTATATTTAGCCTCACAATGAAGTGTTTTACCATTTTCTTTTCAGGACAACAAGTAGAACACAAAACAATTGCATTCATGAGTTTTATTGACAGATCTCTAAAAAATTTGGTCCGCTAAAGCATAAACCTGATAAAAATGTATTTATATGAATGCTGCAAGTACAGAAATTGTTTGCTCGCTGTGATATTAATATCCAACTAGTCAGTGACAACTGGAGTTTGTGACAACAACTATGTGAGCTTATTACAGTATTATAGACACCATGGAACAAGCTGCAAACTGGACAGTTTTATCTCAATCTCTTCATTCAAAGACTCAATCATGGACACTCTTACTGACAGTTGTGGCTGCTTTGTGTGATGTATTGTTGTCCCTACCTTCTTGACCTTTGTGCTGTTGACTGCGCCCAAGAATGTTTGTACCATGTTTTGTGCTGCTACCACGTTGTGTTGCTACCATGTTGTTACCATGCTGTGTTCAGGTGTTGCTGCCTTGCTATGTTGTTGTCTTAGGTCTCTCTTTATGTAGTGTTGTCTCTCTTGTTGTGTTTTGTCCTATATTTATATTGTATTTATGTATTTTTTAATCCCAGGCTCCGTCACCGCAGGAGGCCTTTTGGTAGGCAGTTATTGTAAATAGGAATTCGTTCTTAACTGACTTGCCTAGTTAAATAAAGGTTAAATAAAAAATGTCACTATGCTGTTCTTGGTAGAAGTAACCCTTAGCCTTCCAACAACTCTTATGTAGCTTGTGAGCGTAATAGAGCAAAACATGAGTCTCTCACCTTTTTATAGATAATAGTTTGTAGCGCAAACCATTCGGACTACAGACATTTTAGTAAAAAGACCCAGCCCTGGGCCCCTTCGGGATCCGCCCTTGTCTCAAACACCACTCTAGCTCTGCCACTCTTAAATCACACAGAAGTATGTAGTTCAAACACACTAACGTTACATTTAAAACGCACACCGGCGATCCTCATTGGGTTAAAAAAACGTTTGTTAGTCACCAAATATGAGTTTTAATTTACAACTATCGTCATTTACTGCAGTCACGGCCAGGATGTACGTCCAAAAACGGTCTAAATAAAAATGTACAAGCAACTGAAGAAAAAAATGCCTATTCCGCGCCGCCAATGTAAATCACTCACATCCCAAGGATCCCTGATAGCACTACCTTACTGCCATGGACAAGTCTGAAGTCTACAACAGCTCAATACATTGCAGTTGCCGAAGAGGCATTGTTTATTCCTACATACCGGGTTGTCACTAGTTACCACAAAGTCATAAGCCCAGCCTATTTCTACAATTTAACTTAAAATCTCAATTTTAAACCTAGCAGCTAACCCTAACCACACTGCTAACCTTACGCCTAACCCCACATTAGTGGTGAACGGTGCAGTTTAAGGTGATGGAGGGCAATTATTTATTTTTTTATGATTTTTTTTATGAGCATGGCTTTATTTCTATTACAGCATATTTGATGACTGTCATTCATATTCCATTCACCCAGCTCAATGTAACATTGATAGGTTTAGGCTACTACATACTACTTGAATATCCCCTAAACTTTAATATCCCCTATAGTAAATATTATCTTAACTCTTATTTTTATTAAATAAGGTATTGTAAGTAAGCATTTCACGGTAAGGTCTACATTGGTTTTATTCTGCGCCTGTGAAATTCTGCGCCTTTTATTTGAATTATAGACGTTAGTTAACTCTGATCAAGGTATTTCGCTAAATTAGTTAGTTAGTTATCGTGTGGATGTACTGTAGGCCTAAAGCAACCTAGTTTTCTAAAGGAGACAAGTAACTTGCTAGGTAGCTGTGCACATGCTGAATGCGATAGATGTCATGGCCAGTTAACATCAGTTAGCAGCGCCCCCACACCGACTGCATTGATGCAGGACATCAATGGGCTACCTTGTCAACCTGACGCTGCAAAGCCAGGCCGCGAGCACGCAGTACTGCAGTTGAAAAACAAGTCAGCATTCAACGGTAACGTTTGCTAACAGGCTAAACATCTTAGTTGGGAACTACGAAAAAAGCAAGCTGTACATAGATACATATTCATCCCATAACAAGTTGGATAGCAAACCAGTAGCTAAACTATCTAGCTGGCAGCAGTTGAGGACGGACTCAATCAAATTCGTACAACTGTTTGGTAGCTAACATTAGCTAGCGGCATTTAGCTTTGCCATGTACAAATAAATTGAGCTCGTTACCTGTTTCAGCCTGGCAATTAGAACATTCTTCACACCTGTGATATCTAAATTCCTTCGCTTGAGTTCAGATTTGAGATCTATAACTCGTAAATCTGTTATTTTCTTTGACTCCGTTGAAATGGCACCCGACGCCATTTTACCTCGCTGGATGTGTTGTAAAATTGCGTGTGCAGAAGAGAAGCACGCAATGCCCCCAATGTTATTCTTCTTAAAGTGTGTATTGGCGGATCGCAACCAACTCAAATATGCATACACTGCCAACTACTGTACTGGAGTGGGACGCTGGTCACGGCGTCCTTATTCGTCTATCTTCTTCTATGATATCATGGCGGTCCGCAAACAAACGTATAAAGCGCATGCCGCCACCTTATTAACACAGATAGTAGAACATCTTTGTTATTAATCTATTTCTCTTATCAAGCCCTTTGTTTCCACCTACTGTTCTGGAGTGTAAATTCATAACACTGTGTGACACAAAAGGGAAGAAAAATCACTATACCAACTAACCCTACATCCATTAAAACCTCACCCTTATTCCACAATGTGGCCTTATCTGATCCTACACCAGGCTGGCAGCCTGGGAGGACTGGACACTATCGTTCAATACACCTTGTAACTCCTCTGCAACAAAATCTTGTACACCCAAGTACTTCAATGCAGCTGCCACCCCAACATCTATTTTCTGTGATTTACATTCCATTTCTGCGGTACAGTTGACAACCATGGCTATGAATGCTAAGAACCCAACCTTACTGAAACCTATGTTATTCCTATCAATTCAATTCAAAAAGGCTTTATTGGCATGGATAACATGTATTTCCATTGCCAAAGCAAGTAAAATAAACAAAAGTGAGAAGACACATAACAACAAAAACGATTTGAATTTTACAGTAAATATTGCATTCAAAAAGATAAAGACATTTCGCAGTGGAGGCTGCTGAGGGGAGGACAGCTCATAATAATGGCTGGAACAGAGCAAATAGAATGGCATCAAACCATGTGTTTGATGTATTTAATGGCATTCCACTGATTCCGCTCCAGTCATTACCACGAGCCCATCCTCCCTAATTAAGGTGCCACCAACCTCCTGTGATTTCAAGTGTTAGTATATATTATCAGCCATGCACAGTGTTTTAGTAATGTGCAAATAGTTATAGTACGAATAGTAGGTAAAGATAAACATAAATATTGATTGTATTTAAAACAATTGTATGTGCAATTGTATGTGCTCCACATGGTTACTCTTTTCTCATGGCAACAGGCCACAAATCTTGCTGCTATGATTGCACACTGCAGTATTTCGCCCAACAGATATGGGAGTTTATCAATGTTTGGTTTGTTTTCAAATTCTTTGTGGATCTGTGTGATCTGTGGGAAATATGTATATCTATACATTTGGCAGGAGGTTAGGATGTGCCACTCAGTTTCCACCTCATTTTGTGAGTTGTGGGTTCATTGTCTGTCTTCTCTCTCCCCTCTGCAATAGAGGCTGCTGAGGGGACAACGGCTCATAATAATGGCCGGAACAGAGCAAATGGAATGGCATTAAAAAAATTGGAAACCATATGTTTGATGTATTTGATACCATTTCACTGATTCCACTCCAGTCATTACCATGAGCCCGTTCTCCCCAATTAAGGTGCCACCAACCTCCTGCACTCGAGAGCCAGGTCTGCCTATGGCTGCCTCTCTCAATAGCAAGTCTATGATCACTGAGTCTTTACATAGTCAAGGATTTTCTTAATTTTGGGTCAGTCACAGTTGTCAGGTATTTTCTGTTTAGGACATTCCAATTTGCTCAGTTTTTTAGTAATTATTTCCAGTGGGTCAAATAGTTATCTTTTTGCTTTCTCATAATTTGATTGGGTCTAATTGTGTTGCTGTCCTGGGGCTCTGTGTGGTCTGTTTGTGTTGGAACAGAACCCCAGAAACAGCTGGCTGAGGGGACTCTTCTTTAGGTTAATCTCTCTGTAGGCGAGGGCTTTGTGGTGGAATGTGTGGGCATTGCTTCCTTTTAGGTGGTTGTAGATTTTAACAGCTCTTTTCTGAATTTTGACAACTAGCGGGTATAGTCCTAATTCTGATGTGGTTTTCTGGGTCTCTGTGCTTTTGGTTGAATATGTTTCTCAATTTCTTTCTCAGGGTTTTGCATTCTTCATCAAACCATTTGTCATTGTTGTTCATTTTGTTAGGTTGTCTGCTTGACACTTTTAGACTTGATAGAGAAGCTGAAAGGTCAAATATACAGTTTAGGCTTTTTACTACCAAGTTTATAGCTTCACTATTGCAGTGAAATGTTTTGTCCAGGAAGTTGTCTAAATGGGATTAGATGTGTTGTTGCCCAACAGTTTTTTGGTAGGTTTCACTACTTTCCTTCCATCTATAGGGTTTCTTAATAGTATGCAGTTTGGTTGGCTTTGATGCCTCATGATAGTATTACTTTGTTAAAGTAGGCTGTGATGTTGATGTGATCTGATAGGGGTGTCATTGGTGTGACTGTGAACGCTCTGAGAGACTCTAGGTTGAGGTTTGTGATAAATCAATCTAATGTACTACAGCCAAGGGATGAGCTGTAGGTGTACCTACCATAGGAGTCCTCTCGAAGCCTACCATTGACAATGTACAGACCCAGCGTGGAACAGAGCTGCAAGACTTGTGACCCATTTTTGTTGGTTGTTTTGTCATAGTTGTGTCTAGGGGGGGCATATTTGGGAGGGAATGCTGTCACCTCCAGGTAGGTGTGGATTACAGGCAACATTCGCACTGAGCTAAAGGGTAGAGCTGCCGCTTTCAAGGTGCGGGACTCTAACTCGGAAGCTTACAAGAAATCCTGCTATGCCCTGCGACGAACCATCACACAGGCAAAGCGTCAATACAGGGCTAAGATTGAATCATACTACACCGACTCCGACGCTCGTCTTATGTGGCAGGGCTTACAAACTATTACAGACTACAAAGGGAAGCACAGCCGCGAGCTGCCCAGTGACACGAGCCTACCAGACGAGCTAAATCACTTCTATGCTCGCTTCGATGCAAGCAACACTGAGGCATGCATGAGAGCATCAGCTGTTCCGGACGACTGTGTGATCACGCTCTCCATAGCCGACGTGAGTAAGACCTTTAAACAGGTCAACATACAGGCTGCGGAGCCAGACGAATTACCAGGACGTGTGCTCCGGGCATGTGCTGACCAACTGGCAGGTGTCTTCACTGACATTTTCAACATGTCCCTGATTGAGTCTGTAATACCAACATGTTTCAAGCAGACCACCATAGTCCCTGTGCCCAAGAACACAAAGGCAACCTGCCTAAATGACTACAGACCTGTAGCACTCATGTCCGTAGCCATGAAGTGCCTTGAAAGGTTGTTAATGGCTCACATCAACACCATTATCCCAGAAACCCTAGACCCACTCCAATTTGCATACTGCCCAAACAGATCCACAGATGATGCAATCTCTATTGCACTCCACACTGCCCTTTCCCCCCTGGACAAAAGGAACACTTATGTGAGAATGCTATTCATTAACTACAGCTCAGCGTTCAACACCATAGTACCCTCAAAGCTCACCACTAAGCTAAGGATCCTGGGAATAAACACCTCCCTCTGCAACTGGATCCTGGACTTCCTGACGGGCTGCCCCCAGGTGGTGAGGGTAGGTAGCAACACATCTGCCACGCTGATCCTCAACACTGGAGCTCCCCAGGGGTGCGTGCTCAGTCCCCTCCTGTACTCCCTGTTCACCCACGACTGCATGGCCAGGCATGACTCCAACACCATCATTTAGTTTGCAGAAGGCACAACAGTGGTAGGCCTGATCACCGACAACGACGAGACAACCTATAGGTCAGAGACCTGGCCGGGTGGTGCCAGAATAACAACCTATCCCTCAACGTAACCAAGACTAAGGAGATGATTGTGGACTGCAGGAAAAGGAGGACCGAGCACGCCCCCATTCTCATCGACGGGGCTGCAGTGGAGCAGGTTGAGAGCTTCAAGTTCCTTGGTGTCCACATCATCAACAACAAACTAGAATGGTCCAAACACACCAAGACAGTCGTGAAGAGGGCACGACAAAGCCTATTCCCCCTCAGGAAACAAAAAAGATTTGGTATGGGTCCTGAGATCCCCAAAAGGTTCTACAGCTGCAACATCGAGAACATCCTGACTGGTTGCATCACTGCCTGGTACGGCAATTGCTCGGCCTCTGACCGCAAGGCACTACAGAGGGTAGTGCGTACGGCCCAGCACATCACTGGGGCTAAGCTGCCTGCCATCCAGGACCTCTACACCAGACGGTGTCAGAGGAAGGCCCTAAAAATTGTCAAAGACCCCAGCCACCCCAGTCATAGACTGTTCTCTCTACTACCGCATGGCAAGCGGTACCCGGAGTGCCAAGTCTAGGACAAAAAGGCTTCTCAACAGTTTTTACCCCCAAGCCATAAGACTCCTGAACAGGTAATCAAATGGCTACCCGGACTATTTGCATTGTGCATCTTCACTGCACCTGCCACTGCAGGTAATTCATCCTCACTCTCGTCAGGTAAAATTTTAGCGCTACCGGTTGCGTTTTTTTATTTTTGTACTTCACGCCAATCTTCCTCAACACACAACTTCCCTCTACACTCAACTGCTTTCTCTCTTCCTCGCTGTCTATTTCGACAACTGTTTAAATGGTTCTTCTGTCTTGAATTTGCCGCCATGTTGCGTCGACTCAAAAAGCTTTACCAGCCACCATTACTCCTCATGGCTCGCAATATTGACGTAGCTATTGTGCATTATCACCAATATCTGTATATACCGGGACTTTGATCACCAGTCAACCTACTGTGTATTGACATTCATATTGCTATGTATAGCCTTACCTATGGATCATCATCATCTTGGGTCCATGAAATGGGGTATCAGCCCAGTGACACCCACAGAACACAATTGTGAAGAGTTTACACAAATATTAAAGTCGTAGCTCTTATTGCAGGACTTTGACTGTGGGAAATCACCCCCCCAGTCAGTCTATTGTGCATATTGGTCATTCATATTGCAATGTAGCCTACAGCCTTACCCCATTTCATGGACCCAAGATCCATAGGTATCAGCCTACTCGGTGACACCAACATAACACCACTGTAAAGAGTGTACACAAATATTAGCATCATAGCACTTATTGCGGGACTTTGACACCAGTATGAACTGAGTCACATTAGCTCACTAGTCAACCTACTAAACTCAACAAAAAAATAAACATCCCTGTTTCAGGACTCTGTCTTTCAAAGATAATTTGAAAAATACCCCCCAAAAATTGGATTGTAAAGATCTTCATTGTAAAGGGTTTAAACACTGTTTCTGATGCTTGTTCAATGAACCATAAATAATTAATGAACATGCACCTGTGGAACGGTTGTTAAAACACTAACAGCTTACAGACGGTAGGCAATTAAGGTCACCATTATGAAAACTTAGGACACTAAAGAGGCCTTTCTACTGACTCTGAAAAACACCAAAAGAAAGATGCCCAGGGTCCCTGCTCATCTGCGTTAACGTGCCTTAGGCATGGTGCAAGGAGGCATGAGGACTGCAGATGTGGCTAGGAAAATAAATTGCAATGTCCGGTACTGTGAGACGCCTAAGACAGCGCTACAGGGAGACAGGATAGACAGCTGATCGTCCTCGCAGTGGCAGACCACGTGTAACAACACCTGCACAGGATCGGTACATCCAAACATCACACCTGCAGGACAGGTACAGGATGGCAACAACAACTGCCCGAGTTACACCAGGAACGCACAATCCCTCCATCAGTGCTCAGACTGTCTGCAATAGGCTGAGAGAGGCTGGACTGAGGGCCTGTAGGCCTTTTGTAAGGCAGGTCCTCACCAGACATCACCGGCAACAACGTCGCCTATGGGCACAAACCCACCGTCGCTGGACCAGACAGGACTGTCAAAAAGTGCTCTTCACTGACGAGTTGCGGTTTTGTCTCACCAGGGATGATGGTCGGATTCGCGTTTATCGCCAAAGGAATGAGCGTTACACCGAGGACTGATCTCAATCCCGTTGAGCACGTCTGGGACCTGTTGGATAGGAGGGCTAGGGCCATTCCCCCCCAGAAATGTCCGGGAACTTGTAGGTGACTTGGTGGAAGAGTGTGGTAACATCTCACAGCAAGAACTGGCAAATCTGATGCAGGCCATGAGGATGAGATGCACTGCAGTACTTATTGCAGCTGGTGGCCACACCAGATACTGATTGTAACTTTTGATTTTGACCCCCCCTTTGTTCAGGGACACATTATTAAATTTATGTTGGTCACATGTCTGTGGAACTTGTTCAGTTTATGCTTCAGTTGTTGAATCTTATGTTCATACAAATATTTACACATGTTAAGTTTGCTGAAAATAAACGCAGTTGACAGTGAGAGTATGTTTCTTTTTTTGCTGAGCATATGTGTATTGGCATTCATATTGCACTGTACACCCTTACCCCATTTCATGGACCCAAGATCCATAGGTATCAGTCTACAAAAGACAATAAGTAGTTCATTTGACCAACAGAAAAAAAGTTGAATTCGCACTGTGGATGTATTAGATTTCAGAACTGTCTTGGGGACATACTTATATGCCCTGTACAGCCTTACCTATTGATGTTGGGTCCATGAACTGGGGTATCAGCCTACTTGTGACACCCACAACTCTGAAGAGTTTACACAAATATTGCCGTTGTTGCTCTTCTTGTGGGACTAACTGGGAAATCACCTCACTATCCAGTCTATTGTGCATATTGACATTCATATTGCAATGTACAGTGTGAGCAAGACAAAGGAGCTGATCGTGGACTACAGGAAAAGGCGGGACAAACAGGTCCCCATTAACATTAACGGGGCTGTAGTGGAGCGGGTCGAGAGTTTCAAGTTCCTTGGTGTCCACATCACCAACGATCTATCATGGTCCAAACATACCAAGACAGTCGTGAAGAGGGCACGACAAAACCTTTTCCCCCTCAGGACACTGAAAAGATTTGGCATGGGTCCCCAGATCCTCAAAGTTTACAGCTGCACCATCGAGAGCATCCTGACCGGTTGCATCCCTGCCTGGTATGGCAACTGCTCGGCCTCCGACTGCAAGGCACGACAGAGGGTAGTGCGTACGGCCCAGTACATCACTGGGGCCAAGCTTCTTGCAATCCAAGACCTATATAATAGGCGGTGTCAGAGGAAAGCCCAAAAAAGTGTCAGAGACTCCAGTCACCCAAGTCATAGACAGTTTTCTCTGCTACCACATGGCAAGCAGTACCGGAGCGCCAAGTCTAGGACCAAAATGCTCCTTAACAGCTTCTACCCCCAAGCCATAAGACTGCTGGACAACTACTCAAATGGCCACCGGACTATTACATTGATCCCCCCCATTTGTTTTGTACACTGCTTCTACTCGCTGTTTATTATCTATGCATCCCCCACACACTGACTCGGTACCGGTACCCCCTGTATATAGCCTCATTATTTATTGTGCTACTTTTTATAATTTTTGACTTTTGTTTATTTGGTAAATATTTTCTTAACCAACAATGCAGTTCAAGAAGAGTTAAGGGCTTGTAAGTAAGCGTTTCACGGTAAGGTCTACTACACTTGTTGTTTTCGGCGCATGTGACAAAAAGTTAGATTTGATTTACAGCCTTACCTATGGCTCTTGGCTCCATGAAATGGGGTATCAGACTAAAAATTAGCGACGTAGAATTTCATGGACCCAAAAGCAATGGGTAAGGCTGTACATTGCAATATGAATGTCAATACACAGTAGTTTGACTGGTGAGCTAATGTGTGTCAGTTCACACAGGTGTCAAAGTCCTGCAATACGTGCTAAAATGCTAACATTTGTGTAGACTCTTCACAGTTGTGTTCTGTGGGTGTCACAAGTAGGCTGATACCCCAGTTCATGGACCCAACATCAATAGATAAGGCTGTACAGGGCATATAAGTATGTCCCCAACACAGTTCTGAAATCTAATACCTCCACAGTGCGACTTCAATAATTTTTTTGTCAAATTAACTACTTATTGTATTTTGTTGAATTTAATTATCAACATTCCAAACTTGTTTAGCAGGATCTATTCCAAATATTGCATTATTCCACTATTTGTATCCGTTTGCATGTTTCAATGGGAGCCTTTTATTTTGAAGGCGAATTGCAAATTCCAGACACTTTTGTGGCTAATCCTTATTGTGGCTAGTTTCACACAAGTCCAGCAACCCAACCTAGGTGCCATCAAGAGTAAACGGACGAGTCGAGCTGGGTAAACAACAGTGGACGCCTCGAAGAGGCAGGAATGGGGACTTCATCAAGGGCCCTGAAGGCAAATGGAATGGAAGTTCTGTTTTTTCGTAGATGTATGTATTGCGTACTGTGTTAATATGCCACATAAAGCCAGGAAAAATATTAAGTATTTTTCTCTCGGGTCTTCATCCAAGCGCTGATTTGTAACGACGTTGGTATTGCCACGGGCCCACTTCGATTTTGTTCCTGTTGTCAGTTTCACAACCCGGTGACTGTCGTTCGATCGCGATTTACTTGTGTCGCTTATTTAAGTACATTCAGGGCATATGCAATTCAAAGGGAGACACGAAATAACACAGAAGCCCATTTCAAGAGAGTACAGGTATGTGTTGAGTTAATATACGTTAGCTAACTCGATAACTGCCTTTGTTTTTCTCTCAACGTTAGCTGGCTAACACTGCCAGGCAGTAGCCAGCAAGCTATTGTTTGCTCTGAAGATTCAGTAGTTAACGTTAGCTAGCTTGGTACGGTAGTGTGGTAGTAGCTAATATGTCTTGTTGTGAGCCATTTTGAGGTTGCCTAGCGAACAAGCTAGGTAGTTAGGTACATTGGTTATTAGCAAATAGGATCTTATCAGCGAGTTCATGAGAAACCCAACCGTTGAATGTGAAGATTTGCAGCCCTGCCATCTTGCTAACTAAGTAAACTAGTTAGCCAAGGCCATGTAGCTATAGCCATTTATTACATTTTACGACGAACTCGGACGTAACCCAAGTAGCTAACGTTAAGTTAACAAAATAAGACCACTCCGTGTAGAACTAACTTAATTAAACGTTAGCTTACTAGTGCTGGTTAAAGTTGGGCAACATCAAAATATTTTGTATCTGACTGACAGAGGATGATGTCGAAATGTTCATCACATTATTTACAAGTAGTGAAACTGCGCTGTCAAATCAGCCTGGTAGCGTGTTATGTTTGTTGACTTACGTTAATATTGCTAGAGAAGAAAACAAAATGCTGGAGACGCTTGCAGCAGTCTATTTCAAATTTGGTATGGCTTTGGTTGTAATATTTATGTGGCAGGTAGCCTAGTGGTTAGAGCGTTGGACTAGTAACCGAAAGGTTGCAAGATCGAATCCCCGAGCTGACAAGGTCAGTTCTACCCCTGAATAAGGCAGTTAGCCCACTGTTCCTAGACCGTCATTGAAAATAAGAATTTGTTCTTAACTGACTTGCCTAGTTTAATAAAGGTCCAAATTAAATAAATATGCATTTTTTTTTATAAAGATTAAATAAATCGATAGGCTTGGACAATTAATAGGGTTATGTAACTAAAGAGCCAGAGACCAAATGAGGAAATATCTCTGACTGAGGCCTAGTACACGCCAGAAAACATTAGGCAAATACTGTCACAATGGTTTAAATGGGTTTTTTTTGCATAAAGGAGAACATTTGTCAACCGAATGACTCATTATTAGAAAACTTGATGTGTACACTTGGGACCAGTCAATCGTTAATTATCCTGCCCTACATTCTCTGCACTGTAGTATAAGAAGCACCAACACTTCTTCCCTCATGACATGTTTTGGTTTATGTTCACGATGTTGATGCCATTCTTTTTGCGTTGATGCTACTCTTTATCTATGATAGAAGACACCTAATCTCATAGTCACAATTTGGAAAACAATAACACATCACTGGATTGATTTAAAGCTGCAATATGTAACTTTTTGGGTGACCGAACAAATTCACATAGAAATGTAAGTTATAGATCTGCCATTCTCATTGAAAGCAACACCAAAGCCGCGTTTCCATTGGCACTTTGAATTCAACCCAGGCTGGGGTGGCCTTGGTGGGATAGCTCAAATTGCATTTCCACTCCCCCCAGAAATTAGAAATGATGTCATGTTGCTAGGTAGCCAGTATGTGACTGCAGCTGGCTTCGCTAATGTTGCTAGCTAGCAAGATGTTGAAGTGCCAGTCAACCATGTATTTAGCTTGCTGACGTTCGCTAACTAAACGTTAGCGTTGTTGTTAGCATAACTAATAATTCATACCTTGCTTGCCATGGTGTTGGCTATTAACTAGCTAGCAAACCAGTCGACCGGTTTGATATGATGTAGCTAGCTTTAAATACGACCTGGCCAGCTAAAATTCCTGCTAGATTACGTTAGCTAGCTTGTTTCAACTCTAATTTGGTAGCTAGCATTTGAGGGGTGATAGTTCTCATAAAAGTGTATTGTGTAGTGTACAAATTAATAAAGGATCCAGCTTTGGTGGTAAATTGTGTTATGTCTAGCTACTGCAGTACCGCTTGTCCATGTGCTAGCTAACAGCAACAAGCCCAGACAAGCTAGCTAAACGTATCAGCATCCAGTAGTGATCCACTTGGTGGTTGCATAGTAATGGCGTCACCAACCCGAATTCGAATCGAGCCAGTTGTAAAACTAGGCTGCGCTGGCCCGGGTTTCCCTCGACCCAGGTCGAATTTGGCCAACATTTTAAGTGCCAGTGGAAACGGGGCTTTGGAAGCGGTAGCTCTGTTAAGTGTTCTATTTCTATGCTTACGTAGTTAAATGTAATTATTGCGTCTTTTACTTTCGGGTTTGTACACCAGCTTCGAGCAGCTGAAAGTACTATATTTTTGGTTATGGAAAATATATTTCACAGCGGTTTAGATGGTACAATAACAGCAACAAGCCCAGACAAGCTAGCTAAATGTATCAGCATCCAGCAGTGATCCGCTTGGTGGTTCCATAGTAATGGCGTCACCAACCCGAATTCGAATCGAGACAGTTGTGAAACTAGGCTGCGCTGGACCGGGTTTTTTACACTATTTTGGTTGTTTTGTCACATAAACTGAAATTAGGCAAACTGTTATACTTTTAGGAAATGGCAGAGCACCTTAAATTATATGAGCTAGAAATAAACTTAATTGTAGCTACACACATTCCCTTGTTACTATGGCAGCTTCTAAAACCCACTAGATGCCATATTGCAGAGCAGTGGCACAGTTATAGAATGATAATAGTGGGGCCTATTTCAGCATTTCCCCTCAGCACATCAGCATGGTTATTTTTTTGTCAGTTTTAGTTTGACTTGAACAGTCATATCACTGTTTTTATCATCAGAAGTAATCACATCTGTTCTGCCCACAGAATTGTAGTAGTATTGAAATACGCCTACATCATGGCACTTCTCTCAAGCCTGTATTTGAGATGTCAAAACCTTGTAGGATATATAGTACCATGCTCTAATAGGAAACCCATGCTTAATCACTCAAAGGTTGTCTAGGTGTTCATTCTTTGAATGATTATTTATTTGTTTATACAAATGGCCATTCTTGTCAGCACATTAGGGGATTTTCATCCCATTTGCAGTATGTAATGCTGTCAATGTTAGCAGTGCTGGTTGGTTCATATGGCATTAGAAGAATCCCTGTGATTGGGATGAGGATGACATCTTAGCTTCTCAGAAGGGCCTATCATAGCAGCAATGTATGAAACACTGTGCCTGCTTACTCAAAGCTGTTCGCTTTTGGTTTCTTGGCTAACATGTTGGCTACCTTTTTTTGAAGAGACAAGAATGTGTAACTTCCTGTTCTGCAGTTCATTGCACTGTTTTCTTCAATTATTGACTGGTAGAAGTACTGCATAATGAGTTCTGATTCACCCCACAATTTGAGTCACACCTTGCACAGAACACATTGACAAACCTGCACTCAAAATAGAAAAAGATAAATTAGGTAAAGGTTTGGGATAGGTTTAATAATTTGTGTCCTTGCGTAGGTGGTAGATTTGGTTTTTCAGAAGCCATTGCTGAAACTGTGTGCCGAGAAGCTCAAGATAGGTCTGCATTGTGCTCCTCAAGGAATGAATTAAAGCAGTTTCCCATAAACGCCCTCTCCTCTGAAATGTCTCCACCTTGGTGCCAGGGGGGATTGATTGCCAAGGTGGCTGTCCTCTGAAGCTGCTGTGTGTCATGGCGCTGCTCGCTCTGTGGCACAGGGACTCATCAGTGGCTCACAGGGGGAGCCTCAGAGGATCATGGGTCGGGGCTTTGGTTCCCTGGCAGCAGTTATACATTGGAACCCAGGGAGGGGGCATCTCAGAACGCCCCCACCCCCACCTTCCCCCCCGAGCCCCAGTTCTCAGAAGTCTCCACCTGCGGCATCCTCTTCCTTCTCTTTGCTCATGAGATGGAAACACAGTCATGATACACAAGTGTTTTCATGAATACTGTATCAGGTATTTGTTCAGTGCTACTCTCAATGTTTGTTTTCTTTAGTAGGCTAGGCTACACATTGAGGGCTCCTGGCCAGATACCCTCTCCTGTTGTCTGGTTTGTGAGGTGGATATCATGTTTTAATGGTAGTCAACTCAGGGCTACACAAATCCTCGAGTTGTGGAGGATTCGTGAGGATTCGATGATCGAGGATTCGATGAACCCTGAGGGTTTCGTTGCAGTTTGAAGACAAGCACCCACACAATCCTTATGTTTCCTGCATGCCTCAATCTACTTATGGGTCACTGGGATTTAATATGCATATGGAGAATTCCAGCAGAAGGTCAACCTGAGAAAGTATTTTTTTTTTTCATTTTAAAGTGAAACCAACATGCCAATATTGTATACACTCCTCCCAAGGGGTACTATAGACAAACACATCAAACTTTTAATTTATATATTGTTTGTCCATTCTGTGAGACATTTAAAGTTGTGGTTTTGCATGCAAATGTAACATCCATAACTATGGAATTACTCTTGTCCAAATAATGGGTGGGGGAAGTGGCATCCACCCCAGGCACTCACTGACTGACTGGGTTTTGCAGTAAGTTTGCATTCTGGTGTATGCTCATGAATACACCAAATTACACTCTGCACTACTTTCCAGGTGCAGGTTTTCACACGCTTTATGATCATTAAATAAGCTAATAGTGCTGCATGCTCATGTGTGGTGTTGTGTAACATCAAGATCTCAGGGTCAGCGAATGGAATGCAACAGACTGGATAGTATTGCAGTATTTGCTATAGCTACGGCGAAAACACTGTGACCTGACCACAGTTGCTGGGTGCTTTTCTTTTTCTTTGCCTGAGATGTGCTAACATAGGGCCCTATAAAATCTGTTATAATTTTTTGCCAATTCCTTTTCTCTCTCAAATTATTTCTCTTAGTTTTCCCAGGTTTCTGAAATGTTCCAGTTTTTGTCAGGTTTTCGCTCTCAACCAGATGTTTTAATAGAAAAACAACAAAATGTCATGTTTTAAGAACACAAAAATGCTTAAACCACAACAGGAGACTATTTATTTGGGTCTGGGAAAAATCTAAGATATTTATATTTTGGAATGTAGTTACCCTTTTAATTCAAGTGAGCACCTAGCAAGAGAATGCTGTTTTTGTAGCAGACATAATGGTAGAGTTTGCTAAACAAATACTCATGATATCATCCTGCCAGGTAAGCATAGGCTACTTAGTAGTTAACATTAATTGAGAAAGTTTGGGAGAGCTTTTCCATCTATCAGAGTTTGAGTTAGCATCATCGCTAACAGCTACACAAAGTGGTAGACGCTCGCACCTCACAGACGGGCATTCTCATTGCCTCTTCAGAAAGTTGCAGGAAATACAAATGACTGATGCGTTCTGTTCTTGTCTTATGATAAACTTAGGCAAATGTATTACTTTTCAATACATTTACTAGTTTCCCTACTAAGTTCAATATGTTTTTGAATATGGTTGAATTCCGTTTTAATGTCTGGATTCGGTGATTCCGCCATCATTCTCCACATCGTGGATTTTATAGGGTCCAACTAACAGTAAATACATGTGTTTTGACGCTTAGACAGAACAGAACCTTCACTTACTATAATGTGTGCTTGTGTCTTGTGGTGCATTGTTATAGCCTATGCCACTAAAGCCGTGTTCACATTGGCAGTTTGAAGTGACTCAAATCCTCTTTTTTTCCCCCATATCTGATGCATATGTCCTTTTCCTGCAGTCTGAACAGCCAAAAAGGACATGGAATCTGATATTACAAGCTACATTTGAAACCACCCTATGTGGTTTGAAAGCAGATACAAATCTAATTCTTGGCCTTGCAGCTTGTCTAAATGGTCAAATCTGGTTTATTTGCCCTCAACTGGTTTTTAGACTGCTATTTGGCATATCTTGTTGCTTGCTAGCTACTCTGACAGTTTGACCAGATAGAATGTTAGTTTCACAACACACACAAATGAGTGAATGTGCTAGAAAGCTGAACGGCTAGCTAGTTGACTGCTGTGGCTAGCCAAAAAGGACTCGATTTGAAAGTTGACTCATTTTATCGTTTGAAGCTTAGTCTTATTACATAATGATTTTGAACATTCAAAGCGACTGGGAAATGTCCATGGCAGCCATTGTTGTCACCTCAGCTTGCTACATCACTTCTGAGTGATAGGAAGCAGGAGCACCACCACCAATGAGCCTCCACTACAGAGCACACACCTGTTGTTACTATGACAACTAGCGTAGCCATGTCAGCAAAATCATTTTGACTGAACTCCCACACATCCGATATGGTCACTTGTAACTTGCTGTTTGGACAGTCAGTATTCCAAAGCAGTTTTGAACAACTAAACTGATTTGAGCATTAAAGCCTGTAGTGTGAACAACGCTTTATACCATAGACTTCATTGTTTTCAAACTGAGCCTTGTCAATACACAGGATATTGCAGGCTGGAGAATGGCAATTAGTATGTCTTTTACACATTACTGTTTAATCAGTGCGGCTTCATTAGGCCAACCATTATAAGGCTTGCAAAGGATAATTTACAATGTCCAGTTCACTTGTGTCATTAAATAAATACACCTCATAAAGTGGGATTTTATTCTGAATCTTAGTTTGAGGTGTTTTACTGGTGGATCAAGTATAGGAAAACACCACCCTGCCAGCTGTGTGTGCACGTTATACCACACCAAGAAGTAGGCCAATGAATGGAGCCAACGTGCCTTTTTAAACAGATGGCTGCTTTCATAATTCAAAGGAAAGGACTTGAGGTGACTGCACTGAAGCAGAAGACATTTTACTCTGTCCTCCCCTTGGTGAAAGGCTTCTTTTTTTAAATAGAAACTGTGTGATTAGACTACACAATTTTAGGAAAGGAGGAAGCGTGATAAATGGTGAGGGATAGAGAGGGGAAGCGTGATGGATGGAGAGGGGAAGCGTGATGGATGGAGAGGGGAAGCGTGATAAATGGTGAGGGATGAGGAGGGGAAGTGTGATAAATGGTGAGGGATGGAGAGGGGAAGTGTGATAAATGGTGAGGGATGGAGAAGGGAAGCGTGATAAATGGTGAGGGTGGATGGATAGGAGGAAAGTGGTGAGATTAGGCCTATATGAAGGCCTAGAAGCTTCCATTTAGGTAAGAGTTTCTGCTAGGCTAGTGTTTTGATGCCAGCATGCTTGTTTTTATTTACAAGATCTATATCAAAGGGATGCATGCTTAGCATTGGTTGCTTGTAGCCTGGAACCTTCTGAAGATATTGATAAGCGAGTTCTCCAGTCCGTTCTATTCCGGTAATGCCATTATGAAAATGTCTCCTAATCTCCCCACGCAGCCTTTCCATGGTTTTATCACATTACAATAGAGAATTGAGCTGGAAACATTAAACTGGTAAAAGAGATGCTCCAGTGTTTGTTTCCACTTTTTCCATATTGCCGGGCTGCATGACCTTACTTTGCTCATCAGTTTCCTTCATTACAGCATCAAGCCTAGCCAGCATACTGAGATTAGTCCCAGATTACCACCCAGTCTGAGTCATGCACTGCCAGGAATGGATAATAAAACAAATGCTACACAACTGACTCAGCCCAAGGCCTCAATTCATTTACTCTCAAAAAACAAACCATGGTGCACTGTTTTTGCCTACACAACGAGATAGCGAGTGCCCCTATATTACCACCACATGTAATTATTATCATAATACATTTAGCCCATATTTCTGTTCATAAACTCCATTGAAAAATAATGATCGCACTTTGCTAGTGTCTAACGTTTATCTTCTCTTGTTTCACAGAACTAGGTTAGTTGCGGTGCCGCCAATGGACCTATAGGAGCTGGTGGAAGTGTAGTTGGCGTTGCTTCTGCGTGGACCAGGCAGCATGAAGAGCGAGGTGCCCTCTGAGGCCCAGGGTAGACAGGAGCACCTGAAGGGTCCGCTGGCCAACCCAGAGCCCATGGAGACAGCCAAGAGCTTCCCTGCCAACATGGAGGTGATTGGCAAGGCAGGCAGCGAGTTTGCACAGCTGTGTGCCGAGACTAGGCACCGGCCTCTAAGCCACACAGGGGCCCGCAGAGACCCAGACAGGGGCCTGCCCGGACGCAAAAAGCGCAAGAGCCAACAGCCAGGGCCTTCGGACTGCTCCCTGAAGGAGGGTCGTGTCAGTGAGGGCTCTCTTCCCCTTCAGCGCCACCAGCCAGATCTCTTGGAGCGTCGCAGCGAGGACGAACGCAACCCAGAGTCCTCGTTCAGTGACTGTGCCTCCTCTCCCTCCTCCAGCCTGCGCTTCGGGGACTCGGACACTCTGAGCTCAGAGGTGGAGGCTGGAGGGACGGGAGCAACAGGGGGACCGCAGCCCCCACAGCAGGTGCCGGTCTCCACCACAGGGGGCGGGACCGGGGTGGGTCTGCGCACCATTCTGGGTCGGACTCGGGGAAGCCGCTCTCATAAGTGGGCACGGTTGGAGGTGGAGCCGGTGCTGCTGAAGCGGCCGTGTCTGAGCGGGCGGCGGTCACTGCATAGGAAGCGGTTTGTGAAGCCTGGGCCCGGCGCCATCCAGCGGACTCAGAAGCAGAAAGAGCGCCTACTTCTCCAGAGGAAGAAGCGGGAGGTAATTGCTCGCAGGAAGTACGCGCTGCTCCACAGCACCAGCAGCTCCAGTGAGGAGCTGACCAGCGAGTCATCCTCACCCTCGTCCACAGAGGCAGAGGACGAGCTGTATGTAGACGTCAGCAGCAGTAGCAGCCAGCCAAGCAGCGCAGCTGTGGCCACAGGTAAACTCACCCTCCTTATGCACTCTGGTGCGTGCTTCAGACCTTTTCTCTTGTGCGCGCACACATTACAGTTGAAGGATTCAAACATTTCATAGGTCATGGATATATGGACACTTATGGATACAGAAAACACATCCTTCTCCATACAGCTAAGCTGCCCATGTCTGCTGACACAGAGGAGTACCTCGCTAGCTGCTTTGCCTTTGTCCTACGCAGGTCTGCAATCTGAAGGCTATGTACTGTCAGCCTATGTACATGGCCGAAACTCCCAAATATCAGCACTACAAAGTTTGCACTGATAGCCAAGGCTGTTCAGACGTGACACAAGGGGCTGGTATTTCAGAAACTTGTCAGTAAAGGTCTGCTCCATCTAGGAGTCAAAAGAGTAACCCACTTCCTAAATGTGCACCCCCACAACAACAGTAGCTGGCATTTTGTGAGAAAAAACACATACACAATCCCCATAGAGAGGAACATCTTCCTCACTCCTCTGACACTGAGCTTGCAATGACATGAAGCTGCTCTGACCAGGGTAAATTCTACTGGTCCTTGCATTTTAGTAATTTAGCAGACTCTCTTATTCAGAGCAACTTAGTTCCTTGCTCAAGGACACTGACAGATTTTTCACTAGTCAGCTCGGGGATTCGAACCAGCAATTTTTCGGTTACTAGCACAGTGCTCTTAACCACTAGTCTACCTGCCACCCCACAAGTCAGACCAGAGGCAAAGGATTCGCTCACTGTTAAATAGCCAGCCAGAGTTAAATCACAGATAGACTCCATCCGTAGCACCGTTCACTCGTGTCCAACTGCTCTGTTTCCCAGCTGTCTGCTTTGCAGGCCTTATTAGTATGGAGTGGGGGTGGGGGGTCATGGACTTCATGATGTTGCAGAGCCAAACATGTCATACTTTTGTCCACATTAGCCAAAGTCTGTGTTGCTTCACACCCCAGAAATATGTTGTCAAATGAATGTAATGCAAGCTAATTTCTGTGAATCCGCTTTGCTCAGAATTGAGATCAATTGATATTTTTAGCCTCCGAGAAAAGACTGAGCGAAGGAATGCATGAATGGCTTTCAGAATGTACATTTAGTGTGTACACAGCCTATTCCTACAGTTTTATCCAGTCTCACTGTAACTGTATTGGGGGGAATATATTTGGCCTCTGTGGTGTTAATCTCTTGAAATGAAATGTGTAGCCTAGAGGCCAAGCAACCATTACACTGTTTTTGTTCCATCTTGCTGAAAGATGTCCTACCAGGGCTATTTGAAGACACTCAGAATTGCGATTTCTTTCACCAGGCCAGCAGCACTTTCGCTCTTTCTCTCTCACTCTAGCCAGAACTGTGTGTTGTTTACCGTCTCCCTCTCCCCCTTTATTTGGAAAGGCACTTGATTTGAAAGTGAACATCAACGAACACGAATGCTCGTTACACTATCAAACACATGACTCCAGTAAAATGTTATTTTATTCAGAGAAAATTATCCAAATAAAGCTCCAGTAAAAGATACATTACTCCTCTGATCGTGGAAGAGACCATTTTAATCCCTGAGCCAAGTTTGGTTTGTGTCAGACCTTGCCTGCTCTGTGTGCTCAATAGCAATGAGAAAAGCTGCCTATATATTGATTGATGAATTCGCTCACAGTCAGAGCTAGGCTATTTTATGAACAAAGCACAATATCACAGGACTAGTGTGGGTGTGTCTGTGGGTGTATCAAATTTGATTGGTCACATACACATGGTTAGCAGATGTTAATGCGAGTGTAGCAAAATGCTTGTGCTTCTATTTCCGACAGTGCAGTAAAAGTAATATCTAGTGAAATTGTTAGATTACTGACAACTACCTAATACACACGTAAAGGGATGGAATAAGAATATGTACATAAATATATGGGGCGGCAGGTAACCTAGTGGTTAGAGCGTTGGACTAGTAACCGAAAGGTTGCAAGATCGAATCCCCGAGCTGACAAGGTCAGTTCTACCCCTGAACAAGGCAGTTAGCCCACTGTTCCTAGACCGTCATTGAAAATAAGAATTTGTTCTTAACTGACTTGCCTAGTTAAATAAAGGTTACAAAAATATGGATGAGCGATGGTCAGGTGGCATAGGCAAGATGCAAGACATGGTAGAAAATACAGTTGAAGTCGGAAGTTTACCTTCACCTTAGCCAAATACATTTAAACTCAGTTTTTCACTATTCCTGACATTTAATCCAAGTAAAAATTCTCTGTTTTAGGTCAGTTAGGATCACCACTTTATTTTAAGAACATACACTCAATTAGTATTTGGTAGCGTTGCCTTTAAATTGTTTAACTTGGGTCAAACATTTCGCGTAGCCTTCCTCAAGCTTCCCACAATAAGTTGGGTGAATTTTGCCCCATTCCTCCTGACAGAGCTGGTGTAACTGAGTCAGGATTGTAGGCCTCCTTGCTCACACATGCTTTTTCAGTTCTGCCGACAAATTTTCTATAGGATTGAGGTTAGGGCTTTGTGATGGCCGCTCCAATACCTTGACTTTGTTGTCCTTAAGCCATTTTGCCACAACTTTGGAAGTATGCTTGGGGTCATTGTCCATTTGGAAGACCCATTTGCGACCAAGCGTTAACTTCCTGACTCATGTCTTGAGATGTTGCTTCAATATATCCACATCATTTTCCTCCCTCATGAGGCCATCTATTTTGTGAAGTTTGTGAAGTGCACCAGTCCCTCCTGCAGCAAAGCACCCCCACAACATGATGCTGCCACCCCCGTGCTTCACAGTTGGGATGGTGTTCTTCGGCTTGCAAGCCTCCCCCTTTTTCCTCCAAACATAACGATGGTCATTATGACCAAACAGTTCTATTTTTGTTTCATTAGACCAGAGGACATTTCTCCAAAAAGTACAACCTTTGTCCCCATGTGCAGTTGCAAACCGTAGTCTGGCTTTTTTATGGCGGTTTTGAAGCAGTGGTTTCTTCCTTGCTGAGCGGCCTTTCAGGTTATGTCGATTTTATATGACTCGTTTTACTGTGGTTATAGATACTTTTGTACCTGTTTCCTCCAGCATCTTCACAACGTCCTTGCTGCTGTTCTGGGATTGATTTGCCCTTTTGGCACCAAAGTACGTTCATCTCTAGGAGACAGAACGCGTCTCCTTCATGAGCGATATGACGGCTGCATGGTCCCATGGTGTTTATATTTGCGTACTATTGTTTGTACAGATGAACGTGGTACCTTCAGGCGTTTGGAAATTGCTCCCAAGGATGAACCAGACTTGTGGAGGTCTCCAATTTTTTTTCTGAGGTCTTGGCTGATTTCTTTTGATTTTCCCATGATGTCAAGCAAAGAGGCACTTGAAATACATTCACAGGTACACCTCCAATTGACTCATGATGTCAATTAGCCTATCAGA
Source organism: Salvelinus namaycush (assembly GCF_016432855.1). Classification (NCBI taxonomy): domain Eukaryota; kingdom Metazoa; phylum Chordata; class Actinopteri; order Salmoniformes; family Salmonidae; genus Salvelinus; species Salvelinus namaycush. Next base: position 14,163,001 of record NC_052336.1, on the reverse strand, counting down.
AGCTTCTAAAGCCATGATATCATATTCTGGAATTTTCCAAGCTGTTTAAATGCACAGTCAACTTAGTGTATGTGAACTTCTGACCCACTGGAATAGTGATGCAGTGAAATAATCTGTCTGTAAACAATTGTTGGGAAAATGACCTGTGTCATGCACAAAGTAGATGTCCTAACCGACTTGCCAAAACTATAGTTTGTTAACAAGAAATTTGTGGAGTGGTTGAAAAACGTGTTTTAATGACTCCAACCTAAGTGTATGTAAACTTCCGACTTCACCTGTACATATGAGATGAGTAATGCAAGATATGTAAACATTATTAAAGTGGCATTATTTAGAGTGGCATTGTATAAAGTGACTAGTGATCCATTTATTAAAGTGGCTACTGATTTGAGTCTCTGTGTAGGCAGCAGCCTCTCTGTGTTAGTGATGGCTGTTTAACAGTCTGATGACCTTGAGATAGAAGCTGTTTTTCAGTCTCTCGGTCCCAGCTTTGATGCACCTGTACTGACCTCGTCTTGTGGATGGTAGTGGGGTGAACAAGCAGTGGCTCGGGTGGTTGTTGTCCTTGACAATCTTTTTGGCTTTCCTGTGACATCGGGTGCTGTATGTGTCCTGGAGGGCAGGTAGTTTGCCCCCGGTGATGTGTTGTGTAGACCGCACCACTCTCTGGAGAGCCTAGCAGTTGTGGGTGGTGCAGTTGCTGTACCAGGCTGTGATATAGCCTGACAGGATTCTCTCGATTGTGCATCTGTAAAAGTTTGTCAGGGTTTTGGGTGACAAGCCAAATTTCTTCAGCCTCCAGAAGTTGAAGAGGCCCCTGTTGCGCCTTCTTCACCACACTGTCTGTGTGGGTGGACCATTTCAGTTTGTCTGTGAGATGTGTACGCCGAGGAACTTAACTTTCTAGCTTCTCCACTACTGTCCCTTCGATGTGGATAGGGGGGTGCTCCCTCTGCTGTTTCCTGAAGTCCACGATCATCTCCTTTGTTTTGTTGATGTTGAGTGAGAGGTAGTTATCCTGACACCACACACCGAGTGCCCTCACCTCCTCCCTGTAGGCTGTCTCGTCAATCAATCAATCAAATGTATTTATAAAGCCCTTCTTACATCAGCTGATGTCACAAAGTGTTGTACAGAAACCCAGCCTAAAACCCCAAACAGCAAGCAATGCAGGTGTAGAAGCATGGTGGCTAGGAAAAACTCCCTGGAAAGGACAGAACCTAGGAAGAAACCTAGAGAGGAACCAGGCTATGAGGGGTGGCCAGTCCTCTTCTGGCTGTGCCGGGTGGAGATTATAACAGAACATAGATGACCAGCAGGGTCAAATAATAATAATCACAATGGTTGTCGAGGGTGCAACAGGTCAGCACCTCAGGAGTAAATGTCAGTTGGCTTTTCATAGCCGATCATTAAGAGTATCTCTACCACTCCTGCTGTTTCTCTAGAGTTGAATACAGCAGGTCTGGGACAGGTAGCACGCCCGGTGAACAGATCAGGATTCCATAGCCGCAGGCAGAACAGTTGAAACTGGAGCAACAGCAAGACCAGGTGGACTGGGGACAGCAAGGAGTCATCAGGCCAGGTAGTCCTGAGGCATGGTTCTAGGGCTCAGGTCCTCCTCCTCCGAGAGAATTAGAGAGAGCATACTTAAATTCACACAGGACACCGGATAAGACAGCAGAAATACTTCAGATATAACAGACTGACCCTAGCCCCCCGACGCAAACTACTGCAGCATAAATACTGGAGGCTGAGACAGGAGGGGTCGGGAGACACGTTTGCCACGTCCGACGATACCCCCGGACAGGGCCAAACAGGCAGGATTTAACCCCACCCACTCTGCCAAAGCACAGCCCCCACACCACTAGAGGGATATCTTCAACCACCAACTTAACATCCTGAGACAAGGCCGAGTATAGCCCACAATGAATTCCGCCACGGCACAACCCAAGGGGGGGCGCCAACAAGCCCACTACTGTTGTGTCGTCTGCAAACTTTATGATTTAGTTGGAGGCGTGCTTGGCCGCGCAGTCAATTGTTGAACAGGGAGTACAGGAGGGGGCTGACCATGCACCCTTGTGGGGCCCCAGTATTGAGGGTCAGCGAAGTGGAGATGTTGTTTCCTACCTTCACCACCTGGGGGCGGCCCGTCAGGAAGTCCTGGACCCAATTGTACAGGGCGGGGTTGAGACCCAGGGCCTCAAGCTTAATGATGAGTTTGGAGGGTATTATGGTGTTGAATGCTGAGCTGTAGTCAATGAACAGCTTTCTTACGTAGGTATTCCTCTTGTCCAGATGGGATAGGGCAGTGTGATGACGATTGCATCATCTGTGGACCTATTGGGGCTGTATGCAAACTGAAGGGTGGCAGGTAAGGTGGAGGTGATATGATCCTTGACTAGTCTCGCAAAGCACTTCATGATGACAAGTGAGTGCTACAGGTGGCGATAGTCATTTAAAAACAATGCTGCATAGTTTCCTAAGGACTCGAAACGAGGCGACCATCTCTTTGGATGTATCTGTGGGTATTGAAGAATCATTAAAAAAAGAAAAATTCTGTCCAGTGTTTGAGCTCTATGCATCTTTGTAGGTGCCAGGGGTAGATGCAGTGAGAAGTCCAGCATTTTCCATTCTTTTGACATAGCTCTTGTGCAGTGGAATACACACAGCGAAGTTAAGCCCAAGGTTTTGTTGGATTATGACCCCTGGGCCATGGCCAAGCCTGTTAGGATTTTTATACATTTACATAGGCTGAAAATGCCTGAAACAAAGAGGGCTATGTTCAAGAGACATTACATTTTTTTTCCCTCTCATATTCATATGCCTCTTTAGGAACCTCTGAGGCCAGCTCTTCAGCAGTTACCATGAATATACATGCTTTGATGGAGCTCTAATGTATGTGTTTCACTTTGAGATATACAAATGAGGGCGTGCGTCGCTCGCTATAAAAGGTGCTATAGAATGGCCCGGTGCTGTACACACACATTTCAATTTCACATTGCACATTTGAATTTCCTGTTGATTAGCAATAGCACCTTCCCTCCCACATATCTCAGTCTTGCGCACGGTCATTATTATGTAGCACATTCTCTTTGTTCTACCGAGGTCACTCACTGGCTCCTCTCTATCACACCCCTGAGTCACCCCGACCTGTGAATATGTGTGAAAAATAGACTTTGCACGCAAGGTGGGTAGGTACTGCTGATGGGAGGGCTAACCGACCTCGCACCAAAAGGGCATGTGTCTCCGCTCTTCTACCCAGAGCGCCAAACCTGGCAGCCCAGAAACCAGGCCTCTTCCTCGGTCTGAGCTGGAGGTGTCTGGGTTTATGCACCCTGTTTGTCCTCCCACAACACACCACATACAGCAGGGTAGAGCAGCACAGCACGCCTCTGACAACCACCTGCTGTTTCCCGAGCTGCACCGCTACAACACAAGCCAAAGAACGCCCTTTTTTCAAGGAACTCTTAATTTTCCATTCCTGCCTGACCCTTTTTCACCTCTCTCAGTTTAATGTCTTCATGTAGCTAATCTGTAATAGTGTTTCCACCCAGTGGCCCTGGGGAAGGATCGAGGGGGTCATGGGGCAAGGCTGCCTCTCACTGTGTCTTTTGCTATGGGAAGTAGGTGGGTGGAGAGGACTGACTCAAGCACTGAGCTCTAATCCCCACTGTAGCCTGCTAACAACAAGGGCTCTGAAGAGAAACTATGCCATTGTTCAGCAGATGAGAGGAGGGAGGGAGGCAGTCAGTAGAGATGGATCTCTATTGGCCAGAGGAGGGGATGAATATAATGGACATAAAAAGGCCCAATCACCAAGCTGCCTATTCACAAGATTTTAAATACATGGACATGACAGGAGTGTTTTAGTACTGTAATTCCTGTATTCATCTCACAATATAGACATATGCCATGCAGTAGGGTACGAAAATCATGACAGTTCTATATATTACATTTCTATCTGCAACTGATCATACTGTGTTAGGCCAAGCTGCATACACCCCTGAGGTCACACTCTGCCTTCTCTCAACTGCAAAATGGAGAATGCAGACACTACACACTGAAATAGATCTCTATTCAACGCTAGCAGCCAGGACATTACTCTTATTTGTCCATGTCAATAGTCACATCGGCCATTGTTCACAGTTTAGATGTGAGGTCATATAGTCTTATTTACATTCCCTAAACCAGGAAGTGTTTGTGTAGAGCAGTATGTTTCATGAGGGAGAGAGGTAGCTAGGTTAGGAGAGGGTGCTAAGCAGCAGCACCCAGTGGACCACTGCAATAGAACTCACTCGGGAGGGCTGATGTTCACTAGAGCAACAAGCCACTGCTCACTACACAGAAACACACAAACACAGCATCTATGAGGCAACACATGGCACAGTTGAACCTAATGTTAGAAAATCATTTCAGTATAGTAATAATACACTGGACTAGAATTAATTTAGTTTTTGAACTGTACGTTTTAATCTTGTAAGATATGTCTGTAGATTAAACAGACAGTGAGTTTAAGTGCCACATTTAGAACTAGCTGTTTGGGGTGGTGTGACAAAAACAACAAGCCTCTTGCCTTCCTGGTTGCGATGTTATGAAATGTTAAGTGTATTGAACACACTCCAGGCCTCTTCCTGACAGTGAGGCCAGGTCAGGCATGGCTGAAATGAGAACTGGACAGGGGACCAATCAGAGTGCAGATGCAGAGATTGCACTGCAAATCCTGCAGACAGTGGAGAGCAGAGCAGCATTTACTGACCTACATTTCACACAGGCCCAGTACACAGACTGTTAGCCTGCACACCCACACCACAATCACTATTCATTTATACTGATACTCCTATTTAGCTTTGGGTGTGTTTCTCCCCTGGTGAGGAAGAACCACCAGAAGATGCTGGTGGAGGTTGTTTGTTGCTGCGTAACACATGAGCTGATGTGTTGTCAACCGGCCATCTTAGCAACAGAGCCTGCTATATACAGCAACAGACATGTACAGTATAACCTCTCTGGAATTAACTGCTTACTAAAATGGCTGCAATTTTAATTACGTAAAGAGAATTTCTGGCCACTTTATATGACTACAGTCCAAGGTTCTCACGTAGCAAAGAGTCTCATTTGATCATTATCAGTTCAACAATGTTTACATCAGGACTTACAAATTGCTGGATGTCTCTCTCCCCAGTATACTCTTATCTGTTCGGATGCCTAGTCACTTTACCCTGCCTTCATGGACATATCCTACATTACCAAAAGTATGTGGACACCTGCTCGTCGAACATCTCATTTCAAAATCATTGGTTATTAATATGGAGTTGTTCCCTTCTTTGCTGCTAGAACAGCCTCCATTCTTCTGGGAAGGCTTTCCACTAGGCTTTCCACTGTTAGAACATTGTTGTGGGGACTTGCTTCCAGTCAGCCACATAAGCATTAGTGAGGTCGGGCACTGATGTTGGGCGAATATGCCTGGCTCGTAGTCGGCGTTCCAATTCATCCCAAACGTGGACGATGGGGTTGAGGTCAGGGCTCTGTTCAGGCCAGTCAAGTTCCTCCACACCGATCTCGACAAACCATTTCTGTTTGTACCTCGCTTTGTGAGGGCCTGCCCCAAACTGCTGCCACAAAATTGGAAACACAGAATCGTCTAGAATATCATTGTATGCTGTAGCGTTAATATTTCCCTTCACTGGAACTAAGGGGCCTAGACTGAACCGTGAAACAGCTCCAGATCATTATTCCTCCTCCACCAAACTTTACAGTTGGCATTATGCTTTCAGGCAGGTAGCGTTCTCCTGGCATTCGCCAAACCCATATTCGTCTGTCGGACTGCCAGATGGTGATTTCAGGCTTCCAGGCTGTATCACAATCGGCCGTGATTGGGAGTCCCACAGGGCGGTGCACAATTGGCCCAGCGTCGTTAAGGTTTGGCCGGGGTAGGCCGTCATTGTAAATAAGAATTTGTTGACTTGCCTAGTTAAATAAATAAAAATATTGCATGTATGTGTGCTCTATTTTATACAACTGTTAGCAACCAGTGTGACTGAAATAGCAGAATCCACTAATTTGAAGGGGTGTCCACATACTTTTGTGTATATATAGCTCCACATTGATCTGGTACTGGTACTCCCTGTATATAGCTCCATTCTTGTGTATTTTATTTTATTCCTCTTGTGTTAAAAACAATTACATATTTTTTTACTCTGCATCAATTGGAAAGGTTTGTAAGCAAGCATTTCACTATATAGTCTATACCAGTTGTATTCATTTAACAACCCTACCTGCATGTACATAATTATAACAATTACCTCGACACCGGTGCCCTCGCGCATTGACACATTGACTCTGTACTGGTACCCCCTGTATATAGCCCCGCTATTGTTATTCACTGCTGCTCTTTAATTATTTGTTTTTCTTATCTCTTACTTTTTTCCAAATTTTAATTTTTTAGTTAATTTCTTAACTGCATCGTTGGTTAAGGGCTCGTAAGTAAGCATTTCACTGTAAGGTCTACACCTGTTGTATCCGGCGTATGTGACAAATACATCTAATTTGATTTGATTCTCCGCATATGATGAATAACTTTGATTTGACTGTGTTGTGTTCCAGGTTCTCTGGATGAAGACGTGGTGGTGATCGAGGCGACCCCAGCACCCCCTGTCCCAGCCAGCGAGGAGATCAACGTCACCTCCACCGACAGCGAGGTGGAGATAGTCAACGTGGGAGATGGCTTCAGGTGAGCACCTTCCCCCGTCTCCTCTCTGAGGAGATCAACGCTGTACAGAGCTAATGAACCACAGTGGAAAATCGAATGAAGTGACATGGTAAAGTACTTTGGCTGTGAAATTCTCTCTCTCGGGAGTAAAAACATCCATCTCAATATTTCTCCCCATCTTTAAGCTGTGAAAGCAATCTAAATGACACCAGCCTTCATTTGTGTCCTGAGACAGCCTGGCCCTGCAGTACTGACAGTACTTTATCCTCGTGGCTCTGTCGATATAATCACAGTCAACTGTGGTGTGTCTAATAGAGGCTCGCTGAGCACTGGCTTCTCATCAAGTGTCATAACATTTACAGAGACTGCCACATTGGGCTGGGGTAGTGTTTTTCCAGGATACCTCAGAAATGCAGCGTCGGCTCTTGGAGTGCTATTTGGCCCCTATGGAGAAGTTGCTGGTATCGCTGTGGCAGGGGAGATAATTCTCATCTGGGATTGGCCGTGAAGCTGGCAGGCTGCAGCATTGCACTGGCATTCCACAGCTCTCCCAGCTGTTGCTATCGCTGTCTTCTTCAAGGGCAAGGCTTCCATACAGTAATACACAAGCTCTCTCCCCATCCTCCATCAACAATCTAACGAGAGACCCTCTCTCCCCCCAGGGCATTCTCATCTGACCCTCAGTTCACTCTGATCCAGGTCCAGTTACCTCTGATGCCCCTGTCAGGGAACTGCAGGTTCAGTTCGTCTCTCTGGTACAGTCTCTGATCTAGAGAACCAGGACATTAGATCCAGGTGGATTTGCTTTTCTTCTCGCGGCACGCTCTCCTGAACCGATATGATTACTAAAACATGGGAAATAAATGCCAGCTGGTTACAGGTTACCGGGGCTTTTGGCAGGCTTTGTGAAGTGGGTACCCAGAGTGTACTCTTTCTACATAGACCTAGGCCTACATGATTTCTCTATCTGACTCATGTGGGATGTCTTCTGAAAATGCTCTCTGCCATGACCTGAGGAGAGTTGATCTCATTCATTGGGATTTTACAGCAGTGCCAGCCAGTGTGAGAGCCCTATGCTACAGTATATCGGTACTGTTATAGTGGTGTTCCTCTCGGATTTGTTTCTAGTTGTCTCCCCTTGTCTTCCTCTCCTTGAACCCCTCTCCTCTCTTTAATTGTTATTGAGGTGTCTTGGTGCATAGCGCTGAGAATCATTTCCACCAGCTTGATTCCATTATCTCACCCTCTGCTGCCAGAAATAGCAAGGCCTGTGAATTTCACTCCTGCCAGCAAAGTCACTCTGTCAACCCAAATGAATTGCGCTCTCTTTGTGATATGCGTTGCTTCTTGTGAGACAAATGAGCAGAATTCCAGCAGAAATTCTGTTCCAGCATTCAAATGGTCAGTTTCAGTTACTGTAGCGTTTATCTTGTAGAAAACTTTTATACATGCCACAACACTAAACAATACATTTATTGCACTATAACGGTGACAAACGGTGCCCACAAACTGTTAGGGCCTACAGTGCTTTCGGAAAGTATTCAGACCCCTTGACTTTTTCCAAATGTTATATTAGAGCCTTATTTTAAAATCGCTAAAACATTTTTTATTTTATTAATCTACATACAATGCCCCATAATGACAAAGCGAAAACAGGTTTTTCGAATTTTTTGAAATGTATTAAAAATTAAAAACAAATGCCTTATTTAAATAAGTATTCAGACCTATTACTATGAGAGCTGAAATTGAGCTCAGGTGCATCCTATTTCCATTGATCATCATTGAGATGTTTCTACAACTTGATTGGATTCCACCTGTGGTAAATTCAATTGATTGGAGAAGGGCCTTGGTCAGGGAGGTGGCCAAAAACCTGATGGTCACTCTGACATAGCTCCTGAGTTCCTCTGTGGAGATGGGAGAACCTTCCAGAAGGACAACCATCTCTGCAGCACTCCACCAACCAGGCATTTATGGTAGAGTGGCCAGACAGAAGCCACACCTCAGTAAAAGGCACATGACAGCCCACTTGGACTTTGCTAAAAGGCACCTAAAGGACTCAGAACATGAGAAATAAGATTCTCTGGTCTGATGAAACCAAGATTGAACTCTTTGGCCTGAATGCCAAGCGGCACGTCTGGAGGAAACCTGGCACCATCCCTACGGTGAAGCATGGTGGTGTCAGCATCATGCTGTGGGGATGTTGATGAAAACCTGATCCAGAGCATTCAGGACCCTAGACTGGGCCGACGGTGTACCTTCCAACAGGACAACAACCCTAAGCTCACAGCCAAGACAATGCAGCAGTGGCTTCGGCACAAGTCTCTGAATGTCCATGAGTGGCCCAGCCAGAGCCCGGACTTGAACCTAATCGAACTTCTCTGGAGAGACCTGAAATTAGCTGCGCAGCGACGCTCCCCATCCAATCTGACAGAGCTTGAGAGGATCTGCAGAGAAGAATGGGAGAAACTCCCCAAATACAGGTGTGCCACGCTTATAGCTTCATACTCTAGAAGACTCGAGGCTGTAATCTTTGCCAAAGGTGCTTCAACAAAGTACGGAGTAAATGGTCTGAATACTATTGTAAATGTGATATTTGTTTTTTTATTTTGAATACATTTGCAAGAATTTCTAAACAGTTTTTGCTTTGTCATTATGGGGAATTGTGTGATGAGTATTTTTTTAAATCCATTTTAGAATAAACGTAACAAAATGTGGAAAAAGTTGAGGGGTCTGAAAACTTTACAAATGCACTGTACATAAAGCTGTCCCAATAGCAAAGTCCCAACAGCAGTCCCAACACCTTACCACTGCTACTCCTGGCTATCAGCGGAGCCTTGTCTGGCAGCGAAACAGTTCATTCAGCCTAATTTACTGACTTTAAAAAACATAGCTGATATGGCTGACTGCTTAAAGAAATGTGGTTTCTACTGACAATTGAGATGTTCAAACTATGGCGTAAGGGGACGACGTGAGGATGAGGCAATCTGTTATTTTGATTAAGACATTAATGAGCGAGTTAGGACAGATGTTTTTCAATATAACTAGTTGTTTAGCACTTTTGAAATGGGCTGTTTTTACAGTGTTCTCCCTGTACACCAATTCAGAACCGTAGGATAAATAAAGGCGGCATATAGGCAGACAATGAAAGCTCTTACAATATTCAATGATTGAATTTCTCTAAAACAGGTTATAGGCACCACCAAGTCAGATCAGTAGGTGACAATAGATTAAATTATTAGTGAGGCACATGGGCTACTAACAGCTTACTACACAACATACATTTAGTATTACTTTCTTAGCTACAGTATACATATCTACCTGGCATATTACATTTATGCAGCAGCATACAAGATATTTTTGGACTCAGTGTTATGCTGTGCTCACTTGAACAGGAAAATGGCGCGGTGGTCCTTCGTGGGCAAATTTTGGCATCAAACTCTATCATCAGTCTGGCATTCTCTGGATTTATGGTGCTTTCAAGACAACTGGGAACTCTAAAAAAAAACAACAACAAAAAACAATGGAGACTCATGATGACGTCCGTGATCTTGAGGTCGGAGCTCTAGAAATAGGCCCGAGTTCCCAACTTGGAATTGTGCGTTGGATTACCATTCAAAATGTATTTTCCCATTTGGAGCTTGTTTTCTTCCGAGTTCCCAGTTGTCCTGAACTCACTGAAGTCTGAGATTTCCCAGTTAAGAGTTTCCAGTTTTGAGCACGACAGAAGTCATGCTGGATTGACAGCATGGCCAATGTTGAATGTTTATCCTTTTTAATCTTGGAAAAGAGACCCTTAAACCCAGAGTTGGACCACACACCCACTCCACCAGAATAGCAGGCTAGTGATTGACTAGTGATTTTATCTGTGGCCAATGACCTTAAGCCTTCTTGGATGGACACTGCTAATGTAATTTTATGGCAGCACCCAAGGGGCTTGAATTTGAGGTCTACCCGTAGATTTTGCGGTGATGTAGTTCACCGCTGACACTGTTCTGACACTGTCATTGTAATTAAGAATTTGTTCTTAACTAACTTGCCTAGGTAAATAAAGGTTACATTTCAAATAATCTAAAAAATGTAATGTCCCCATGCGTGACAGAACACTGAGCCAATCACGGCGCAACTCGAGAACACTACCAACCGCTACGCTCCGTATTTTCTGCTGTCTGCCCCACCCCCACGAAAGCACTGAGCTAGGCTGAAACCCCTGCATTTTGGAGCTGCCCTTCTCAAGAAAGCAAAAAAGAGACCAACTTGGTATGCGGCTTTATTAACTCAGTGATGTAAAAAAAAAAAAAAAATACATTGTTTTGGAACAAATATGTGACATGTATTAATGCCAAAATAACGTGCAAAACAGGAAACAAAAAAAGATAAACAGCTGGGGCTCAAAACAGCCCTGAATGACTGGTTCCTCCTGCTTGTATGTAATGGCTAGGTATCTGGGGAGTAAAGTAATCAAAATTAACCTACATAGGGGATTTTATGTATCCTTTTTATCCCATTGCAGGTCAAAACACTGTTCTGACACTTAAAAATACTTCAAGGTTTACTGCAGGTTTTCTGAATAGGCAAATTCTCTCAACCCTGTGCCTGTCACCAATCTCTAGATGTGCACAAAGCATACCATAGGTCTAAAGATATCAGGAGTGGCCAGCCCAATGAGCCCTCTGCATTTTCATGTTTTTTCCCATTTCATCTGAATGACATGCATATGTTCAGGGTGGCAGTAAGTAAGGCCTATTGATCAGGGGAATGGATGGCTGACTGGAGAGGAGATAGTTTGCTAGTAATCCCAGGTCAGCCTCCCAGCTGCTGTGTCCTTGAATGAGCCACTAATTTGCTTCAGTAAATACTCAGCTAGCTACATAAATGCAAACTTAATGAGGCCGTGTCATTCACTTGCATGTTAGTGGATTGGTTGGTTTCTGTCACTGTATAGTGTGTTAACTAGCTAGCTAATCCACCTTGTGTAATTATGCTCCTTACTAATGTAATCCTTGGCATAGCATGCTAGCATTGTTATCAATAAGTTTAAGTTTGTTAAACCCAGTCATTATGCTTTCAGGAAGATAATCAGCCAAATATGGCCTACTCAATGATGGCTAGAGAGGAGGTACACAGCACAGCCATGTCGTGGAGTGTTCTGTCTAAACAGGCCCGTTGGGGCCAGAGAAGGTTCTGGAAGCCTCTTGTCTCTCTGGTATGACCAGTCATGTGGCATCACTTCCCATTATTTTCAGGATGAGAGGAGCCCCCTCCACATTCTACAAACAACAAACACTAAAATAGGCAACTCCATATCTTGCCCAGTTAGAGTCCTATGATATTGACCTACAGTATCTATCGTATAATACATTTAGTGCCTGCAAGGAATGTGATCATGTTGTTTTCAAGGGTAGGTTTTTAGATGTAGGATATTTGTTCTGTATGTAGGGCAGTGCAATGAAGTGTTGAGTAGTGTCTGGCTGTTCCCAGAATGGGACCCTCTGTGTGAAACCTAAGGTCAGTTGGTGGAGCTCCCTCTCTCAGGCTCTGACCGTTGACGTGACTCATCTCCAGGCTCCCAGTTCTCAGTGTGTATGTGCTGTGAGTGGAATGCGGGGAGTGGGGGAAAACCGGGGGGGTTTCTAGGCGGGGGGGGGGGGGGGTTAATAGTAGCAAGTCTTCACATCTCAGGAAAGTGTGTACGTGCATGCGTACGAAGAGGAACCAGAGCAGGAACAAGAAGAGTAATAACATACTGTTGATTTGTGTGGATGAGCAGTTTAAAGAACAGGTTTAGAGACCAGTTCAGGCTGCTGTGGAGTGTAATAGCAGGGTGGCAGGCAGGGTCTCTCTATAGCTCTGCATAGTGCATAGCATACCCAGAGAAGAGCTACACTGGGGATCAGGCCACATGCCTCCGGTTGTTTTTAGCAGTGAAGCCAAGCCCCTCTTCCAGAGGCCAGCTCATCTGACCACTCTCTCTGGGCTCACCATCTCAGTGAGCCCATTCTGCAGGTCTGGAACCCCAATGGAGAATTTCACCCACTTGGCTTGACTGACTGGAGCTTTAGTGGCCCTGTTAATTTCTCCCATGTTCCCTCTGTCCCACAGACACACGATTAGCTTGCCCGTGATTGATTGTTCCCTGACAGTGCTCCTCTGTAGATTTATTCAGGTTGTGCAGTGTGACTTATTTTAAACGGTGTTATCCAAGAGTTGATAAGGCTAAACGTGCCTGGCCTTTTCAGAAATATTCAGGGGGGAAGAGATCGGGGGGGAGATCAGTAAGGGGGGGAAGAGATCACTAAGGGCCCTCTAAGAAATAGAAAAGGGCTGTCTTTTTCAGAGAGTGTGTAAATATTTGGAGTGTGATACAGATGGGTTTACATAAGCATTGCTCTCTCTCTCTCCCTCACCCCAGCCCTTGCTCTCCATCTCCCTCCTCCCTCTCTGGTTCTCCCTCACTTGCTCTATCACTCTTCCTCCCTCCCCCTCGCTCTCTTCCTTAATCTCCCTCCCTCCGCTCTCTCACTGTATCGCTCCCTCTCTCTCCCTGTAGATATCCCTCACTCCCTTCGCTCTCTCTCCCCTTATCTCTCTCCCTCTATCTTCCTTCTCTCCCTCTCTCTTCATGCTAGGTTGACCATATTCTCCCTAGGTATTTCCGAGAAGTGAATGAGCAGAGTGTAGTTAGTTAACGAGAGGGTGTGTGTGTGTGTGTTTTATTTCCCCATCTTTGCCTGCACCTCCCAGAGATGCCCTGGCTTGCAGGAGAATGCAGAGAAGGGCTGTTTCTGAAGGGGGAGGTGTAGCGAGGAGTACTGGATGTGTAGGTCAAAGGGCAGCAGGATGAGCAATACCGGTTTTCCGCTAAAAGATCCTTTGTTTACTGTTCAGAGAGGATAATGGTTGGGATAGAGGGTATGAGTATGCATAAGTGCCATATTCAGTATCAGGGAATGCTTTGGATTTTGGTGCAGAACATGCAGCTTGCGCTTCTGTCTTGCTGTGATGTAGTACCAGATGCTTCATAATGTTTGTTTCCACACACAGTCCATTTAGTCCCTTAATTGTGTCGCCCCCTCCCTCCTCCCCCCAGTACCATAGCCTTTATACACAGTCCATAGATCCCGTCCCTGCAGTTAGCCCCACATTACCCCACTGCCGAGCCCTCTCTAAGCCCTCGGGCATTTGGCAGAGTGCGCGTGGAGATGGCAAAACCCTGGTCCTGCCAAGCCCCCAGTTCCCACAGTGTTCATGTTTACTGTGTTCTGTTTTCCCCTCGCCTCCACCCCTCAGAGGCCACGGTGGTAAACAGGTATTTACAAAATAATCCCAGGTCTACGTTGTGGGTAATTAGGTGCTTGTCCCTGGTGGGCTAGCCTGCTCCCTGGGCCCCGAGGTGGGCTAGCCTGCTCCCTGGGCCCCGAGGTGGGACAGAGGAGGAGCAGGTGCCAATTACAGTGCAATCAAGCCACACAACCTGTACTGGCTCTCTGTGTGTACCACCTTCACTGCTCCACATGGGTGAGAACTGCCCCATGGGACATGCCATGGCTTTTCTTCCTCTTTTCTGCATTGCCAACATTAGAAGTTGCACTAATAGGTTTTTGTTGCCTTCCGTTCTTTTGTGTTTGTTGTGAAGTGTGTCTGTCTGACAGGAAATGGAATGGACTGCAGTATGAGCTAATGGGATCCCCCCACATCACAGCACCGATGCAGCCCACAGCAGTTAGAATGGCATTTCCTCTGCTGAATTGTGTGAGAAGACGGAGTGTGAGTGGACACACTCTCTCACACACCTGCTTATTAGAAGGACTTCTTAGGCCTACATGGCTGTGTGTGTGTGGCGCTGCTATTGTTGTGCACACACACACTGGTCTCACTGGAATAGCAGCAGCCCACCATGCTTGTCTGTAATCTTATTGTTTTAATGATGCAACCTGTGGTTTAGTGGTTCCAGCAGCAGCCCTGTGTTGAGAGGAGCAAGAGTCTCTGCTCCTGGCTCTCCCCTTCCCTCAGCCTGGTCTTGGCCATCAGGCCTGGTTCACTGCTCTCTCTCTTCCCCAGCCTCATCTCTCCATGTCTCCATGACAGGCTGCTTTACGGCAGGCACTTTATCCCCTAGGCTCCCCCCTCTCATCCTGCTTTACGGCACACTGATACTCTCTGGACTCCCACATCACACAAGATAGCGGAAGGCAGGAGGAAAGAGTGAGGCAGTGAGATTCGGAGAGAGGAAGACTGCAAAAGGGAGAGGAAAGAGAGCACAGTCAATAATGCACAATGGTTGTGACTTGAGCAAATGTGTGTGGTAGCTGAGGCTAAATGAGGTAGAGGTGTTTCTGTGTGTTGGATGTTGAATTGTGTTTTCCACAAGGTTGTTTTGGAGTTTGTTAGTGGGTGTGGTGGAAGAAACCATGTGTGTAAAACAAACATGATCTTTCTATGTGGTTCTCAAAAGTTTGCACAGCTGTGTGTCTCTCTCATACGCACGGCTGTGTGTAGACTGTCTTTTTGATTCAGCTGCAGCGCTAGCACTCATGTCAGCTAGCTCTTATTTACATTCCAGCCAGGTGTTCCAGCAGCTCCCAAAGTGAGCCCGATTTGTGCTCATCACACAGAAAAAGCCGCGTGGACCATCCCCTGCCTCCAAATGACAACGTTTCAACTTTCCCTTTTACTACATAAATGACATCATAAAATGAACTGTTGTTCATATATTTATTTAAAGGACAATCAGGCTGGGAAAGCAAGAGATTTGCTTTGGGAGGAAAAATAGGCTGAATTGTCTGGATTTTCTCACTTCTCCATGAAGTCTTATGGACTGGTTCTCATCCACTGACCACCGGTCTCCAGTGAGAGGGCTGTGTGGTCAGCATTCTCATAGAATTGTTACAATACCGTAGCCCAGGCCCGGGGTCCAGATAACCTGGCATTATCTGGTTGTTTACCCCCCTCTCCCCTCCTTCCTCTCTAACTGGCTGTGTGTTTGTGTCTACAGGCCTCGCTCGGTGGGGGGCCACGGCAGGATGTACTGGGGCCCCAGCTGCTCCCAGAACCGACCCCAGGAGCCGCGCAGCCGCCACCGCCTCTCTACCGTCATTCAGCCGCTGCGCCAGAGCGCCGGGGAGGTGGTGGACCTCACAGTGGACGAGGATGGTGAGCATGAGGACGTGCCGACCCCCAATACCACTCTGAGATTAACTATATGATGTAACAGTCACATAGACGTCCTAGACTTGGCCTCTGTTTTTCCACTGTTTTTTCTTTCAAAGCTAGGCTCATTCGTCTTTCAACACAAAGGCGAGTTTACAGTAGTCCTCTGAGGCATTTGTCCTCTTAAGGACAGTCATTTTTATATGAGCAACATACAAATAGTTGCATGTTCTCTCTCTCTGTGTGTCAGTGTCACACACACACACGGATACAGAGAAGCAAGTTTACTCTTGAGGCAGAAAGACAATAGATCTAGTGATTATATGTGTAAAAATCAATTACATTTGGGAACAGTTTTTTATAGATGCTGCTTACGATAGCCGGACTGTCGCACAGCATGTGAATGTGGGCGTCCAATACTAGGATTTAGATGAGTTTTAATGCTTTCTTACATGATCCAGCTCAACACTGCGTAGGAGGTTGGGAAATATTACATGTCAAATTAAATACTCTCATTTACACTCTATTGTTTAATAGGATTAGCTAGCTTCTTCCACACATCTCTCCAAACCTGGGAGCGAGTGGGTGTCGCTAACTTGAAATAAGAATTGTCCTGTCATCACAATTCAATTTGAAATGTTCCCGTAAGCGAGCACTGTTTAATAATGATTCATCTGTATCTTTTCATCAAATGGAGGGATATTAATAGCGACCGTGCCCCTGAGAGCGACTGCTCTTTCATTGGTTGGCTTTTACACATTTTATAGCATTTCTGATGCATGTCATTTCATACTGTCAATCCTATCATGTTTGTAACATGATAAGATGTCACAGTAATGCCTGCCACTGGAGCAGTAGCCAGAAGCATGCTCTTCATTGTAAATGTGGAGGCATTAGGCACAATGAATGAAATACACCTGGCAGTATTAAAGCTTATGTGGGTAAAGGGTTTCACTCTGGATTTAGGGGACATATAGCCGACTCCTGATGAGTATAGCCTACATTGAATTACAAAGTCCATTGAAGAGCTGTGTATTTAATCATCCCCAATTCATACTACATCTACTTTTGTGCATGACACAAGTAATTTTTCCAACAATTGTTTACAGACAGATTATTTCACTGTATCACTATTCCAGTGGGTCAGAAGTTTACATACACTAAATTGACTGTGCATTTAAACAGCTTGGAAAATTCCAGAATAGGATGTCATGGCTTTAGAAGCTTCTGATAGGCTAATTGACATCATGAGTCAATTGGAGGTGTACCTGTGGATGTATTTCAAGGCCTACCTTCAAACTCAGTGCCTCTTTGTTTGACATCATGGGAAAATCAAAAGAAATCCGCAAAGAATTGGAGACCTCCACAAGTCTGGTTCATCCATGGGAGCAATTTCCAAACGCCTGAAGGTACAACGTTCATCTGTACAAACAATAGTACACAAGTATAAACACCATGGGACCACGCAGCCGTCATACCGCTCAGGAAGGAGACGCGTTCTGTCTCCTAGAGATGAACGTACTTTGGTGCGAAAAGTGCAAATCAATCCCAGAACAGCAGCAAAGGAGCTTGTGAAGATGCAGGAGGAAACGGATAGAAAAGTATCTATATCCACAGTAAAACAAGTCCTATATCGACATAACCTGAAAGGCCGCTCAGCAAGGAAGAAGCCACTGCTCCAAAACCGCCATTAAAAAAAAGCCAGACTACGGTTTGCAACTGCACATGGGGACATAGACCGTACTTTTTGGAGAAATGTCCTCTGGTCTGATGAAACAAAAATAGAACTGTTTGGCCATAATAACCATCGTTATGTTTGGAGGAAAAAGGGGGAGGCTTGCAAGCCGAAGAACACCATCCCAACCGTGAAGCACGGGGGTGGCAGCATCATGTTGTGGGGGTGCTTTGCTGCAGGAGGGACTGGTGCACTTCACAAAAAAGATGGCCTCACGAGGAAGGAAAATTATGTGGATATAGTGAATGCAACATCTCCAGACATCAGTCAGGAAGTTAAAGCTTGGTCGCAAATGGGTCTTCCAAATGGACAATGACTCCAAGCATACTCCCAAAGTTGTGGCAAAATGGCTTAAGGACAACAAAGTCAAGGTATTGGAGTGGCCATCACAAAGCCCTGACCTCAATCCCATAGATAATTTGTGGGCAGAACTGAAAAAGTGTGTGAGCAAGGAGGCCTACAAACCTGACTCAGTTACACCAGCTTTGTCAGGAGGAATGGGCCAAAATTCACCCAACTTATTGTGGGAAGCTTGTGGAAGGCTACCTGAAACGTTTGACCCAAGTTAAACAATTTAAAGGCAATACTACCAAATACTAATTGAGTGTATGTAACTTCTGACCCACTGGGAATGTGATGAAATAAATAAAAGCTGAAATAAATCATTCTCTCTACTATTATTCTGACATTTCACATTCTTAAAATAAAGTGGTGATCCTAACTGACCTAAGACAGGGAATTTTTACTAGGATTAAATGTCAGGAATTGTGAAAAACTGAGTTTAAATGTATTTGACTAAGGTGTATGTAAACTTCCGACTTCAACTGTACATACATTATTCTTACCAGATGTATAGGCTTACTCCAGTTCAGTTCATACATTCATGACAGCCCCAAGCCATTGCATATACACCTTTTAAAAATTACCTGAAATCCCTCCTCTTTAGGAAGGTCCTCCATTAGATATATCTGTGTTCCTTGTCCCTTGTAGTGTCATCTGGGTACTTTGTTTCAGTTTCTCTGTCTAGTTGTTTATTGTTTTTATTTATTTCAATGAAAAGCAAATTATACATTCAATTTATTATTATTATTGTATATCAGGTGTCGACTGACTTTTTGCTTAACCATTCCAACATCCTACATATCTCTGGCTAATGGTTATGTTTTCCCAGACCAGTTTGCCCTCTAACCTGAGGCATTAGCAAACCAGACCAAATCATTAATGTGACTAAGTCCAATTTGGTGCATTTTCTTTTTGGTCTCGCACCGTGTGACTGATAACAGAATAACAGAGCAGTGTGAGATATGAGCCTATTTGCATTTCTTTGGAGGAGGAGGAGAAATTAATTTGTGAGTATGAAAAGCAGATGGAGCGCACACTGTGGAATGCTAATGAGGTCTCTTCTCCCTGGCTGCCAAGCCACTGCAGCCAGTCTACACACCAGGGTTTCCGTTAACCGGTAATAGCCTACTTTTGGCCGATTTTAAAAATAAATAAATAGAAAGCAGATAAAATTGCTGTGTGTATAGTAGGCTTACACTGAGTGTCCAAAACGTTAGCACACCTTCTTAATATTCAGTTGCAACCGCTTTTGCCATCAGAACAGCCTCAATTCGTCGGGGCATGGACTCTACAAGGTGTCGAAAGCGTTTCACAGTGATGCTGGCCCAAGTTCACTCCAATGCTTCCCACAGTTGTCAAGTTGGCCGGATGTCTTTTGGATGGTGGACCATTCTTGATACACACAGGAAACTGTTCATTGTGAAAAACCCATCAGCGTTGCGGTTCTTGACACAAACCGGTGCGCCTGGCTCCTACTACTATACCCCATTCAAAGCCTCTTAAATATTTTGTCTTGCCCATTCACCCTCTGAATGGCACACATACACAATCCTTGTCTCAGGGCTTAAAAATCCTTCTTTAACCTGTCTCCTCCCCTTCATCTACACTGATCTGAAGTGGATTTAACAAGTGACATCATAGTTTTCACCTGGATTCACCTGGCCAGTCTTTCATGGAAGGAGCATGTTTTGTTCACTCTGTGTATATTCGTTATGTAGGCATATTTTATTTATCACACGCATACAGCATACAGATACAGAGCCTTTGATCGGAAAATCTCTCAGAGCGCGAGAGCTGTTGCTACAGCATCTCAAACAGCAAACGCATAGGTAACGGAAGACACGCTTCATCAGCGCGTCACACACCACTTTGCAATTAGCTAGAGGTAGTATGCATTTTGAAAATAGATACTTAATTGTTTTTCCCATTTTGTTGCATTACAACCTGTAATTTAAATTGATTTTTATTTGGATTTCATGTAATGGACATATACAAAATAGTCCAAATTGGTGAAGTGAAATGAAAAAAATTACTTGTTTCAAAAAATGTATAAAAGGAAAAGTGGTGGTGTATTCACCCCCTTTGCTATGAAGCCCCTAAATAAGATCTGGTGCAACCAATTACCTTCAAAAGTCACATAATTAAATTGCACACATGTGGACTTTATTTAACTAAGTGTCACATGATCGGTCACGTGATCTCAGTATATTTACACCTGTTCTGAAAGGCCCCAGAGTCTGCAACACCACTAAGCAAGGGGCACCACCAAACAAGCGGCACCATGAAGACCAAGGAGCTCTCGAAACAGGTCAGGGACAAAGTTGTGGAGAAGTACAGATCAAGGTTGGGTTATAAAAAAATATCTGAAACTTTGAACATCGGAGTATCTGTCCATAGGACCACTTTAAGCTGTATGCTCCACAGAGCTGGGCTTTACGGAAGAGTGGCAAGTAAAAAGCCATTGCTTAAAGAAAATGAATAAGCAAACACATTTCGTGTTCGCCAAAAAGCATGTGGGAGACTCCCCAAACATATGGAAGAAGGTACTCTGGTCAGATGAGACTAAAATTTAGCTTTTTGGCCATCAAGGAAACGCTATGTCTGGTGCAAACCCAACACCTCTCATCACCCCGAGAATACTATTCCCACAGTGAAGCATGGTGGTGGCAGCATCATGCAGGGGGGATGTTTTTAATCGGCAGTGACTGGGAAACTGGTCAGAATTGAAGTAATGATGAATTGTGCTAAATACTGGAAATTCTTGAGGGAAACCTGTTTCAGGCTTCCAGAGATTTGAGACTGGGACAGAGGTTCACCTTCCAGCAGGACAATGACCCTAAGCATACTGCTAAAGCAACACTCGAGTGGTTTAAGGGGAAACATTTAAATGTCTTGGAATGGCCTAGTCAAAGCCCAGACCTTAATCCAATTGAGAATCTGTGGTATGACTTAAAGATTGCTGTATACCAGCGGAACCCATCCAACTTGAAGGAGCTGGAGCAGTTTTTCCTTGAAGAATGGGCAAAAATTACAGTGGCTAGATGTGCCAAGCTTATAGAGACATGCCCCAAGAGTCTTGGAGCTGCAAAAGGTGTTTCACAATAAAAAATATTTTGCATCTTCAAAGTGGTAGGCATGTTGTGTAAATCAAATGATACAAACCCCCCAAAATCTATTTTAATTCCAGGTTGTAAAGGCAACAAAATAGCAAAAATGCCATGGGGGGTGAATACTTTTGCAAGCCATTGTATGAGGCATGTCTTAATTTGCTTCAAAGTAGCCTATCCAAAATCAGACCATATCCGTGAAGGCAATCATTTGATATAAACCTTCTTTCATTGTCCGGTAGCCAAAGGCACAATCCTAGTCATATTAGCAAACCATGCAGGTTGTTGCATATTAGATCTCCCCTCTTTCTAAATTTCCGCAATCACGTGCCCTTTTGACAAGTGTTTTCCCGCTAATTGGGTTATGGAACAAACATTCGCACGTTGCTTACTGCCTTGGGCGCATTGCTGCGCAAATAATAGTTTATCAACATTTTAAGCTAAATGTTCTAATCTGTTGCATCAGATTCATTGCTTTGTAACGTTTGTTTTATGTAGCCTAGGCATACTGGTTGTATGAATTTGGGATCTATCGTTCCGCAATTGTCCCAGAGTTTTTGGAATAGGCTATTTCTTTCTCGACAAGCTGACCAATAGAATAGGTCAATGTTCTACTATGGGGGATAGTAGATTGACATAGGCTAGTGATTTTGCTGTTCTTTACTTGTCTTGTTAGCTGAGGAAAAGTAAATGTGGACAGTTATTCTAACCTCTTTAAAGTGCACATCAGAATTTGGTAAGAAGGACTGCACGTTATTGCGTCCTTGACTTGCATGTTCTGTTTTTTTGAATTACCATAAGTGATTTCTGTCACTGAGCACTTTGGGTGGACGCCCTAATAGGTTATGCACCCAATGCGTATGGGTCCGGTAAATTAAAATGCTGCCGGTCAAATGTCCGGCGCCACATTTTCCTGACGGAAACCCTGCTACACACACACATACACAGATGGATATGTGTGCTACATAATAAATTCCCACCTATTTACTCTGTTTACTTGTCTGTCTTCCCTACCTCAGATCTCTCTGTCGTGCCATCCACCTCTGACAGCATTCACCCTCAGACTGTCAGCTCCTCCTCTTCATCCTCCTCTCATCATACCTCTACCTCAGAGCCCCACGATGCTCCGGGCCCCTCCACCAGCTGCCCTGGTCAAGGCCCAGCCCCAGACAGCACGCTGGCACAGGGGCCAAGGGGTACCGCAGGCACGGAGGGTAAGACAGACCATAGACTCTCCAGAAAGCCATGATGTCAACCTTGTGTGCCTTTTATAAGTTTAGTAATCTTCCCTGTGGGTCATCTATGAATAATGATTGAAGCTTAAAGGTGTTTTCCATCTCTCTATCAGATGAGAGCAGACGAGGCTCATCCGGCGTGGCAGGAGAGAGTGGGGGTGCGGCCATGCCCAGGTTACCCTCCTGCTGCCCGCAGCACTCCCCCTGCGGAGGGCCCTCCCCTGGTCACATGACCCTGGGCCATTCCAGCTGTCTGCAGGCCCAGCCCTCCCAGCAGCCGGGCTCCCAGCAGCACAGCCATGCCCACCACTTCCACCACCACCATCACCACATGCCTCAGCACCCACCTCCACCCACTCTGCCCTTTCCTGAGCCCAGCTGCCCCCTAGAGAGGCCCACTGCCCTGCCTGCACCATGCAGAGGGGGAGGGATCAGCAGCAGCAGCTCCACCCAATACCACGACCAGGTAGGCCTGAGCATCAACACCCTGTTATGTTTTTTACATTGTAGCATTGTTGGAGGTTTGGCTGTTATTTCTGCTTCCTGTTTTGGCTTCCCCAACTTTAATATATCGACCAGAGAATTTATGCATTTCTTATAGCAGTAACATTTTATAAATATAGTCCATATTAAAAATTTGATTTCTTAAATCTTGAAAGTATTTGATCATTTTCTTTTTTGCCCCAAATCTATAAAAGTAGGCAAAATGAATAGAATTTGAGGAGATAAAAGGCTGCCTTTTCCTCCCACAATAGCTGGAGATAAATTAGAAATAATTTATAGTTTTAGTAAACTATGTAAGCCATGTTCTCCCTGGCAGATGGCACCATCGCATTCAAATGTATCTTTGACCAAGTCTTTGTGTATCTAAACAAAAGGCTCCGTCAATATCTGCACTAGCCAATGAATCAGATTCAATGTGATTTAAAAAGGATTAAGAAGGAAAAAATGGAATAGGAACTGAAACAGACATAACTGGTATCTTAACAAAAATGTTACAAAGGATCTAGCTGGCAGCCTCCCTTGAAGCCAGATTCACTGCTGAATAGTTAAAATTCTGCTAATTGTTAGGAGCTGCTGAATTGTATTATTTACCATCAAAGTGGAGCAGTGTGTGGTTAAAGTGTAATGAGTTGGGTTGGGGTTGAGAGGGCTGTGTCTGCAGGTCAGGTTAGGGGCTCCCTCCATAGACCTCCGTCTCTGTCTTGATACTCTCTGATTCCTACATAATTCATGCAGGGCTGGGGCAAGTATTCAAAACTGGGCCGTCAGGTCTCTACCATGAAAAGGAGGAAGTAGTTGCATGGGTAAAGCAAAATGCTGTGCCCTTTGATGGGCTTGGCCTACATGTAGGTACCGCCCTCAGCTACAGCTCAGAGAAAGGAGACATACTGCCTGAATAAGGTGAATAAGTCATGTTTTATGCATCAGTCTAAATATGATTATTTATTTGAATAATTCAACGAGGGATGGCTGCTACTATGATTTGAAACTCCATCACTTAGATTTCATTTTCTCAGACGGTTTACTGCAGTCTAGTCTGTAAAGCCTGTTGTCTTGTACTTGTATCTTGTGCTTTGTGCTGGCTGGACCATGAAGCCCTGTGGTTTTAGTTTTGTGTTTTGCTGGTTAGTTATATATTTTGTCACTACAGAGATCAAAGTCAGACAGTAGCACCATAACATCATATTCTGGTTCTACTCTCTCCATACCTCCCTTCCCTGTATCTCTCTCCCCTATTCTTTCCTTTTCATTCCCTTCCCCTCCTCTCCTCTCCAACCCTCCTATCTCTGTCTCTCCCCTCCCAAGCAGACTCTGCCGGTCGACCTGAGCAACAGTGGCTTGCGGAGCGGCGGGGGCAGCGGGGCCGGTAGTTTCCATGGCACCTCAGCCTTTGACCCGTGCTGCCCAGGCTCCACGTCGCGGCCCACTGCCTACAACTCCCAGAATGCAACGGGGCCAGGGCCCAGCCAGCCCAGCGCAGTGGTGGACTCCTTCAGCTCAGCCATGGTGGCCCAGCCTCAGCCACAGCCACAGCTATCCACCTGCAGGCACTTCATGCACCCCTCCTGTGAGTAGAACTACATCTGCACCAAAACGGAAATGGCCTTTTATTTTGGGAGGTGATATAATTTTGTGGTTTCTTTTGTTTAAATGTTGATTTGATAGGAAAATGAAATGCTGCAGTAGTAACTATAGTGTATTATTCCCATGCAGAACCTGCATACTACTGTACTAAACACGTGAGCCTTTAGGATATATACAGTAACTATTACCACCAGACATTGAAAGATTATGCCGACAACAGCACTCTTGAAACCCAGTGCTAATAGTAATTAAGAGAAACACCTGATGTTTAATGTGCTAAGTGCTGCGGGTGTGCTACCAAACAGGCCCTGTTAATTGCTGTTTCTCCTCAGAATAGCTCTGTGTGGAATGAGAAGGAGTGTGGTGGGGCTCCCTGGTGCAGCCATATTTAGAGGGATAATAGGAACTGTTTGGCGCACCTGTCTAGTGCCTACACTCTGTCATGTCAGACAGTCATTCCTGCTCCATCCCCCTTCTCTCTGCAGTAGGGAGGGAGACAGACAGACAGAGGCTGGGTCTGTCCGGGGTCTCAGGTGGGAGACCTGCTCAGCACAGGGAACTGCCAGGCAGCATGTTTCAGTGAGGAGAGTCATAACTGATGATGATCAGGTGTCATCATTAGGAATGGGACTTAAAGGCGATCTGGTAACGTGTTACTAACTACTTCTCAACTTTCTCCCACCATTCTCACTCTGTCTCTCTGACACCCAGACGCCCCCCTGGCACGCTCCCTGCACCACCAGCCCTCTAACACATGCCCCCATTCCCATGGTAACCCTCCTCCCCCTCCTCAGCCCACTCCACAGGGTGACTACGTCATCCCCCACCCCATCCATCCCTTCCACACGCCCCTGCCTTCCCACCCCCCTGGCCACGCCGTGCCCCCACCCCCCCCTGCCCCTCTGCCTGCCCACCACCTCACAGGCTCCAGTGCCCCCCAACACCTGCCCACAGAGCACCAGGCCCTGCAGCACCACATGCCCGCGCTGGGGACCTCTGTGCAGAGGCTGCACCAGCACGAGATGCTGCAGAGGATGGAGGTGCAGAGACGCAGGATGATGCAACACCCCACGTGAGTGTAGCCTCTGTCCAACCCGTCTGATGGCAGCAACACAACTGCTAGCACAGACAGTAGCTTCCAATTGTCTGATTACAGGGACAATATTATGGTGTTTTCCATCTCATGTTTCTGATACACCTCTCTTTCTTCTCCTTTCTCCAGACGAGCACATGAGCGCCCCCCTCCACACCCCCACAGAATGCACCCCAACTACGGCCATGGCCACCACATCCACGTGCCCCAGACCATGTCGTCCCACCCACGACAATCTGAGCAGAGAACTGCATGGTTAGTACCATTTAGAGCAGTGGAGGGCCAGTGCCTTGCGTGTAGGGCCAAGAGTATTTTTTTTTTTTTTTACCGACGTATATGTGGCCTGCTGTGCGCAAAGGATATAGTCAGTCATGTATGCCCTCATCTTCACTGTTAAAATGGCACCTGTGATGTCAATGTCTATGAGTTGATAAGGACTGTTGTTGGTCTGGTTCTCTTCTGTAGGGAGCTGGGTATCGAGGCTGGAGTGACCGTGGCGCCATATCCTTCAGGACACCTACACCCTCACCTGCCCCACTACCACCCTCCCCCAAGACTGCACCACTTCCCCATCCCCTTCATGGTGGGTGCACGACTGGCACCCTCACTCTAAGCACACGTGCCTACATTATAATAATTTCGAAGTATGGCTTAGATTAATGATGCTAGCCCTCTATTTATAACATCTGTTTTTTCAAGGATGGTTTGTTGGGCCACATGAATAATGCATTGGCAATTAATGGTGGCCCGTAAGGCATTTCAAGTGCATATTCAACATAACCAGCAGCCTGAAATCAATGGATGCCCCTTTGAAAAGATGTTAAAAGTTAATGTACAATGTCAGAAGATATGAAATTGTGAGACTTCTGTGGTTATCAAAAATGCCGTTTTCGGCAATGCTAACCGGACTTTATTCCCAAGTCAAGCAGTGTCAGCAGACTTAGTTGATAATGCTATATATCCCTATATGTGCTTCATGAACTGTAGCCTACAGAAACAAATGACTGTACTCCACTGAAGTGAACATATTTCCATGGAATTGTTTTGCCTCCCTCACAGCACACTGGCATGTCTGAAGTAACCTACCCGCACATTCGCTACATCTCATCCAGAATGACTGGATTTGGACGAACTTATGAGGTAACACTCGATTAGTAAAGATATAGTAACTAGGGCCTGGAGTTTTTCCTGCACACGTCAGGTGGTGAGGAAACTCTCCTGGCCCTGGTAATTAGTTATGAAGGAGCTGAGAGCGTGTTATGGCTGTGGCTTATGAGCTGTGTGGAACTGAGTTGGCTCAGTCTCACGTTGGGTTGTTTTCCTGCCCTTTTCCTCAGGATCTGCTGCATTTAGAGGAGAGATTGGGGACTGTGAACCGAGGGGCCTCTCAGGGAACCATAGAGAGGTGCACTTACCCACACAAGTACAAAAAGGTGAGAGCACTCCTATAAAAAAGTGTGTGTGTGTGTTTCAGAACATCCTATTTAATGTAGTTTGATGTGATGTATTTTGTGCATGTCTGCACAAGATTTTATTCTGGGACAGAGTGCACACTCGGTGGTTATTTTGTGCTCCTTTCAAAATATGAATGTATTGCTATCATTAAGTCAGATGCTGTAGAAACTAGAAAGTGTCCCTTTCAACCAAAGTTGCAGCCTTTAGAAAACATTGTAGGGAAAGATTCCATCTAGGTTTCCAAATGTATTTAAATAAGTAACCTAATAACCTGCTGCCCAATACAGAAGGTGTTGGAGACTGAGCGAGACATTGACGAACAGTTAACCCCTGAAGCATGGGCAACTATTGGGAAAAATATGCACGCAACCTCCGACTCGGTGAGAAAAAAATGAACAAATTCAATTTGGAAACATGTCTCTGCTCATTTATAGTTGTTAATGGTAGTAGGTTTGGGGGCAAGGGGATTCGGCAGTAGAAACATTTGATAGATTTTTTTTGTTTTATATTTATTTATTAAAAAAAAAAAAAAAAAAATCCATATTACCTTGATCCATAGGGATGACATGACATGTTTTGTAGCCAGGACAAAATGACCATTCTCTGTGTCCTCATAGGGATATGTGTTCACCCTCATAATGCTTGTACTGTATACAGTAAGCCCTCTATCAGTCATAAAGGATAGTTTATTCACAAGTTGGTTTGTAGCTGTAATGTTTACACCCTGTGAACCCTGAATACATTTATTGTGTTTGACAGTAACCCTCATAGAATGGTCTCAGCCTTCCCTGTTTGTAATACGTCTTTATAATTTGAATAAAAGTTGTCTTTGTGGAAACTGTGGTGCTGTGTATCTATAATGGTGTTTTCATTAACAGAGAAAGCTGCATGGTAAGCAAGAAGAAGATGAGGGGGCGGACGAAGACACAGAGGAGAAATGCACCATCTGTCTGTCAATACTGGAGGAAGGGGAGGATGTCAGGTACAGTTATACTGTAGCGTGTTTTTTAATGCGGGGCTGTTTTTGTGTGAGAACGACCACTCCTTTCCCACATTTTCTCTTGATATGCCGTGGAGATTTTCTCAACACCCAAAAGTATAGTAATCAGCAGAAAAGCCAATCCTTTGAGTGCCTGAAAATGACTGGTCTCAGAGGACATTTCTGGAGCTCAACATATGTGCTCAAGTGAGTTTAAGAGTTTCTGCCCTCTGTTGGTGTAATAATGTAGGAACTGTAATGTATGAATGATAATTTTCCATCTTTCAGCAAACCAAATTAAACATTTTATTCATTGTCATTTCATTCCAACTTCACAGGATTTTTTCATTATGAAGATGGAATTCAAAGTCTATGTCTAACAATATATTCTCTCTTCCACAGACGCCTACCTTGTATGCATCTCTTCCATCAACTGTGTGTGGACCAATGGCTCCTCACCAATAAGAAGTGCCCCATCTGCAGAGTGGACATCGAGGCGCAGTTGTCTGCCGTTGAGAGTTGATGCTGTTTTTCTAACAACTCTTTGTTGGAATTTTCTTTATTTGTTGTTTTGTTTGAATTTTTCTTCAGAACTGCAGTCAACCAAAGAGGGCATGAATTACCTGCGCAGATCCACTATGAGAAAATAAAAACATCAGGCTAAAAAAGCGTTGAGCCTAGAGTGCCAGCTATCACACAGTACAATACTGCTAGAATTGACATCTCCATTAAGGATTTAAAATGTTATTGTATTTATAAAGCTTTTATGTAGCTTTTGATTGTTTCCTCGTGTCATATTTTATTTTTATTTGTTTTATTTTTTGCATGGCTCCTCGCAATGCATTTCTTTGCACATATATTGTGGGCTTCTCATAGCCTAACAACTTGCAGGTGAGGATAGCTGCTCTAGTAAAGAAGCATTTCTATATACCTAATGCCTTGCTTTACTAAAGTAGAACGTTAACCTCCATTTAAAAACATTGCAGGACTCATTTTACCGATCATTGTATTGATTAGTTCATGTTTAGACAATGTGGTTTGCTAGTGGAAGACGTTTTATTTCTAAGAAGGTAAATCAAGACATTCCTTAATTAGGAAAATATCATGTTAAACTGATCAGCTGCTGTATTCATGTTCACCCAGTATTTCTAGAGTGGGAATAAACTCAAACTTCACCTCACCTCCCAGAAAATGCACATGCGTGTCTTACACCTCTCCTGCACCACCTTGATTTGACTAAACACCATTCACACGTCATCTAATGTATTTTAAGGAAAAAGAAAATGAATGTCACATCTGTTCTTGACTGTTCTTTTTCAATGGAATGATTGTTGAGGTCTGCTGAGGATACAGTCTGTGTTCTGTTTGGATTTCTCCCTCAGACAGGCCCCAGATGGAAAACTGGGTTCTATAAGGGGATCTCAGGCCCACAGATGCAACCAGTTTCATGAGCCTACAACCTGGGGATATCTGTTGTTTGGAAACTGGGAATGGCGTTGGTTTTTCCTTGCTTTTCGTTTATCCTCCGTTTCTTTTTTCAGAGGGAAATACACAGCGCTCAGCTCAGAATAATAAATAAGTAGCTGATTATTCTTACGTCCCAGATCATTGTTCTTACCCACACTTTCTCTCTCTGTCTCTGTCTCTGTAGCTGTGCAGCAGCAATTTCTCTTTGCTGCCATTGAAAAGATAACACTAATATTATTCTCGACTTGCTAACTTGCATATACTTGCACAGGAGAGAACAGACAGGAGTGTTGTAAAGAGAGTGCGCTGAGGCCATGTATTTCCACTCTGATTGCTGAGTTTTGGAAAAAATAACTAATTTTGAATGGAGTGTTGGAATGCAGTACTTATGGCAGGTATCCATGCATTCATAGACTTAATGGCACCGGGATGATATTCCATGGGATTTATATTAGTTTTAAAATAATATTAATAAAGTTAGAACTCTTTCCTGTGTCTGTTTATTTGTGCCTTACCGTTCACCTATGCATGTTAGTCCATATTTCACAACTGCACATTCAGAGGGATCTACTGACAAAAATATTGTTAACACTTGGTATTCACACCCCTAGACTTTTTCCAAATGTGTTAAAGCTTGAATTTAAAATGTATTACATTTAGATTTGCTTGTCATTGGTCTCCACACAATACCCCATAATGTTAAAGTGGAATGAATTAAGTTTTACATTTTTTTTTTACTAATGAATTAAAAATGAAAAGCTAAAGTGTCTTGAGTCAATAAGTATTCAACTCTTTTGTTATGGAAAGCCTAAATTCCATGAGTAAAAATGTGCTTAAGTCACATAAGTTGCATGGACTCTGTGTGCAATTCTAGTGTTAATATGATTTTTGAATGACTACCTCATCTCTGTACTCCACACACATCTGTAAGGTCCCTTAGTTGAGCAGTGAATTTCAACCACAAAGACCAGGGAAGTTGACTGAGTGAAAAGAAGTCTGTACAGAATAAAAATATTCCAAAACATGCATCCTGTTTGCAACAAGGCACTAAATTAATACTGCAAAAGATGTGACAAAGTAATGAACTACTAGTCCTGAATACAAAGTGTTATGTTTGGGGAAAATCCAATACAACATTACTGAATACCACTCTCCATATTTTCAAGAATAGTGGTGGCTGCATCATGTTATGGGTATGCTTGTAATCATTAAGGACTGGGGAGTTTTTCAGGATAATAAAGAAACGAAATGGAGCTAAGCACAGGCAAAATCCTAGAGGAAAACCTGGTTCAGTCTGCTTTCCACTAGACACCGAGATTAATTCACCTTTCAGCAGGACAATAACCTAAAACACAGTTGCTTACAAAGACAGTACATGTTTCTGAGTGGCCGAGTCACAGTTTTGACTTAATTCTGCTTGAAAATCTATGGAAAGATTTGAAAATGGTTGTCTAGCATTGGTCAACAACCAATTTGACAGAGCTTGAAGAATTTAGAAAAAAATCATGGGCAAATATTGAACAATCCAGTTGTGCAAAACTTTTAGAGACTTACCCAGAAAGATTGTAATTGCTGCCTTAAAGGCTACCAAAGGTGATTGTAACATGTATTCATAGGGTGTGAATACTTCTGTAAATTAGATATTTATGTATTTTGTTTACAGTAAACGAGCAAAAAATTATAAAAACATGTTTTCACTAGATGGGTGAGAGAAAAACATATTTAATCTATTTGGAAATCAGGCTGTAACACAACAAAATGTTGAATAAGTCAAGCGGTATGAATACTTTCTGAAGGTACTGTGGATGTAATATAGCAGTACTAAAAATGCCTATTCAACTCACCCCCCCCAAAAAAATTGTTTGTGCCATGACAGTAAAAGGCATATAAACGGTTTATAATCTGTTTATAAGCCTTATGGCGAATCAAGTAAAGATTAACTGAAGTATCCATCCATTTATCCAAAGAGCCTGCAGCAAGAATAAAAAAACATATTTTATCCATTCTATGTAGATTTTATGAATATTCCCCTTACTCATTACTACTCGTCAATCAGGGAAGACCATGTGTAGTGTTTCTTAATTAGAGTAGCCAAGATTAGCAATTTGGTCAATTCATAGAATGTTATTTTGGCCAAGTGGATTTATCAGCAATATTGAGATGTGGCCTCTGCTGAGCAATAAATCCAAGCTGCAGACACTTTTTATTTTTCCTTTATTTAACTAGCAAGGCAGTTAAGAACAAATTCTTATTTACAATGACGGCCTAGGAACAGTGGGTTACTGCCTTGTTCAGGGGCAGAACGACAGATTTTTACCTTGTCAGCTCGGGGATTCGATCTAGCAAACTTTCGGTTACTGGCCCAACGCTCTAGGATACCTGGGGCCTAAGGTTGTGTAAATGGTATGGTGTGTGTTGCAAACATTGATGGAACTATTTTCTCTCTTTTCTTCAAATGACATTTCAAAAGACATTCAAATGGCATTGCTTTTTGTAATTTAAAAGGAAAGTGTCGTTTTTGGATGAGTAGTGTCAATTTCTCTTTGATTGGGTCGTCACTAGCTAGCTACCCCAGCCACAAAGTCATAAAACCCGCCTATTTCTACAATTGATCTTCTTAAAATGTAATTTGAAACATAACCTTAACCCTAACTTTAAACACACTGCTAACCGTATGCCTAAACCTAACCATTTGTATTCATGAATTTTGACTGTATAGCCAATTGTGACCTTGTAGCTGTGGTAACTAGTGGAAACCCTTTGATAGGGGTGTTCGTTCGTTGTCTAATCGGGTGGGGGTTCTTATAGATTTTTCTTTATTTTTATTCATAATACAAATCAACAACTTACATTTCTACAGCATACAAAACAGAACGCAGGTATTAACAATAAAATAATAAAACATACAAAAAATATCAGTGAAATAAAAAATAAAAAAACAATTCTAGTGCAATTGTAATCACTCTGAAAAAATATCATTATAATGATTCAGGAAAATGTTATTCTCGTTGTTGTTCACAAGGGATAATGTTTTAATAAGATAGTTCAATTCAATCATAGAAATATGTAATTTTGGTATAGAATTTTGGAATTTTTGTTTGTGTATGAAGTATTTGGCAACAAGAATAAAAAATGTACAATAATTTCAGTCGTCTTGTTATCATTGCAATGGTAACATATTATATCGTTCATGTCAAAAACATAGGCAGTGTTCATAATGGTAAATAAGTATTTTGCAAGGTTTTTCCAAAATTCTGACACAAATTTACATTCAAAGAACAAGTGAGACAGATTCTCACCTTCTTTTTCACAGAAAACGCAGATATCATCAATAGCCACAAATTTGGATATCATAGAATTACATGGATATATCTTATGTAAAATTTTGAAATGCACTTACTTAACTTTGTTTGGTATACAGTATTTGTACGGCCTTAACCATGCATTTTTCCAGACAACGTCAAGAATAAGCATGTGTTGGATTTTGTTGACATAAATTACACTTTCAAGATAAACTGGTTGAAAAGATGTTTGATCAATACTGATTCAATATGGTATTTCATTCCAAATAATGTTTTTAATAAGTTGGGAGGTCTTCAATTTTTACTGAAACGTAATTATATTCCTGAAAGATTACCTGCTAAATTGGCTAGGTTTCACCAACAAGCTTTAATGGCCTGGAAAATATGTTTCCTGCACAATTTTTCCCCACATAAAGCTCTTTTGGGGAATAATTCAGACATAACTATAAGGAATAAGTCATTGTTCTACCCCAGCTGGCATGAGAGGAATATTGACTTTGTTCTTGATATTTTCGACAACAAGGGTAATATTCTCACATATGAACAATTTATAACATTGAAAGAGTTTCCAATACCTTTCAGAGTTATTTCTGTGATCAAAGCCGTTCCCAGTGGTCTAACTACACTAATGAAAACTCAGCTTAGTTTTGGGAATGATCACAACGTTTATCCAGAACTCAGATTGGAAGGTGTGGGCTTACTTGAGAGATCTTGTTGTAATAAATATATAAGACAACTTCTTCATTCACGAAACCAACTTACACCGAGAGGAAAGTTTTTCTGGTTCTTATCATAGATATCCGTTCTGATTGTGACTCTGTGACGTCATTCGCTAATGTGTTTTTGTGTGCATGTTACTCACAGCTAACTTTACTGGCGATATATAGTTATCTTTTAGTTAGCTAGCCAATTTGCTATCTAGTAGGTAACGTTAAGCAACTAGGAAATAAACCCTGGCAAACGAGCGTATGCCTTGCCTAAAATAAAGTTACTTAACCGGCCAAAACATTTAGCTAGGTAAACTAAGGTTACCTAGTGTAATTGCGCATGGCTAAATAATTTGTCGTTAGTTAGCCTTCGCTTGCTATCTAACATGACAAAAACTGCCGACTTCTTTTAATTAAATATGTTTTGTGTTCACTTTTTTGGGGGGGGGGGTTAAGGAACGCAGTTAAGCAAACACTAATGTGAAAAGCAAACGTAGCTGGAGCAAGAAGGGCTGTGTTTGGAGAGCTTTCCAACTTTCCCAATGCCAGCAAAGCGGTGCCGTTCAAGGTGTGTTGTCTTACCCGGCGTTGTTTGGTCCATTGTCTGTCTGATTTCACTAGTTACTCTTTTGCACACTAGTATTTCTACTTGCACATCGATCACTCCAGTGTTAATTTGCTGAATTGTAATTACTTCGCTACTATGGCCTATTTATTGCCTTACCTCCTTACGCTATTTGCACACAGTATATAGACTTTATCTATTGTGGTGTTAATTGTACGTTTGTTTATTCCATGTGTAACTCTGTTGTTTTGTCACACTGCTTTGCTTTATCTTGGCCAGGTCGCAGTTGTAAATGAGAACTTGTTCTCAACTGGCCTACCTGGCTAAATAAAGGTAAAATAAAAAAAGGTTCTCAAACATGCTTCTCTATACTCTCTACAGAAGACTGTTCCTGCCAAGGCCTCAACCAAACAATCTATGAACCAACAAGACCAGCCAGCAGCTGTTCGGCCTAAACGTTCCCCAGTGCCTCAGCCTGAAGTGTCTGCTAATGTGTCCATGAAAGAGGCATTGTGCCAGGCGTTCTCAGTAGCTCTGCTTGCTGTAGAAAACATTGACGAAGGGGATTCAGACCTGCCACAACTGTGCTCTGAATATATAAAGGATATCTATGGATATCTGCAGCGCCTTGAGGTAACTTTTTTTTTTTTTTTCTCTCTCTCTAGGCTAACATGGTGATGACTCATTAAATATTTTGTACGGGTCTCTAAGACAATCTTGAAATGTCTTTTGCAACAGACCCAGCAGTCTGTCCAGCCCAAGTACATGAATGGCTATGAGATCAATGGACGCATGCGTGCTCTCCTGATTGACTGGCTGATTCAGGTGCACTCCAGGTTCCAGCTATTGCAGGAGACTCTCTATCTGACGGTGGCCGTCCTGGATCGCTTTCTTCAGGTAAGCCTTGTAAAAAATAAAATGGTGTATCCATGTTTATATATATTTTTTAACCCGCTCTACTATCTAGGTGCAAACTATTGGCCGCAAGAAGCTCCAGCTGGTTGGTGTGACTGCCATGTTGTTGGCTTCCAAGTATGAAGAGATGTATTCCCCGGAGATTTGCGATTTTGTTTACATCACAGACAATGCATTCACCAAGGCCCATATTCGGGAGATGGAGCAGCTGATTCTGCAAAGTCTGAACTTTGAGCTTGGATGGCCTCTACCCCTACACTTCCTCAGGAGAGCCTCCAAGGCTGGCAATGTAGGCTACTCAATGACATGTTTTCATACAATTTTCTTTATGGGTGTGGTTATTCAAATCACCCCATCAACATTAACTGCAATTATTTGTTAGAGGTGGAAAAGCCAACCACTGACAGGTTACCAGAAGGTTACAGTAATACCAGTCGTCTTTTCAGGCTGATGTTGAGAAGCACACCTTAGCCAAATACCTCATGGAACTGACCCTCCTTGACTATGACATGGTGCACTACCACCCTTCTGAGATTGCTGCTGCTGCCTTGTGCCTCTCCCAGCTGCTGATTGATGAGCTCAACTGGGTACGGTACTGTTTTGTGGCAATTATTGGCATGGTCCACTCAGTGTATCAGAAATGAATTACAAAATTCAACCTGGTGTCTAACTGATTTGGTGCTAGCAACAGATATGGTTGATGTTTTTACTATTGTTTCCACTCCCTGTGCAGACTCCAACACAGGAGCATTACTCTACCTATAATGAGAACCACCTCAAGCCAATCATGGAGCACATCGCCAGAAACATAGTTTCTGTCAATGAAGGGAGAACAAAGCTTCAGGTAAGTGGTCCTCTGATGGCTTGACCTTGTTGTAGTGATCTAATCTTGTGCAATTGGCTTTGGGTAAATTGATACATGTTAGCTCTTGGAAAAAACCATTGAGTAATTGTGTTCCAGGCTGTCAAGAACAAGTATGCAAGCAGCCGACTAATGAGGATCAGCCTCATCCCTCAGCTGACGTCTACCTTTGTAAATGACATGGCTGCTGCTCTGCTCCCAGAACCTAAACCCTAATGTCATGATGTGAATGTGTACTGCTGCACTTTTTATTTTTAAGAAAATCCGTTGTGAGATGGCCTTTTTGGACTGCTGCTTTTAAGTACATTTAACTTTGTACAAATAAACCTTGTTTTGAACCCTTTTAAATATAATCTAGGTGTTTTGGTTGTTATGCTTTTAAACATGGCTGTGTAGCAATTCAGTTTTAGTTGCTGTTGAAAATGTCATTAAAAGCCACGCAGCCTGGTGGTTTCAATTTTATTCTTACGGAGTATCGACGGGTAAACGCCACCTGTAGTCAAAGTACAATAACTTGTTCCAATAACCATATGGGCCTGCCATTTTTATTCATAAGACATTTAACTTTACATCAGCATAATCATGAAGTTCATTAGTCTGAACAGCTTGTTCCTACTGCAGGATTTATAGCCCAGTGTTCCTGAACACACAGCTACACCAGGATGTTGCATAGTCCCAGATCTGTTTGCATGTACAGTTTTGTCGACACGATAATTACTAGGGAAAGGAGTTTCCTAACCAGCTAGGGCAGAACAGGATAAAGAGGCTAGTTAAAGCATTTATGCAAAAAACACTAACATCTACTTTATAATGCAGATTTAGTACATGCTTGACTCTTGATATTGCACAACTCAAGCCTGAAAAAGCTGTTTTAGGGCTCTCTTCAATCCATAATGCTGAAGATGTGAATGGAAAATGCGTCATGTCGGCTCAATCGGGATTTACCTTTATTTCAACAGAGCGTCCAAGATGCTTTTATGGATTGAATCCAGACCTAAATTATTTGATGATGCATAAAAGCTGTGGAAACCAGAAAGAAAAGATCGTTCAGTGCCATAAGCGTGTGAAGTCAGTGGAATTTTTACTTTCACCTGAAAGAAACGCCATTCACCGTCTAATGACCCATACTGTGCACTTAAATCTACATGGAAATGAAAATATCAAAAGCAGAGAACTTTGAATAAAAATTAAATCCTGCAGTGAAACACTTAATTTAAATTGTAACAAAGTATTGACTTAATTCCTAAATGTCAAAAGATGCACATACAGGCATTTTAGATCTGTAAACAAATTATCCTCCAGTAACTAGGCCCATCGCTAGTTTGGCAATCTTTCAAAACATCCAAGGATTACTAGCTGTGGCAGGAGTTAAGTCTGTCCAAGTTAGTACCTGTAGCTACTGATAAAGTGCTTATAAACCAGACAATATACAGTGTGGCCCTACAGTTCTGGAAATAAGAGCGGGGAGATTCCTGAAGACATTTACCTTTGTCACACTGCATTTCCTTTTCCCGAAAGTGATTGCATCCGTTTAGTTGACTAATAAGAATTGGTTAACAAACACATTCGATCATTGTTTTTCTAGGGAAATGCATTGCCGAAGTTTATAAAATCACAGTGCAATGAACTATTAATGTCCATTTTATGCAGAAATTTGTCAACAGATTTCTATAGCCAATACCATCTGTAAATTCATCTTAGCAGCACAAATCCCCATTGAAAACTATATTGAACTAAAACAGACAGTGGCTTCTTGGAAACAACCCCGAATTCATGTTAAAACCCTTTCATTTCCAAAATGAGAAATGTAATTACAACCTGGTTCCACATATCATGCATCCAAAATATCACCATGAAACCATAGCGAAGTGAAAAAGGGAAGGGAGAATGTAGAAAGCTATATAAATACAATAAATAGTTTTGTTCAGTGCTCACAGGGATTGAGTAGCAATTTGCCCCTGGACAAAAAAGTATTGTCCTCAGATCCCCATAAAAATAGAACTTCATTGCAAGCCTGACGCTCCTCTTGTCTGTCCAGAATAACAGGAAGTTACATCCAGAAGAAGGCTACAATGCAGGAGTGGAGAAAATGTCAGTTTCTCTCTTCTCGGTCTCACAAAATCTCTGTTTTGTTTGGTAGCTCTATCTCCGGTCTGTACTTCTCTCCTGGTGATTGACAGTCAGCTGTTCTTCATGCAGCTCCTAGATCTTGCTGACATAGTTGTTGGGGAACAGGCCTTGCTTTGCCCGTAGCCTCCCCGTCCACCAGCCAGAAGCATCTGATCAAGAAAGAAGACTTAGTTTACAGTGGGACTAAAGTGTTACATTTAAAAAAAATGTGAAAGCGTTAAATTGCAAATGTTTTGTGCACCCCGCACCAAACAAAATCCAATAATTTTCCCTTTGTGCGATGACGGTATGATTTCTGCCTCCTGTATATTACCTTCCTTGATGATGTCGATGACGTCGTCTGCATTGAAGCTGAGCTCATCTGTGTCCTGAGCATCATAGGCATAAAGGGCTTTGCACTGGGGCACCTGGGGCTTGGGTTTGGGGGCAGGTTTGGGTCGCCCCCCACCTGGGGGTGGTCTACTGACCGACTGTCTTTGGACACTGAGGAATAAAGATAAAGACAACACGAGCGAGCCTTAGTTATCAAAGAAAAGAAAGTCTCCTATCCTTCATTAGTGTGACACTATTCTACTGGCTGACTAGAACACTACAGTCAGTCATTAGGAAAGCTTCTGGTTATTGTGTGGCTTTAGCAAAGGATGTGAAGTTATCGATATTGGGATGAAAGAACATACCATGTGAGTTTGTGTGTTAGTTATTATTGGATTGGTATGTGCTTACTCCATTGTTTCTTTCAAAGACACATAACTAAATAGAAGTTGATATGCACAGCTCTACCACAAGATGGCGAGCCATCCCATAGATTTGTCTCAGTACCAACACTATTGGTGCCTTTCCAATTAGGATTTACCCCAGTGTTTTACCCAGAAGGCTCAGACTTTTTTGTTTCCATCTACGCGGGCTGGCACCCATGTCTCACTGGGCCATGGCTCCGGCGGACCTGCTCTGCATTGGAGCTAAGGCAAGGCCCTGGGTACTTTTCAGCTGGTACTTACAGTACATAACAATGGCTAACAGTGAACTTTAACACCTTCTCACAAAGCAATAGTTTTGAAAGATGCAGAGGTGGTTGATTATGCACACCACAAGTCTTTAGTGTCATACTAAAGACTAGTTATTGTGGAAACACAATAACAGAGCTCACATTAGCATAACACACTGGTAACTCCATGGTGTGGGGCTAAGTCTCATTGGAAATCACCACATGGTATTATGGGGTGTAAAATACTGGAAAGTAGTTTGTAAATACAGTGAATTCACTTGAGAAGGCTAGAGATGAAAAATACACACACACACAACCCCTTCACGAAGTCAACCAATAAGCAAACTATCACACCAAATTAATCACCAATAAAAAGTTATATCTTGCTTCCCCAAGATTTGTATCCAGGATATCTCAAAACCATTGAGACGTACCCAATAAAGGTTTTCCATGTTAGCTGACACCAGACCCAATTTTGGGAGAAAAAAGTAAGCCCAGTAATTTTCAAGCAGTGGGATCTAGCGATATTATATGAGAATAGATTCCATATCAGGAATCCATATCATGCCTTTGAAGGTATAATTCTGGAGCAAAATGACTCTTCAACAACAGAATGATTGATAGCATGTTACTGGGCTCAGACTTTTTTCTGTAGTTTCGTCCAATCAGATGATAGGTTTTGCCTTCTTCTGATTCAACATCAGCTGTTAGAGAGATGTCTACAAGCAAGAAGGAGAGCATCTAGCTACAGGAGAGCCAGGGAGAGATACACATCATGCCAGTGAGCTGCGCCTGGCTTGGCTAAGGCCTGAACCATCATCCAACACACCGCAAACACTCAGACTCACATTCCTCCATTCGAAGCTGTCCGGGCGCCTCCGTTACTATAAAGGAATACATCATCCAAGTTACAGCAGGACACTGTGTGTGTGTGTGTGTGCGTGTGCGCTCACACACTGAAACAGCACTGCACCATACTCATCCTCAGTATTTACATGTTTATGTAAGAGCAAACGTATCTGTATATTAAGTTATTATAGTTATCAGTTCTTAGGGCTCTGTATTGGGAGGTAATCAGGGCTATTGCTACCAGTACTCACCCTGCCGCCCCCTGGTCAGGGACCTTCAGACAGTCCAGGTTTGGCTGGTTGGGCTTAGGATGGCTGCTGCCTCTCTCCTTCAGAATGACGTTGTTGGATAGAAAGGGGCGGGACCCATTGCCTGTTGACGGAGGCCTCTGATTGGAATGCTGTGAGGTGTTCCTCTGATTGGCTATGTGGTTGGTGTTTTTCGGACCACCATTCTGATAGGCAACTGTGACAGAGGAAGATGGTTGTCATCAAGTGGAAACAGCTAACTGTTGCTAACTGCTTTATTATGTTCAGGGGTGAGGGCCTACATCAGCTAATGATTATTCTACCTGGAGGCCCAGGGGCAGCCCGTGTGGGAGTGTTCTGATGGGTTCTGGACACGTTGGAGCGACTCTGAGTGAAGCTTTTCTTGGTGGGACCTACAAAGGGGACTAAGTCAGTAAACAGCATGTTTCAGACAACACTAAGAAAACACCATGTCGATTGAATCCTGATGTGGAGGGATGGTACACCCTACTCCTGTAATACTCACGTGTGTTCTTGGGCAGCCCGGCTCCAATGCTGACCTGCAGCGTCTTACTGGAGGGCTTTGTGACAGCCACGTCCCCCTGGCCCTGGACAAACATCACCTGTCTGGAGCCGCCTCCACTCAGGAAACCCCAGTTCTCCTTCTTCAGCTTCAGCTCCAGTCTGAGAGACAGAGCAGAGAGATCTCCCTTACAACCACTGACTCAAACCATCCACTGGAAACTGCCAGAGAAATGTCATCCGTTATCTCAGTACCAAATCAAAAGCAGTATTTCCAGAACTACCCCAGAGTATTGTAAATAATGTTGACCAAAGCTTTGTCTACATCCGCTCCACCGATATATAACACTGTCTGTTTAAATGCATGTTTGTGTTTTCAGCACGTACGTGGTGCCAAACTTGAGCGGCAGCTTCCTCTGGGTCCTCTCCTCGAACCTGCGGGCCAGCAGGCTGATGAACTCGGTCTTAAAGGTGCACTCCAGCAGGCTGTCATACTCCTGCTCATGCAGGATCAGCAGGTCGTCCTGCATCGTGCTGAGGGACAGGGACAGACCAATCATTTGGGACTGGGGGAGCAACTTTGTGACATGCACTGTAATGTGACAGATATTAATAAAGTTTGATTTGAACTGATAGAGAGTGATTGTGAATTCGACATTCGATTCTATCGTCAGGTAAATATAGTACATTTGCATGTAAACGGCCCAGATGAATTATTTTATTTTACCAGGCAGGTCAATTAAGAACACATTTTTATTTAAAATGACGGCCATTTGTTTTGTTGAAGTCACCGGTAAAGACAAATAATACTGACAGCATCAGCCCAGAGGTCAGCATAGCTAAATTATTACGACCCACATTACGTCATGACCCACTAAGCTTGACATTTGCATATAACCAGCGAGAGACAAAGCAGCAGGTAACTAAGGAGAGAGGGAAACCTGTTCCTGCAACTCACACAGCGATGCACTGTTTCCCCCCAATGAACTAAAGTCTTCTCCAATGAGCTTTTTACAATGCCTGCTTTCCCTCCCAGCACCACCTGGTTCATATTACCCACAACCCCCCAATCACTCACACAGACTCAAAAGCCTCTACAAAGTCTTCTATAATGTCCCCACCAAAAACAAAGCCCCATGCAAATCATGTGCAACATTCAACAAGCTAAATGATCATACAAGTTCCAAAGTTACACTCATAATCTAGTTGAGTGTTAAACACGGCTTTGACCAGTCAAGTTTTTTTTCTTTCTTTTTTTCTCGCTGGTTATATGCAAATGTCAAGCTTAGTGGGTCACAGAGTAATGTGGGTCGTAATAATTGACCTGACCTCTGGGCTGATGCTGTCAGTATTATTTGTCTTTACTGGTGACTTCAACAAAACAAATGGCCGTCATTGTAAATAAGTTCTTAATTGACCTGCCTGGTAAAATAAAGGCAGAATAAAATAATTACTCTGAAGCGTACTTTGTAGTTGTGTTCATATTCATATAGCCTTTACACACCCACAAGAGCAGATATATAAAAGAAGAGGTTTGAATCTTTTCCATGTTTGTAATACCCCATGTGTGACATTTAAAGGAACATGAAGACTTGAGTGATCGTACATCCAGACTTTGTAGCTTCTGCAGATAGCTGTAGCTTAACATGGTGGGTTTCTGTGAGCTGACAGAACAATCTCATGTGTACTGGGGGGCTGATTCCTGAGCT
The DNA here is from genome assembly GCF_016432855.1 of Salvelinus namaycush. Lineage (NCBI taxonomy): Eukaryota > Metazoa > Chordata > Actinopteri > Salmoniformes > Salmonidae > Salvelinus > Salvelinus namaycush. The sequence continues at coordinate 14,120,853 of NC_052336.1, read as the reverse complement.
GTTTATCAACTTCCCTATTGAGACCCAGTGAGTAGTATCTTTTGTACTTGAACATACCGAAACCCAGATACCATGAATGTACAACCGTTTGGATGACATCACTGACAAGACCAATAGTCTTTATGTACAGTACATTGTGCAACTATCTGTTTGTGACTGCTGGTGAAAAGCGTTACACTTTAACTAGCTGACTTTGCGAGGCCTTGAGTCTGCTGGTCCTGTGTGTTCTTACTGCCTAAGGGGAATAAACACTAAACAGTCAGTATGGGACTAGGCAGACTCTGCCAGCCTCTCCTGGCGCCTAGAACCTGGGTCATAATATCTGGGGCTTACCTGAGAGACACAGCCAGGATCTTCTCCACATCAATCCGCCTCTTCAGCACCTCGTTCACCTGACCTTTCTCAGGGCCCTGCTTCACCTTTTCTCTCCCAATCAGGTACATACACTTCGGGGTCAGGATCAAGTCTCTCTTAATGCCCTGGAAACACATATGGACAGAGAGGAGACAAATTGTCATTGGACTAACAATATCAGAAACAAACAAACAGAGAATTCTGCTGTTCAAGACACCTACTTTGAAGCGACGGTCGTATTTTGTGACTTTGTCAGCGAAGTCAATCTTTTCCCTCTTGGCCAGGAACTGTCGTAGCTCAGGCCTGTCGTCCATACCGAGGTAGTCCCCCACAAAGTTCCTATTGAGGCTGTGTCTCCTCCTCTCCTTCCTGTTCACCAGCAGGTCAGAGGCTGGGAATGGACACACAGGGACAGGCAGTCAGACAAGAATGCATACATACAGTCTCAATTCAGTTCATTTTTAGAAGCATTAGACCAGAACCTTGACACTGTTTGACATCTAAGTTTGAATATTAATCATGATGATTAGACTATTTCGTTTTTTTCAAAACATGATTGTCACTCACCTTCCTCCCTCATCTGAACGTATTTCTTGCGGGCCACATACTTGCGCCAGGCTTTCTGGATGGCCCTGGCGTGGCTGTCAAACTTACGTTCCCTCGTCTCCTCCAACAGGAAGAGCTGTAGAAAGAGGCACAGATATGAAAACATTTATACCTGAACAACCTGTAACAGCAAAACATACTGTGCATACCTCAGTGTACAGACCCACCCAAATACAATGACAGGGATGACTGAACAGACATACTGTTAATGCTTGTAGAAATCTGAATAGACAAACACAATTGCAAGTTGTCAGGTTTTTTCAAATTCCTATGAGTATATAATAGCATAACACTATAATGTTCTCTCCAAAGCAAAAAGTGAACTGTTTTGATAACACTTTGACTAAATGGGTTATGGATAGATAAGCCATCCAGTGAAAGGAGCCTTGCCTAATACACTATTTTCTCCAATGTCCAGACCCATATACAGTAGTAACAGTGCTATGGGTGGGTGTGCTATCAAGTCCTAAGCCCACCCTGGCTCTGCTCCCTCCCTCTCATTTCCTGATGGCTCCCCAGACACCCAGCATCAAATCTCCCCCTGCCCTGTCCCAGACTAAACATCATGCCCACTCACACATGCCCAATGCAGCCCTGGCACTGCCACACCCCTGGTACAGGTCACACAGGCTCAGTCTTGTCCTATCACTTTACATCAAATTACCCTTTAGTTACTAAACACATTCAAACTAGATCCGAATGTCAAATCAAATCAAAGTTTATTGGTCACATGCACACGGTACAGTGAAATGCCTGCTTGTTAACGCTCCTCAACAATGCAGTAAAATAACAATAACAATCACAAATTTAAAAATGGTATAAAAAAAAGAGTAATAAAAACAAGTATGAGTAGTATGTTCATAATAGAATATAAAGTATGATTGATTTATAAAAATGAAGACTGCTTTATACATGTTAAAATAAAATGGGAAAAAACAATAGTGAGGATAAAAATTACTATGAAAGGAAGGAGATGACTGTTAAAGAGACTGTGGAGCCAGTGTTTAACCTGGGCTGGGAGTGTACTTAAGCCATCCAGACCTTTAACTCTGAGCAGCACCTGACATTGTGAAACCTCTGACAGTGTCTCACAGGGTTATCCATTAGCACCTTATGAGACAGTCTACTCTGAAGAGAGAGTGATTCTACTCTTGGCCTGGACTCAAACTATGTCATCTAATTGTATGAAGAGAAAAAATAATTATTTAGCCATGAACTAATGACTTTGTGTCAGCGTCTTATCAGAGGGAGGTTTGTTTTGAGAAGCCTGGCAGCTGGGTAATCGCAGGGTCCGCCCCTGTGTGATATTTGTGTTTCATAAGCACACCTCAGTCACATCGGCTAAGGAGGGCAATGAGGGGGGAGGGGGGATAGGGAACTTGGCAGTCTGCTGCTGAAATCACACAAGGCCTGATTCAGGACTATGTAATGTATCTTCACGCATGTGTGTACAGATGTCAATAAGTGATCTCACGGGCTAGCCACAAGCACAGCTTTCATTGGAGCAGTGGGAAAAAGTGCAGTTACGGTGGAAAAAACACCCTCCAATGTCCCACCACCTCCTTGACCACAGACTCGCACTTGTGTAGGAGTTCCAGTGTAGTGTTGACTCAACAGCTCTGACGTGGGCACCAGAGCTGTGTCTAACCCCCTCCTTCCTGCTCCCCAATCACAGATATACTGACATGTTCCTGCATACTACTTTACTACCTTTTATGGTGTTCAATCTAAAAACTCTTGAGTTCTCTCCCTGACAACAGAATTATTGCATACCAACGCACATGCCAACAACACCATGGCAGCCTGCAGCCTATGAGAGGTCTAATTCTACGCCTGTTCTAACCTATTAGAAGAAAGTTAGGTAGGTGGTATTTTCATTGGACGAAGGCAGGTTGGTGGTACAGTTTCATGGAATGGGTTACTTGAATGGGTATACTTACTGGAAGAGGCCAGTTTACAGTACATATTCACTGTACATATTCCCTGTATGTTGGCAGGTCAGAGAGGAGTGGTTTAACTGTATGTAGGCAGGTCAGAGAGAGGAGTAGTCTAACTGTATATAGGCAGGTCAGAGAGGGGCGGTCTAACTATGTAGGCAGGTCAGAGAGGGGCGGTCTAACTGTATATAGGCAGGTCAGAGAGGGGCGGTCTAACTGTATATAGGCAGATCAGAGAGAGGAATGGTCTAACTATATGTAGGCAGGTCAGAGAGGCGCGGTCTAACTGTATGTAGGCAGGTCAGAGAGGGGAATGGTCTAACTATATGTAGGCAGGTCAGAGAGCAGCGGTCTAACTGTATATGTAGGCAGGTCAGAGAGAAGAATGGTCTAACTATATGTAGGCAGGTCAGAGAGGGGTGAGTCTTACCGACTCAGGTGCTTTGATGAAGACCTTTGTGCATCCAAGCTGGAACTGGTCCTGGTCCATGTTGACTGCACGTAGGAGATGAAGAACACCCTGCTTCTCATCTCCACGCCATGTAGGCCACGACTCCTTAGTCAGGATGGCATACCTGAGGAACATAATGAGGGAGAGAGAGATAATTAGATGAAGAGAAAAATTGAGAGAAAAATCCACAACTAAACACTCATTTTGAACATTTGGACATGTTGTTGCAGCATTTGCGAGAGATTAAGCATATACTATTGCTATCCTTGTCCTATATGATGCAAGGGAGAAGAAAGAGGCCTGGGGCGCATTAAGAAAATACATTCACCACACCACAAGTCTAACAATACAGTAACCAAACTCTAAACTCAGCAGTGATTTTTCACGATGACTCTTATACAGTATGTGTATAAATCCAACAACAGAAGCCCTGACTTCTCCCTGTGTTCTATAGCAGTGGTTCTCATCAGCAGGCTCAGCACACCCCACAGCCTGTTCCTTCGAGCCTGCCAACACTAACATTAGCAAAGTGAGCACTTCCCGACTGCCTGCAAATGCCGACCCTGTGTCCTTTTCCTGAGAGAGATGAGAGAGAGACCGCCCTACCCTATGCTGCTGACTGGGATAGGGGCATACAAAACCAACCGCTATTCTTATTCTGGGAGGGCAGGGCAGGGCAGGGCAGATAGTGTCACACGAAAGAGACTCATACAGTTGAAGTCAGAAGTTTACATACACCTTAGCCAAATACATTTAAACTCAGTTTTTCACACTCCCTGACATTTAATCCTAGTAAAAAGTCCCTGTCATAGGTCAGTTAGGATCACCACTTTATTTTAAGAATGTGAAATGTCAGAATAATAGTAGAGAGAATGATTTATTTCAGCTTTTATTTCTTTCATCACATTCCCAGTGGATCAGACGATTCCTCCTGACAGAGCTGGTGTAACTGAATCAGGTTTGTAGGCCTCCTTGCTCACACACGCTTTTTCAGTTCTGCCCACACATTTTCTATAGGTTTGAGGTCAAGGCTTTGTGATGGCCACTCCAATACCTTGACTTTGTTGTCCTTAAGCCATTTTGCCACAAAGTATGCTTGGGGTCATTGTCCATTTGGAAGACCCATTTGCGACCAAGCTTTAACTTCCTGACTGATGTCTTGAGATGTTGCTTCAATATATTCACATAATTTTCCTTCCTCATGAGGCCATCTATTTTGTGAAGTGCACCAGTCCCTCCTGCAGCAAAGCACCCCCACAACATGGTGCTGCCACCCCCGTGCTTCACGGTTGGGATGGTGTTCTTCGGCTTGCAAGCCTCTCCATTTTTCATCCAAACATAACGATGGTTATTATGGCCAAACAGTTCTATTTTTGTTTCATCAGACCAGAGGAGATTCTCCAAAAAGTACGATCTTTGTCCCCATGTGCAGTTGCAAACCGTAGTCTGGCTTTTTTATGGCGGGTTTGGAGCAGTGGTTTCTTCCTTGCCGAGCGGCCTTTCAGGTTATGTTGATATAGGAATCGTTTTACTGTGGATATAGATACTTTTGTACCTGTTTCCTCCAGCATCTTCACAAGGTCCTTTGCTGTTGTTCTGGGATTGATTTGCACTTTTCGCACCAAAGTACGTTCATCTCTAGGAGACAGAACGCGTCTTCTTCCTGAGCGGTATGACGGCTGCGTGGTCCCATGGTGTTTATATTTGCGTACTATTGTTTGTACAGATGAACGTGGTACCTTCAGGCGTTTGGAAATTTCTCCCAAGGATGAACCAGACTTGTGGAGGGCTCCAATTTTTTTTCTGAGGTTTTGGCTGATTTCTTTTGATTTTCCCATGATGTCAAGCAAAGAGGCACTGAGTTTGAAGGTAGGCCTTAAAATACATCCACAGGTACACCTCCAAATGACTCAAATGATGTCAATTAGCCTATCAGAAGCTTCGAAAGCCATGACATTTTCTGGAATTTTCCAAGCTGTTTAAAGGCACAGTCAACTTAGTGTATGTAAACTTCTAATCCACTGGAATTGTGATACAGTGAATTATAAGTGAAATAATCTGTCTGTAAACAATTGTTGGGAAAATGACCTGTGTCATGCACAAAGTAGATGTCCTAACCGACTTGCCAAAACTATAGTTTGTTAACAAGAAATTTGTGGAGTGGTTGAAAAACGAGTTTTAAATGACTCCAACCTAAGTGTATGTAAACCTCCGACTTCAACTGTACATATAAACTCAGCAGAAAAAGAAACGTCCTCTCACTGTCAACTGCGTTTATTTGTATTTGTATAATATTTGTATGAACATAAGATTCAACAACTGAGACATAAACTGAACAAGTTCCACAGACATGTGACTAACAGAAATGGAATAATGTGTCCCTGAACAAAGGAGGGGTCAAAAATCAAAAGTTTCAGTCAGTATCTGGTGTTGCCACCAGCTGCATTAAGTATTGCAGTGCATCTCCTCCTCATGGACTGCACCAGATTTGCCAATTCTTGCTGTGAGATGTTACCCCACTCTTCCACCAAGGCACCTGCAAGTTCCCGAACATTTCTGTGGGGGGGGGGGGGGGGGGGATTGAGATCCGGGCTCTTCGCTGGCCATGGCAGGACACTGACATTCTTGTCTTGCAGAAAATCACGCACAGAACGAGCAGTGGCATTGTCAAGCTGGAGGGTCATGTCAGGATGAGTCTGCAGGAAGGGCACCACATGAGGGAGGAGGATGTCTTCCCTGTAACGCACAGCGTTGAGATTGCCTGCAATGACAACAAGCTCAGTCCGATGATGCTGTGACACACCGCCCCAGACCATGACGGACCCTCCACCTCCAAATCGATCCCGCTCCAGAGTATAGGCCTCGGTATAACGCTCATTCCTTCGACGATAAACGTGAATCCGACCATCACCCCTGGTGAGACAAAACTGCAACTCGTCAGTGAAGAGCACTTTTTGCCAGTCCTGTCTGGTCCAGCGACGGTGGGTTTGTGCCCATAGGCGACGTTGTTGCCAATGATTTCTGGTGAGGACCTGCCTTACAACAGGTCTACAAGCCCTCAGTCCAGCCTCTTTCAGCCTATTGCGGACAGCCTGAGCACTGATGGAGGGATTGTGCGTTCCTGGTGTAACTCGGGCAGTTGTTGTTGCCATCCTGTACCTGTCCCGCAGGTGTGATGTTCAGATGTACCGATCCTGTGCAGGTGTTGTTACATGTGGTCTGCCACTGCGAGAACAATCAGCTGTCCATCCTGTCTCCCTGTAGCGCTGTCTTAGGCGTCTCACAGTACATCTGCAGTCCTCATGCCTCCTTGCAGCATGCCTAAGGCACGTTCAAGCAGATGAGCAGGGACCCTGGGCATCTTTCTTTTGGTGTTTTTCAGAGTCAGTAGAAAGGCCTCTTTAGTGTCCTAAGTTTTCATTACTGTGACCTTAATTGCCTACCATCTGTAAGCTGTTAGTGTCTTAGCGACCGTTCCACAGGTGCATGTTCATTAATTGTTTATGGTTCATTGTACAAGCATGGGAAACAGTGTTTAAACCCTTTACAATGAAGATCTGTGAAGTTATTTGGATTTTTACAAATAATCTTTGAAAGACAGGGTCCTGAAAAATGGACGTTTCTTTTTTTGTTGAGTTTATATATTCTTAGTTCCATTCCTTTTCTTAGATTTGTGTGTATATGTTATGAAATTGTTAGATATTACTTGTCGAAACTAGAAGCACAAGCATTTCGCTACACCCGCAATAACATCTGCTAAACACGTGTATGTGACCAATAAAATTTGATTTACACTGAAAGTGTAGAATTCATTCATTCCTTTATGCCACTCTCCCCCAGAAGGAAGGGCCTTACCTGTTGAGGAACTTCCTGAAGACTCTGCGGTAGGCATAGCCAGCGCGCCTCACCCTGATGTTCTCCTTCAGGCCCAGGTACTCCACTTGGTGCTTTACCCTGAAGAAAGAAGAGAGAAAGGGGAATACAGGGTCAGTCTGGCTGGGATGTATGAAGAAGGTTGGTCAGATGCCTCAACCAACCCTTCACCACAAAGATATAGCAGTGAAGACGGTCATCTGTCAGCATCTACCTACCTCCATTTCTAAGATAAATCTAAATAAATCAATTATATTTTATAATGAACCTCATGGTGAGGCTATAACATAATTGATATGTTCCAACACTAAGGATACTGTAAGGAATTAAAGAATGCACCCAGGCTTCCTGTGAAAACAGCAGTCCTGGTGCTAATTAGGCAGCCGACCTGAGCCCAGCTCACAACAGGAAGACCATTAGGCCCCAACAACACAGCACCCTGCATCAGTACATCTCGTACCCAGCCAGGGAAGAAAGAGCGAGAAGGAAAAACAGAGGGAGTTAGAGTAAGAGTGTCTCAGAGACTTCCTCCATCACGCAGTCTTAAAGAGGCCAGAACAGGGAAATACAATACCAGTGAGTGATTCAACAAGCAGACCTAACAACATTGAGTTATGTGATATCCTGCTCAATATCAATTGACAATCTCTAGAACGGACTGTAAATTATGTAATAAAAACCGGTTTTGTTTGACACTTTCACACACATCTCAAAGACTATGTGTTTTGCAGTTCCCTGACATTTCAGTGTTCAGACACTCACCGGCTCTCCTCCCAGTCCTTAGGCTTCTTGGTCTCATTGGGTTTGATGCAGCGGATGTAGTGAGGGGTGCACTTCATCAGCGTCTGGACCAGGTCATTCGCTTGTTTCTGAACGGAGAAGTAGGAGGAAGAAGAGGAGGAGGGAGAGGATGAAGAATAGTTTGTGTTTAAAACATATAAACTGTATCTACATGTTGTTGCTGAATCACTGTTTGTACTCAAAGCTGTAGTGTTCAGGGACACAGCACCGATGCGACTGATTACAAGGCGGTATCTTTGTGCTTGAGAGATACTGATGGGTGTTAGAGAGAGAACATGGCACCACGTCCCTGATTAAAACTGTCATCACTGGAACACAGAGATGACACTAAAACAACACTGGAGTGAATTAGCTTTTCATCTGCAGGCTCTGGATTTGCACCTGACAGAGTGATAAGGTCAGGTAGGCGCGTGGCCCATAGATACACCCATGTCACTGATGTACGGCGTACAAGCACACGTCTCACAGCAGCTCAACACACCTTGATTTTACTTCCCGCTGTCGTTGGCCTGCCTTTCTTTTCGGCGTTGAGGTTATCTGGAAACAGGGCCCTGATGAAAGCTCTGTAGAGGAGAACCAGGGTGTAATAAGGACTGATAGACAGCATTGGCAATGTATATAGAAGACCAGGCTAAGACTGTTTTCCACTTGAGTTTTCTTAGAAGCAGCAAACTCAGGTCTGTGGAATCTCTGAGCTGGCTGCCAGTGGCTCAGCTCACATTGTTGTTTAGCTTCAGGGAACTGAGCTGAAGTTTGTATAACTGTGGTTTTTAGCTGCTCTCCTGCCAAACTGTGACTTTCACTTCCTCGAAATGTGCATTTTTATTGCACTGTGACTGGAAAGTTATACCAGCAAATATGGTATTTTCTTTATACTCTTTCCTTTTAATCATGCTACAATCAGAATGTCCTCACTCACAACATGGTCTCTTAACCCATGATGGATGTGTGCTGGTCAGAATGTAGCACATAGTTGCCGGGATTCCAGAACCTCTCAATAGTTCTGATCGTAACCTTTCTGTTTATCACTTGAAGTGCTCAAAGTGCTCATTTTGCAGTCCTCAAATAAACCTGCTGTAAATAACAACTAACAAGGTTCAAGTTCAAGAAATCTACTGCTTAAGGAATTATTTATTTGTTGTTGACAAACATATTAGTCAAGTAAAACAAATACAGGGACTGTCAGGACACAAAATGTGCAAACGTTTACACATGAGGGCTACCATCTTTCCCTGCATGAGTATTTGTCTGGTCTTAAACTTTTTAATCAAGGCCATGTGGACATAAGGGAGGATCAGTGGGGTTTGTGTGTGCAGATGGACCAGCAGCACGCTAACAATGTCCAGCTGACTATAATGATATTTTCTTTCTTCTCTGAGCAGACCTGCTGTGCTAAGGAATGAGGCTCCTTTCCCTCCACACATTTGTGTCTGTGTGTCTATAAGTGTGTGTGTGTGTGTGTGGGGAGTGGGGGGGGGGGGGGGGGTCTTGGCATGGCCCACCCTGCAGGCCCCCCTGCAGGCTACACACAAAAGGGCTTTAGAGGCTGTGGGGGCTGTTTGCACAGATGGCCACTGGCGGCTGAATGGAGGCCTAGGAACGCACAAGACGGTCAGGGGAGTCTACTCCTCAATGTAGCTCCCTAGGGAGACAGTAAGACACTCGCCAGACCTTAGAAGTCCTGAGCAAACCCCCAAGAGAGGGGAGAGCACCTCCAGCCCTGCACACTCCTATTGAACTGCCTTTCCAGCTGCACTAGTAATCTGCAAGTCTCCTTCAGATGCATCCATTCATATACATCATAATAGATGATCTCTCTTTGTGGACTTCTAAACAAAATGCTCACCCCGGTCTCAGAAAGAACAGTTAGCTGCATATGCTCTCTAATACTTGCATAAGTGACTTACATTTCGCTGCTTTGCATCAACTCGATGAGGTCACTGAAGAGGACGTCACGGTTCCTTTCACAGAAGCCCTCTGCGTCGTAGGACACCTGGAGGAGAGATGTTAGAGGGTTAGTGACGATCACAGCACACAGTTAACCCATTCAGATAGCAGTTAGTACCGTCAGCTCAGTCCAGGTGCCCTATCAAAATTAACAGAGAATGTTAAGAGCAGCAACAAAGAATTAATTGACAAAAGAGAATCGATTGATGACAGGTTCTCTGCAAGACCACCAATGTTACATTTTTAAGCTTGCTTCCCAACTACAGCTTCATATACAGAGTGTGTATAGATCATTGGTATAGCCACTATAGTCTGGGGTGGTACTGTAGGAATGTTCTAAGCCATGATGACTTAGGACCCCTCCAAGCCATTATGACATAGTTCATTAGGACTTGTGGCATGTGTACCAGACTGAGACCCAAACGCATCTGAAGCACACAGCACAGACCATGAGAATGAAAGTGAGAGAGAAATGGAGAAAGAGTGAGAAAAGGACTGGAAGAAGAGAGACGACATGAGAAGAAAGAGCACAACAGTATGAAAGACAGAATGAGAGAAAGATAGGGGGAGAGACGAGAGATGAGGAGAGCGGGATAAGGAGAGGAGAGGAGAAGAGGTATACTGTAGTGTTGCAGACCTTGCCAGCGTAGTGGTGGATGATGAAGCCTTGGTTCCAGCTGTTGAAGTGTTCATGGGAGTTGATGGCCACCCTCAGCTTCTGCAGCATGGTCTGGTCCGCCCCCTCGCCCACCGCGTGCATGGTGGCACACACGTCATCCAGGATACTCATGATGCCAGGGGGGTTCTGGAAGGAGAACCAAAGAGATGAGCACAGAGAATAACCTCAGCCATGACATCAGATCTAAAACATTAACATATCCCCCATGACCATCTTGATTATAACTGACAATGCCAACTTTCTCCACACACTAGTACACTCTTTCTGAATTCCACATAAATACATCAATGTCAGCGATAGACTAAAGTGATAAACATGGGTTACAGTATTCGTTGTGTACTCCACCAGCTCAAAGCATAACAGCAGAGCCAATTCACAATTAGCGACCGCATTGCATCTCAGAACATCACACACCCACACTGAATGATGTCATCACAACACACACAGCTGCTGCCCTATCTGGCTCCACACAGTGTCCATGGACACGGCAGCCAGTGGCCTTCACTGGTGACAGTCGTTGCAGTGTCTCTGGCTCTTTAGTTGTGGCAAAGTCACAAACAGAGAACACAGGTTTTTGTCACTAGTGGAAATGCAGCTCTGGTAAAGTTACCACAGTCACAGATTTAGCCAACTGGGCTTGGTCTAAAACAGAGGAGTCAGAGACTGGACACAGACTCCCTGCTTGGCTGCCTCAGATTTCAGCTTGTTTAAGGGTCGCCCTTGTTGTGGATTTCATGGATTAAGCCTCTCAGCGGGACGGATAAATCAAATTAAGAGGCAAGTCGGCACGTTTGAGGATGTTAAGACTGCCGGTCATGGGAAGAGTGGGGAGGCTTCAGTGGCCCTACTGTAACTCAATTGGCAGAGTGTTTGCTCTTATTTGGAGCATTTAGACGGCAGGCATAACAAACTACAGATCTATCTAAAGTAGTTTCACAACTGTTTCCTGTTATCCCATTTATATATGTGACTTCACGGTATGCATTCAATTAATAGTGGGCACTGGGGACTCTGCTTACCAGTTTGCTCTCAATGAGATCGCAGACAATCTTGTTGTTAAAGTATTCAATAGGAGTCCACCGGATGCCTTCTTGTACATACTCCTCCTAGAGAGAGAGGGGGGAGGAGAGTGATTGGTCTGACGATGATTCTCTACTTAAACATGAGACAACTAACTTCTGCTGGTGAAAAGGTGTGAGAACAATGAGTGAAATGCCCAAAACATTACCTGCTCAGCTTTAAGCGTGAGCTCAATGAAGATCTGTTGCAGTTTCTCATTCACAAAGTTGATGCAGAACTGCTCAAAGCCATTTTTCTACACAGAAAGAGATGATGCATTAGTGATAAACCAGAGAGTCTGTGAGAGTGAAGTCATCCGTACGGACACAGAGAGCTGGGGAACTCCTCTGGGCTTCCTGAATGGGCCCTGTTTATGAGGTGAGGATATCTACCAGTCAGCCTGGCGTGGCTGGAGGAAAACATCTCCACAATACTTTACACCACAATAGACCTGGGACCTGAGACTAATGTTTTATCTAAAGAAACCCAATATTTCCCTTCTCAGGCCCTCTGAGCACTGAGGTTTATTTTCTCTGTGCTTTGTTCGTAATAGGCTTGTGTATTAACATAAGGACTGTGGACGGACCCAACCACTGTTTAGATAACAGTTGTATGCTATCTAAACATACAGCTTAACATTAGCTCATGTTAGGTATCAGAGGACAGGTACATCATGGTTTGAGACTGTAGCCACGCTACGTTTCATTATTTAATCAAGGCCAGTCCTTTTCAGGGGGCATCAGTGAGACCCCCAATAATGCAACCTAAACAAACAGCTAATCAGATTAGAAAAGTCCATTAAAGAATGCTGTCCCAATCAAGAGATGGGACATAATCCGGACACTTTACAAAATCGGTCTGATCCGGTGTCTTTAAGCTGTTTAACTACCCAAACTTTACTATGATTACTGAGATGTAGTGACCATGTATCCCCTTATGCTATGATTTCCATATGTAAATCATAAAACATAAAAGGGAAAATCTACAGAAAACTTACTTGGAATATTTCAAATCCATAGATATCCAGCACGCCAATATTAAACTCTTGATGAACCTTCACGATGGCTTTGTTGATGGACTGAAACAGAAAACAAATGCTTTGTTACATTTGCCCATTTAAGAGGGGAGAGGACCGGGTATTATTCTAAAGGTCAACAGGTCATGGAGAAGGAGTGTCCATTCATACCTCTACTAGGAAGTCAAAAACACGTGAGTGCAGGGCCTTGGACAGGGCGTCCCGTGTGTAACACGCCTGCTCCACATTCAGTGTCACGTCGATGGACTCCATGGAACTGCCCCACTTGCTGTCCATCTTCCTGCTGGTCAACTTCTCCTTCAGCCGCTTCTGGTCAATCCCCAGCAAAAACGCAGGGAAGGCCAGGACTGCAGAGAGAGAGAGAGACAAGAGAGAATGAAGAAAGAAACATTCTACAGATGTGTGGCACACACCCTCCTCATGAAACAAAACACCAGTACATTCTGAATACGTTGGATACAATAAAACAAAGGGTTCAACAACAAAACGGAAAGCAATCACGTCTGGTGATGACTCATTGCTCCCTCCTCCCTGCCATAGCCACAACAACTGGGTTCTCCTAGCAGAGGCCTGAGCATGCGGAGGGCCATTAGGACTCTCCTGAGAGCCCCTCCCTGCCTCATTACACTGAGTCACTTCCCCCAGAAGGAAACTGCTCTCAGTCTCTGGGTCTGACAGTGTCTGAGAATGCATCAGACAGATCAAATAGCCACCGTTTGGGAAATGAGGGTGTGACCGACTGTACTCCATACCACAGCACAGGCCAAGTCTATCCTCAGGACCATGCTGCATCTCCTACTGTAGCCCTCTCCCTCAAAGAGGATATAGATAGTATCAATGACGAGCAGCCAGTTCATCTATACCCAAAATAATGATCCATACAAGTCAGATGGATGGTTAGAGGTTTATATGTACAGTACAAGGGAGTGTTTTTTCTAGTGGATCTGAGGCAGGGATTTGTTTGGCTGAGCGTGAGCAGATGTTTATGTCGACTTATGTTGGTGTGGTTTTATATGGGGAACCAGGGGTCTTGATATGTGAAACACATTGTAGTCAGACAGGAAGTGAGATAGGGGGGAGAGGAAACGCAGAGACTCTACACAACGCCGCTTTGTACCTGGCTAACCAGAGGTGCTACATTGCATAATTCAGCCTGGATGGGTGGCTGTGAGGTGGGCAAGGAAGTAGAGAAGAAGGGAGGGAGGGAGGAAGGGGAAGAGAGGGGCGGGGCGGGGGGAGAGTAGGAGTGGGGCAGGAAGAGGCTGCATTTCTCTGAGTAATTTTAGTCTGTGATGTAATGTGCTCAGACATTGAAAATGTTTTTTTATTTTCTCTGGTAATTCAGCGTGGCCTGGAGCTTGGCTGCAGCCCTGCATTAACACAATGAAGCTTTGGGGAGTGAAAACAGTCAGCACAGCGTCCTGAGGAATGTGCTTCCTAACCTAACCTGTCCCACAAAGAGCAGCCCAGGACACTGGAGAGGAACGCTAGGGGGACATGCCAGTCTGCAGGTTGGAGACACAGAGAGACAGTCTGACCCCTTTCTCCCTTCCCACACCCTGTTGACTCCCCTCAGATGTGAAAAGGACTGGATTGGTGCAAGCAACAAGCTCTACCTAGCCCTCTACATAAACAAAGTTACAAGGGTTGGTACGTACACTCCTCGCTCTCAACAGCGGCGTAGTTCCCTGCTTCCCTGAAGTTGATGTTCCCAAGGTGCAGGACTCCGGCTACGATCTGCAGCACCAGGCCACGGTCCTCCCCTGAGATGCCAATCACCTCCATGGCATGCTGGTAGAGGACAGGAGACAGAACAGGAGACATGAACCCAGGGTTGAAACGCAGGTTTACAGTGGCTTGCAAAAGTATTCACCCCCCTTGGCATTTCTCCTATTTTGTTACCTTACAACCTGGAATTAAAATAGATTTTTTTGAGGGGGGGGTTTGTATCATTTGATTTACACAACATGCCTACCACTTTGAAGATGCATAACTATTCACCCCCCCAAAGTCAATACTTTGTACTTCCACCTTTTGCAGCAATTACAGCTGCAAGTCTCTTGGGGTATGTCTCTATAAGCTTGGCACATCTAGCCACTGGGATTTTTGCCCATTCTTCAAGGCAAAACTGCTCCAGCTCCTTCAAGTTGGATGGGTTCCGCTGGTATACAGCAATCTTTAAGTCATACCACAGATTCTCAATTGGATTGAGGTCTGGGCTTTGACTAGGCCATTCTAAGACATTTAAATGTTTCCCCTTAAACCACTCGAGTGTTGCTTTAGCAGTTGCTGGAAGGTGAACCTCTGTCCCAGTCTCAAATCTCTGGAAGACTGAAACAGGTTTCCCTCAAGAATTTCCCTGTATTTAGCACCATCCATCATTCCTTCAATTCTGACCAGTTTCCAAGTCAGCTGCCGATGAAAAACATCGGCATGATGCTGCCACCACCATGCTTCACGGGGATGGTATTCTCTTGGTGATGAGAGGTGTTGGGTTTGCACCTGACATAGTGGTTTCCAATGATTGCCAAAAAGCTACATTTTAGTCTCATCTGACCAGAGTACCTTCTTCCATATGTTTGGGGAGTCTCCCACGTGCTTTTTAGCGAAAACGAAAGATGTTTGCTTATTCTTTTCTTTAAGCAATGGCTTTTTTCTTGCCACTCTTCCGTAAAGCCCAGCTCTGTGGAGTGTACGGCTTAAAGTGGTCCAATGGACAGATACTCCAATCTCCACTGTGGAGCTTTGCAGCTCCTTCAGGGTTATCTTTGTTGCCTCTCTGATTAATGCCCTCCTTGCCTGGTCCGTGAGTTTTGGTGGGCGGACCTCTCTTGGCAGGTTTGTTGTGGTTCCATATTCTTTCAATTTTTTAATAATGGATTTAAAATGGTGCTCTGTGGGATATTCAAAGTTTTGAATATTTTTTATAACCCAACCTTGATATGTACTTCTCCACAACTTTGTCCCTGACCTGTTTGGAGAGCTCCTTGGTCTTCATAGTGCCGCTTGCTTAGTGGTGCCCCTTGCTTAGTGGTGTTGCAGACTCTGGGGCCTTTCAGAACAGGTGTAAATATACTGAGATCACGTGACAGATCATGTGACACTTAAATAAAGTCAACCTGTGTGCAATCTAACTAATTATGTGACTTCTGAAGGTAATTTGTTGCACCAGATCATATTTAGGGGCTTCATAGCAAAGGGGGTGAATACATATGCACGCACAACTTTTCAGTTTTTTTTATTTAGAAACAAGTAATTTTTTTCATTTCACTTCACTAATTTGGACTATTTTGTGTATGTCCATTACATGAAATCCAAATAAAAATCTATTTAAATTACATGTTGTAATGCAACAGAATAGGAAAAAACGCCAAGGGGGTGAATACTTTTGCAAGACACTGTACTTACTGCTGTGGTACCTAAACTATGTCCTCTAATTACTCCTGTTGTGGTTTCACTGGTAAAACAAAAACAGGTGCAGTACAGGGTGGAGAATGGAAGAGAGGCCGAGAAGAAGAGAAAGAAAGGCAGAGAGAGAGAGAGAGAACAATAACAATGGAAATATACCAAGTAAATGTACCATAGTTTCCTGAAAATCACTTTTGTCGTTGATGTCATCCACTTTGTAGGATCCAGACTGATTGAGGTAATTGTAATAATCTAGGCTTGTGATTCCGAGGCTGCTCTTCTGTTCTCCAGTGGCTCCCTCTATCAACTGCACAAACAGAAGACAGTGTTAGATGATTACACTTCTGTCAAGTAAGAACCTGTATACAGTAATTCTAGACTCAAAGGTCTACAGGAGCTTTCAACCTGTGAACTCACATTGTCTTTCCTCACATTTCTACATGTCAGACGTCTTTTAGACAGGCAGCACCATATACACATGCTCATTAAGTGATCAGCACCACACGTTTTACACCCAATTTAGAGTTGAATGCTTTATTCTCCTTTCACGTGTCAAGAAAGTTGCATTATGGAAGTTTGACCGCGACCTCTCTTCCAGAGACCTCAAGTGGTACACAGTGAGAATAACTCGACCAGCTTTCAGGAACCAAATAGCACATCAAATCAAAGTTTATTTGTCACGTCCGCTGAATATAACAGGTGTAGAACTTAGTGAAATGCTTACTTACAGGCTCTAACCAATAATGCAAAAAAGGTATTAGGTGAACAATAGGTAGGTAAAGAAATAAAACAACAGTAAAAAGACAGGCTGTATACAGTAGCGAGGCTACATACAGACACCGGTTAGTCAGGCTGATTGAGGTAGTATGTACATGTAGATATGGTTAAAGTGACTATGCATATATGATGAACAGAGAGTAGCAGTAGCGTAAAAGAGGGATTTGCAGGTGGTGGGTGGGACACAATGCAGATAGCCCGGTTAGCCAATGTGCGGGAGCACTGGTTGGTCAGTCCAATTGAGGTAGTATGTACATGAATGTATAGTTAAAGTAACTATGCATATATGATAAACAGAGAGTAGCAGCAGCGTAAAAAGGGGGGGGGGGGGGGGGGGGGGGGGGGGGGGGCACACAATGCAAATAGTCCGGGTAGCCATTTGATTACCTGTTCAGGAGTCTTATGGCTTGGGGGTAAAAACTGTTGAGAAGCCTTTTTGTCCTAGACTTGGCACTCCGGTACCGCTTGCCATGCGGTAGTAGAGAGAACAGTCTATGACTGAGGTGGCTGGGGTCTTTGACAATTTTTAGGGCCTTCCTCTGACACCGTCTGGTGTAGAGGTCCTGGATGGCAGGCAGCTTAGCCCCAGTGATGTACTGGGCCGTACGCACTACCCTCTGTAGTGCCTTGCGGTCAGAGGCTGAGCAATTGCCGTACCAGGCAGTGATGCAACCAGTCAGGATGCTCTCGAGGTTGCAGCTGTAGAACCTTTTGAGGATCTCAGGACCCATGCCAAATCTTTTTAGTTTTCTGAGGTGGAATAGGCTTTGTCGTGCCCTCTTCACGACTGTCTTGGTGTGTTTGGACCATTCTAGTTTGTTGTTGATGTGGACACCAAGGAACTTGAAGCTCTCAACCTGCTCCACTGCAGCCCCGTCGATGAGAATGGGGGCGTGCTCGGTCCTCCTTTTCCTGTAGTCCACAATCATCTCCTTAGTCTTGGTCACGTTGAGGGATAGGTTGTTATTCTAGCACCACCCGGCCAGGTCTCTGACTTCCTCCCAATAGGCTGTGTCGTTGTTGTCGGTGATCAGGCTTACCACTGTTGTGTCGTCTGCAAACTTAATGATGGTGTTGGAGTCATGCCTGGCCATGCAGTCGTGGGTGAACAGGGAGTACAGGAGGGGACTGAGCACACACCCCTGGGGAGCTCCAGTGTTGAGGATCAGCGTGGCACATGTGTTGCTACCTACCCTCACCACCTGGGGGCGGCCCGTCAGGAAGTCGAGGATCCAGATGCAGAGGGAGTTGTTTATTCCCAGGATCCTTAGCTTAGTGATGAGCTTTGAGGGTACTATGGTGTTGAACGCTGAGCTGTAGTCAATGAATAGCATTCTCACATAAGTGTTCCTTTTGTCCAGGTGGGAAAAGGCAGTGTGGAGTGCAATAGAGATTGCATCATCTGTGGATCTATTTGGGCGGTATGCAAATTGGAGTGGGTCTAGGGTTTCTGGGATAATGGTGTTGATGTGAGCCATTACCAACCTTTCAATGCACTTCATGGCTATGGACGTGAGTGCTACAGGTCTGTAGTCATTTAGGCAGCAGGTTGCCTTTGTGTTCTTGGGCACAGGGACTATGGTGGTCTGCTTGAAACATGTTGGGATTACATACTCAATCAGGAACATGTTGAAAATGTCAGTGAAGACACCTGCCAGTTGGTCAGCACATGCCTGGAGCACACATCCTGGTAATCCGTCTGGCCCCGCAGCCTTGTGTATGTTGACCTGGTTAAAGGTCTTACTCACGTCGGCTATGGAGAGCGTGATCACACAGTCGTCCAGAACAGCTGATGCTCTCATGCATGCCTCAGTGTTGCTTGCTTCGAAGCCAACATAGAAGTGATTTAGCTCATCTGGTAGGCTCGTGTCACTGGGCAGCTCGCGGCTGTGCTTCCCTTTGTAGTCTGTAATAGTTTGCAAGCCCTGCCACATAAGACGAGCGTCGGAGCCAGTGTAGTATGATTTAATCTTAGCCCTGTATTGACGCTTTGCCTGTTTGATGGTTCGTCGCAGGGCATAGCAGGATTTCTTGTAAGCTTCCGGGTTAGAGTCCCGCACCTTGAAAGCGGCAGCTCTACCCTTTAGCTCAGTGCGAATGTTGCCTGTAATCCATGGCTTCTGGTTGGGGTATATACGTACAGTCACTGTGGAGACGACGTCCTCGATACAATTATTGATAAAGCTAGTGACTGATGTGGTGTGCTCCTCAATGCCATCGGAAGAATCCCGGAACATATTCCAGTCTGTGCTAGCAAAACAGTCCTATAGTTTAGCATCTGCTTCATCTAACCACTTTTTTAAAGACCGAGTCACTGGTGCTTCCTGCTTAATTTTTGCTTGTAAGCGGGAATCAGGAGGATAGAGTTGTGGTCGGATTTACCAAATGGAGGGTGAGGGAGAGCTTTGTACGCGTCTCTGTGTGTGGAGTACAGGTGATCTAGAATTTTTCCCCCTCTGGTTGCACATTTAACATGTTGATGGAAATTTGGTAGAACTGATTTAAGTTTCCCTGCATTAAAGTCTCCGGCCAGTAGGAGCGCTGCCTCTGGCTGAGTGGTTTCCTGTTAGCTTATTTCCTTATACAGCTGACTGAGTGCGGTCTTAATGCCAGCATCTGTCTGTGGTGGTAAATATACAGCCACGAAAAGTATAGCTGAAAACTCTCTAGGAAAGTAGTGTGGCCTGCAATTTATCACAATATACTTAACTTCAGGCGAGCAAAATCTAGAGACTTCCTTAGATTTCGTGCACCAGCTGTTGTTTACAAATATGCACAGAACGCCCCCCCCCCCTCGTCTTAACGGAGTGTACTTGTTACTGTCAGTGTCCTGAAAGCTGAATTTTACTCATGGACACTGCGAGACAATTCCTGTACACATTTCCCCAGTTCTAAAATGTGCATAAACACTTTTTTTAAAACAGGAAAATTATAAAAACACACCATGTTACCGGAGTCCCTCACCTGATAGAATATATGGAAGCTTCTCTCTCCAGGATTCCTCATGACGACGCGTGATTTCTCCAACAGGAAGTTGGAGATTTTCCCTCCATCTGGCTCGCCGCCGGAGCTGAACTGGATCTCAAAGTATTTCCCCTGAAGGAGGAGAGTGTGGCGCTTTAGTATCAGCGAAGGCCTTGCTAAAGCTAAAAACCCAGACCTCTCCGAGCAGGAAATAACAACCATCACATGAGTTGTACTTCGGGTGCACACCTGCAGCCCAGTGGTGTGTGTGTACTAAGGCTTGAATCCTTTCTCTCTCTCCCTTGCCCTTTCCTTCTTTCCTCCAGACAGGTCTGTCCTCTGTAATGTCTATCCCATTCCCAGCCAGTCTGAAGCCCCAGAGTGCACAGACACTATTCACACAGGGAGACTTCCTCAACCATTTCTCAGACCATGAGTCAAACCTCATTTACTTTCCCCAAACTAAACCAGGAAAACTAAGAACAGAGACAATACTGCCTTGTCTGTCAACCTGAATGCAATACTTACCACTAAGCTCTGTTGTGAATTCTGTAAGTGGATAAACTGGCTTTAGAGGGCACTAAAGTCTGCCTTTAAAACCTCTCTCCAAGCCAACGGTCTTTAAAAGTATAGTATGTGTTTTGTCTATGTGCATCTTTACTGGTAGTGGAGTGCCCACTCTTTCTGGACAGTGTGTCCCCACAGCCATGGTTCACCAGGCCACACGAGGCTAGCAGCCCCAGCCAAGAGGAGACAGGAGAAGGCAGTAACACAGCTTATAAAAAGAGGAGCACACTGTAATTCACCATCTCCTTTTTTCTCTTCTCTATTTGCAATGGACGTCCTTGTGTTTGCTTTGGTTCCAGAAACAACCGTGAAGCAGCTTCAAATCATTCCAGGGCAGAACACAGTGCCAACCATTTGATGTTAGGCGCCCCCATTCCGCTAATAAAAAAAAGAGAGATTTGGAAAGATGTGGAACCCTTACAAATCTGCTGGAGTTGTTGTTCCTCACTGTCTTGGCGTTCCCGAAGGCCTCCAGGAGGGGGTTGGACTGGAGGATGATGTCTTTGATGTGCTGTGAGGGAGCAGACAGACAGTAGGCTCGTTTTAGTGACTGACAGGTAGGGTATAGAGACAGTTGGTAGGGAGACACTACTACACTCTGCAGTGATCAACATCCCTGCTGGCAGATCAACATGCACCGTCTCTGGAACTTTCCAACGTCGCTCCGCTCTCATAGTGTCTGGAGCACATTATCTTTCCCATGATCCATCTGCATATCAGGAGCCCATGAATTTTAAAATCAGCACAGTTTCGTGGAGACCAAACTATTATCCTCTCTATTAATCAATGTGGAATGGTAGCATTTCTTTGAATCGTTTTGCGTCCCTGAACTATTGTCCTCTATGAAGAAAAACACTTTAGTGGCATGCGGTTCTAGTGTAACAGCTTTTTGTACTTACCCCAGTGCTCAGTTAAACCTTACATACAGTTGAAGTTGGAAGTTTACATAAACTAGTTTTAATGACCCCAACCAAAGTGTTTCACCACTCCACAAATGTCTTGTTAACTAACTATAGTTTTGGCAAGTCGGTAAGGACATCTACTTTGTGCATGACAAGTTTTTCCAAGAATTGTTTACAGACAGATTATTTCACTTATAATTCACTGTATCACAATTCCAGTGGGTTAGACGTTTACATACACTAAGTTGACTGTGCCTTTAAACAGCTTGGAAAATTCCAGAAAATTATGTCATGGCTTTAGAAGCTTCTGACAGGCTAATTGACATCATTTGAGTCAACTGGAGGTGTACCTGTGGATGCATTTTAAGGCCTACCTTCAAAATCAGTGCCTCTTTGCTTGACATCATGGGAAAATCAAATGAAATCAGCCAAGACCTCAGAAAAAAAATTGGAGACCTCCACAAGTCTGGTTCATCCTTGGGAGAAATTTCCAAACGCCTGAAGGTACCACGTTCATCTGTACAAACAATAGTACGCAAGTATAAACACCATGGGACCACACAGCCGTCATACCGCTCAGGAAGGAGACATGTTCGGTCTCCTAGAGATGAACATACTTTGGTGCGAAAAGTGCAAATCAATCCCAGAACAACAGCAAAGGACCTTGTGAAGATGCTGGAGGAAACCGGTACAAAAGGATCTATATCCACAGTAAAACAAGTCCTATATCGACATAACTTGAAAGGCCTCTCAGCAAGGAAGAAGCCACTGCTCCAAATCCGCCATAAAAAAGGCAGACTACGGTTTGCAACTGCACATGGGCACAAAGATTGTACTTTTTCTAGAAATGTCCTCTGGTCTGATGAAACAAAAATAGAACTGTTTGGCCATAATAACCATCGTTATGTTTGGAGGCAAAAGGGGGAGTCTTGCAAGCTGAAGAACACTGACTGGGAGACTAGTCAGGGTCGAAGGAAAGATTAACGGAGCAAAGTGCTGAGAGATCCTTGATGAAATCCTGCTCCAGAGCACTCAGGACCTCAGACTGAAGGCGAAGGTTCACCTTCCAACAGGACAACGACCCTAAGCACACAGCCAAGACAATGCAGGAGTGGCTTCGGGACAAGTCTCTGAATGTCCTTGAGTGGCTCAGCCAGAGCCCGATCGAACATCTCTGGAAAGACCTGAAAATAGCCATGTAGCGACGCTCCCCTTCCAACTTGACAGAGCTTTAGAGGATCTGCAGAGAAGAATGGGAGAAACTCCCAAGGGATAACAGGTGTACCAAGCTTGTAGTGTCATACTCGCTGTCAAAGGTGCTTCAACAAAGTACTGAGTAAAGGTTCTGAATACTTATGCAAATGTAATCCGTTTTTTTATTTGTAATACATTTGCAAAAAAATCAAGAAATCTGTTTTTGCTTTGTCATTACGGGGTATTGTATGTAGATTGATGAGGAAAAAACTAACAATTTAATCTATTTCAGAAAAAGGCTGTAACGTAACAAAATTTTGTCTGAATACATTTTCGGAATGGACTGTACATGGAAAATGTACAGTAAATAGTCATACACCCTTTTCCACATGACTCTGAGAGCGTGATAGCTAATATTAGCTTTGAACTTGAAACCTTGACTAAAGTACAATAATTCCAGGGTGGAAAAAGCACTATACTAATCAGACTGAAAAAATGACTACCATCACAATTGCGTCTGAGTGGAAGCATCTTGTGATCCAGCTTATATTCCTACAGACTGGAAATTCCAAGCCCTTTTCAGTGGGCCAATAATACCAGGGAGGCTGGTGGAGAGGGGTGGCTTGTGGACAGGACATCTGCTGAGTAGTGTGGGGGCCAGATGGCTGCTGGGGGGTTGGGAACGAGGGTATTTGGGGGTTGGATGGGCTGCTGATGGACTGATAATGATAATGGGAGATTGGAGGGAGGGATGGCAGGAGATGGTTTTGGTGGTGCGGAAAAGGGAGGTTTAGACAGGAAACAGCAACCGGTCATTAGGATGGACTGACCTCATAAGGTACATTGTAAATGACAGTGGATGTGTGTGTGAGATCGTCTGAAATGAATCACATTTTCACAACTGTAGTTGAGCTGTGTTTCACGGTGTAAAATGGAAGTAGCTTCTCTGGACTCACCTGCACTTTGGGTCCTCCTCCGGATACTCTGGAGATGTAGCCCATGATGTATTTGGCTGCTACAGTCTTCCCTGCACCACTCTCTCCACTGAAACACAAAGTAGAGAGGGTAGAACGGTCCATATAACATGGCAGTCCTCTGAAACACAAAGTACAATTCAAGGATGCCCACGTTGTTAGTTAAAGGCTGTCAGTAACCAGATGCTGTAATTACTCTGCTTGCCTTGCTATTCAAGAGGACGTCCCTCTTAGCACACTTGGCAACACAAAGTTCTGGAAATAACAAGTAAATGAGAGTATACACTTTCTCTGTGGAAATTCAACTGAACTCTGTAGCTGAAAAAGCAGTTGTAGATTTATGGTACCAGACAGTAGCATGCTAAATAACATCTCCTCTAAGCCTAGTTTTAAGAGGGTCAGTAGGGGTTTACCAAAATGCTCCTTTATTGTCTCTTCTTATCCCCAATTAGCATGAAGGTGGCCTACTATTGAAGGAGGGTATTTCTCTTTTCTCTTCTCTTCAATGTGCGGTGTAGGAACAGAAGTTGACTCAGTCAAAATGCTCTTCCTCTAATTCTCCCAGCTGAGCCAAACCCTTCACTTCAAAGCAACTTTTTTCACACATCCAGAATTACCAGGTGAAACGCCATCTCTTGACTTCCTGTCCACAGAGACTCCACTTCCTATGTTCACTCAGCTCTCCTTCTCTTTGGTTGATGCCAACCAAAATCAGACTCATCTCAGCAGTAAACCTCCCACTCTAGAAGGGGCTATCATATTTGCCCAGTTTCTTTTATTCCTTCTCTTTCCTCAACCTCTCCTATTTTTCCTCCTGTCCTTTCACTTCACCAGGGTCATACTTATTTAGACATATGTGGTTTGGCAGTGGATGACAGGAGTCTGTGTTTTTATTTCATTTTTGAAGGGGAGTCATGTCGGTAATGCCCTTCTGAGACGACCCAGCTGCAGACCGTTAGAGGACGCCATAAGAAGTCATCAAAGCAACTCTATATGCTTATTCATCTCACTAAGCCGATACTGGACTCTGCTCCTCTATAGTATTCAGTCTAGCTTGTTACACAGCTATTCAAAACAACTATAACAGTTCTAGATATAGTGGTCACTACAATGCACTCAAAAACAATCAGTACACTGACTAGTGACCAAAAGTGATTCAATGTTCCCTCTAATCTTTGTCAATAAGCATTTGTAGGACCTTGACCCTTAAGAGAACCCATCTGCACACGTGGACTTATGGGCATGTTCTTTTCAGCTGGAGCAGGCTAGGGGCCGGAGTTTGAATCACATCCTATTTTTACCCTCCTGAGGGGTGCGCCCATTGTTGTAATTACACAGCACGTAGATGCTTAACACATTGTTGACTTCCTCTCCCATTTATTGGCCAAACAAGGACAGAAGGAGAGTCATGTCGTTATAGACGGCTTACTGTAAAGTACTACATTCAGCGCTGAATCACTGGGCTCACTGATGTCACTCACAGCTCAGCTTGACAAAGAAAGCACCTGAAGTGATCATTACAGACATCAGCTATGAGTGAAACGGAATGCATGCTGAGTATGATGTGGAACGACGGATACCAGTTACGGCAGATTTGTATGATTAGGCACATTGTGTTCCCAAGCCACTACCGAATGACACACACACACAAACACACACACACACACACACACACACACACACACACACACACACACACGAGGTGTGACTGAAGTCTGGCTTCATTTCGACTTGTTGGATAGCATCATTTCCTGCAACTGAAGGGTCCTTCCATTAACAGTGACAAAAAACTTAGATGGATTCTCCATTTCCCATGTCATTGTTTCCATTACCAAGCCTTTCATATCAATGGGGGAGAAAAGAACCTTCCCTACATAACTAATAAGCAGAAGAAAACTGTTATATGAACAGAGGGTAGAATATAGTGTGTCATTACACACTACATTTCAGGCCACCCTTTGCGGGATAGAGCTGTAAACTCACCGGCCAGAGCCTTGGTAAAAAAGGACGGCAAAAACTGTGCAGAACACAAATGGTGCTATGTGATTTGAAATATTGCAACATCAGTGTTTGTAGAAGCGCAAGCACTTCTATATTTCATATGGCATCATTTGTGTTTTAACCACTCGGAGATAGTTACTACATTTTTTAAAACTATTTTATAATAATACTCTACATCTTTATTGCCCTTTGTAACTTAGCTTTCCTCTCCCAAAAATTTGAGTGCAGAAAAATCAGTGAAGTCAGACATTGACAGAAAGCCCAGTCAACACCACTTGACCACGTCAGATGACTCATGACATGTTGAATGACTTCTTTAATAAGTGGGAAAGAAAAATGTCCAACACAGTACAGTGCTGACCACACTGCCTGGACAGCAATTTCATGGAGGGCTTTGTTTGCTGATCTGGTGCATCACAAATCCACTTCCATTCCTTTTATGTGGGAATCTGTACTGGCAGCTGTCTAAACAACGGGAGGAAAGTGCTGAACCAGTGGCCATTCGCCATGAGGTAAGCACTACAGTAACCGTCCTGGCCCCGGGCCTCAGGTGACTGGCCCACAACATAAAGCCCCAACTATGAGACAACACTTTGTACAGTCATGTTACCCACTATAGGCTTCACAACACTAGGGAAGGATCTCTGGACTACCACTAGCTTCCAGGAATCCAGGGCTGTGACCAAACACATTTTAATGGCCAGTTAGGCCATTTTACATTTCCTTCTTGACCACTGCTTGGTAAGACCGACTTTGGTTTGGTTCAATCATATTGCTTTCAAATGTCAAGTATTTTCAGCTGAGTAGTCTAAAGAGGAAAGGAAGCTGTTTTTGGGGCATGGCCAAAGAGTCCATAACATTTTCTCTGTCTGTGATCATCTGTCTGTCTGAGGCGAATAATCCGTATCCGAGTGTAATATACAGCATACTCTCAAATGTGTTAATTGTCACTACTCATCCGCTCTCAATCCATAACAGCAGAGGAACAGTCCCTCCCCCTTCCTGTACCGTGAGAGAGGACTCATGCATGAGCAACAAAGTACTATGCATGTGCAATTCCTGTTTTATAAAAGCAGGAAGCTAATGCATAAATAGACGCTGTGTTTTGTTTTCATTCTACATCCTGAGAAATGCTTCTAAAATCAACCAGCTGCCACAAGAAAAGAGCCTTGAGGACATATATTTAGTCTTGAAGGTGTATTTTCCCAGTGTGCCTTTCCCAGCAGGCTGTGATATGAGGAGGGTGGATTAAGACTGGTTGAAGAACCCAGACTGAGCAGGGCACTGTCAGTCACCAGCACTCCTCCCAGTCAGGTGGTGGATCCTGTTGGGTCTGTTGGTTCCCTTCCCATCTATTATCATCACATTCAACAGTAGCACTCTTCCACCTGTGTCACCATGCAGTCTCCTCCTATCCCTCCCTGCCTCTTGACTTCTGCCTCTTGACTTCTGCCTCATTCACAGGTATTTCCCACATACCAGCTCTGTTGTTATGGTTGTCAGTTGTCACCCTTTCTCCCCATACACAAACACTGAAAGGGAGGGGAGGTGCCTGAGACATAATAACGAGAAAAGCAGGCAGGCTGACTCACCTGATGATGACACACTGGTTCTCCCTGTCGATCATCATGTTTCTGTACATGTTGTCTGCCAGGGCGTAGATGTGAGGAGGGTTCTCATACTGGGCCTGGGGGTTCAACAGAGATCATGATATAAGAATATCTCGTAAAAAAACTGGGTGGGTCCATTTTCTTGGTCCTAAGTGGAAAACTGACTGTAAAGGCAAGACTGTAAAGAAGTAAGAGTAATTAATGTAATGAAGTAATAAAGTCAGAGGGCTAACTGTTTTTATCAAGCATAGTTAACGTCCGATTTGGCAGCCAAGGCCACTTTCAGTACGCTGGCCAAGAACACTTTAAA
The DNA here is from genome assembly GCF_016432855.1 of Salvelinus namaycush. Taxonomy (NCBI): domain Eukaryota; kingdom Metazoa; phylum Chordata; class Actinopteri; order Salmoniformes; family Salmonidae; genus Salvelinus; species Salvelinus namaycush. Next base: position 14,093,403 of record NC_052336.1, on the reverse strand, counting down.
TAATACAGACTTGAACAGGCTGTACTGAAGGCATTGCCAGGCCTTTTCAATGGGTAAGGCAAGTTTCTAAATCTGCTTCAACTGAGGGGTGCTGCTGGAAAAGGTATTTGAAGCACACCTAACCCAGTTAATTTAAAACTTTGTTCTTTCTACTGATAACATCATCTTAAAAACATGACTTATCTTAACTTTTCCAAGTATGAGGTGACGTTGTGCAAACAATTAGGATACAAGTTGAATACATACAGAGTTTTATTTTTACCCCCCCCAAAAAACCTATTGGTACCCTGTCTCACTGTCTCATACTCCTGTCTAAAGAGAAAAGGCTGCTCACCGCGCCCTGATACATCTCCACTTCCTTGTCCCCAAAGTATGGCATCTGTTTGAACGGGTTAACAGAGATGAGCACAGGGCCAATGTAAGTCTGTAGAGGTTAAGGGTCATACTAACATATGTACCAGTAATATCAACTGTTCAGGTCCCTGTGACTCACATGGTCAAAGGAAAAAAACAACACTAAGAATTCCCAGAGCTCACTAGTCATCTGCACGAGCACCAATGACAACCCTCCACTCATTTTACTCTTTAAGACAATGCAGTTTCAGAACATATTTATAAATCTTGACGTAGTCCCTCTTGGAGAAAAATGACCTAACTGTGAGTAATTGGGCCCATGACATCATTGCAATGTGCATCTGTGTGGTAGCACTGGAGTGTGTGGTGATTGGACCCAAGCCTTGTAAAGACAGTGTTCACACATCAGAGCGAACAGCCCAGCAGTGTAGTGATGTGAGGTTTTGGCCCTGTAGCCCAAAGCAGCTCCAGGCACATAAAGCTGGTATTGAGGGCGCCCTGCAGTGACCCCAACCCCAGTACGTCACTGGCTGGAACACTCTGTGTTGATGCTATTTTCTGACCACAATCAGAGGATTGACTCAGAGTTTTCAATCTAAAATGGCCAACATCCACTCAACTCTATAATCCAAAAGACTGCCAGGACACAGATGAGGTTTTAATTAATGAGCTCCTTCAAGAACTTTCAACATCTTCCATCAAAAGGGTCATTCAGAGACCCAAACATTTCAACACTACTTGGATACATTATATGGGCACAAGAACAAAACTTTAAACCTCAATATATTCTTGAGGTCTGTAAGAGTGAAGCTGAATACTCTTCTTAGGGATTGTATAGGCCTACAGGCCTGGGGCATTTACAGATCTGGCCCTGAATGCTCTCAGCACAGCCAAACAAAACCATTACTGTTGTAGGAAAGTAGCTGCACTGCTTACATTCACTATGCATTTCTCAGCAACCCTTCCCCCCAACCTCTTTCCATATTGCTGCATGGTGAGATTAAACCAGAGTAAACCTGATTAAGATCCATTCCAGCCTGGAGGTGAAGGAAGCTGAAGTCAGGGGTCCAGATAGGGGCGCAAAGAGGCCCGTCTCCCCCTCTCCACTGGCGATACATGGTAGGAGTAGCCCAGTGTCTGGAGCCTCAAACACTAGATCATTAATCTGAGTTATTACAACACTGTGAATGGTCACTCAGCTATTCTGGGAACAGTGGGAGTGTGTCTACGGCAGGGCTTAGCCATTCTTCATCGAGGTGTGAACTGTGTGTGAATGTGAAGGATACAAAGATGTAGTCGTCCATGTATCTCTTCTTGAGGTTGTCCACAATGGCGTCCTCGTTGATCTTGGAGAGGAGCACCATGTCGTCCACTCCACTCTGCTTGACATTGTGGCTCTGCCAGTGGTACCGGTAGTGGCCCCGGCTCCCCTGGAACACACAGAACACAATACACATCTGTTAGTGCCTTCAGACTACTAGTGCCTTCAGACTGCTTGAAGCCGCATCAAACTATAAAAAGGACAGAATAATATCTAGGCTAGGAGTTTTTCCTGACTGCGTGACCTGACCAGGAAAAAAAATCATGGCCCTATAATCTCATAGAAACTTAATTAGCAGAAGCTTACCTTTACCTAGGACTGAAATCATCACATTTGGTGAGAGTACTGGAGTAGGCAGCCAAAACTTTTAGCAGAAAACTGTCCAACAACTGAAATGAACTTGGGCTTTCCCCTGAGTAACTCATTTTCACCCATGCAGAGTTTTGATATTTTTTTAAACTTCTAATAGGTGCAAGGTCAAGATTCCAAAAAGTGCTTTCAGTGTGTTTTTGGCTCTTTGATGTTGTGTTCTGACTACTGTCAGACCTTTCCCTTTACCTCCCTCTCCTACCTCCGTTCCAGTTGGATTTGTTTTGCTGAGAGCGGGTCTCCAGAAAGCTTATGGCATTCATCATGTGCTGTGAGTCAATGTCATCTGGCTACTGAGGAAAGGATTACAATGTGCTGTGTAGAGTGAGTCTTATTCTCCTGGATGGAGAACCAATCAAAGCCACAGACCAGATCCAGAACATTAGTCAACACTGGACACATCTCAATGCCATTTAACGCATTGTTTGCCTCCTGATTCCACTGAGAAAAAGCATTTTAAATCCCTCCTATTCTATTTTAGTTTACCTTTGAACTGGAGGGCAGCTTTACATACGGCTGAACGATTTGTATTTCTATGCCTGTTTTTTCTTCCTGGTTCTGGAATGCTTTGTTTAAACTTTTGAAGTGGTTCAGATTGGAAAGGGCTGGTGCATAGATTAGATGGCAGCAACACTTCCATATTTCAGATTCCATAGGCTACAACAGACTGAATGGTGCAATGTGACAATCACTTGTTAAATGGCAATTTGTGGTTTAAGACAAAAAGTACAGATGCACTAAGATGTACTTTTTCTACCAAAGCAACACAGAGCAAAACCATGGTGAAATTACAGTAAAATAAAGTAACGCACAGTAGATTTAATACACCAATGGAAAGCCATGGTAACTTTCAGTAATTGACTTCTACAAAGTCGAGCAGAGAGACTGCTCAAATGAACCCTTAACGTTCTCAGGGGTGGCTCAATTTTTTTACACCAACAAAATAAATACCACAACCTCTCTTTACAGACTCACTCTTAGCATGGAACATAGTGAGTAATGTTAATAGCTTCTCAGACTATTTCTATGTGCATTTTCACTCAGGAGCCAAGACATAAATTACTGCTCCATTAATTTTCCAGACGGTTCCCATTATCATGTTTTACTACTTTTTTTAAAACAGAAGAGGAAAAGGCTGCTTTCTCTTCTCATTGGCACGCTAAGCAGGGTGCATTACATGTGATTCCATACCCTGGGAGCTCATAAACACCTCGATGGAGATGATGTGTGAATGAAGAGAATATTGATGGGACACTGGGAAATTGGTGTCTCAGGAATTTGAAGATATACAGTGCATTCGGAAAGTATTCAGACCCCTTCTCCACATTTTGTTATGTTCCAGCCTTATTCTAAAACAGATTAAATCATTTTTTAATAATAGGTGAAATAGACATCTTACCCGCCAATGCCTAAATCTACCCGCATTTGGCACGTGGCAGGTGTTAATTTTAGGCCCTGCTTCCAAATCAAGGTAAACTTTTGGTTTTATTAATTTATTACCACGAGGCCGACCGATGTAACTGCTAAACTGCTTGCTGACTGTACTGCATGATTGTAGCAGGTTTATTAACATGTTAGTTCTAGTAGCTATGTTGACTATGACGTTAGCTAATATGGTGACAACGATGTAGGCTGTGTGTAGCGATTATGATATGAAGGTTTGGCTTAGAAATATTTTTCCAACTAGTCACAGACAGCTGTTTTGTTATACTGCATTTCCATGTTTGAGTACATCACAATCAAAGTATGTGAGTCTGTCTGAGTAAGGGTGAGTCAGACTCTTGATAAAGCATGAGCCAAGTCAGAGGATCACAGAGCCCTTTACACAAGATAAACAGTCCAGTCTTCCAGGCAGCGATCATAAACATTCAGAAAAAAAGGACTAGTTGATCAATAACATATAATAATGTCATATTATACTGAGCTTCTCTGTTATATTTCCATACTCATCTGAAATCCAACACATCAGCTTCATCTCATTGTTATGCTTTAACGCAGTAGCAATGACATTAACTGCATTGAGCTTGGAATCCACTACAGATGTCGCAGTTGAGCCCACTACAAATATGCATAAAACAGCCCAGATCTATAGCACAACCCCAGGCAAATCCTACACCATGTATGCTGTAGGACACAACCCTACATCCACAAATGAAAATGAAGTACCACCCTAGGCTATTTAGAGTGCTATATTTATCCTGTTGCTGCTTTGTTGGGAATGATAATGTTCTACTTGAAGAGGGAGAGGACGTAAGCCGGAAACACAGGAGCCAAAAGTTCAGAGTATTTTCCATGGGGATTAGAGGAGAACATTGGGTACTTTGAGATGTTTTCAATAATTTTCTAACACACCAATAAAATAGTTTATAAATATTGATAATAATGTATAATGGCTTATTGATAACAGTGGTTATAAAGCCAATCATTGACTGCTTGTTGGATGCTGTGCCATTAACAGCTAATGTATGGCTCTGGTTGTTTTGACTGAGATCTAGCCTAGAGCAGGATGCTGTTCTCTCTGGTAAGTGATTCCCCAGGTTAGTGGAAAAGTTGAGGTGAGTCAGTCAGTGCTGGAGGTCGGAGAGCATACAGTCCCTTAGGGGGACAGATGGGACTGGGAGCTACCAATAATATCTGACTTCACTTTGAGCACATCTTAACAACCACCTTCTACACACAGACCGCCCTTAGTAACAGCATACTACAGAGCATCAGTCATAACTAATGATCTTTGCTTCTGTACAGTTCCAGTCACATATTATGTGTTTCACAGATGTCAAAACAACCTTGATCCCAGGAAGTATGATTGGGACCTCTGTCCAAAGAGATCTAGGATTAACCTGATTCATTACTTGATCTCATTCGCTCTCTGAAATAACAATCAACTCCTTAAAGTCTCCCAGGTTTGGGACCAGACCTTTTCCTTAAAGTTATCCCGACAGCAGTTGAGGAATTTCTGCACCAGCCCCAGATTCATAATGTCAGGCTTTTTTTCATGCAAATACCATTACCATATATGGAGAGTGCTGAGCAGAGCTGAGTTGGAGAAATGGCTGGGTTTGATTCAGTACAACAGGCGGCACATCCCCCCCCATTCCCCACTTTTACTCTGTTCTCCTTTTCCAACCTTGGATTTGACACAGAGCCCACCATGTGTTAAGAAGACCACTTTCTGGGTGCTGCACTCTACTACAGAACTGGATCTCTTTCCAGTAACAATCTTGGTGGATATTGCTTGGGATGTGGCCAGAATCAGGCTACAAATGTATTTTGTTCATGCAAGGGTTTTACTCAGTGTTGGATAAGTGCATACATGTGCTACCATGTAGCAGTTCAGTTGACCTGATTTCTGAAAGCAGCTCCATTCTGAGTCAGGTTTCCCTTCCCAGAGAAGGATTAGGATTTTATAAAAGATGTTTGATTTAATTTAAACAGATTTGAGAAGCTTTGGACAGATGCACATATACTAAGTCTTACAGTATGAAATGCCATCATGCATTTTGTTGATTAAAAAATCCCAACCCCCCCACCACCCCAAACCTTGAAGAAAATACTCTGTGATCCTCCACACCACCCACACTATATCTAGCACTGGAAGGCATGATGTCAGTTAGTACTTCCTGTCTCCATGATCCCGGGTCACAGCCAGGTCACACAGCCATACATCAGCTATGACCTTTGCAGTTGTAACATCCATCTTTGGTGCGTACTAATTGATTCTTGAAGAATATAACTTATAAATGCCTCATGAGCTTAGTTCAACTGTCGTACCCCTTCAGAACCCAAAATATCAGCTTGTTTTACTTCAATGTTTGTAAACAAAGTAAATGTAAACAAACACTGTATAGCCTCAAAACATGGTTAAAACTAATGTTGATATCATGGATGTCAACATTATATTTGCGAGTGGTTTCTCCAGCCATCTCAAGTTTTTACCGAAAAAGGGGCGCATTGTTATTATTTCAACTGCGGATTGCCCCTTTAACAGACATAAACTCAATAGAACTAAATCAAGGCCAACACTAAGCAGTGCTTCCACCTGGACTCTATCACTGCTCTGGATTAACTGCTGAATCTGCAATTTTAAAAACCATTCATTTCAGAGCAGTGCCAGGAACAGAGTGCTGACAGAGAGTAAACCTTCCACAAGTCAAGAGGAGAAAACAAAGCAATCAAAGAGAGAGGTTGAAAAACCCTGGATGATGATTGAAAATACTGTGGTGATTCTAATATTAGAGACAGTAGTCTGAACAGTCAGAATCATCATCCGGGGTATTTCAAGATGGGAAAAGAGAACTAACAATAAGCAGCAGTGTGGGGCTGTTGCCATGCACAGCTACTCCATGGGATGGGATATTCATTAGGGTCACAGAGCACCCTAGACAGCAGCCTCTTCCTCAGCTGGATCTGGACCCAGACTGGACCATGGTCACCATGGCAGCAACACCCAGGATACAGCCAACTTCACCACTGCTCAGCACCATGCCAGTAGAGGAGACATCCATGCCAAGCCTAAGAACACTACCCAGACTTGGACTAATAGTTGTCTCGCGTCGATAAGTAAAAACATTTCTGACCCTGTCTGAGTCTCTTAGCCTGGCACCCATAACTCCCCATTAATAAAAATACCCAGAGCCCAATGCCAATGAAAACAGTCCCCGCTACCAAAGCTCATGGGCATGAAAATGACTTACACCGATTAGTCAATTCAGTGTTTGTCTGAGAGACATTAACACCTGTAAACATGCAGTTTGGTCTATATCTATTAGGTGTAGGTGGTAGACATGAGAATCCAGGCTGCAGTGCTTCTCTCATTCTGCTGTGCAGCTTACCCTTAAGTCATCTGCTTAGAAAAGATATACCAACATCAATAATGCAGAGAAAACCACCAATACTCCTTAACTGGCTAAGTTCTTATACTGTTTATCTGGGCCAGGGCTGACGTACACGTTGAATAAGCTTTTATGTAAGACAAGTGAAAAGAGGCCCTATTTTTCAAAGAGTTTGTTACACAATTGTACTAAATAAACTCTAGATAGTAGCTGAGGGTAGTGTGAACTGGAGAGAGCTGTAGCCTGCAGGGCAGGGCTAGGTAGGGCTGGGCTGGGAAGGGCTAGGTAGAGCTGGGCTGGGCAGGGCTAGGTAGGGCTGGGTAGCTGGGTGCCTGTGTCCTCCCCAGGGAGAACAAACAGAGAGGTAAGGAGAGGTGTAAGCTGAGACAGGAGGAATCTCTCTTTTGTAACCTCTCCTCCTATGTACTGAATCCATGGAAACTCATGTGAAATGTCATATTTCATGAGAATACATCTACGGTTTATAAGTCCCCCTTAAATACATGACAATGTTTATGATAAGATTCACTTCTAGCCACACAAAAACAATAATTAAATGTAATATCAAATGCTATGGTATAGGGTGGAACTTAGAAAGACTAAAAAAAGCTAGATGTCATTGTGGGTAGGCCTACTCTTTTAAGAACAGCCACACTATTTTTCTTGCAGCTTGAACGTAAACAAACCATTTGCAGCAGGCTCTCATTCGTACCAATGATTTTCTGTGCCACACAGTGGCTGCTATTTGTCCAGACCAGTCTCAGGTTTCAGTCACACAGCTTCCAGCTAGGAGCCCTCCTATAGGAAGGGAATTTTTGCAATTGTTCAGCGCCTATAATAGAAATTATATATTTTTGCAAAGACAATATCTCCCTGGTCTCAGTTTTTGTATGGCGGTTTGCGCTCTCTGTCAAAGAGAACCTTCCGTCCTTCTTTTTCAGCTTTCCATACATTACCGGGTAGATGCGTGCCACACATAGATTTCCCTGAACTAGATCTCCTAAGTGGGTCCCATGGCACTGCTTAACATTGCTGTGGCAACAACATTCACTCTCTCTAAAATCAGGTAGACTTCAATTATCTCCTGTAAACATGGCTGATAAGAAAATGCCATTGTGTGAGGTGTGACACTTGCAGGGATACCCTCCCATTCCCAACAAGTAATACCATACTGCAGAGTTCCCCAATAGGCCCCAAATTCGGCCCCTGGGTGATTTTATTTGTCCCCCCCCCCAAAAAAAACATTTGATGTTGGACATAAGACTGTAAAAAAATGTTAATAAAATAAATCACCAGGAAATCAGCTGGAAGTCATTTTAAATTTAGGATATCTGTTCCCAAGTTTTCCTACGCATAAATAGAGAGGCATATGTGATTTTATCCCAATGTAATCAAGGTTTGAAATCTTTTTGTTTTTGTCAAATACTATCTGTTTGGGATTCTTGCGGTGTTCCGGCCCCCCGTCCATCCACTCAAGGATAAATCGTCCCACAGCTGAATGTAATTGGGGACCCCTGCTATACGGTCATTCAATATCCCTTTACTGTGGAACACATCTGGGTGGTCTGACATTCATACTCATTCATAAGGGATATGGGTAGCACTCTCGAGGAGTCAATATTGGAATAAAACGTCAAGCTATAACACTGCCAGTTAGCAACATGTTTTTATAGTATAAATTACCACTAAATTATGTTTTCTCAAAGAAAACCCCTATGACTGAAGGATTATACCAAATACTGCTTCTCAGCTGTGAAATCACCTGCTAGTCAGGAGCCAACCACTTCTCATAAATGCAATACACCCTTCAATATCCACTGGGTATCTTGAAGATAGACCTTTAGAAATCTTTCATGACATGGTAAAGACTCCATCCTCAGGGTCTGAGACACCAAACTTCTTAGTGATGCAGGAGGTATCTCCTCTTGTGATAAGACTGTTGCCAGGAGGAGAGTCAATTGCCATAAACAGAAAAACCATCCTCTGAATTAGTGAGGCTTTAGCCCAGAAGCAGTCATGGGTTATGGTCTGGACTAATTGGCCCATTGAAACAGATATATGACAAAGGACCTCCCAGGCCTAGACAGGAGAACTCCTGAATGGGAGAAGGAGAAGAAGGAGGGCCACTCACTAGAAAACACATCAATGCAGCAGGAGTTGTTTTTACAATGTGTACCAAAACTGTCTGGGTCCTGGGCCCAGTACTGCTGTGGCATAACACGGCTGAAATGAGCCCAGAAGCCTCAAGTTACTGTGGGATAGGACTGTGAAGGTCAGACACTGTTAAATGGTGTGGCTGGAGCAAAGATAGGTTGATGTATATTCTCTAAGACACGTTGAGTGCTTTCAGCGTCTGGATTTTTATCACCGCAAAGGAGAGTGAGAGAGATATCTTCGACAGTGACAGAACAGGAGGGATACAGGCGGTGGTGGTGGTGGTGTGACACGTCAGAAAGAAATGTCAAAGAGAACCTCGTCATAAGGGGTGTGGCTGGCTGGGTGTGTAGAAAAGCATGCCTTGTGCTTGTTCATGGTATAAATAGAATAAGGGCCCAGTTTATACATTGGATGTATGGTTCATTTTCCTCCTTTGGCTCCACCAAGTTCATTCCTCCGCTCATGAACCAGTCCTTTCAGGGGGCAAATAGATGCCTGACAATAGAGGTCAACCGATTATGATTTTTCAACAGCGATACCGATTATTGGAGAACCAAAAAAAGCCGATACCGATAACAAATCGGCCGATTTAGATAGGATAGTAATAATGACAATTACAACAATACTGAATGAACAATTAACACTTTTATTTTAACTTAATATAAATACATAAATAAAATCTATTTAGTCTCAAATTAATAATGAAACATGCTCAATTTGGTTTAAATAATGCAAAAACATAGTGTTGGAGAAGAAAGTAAAAGTGCAATATGTGCCATGTAAAAAAGCTAACGTTTAAGTTCCTTGCTCAGAACATATGAAAGCTGGTGGTTCAATATTCCCAGTTAAGAAGTTTTAGGTTGTAGTTATTATAGGAATTATGACGCGTCGACTATTTCTCTCTATACCATTTGCATTTCATATACCTTTGACTATTTTATGTTCTAATAGACACTTTAGTATTGCCAGCCTAATCTCAGGAGTTGATAGGCTTGAAGTCATAAACAGCGCTGTGCTTCAAGCATTGCTAAGAGCTGCTGGCAAACGCAGTAAAGTTTGAATGAATGCTCCTGCCTACCACTGCTCAGTCAGACTGCTCTATCAAATCATAGACTTAATTATAATAAACACACAGAAATAAGATCCTTAGGTCATTAATATGGTCAAATTGTTGTTATGAAAACTTGAAATCGACAATGCAGATTAATTCGGTCGACCTCTACCTGACGTAGTGAGCAGTCCAACAGGGCAACAGCAGAGAACGCATTCATTTCACTAAGAGGACACAAAGACACATAAACCGCCTGTGTCAATAACATCAGCTGTGTGATAAGCTGTCAGACAGAGGTGAACTTACACAAAGCGACTTCTATACAAGTCAATATTTGTTTTTTGGGCCCCGCTGCTGCTGTGTACGTATACAGAGAGGAAGCCACACTAGGTGCCAAATGTATAGTAAGTCCACTACTAGAGTGGATAAATTATAGCCTGCCATAAAACTGCCCTGCCTAAACAAAGTTTGACAGATTCATACAGATGCACAACAGCTTTTAAGAGATATTAGCAGCCCACAAAAGGGAAGCATAACTGAGAAGTTAATCAAAGCCAGACATGTGGGAGCTTTATTAAATACTAGCAAGAACACAACCTCTCTTTCTGCCATCTATTTTTGGCCTGAATAAAAAAGAAATGTGATTATTCAACATAGTCAAACTCAAATTCAACTGGGTGCATGAAAAAAAAACAGGGATGTCCTGGTAACAGTAGAGCCAGATTGGGTGATCATTTATCCTAAATGCTAACATCTAGCATGGCTCCCAGGAAGGTAGCATCAGAGAGATGAAAGGCTGTGTGTACTCCTGATGGCATAGAAAACAGGCAGACTAACGATGCTGGCTAGAGCATCTTACTCCCAGCCACTCCGGGAAATGGGTGCTGGCTGACGACCAAGAGCAGCACAACTCCCATCTGAGCTGACGTTAAACACTCAGGAAGTCATCAACAACGGCCTCTCCCCAGAAAGCATTCCACCCTCCCCAAGTATGGCCTAATAACCTGGCTCACCCAACAGAACACTGGTAATAACCTGGCTCACCCAACAGAACACTGGTAATAACCTGGCTCACCCAACAGAACACTGGTAATAACCTGGCTCATCCAACAGAACACTGGTAATAACCTGGCTCACCCAACAGAACACTGGTAATAACCTGGCTCACCCAACAGAACACTGGTAATAACCTGGCTCACCCAACAGAACACCGGCACAGACCTTTACTTTACACACCCATCCATTTACAGTCTGTCTGGGACTGGGTATGAGGCTGCCGTCTATCACTGCGTTTCCACACCACATGCCCAGAGAGTACTAATATAAAATACTTATTTTTGGAATCCTTTGTTTAGTCACCGACTTACTTTGTGTCTGAACAGCCCAAGCAGCTGACCAGGTCTAAAAAATAAATGGAAGAGAGCTCAAACTCAGTCACTGCTACAGACACACACCGAAAAGTGATCCCAAATACAGCTTTATGACTTACTGTTCTGAATATACACAATGAATCCAATGACAAACATTTACATTCCACAAAGACAACCTTAATGAATCACAATCAGCTTCACTGTCACAAAATCACACACCAGATTTCACTGCAATCCTTTACACACATTTCTCATAAAATGTTCTTTCAAAGGGTTTTGGTGCAGTAAAAATGTGAAAAGAATAAAAATGATAGATGTTGCAGTAGGCTGTTTGTAGTCCTCTCCAGCTTTGAAGGGAACAATATAACACAGTTCTAATTATTTCCAGCTGACAATCTCTTGATTCTCTGATATTAATCTTATATTGTGTTGATCACTATAGAATTGCAGAGCTACATCACACCCTTTAGATATTTTCATTGAGGGTTACAGTTGATATTTGGTTCAGGGATATGGACAGTTAAGACATATATACATACATACATACATACATAACCAGTCAAAAGTTTGGACACACCTACTCATTCAAGGGTTTTTCTTTATTTGTACTATTTTCTACATTGTAGAATAATAGTGAAGACATTAAAAATATGATATGACACATATGGAATCATGTAGTAACCAAAAAAAGTGTTAAACAAATCAAAATATATTTTATATTCTTCAAAGTAGCCCCCCTTTGCCTTGATGACAGCTTTGCACACTCTTGGCATTCTCTCAACCAGCTTCATGAGGATTGCTTTTCCAACGGAGTTCTCAAATATGCTAAGCACTTGTTGGCTGCTTTTCCTTCACTCTGTGGTCCAACTCATCCCAAAGTATCTCAATTGTGTTGAGGTCAGGTGATTGTGGAGGCCAGGTCATCTGATGCAGCATTCCATCACTCTCCTTGGTCAAATAGCTCTTACACAGCCTGGAGGTGTATTTTGGGTCATTGTCCTGTTGAAAAACAAATGATAGTCCCACTACACGCAAACCAGATGGGATGGCGTATCGCTGCAGAATGCTGTGGTAGCCATGCTGGTTAAGTGTGCCTTGAATTCTAAATAAATCACAGACTATGTCACCAGCAAAGCACCCCCACACCATCACAACTCCTGCTCCATGGTTCACGGTGGGAACCACACATGCCGAGATCATCCGTTCATCTACTCTGTGTCTCACAAAGACACGGCGGATGGAACCAAAATGATCACATTTGGACTCATCAGACCAAAGGACAGATTTCCACTGGTCTAATGTCCATTGCTCGTGTTTCTTGGCCTAAGCAAGTCTCTTCTTATTATTGGTGTCCTTTAGTAGTGGTTTCTTTGCAGCAATTCAACCATGTCTCCACTGAACAGTGGATGTTGAGATGTGTCTTAACTCTGTGAAGCATTTATTTGGTCTACAATTTCTGAGGCTGGTAACACTAATGAACTCTGCAGCTGAGGTAACTCTGGGTCTTCCTTTCCTGTGGCGGTCCTCATGAGAGCCAGTTTCATCAAAGCACTTGATGGCTTTCAAAGTTCTTGAAATTTCCCGGATTGACTGACCTTCATGTCTGTCGTTTCTCTTTGATTATTTGAGCTGTTCTTGCCATAATATGGACTTGGTATTTTACCGAATATGGCTATCTTCTGTCACAACACAACTGATTGGCTCAAAACGCATTAAGGAAAGAAATTCCAAATTAACTTTTAACAAGGCACACCTGTTAATTTAAATGCATTCCAGGTGATTACCTCATGAAGCTGGTTGAGAGAATGCCAAGAGTGTGCAAAGCTGTCATCAAGGCCAAAAGGGTGGCTATTTTGAATAATCTCAAATATAAAATATTTGAATTGTTTAACACTTTTTTGGTTACTACATGATTCCTTGTGTTATTTCATAGTTTTTGATGTCTTCACTATTATTCTACAATGTAGAAAATAGCCAAAATAAAGAAAAACACTGGAATGAGTAGGTGTCCAAACTTTTGACTGGTACTGTAGCTAATGAGATTATGGGTATTACTGGCACAATACAGTGGGAAACTGTGTGGCACAATAGTATACAATTTATGATTATAGGAAAGCCATAATTAGACTTAATCTGAGAAGCGATGCAGGGTGAAAACAATGGTGACCTAGGGTACGGTGACAGACTGAGATGGGTTGATAAAGTCTCCATGGGGCAGTGCTGGAGCCCAAACACTGAATCAGAGGCCTATGATCTTTTGACATAATGCGACAGTGGGAAGGAAACAAGCTGAACAGATAAATGGAACTCAGCTCTGACAGAGCGTGACATTCTTTCATTTCCACAGCTGTCCTAACGGGTGAGAAAACACATGCAAATAGAAGTTTCAGATAGGACTTTTTAATTTTTTGTTAGGTCAGAGCTTGCTGAACAGAGTTCCACCTACTTAGTGTGGGAGACTGTAGACAGTGGATATCTGTTGAAAATTACAAAGTTAAAGCAACCAACCACAAAATAAGGAAAAACAGATCATGCAAATTAGGACATCTAGAGCATGTACTTGTCTCTCACTATGGTGCTACTTGTTTATTATTAAGCAATAAGGCCCGAGGGGGTGTGGTATATAGCCAATATACCATGGCTAAGGGCTGTTCTTACCCACTAATGAACTCAGAGTGCCTGGATACAGCCCTTAGCCATGGTTAGTTGGCCAAATACCACAAACCCCCGAGGTGCCTTACTGCTATTAGAAACTGGTTACCAATGCAGTAAATATTTGTTTTGTAATACCTGTAGTATACGGTCTAATATGCCACATCTGTCAGCCAATCAGCATTCAGGGCTCAAACCACCCATTTAATAATAAGAATTATTAGTTATGCCTAGTTATGCACCTGTAACACTAAAGTGACATTAACATGCGACTGATGATTAATATGTGTACCCAGGAAAGAGATGGATAGACCTGGGAGATGAGCTATCCTTTTACTGGAACGCAGGCATCCCCCATGGAATTCAGGGCATGTTTGTCTGTATGCTAGTGAGCAAACAGAACCCTGTCAATTCAGCTCAGATCCACAGACAAGACAGAAAAGATCCAGAGGCAGACAGAAGACTCCAACTGTGCTCAATGGGGCTGATATCATGGTAACTACTTTTGGAAAATATGAAAATTATAGTGACAAATGTTGTGAAATCTTTGTCTCACAGCATGAAATTGCCTAAAATATATGTCAAACCTACATACTTCAAGGAAAAACATGAGTTTCCATTTACTACACATGACACCTATAAAACATAGCAGCTGTTTAATTGTGGCCCAGACTAGAACAGGTGGGTATTGTCTGAGAGAGAGAAGATATCACATCAGCCTAGAAGTCTGATCAAAAGTGGCCTCCTCTGCATGGGACCAAAGAGCTGCCTGGTACAGTCCTCCCCATCCCTCACTGGGGTAATGGGAGACATTCGCTGTGAGAACAGACTGTGCTCTCCATTGGGCTGCAGCCCCAGTGAGGGTAGCCTGCTGGGCTCCCAGTCCTGTGGGTAGTGGTGCGAGAGCCAGGCTCACAAACGGTGTGCTGTACCAAGGGCTGGGCAGCAGGAAACCTGGGTAAGCCAAAAGAGAAGAGGGGAGCTGACAGTGAGCTGGCCGGGACACACAGACCCAGATCACTTTACAGAGGGGAAAATGCAGCTGGCTGTTCCTCACCTGACCACCACATTCACAGCTGGCCCAGGTTGCTGAGGGATGTGTTTCAAATTTCAAAGAATATTAAAGGCCTGCATTAGGGAAAGGGAAAGGGGGATACCTAGTCAGTTGTCCAACAATGTATTCAACTGTAATGAGTATTCCACATTTAACCTAACCCCTGTGAATCAGAGAAGTGCGGGGGGCTGCCTTAATCGACATCCACGTCGTCGGCACCCGGGAAACAGTGGGTTAACTGCCTTGCTCAGGGGCAGAACGACAGATTTTTACCTTGCCAGCTCGGGGATTCGATCCAGCAACCTTCCAGTTACTGGCCCACTGTGCCATCACTGAACCGACTGAGGAAAGCAGAAAATAAAATAATGATTTATGGAAACGTTCACTACACAAAGGTGAGGAAGAAAATGGGTATACAGCCTCCCGGGTGGCGCAGTGGTCTAGGGCACTGCATCGCAGCGCTAGCTGTGCCACCAGAGACTCTGGGTTCGCACCCAGGCTCTGTCGCAGCCGGCCGCGACCGGGAGGTCCGTGGGGCGACGCACAATTGGCCTAGCGTCGTCCGGGTTAGGGAGGGTTTGGCCGACAAGCATATCCTTGTCTCATCGTGCACCAGCGACTCCTGGGGCGGGCCGGGCGCAGTGCGCGCTAACCAAGGTAGCCAGGTGCACAGTGTTTCCTCAGACACATTGGTGCGGCTGGCTTCCGGGTTGGAGGCGCGCTGTGTTAAGAAGCAGTGCGGCTTGGTTGGGTTGTGTTTCGGAGGACGCATGGCTTTCGACCTTTGTCTCTCCCGAGCCCGTACGGGAGTTGTAGCGATGAGACAAGATAGTAATTACTAACAATTGGATACCACGAAATTGGGGAGAAAAGGGGGTAAAATTAAAAATTAAATAAAAGAAGAAAAAAAAAAAAAAAAAAATGGGTATACAATTGGATCTAAAAGGAGAATCCTCTATATTTTTGCTTGCTCCAAAACCAATAGATTGACAGGTAACCCTACATTATAAAAGGTGTCAATGTTAGCAGGTGGTATTTAGTTAGCAGGTGGTATTAGTTTGCACAAAGGGAACATTTACTTGTCAGTAAAGAACAATGGGATTTTGGTTTGGAGAACAAACTGCCACCATGATCAACTACTGAGGAATACTAAGTAAGTGCCAAACAGAGGAAGTTGCTGTGTTAATGGCATCATGAATGGACACCATGAAGTGGTATCCTCTAATGTGATGCACTTTAAAAGACATGGCAGGATGTGGCATCACATCAGACAGCATATCTGTTTGAAGACAGAAAGGTCAACATCAGCTCTTCATAAAACGAATGAAAATGTTAAACTTTCAATAAAAAGCTCAATTAAAGAAATGCTCATTTTAGCCAGTTTTATGTTTAATTCGTCCTTTTAACTTTTCATTTTGCACAAACAAACCACAAGGGGTTACAACCAATGAGTAAATATCATTCAGAGGAGCTTCAGTGAGAACATTGTCAGAATAGTAAGGCTAAGACAAGCGTTTAACATCCATTAATAAATCTGATTCTTGATCCAGTCTGATTCTGCCATCTGTTCTGGAAGTCAGTGAGTCGGAACTTAGAACCTGTGTGATGGCTTATGGAACGCCACGAACATGAAGATGGAGTTTTGTAACAAAGACCAATATGTGTGGGATTGATAAAGAGGAGAGTGTAGGTTTACTGGATCTCTGTGAACAAATTGAACAAGTTCCCCAGAAGGGGCGTTCGCCCTGTTCTAGAGAAGGGCTCGAATTCCTGCAAAAATCTTTTCAGCATTGCAGGGTGAAAAAAAAAAAAAAAATGGAGCACATGCTTTGAAATGGGGGGATATTACTGAGCATTCACCTCCCTGCAGGAAAAGCTGATAAAAACCATATGCTGTCATACTGACCTAGTATTCAGCATCTGGCAGAGTGGGGCCTGTGAGTGATGCTACCGCCTGGTGCTCCAGACAGTCAGAGTGACAGACTGCTTCTCTCCACACAAGCCAAATATTAGAGTTCCCTCAATGTGGCCCCAAAAAGCCTTTAAAAAAAAGGAAGAGTTTTGCACTGAGTAACTGCAGTGTGTTTCGCATTGGTGCATTACGTTCATTCTTTATCTCTGACATCAGACTAAAGAGAGGAGAATATCTGGGGAAGGTTTATTATTTGACAGAAAGTCTGTTTATGACGAGCCAGGTTCTGACACATCCAGATGACGTACTATGATCTTGCACACAAAACAGCTACCTACTTTTGGAGCAAACCTGGAAAAACAATTGCTCCTTTCATGTCCAATTATTCCAGTGCTGCAAAATGTTAAGACGCAAGACGTATTAGATGTATTCCACCTGGTTCATTGAAAGGATACATTCAGTTGTGTCCAACAGTTTCATATAGTTTTGAATTCAACCTTTCCATTCTCTGATTACTGAATATTATGCTGTATAAACCTGTCACTGATGAAGGGATCTGTATATACAGTACATATGTTCTACTGTCATTAATGCTACCTCACAAGAAGGAAACCAGTCCATTTCCTTCTGGTCATTCAGCATGAAATTCAGCACCCATGCCAGGGAACCGCCCACAAGCGCTAGTCTAAATAAGAATATCTCCAACTTCAGCAGATCTAGAGGACTTGGGTTCACCGCAGCATATTACCTCTGAAGTGAGTCAGATTGTGCCTCAAGGCTAAAAGTTGTCTAATGCTGGCTCATCTAGATGTGTGCACAGCATGCTAAATCTATCTATCTATCCTCATATTTGGGTTTATTCGTTGGAATCTACTACAGAAGGATGAAGATAATGTTTTTAAAACCATCATGAGCCTACAGAGAGGGGGTCGTCCAGTCATCAAACAATGTATATGCATGCATTTTATGGTACCCTCATACAGGAGGACAATGGGTAAACCATTTGAATTCAATCAATTTTGACAGCACCTCTTTTGATTTGAACTTAACCTTCCATACGTATTTGCCCATTGTAGAAATGGTCAGAAAGAGAAAGAGTGCTTCAAAAGATAAAGGTGCTCAAAGTTGACCTTTTTTGCATACCCCACCTTACTATTAGATATCCATGTCTTCATCACTGGAAATTATACAGTTGAAATTTATATCATTTAAAAGCTTGCAAACAGGGTTGTCAAACTGTTGAATAATTTCATTTTTTTGTGTTGTGCCCGCCCTCGATTGAGACACACAACATGCTCTTGAATACAGGCTAATAAACGTACTAAAATGGGAATACAATTTTAAAAATTTGACTTTCAAATGGTATCACAAAGATGGTTGGAGGTCCACAAATCAGACAACGTTGACTTAAAATGGTAATATCTGTTTTACATTGTACTGTCAATCCTCCATAGGAAACCTATTGAAATTTGAAATCATAGATAATAGAATAGAGATGACCATTTAAGTTGACATTGGATGGTGAGTGGGCCGGCGGTCCTCTTTGTGGTAGTAATTAGAAGTAAAAATGTAATTTCAAATTTCAACGGTGGACCAGTTAAATTGCATTTGTCTGAAGGGATAAGATTGATATTTCCATGATCGGGCACAACAAAAAATATCAGATGATGTAGGGTCTAAGAAATGATCAAATAGTTTGACAACCCCGTTCGTATGTTTTTAAATTATATCAAACTAAACCGTTTATCTTTTCCAGTGATGAAGACATGGATGTCACATGGTATGGTGGGGTATGCAAAATGGTCAAATCTGAGCACCTCTATCACCCGAATGTTTTGTCATTCAGGTCCAAAAAGTAACTTTCTGACCACTTCTTCCATGGGCAAACATGTATGGAAAGTTTTGTTTAAATCAAAAGGGATACTGTCAAAAAGTGATTGAAATCATATGGATTTACCCCAACGGAAGATCACGTAAAAGAGTTATATTGGAACTCCTGTAATTGTAACATTGTTCTAATACAGTGCATTCGGAAAGTATTCAGACCCCTTGACTTTTCCCACTTTGTTACATTACAGCCTTATTCTAAAATTGATTAAAAAAAAATGCTCAATCTACACACAATACCCCATAAAGACAAAGTGAAAACAGGTTTAGACATTTTTGCAAATTTATTAAAAAACAGAAATACCTAATTTACATAAGTATTCAGACCATTTGCTATGAGACTCGAAGTTGACCTCAGGTGCATCCTGTTTCCATTTATCATCCTTGAGATGTTTCTACAACTTGATTGGAGTCCACCTGTGGTAAATTCAATTGATTGGACATGATTTAGAAAGGCACACACCTGTCTATATAAAGGTCCAACAGTTGACAGTGCATGTCAGAGCAAACACCAAGCCATGAGGTCGAAGGAATTGTCCTTAGAGCTCCGAAATAGGATTGTGTTGAGGCACAGATCTGGGGAAGGGTACCAAAAAATGTCTGCAGCATTGAATGTCCCCAAGAACACAGTGGCCTATATCATTCTTAAATGGAAGATGTTTGGAACCACCAAGTATCTTCCTAGAGCTGCCAGCCCGGCCAAACTGAGCAATCGGGGGAGAAGGGCCTTGGTCAGGGAGGTGACCAAAAACTCGATGGTCAATCTGACAGAGCTCCAGAGTTCCTCTGTGGAGATGGGAGAACCTTCCAGAAGGACAACCATCTCTGCAGCACTCCACCAATCAGGCCTTTATGGTAGAGTGGCCAGACAGAAGCCACACCTCAGTAAAAGGCACATGACCACCCACTTGGAGTTTGCTAAAAGGCACCTAAAGGACTCAGAACGTGAGAAATAAGATTCTCTGGTCTGATGAAACCAAGATTGAACTCTTTGGCCTTAATGCCAAGCGGCACGTCTGGAGGAAACCTGGCAGGATCCCTACGGTGAAGCATGGTGGTGGCAGCATCATGCTGTGGGGATGTTTCTCAGCGACAGGGCCTGGGAGACTAGTCAGGATCGAGGGAAAGATGAACGGAGCAAAGTACAGAGAGATCCTTGATGAAAACCTGCTCCAGAGCGCTCAGGACCTCAGACTGGGGAGAAGGTTCATCTTCCATCAGGACAACAACCCTAGCACACAGCCAAAACAACACAGGAGTGGCTAAAGGTCTCAACGTCCTTGAGTGGCCCAGCCAGAGCTCGGACTTGAACATCTCTGGAGAGACCTGATAAAGGCTGTGCAGCGACACTCCCCATCCAACCTGACAGAGCTTGAGAGGCTCTGCAGAGAAGAATGTGAGGAACTCCCCAAATACAGGTGTGCCAAGCTTGTAGCGTTATACCCAAGAAGACTCGAGGATGTAATCACTGCCAAAGGTGCTTCAACAAAGTCCTGAGTAAAGGGTCTGAATACTTATGTAAATGTGATCCGTTTTTTATTTTATTTTGTATACATTTTCAAAATGTTCTAAAAACCAGTTTTTGCTTTGTCTTTATGGGGTATTGTGTGTAGATCGTTGAAGGAAAGAAAACAATTTAATAAATGTTAGAATAAGCCTGTAACGTAACAAAATGTGGAAAAAGTCAATGGGTCTTAATACTTTCCCGAATGCACTATATAACTTTACGTTTTCAGCTCGACTGTTAGCCAAGGTACATAGCTCAGTTACGTGGTACTGATGGTTTGTTCCTTGGATTCCCTTGTGGGAAACCAGATCTACAGGCTCCATACACTGAGCAATGGGAGCAGAGCAGACTGCATAACAGGGTTGACCTGTTCTAGAGAGACAACACGTGGGATATGGACCTTCCTAACACCTTCCTAATGTTTTGTACACTGTGTATATACTGTCATTACCAACCCTGCCCTATGTCCATATCCCACGTGTTGTCTCTCTAGAACAGGTCAACCCTGTTATGCAGTCTGTGCACTGGGAGCAGAGCAGTGTATGGAGCCTGTAGATCCAGTTTCCCACAAGAGAATCCAAGGAACAAACCCTCAGTACCACATAACTGAGCTCTGTACCCATCTCCCCCCCCCGTTTTTCCCTCAGAACAGCCTCAATTCACCGGGGCATGGACTTCACAAGGTGTCGAAAGCATTCCACAGGGATGCTGGCCCATATTGACTCAAATATTTCCCACAGTTGTGTCAAGTTGGCTGGATGTCCTTTTGGTGGTGGACCATTCTTGATACACACGGGAAACTGTTGATTGTGAAAAACCCAGCAGTGTTGCAGTTCTTGACACACTCAAACCGGTGCACCTGGTACCTACTACCATACCCTGTTCAAAGGCACTTAAATATTTTCTCTTTCCCATTCACTCTCTGAATGGCACACATACACAATCCATGCCTTAGTTGTCTCAAGGCTTAAAAATCCTTCTTTAACCTGTCTTCTCCCCTTCATATACACTGATTTAAGTTGATTTAACAAGTGACATCAATAAGGGATCATAGCTTTCACCTGGATTCGACTGGTCATTCTGTCATGGAAAGAGCAGGTGTTCCTAATGTTTTGTACACTCAGTGTACAGTACATGACATTACAAGTCAAGCAAAGTCATTCAGTGGATTTGGGCAATTCAAGCAGAACAAATGATTAAAAAAAAGATTTATCCTTAATTAAATCAAAATAATGCAGTTGACTTGTTGGATTCAATAAACAGTACTTTAGCTGATACCCACAGTGGGATATCTGCCACAATGGCAATGGCCTCATGAACTGTGGTCTAAACACAAAGGAAGAGGCCACGCAACAGGGACAACTTTATCCATAACTCTCTGGGATGACATTCAGTAAACAGGAGAAACCGGTCTCCATGTGGATAACACACAGGCTGTTCTCTGTCTCCTCTTCCATGACCAACCTGTTTTATTCAAAGTAGGGCCGTGCCAACACTGTACCTAGGACATGGGAGCTGCATGTGACTGTCTGTCAGTATAGGTGGTTGCTATAGGGACTGTATCTGCAGGCCACCTTTCTTTTACACCCCCCCGAGATGTATACTTTTATGGTAAGCTAGATGAAAGTTGTTGAGTAGACAACAATTACAAATTAGAAGTTTTTTTCCATTATGCAATATTGGCTTAGTTGTGAGCAGTGTGACCCACCTGTATCACAGAGAGTAAACAAACAAGTTTAACAACAAACAGGGCAGACTGTTTCCACTGGGCCCTCTTGATCTCAAGAGATCCAAGATCCAGTTTTCATCTTTAGCATGTCTCACTAAGGCTTTGGTATCAGAAAAAAAAAACATTTTATTGGTTTAATGTTTTACTATATCTCTGTCCACATACAAAATCCTGCTCAGTTAGTGAGGGAGGGCGAGAGAGAGTGTGAGGGAGAACTTTTATCATAAACATATGGTAGGTAGGTTACTCCTCAAATAGGAGGGAAAATAGTGGATTGGATTGTTGTTGCATTCTTATCAACATTCCATACAACCTGCTAGATCGGATTGAGACTAGAAGAGGCATTTAGTCCAAGTTGTTCTTTGAATTTAACTTTACACTGTAGCAAAACAAAATCTAATGATTTCAATTCCTGTCTACTTAAATATATAATTCCGTGAAATAGGCACTCATACATCTCGCTATGTTATTATTAAAAATAGGCAACTTCACATCAGCCTGTAAAAATGACTCTTGCAGCACCTTAGTAGGCTATGACTCATGACGACATTACCTTGTTGAATGACTAGCTAAACATTTCTTAAAATATTCTGGTGTCAATTTACAGGATGCAATTTCAACCTTATTTTACAATTTAGACAAATTATATGGTCATTAGACTAAAACCTAAGAATATATTTCATAAAAGTACATTGTCGCCTTGCATTGACCATTTAATCTGTGCAATAGGAATATGCTGATCTTGCGATTTATAAAAATGTTGACATGATATTTAACGTCATTGTGTCACGAATCCATCAGACCTCCATATATTTAAAAATCTATAAAGAACTTTCACGTCCCTTTCAAGAAGAGACATTATCGTGTTCCTTCATATCCATATGACATGTTATCCAGAAAAAAATGGTCTGTAAAAGCTAAGTTATCTTACCATTCTTTCTCCTTCCCCAAACAGTTACAATGTATCCTTGTATTCCGTATTGAATAGGGGCTGTCTCAGTAGTCGTCTATTACTAAAAAATGTAAAACGTTGTTGTTTTGCAGTTGGCCAGCTAAGAAAACAAACAAGACAAAGTCTAAATAAACAATAGGATCGCAGACGCCTTCCAAGCAAGAACACACAGATTCTCCTCAGGACCAGCTTCCTCTGTCCATTCTGTAGCTATAGTCTAAACATGAATCGACATAGGAACTGAACTCAGGCTCTCGAATGCTGCTGTTGTATGTTTGAGCGGTGAAGTTAAACTTCGAGGCTGGTATCTGACTGAACAGCCTGACCAAACAATCCATAAATGGAAAATTCGTCTTTAGCCCTCAGCCAATAGGAGAGAGGTCTGGAAGCGTCACTCCAGAGGGAATCACACCAGATGATTTTGGGTACGTTGGAGAACGCATTTGCTGTGGCTAAAAATTGTAGCGATATCAAATCAGACAAAGAAGAGTTTTGAATTTGATAAGAATTTATTCTGAAAGAGGACCATATTGTACAAGCATTATACACGGTATAATACTTTTAGATCACTCGTGGGATAGCTTTTACAAGTTTACAAGTTCTAAATTGAGCAGAAAAAGTTTCATGTTCCTTTGATATTGCCATTCCGTTTATTTTTAATCGTGAAAAACTCCCAATTCTTTAACGATTAAAAGCATACTCATAACATCATGCAGCCACCACTATGCTTGAAAATGTGGAGAGTTGTACTCAATAATGTGTTGTATTGAGGACAAAAAGTGAATTGCTTTGGCCAAATTTTTTGCAGTATTACTTTAGAGCCTTGTTGCAAGCAGGATGCATGTTTTGGAATATAACAAGCTTCCTTCTTTTCACTCTGTCTATTAGGTTAGTATTGTGAAGTAACTACAATGTTGTTGAGCCATCCTCAGTTTTCTCCTGTCACAGCCATTAAACTCTGAAACGGTTTTAAAGTCACCATTGGCCTCATGGTGAAATCCCTGAGCGGCTTCCTTTCTCTCCAGCAACTGAGTTAGGAAGGATGCTTGTATTTTTGTAGTGACTGGGAGTATTGATACACCATCCAAAGTGTAATTAATAATTTCACCATGCTCAAAGGGATATTCAATTACTTTTTTTGTACCCATCTACCCGTAGGTCCCCTTCTTTGCGAAGGAATTGAAAAACCTCCCTGGTCTTCGTGGTTGAATCTGTGTTTGAAATTCACTGCACAACTGAGGGACCTTACAGGTAAGAAATGAGGTAGTCATAAAAAATCATGTTAAACAATATTATTGCACACAGAGTGAGTCCATGCAACTTATTGTGTGACTTGTTAAGCACATTTCTACTCCTGAACTTCTTTAAGGCTTGCCATAACAAAGGGGTTGAATACTTATTGACTCAAGATTGTAATTAATTTGTTAAAAAAAAAAAAAAAAAACATAATTCCACTTTGACATTATGGGGTATTGAGTGTAGGTCAGTGACAAAAAAAAATCTAAATTGAATCCATTTTAAATCCAGGCTGTAACACAACAAAATGTGGAAAAAGTCAAGGGGTGTGAAAACTTTCTGAAGGCACTGTAAGTAACATAACCCAAATAATAATCATGTGAATGAACGTTAAAATGACATTTAATGAGTTCTCATGTGTCAGATAAAACAACTGTGTGAACACAAATAACTGTAGCAGTGGGATGAAGACAAAGCACTAATTTTTCACTGTGTCAAATATAGAAAGAGTTCCCAATTAATTTATTCCATTGTAAGTATTGAATATAAACCATTATATAGAGTGTGTTTACACAGGCATCTCAATTCTGATATTTTCCCACTAATTGTTCTTTTAACTTCTTTGGGACTGGGGGGCAGTATTGAGTAGCTTGGATAAAAAGGTGCCCAGAGTAAACTGCCTGCTACTCAGGCCTAAAAGCTAGAATATGCATGTAATTAGTAGATTTTGATAGAAAACACTCTGAAGTTTCTAAAACTGTTTGAATGATGTCTGTGAGTATAACAGAACTCACATGGCAGGCAAAAACCTGAGAAAAAATCCAACCAGGAAGTGGGAAATCTGAGGTTTGTAGTTTTTCAAGTCATTGTCTATCGAATATACAGTGTCTATGTGGTCATATTGCACTTCCTAAGGCTTCCACTAGATGTCAACAGTCTTTAGAACCTTGTTTGAGGCGTCTACTGTGAAGGAGGGGGGAATGAGAGCTGTTTGAGTCAGGGATCTGGCAGAGTGCCATGAGCTCAGTCTCGCGCGCTCCCGTGAGAGTTAGCTGCGTTCCATTGCATTTCTACAGACAAAGGAATTCTCCGGTTGAAACATTATTGAAGATTTATGTTAAAAACATCCTAAAGATTGATTCTAAACTTCGTTTGACATGTTTCTACGAACTGTAATATGACTTTTCGTCTGAACTTTCGCCTGGACTTGCCCGCGCCTCCTGAGTTTGGATTTGTATACTAAACGCGCGAACAAAAGGAGGTATTTGGACATAAATTACGGACTTTATCGAACAAATCAAACATTTATTGTCGAACTGGGATTCCTGTGAGTGCATTCTGATGAAGATCATCAAAGGTAAGTGAATATGGTAATGCTATTTCTGACTTCTGTTGACTCCACAACATGGCGGGTATCTGTATGGCTTGTTTTTTGTGTCTGAGAGCCGTACTCAGATTTTTGCATGGTGTGCTTTTTCCGTAAAGCTTTTTTGAAATCTGACAAAGTGGTTGCATTAAGGAGAAGTGGATCTAAAATGCCATGCATAACACTTGTATCTTTTAGCAATGTTTATTATGAGTATTTCTGTAAATTGATGTGGCTCTCTGCAAAATCACCGGATGTTTTGGAACTACTGAACATAACGCGCCAATGTAAACTGAGATTTTGGGATATAAATATGAACTTTATCGAACAAAACATACATGAATTGTGTAACATGAAGTCCTCTGAGTGTCATCTGATGAAGATCATCAAAGGTTAGTGATTAATTTTATCTCTATTTCTGTTTTTGTGACTCCTCTCTTTGACTTGAAAAATGGCTGTGTTTTTCTGTGACTAGGTGCTGACCTAACATAATCGTTTGGTGTGCTTTCGTCGTAAAGCCTTTTTGAAATCGCACACTGTGGCTGGATTTACAACAAGTTTATCTTTAAAATGGTGTAAAATACTTGTATGTTTGAGGAATTTTAATTATGGGATTTCTGTTGTTTTGAATTTGGCGCCCTGCAATTTCACTGGCTGTTGGGTAGGTAGGACGCTACCGTCCCGAATATCCCAGAGAGGTTAACCAATCACATCAGACCTTTTCATATCAGCGCCAGTTCAGAGCTAATCTAATTGGTCAAAATATCAGAATTGGGCTTCCTGGGTAAATGCAGTCTAACATGGTGGATCTGTTGAGTTGGTAAACACAGCCTTGTGCCCTGTCAGTGCCAGGTGTGGGAGATTAATTGTAATTAAGGGTATGGCCTTCAGTGTATAACCTGGCTGTTTTCTGTGGCAGATTCCCATTACCATGAGAAGGTTGGAGTGCATAGGGAAGATGGGATTGTCCAAATTCAGAAAGGGCGCTGCTCATTTCGACTCCCACCGTACCTTCTCCGCTATGCAATCTGGTTTCCGAGCTGGTCGTGGGTGCACCTCAGCCACGCTCAAGGTTCTAAACAACATCATAACCGCCATCAATAAAAGACAATACTGTGCAGCCGTATTCATCGACCTGGCCAAAGCTTTCGACTCTGCCAATAAGAATGCGGTGATTGACAGACTCAACAGCCTTGGTTTCTCAAATGACTGCCTCGCCTGGTTCACCAACTACTTCTCAGATAGACTTCAGTGTGTCAAATCGGGGGGCCTGTTGTCTGGACCTCTGGCAGTCTCTATGGGGGTGCCACAGGGTTCAAATCTCAGGCCGACTCTTTTCTCTGTATACATCAATGATGTCGCTCTTGCTGCTGGTGATTCTCTGATCCACCTCTATGCAGACGACACCATTTTGTATACATCTGGACTTTCTTTGGACACTGTGTTAACTAACCTCCAGACGAGCTTCAATGCCAAACAACACTCCTTCCGTGGCCTCCAACTGCTCTTAAATGCAAGTAAAACTAAATGCATGCTCTTCAACCGATCGCTGCCCGCACCTGCCCGCACGTCTAGCATCACTAGTCTGGACGGTTCTGACTTAGAATATGTGGACAACTACAAATATCTAGGTATCTGGTTAGACTGTAAACACTCCTTCCAGACTCACATCAAGCATCTCCAATCCAAAATTAAATCTAGAATCGGCGTCCTATTTCGCAACAAAGCATCCTTCACTCATGCTGCGAAACATACCCTCGTAAAACTGACTATCCTACCGATCCTTGATGTCATTTACAAAATAGCCTCCAACACTCTACTCAGCAAATTGGATGTAGTCTATCACTGTGCCATCCGTTTTGTCATCAAAGCCCCATATACTACCCACCACTGCGACCTGTATGCTCTCGTTGGCTGGCCCTCGCTACATATTCGTCGCCAAACCCACTGGCTCCAGGTCATCTATAAGTCTTTGCTAGGTAAAGCCCCACCTTATCTCAGCTCACTGGTCACCATAGCAGCACCCACCCGTAGCACGCGCTCCAGAGGTATATTTCACTGTTCACCCCCAAAGCCAATTCCTCCTTTGGCCGCCGTTCCTTCCAGTTCTCTGCTGCTAATGACTGGAACGAACTGCAAAAACACTGAAGCTGGAGACTCATATCTCCCTCACTAACGTTAAGCATCAGCTGTCAGAGCAGCTTACAGATCATTGCACCTGTACATAGCCCATCTGTAAATAGCCCACCCAACTACCTCATCCCCATATTGTTATTTATTTATTTATTGCTCCTTTGCACCCCAGTATCTCTACTTGCACATTCATCTTCTGCACATCTATCACTCCAGTGTTTAATTTCTCATTTCTAAATTCTAAATTCTAGGCCACTACGGCCTATTTATTGCCTTACCTCACTAATCTTACTTCATTTGCACACACTGTATATAGACTTTTCTATTGTGTTATTGACTGTACGTTTGTTTATTCCATGTGCAACTCTGTGTTGTTGTTTGTGTCGTACTGTTTTGCTTTATCTTGGCCAGGTCGCAGTTGTAAATGAGAACTTGTTCTCAACTAGCCTACCTGGTTAAATAAAGGTGAAATAAAATACATAAATATGTGTGGTTATGGCAAGGTTGCCTGCATGCTAGTTGGACCTGCTCTCCTTCTCCCTGGGCATGTCCCTCTGAGGTGTTGTGCAAAGTATTTTTTTTTAAATTTATTTTACCCTTATTTTACCAGGTAAGTTGACTGAGAAACACATTCTCATTTACAGCAACAACCTGGGGAACAGTTACGGGGAGAGGAGGGGGGATGAAGGAACCAATTGTAAACTGGGGATGACTAGGTGACCGGGATGGTATGAGGGCCAGATTGAGAATTTAGCCAGGACACTGGGGTTAACACCCCTACTCTTATGATAAGTGCCATGGGATTTTTAGTTACCACAGAATCAGGACACCTGTTTAACCTAACATCCCATCCGAAAGACGGCACCCTACACAGGGCATTGTCCCAAATCACTGCCCTGGGGCATTGGGATATTTATTAATAAAAACATTTAGACCAGAGGAAAGGGTGTTTCCTACTGGCCCTCCAACACCACTTCCAGCAGCATCTGGTCTCCCATTCAGGACCAACTCTGCTTAGCTTCAGAAGCAAGCCAGCAGTGGGATGCAGGATGGTATGCTGCTGGCATAATATTGATCAGATCTGTGGGTGTCATGGCCCAGGCCTTTATTGAATTGTGGATTTAAAATGTTGTCTTGTTTTTCTTGTCCCTGATCATATGACACAGTTTCTCACAGCCACATTTCTAATGTAATTTGGTTGATGGATATTTGTAAAGCTTTTGCAAGTCCACTCCGTGTCTGCTCATCTACAGTCAGCAATGTGGGAAGTGAGGTGGCAGGTAGCCTAGCAATTAAAAGCATCAGATTTGACTCCCTGAGCCAACTGTAAACAATCTGTTGATGTGCCCTTATTGGTCCTGTAAGTCGCTCTGGATAAGGGTGTCTGCTAAATTTCTAAAACGTAAATGAGGGTGCAGGGAGGGGTGTGGTCAGACTGCTCGCTCTGTAACCTGTCTGACAGGCTTAACAATGGAACGCAGGCTGCCCATGACATTAGCTGTTTTTGAGAGGATCAAAACTGCAATGTATCATGGGTAAATTGTAACTGACTGATATATAAATAAGTAGTTATTTATAATGCAAGGTGATTTATAGATCACCTTGCAGTAGTTTTGATTCTCTCAAACATGGCCAATCTGTAACAGGTCATGCTGCATTTCCAACATCCTTGTCAGACACGTGTGCGTGTCAAAAACCTGTAGAACCTCATTGGTGAAAGACAACAATCGCTGATGAAGAGCAAAGATTATGGATATACTAACAAGATACATGTCTCTTCGCCCCAACTATGGGAGTCAATGTCCACAAAGCAGCACGGGGAGCTGTTTAGCTCCCGCCTATCCTTTCTTTGGATTGGTGGATACATCTCATTATGTAATCTTTTTTTAAATATTCCATGAGTGTTGTTGACATCAACCACCTGTATTTCAATAGGGACACTACTAGCCTCATACCACTTCTGTGGGACATCAAAGATATTGTTGTTAAAAACAAGTCTGTTCTTTCCTAAGTGGTTTGAAAGAAATAGTATATTTGTGTTTGATTTATTTGATAAAGGAAATATACTCTCTTATAGAAAGTTCTTAAACATATAACTTCCCAATACATTATAAAGAATGTAATTCTATATGCAAAGCAATACCTTCAGGACTTACTCAATTAATGAAATCTAATTTGTGTTTTGGAGAACGTGTCAAGATAGAGGCACAATTTATGTTAGAAGGTTGCTCCCTGCTGGATAAGAAATGCAATAACACATTCATAAGATAACTTTTTCACTCAAAGAACAAGATCTCTCTTAGAGGGAAATTCTTCTGGATTGCATATATTACTGAAATTGAATGGAGGAAAGCTTTGTTGCTCAGTCACAAATTTTGTATATCAAATAAAGTAAAAGAAATTCACGTTAAAATCTTGCACAAAATATACCCTTGCAATAACTTGTCTAAATTCATGGATTTAGAGGTAATTTAGCTTTTCTGTGATAAAGGGGAATCTATAATACACGTTTTATGAGTGGGACTCTGAAGTTATTTTGGAGCGAGTTAATTTACATTTTTAATTTCATCAATAAGACCAATGTATTTACAATGAAAGATGTAATTTTATTATTTAAATGAAAACTTACTAAATGAGTCACTAATTTCCTCATATTCTGTTAAATTTTATATACACAAACAAATATTTGAAATCTGTCCCAAAATGCTAAATATTTTTACTTGAAATCCAATATTTAATAACATTTTATTTTAGGTACCTTAACTTTTGAAAGTCAATTCTTGTGATTTTATTTTTTTACTTTTAATGTTATTTTATGTTTATTCAGAGAAAATACATGTGTAGTGATGTCCTATGTTTGTATTATAATTTAAAATGTAATATTATATATAAATTATACAACAACAACAAAAATACTAGCCTCATACCGACAACTGATATTGTTTTTTCTCAAAGTTGCCGGGATGTCACCTCCTACTTACCAGTACACTCGTAACAACTTAAGCATTACGAAACTTCTATTCGATCAAATAAACCTCACGTAGCAAATAAGCCATACATTTTTTGTTGTCAATTCGACACATTGACCTCCACAAAAACTCATTGCTTGGTGGACGAAACAAAAAACGTCACCCGTTGGTGGGAGACTGATTTTCTGCGGAGTTGGGCCCTTCTGAAGAGCTGGGTGCATGGCAATGACAGGAAAAAAGGTAAGTAGCGCCATCTGCAGGGCAAAAGTTAAGCACAAACTTTGCCCAGAGAAATTTGATGCTGCAAAATGGTAGGGGAACGGGGGAATTTAGAAATGTTCTTATTGTTACATTTACTTTGAGAATATTTGGAATCACGACTCTGTCGTATCCAAAAACAAATGTTTTAGTCTTATCTACAGTACATTGTATGGAATAGTATATATTTACATAATGGGAATTGTCCTATGCTGATCATTAATGGACAAAATGTCGAGACTGTAACGGTTCTCCTCTTCGTCTGAGGAGGAGTAGGAAATATCGGACCAATGTGCAGCGTGGTAAGTGTCCATAATTAGATTTTTAATAAATCAAATGAACACAGAACAAAATCACAAACAAACAACCGAAACAGTCCTGTATGGTGAAACAGACACAGAAATAAACTACCCACAACCCATAGTGGGAAAACAGGCTACCTAAGTATGATTCTCAATCAGAGACAACGATCGACACCTGCCTCTGATTGAGAACCATACTAGGCCAAACACATAGAATATAACATACAGAACAAAACATAGAATAACAACATAGAATGCCCACCCCAACTCACGCCCTGACCAAACTAAAATAAAGACATAAAAAAGGAACTAAGGTCAGAACGTGACAGAGACTTACATGATTAACTCT
This sequence comes from Salvelinus namaycush, assembly GCF_016432855.1. Classification (NCBI taxonomy): domain Eukaryota; kingdom Metazoa; phylum Chordata; class Actinopteri; order Salmoniformes; family Salmonidae; genus Salvelinus; species Salvelinus namaycush. The sequence goes on along the minus strand of NC_052336.1, from coordinate 14,061,643 downwards.
TAAAATAAGATTATTTTTTTAAACGAAATGTATAGTACAACTAATCAGCGAAATAGTTTACTTCTTTTAACTATACCAGTCACATTACCTACTCACACCACACACGTCTGCTCATTCTGTCTTCCTGTCACAGGCAGCTCTATTTCCTCATTCTGTAAATCAAGAACAAGTTATTATTGTAAGTATCATCAAGCTGATGATTATGTTGGGGAAATGTCAAGATAGGCAATTATTTTCACAAGCTAGTCAAACTTCAATGATTGGGTTTGTGGGTACAATCAAGGAGCTTGATTCTACTGTAACGTTGGAAACCTTATTTTCTCAAAGGGAAAACGTAGCTAATTTATCAAGAAGACAAAGAAGTAGAGATACCACTGCAATGTGAAGAGGGTCTTGGAAAAATTTACCTGAGTCAAGACAACACAGTCGATTAACTGCACTTCTGATGTCAATGAGAAGGAATGTGATGGCTTTAAGGGCAAAACACCAAGTACCAAATCATATATCACATTTAAAAAAGTGCATTATTTTCATGTGTTCGCAATTTTACCTCAACATTTCTATTTCCTTTTCATTTGTGAAGAGATCCTTTATTGTGGCATTTTCTAAATCAATGAGTGAGTTCACATTTCCATTTCCACAAATTCACATTTCCTAAATGATCCAGTATGAGGAAACCAACTCATGTAAAATCTGATAAATATACACATGTATTCAATACAACTTATTTGATTGATATTATTTTCAGATCAATAGTTTAATCATTCTCTATTTCTGTTTAGGAAGATATGGTTAAAATGAAAATGTGTTCTTTCTCCATAGTAGTGAAAGACGTGCCTGATCTGGAAACTCAGGTCACCAAACAGGAACGAGAATCAATCAACCTTACATGCCATTTCACAGCTGCAAAAGATTATTCTGACAAGCCATTCTCCGTGTACTGGATCAAGACCATCAGCGAAGAAAGCACTTGTCTTTATTCATTTTCTGATGAAAGCCATGATGCACAAACCTATAACCATCACTGTCTCACTGATAAGGACTTGCTTAAAAGAGTGACACATACTTCATATCCCTCCCAAAATGGACGCAACTATCATCACCTTAAGATGAACAATGTCACACATTCGGACAGTGGACAGTATGTGTGTGCCTTAAAAGTACAAGTACAAGGTGAAAAATGGTACTGTGAGGTAATCACTAATATGACAGTCACTGTGAAAGAGAATGAAGAATTCAACAACCACACCTCCAAGAATGAAATATCTCCGTTAAATAGTGAGTTACAGTACATTGTTAACACTAAACAATCTTATGCTCATGAATGAATAATACCTAATTGATCTTCATTCTAAATGCTTTGTGTTTTAGATCCTTTCATACCACTGTATGTGGTGGGAGCCCTTTTCTTCTGCTTATTTGTTACTACCATTGTCATTGTCATGAGGAAAAAGACCAAGATTTCCCAAGGTGTATAAAAAACAACCTACTGTATGTACTATCATGAAGTATGTATTTTTTCAATCATAGTCATTGTTATTGGCCTTCTCTTTTTCTCTTTTTCCTCTCCAGCAGAATCTCACACTCTGAGGATGAAAAGGTATGTTTTAGTTTAAAAAAAAACATTTCCTATAAACCTGACACTCTAGAGTCTAGACCCAAACTGTTACAGACCTATATCCATCCTGCCCTGCTTTTCTAAAGTCTTCGAAAGCCAAGTTAACAAACATATCACCGACCATTTCGAATCCCACTGCACCTTCTCCACTATGCAATCTGGTTTCCGAGCTGGTCATGGGTGCACCTCAGCCACGCTCAAGGTCCTATACGACATCATAACCGCCATAGATAAAAGACAGCACTGTGCAGCCGTTTTCATCGACCAGGCCAAGGCTTTCGACTCTGTCAATCACCACATTCTTATCATCAGACTCAATAGTCTTGGTTTCTCAAATGACTGCCTCGCCTTGTTCACCAACTACTTCTCAGATAGAGTTCAGTATGTCAAATTGGAGGGCCTGTTGTCCGGACCTCTGCAGTCTCTATGGGGGTGCAACGGGGTTCAGTTCTCGGGCCGACTCTTTTCTCTGTATATATCAATGATGTCGCTCTTGCTGCTGGTGATTCTCTGATCCACCTCTACGCAGACGACACTATTCTGTATACATCTGGCCCGTCCTTGGACACTGTGTTAACAAACCTCCAAACGAGCTTCAATGCCAAACAACACTCCTTCCGTGGCCTCCAACTGCTCTTAAATGCAAGTAAAACTAAATGCATGCTCTTCAACCGATTGCTGCCTGCACCTGCCTGCCCGCCTAGCATCACTACTCTGGATGGTTCTGACTTAGAATATGTGGACAACTACAAATATCTAGGTATCTGGTTAGACTGTAAACACTCCTTCCAGACTCACATCAAGCATCTCCAATCCGAAATTAAATCTAGAATCGGCGTCCTATTTCACAACAAAGTCTCCTTCACTCATGCTGCCGAACATGCCCTCGTAAAACTGACTATCCTACCGATCCTTGACTTCGGCGATGTCATTTACAAAATAGCCTCCAACACTCTACTCAGCAAATTGGATGTAGTCTATCATGGTGCCATCTGTTTTGTCACCAAAGCCCCATATACTACCCACCACTGCGACCTGTATGCTCTCGTTGGCTGGGCCTCGCTACATATTCGTTGCCAAACCCACTGGCTCCAGGTCATCTACAATTGAAGTTGTAAGTTTACATACACCTTAGCCAAATATATTTAAACTCAGTTTTTCACAATTCCTGACATTTAATCCTAGTAAGAATTCCCTGTCTTAGGTCAGTTAGGATCACTACTTTATTTTAAGAATGTGAAATGTCAGAATAATAGTAGAGAGAATGATTTATTTCAGCTTTTATTTATTTCATCACATTCCCAGTGGGTCAGAAGTTACATACACTCAATTAGTATTTGGTAGCATTGCCTTTAAATTGTGGGTCAAACGTTTTGGATAGCCTTCCACAAGCTTCCCACAATAAGTTGGGTGAATTTTGGCCCATTCCTCTTGACAGAGCTGGTGTAACTGAGTCAGGTTTGTAGGCCTCCTTGCTCACACACGCTTTTTCAGTTCTGCCCAAAAATGTTCTATAGGATTGAGGTCAGGGCTTTGTGATGGCCACTCCAATACCTTGACTTTGTTGTCCTTAAGCCATTTTGTCACAACTTTGGAAGTATGCTTGGGGTCATTGTCCATTTGGAAGACTCATTTGCGACCAAGCTTTAACTCCCTGACTGATGTCTTGAGATGTTGCTTCAATAAATCCACATCATTTTCCTTCCTCATGATGCCATCTATTTTGTGACGTGCACCAGTCCCTCCTCCAGCAAAGCACCCCCACAACATGATGCTGCCACCCCAGTGCTTCACGGTTGGGATGGTGTTCTTCGGCTTGCAAGCCTCCCCCTTTTTCTTCCAAGCATAATGATGGTCATTATGGCCAAACAGTTCTATTTTTGTTTCATCAGACCAGAGGACATTTCTCCAAAAAGTAAGATCTTTGTCCCCATGTGCAGTTGCAAACCGTAGTCTGGCTTTTTTTATGGCGGTTTTGGGGCAGTGGTTTCTTCTTTGCTGAGCGGCCTTTCAGGTTATGTCGATATCGGACTCGTTTTACTGTGGATATAGATACTTTTGTACCTGTTTCCTCCAGCATCTTCACAAGGTCCTTTGCTGTTGTTCTGGGATTGATTTGCACTTTTAGCACCAAAGTATGTTCATCTCAAGGAGACAGAACACATCTCCTTCCTGAGTGGTATGACGGCTGTGTGGTCCCATGGTGTTTATATTTGCGTACTATTGTTTGTACAGATGAACGTGGTACCTTTAGGCATTTGGAAATTGCTCCCAAGGATGAACCAGACTTGTGGAGGTCTACAAATTTTTTTTTTCTGAGGTTTCTTTTGATTTTCCCATGATGTCAAGCAAAGAGGCACTGAGTTTGAAGGTAGGCCTTGAAATACATTCACAGGTACACCTCCAATTGACTCAAATTATGTCAATTAGCCTATCAGACGCTTCTAAAGCCATGACATAATTTTCTGGAATTTTCCAAGCTGTTTAACTTCTCTAGGATAGGGGGCAGAGTTTTCACTTTGGGAAAAATAGCGTGCCCAATTTCAACTTCGTTCTACTCATCCCTAGAATATAAGATATGCATATTATTAGTAGATTTGGATAGAAAACACTCTGAAGTTTCTAAAACTGTTTGAATCATATCTGTAAGTATAACAGAACTTATGTAGCAGGCAAAACCCCGAGGACTAACCATTATTATTATTATTATTTTTTTAAGTCACTGTCTGTTCAATGGGTTTTCATTGGGAAGCCATATTTCTAATCACTCTGTTCTCAGTTCCTACTGCTTCCACTGGATGTTACCAGTCTTGGGAAATAGGTTGAGGTTATTCATTTGTGCAATGAAGAAGAAGGCCATCAGGAAGTAGAGTAAAGGTACAGTCAATTTAGTGTATGTAACTGTCTGACCCACTGGAATTGTGATACAGTGAATTATAAGTGAAATAATCTGTTTGTAAACAATTGTTGGAAAAATTACTTGTGTCATGCACAAAGTAGATCCTAACCGACTTGCCAAAACCATAGTTTGTTAACAAGAAATTTGTTGAGTGGTTGAAAAACGAGTTTTAATGACTCCAACATAAGTGTATGTAAACTTCCCGACTTCAACTGTAGATGGAAACAGAAAAGTCTGAGAGTTCTGGGTAAAACACTGGGGTAAATCCTGTATGGAAATGCACCACTTCAGGGAGGTAGTCTGGAAATACTCCTGGTCATCCCCAAAGCCAATTCCTCCTTTGACCGCCTTTCCTTCCAGTTCTCTGCTGCCAATGACTGGAACGAATTGCAAATATCACTGAAGCTGGAGACTTATATCTCCCTCACTAACTTTCAGAATCAGCTGTCAGAGCAGCTTAACGATCACTGTACCTATACGTAGCCCATCTGTAAATAGCACACCCAACTACCTCATCCCCATAATATATTTTTTTGTTGTTGCTCTTTTGCACCCCAGTATCTCTACTTGCACATCATCATCTGCACATCTATCACTCCAGTGTTAATGCTAAATTGTAATTATTTTGCCGCTATGGCCTATTTATTGCCTTACCTCCCTAACCTTACTACATTTGCACACACTGTACATAGATTTTTCTATTGTGTTATTGACTGTACATTAGTTTATCCCATGTGTAACTCTGTGTTGTTGTTTTTGTCACACTGCTTTGCTTTATCTTGGCCAGGTCGCAGTTGTAAATGAGAACTTGTTCTCAACTGGCCTACCTGGTTAAATAAAGGTTATAAAAATTTAAAAAAAAACATGCTACTAATGATTTAATACAATACACATTTATTCTAGAATGATAATACTTATTATTGATCTATTACAGAGATCAAGATGGAGAGCAGACGCATGACTCAGACTGTGAGTGTGCATTGTGCATGTTTATTCCATAATAGGAATGTGTGAATTTGTTCATAGAAATACAGTGCTGCTGACTGCAGCTCAAACCCATCTAATTCCACTACTTCCTCTTTCTGGGTGTAGGCTCCCCATATGCTGTGAGCAGAAGAGAGGAGGAGGGGCCCTAATCACTTCTGAAGATGACTGAAGTGAGAGATCCTGTTACTGCACAGAACAGGGCCAAGGAACACTGCACAGAACAGGGCTGAGGAACATGCTGATGTTGCTGCCGAGCCCTATTCTGTGGTGATGCTCAATACTGAATATGAGGCCTTTGACCCCCAGGCCACACAGACGTCATGCACCTGACCACCTCAGGATTGGAACGAAAGTATGAATTACTAACAACCAATAGTTACTCATATCATGTAGATATTGTGTTTAGACCGGGGTTGGGGTGGGGCCACCAGGGGTTTGTTTGTTTAAAGAGCAGCAGTAAAATTACAATAGCGAGGCTATATACAGGGGGTACTGGTAAAGAGTCAATATGCGGGGGCACCGGTTAGTCTAAGTAATTGAGGTAATATGTACATTTAGGTAGAGTTATTAAAGTGACTATGCATAGATAATATGCTGCAATTGTTTATGTGTCGGGGGGCTAGGATCAGTCTTCTATATCTGGAGTATTTATCCTGTCTTATCCGGAGTCCTGTGTGAATTTAAGTATGCTCCCTTTAACTCTCTCTTTTTCTCTCTTCTCTCAGGGGATCTGAGCAGTAGGACCATGCCTCAAGACTACCTGGCCTGATGACTCCTTGCTGTCCCCAGTCCACCTGGTTGTGCTGCTGCTCCAGTTTCAACTGTTCTGCCTGTGGCTATGGAACCCTGACCTGTTCACCGGACGTGCTACCTTGTCCCGGACCTGCTGTTTTTGACTCTCTCTCTCTACCGCACCTGCTGTCTCTAACTCTGAAGGATCGGCTATGAAAACCAGCTGACATCTACTCCTGAGGTGCTGACCTGTTGCACCCTCTACAACCTCTGTGATTATTATTATTTGACCCTACTGGTTATATGTGAACGTTTGAACATCTTGGCCATGTACTGTTATAATCTCAACCCGGCCCAGCCAGAAGAGGACTGGCCACCCCTCAGAGCCTGGTTCCTCTCTAGGTTTCTTCCTAGGTTCCTGCCTTTCTAGGGAATTTTTCCTAGCCACCGTGCTTCTACATCTGCATTGCTTGCTGTTTGGGGTTATAGGCTGGGTTTCTGTATAGCACTTTGTGACATCGGCTGATGTAAAAAGGGCTTTATAAATACATTTCATTGAGGGGGGGGGGGGGGAAATGCAAATAGTCCGGGTAGCTATTTGATTAGATGTTCTGGAGTCTTATGGCTTGGGGGTAGAATCTGTTCAGAATCCTTTTGGACCTAGACTTGGCACTCCGGTACCGCTTGCCGTGCGGTAGCAGAGAGAACAGTCTATGACTAGGGTGGCTGGAGTCTTTGACAATTTTTAGGTCCTTCCTCTGACACCGCCTGGTATAGAGGTCCTGGATGTCAGGAAGCTTAGCCCCAGTGATGTACTGGGCCATACGCACTACCCTCTGTAGTGCCTTGTGGTCGGGTGCCGAGCAGTTGCCATACCAGGCAGTGATGCAACCAGTCAGGATGCTCTCGATGGTGCAGCTGTAGAACCATTTGAGGATCTGAGGACCCATGCCAAATATTTTCAGTCTCCTGAGGGGGAATAGGTTTTGTTGTGCCCTCTTTGTGCTCTCTTGTCTTGGTGTGCTTGGACCGTGTTAGTTTGTTGGTGATGTGGACACTAAGGAACTTGACGCTCTCAACCTGCTCCACTACAGCCCCGTCGATGAGAATGGGAGGCGTGATCGGTACTCTTTTTACTGTAGTCCTTTTCCGTCGTTGTCGGTGTTCAGGCCTACCACTGTTGTGTCATCGGCAAACTTAATGATGGTGTTGGATCCACTCATGCTGGATTGAACATTTTCATTAAATGGTGGTAGTGCTTAGTCCTACAGTTGTGCTTAATGTTTCTCTGATAGTGTGTGATACTGTATGTTTGATTGCCTAATTATTATGTAACATTGAATAAACATTGCATAAATAAAATTAATGGGATTTTTTATTTTGATATGCAATCTTTGCAATATCAATTTGATTATCAATTGGGGAAAGTGTATAATGAGCCCCAAGTCGACATATGAATGGATCAGATGATGCTTGAGGAATCAAGAGCGAGAGAAATCACTTTATGGGGCTCTCCCATGCCCTCAGTTGTAGGTCAAAAGGCCCCTACGTTTATATTTTCAAAATTGTATAGTCTGGAAAGCAGTCAGTTAAAACTGGTCCCAGGTCTGTACTTGGGGGTGCAACATAGCCCGCCCCGAAACTCCTCCCCTGTCTGTATCTGATTCCTCCCGAAGGTAAACATGGCCGCTGTGTCTATAAAGCGAAAGGATAGCAAAGCTTTGGATATAATGCTGCTAGCTAGCTAAATTCGAAAGTTATCACTGCTGTATGCCATCAGGGTTTACGTTGTGGAGTTCTTCTCCAGCAAGCTAATGAATGAACCAACGTTCTGCAGCAAGGCGTTCGCAAAGTTCTGCAAATGGAATGCTTGCTAGATAGCTAGCTCTACCAAGTTGTTTCACGAACTAAAACTTGCTTGCTAGCAGCGAACTGCAATGTTAGCTTACTAGCTCGCTAGGAGGATAACCATAGCTCGCCAGCACAGCACAACAGCTGTGTGTTGACACGAAAGGGGATAGCCAGCCCGCTATCTCAGCCTGATCCAAATGGAGAAATCTATCTCGAAAAATGGATTGTATTTGACTACTTGACATATTCAGCAGTTTATTTTTGAGCTGTTGTGCTATCCAGCTTAGACGTTAGCTAAATTTTGACATTATTTTCTCACTGAAGTCTTGGGAGTATCCATTAATCAACTTTAGTTGTTGGACTCAAGCTATTAATAATGTTTTCTGTGAAGCCCATGAAACCAACCTTTAAATCCTACCTTCCGCCTTTACAGGTGAGTAACCTTACTTTACTAGCTACGTTATTTGTCCTCAGTATACTGTAACTTGTACTACTGAGTAGTTAGCTAGGTAGGATTACTTGTTAATTCACTAGCTACTGTATATGCTGTGCATTTAGCTTGCTTATTATAGACTAACAAACGGTCTCTGTTTTACTTTTCATGCAGACTGAACTGAAACAAATTCCACAGCCACCTATCAAGAAGTTAGAGGCCAGGTTACTTCCAGGTGAGTTTACAGTTCCCTCTGCCACAGCTAACTTGTTGCCTCTGCCTGTCCTATTTAACCAACAACTATGTTATGAGTATGTAGAGGCTACATAAATTAAACCACCCATCAAAATATCTCACTCCTGAAAAATAACCTGTAAAGGCTGATCTCATCCAGTTATAGTCTTCTCATGTTAATGTAAAAGATGACTGATATTTAAATGACCAGCCAGTGAAAACTCCTGTATCTCTTCAGCTAAATGTAATTTCTTGTTTTGAATGTGTTCTCTGTCAGTGTACCTCACTTGTGGTTTTGCCTACAGGTCATTTGCATCCCTAATTGTCACATCATTAGGCTGTGGTAATCTAATCCAACTGAGTCTATTTTCTCTGGGCTGTCTCAAGTCAACATGGCAGTGCCTACCTGGCCTCCTTTTCATCACTGCAACTAATGGTGCATAATTTAGCCTTAGTTAACAATGGGCTGGTTCATATATTCCTTCCTGCCTTTGCAGTCACAAACCCAGCTCAGAGGATGCGAGTTGGTTAATGACTGTCTTAAGGAGAATACAATAAGATATTCACAAGGGTATTTCCTGTTCATAGGGCATCAGTGACTAAAAGCTATTTACCACAGTGTGTTTTTCTCCACCAATGAGTTTTTAATGTGTGGCAGGGCCTCAGGTTTGTTGACTTTTTTTTACATTAAGTTGGCAGTGTTTGTGTGAGCTAAACTGACACCCAACCTCTCCAAATTACATTTTGCTCCAGTATATTAAGATATACAAGGAGACATTAGAAAGAAAATTAAAATTCTGTATATGTATCTAACCATCACTCATCAAACTGTGTAAAGGGGGGGGGGGGCGGCATGACCCTCCCACTCAATTCATGTTGCCCCCCCCATAAACTATTGTTCCAAAAAAGCCAGGATGTGTAACAACATTCTTTGGCATTTCGGTTCATTCATGGCTGTTATGGAGGCAGAAGCTCACTGATATAATGGAGCAATATAGAGAAACACTTGACCATATAACCTTGAAGTATCATTAGGCCTATATCTGAGTCTAAGGAAAAGTAATGAACCAGAGGTTGTGCTGTGGGACTAATTTCCCTTTGAGGCGTTCACTCCTTATAATTAAGCAACAGAGGATAGACCTTCCCTCATTCTAGAAGCAATTAGCATATTTTTTTTTTTTACGCTGCTGAAATAAAACCAAAACGTTGTACTTTATTGCTATTTTCTCTGCTTTGCAGGGCTCTATGTTTGCATACACAAAGGAATTTAGGAGCGCAATGAAAAATATTTTATGTAATAATGCTAGAATCTTTCATTTTTAGGATCGCACAGTAAAATATTTGGGCGCATATGTGAGTAAAACAGGTGCACTGTATAGCCCTGCTTTGGTTGTATACTTCTACTCTTTTCTATTTCTCTGCTCTATTTCAGCTGATCCTTTTAAGATGCTGGTATGTTTTATAGAGGGATAGCCGCTGTTCTTTGACTGGAGGTTTAGCTAGTGTTATTGCTGGGTTCTGCCAGTGTCTTTAAATGAATGCTGGCAGTGAAAGTAAACATGACGCCCTCACGCAATGCCACCTGGCCTTGCTTTACAAAATAAGGTAGTCACCTCCTCTCCCTCAACTGGACTACAAACAGTTTAGCCTACATTGAATCTCAGGTTTGATTTTACACCATGGCCTATGTTCTGATCTTTAGTTCATGGCTCTGTGAAGGTGGCCCTGAATGGAGAGACTTTGGCTTTATTTGTGGGCTTCCCAGCTCCTCGGCAGTGTTGCTATGCGACTTGAATGTGACCCATTCAAAGGGGTCTCTGATTGAATGATCCATTCAAGTCCACACCACACTGACCAGACAGAGGACCACAGTGGGGCTAACTCAACAAATCATCTCAACTGTCCTCTCTCTTCTATCTTCCCTTCTCTCTGTTCATCGGTCCTACCCCTTTCATTTCTGTAGCTTTCTGTTTATCTCTCTGTCCTCCTCAGATTCTCTCTTCATCCCTGGCTGGTCCTTTGCTGGCTGCCCAGCTCTAATTAGTGAACTGTCTGGTTGTGATTCTCCCTCTTCTCTCTGAATATTTTTATTTTTCTCCTCCTCTAGGCGTAGTTCTCTCTCTCGTCCCCCACTCGCTTTCTCTCTCTCCTACTCTCTCTTTGTATGTGACGTGTGTTTCTGGAGTGTGTGTATGGGTGTGCAAATATAGACGACCAACATTGACTGTCTTGTTTAGGCTCCTCGCTGACACACTGTCACCTTCATGACACACATTCATCTGAACTGTAGGCATCTGTAATGATAGTTAGACAGGTACTTTAATAGATGTCCCACTGTTGTTTTCTCAGTAGGAGAATGTGAGCTGAGGCCTCTCCTGAGGCGGTGGAAAAATGTGCCTGGCAGTGGTGTTTGCATGAGGCAAAGCGCACTCTCTGTACTCCCAAACACATTCTCACCTCTCTGGCCTCGTACTAATGCTGTCCTCCGTCTCTCTTCACCACTTAGTTTGTCAGCACGAGAGTTCTGCTCCGTTAATCACACAACCTAGGCTAATGTGGGCAAAGTCATGAGTTTCTCAAAATGACATGTCTTATCGCTATCCATCAACAATGTCAAATCAAATTTATTTGTCACATACACATGGTTAGCAGGTGTTAATGCAAGTGTAGCGAAACGCTTGTGCTTCTAGTTCCGACCATGCAGTAATATCTAACAAGTAATATAACCTAACAATTTCACAACACCTACCTTATACACACAAGTGTAAAGGAATTAATACGAATATGTACATAAAAATATATAAATGAGTGATGGCCGAACGGCATAGGCAAGATGGTATAGAGTACAGTGTATATACATATGAGATGAGTAATGTAGAGTATGAGAACATTATTTAAAGTGGCTAGTGATACATTTATTTACATCAAGATGCAGTAGATGGTATGTGATGGTGTTACTGGCGCACTGTACTCTACTATTGTACAGGTGGAATGCTGACGCATATCTGTCCCTTTAACTGCCGTCTTTGTGTTGTAACTGAGGAATTTCTCCCTAGTTTCGTGTGACTCAGAGGGGATTGTGATAATCACTGTATACAGAGACCATGTTGTGTCTCTGAGCCTGTGTCCCTCGCCACCAGCTGTCCAAACTGTGATCTGGTCTGCTAGGTGCTGTACACAAACACAGGCGGCCTGCTTTGAAAGCTACAAAACCCCAGGAAGCAAAGCCAGGTTGTGGTTAGTTGGGTCAGTTGGCAGGTCTGATCACATTAATAGCCCTATTCGATTTAGGGGTTTGTGGACTTAGTCAAAAAGGAGATCCTCATCCAAGGAAGCGTTTGTTTCCTCCAGTATGGTTACATGATATACATGTTTTTGACATGCCAATCACACACAGGATAGGCCTTGTGATTCTTCTGGATCTGTGTTACCACTGGTCACATGATAGACCACGACCTTGGCCAACTGACATTTATCTGAATAGGCACTGAAACTAGCCAACTCTGTGATAAACAGAGAGTGCTATGATGTAAGCGGTTGATGACATGACCACAGTACTGTTTGTTAGATGTTGTGGTAACCCAGGTTACTTACTGGCAGAGTTGCTGTCCAGTGGGGGTTAAAGGCTGCAGTCCAGGCTGTGTGTGGCTGTACTGTATTCTTGTGTCAGACCCGTCAGCATTCTGCCTCCACAAAAGAGTTGTTAACTCAGCAAGCCTGCAGATTATTAGACCCAGCTTTGGAAGTGAACACGGTAGTGATGGATGGGGGTGATGGTGGGCGCTTGCTGACTTGTCCCACAATTACAAGAGCGGCAACCTATTTCTTCAGTCTCTCTCTCTGTTCCTTGTCTGATCTTAATCCATGCTGAGAAACATGACAGTAGATCTCCACCTTACTATCCCCACTCCCCGTCTTCAATAAGACTCACAGGCCATAACGTTTTATTGTTACATTCTTGTGCATACATTAAATAACTTGTAATGCAGTGACATGGGTCGTATAATGTAGCTTGTAAACAATGTTTTACATGGATTACAGGCAAGAACAAATACACCTAGCCTTGGGCAAAATGTGTAAGTAACATGTTCACATTTGTTTATTCGTCCTATACAAGGAGTAGCCTACACAGTGCAAGATTCACCTGGAAGTCAGCATTTCATTCCACTTTGTACTCCATCTTTATATCAATGTACGGTCAGGCTCTAATTTGGATGTACGGTCAGGCTCTAATTTGGATGTACGGTCAGGCTCTAATTTGGATGTACGGTCAGGCTCTAATTTGGATGCACGGTCAGGCTCTAATTTGGATGCACGGTCAGGCTCTAATTTGGATGTACGGTCAGGCTCTAATTTGGATGTACGGTCAGGCTCTAATTTGGATGCACGGTCAGGCTCTAATTTGGATGTCCGGTCAGGCTCTAATTTGCTCATAGACAATGCAGTGTATATAACGAATGCATCAAAAGAAACCAGCTAAATAGAAAGTGACAGATTATAGTTGTGCTGAAGGGGTTAAGCTCACGCTGACTGAGGAAAAGCTGTCATTTTGACATTTGAGGATCCTGTTTGCAGTGCTGGGCCTGGTTCTTTGGCTGTTCCCTGCCTGTCCTACGGTAACCCTCTGCAAAGCAGCTCCAGCTGTTATGGATGGGCTGGCCTATAGTCTAGCGACGCTGCAGTGTCACTCACAACCATACTGCCACGATATAAAATGAGAGGGAATCACAACTGCACTGCATTCATGTACTAGTCTATCATACAGTCTCTTCTACTTTAGGTCTTCACTTCATACATTGGTAAATTCATGCTTAATCTATCATGAAATGCCAGGAATTTTGCACTATGCAAAGGTAGCAGCTGCATTCATTGAACTGGTCATTGTTTAGATTTCAAATGTTTGAGAGAGACAACGGTTTGTCATAAACATTCATGTCCATCAAAGTTGCCTGCGATTTTGTGAGCTCATTACCGTCAGACCTCTTAGGTTCAGTGACACAGGAAACGGCAACATCAATAAAATCAACATTCATGGTTTAGTCTAGAAAGTTACGGCCTAGTTTAGGACTGGGTACACCGGTCTTTGATTAAGAGGGGTTTTGATCTGGATGTAAAACTTGACCTCGATCCATATGCTGGGTTCTCAGTTCTCCTAATGGCAGATCATTTTCCCAGGAGGAGGACAGCTAGGCCTACCTGATCCCCATTCTCTGGCTCATGGGGTTTCCCTGGCAAGCCTGTAGTGCATGGGCTGAGTCTGAACTCCCACTGAATGGCCAGAGAGCGAGAAGGATCCTGGAGTAGAAACAGTCAGCAGTGTATGTGACTCATCATGAGCTCTTTTTTATATTGAAAAATAAATACCTCTTGGAGCTGTGTGCATCTGGGCTATGGAGGTAATTAAAAACATCTGTTTGTGAGGAGGAGAGAAGTCCTGTAAATGGAGGTAATCCTCTTGAGTTCAGACACCAGGTTGTCAGGCTGTGGGTTTTTGTGTTGTGTCCTGAGATGCTACTGGAACCAAAGAGGGGTTAAAGAGTCGAGGTCACAACGGGCTACTAGGCCTATAAGTTAGGTAACAGAGAGTGTTGTGTTGACCTCCTCTGTCATGATGCGTTCTAGCTATTCTTTGACAGGTATTTCCATCACCCTGACCCAATGCCTCAGACTGGAATGTGGGATCATTAGAGCCAATTCGAGGGCCTGAGAGGAGAAATGCACAGATCACTCTCCAGCAGCGTAACAGGATGCCTCTGGCTGGATGGCAGAAGCCTGAATGAGACTAGGAGATAGACAGTTTAGTACGTGATCATTCCACTTCCATAGCACATTTTCCCAAGCTTCATTCATGTCATATTACTCAGCCATCTGTCCCTGTTTTGTTTCATTGCTATAAGACTTAAAATAACTGTGTGGTTAACACTCACCTTCTATTTATGTCCCTTTTAGGCCTATGTTTTCTACCTCTTTTCTTTGAAACCTAAATGTCATAGTTCATGTTACTTCCTGTTTGTCATCCTCAGGGGAGATTGTGGTGAACGAAGTGAGCTTTGTGAGGAAGTGCATCGGAGCAGATAGCAGCCATGGTGACCTGTGGGGGAAGCTGATATGCACCAACTTCAAGGTTTCCTTCATCACCCATGATGCCCTCCCCATGCAGGTATGTTTTCAATGTGAGTGCACTCCAGTGAAGGCTGCTGAGGGGAGGATGGCTCATAATAATAACTGGAACAGCGCGAATGGAATGGCATCACATGGAAACCGTGTGTTTGATGTATTTGGTACCATTCCACTGAATCCGCTCCAGCCATTACCACGAGCCCGTCCTCCCTAATTATGGTGCCACCAACCTCCTGTGGTGCACTCTGTGTGCCTCTCTCCCAAAAATGACCGTAGCTCTATGGGCTGGTTACCCAGACACGGATTAATCCGAGACCATTTCCATTCAAATGTATTTTTAGTCCACGACTAGTCTTAATCTGTGTCCTGGGAGACTGACCTTACATGATCACACCTGAGTTTATTGGAGAAAGTGTGGTCAAGCTTGTCACACGATAAGCAACATGTGGGATAGGCCTGTTGTCTGTTGTAAAATACCCATCAACAAAAAGGTTTCTAGGACACTGCCGTCTTTCTTCCAGTGTCAGATGTTTTATGTGACTTCCCACCCTGTGCTTTTAGAACACCTGTTTTATGTTAAGCTTATTTTGATGCCTTCACCTCTTAAACAACTTAAGTGAGTCATCCCAGATCTGTTTACTTGAGAAACAAAAGTTTATAGGAATCATGGAAGGATTGCACTACTCTTGGAAATTTAGCCTTGATTGTCATTGATTGCAAAGTTGTGGATTTGCCTTTCAGTGCAAATGGGGTAACTTTTAGATTCACAGATTTGCTCAAAAGTTGTCAATGATCTCCATTCATCAGCTGATTCCATGTTAATCATTACATTTCACTGAAATACAAAAACAACTGCATCATCATCATCAGTGTTCCTGGCAGAGCAATTCCAGATGGTTCAAATGTTCTCTCAGCTGTTGATAACATGTGGTGCAGTCCCACTCTGCTCCAGTTAAAACCTCTGGTCTCCCTGGAACTATTGTGTGCTTTTTTTCCCCAGGTACCTCCACTCCTCACCATGTTGATCTCTGTGTTGTTCTCTCAGAGGTTCCAGGTTGCCAACCGACTGCTTGGAGAGCACGATGTTCCCCTGGCGTGTGTTGAGCAGGTGGTGACAGGTAAGACCATGTGTTATTATGCTAACCTAGGTGACGCGATGGCAAACAAACTCAAACAGAAATCTCCACCAAAATATAACTCTCAGTGGAAAGTAGCCTACTCATATGACACTGGCAGTCCCTTTAGTCCAGAAATAAAGAGCAGTTTAGGTTCCTGACAGGTGATGTTTATTTGTATTTTTTATAGCCTGTGTAAAATAAATTACCTATGAAACACATTGCCCCCCACGCTTCTGTCTTTATGACCAATATAGTGGATTTTGTCAGACACCCCACACTTGGACGGCTACAGCTGTAATGCTTCATCTACACCCAGCTGTTAAATTATGAATGCACAATGGGCAGGTTGTGCTCTCCTTTGAAATCCCCTTGAATGTTTTTTCTGATGGCTGAGGGACCGGTCGGATCTCTCAGATCCAATCACGTCCCATCTGGCTGACCTCAGTCTGTGTTAAGGTTTTATTTGACTGTCCTCTACCGGGCTGATTTTAGACACACACCATTGTCTTAAACCAGTTTTGGTGACTGCCTGCCTGCTCCCTCTGGTCACCGATCTGTTTTTAGTATCTCCATAGATGAGGTCATAGCCCAGACAGAGGGCCCTGGCTGAAAAGCCTATTCCGGATTAATCTTGTTTGTGTAACTCATAGCCTCACTCTCTGCTGACATGGCTGGGAGCATGGGGCTCTTGTGCTGAGCTGATAGAGCATGAAGCAATGTTTTTTACTCGGTACGCCCTCAACAAAGGTCCTTTATGAGAGCCTTGGCTTGGCAAAAACACTGACCCAATGCTCCACCCACCACAAACGAGGCATAGGTCTTATCCTTGTCTTGTAAGGTTGTGAAAGTGTGTGCAGGTGGTGGTACACAGGCCAAGACTAGATTCCTGGTGTGCCATGGAAACATGCATATCATCCCCTTCTCGTTGTAAGATCATTAAATACTGAACAAAAATATAAACGCAACAGGCAACAATTACAGTTCATATAAGGAAATCAATGAATTTAAATAAATTCATTAGGCCCAATTGTCGTACTTGAGAAAAAAGTAAAGATACCTTAATAGAAAATTACTCAAGTAAGAGTCACCCAGTAAAATCCTACTTTAGTAAAAGTCTAAAAGTATTTGGTTTTCAATATACTTAAGTATCAAAAGTAAATGTAATTCCTTATATTAAGCAAACCAGACAGCACCACCTTCTTGTTTTTTTATTTATTTACGGATAGCCAGGAGCAAGCTCCAACCCTTAGACATCATTTACAAATAAAGCATGTGTTTAGTGAGTCCTCCAGATCAGGGGCAGTAGGGATGACCAGGGATGTTGTCTCGATAAGCGTGTGAATTAGACCATTTTCCTGTACTATTGTTTAGTAATGTAGTGAAGTAAAAGTTGTCAAAAATATAAGTAGTAAAGTACAGATACCCCAAAAAAATACTTAAGTAGTATTTTTACTTAAGTACTTTACACCACTGGATTTCACAATAAAAAAAAATAAAAAAAAAATAAATAAAATGTTTTACCCCCTTTTTCTCCCCAATTTCGTGGTATCCAATTGTTAGTCGTTACTGTCTTGTCTCATCGCTACAACTCCCGCACGGACTCGGGAGAGGCGAAGGTCGAGAGCCATGCGTCCTCCGAAACACAACCCAACCAAGCCGCACTGCTGCTTAACACAGCGCGCATCCAACCCGGAAGCCAGCCGCACCAATGTGTCGGAGGAAACATCGTACACCTAGCGACCTGGTCAGCGTGTACTGCGCCCGGCCCGCCACAGGAATCGCTAGTGCGCGATGAGACAAGAATATCCCTGCCGGCCAAACCCTCCCTAACCCGGACGACGCTAGGCCAATTGTGCGTCGCCCCATGGGCCTCCCGGTCGCGGCCGGCTGCGACAGAGCCTGGGCTCGAACCCAGAGTCTCTGGTGGCACCCGGGAGGCCAAAATATGTACATATTTGATCAATATACTCACATACCCAAGCTGTGTTCAAATACCCGTAATAATATACTGTATACTACATACTTGATTTTTATATACTTCATACTATATGCTATTAGTTCATTTTAGTACATTGTAAACAAACCGTAACCTTTCAGTTGAGCTTCGCATGTCTACCGGAAGTTGATGCTGTTGCTATGCAGCCTCTTGCTAGCTTGTTAGCATAGCAAATTACTAGTTTTGATATTTTACAACTTCAGGTGTTTGGATTCAGACTGTTCAGAGCGCACACTACCCGCTCTCGACTAGGAGCAGGGTTAATCTGAGCGTTCTGACCTCACAACCGTAGTCAAGCACCCAAGCTAACTGGCTAAAGTTGGCTAGCTTGTTAGCTACTTCCAGACACAAATAAGAGAACACCTCACTCTAACCATTTTACTCACCCTAGCAGAGCTGGTTATTCAAAGTGTTGGTGACTGTAACTGTGCTGCTGGCAACAATAGCCAGAATTAAATGTCCATTGAGAACGTACAACGACTATACCATTTAGCTAAGAATGACGTGAATAATCAAGTTAATAAACGTTGGATAGTTAGTTAGATTATAGTTAATATACTGCCTGACAAGTCCGATGTATACGTTGCCAATTAACGTTAGGTAACGTTAACTAGCTAACATACCGGTACATACTGCTGTAATGTTGTGCGGTTCATAAGGATAGCATAACTAACAAATTGTCAGCCAACATAATGTAACTTATTTGAAGTCATTACTTTATAACAAGTAATGCTCAACATTTTCTTAAAATTTGTCATTAATTAAATTAATGAATTTGTATCTTGAGACCAATAAGCATACTACATACTCAATTTAATACACATAGTGTGGTTATGCTGAGTAAATATACTAATCTTGATTAGTGAACCGCGGATGTATTGAGCTTGTGATTTCTTTCATGTCATTGTTAGCCAGTTTAGGGGTGGCAGGTAGCCTAGGGGTTAGTGTTGGGCCAGTAACCGAAAGATTGCTAGATCGAATCCTGACATGGTAAAAATCTGGCATTCTGCCCCTGAGCAAGGCAGTTAACCCACTAGCTAACATACCAGTACATACTGCTTTAATGCTAGGCTGTCATTATACATAAGAATTTGTTCTTAACTGACTTGCCCAGTTAAATAAATCAAATAAAATTGTGCCAGTTCACAATAGCATCTCTGAATTCTTTATTAGATTGGAATTTTGCTGTCAGCAGGGAAATGCTACCCAGTTATATCCATGATTTAGATTTTTTCCCCATATTCGAGCCGAATTGGTAGAATGCTCTTGCGCTTCTTTTAGTGCCTCTATTGCTTTGCTATAGTTGACCGTTTCTATGATTGTTATTTCTGCGCCTCTTTCAATGGTGTCAAGAGTTTAGATTTTCTCACTCACGGGTTTTAATATATGCCAAAACAAAATCCAAGATAGTGTTACCCACTTCCCAGGAGAGAAGTTATGGTATTTGTGCCTTTCAGTTGGTCACGGCACTTGATTCCTTTGTATTAGAACTAATACTGAAGCGTCTGCCAATGTTCTACTGGAGAATATGGAAGACCTAATGTCTTATACCAGTGTCACGCTTCAAATATAACTGCTGTTGACAACACATATTACCAAAATTAGGGTCCATCATATAAATCTCTCGTCAATACACACACTCAGGAAACATACACACAAAACAAACAGTATTTGGTTAGGAATGTCTTCCTTTGATATAATTTTAAAATTAGTTATTTCTTCTCCAAAATATGTTTTTATTACTATATGTAATTTTACATTTTGTAGCAACATGGTAGTTTCTCCTATGCAAATTTCAGTGTAAGGTTTAAAGTTATAGCTGGTATGACTTTAAAAAATATATATATATAAATAAATAAAATAATCTACCTCCGGTCCCTGTCCTGGAATGACATAGCTCATGCATTTATATCTTACGATTGTAACCCATGGCATATTTCTTCATGACTTTGTCCTGGTATCGCTATAGTACCTCAGGATCTTATTCTGGAATCGCTTTCATCAGGACTCGGTCCTGGCATCCAACACGTGACCTATTCAGAGAACAGGATTTTCTAAAAGTTCTTAGAACAGGTTTTTATAAGTTCCCAGAACTTTCCCCTATCGGAGGTTGCGTTTAAGAAAATCAGTCTCACCCTTAATTTATTTTGTCTGTTTGGAATGGCAAATCCACTCACGCTCCCTGCCGGTCCGAGAGGGTCCCTTTTCTGCTCCGCTTAGTCGGAGTGTGGTGCTCCCTGCCATGTCTAACGCAACCTCGGTCTCCTCAGGAGCAATCAGCAAGCGGAGTTAGCCATCCCATCCTTGTCGCCAAATTGTCAGATAAATTCTATAGGAAGAGAGACTGCAGATTCTTTCAAACAACAATTTTATTCTTAGATTTGCAAAAATTAAGCAATCAACCATCACTAAGAATAGTCAGAGTTGAAAGCTCTACAAACCGAGTTGGCTCTCAGCTTTTATAGGAAAGTCCAACCTCATTGTCTGTGGCAGTTAGCAGATGTGTGCAATCAGGGGTGAGGAACATGGTGTATAAAAGGCGTTTAGTTTGTCTCTGTAGATTAAGATAGCTGACGTTGCCACTATTGTCTGTTCCTTCCTGCATGTTTCCATACAGAGGAGTTCCTACAGATAGTACAAACGGGATGTCACATACTGCAGTCACACCCAGCTCTTATCTGCACGCCCAGACTTATAACTAAGTCCCACAAGACAACAAGCCTGCATCAGGGAAAAAACCCACTAGCATATAACAATGGACAATTATCTAAGTAAAAACAGCATAGTATGTCTAATTTAGTAATTTTCCACGACAACATTACTATAGTCAGTATGCCAATTGCACACACTGTCAACTTGAAACATCTGTGGTGTTGTGACAACTGCACATTTTAGTGTTCTTTTATTGTCCCCAGCACAAGTTGCACCTGTGTATTGATCATGCTGTTTAATCAGCTTCTTAATATGCCACACCTATAAAGTGGATGGATTATCTTGGCAAAGGAGAAATACTCACTAACAGAGATGTAAACAAAATTTGAGAAATACGTTTTTTGTGCGTATGAAAAATCTCTAGGCTCTTTTATTTAATCTCATGAAAAATGGGACCAACACTTTACATGTTGTGTTTTATAACTTTGTTCAGTATATTTTAGAGGGTGAAATAAACAGTTGAGTCTTGTGGAAGATGTTTTACCATATGTAATACTCGAGGAACCTCTGAAAAATATTATTCTGTATTCAGAATAACATAAGTATATTTAGAGTATTATCCCATAAAGGGTCATCCGAACATGAAGAATGAGGTTCCTCATTTGTTTTTAGACAGCTGAGGTCTGGTGGATCAATTTCAGTTCCAACTTGGTTGAATTTCTCTGAAGCTCTGTGGTGACATAGATAATCAGTTTTTCTGTGGAATCTTTGGTCACTCAGCTTCCCACTTCCCACATGTACATTACCCCACACCTATACTAGCGTTGTCCCAGATCTTTACTGTATGTGCTTTAGCCCAAGTCTTCTAAAAAAAACATTAGTCCTACAGACCTGGGACCAGGCTACTACACTTACATTTACATTTAAGTCATTTAGCAGACGCTCTTATCCAGAGCGACTTACAAGTACATACATTCATACTTTTTTTGTACTGGTCCCCCGTGTACTGTTACTATTTGACTATCCATTAGCCCTAATAAGCACTCTCGCCCCTGGTCTTTGTTTTATGTTTGTTCCTCTCAGTGAACGATGCTAAGGGGAAGCAGAAGGTTCTGTGTTCCAACCAAAAGCTGAAGTTTAATCCCACCGAGCTCATCCTTTACTGCAAGGATTTCCGAATCATCAGGTTCCGCTTTGACGAGGCTGGGCCCCAGAGCGCCAAGAAGGTTTGTGATATAAGCTTTCTGAACAAAATGGACACTGTTGATGTATGCACACTATATAAATTGACATGGTGTTGACTCTTGAATTGAACCTGAGGCTAGATACCAGCCATCTAGCATGGTAATCCTCCAACTCAACTCTGCCTCACCACTACAGTGGATTAGTTTCTAAGAGGATTTCACTGGTAATTCACTGTGGAATGGAATGCCTCTGCTGTCAGTATAGCTGTTCCTTAAAAAATATATATTTAAAAAAATAATCTCTTGTTAGTCTACATGATTATCAGAGTTCAATCCCATTATGTGAGTATGAGAGCAAACATGCTGGCAATGACACTAGATAATCCTTTATTTTGGATGAGTAAAAATGCCATGTAGCATGTCCTCTCCCAGAAAACCAAACAGCTGTATGTGTATGGTAACACCATTGACAAACACACTGAGGCGGCTTTTGGAGAGCGTCTCCTTGGAGCCGCTCTCTCTCTGTCTTTCCTCCCCACCCCTCTTCTCCCTTCTCTACCCCACTTCTCCTTTCTCCTCTCCACTTCTCTCCACCCTGTTGAGCTGCTCTCTGATGAGGGGATTAGAGTCTGTCTCCCTGGTCTGTGTTTCTTTCATCCTCCCTTCCATCTGGCTGGCTGAGAGCCTGAGATTGGCCAGAATTAGCTCAGCCTGACTCAGGAGTCAGGGTGGCATTGTCAGCATGTTGTTATTATCAGCATGTATTGCTTTACATTTGTATTGCCTTTTTATGGTACTTTTCTTTTTTTTCTTTTTTCCAAGTAAGAAAAGGAAGTCAATGAGATTATGCTTAGATGTGTACAGGATGACTTGATACACATGTCATGGAGTGCTGCACAACAGCTGTTGTTGCTAGGCAACCTATGTAATAACGAGTGTCAAATGAACATTCCACATTGACTCTGACTCATCTCTCTGAGCGAGTGGTGGATTATAGTCACAGATGTATCATGTCTTTAGAGTGGAACCAAAGCACTGCTCAAAGGGCCCCAGGACCCGCATGTGAAGCGTTGTTTGTTTTACTCACTGGTTTGTTTTACTCACTGCTTGTTTTTGTTTGGTGTGAAACAACGACTTCCCTAATTTCTGACAGCAAAGCCAACAAACTAACAGGCCTGGTAAGAGCATTCATCTGGAGTTACTGAGCCCTGTGGGCCTGTTGAGCTCATGCTAGACAATGTGAGGCTGTGTGCAGGGAGAAGGGAGCCGGGTAGGAGGGAGAAGGAGCCACCCTGTGTATAACCTGCAAGCCCCTTGGAACGTGAAGCCTGGATAGAGGCGTTTTTAAAGTCACCACAAAAAACAACCAGGGAACAAAACATCCTTTCAGCCCTCTAGTTTCTGATCACTCTGCAAACACAGATGCTGTTGCACTCCGGGTTCTGGTCCAAGGTCTCAGAAGCCAGGGGGCTGTAAGTTAATTCTAATGTGTTATGTGGAGGAAGGCCTCCAAGAGTTCTTAGCAGCAGCCCTGAGACCTCTGCATGGCCGTGGCAGGGAGACCGCAGACCTCATATCTTCCAGACAGCCTGCGTCTATGTACACACGTGACCTTAGATCTCCAGCCAGAGCGCATGGTGCATGCCACATGGGAGCAGTTTGTCAGAGAAGGGCAGAGCTAGCGCTTGAAGCGCCTCAACACACACCTGAAAGATATTGAACTAAGAAGTAAC
This sequence comes from Salvelinus namaycush, assembly GCF_016432855.1. NCBI lineage: Eukaryota > Metazoa > Chordata > Actinopteri > Salmoniformes > Salmonidae > Salvelinus > Salvelinus namaycush. The sequence goes on along the minus strand of NC_052336.1, from coordinate 14,038,086 downwards.
TATCAACATTACCTGGCTACTCTACCTTCCAGGGAGGGGAACCCATGACAATTTGATTTGTTGTGTCTTGGGCACTGTTATGACAGCTGTTTTAAAGTCCAATGCTAACTCCTGGTTGTTTCTGATTACACATGGTGTTTTTTATGAATGGGTGTTTCCGCTGTAAGTATTGGAATGGTACGGAGTGGGATTTACTGCACTCCCTGTGCCTATTTCTATATGGGGACACACAGTGTAATTACTGTGGGGAGCTAAACCAGGGCTCGGTCCTTGTTTTTCTTTGTGACATATGGAATGAAGCCATTCTATAATAGCTTATTATACCGAAGGAAATTACAGAGTTGGGAGCAGTCTCTCTCAAATACACACGGAGACGCTTGTGCGCGCACACACACATACATGAACACAAAAGTTCTTTGCGTCCTGTGTTTTGGTTGCAGCTCCTCCAATGAATGGACAGCATTATGTAATTCTATGCCGCTGCCTGATGGAAAGCTCCAAACGCCAGACTCAGCCCTCTATCCCAATAGTAATAGGCGTTCTGCTAAGGTTTGCGTTCCTAGGTTTCACTTAAATGAGATCCTGGCTGCCACGCTTAAGTCTGAATTCTTTGAGCAACTTAGCTACCCAGATAGTCCCAAGGCACACTTACAAATACATGATTATGGTTCAATGGTTGAAGTCTTTCAAATGTTTGCCCTTGCTTTTCAACGTTTGCCTTTCATTAGAAATAGTGAGACATACATTTTATGTCTTCGTCACTCACTTAAAATGAAATGCATCATGTGGTGAAATTACTTGTATATTTATGGTCAAATTCAAGGTTGACAATCTATTTTACTCTTCATAGTATTCCTGTGTGAGAGTACTATCTACCCTTCAAGGTGCAGAAAACATGACGTGGTGCCTCAGCTGTTGAGAATGTCTGGGCTAAATAATACCTTCAGCTGTTTAAATGGTAGAATCTTGTAGTAACGGTAGAGGCCCCTTGAAGCGAAGGCACAGCTTGAAGTGTTATTGAAAGTTTCCATGCAGGTTCCTGAGTCTTTAGCCAATAAAAGCATCTCCTCCAAATGAATAAAAACAACTCCTGTAAAAGGTGAACAGAAAAAACACTGGCCGTGGTCAGCAGACTCCGAGGCAGCCAGAACGTGCCTCAAAGTGCATTTCAAAGACACAACTCATTGAAAAGGGACAGCACATCCTATGGAGTCACTGACACCTGTCTCCATTCACAATACAGAATAATCTGGTGTCACATCTCAAAGATTATAGCAGACCATCTCCCTTAGATTGTGGTGTTGGGGCCAGGAGTTTTTTCCAGACTCCCTGACCTGACAAGTGGTGCATTTCCATAGTGGATTTACCCCAGTGTTTTACCCAGAAGCCTCAGACTTTTCTGTTTCCATCTACAGTTGAAGTTGAAAGTTTACATCAAATCAAATTTATTTAAAATCAAATGTATGTATATAGCCCTTCTTACATCAGCTGATATATCAAAGTGCTGTACAGAAATCCAGCCTAAAACCCCAAACAGCAAGCGATGCAGGTGTAGAAGCACGGTGGCTAGGAAAAACTCCCTAGAAAGGTTAAAACCTAGGAAGAAACCTAGAGAGGAACCAGGCTATGAGGGGTGGCCAGTACTCTTCTGGCTGTGCCGGTGGAGATTATAACAGAACATGGCCAAGATGTTCATAAATGACCAGCATGGTCAAATAATAGTAATCACAGTGAACAGGTCAGGGTTCCATAGCCGCAGGCAGAACAGTTGAAACTGGAGCAGCAGCACGGCCAGGTGGACTGGGGACAACAAGGAGTCATCATGCCAGGTAGTCCTGAGGCATGGTCCTAGGGCTCAGGTCCTCCGAGAGAGAGAAAGAAAGATACATACACTTAGGTTGGAGTCATTAAAACTCGTTTTTCAACCACTCCACAAATTTCTTGTTAACAAACTATAGTTTTGGCAAGTCGGTTAGGACATCTACTTTGTGCATGACACATGTACTTTTTCCAACAATTGTTTACAGACAGATTAATTCACTGTATCACAATTCCAGTGGGTCAGAAGTTTACATGCACTAAGTTGACTGTGCTTTTAAACAGCTTGGAAAATTCCAGAAAAGGATGTCATGGCTTTAGAAGCTTCTGATAGGCTAATTGACATTATTTGAGTCAATTGGAGGTGTACCTGTGGATGTATTTCAAGGCCTACCTTCAAACTCGGTGCCTCTTTGCTTGACATCATGGGAAAATCAAAAGAAATCAGCCAGGACCTCAGAAAAACATTGGAGACCACAAGTCTGGTTCATCCTTGGGAGCAATTTCCAAATGCCTGAAGGTACCACGTTCATCTGTACAAACAATAGTATGCAAGTATAAACACCATGGGACCATGCAGCCGTCATACCGCTCAGGAAGGAGACACGTTCTGTCTCCTAGAACAACCCAGAACAACAGCAAAGGACCTTGTGAAGATGCTGGAGGAAACGGGTACAAAAGTATCTATATCCACAGTAAAACGAGTCCTATATCAACATAACCTGAAAGGCCGCTCAGCAAGGAAGAAACCACTGCTCCAAAACCGCCATTAAAAAAAGCCAGACTACGGTTTGCAACTGCACATGGGGACAAAGACCGTACTTTTTGGAGAAATGTCAGGAAGTTAAAGCTTGGTTGCAAATGGGTCTTCCAAATGTACAATGACTCTAAGCCATTTTGCCACAACTTTGGAAGTATGCTTAAGGACAATGAAGTCAAGGTATTGGAGTGGCCATCACAAAGCCCTGACCTCAATTCTACAGAAAATTTGTGGCCAGAACCGGTAAAGCGCGTGCAAGCAAGGAGGCCGACAAACCTGACTCAGTTACACCAGCTCTGTCAGGAGGAATGGGCCAAAATTCACCCAACTTATTGTGGGAAGCTTGTGGAAGGCTATCCAAAATGTTTAACAATTTTAAAGGCGCTATTGCGCCTTCACCACACTGTCTGCGCGGGTAGACCATTTCAGTTTGTCTGTGATTTGTATGCAGAGAAACCTAAAACGTTCCACCTTCTCCACTGCTGTCACTTCGATGTGGATAGGGGGGTGTTCCCTCTGCTGTTTCCTGAAGTCCACGATCATCTCGTTTGTTTTGTTTACATTGAGTGAGAGGTTGTTTTCCTGACACCACACTCCGAGTGCCCTCACCACCTCCCTGTAGGTTGTCTCGTCGTTGTTGGTAATCAAGCCTACTTCTGTTGTCTGCAAACTTGATGATTGAGTTGGAGGTGTGCATCGCCACGCAGTCATGTGTGAACAGGGAGTACAGGAGGGGGTTGAGCATGTGCGGCCCCAGTGTTGAGGGTCAGCGAAGTGGAGATGTTTCCTACCTTCACCACCTGGGGGCGGCCCGTCAGGAAGTCCTGGACCCAATTGTACAGGGCGGGGTTGAGACCCAGGGCCTCCAGCTTGATGATGAGTTTGGAGGGTATTATGGTGTTGAATGCAGAGCTGTAGTCAATGAACAGCTTTCTTACATAGGTATTCCTTTTGTTCAGATGGGATAGGGCAGTGTGATGGCGATTGTGTCGTCTGTGGACCTGTTGGGGCGATCTGAAGTGGGTCTAGGGTGACAGGTAAGGTGGAGATGATATGATCCTTGACTAGTCTCTCAAAGCACTTCATGATGAGAGAGGTGAGTGCTACGTGGAGGTAGTCATTTAGTTCAGTCTTTGCCTTCTTGGGTACAGGAACAATGGTAGCCATCTTGAAGCATGTGGGGACAACAGACTGGGATAGGGAGTGATTGAATATGTCCGTAAACACACCAGCTAGCTGGTCTGCGCATGCTCTGAGGACACGGCTAGTGATGTCGTCTGGGCCAGCAGCCTTGCGAGGGTTACACGTTTAAATGTTTTACTCGCATCGTCCACAGAGAAGAGGGGGGGGGGGGCGCAGTCTTTGTTAGCAGGCCACGCCGGTGGCACTGTTATCCTCAAACCGGGCACAGAAGGTGTTTAGTTTGTCTGGGAGTGTGACCTTGGTGTGATTTCCTGTAGACTGCCACATTCATTGAATCAAATGGCTCATTCATCACAAAGCCCACTGATACTGCCAACTAATTTTATGACATTTTCATTGGCAAGATAAGCAAACTTAGGGATGACATGCCAGGAACAAACGCTGACACTACACATCCAAGTATATCAGACCAAATTATGAAAGACAAGAATTGTACTTTTTGAATTCTGTAAAGTCAGTGTGGAAGAGGTGAAAAAATTGTCTATCAACAATGACAAGCCACCGGGGTCTGACAATCTGGATGGACAATTACTGAGGATAATAGCAGAAAATATTGCCACTCCTATTTGCCACATCTTCAATTTAAGCTTACTAGAAAGTGTGTGCCCTCACGCCTGGAGGGAAGCTAAAGTCATTCCGCTACCCAAGAATAGTAAAGCCCCCTTTACTGGCTCAAATAGAAGACCAATCAGCCTGTTACCAACCCTTAGTCAACTTCTGCAAAAAATTGTGTTTGACCAGATACAATGCTATTTCACAGTAAACAAATTGACAATGGAATTTCAGCACGCTTATAGGGAAGGAGCACAGCACTTACACAAATGACTGATGACTGGCTGAGAGAAACTGATGACAAAATGATTGGGGGGGCTGTCTTGTTAGTGCAGCTTTTGACATTATTGATCATATTCTGCTGCTGGAGAAACGTATGTGTTATGGCTTTACACCCCCTGCTATAATGTGGATAAAGAGTTACTTGTCTAACAGAACACAGAGGGTGTTCTTTAATGGAAGCCTCTCAAACATAATCCAATTAGAATCAGGAATTCCCCTGCTGTTTATGCCCCTTGCTTTTTTCAATTTTTACTAATGACATGCCACTGACTTTGAGTAAAGCCAGAGTGTCTATGTATGCGGATGACTCAACACTATACACATCAGCTACTACAGCGCCTGAAATGACTGCAACACGCAACAAAGAGCTGCAGTTAGTTTGAGTGGGTGGAAAGGAATAAGTTAGCCTAAAAGCATTGTATTTGAAACAAAACACTCACTAAACCCTAAACCTCAACTAAATCTTGTAATAAATAATGTGGAAATTGAGCAAGTTGAGATGACTAAACTGCTTGGAGTAACCCTAGATTGTAAACTATCATGGTCAAAACATATTGATGCAGTAGTAGCTAAGATGGGGAGAAGTCTGTCCAAAATAAAGCGATGCTCTGCCTTCTTAACACTATCAACAAGGCCCTAGTTTTGTTGCACCTTGAGTCGTGTGGTCAGGTGCCTGAAAAAAGGACTGAGGAAAATTTAAAATTGGCTCAGAACAGGGCAGCACGGCTGGACCTTGGATGTACACAGAGTGACAGAGAGCTAATATGCATGTCAATCTCTCCTGGCTCAAAGTGGAGGAGAGATTGACTTCATCACTACTTTTATTTATGAGAGGTATTGACATGTTGAATGCACTGAGCTGTCTGTCTAAACTACTGGCACACAGCTCAGACACCCATGCATACCCCACAAGACATGCCACAAGAGGTCTCTTCACAGTCCAGAACAGACTATGGGAAGGCACACAGTACTACAGAGAGCCATGACAACATGGAGCTCTATTCCACATCAAGTAACTGATGCAAGCAGTAACATTTGATTTAAAAAAAACAGATTAAAAAAAAACATATGTAACAGCGGGGACTGTGAAGCAACACAAACATTGGCACAGACGCATGCATACACACACATGAAAACATACATTGATTTAGTACTGTAGATATGTGGTGGAGTAGGGGCCTGAGGGCACACAGTGTGTTGTGAATGTATTGTAATGTTTTTTTTAAATTGCATAAACTGCCTTAATTTTGCTGGACCCCAGGAAGAGTAGCTGCTGCCAAAGCAGAAGCTAATGGGGATCCATAATAAATACAAATACATAAGTCTTGTGTCTGAGCCGTTGAATTGTGATTCCACCTTGTCCCTATACTCGCATTTCGCTTGTTTGATTGTTTTGATTCTTCAGAGGTTGTTTATTCTGCTCTTCACAAGTCCTCACTGCCAGCCCTAGCTATGGAAACAAGTTTCCTCGTATAATATAAAGGTGTATACAATGGTGTTACAGTCAAAAAGCAGCAAAGCAGCAAAACTTCCAGGCTCGTATAACTAGGCCCTACAGTGCATTCGGAAAGTGTTCAGACCCCTTGACTTTTTCTACATTTTGTTACGTTACAGCCTTATTCTAAAATGGATTAAATAGTTTTTTTTCTCCTCATTAATCTACACACAATACCCCATAATGACAAAGCAAAAACAGGTTTTTAGAAATCTTTACAAATGTATTAAAAATAAATCTATTTCTTTTATTTTTTATAAATTTGCAAAGAAATCGAAACCTGTTTTCGCTTTGTCATTGAGGTTTGTGTGTAGATTGCTGAGGAAAAAATGAATGTTATCCATTTTAGAATAAGGCTGTAGCGTAAAAAAATGTGGAAAAAGTCAAGGGGTCTGAATACTTTCCGAAGACACTGTACTGTATATTTGCCTGGACCTGTTCAGTTCCTTCCTTTTGAAGTCATGTGTTTGCCCCACCCTGTGATTTTAAGGTTTGCCTGGCCATCGCTCACTACTCCCAGCCCGCTGATCCCCAGCTGCTGTTTGGCTTCGAGTACGTAGGGAAGCAATACTATGGATCCTTGGGTAGGTATACAGTACATTGCTTAATCATCTGGTTCTGAGTGAAAAGGCTTTGACACACCCTTATTCCCTGTGGCCTACCAAACTGTTCTAGCTATCAATAGCATCCCCACTGTACATGACATGTGAGGAACCTAAAGGAAAACATGCTGAATACACTGTTAACAGAACAATGTGATCAATTGAGTTTTGTTGGAACACCGGGGCATTGGTTGTATCAAATGTGGCTCTTCAATAAAGAACATATATTTACAGTTGTTGCAATGTTTGAGTTGAAGGAAACACAGCAAGCAGGTGTGTGTGTCTTTAATTAGCAAGCGCTCATTGCTACATGTTCAGGGGAGCGAGTTAATGGAGTAGATCCCGGAGGAGGACTGCAGATGCCCCTGTTTGACCGGCCTTCTGAATGGGACAGAGAGATCAAGAGAACGGGTGCAGCGGAGTGGAGGGTGTGCTCCATCAACGAGGGCTACGTCGTCTCACCCAGGTGGGGCCCACATAGTTTAGGGGAGTGAGGAGGGAGGGCTACTGCAGGCCTGAGCTCATTTTCTAAATGACAGCATGGATTATTACCAGATTTGGATTATGATTAACGTAGCTCATTAGTGTCCTAATCCTCATCAGGCAGAACTGTAGTACTTTATGTAACACACTTAGGTAATGGCTTACATTGACACTTTATGTAATAGAATCTTTGTTGAGATGGAAATGTAGTAATTGCTTCACTTGCTGCCACAGATTTTGAGTTATTTCTTTTCATATTGTGGTGAACCATTCAGAATCTGCTGTGGCTAATATGGCGCCTGACTCAGTGGCATCAAATGTTAACCTCTTGCTGTTTGGAGCATCTATGTAATGCATATTTCCCTCTTATCTTTCTCTCTCCAGTCTCCCAGAGTACTTTGTGGTCCCAGTGTCCCTGGCGGATCAAGACCTGAAGCAGTACTTGTGTTTTTTCACTGCTCACCGCATCCCTGTGAGTGGCCAGCCTCTCATCTCAAAAAACAACAGCTTTTGCTTAATAAAAGCCTTTCTCGCTGTTTTAGACAGAATTCCCTAGACAGACTGTTTCTGTCAAGCATTAATGACGCCGATTTGTTAAGTGCTTTGAGAGGAGTGATTGCATTTGAGTGTAAGTGAGAGAACGAGGGAGGCTGTTTGTGTGTGACTGCTGAACCATGACAAGGTGGTGTTTTCCCCTTAGTTGTGGTGCTGGAATCACCCCAACGGCAGTGCCCTGGTGCGCATGGCCAGCATCAGTGACCCACTGCAGCAGAGGAAGCTGGACCAGAGGTACATTAAGACTGAATAGAATATTAATGAAAACATTTTATTTGTTGTTTTCATATTGTTCACTACAACCATCTGTTTTCAATTTCCTTTCAAATTGTGTGATTATCATGTCAGCACTGTGATTTGCTATTTTGGCATAATTGACAAGTGAGATTGGCAAACTATTCTGTCCAGACTCGCAGTACCAAATAAATAAATTAACTGCTTGTCAAATAAGCAGTGCCGTTAAGACCATTTCCAACAGTCTTTTCCTGCTCTGTGCTGTGGTAGGATCTGTAGTGCCATAACAAAGAGCCACCCACAGCGCAGTGACGTCCTCAAGTCCGACCTGGACAAGAACCTGCCCAACATCCAGGACATCCAGGCTGCGTTTGTCAAAGTGCGGCAGATCTGTGTCATCGGTAAGGAATTGAAATCAATCAAATTAATGTTGTGATCTATTTGTTTTTTTATGAAGGCACTTTGTTGTTCTTAGGCTTTTATTGAAAGCATTCTGAAAGCGCCTGGGATATTTAACTGTTTGTTTGTGTGCAGAGCCCTTTGAGGAGTCTGAGGAGAAGTGGCTGTCGTCCATGGAAAGCTCTCGATGGCTGGAGTATGTCAGGTATGTACAAATACTGAGACACCACTGGCTCAGCAGGTTGGCTCACCTTGCTGTTTGCACTGGCATTGCCGCTGTCCTGTCCTGCATGAAGTTTCATTTAGAAAAGTACTAGCATTGACAAACGCTCCAGCTGGTTCTCTCTCTACCATCTGGTATATATATATATATATATATATATATATATATTAGTCCTTTTATTTCCACTTTTTAAAGGTGGTAATATTTACGGCGCAAGTACAGGATCATTTTGGTTGGACTCAATTTTTGGTCAGATTTAATGAATGTCGTACTTAAGATGTATGCGTAAATGTTACATATTTGTACCTAGAGTAAAGTCAACTGTATCCTTTCATATTCCTGGCTCTAGGGCCTTCCTGAAGCATTCAGCCGAGGTAGTCTACTTGCTGGAGGGAAAACATGTGTCTGTCATTCTGCAAGGTAAAGAAATACATGGTTTTGTCCTTTAGTTGTCTGTCTCTCTGTATGTTTCCTGTCTGTGTGTGTCTTGTCGGTCTTACTACCTGTATTTCTCTCTTCTTTTCTGTCTCTCTTCTCTCTCCAGAGGAAGAAGACAGGGACCTGAGCTGTGTGGTGTCCTCTCTGGTACAACTGATGCTGGACCCTCACTTCCGTAGCCTCACTGGCTTCCAGAGCCTGGTGCAGAAGGAGTGGGTGATGGCTGGCCATCGCTTCCTCGACCGGTGCAACCATTTGAAGAAGAATGACAAAGAGGAGGTAGGCTCTGTCTATTTGCATACTTGAAATGGAGCTTGACATGGAGTTGTACTTTGAAATGTTGTCATTGTTTTGTGCCCAGTGATTTTAATAATTTATCATTTTAGTCATTTAGCAAACACTCTTAACCTTAATTGCTCCTGTAAGTCGCACTGAATAAGTGCCTTGCTCAAGGGCACATCAACAGATTGTTCACCTAGTTGGCTCAGGGAGTCAAACCAGCAACCTTTCGATTACTGGCCAAACGCTTTTAATCGCTAGACTACCTGCCGCCCTTAATCACAATATTCTTTACCTTTCCCGCTCTTCCTCTCCTCCCATCCCCTCAGTCTCCTCTGTTCCAGCTGTTCCTGGACTGTGTGTGGCAGATTATAAATCAGTACCCAGCAGCCTTTGAGTTCACTGAGACCTACCTGACTGTGCTCAGTGACAGCATGTGGATCCCTGTCTTCAGCACCTTCCTCTTCAACTGTCCCCAGCAGCGCACTGAGAACAGCATGGTGAGGAGCTCACACACACACACACACACACACAAAAAGAGACAAAAACAGGAAGTTCCCCCTCAACCCTCACAACATAGTTGCGGTTGTATTGAACTCCGTCAACGCACCTCTGATATGATACAGCTCAGAACTGTGTGCAGCTGTGAGAAGTATTAGTAACCTTACCTGTCCTCCTCCACAGGACTTTGCTCAGAGTAAGTGCATCTCTGTGGGGGAGGAGAAGGCCCTGCGTTTCCCCCCTGTCTGGGACTGGTCACAGCAGTTCACCCCCAAAGACCAGGCCCTTTTCAACAACCCCATGTATGTTGGCAAAGGTGCCACCTGTGTTCAGAACGGAGCAGTGAAGTCCTTCAGACGCACTAAGGTCAGTTTGCTCTCTTTGTTTGAGAATGCAAATGAATACAATGAGAGTTCTCAACCACCCCTTAACAGGATAAGTACATTTCAATTCTAGATGGGTAAATTAGGGAGCTTTGCAAGAAAAGCTATGCAAGACTATCCAGGGACAGTCCCAGATGCCTGGAAATAACCTGAATTCATGAAGATCAAAATGTCATGTTCCTCAAAGTAAAATCAACACCATCTACATGCATGTACATTCTAAATTAAATAACTTGTAAATGAGTGTGTTCCTTTCTCTTCCAGAAAAACTACAGTTCTACACTCCGAGGGATGCCCTCTTCCCTGAGGAACATCCTGATGGACGGCCATGACAGCCTCACCCTGACCAGACGGAACTCCCTCGTGTCGCGGCTCAAACCAGACTTCTCCCAGATCAGAGAGGTGGTGGAGAGCCCAACAGAGCGCTTCTTCAGGGACTGGGTCTCCCGGCCCGCAGACCTACAGGGGATGCTCATCCCCCAGCTCCTGCCTTCACACCTGGCCCTGTGGAGGCTCTACTTCCTGCGCTGGGTCCCTGAAGCCAGCATCCCCAAGGGCGGCCCTGTAACCGCATACCACAAGCTCTCCCAGCTGGCTGATGAGGTAGAGAAGTTGCAGAGCCAGCTACGCCAGTACAAGGGGGCCACTCCGGCCAGCACCCCGACCTCCAACGCCCCCCCATCAGACCATAGCAGGATGTACTTTAAGGCCGGTTCCACCCACGAGCCCTCTTCAACTCCAGAGTACCTCAGCTCCTCCTTCCCCTTTTCTCCCGTGGGGAACATGTGCCGCCGCAGCATCCTGGGCACTCCTCTCAGCAAGTTCCTGAACGGGGCAAAGATATGGCTCTCCACTGAAACTCTGGCCAATGAGGCACTCTGAGGTCCCGTGGCTAAAGTTCTCACTCAAATCAATGCTTTTAGTCCAGAAGGGATGTCCTATCATGCTAGAGGCTGGAGGCTAGCTCAGTTTAATGTGATGTGACTGTTTGTTTTTGCACAAGATGATTCATCTTTGCTTAAATCGCACATTTCTTCAGGGTTTTGCCAGGGTTGCTCTCTGTAGGAAGTCAATTTTCATTTCCATTTTCAAGTTTTAGATTCAGTTGAGTATGTAGAAGAATGTTAGTGGAATATGATTTTGTAGTGACATGGATGAAGCGCTGATGACACTTTGCGACGGAAAAAAGGAGCTATGAGGAGGAGTTAAATCTGTGGTAGACACTTATCGCTTTATTTGTATCACTTAATATAGTTTAGTATTTCTAGAGACCTTCTGGTAAGGTACTGCATTAATTCTAGAATGAATATTAACCAAATCATGAATAGTGAAAGGAGAAGGACAGACGAGGCTATTTACTATTAGGCCTTCTTGCAGGAAATGATCATCAATCACGTAACACACCAATAAAATGCCAGGGAACTGGCACTGGAAAATGCCTTCACCGTTTGAGACAAGAAATTTGTGGACATTCATCAATCAACTTTTTCCTTGATGGCTTTGGCATTGAAATGCATCAGTATCTGGACATGTATGATTTGGAGCTGTGGGCAGTAAAGAACTGCTGGGCATGCTGGATACCTGTCTTATCATTACTGTACACCCGCATAGCCTGAACTGATGCTGCTAATGGCTGGACGCCTCCTGAACTGATGCTCAGACAATCAGCATGTCTATTCACCATAGTCAGGTGATGTGTTTCAGAGTGGGTTTGAAGTGGAGACATGTAAACAGTTGGAATCTGTTTTCTCTAATGAGCCCTCATTGCTCCTTCACCTGATATTAACAAGACAAATCCCAAATAAGAAGTGAAGCTGTATGAAATAACTACTGGTAATGGTAAATTGACAAATAATATACTGTTTTTATTGCTATTCTAATTATGGTACTTACTGTTTTTTAGCCCCTACTTCTAGTTTATATACCATGAATGCACAGCCCTTGTTTTAGTTTACCACTAATTCACACCATTGGTGCACTCAGCACTGGTATTGTATGACAATTGTGCTCTTCATTTGACACAATTTGATATTGATCAACAGTGCACATATTTATTCAGTTATGCAAATGTTCTAAAACAGGGATGTAGGAAATTCTCAGTGCCTTTTTAGATGGAAATGTGGGTTTACTTACTGTGTTCAATGTACCGGTTCACTTCTATCACTTATTCTACTATGCATGTTGTTACACCCAGAGTAATGACATTAGGAGAGACGGAGTACTTCAAAAGCTGCATCTGGAAGCCAAATTGAAGTGCTTGATCTGAAGTAACACCATGTTGGGATTAATGTTATGTTTTACCTTTGCTCTGTGGAGTGTCACTGTGTTAGATCAAGTTTGGAGATACACATTTATGGTATTGCAGAGCACTTGTTGGACAATTGAGTGGTCTGTAGTGCAATGTTGACCCTCTCCCCCCTTAAAAAGCACTGTCAACACTCTCTGACCACAGGGGATCACAGCTGTAAGGCAAAATGTCAATGTAAAGGAATTTAGAGCAAATAAAAATGTCAAATGTCTGAAGTTTTTTTTTTTGTTATTGGGGGGGTAGATATTTGTGAATATTCTTCTACTCGGTATTTCAGACACCCAATAAGGTGGCTGCAATGCTTGTGTCTGGATTGGAAAGCTGTCAAAAATGAGACGATTAGCAATGTCTGCAACACAGATTTATAAGGGAAACTGAAGATATTTCACATGATATTCAAATTAAAATATTAACCATGCTATATGCAGGTCTGATATTAGTCAAATCAGGTCATACTACAGTCAGTGTATGTATAATAAAATGCAAAGCTACTGTACACACTAACTCAAATCAATAAGGCCACCAGCACCCCCTGCTGTAATACTGGAGCATCAACCGGGAAAATTGCAAAAACAACACGTCACAATAACATGCCGGTACTGTAAATCTGAGAAAGTACTGCATTTGTAATTCAAGAACCTCCTAAAGTATCCCAATGAGAGACCCATAATGTGCTAAAATACTACTTGTTTTCATTGCCTAAGGATTGCCATTTAAAGAGGAACAAGGCAATGTGTGTTCCCGAAGGGAAATAGATAATTCCCTAATTTGTGCATACAGACATTCGGGGGAAAATGGCAATTCAAGTATTCCTAGCAGAAGGTAAACGTGTGTGTGTTTTTTATTGGCCATGAAGCTCAAATTTATGAAAATGATAGGATTTATATGCCTCAAAATCATCCAGGAAATTGAATTTACTATGTGTGACGTCATCTAGGAGCGCCACTGGGTTTTCGTCTGCTGGCCTCCGAAATGGGCTCGACTAATCAGCCCTGATTTCATCCACATTTCCTTATCATATTAACTGTTCCGAAAGCGTAAGGCAGTCGAGGCATATCCACAATGATATTTGGAGGTAAGTGCACGAGAAGACAGGAAGTTGTGGCGTTTGGAGATACTATATTTGACCGATAATAACATGATAAATGGCTATTCTGCTAACTAGCTAGCCATTACTAGTGTTCGCTGATGTCCAGCCATACATTCTGACGTTGCCTGGCCTTCTCACTTCACTATTATTTTCATCCCACGAAAGTTAACTTTTCTAACTATGCCAACAACAGTATGTAATTGTCATCTAATTATTTGATCATGTTTTGTAGCCAGTATTAGTATTCTCAATCTTGTTTGAATGACATGAGGAAACACCCAACTAGATTGCTATTTTTGACTCCCATCCCAACTCAAATTTCAGTTTTAGCCAGAGAACTAGCAAGAGAGCTTAATCAATTTGATATCAGATGTGGAAATGTTTCTAAGATATAGTGCAGTTTGTCCAATGTTCTACATTTAGAATAACAAAAACATGATCTATGCCTAGAGAGCATGGCTCCTATTCAAAGAAGATGAAAACAGCATCTTTCACCAAGTAGGCCTACTGTAGCGAATAACGCAAATTTCTTTATGGACATGCCAAAAATAGGCTATATTCGGGGGAAATGTTAGCACTATATTTATGAAAATATCAAGCACCCTGCTGTCTTCAGCTCCTCTGCACGTAGAAAGTGAGGCATGTGATGTGAATGTGGGTAATTTAAGACGTTTATATAAGGTTTTATAAAGAATGGGAGGATATGTGTGGGTGGAAGAGGGTTTGTTGTGTAGGTGTTTGTGCATGCCTGGGTGTTTTAACAGTCTCAAATCTGTCTTCACCCTTACCTTTCCCTCCCATGGCTTCCCACTAATAATCCAATTGATTGTGGAGAAAATACACAGCAGTGTCATGGGACGAGACAATATAATTAGGCAAGCTGAAAAAAAAGGGTTCTGAATAATCTGGAAGCATTTCTGGTTGCAGCAGCTGAGGTGTAGAGAAGTCTCTCCATTACTCTTTTACTCACTCTCCCTATCTCTCGTGTGCTGTGATTCACTATGCCATACAGTTCAGCAAGTAACAACTTGTTGCCATGGGGAGAAAGCAATATGGCACAGACCATAAAATGAGCTGAAGTGTGTGCCTAATCTTTATGGTGCTGTTGGTTTTCTCACCTCCTGTCATCACACGGCGGCCTAATTATTCAAGGAAATAATATCCAGAGTTAAAAGCTGCAATATGTAACTTTTTGGGCGACCTGACCAAATTCACATAGAAGTGTGATATAGATTTGTCATTCTCATTGAAAGCAAATCTAAGAAGCGGTAGATGTGTTCTATGTGCGCTATTTCTAGTCAAATCAAATTTTATTGGTCACACATACATGGTTAGCAGATGTTATTGCAAGTATAGAGAAATGCTTGTAGTGCTTATTCGTCCCTAAAGTTTTGTTTTTGCATCTTTTACTTTTGGTTATAGAAACTATACTTCAAAGCGGTTAGAAGATACAGTGATTCTCTAAACTATACTTGCTTGTTATGTCACCAAACTGAAATCAGGCGAACTATTAGAATTTTAGCAACCAGGAAGTGGCGGCGCAATTTCTGCATGGTGCATCTTTAACTGAAATTCAGTTTCTTTGGTTTGTTTGTGTCCATCATTTTGTGGATCTCCTGTGCCTAGGTCTGGAAACACAAGTTTCCTTTCGTCTACAATCTCTCTCAAACATCTTGGCACTCTAAGCCTGGCTTGTGACGTGGGTCCAGTATGTATCGATGTAGTATGTTAAGGTGAATCCTTGGGGTCGTCTGACGGCTGGTCACACAGTCTTTCTCTGTGTTTCAAGGTGAGGCGGTGGACGAGGTCAGCTTCAGGTTCTCAGAGCTGGTTCCTGTGGTGCTGATTGCCTGGCCAACAGGCTCCACTCCCCGTGCTGCACAATAAAGAGCCTTTCACGCCCAGACAAGACTACACGGCACCGCCATGAAGCCAGGTCACGAGCGCAATCAGGAGTGCCTGCCTCCCAAGAAGAGGGATCTCAACAACAGCACCAGTAGTAGTAGTGCGGGAGGAGGGGCAGGCAGTGGGGTGGGGGGAGGAGGTGGTGGGAGAGGGGGGGAGGAAGTGGCCTCCACTCAGAGCTCAGGGGTCGGTAGTGACACTCAGGGAGGAGGCACAGCAGAAGAGTGGCTGCGTGCACAGCATGGTCTACACTATGGAGTAGAGAGTGCTGAGAGCCTCCAAGGGCTGCCCGTTGACCAGTACAGCATGCTCTATAGGGTGGCTCTCCCCTCTGTCTCCTACTCCCAGACTAGTCTACACCCAGTGTTAAGCCATATCTCTCCAGCTTACACTGTCCCCTCATCTCTCCTACAGCATCATCCAGGGATCTCCTATCCCCCTCTAGGCTATGCCCAGATCCCCCACTCCTCTTTCCAGTTTGTCTCCCCATACGGTGCAGTCCCTTATGCAGTTCCCCCTGGCTTTGTCCCCAGCTCCCTGATCTCTCCCTCGGGCACCCTCTCCCAGCCCCACCTGGTCCCCTACCAGTCAGTCATCCAGGAGGGGGTGGTCTCCCCTCCTACCCAGGCCCATGTATCTGCCCATGCCTTTGCAAAAGTGGGGTCGTCTGGAGGTGTCCCGCTGATGCTGACCTCGGAGCAGGCTGCCCAGCACCAGCAGCACCTGGGCGCGCTGCCCGCCGCAGAGCTCAGTCCTCGGGAAGTGCCAGTCTTTTACCACTCTCAGGGCACCAGGGCTGCGCCTGCCCCCTGGGACCCCTACAGCGGGGAGCAGGAGACAGACAGGGATAGAGAGTTGAATGGAGGGGAGAGGGAGCAGGCAGCCAGGGAGATGCTCCAGGACTCAGTCTACATTGCCAGAAATGCACGGCTGCTGCAGGCAGCATCCGCCTCTGTAGCACTGGAGCACGCACAGGACAGAAGCCTGAAGAGCCGCAGGCTGGACGAGAGGGCTTCGCCTGGGCAGCGCAGCACCCCAGACACTGACCTGGAGGTAAGACTTGAAGTTTTGTTGTAATTACTTACACGCATGTATTTACTTATTTTAAGTTATTTCAAATCTACTCCATAAGGCAAATAAATGTTTTATTTTAAATTTTCGAATAAGGAGAGTTTTGATTTGATTATGAATTGTCCAAAATTCTGACTTTATTTAGTGCACTTGACTTTTTATAGTGTCTGCTGTGACACAATATCCATGTTCCCCTCCACTTCCTTCCTTTATTACTTTGTTGAGGGTGTGCTGATCATTGGGCAACCAGTCACATCCACACACTGCCTGCTGCTTCTAGGAAAGACAAAAAATTCTCTGGTTTGTGGTCTCGACTAGAGTTGATAGGAAACCACTGCTTTCTGAGGCTTAATAATGGTGGTTGAGAGGAGGTACAGGAGGACAAAACTTCAGTCTTTTTTTCCTTTTTCTCAGACACAACAATTTATTACATTTAAAGATAAAAAGGTTGATTGATTGAAATGTGTTAATAAGATTTATCTTTTGTCATCCTCAAGGTTCAGCAGGTCGTTGGTCGCCTAGCCTCTCCTGTCCAAGGTGTGAGTGGAGGCCGCAAAGAGGTGTCCTTTGGTCCCCTGAACCTATCCCAGGGCTCTCAGAGAGGCAGAGAGGCTCATGGGGAGGCAGGTGAGAGTGCTGGCCGGACAGCGTACGCGATCCACCCTGCGGTGTATGGAGACCCCCGAATGACGGCCCATCAACAGCAGGCAGGGCAGCCAGGCCACGCGGTCATCTTGGCCAATGGACAGACAGTCCTGGTCCCCTTAGACTATCACCACCTCCCCCACCAACATCAACAGCCACCCCAGCACTACCCCAGCCAGACCAATGATGACACCTCTGCTGTCACCATGGCCTCCCCCACCCCCACCCCCTACTCTAAAGCCTCTGAGTCTCCAGCCAGAGTGGGCCTCCCAGACAGGGCTGTGGTGGATCTGGCCGCCGTGGAGCAGCACCCCCAGCAGCCTTTTTCTGTCCCAGTCACGGCAGCCCTCACGCAGGCCCTGGTGCCCACCCCTGCCCCCTCCAATCCCTCCCATTTCATGAAGGGGGCCATCATCCAGCTAGCCACGGGGGAGCTGAAGCGCGTGGAGGACCTGCAGACTCAGGACTTTGTGCGGAGTGCTGAGGTGAGCGGGGGGCTGAAGATCGACTCCAGCATGGTGGTGGACATCAGGACCAGCCAGCAGAGACCCGGCCTGGTGGCGCTGCACTTCACAGTTGGCGAGCAGCAGAGCAAGGTGACCATCGACGTGCCCCCGGAGCACCCCTTCTTTGTGTTTGGCCAGGGCTGGTCCTCCTGCAGCCCAGAGCGCACGGCCCAGCTCTATGGCCTGGCCTGCCACCACCTGCAGGTAGGAGACGTGTGTGTGTCCATCACTCTGCAGCAGCCGCCCCAGCAACAGAAACAGCCCCTGCAGCAGCAACAACAGCAGCAGCAGCAGCAGACCCAAGCCAGGACTTCCACCAAAGCCAACTCCACATCAGGGGCCATCGGCCAGCCCATGGGGCCCCCTGCCCCCCAGCAGCCCAGGCCACAGCCTCACTTCAGGATGGAACGCATCCACAGAGAGAGGGAGAGGGGGGATAAAGAGGAGCCCATGCAACTAGGGGGTGTTGGGCAGAGTGAGATGCCTACCAGACCAAATAGGACTTCAGCAGAGCACACTAGGAGCCAGAGCAGTTACTATTTGCACACGGAGGGTTCTGCTCGTCCAGGGGCGGGGGTGGGAGTGGTGTCGACAGTGTCGAGCGCGTCTCAGAGGCGCTGGTCCGCCCCTGGCCTTCAGAGATGCATGAAGGTGGAGGAAGGGGCGCACCCTCAGCTGGGCTCCTCTCGACCCTCCTTCATCCCACAGGAGGTCAAACTGTCCATTGAGGGGCGCTCTAACGCTGGGAAGTAGCACCAACCACAGCACAGAAGAGACTGTCAGAGGAGTGAAAACATCAGAAAGGGGGAAAGGGGGAGTGGGAATGTAGCCTCAGAATGTTTGATATTTTGCACACCTAATAAGATTACAAGCTCTTTGTTTTCAGAGGAACTACCTGGTCTTGTGGCTGGTCAGGTCCGCTCTATTTGGCAGTCAGTCAGGACAGCTCCTGGTCCAGTGATCAGGAGATTGGGTCTCTGCTCTCCCAGGCTGACAGGGAGCGGATGCAGAAGCAGGGAGTGTATGTAGCTGGTGAATCACCTACCAAAGTCCTCAGACTGCATCTTCCTTCCTTCCTCCCTACCGCCCTACCAACCCCTCAGAACCATCCTTATCGCAGGTGAACCAACCCTCAGAACCATCCTTATCGCAGGTGAACCAACCCTCAGAACCATCCTTATCACAGGTGATCGCATTCACTGGACTTTCTCTCTTCTTTGACCAAACCATCTCTGGAAACCCAAGACTGGGGAGAATATATAGCCCATGTCTGGTAGACAGACACAGGGTCTGACAGTGACAAGAACATAGCTATCCTATTATGCTCTGTCTCTCCCCACATTTCTATTTTCGTCTGTTACCTTCAAAAGCGTTCTCCAAAAAGAAGAAAAGACTAAAGACACACTTGCGGTGCTGAATTGCTGGTATCGGCACATAGATGCTTTTCCCTCTAATGATGTTGGTTCTCTTGATGCAGACTCTTGACGTGTGTCATCGTCACTTAGTGTGCTTCTCTAGTAGGAGCAGAGGACTTCTACTAAGGCACAGACACTCTCCCTCATCTCCCTGCCTCTCCTCGTAGGGCCCAGTCTGAGAGGGTCTGAGAGGAGGGCAGGCAGCCTTAGAGGTCTTTCAATCAGCTCCTTCAATCAACCAATCAGAACCTAGGAAACCGCTCACTCCTTTCGTAAGGCACCAACCACGCTTCCCCGTTTTTCATTTTACACCCCAACCCCACTTTGTGCCACGGTTACATGTCAGTTTTCCTTTCGAAAGAAACCAAAAGAGATCATGCATTCCAGCATCATAGTGATTATCAGAGTGACCACAAGACAACACTTATCTTCCCGAATGCAGCCCTTCCTGCCTGCTATACCTCTCAGCATTCCTCTGGCTTGTGACTGTTTACTGTATTGTATTAGTAGGCACCACTACTGGAGGCACGGGCTGGTCTCCACCAATGTCACCTGTGGGAATGATGCCTGTATGGAGCAGTACTGGCTGCAGGCAACTGGCATGCTCAGGCTGCAGCCCGTCATGGACGGTGAGGGCCAGAGAGTGAAACCTCCCCATAGAGCCATGTTGGCCCTCTCAGTGCAGCAGCCCCTGGGCCTATGAGGGGGAACCCTGTGTGTGTTGGAGGGGATGAAGTTGGACCTGCTTCATACCTTTTTCACACTATTGTCCCAACACAAACTGGGGGGATCTTTTGGCTTGCTTTCCAGTGAATATAATTGGTTTAAGGTTAGCCTGCCATTTTCCAGCCTGGTTTAGGTTGTTCATAGCTAGCTAACTATGTGCCTCTGCTCGTTTAAAAGCAGGATGGCACTAGATATGATATCTGGCCAGGTCAGCTTACACGACGGTGTGAAATGGGTATATGAGACCAGTCAATCCTTGCTCAGTTACCAAAATCAAAGCAATAGTGGCGTTCCTGTTTATTTGGGGTTTTCTGTGTATTTTGTTATTGTTTTTATATAAATATACAGCTTGCGTATCAGACCTAATACTATCTTTAACCCTGACCTGAAACGTTCCTGCTTTTCAAAGGTGATGCACAATTTGTCTCTGAAATGTTTTGATCTTTGTATGGTTATTACAGATTCACAATCAAAGCATGCCTTTTGAAATAATTTTTATTTAAAAAACCAGGCATTTCTTCTGGAGAGAATAGTCTCCTTTTTGATGGACTGAAGGTTCGGGCTCTGATCATCACTGATAGTATTCATTATGGTTTTATATGGTTAACCTATATAGTTACTCTATATGGTTTTATTCAAGTGCATCTCCCAGAGAGGCTTGACTCCAAATCAATGGTGAGCATCTTAACTGTCCTCTGTTTTGTCCTCTCCATTGTCTTTTAATCTACTTGTGTACATGTAGAATTGTTTTATTCTGTCCATGGCAATATTATTTCCAGTTGACCTTAATATTGTCTTGTATTGCACATAGAAAACTTCACCTGTTGATTCACACTGACCTTGTAATGGGAATTACAAATAGTTTATTTTTTTTATGAAGGGATTTTTTTGTTTGTAGCTATTACATTTTTTGAAGTGTTCTTAAGGTAGTTTTGGCAATAGAGAAACTGACTTGCATGGTTGACACTGTTTACAAATTAGCCAAGAAAAAATGCTGCAGTTTCCTTTTTCGGACACAGATTTTAGTCACAAACTTCAAGTGGATAAAATCAAGATGAAGTGCAATTAGAGCAGATGTAAAAATCACCCAGACATTTAGTTTGATATGTCATTCCATAAAGCAGCCAGACATTCAGTTTGATATGTCATTCCATAAAGCAGCCAGACATTCAGTTTGATATGTCATTCCATAAAGCAGCCAGACATTCAGTTTGATATGTCATTCCATAAAGCAGCCAGACATTTAGTTTGATATGTCATTCCATAAAGCAGCCAGACATTCAGTTTGATATGTCATTCCATAAAGCAGCCAGACATTCAGTTTGATATGTCATTCCATAAAGCAGCCAGACATTTAGTTTGATATGTCATTCCATAAAGCAGCCAGACATTTAGTTTGATATGTCATTCCATAAAGCAGCCAGACATTTAGTTTGATATGTCATTCCATAAAGCAGCCAGACATTTAGTTTGATATGTCATTCCATAAAGCAGCCAGACATTCAGTTTGATATGTCATTCCATAAAGCAGCCAGACATTTAGTTTGATATGTCATTCCATAAAGCAGCCAGACATTCAGTTTGATATGTCATTCCATAAAGCAGCCAGACATTCCCATTAGCTTATGGTAATTCCAGTTTTCTTTTTTCTTCTAAAATGTCTTCACTGTTATGCCTCTTGTCAGAAAGACATTTCACCTCAGTTTTGTCTAGTTTTAATGTCTCTGGTCACTTCTGAACCGGTAGTCCTTGTCTGTAAATTATGTGTATTTGTTTTGATATCACCTGTGTCACAAGATGTGCTCCAACACAGATCCAAGCATTAATATCCCAGGCTCACTGATACTGTGAGAAGGTAACTGTGTGTTAGAGCATCTATCTACTGGCCTGTCTGTACCTGTATCCTGGGCTTTGAGCTCTGAGGTGAAGACTGGTGATTGTGTGTGGTGACATCCCAATGCCTTCTTACGGACTTGAGTCCCTCATCCACACTATTTATAGACGGCTGTATCAAATCTAGTTCATACACCCCTTCCAACCCCACCACCCTACTGCCTCCAGAACATTTCTGTTGAGTGGAGCCTCCAAGGACTCACGGTTCACTGAGGATAAAACCTCAGACAGTCTTTGACAACAAGCCATGAGAGAATGTTCCTGAAGGAGAGGGGCGGTCCGTTAGGCCTGATCAAGGCAGAGTCACATGCCATTTGATACCGTCATAACAAACAATCTGTAATTTTGTTGAAATATAAATGTTTTTAAATACGATAGTGATCAAATTCCATACAGAGATGAGCTGGAGGATTTTCCACAGTGGAGCAGTAGACATTTAGCCATAAACCGCTCAATACTTAATTAATTTTTTACAGTAATTTACGTTTATATATTTTTTTTAATGCTATAAGCAATACAGTTAAACAGAATACCTGAAAATATGTCATGTAGTATAAGGATGTGCTATGCAGTAAACTCTGAAGTATTCTGCTCTTCAGTGACCAAGTGTACCTACTACGGGGTAGGACAGGTTTGTAATGTATATAAGAAGGTGGCTGATGCAGTCATTGTACACTGATCTCTCTGAGTACTATTGCTTATCAGTGCCCACCCTTGGGTGTCTGAATATAGTGGATTTATTTTGTTTTTGTTTGGTAGTTTTTGTTCAGACCCTTAGTTGTCACTAACCTAAGTTCAGCACAGTGTTTTGTTCCAGTCAGCTCAGCCTATGACCACCACCTTCCGCTGCCAGGCAGTACGGGCCAAATCATGACCAGAGATGGGTATGCATGTGTAACTCCAGTTTTTATGTAAATCTGTCGTTGACGTCTATGGATTTGTGCTGAAATTCAAATGATGTGCATGGATATCCAGTTAGATTTTGGCCTTATGATCTCTCTTGGTCAAGTGTGTATGTGTTGTGAATGGGTTGCATCTCATGTCCCACCTCCCTGGGGGCTCTTCCAGAAAGCAGGATCAATGAGTTAGCCAGCTAACGGTCCCCCAAAAAACAGGAAGAACTGCATTTTTTTATAGAAATATGAACTTTGACATTTGTAATGGTATAATTGACTTGACAACCAACAATCCATATTCAGGTTGTTTTCTAAATAAAAATTGAGATTTATTTGGCTGCTTATCAAAGTTACCTGGCTAAGGTAATGATCCTGCTTGCTGGAACACCCCACTGCTCATCACTCTTTCCTCCAGATATTCTTACTGCAGTAAAATATCATTAACAGAACTCCTCACATGCACAAACAGCACTTCTGTGTCTTACCACCTCCTCTCCTCCCTTTGCCATGCCACACAACATGTGTATCAAACTCAGTATTGTGGTCTGGGACAACCATTCTAGGTGCAAGCAGTGCCTCCTGTTTCTTTACCTCTTCCTCTCTGTCTTGAACACGGTATGAGGCAGTGGCTGTATGACCACTCTGACTCTCAGCAGACAGTCAAGTGGACAGGCACATTAGCAGCACGCCCTCTGTTACACTCAGACTAGCATCGTTCTCAGACTTCTCCTCGGAGCGTGAAAGTGCTACTTCGGCAGTTTTCTACGTTCTTCTCTTGACTCTAACCATCGTAAGAAAGGGGAAACATTTGACCTGTACGTTTTTGACCTCACTCTTCTTATTACAATTTTAGTCAAAGAAAATTGCACTAATTTGCCATCCTTTATAGTATTATAAAATGAACGGTTAGTTAATTGAAGTTTTTAATTATTAGCGCTAAACACAAAACCCAATGAAACAATCACTTGACCGTTGTGCATGTTTGTAGAGATAATGTTTTGTATGGCTATTATCAAGCTTGTCAATAACGCCTTAAGATCTGCTTTGTACAATGTGTTAATGGAATGATGCTTATAAGTGACCCAGTTTCCCTCTTTTTCTGTAGCTGCAAAGGTGGATTAGTTCACTCTTGTTGTATTGACCCCCTCTTGGCACACTCCTGGTGTTTTTATTCATAAGCAGAAAGGAGATGGACTGTATCTCTGGATAGGGATAGGTTACAGTGAGGGATCATGTTAGGGTGAGTCCCTATTGCTGCTTGAAAGCTGGACCAGTAACTGACTCACTGTTGTTTTTTTACACACACATACACACCACCCTCTGTTGTTCATGTGAGTGGACGTTGGGAGTAGGTCCCTGAAGGTGAGGTAGTGCTCAATGTATTTTAGTTCTGGTCCTGTCTGATCTACATGGGAGAGAATGTGAGGCTTTTCAAACCAGTGACAACTTTCCTTTATTGGTAACTGTATGGTCTGTTTTTGTTTTGTGATTATGGAAAAAGGCTTTATGACCCTTGTATAAAGTAGCCCTGTTGGTCTGATCTTGTATGACTGAGGTAAATAGACTGGATGGGATGGTGTTGTCGCCAGGCACTAGAGATTCAGAATTAAATCAGGAAGATGAGAATGGTTAAAAGTTAATGGAGTGGTTGGGTATTTTCAGATTTTACATTTGTATTTTGGCACTAAAGTTACTGCTTTTTACGTGACATTTGACTAGTTTTAAAAGAAACAGCATCTTTTTTTAAAAGTATAAAATCTGCAAAATATATGCAATGATGTATGTAATATTCAATCCTCAAATATAATCCAGGTTGTATAAACTTTTGTATAGTGAGTTTTAATATTGTATGGCCGTACCAATATGTATTGATTCTTATCAAAAGCCTTAGTTGTCTACCCAAAGTGCTCCCTTAGAATACAGTACCCTACACCTACCTGAACTTTACAAAGCATTAATAACTATATTTTGTTGCGTTTTTTATTTTTATTTGTACCCTTTTTGAATAAAATAGATTTGTACTGTATATTTGTACCGCTGTGAACAACTTAAGGCTGTTTTGTTTTTGTTTTGCTGTTTTAATTCTATGTACTTAAGGACACAAAGATATTGTATTTTTATTGTTACAGCTAACTTCTTGGAGACATTGCATTTATCATGTTTGTTAAGTAAACACAATAATATATATATATATATATATACTTACTATTACCCTATGTCCAGAGTTGTGTTTTATTTGGTCTCTTCTTTGACTGGTCCACATGGAGAGATATGTGGGTCCTGGAGCTTGTTCCAGGGTCATAAACCATCTCATCTGCAGCTTTGGTTTATCAATGATTTAATTACCACAGAGGTCAAACTTGAGTTTCAGGATCATGTCTGAATTACCTATAGAGTTGTTTAACTACAGTACAATACACCAGTGATATTTTCATTCCTCTCATTCCATGTTCCTGCTCTGTTCACACTCCAGAGTTAGCATTGGACAGCACTACTCTGTCTAGGTGTTAGAGGTTTATGACCCTGTCTGTGTCTGCCATGAATAGAGAGGCCATTGTGGCCTGGAGAGAGCCAGTCCATTTGAGTGGCATGCTTTATTTGCTGACTAGAGCATAGGGTGAACTGAAAGAGAAGAGAGATTGACTTTACTACACAGCGCAGGTGTCAATGTTTATTTCCACATTTTATTCCTGCTTTTAATATGATCTGTACATCTGTTAATCCAGTAGCAGAACAGCTGCTGTAAAAGTACCATTCTGAGAATTGTGACAACAGAACTAGCATAGTGTTCTCCTTTTCACTTTTGTTTACCCTCATTGATTTTGGCCTTCTTAAAAGGATTTCCTTTGTAAACATGGACATCAAGAGAATATCCTGATAGACTAGTAAAAAGGCCAAAGTTCAAAGAACAGTCTTGATTAAATTGAACAAAAACAGGCAGGCATAGAATAACAGTAGAATACAAATGCAGTTTCACGACATGCAGTGCTAATCCAGACTGTCACGCTAGGCAGAGCTTTAAACAGTGCTGTTCAAAAGCACAAACAGATCCTGGGAAACTGTCAATACCATTTCCTTTGTAGTATTTTAATGTCGAAGAGCGTACTCCACATTTTCCATAACATTATTCCACTGTGTGAGGATGACACTGATGTCAGCTGCCAGTTCAAATCAGTCAGAATACCCAGTATTCATTATTGAAAAGGTGTCCATACGTTTAGTACTTGGCAGAAATTATACAGATTTTGTAGCAAAGTTACTGACCATGTGTGACGACACTGTCTGCAGCATGGCTCTGCTCTCTGTGTATCTAAAATTAGGATAGTGATATGACCCTGCTGAAAATAAGTTAATGGACCAGGGCGCTGAATCTATGGCCAAAGAGGCCTCACTGAGTTGCACAATTCTATACATTTGAGTCCATTTGTTTTTTCCTGCACTCTGCATAGTTTTAATAGTCAAATTTCCCTTGGAATAAACAGCACTGTTGCATAGAGGTTTGAACCGCTCCTACACTCTTAAGGACAATTAGAATATAATAGCTTTTCCCTGTTGAGCGGGATACTATTCTGTTGTGGGCTTCAGCCTGGTAGTGGCTCAAACTGAGAACCAGTCTTAGTTCCTGTCTTGAGGAATACTCCAGAAAACTAATAATGTAATGTTGTCAATGTGTCTGCAGAGCTCTGTTGAGAAACATTGCGTATCAGAGGTTACCTTTGAGGAAAGAAATTGAGAACAAATGACCAAAGAGAAGGAAAAAACAAATACATACAGTACAGAACCAAACATGGCAAAATGTGTAATTGCATCTTATATACACACCAAACAAAATATATATATTCACATCATGTTGCATAAATATCAATTGGAATGAGGTCAATGAAACAGATAAGACCAGAGATCTCTCCCAACTGGTCGAGAGTCAACAGGTTTAATAATGAGTAGAACATGCTCATTGGAGAGTGGAACTCTGCAAAGTGAGATCACTTAAAATGCAGAGATTAGTTATTTAAAATATAGCATTTACCCTGACATATGAGCATTTTTAAATACGTTGGCTGGGTGAGGAAGGAAATATGACAATTTGGGGCATTTAGAAAAATGCTAGTAAATTAGCAGTCCTAAATGTCCTAGAGGTAACTAACATATACAGAACACTAACAGCAGCAAAGATTGGGGTTTGATGAGCCGAAGATGCATAAAGTAAAAATGAAATTATTACCAATTACTTGGCAAAGGTTATGGAGTGTTGAAGGTACGAGGGAAAAACAGATTGAGGAGGGTCAATGTGACTAATAAAAGGCAAAGAGACCTACAGTAGTGGCAGTATACAGTTGAAGTCGGAAGTTTACAAACACCTTAGCCAAATACATTTAAACTCAGTTTCACAATTCCTGACATTTAGTCCTAGTAAAAATTCCCTGTCTTAGGTCAGTTAGGATCAACACTTTATTTTAAGAATGTGAAATGTCAGGATAATAGTAGAGTCATTTATTTCAGCTTTTATTTCTTTCATCACATTCCCAGTGGGTCAGAAGTTACATACACTCAATTAGTATTTGGTAGCATTGCCTTTAAATTGTGGGTCAAATGTTTTAGGTAGCCTTCCACAATAAGTTGGGTGAATTTTGGCCCATTCCTCCTGACAGAGCTGGTGTAACTGAGTCAGGTTTATAGGCCTACTTGCTCACACACGCTTTTTCAGTTCTGCCTGCAAATTTTCTGTAGGATTGAGGTCAGGGCTTTGATGGCCACTCCAATACCTTGACTTTGTTGTCCTTAAGCCATTTTGTCACAACTTTGGAAGTATGCCTAGGGTCATGACCCATTTGCGACCAAGCTTTAACTTCTTGACTGATGTCTTGAGATGTTGCTTCAATATATACACCATTTTCCTGCCTCATGATGCCATCTATTTTGTGAAGTGCACCAGTCCCTCCTGCAGCAAAGCACCCCCACAACATGATGCTGCCACCCCTGTGCTTCACGGTTGGGATGGTGTTCTTCGGCTTGCAAGCCTCCCCCTTTTTCCTCCAAACATAACAATGGTCATTATGGCCAAACAGTTCTATTTTTGTTTCATCAGACCAGAGGAGATTCTCCAAAAAGTACGATCTTTGTCCCCATGTGCAGTTGCAAACCGTAGTCTGGCTTTTTTATGGCGGGTTTGGAGCAGTGGTTTCTTCCTTGCCGAGCGGCCTTTCAGGTTATGTTGATATAGGAATCGTTTTACTGTGGATATAGATACTTTTGTACCTGTTTCCTCCAGCATCTTCACAAGGTCCTTTGCTGTTGTTCTGTGATTGGTGCGAAAAGTGCAAATCAAAGTATGTTCATCTCTAGGAGACAAAGTGTCTCCTTCCTGAGCGGTATGACGGCTGCGTGGTCCCATGGTGTTTAAACTTGCTTACTATTGTTTGTACAGATGAACATGGTACCTTCCGGCGTTTGGAAATTGCTCCCAAGGATGAACCAGACTTGTGGAGGTCTCCAATTTTTTTTTCTGAAGTCTTGGCTGATTTCTTTTGATTTTCCCATGATGTCAAGCAAAGAGGCACTGAGTTTGAAGGTAGGCCTTGAAACACATCCACAGGTACACCTCCAATTGATTCAAATTATGTCAATTAGCCTATCAGAAGCTTCTAAAGCCATGACAATTTTCTGGAATTTTCAAAGCTGTTTAAAGGCACAGTCAACTTAGTGCATGTAAACTTCTGACCCACTGGAATTGTGATAGTGAATTACAAGTGAAGTAATCTTTCTGTAAAAAAAAAATTGAAAAATTAATTGTGTCATGCACAAAGTAGATGTCCTAACAGACTTGCCAAAACTATAGGTTTGACTCCAACCTAAGTTTATGTAAACTTCCGACTTCAACTGTATATTGAGTTGAAGAGAACATGCTGGAATGAAGGAGAATGTTGCTCAAAACAGGGCTCATTAAATAGTACAGAATATTCTGAGCATAGCGGATAGAATTGTGATGTATAGAACAGGCCCGTTTTCTATCGTTCCCGTTTTATACCATACATTTCTGAATGTTCTGTCCTGTTGAATATTCCCCCAGTAAGCACATCCTAAAGATATAAACAAATCCTCAAACGAAGGAAACAACCCGCATTCTCTTCTGTAGTGTACGTGTAAAGAAGCTTGGAGTCAGAACGTAGACCAGAGGGCTCGTCCTCGGCCCTTACTGAGGTAGTTGATTGGGTGGATATGAGCTAGCCAGAGCAGAGACCCACGTTGGCAGCGTGAGACAGAGAGAGGTGTAGCTCCCGGTAAACTCCAGCGACTGGGCTAGCAGAAGGGACCAGAGGCGAGGGAAAGAGCTATGGGCTACGTGACTCACTCCCACCACTAAAGGTCCATGTGCAAAAGATGGAAGGGTGTAACTGCTCCTGACACAATGGGCTGCTAAGTCAAAGTCTGCTAGCCCCCTGAACAGATCAAATCTCTTGACAACATGCTTTATCAATATCATTAAGTGAAACATTCTTGACCCTGCTAGTCTGTAATAAATTAATGTTATTTGTTGACACAGGAGTTTGGGTATCAAGTCCTTGGACACAGAAGCTGCTGGAATTTCAACCAGCATGGAATGGTTCCATCTGTGACCATGGCAACCCATAGGCGTAGTGGAGTAAGTCATTGTAACTGTTAGTGGTCCAGTGTGCTGCCCCCAGTGATCTGGTCCTGCTAGGGCAGCTTCATGAAGAGGCTGTTGTCCAGAGAGGGGACAGGCATGGGGCAGGGGAACTGGAACAGGCTCATGTCTGCCGTCAGGGCGGCCATAGCAGCTGGGTCATGCTCTATCTGACCTCTCAGGGAGGGGTCAATCTTCTCCAGCCGCCGTTTCAGTCTCTTGGCCTCTCTCTCACGGATCAGCCTGGCCTGCCTCTTATCTGGCGTCTCGTTGGCCCTCTTCATCCGCATGGCCTCCCTGTCGCGGAGAAGCCTCCGTGTCCGTTGCTCCTCTGTCTCCTGCAGCCTCTGCATCCGCTTGGCTTCACGGTCCCGCAGCCGTCGCAGCTCCCGCTCCTCGGGCGACTCGTGCTCCCGCTTGGTCTTCTTGGCGGAGCGCTCGCGCTCTAGACGGTGCATGCGTGCCTCCACCGGCTCGTTCTTCCTGCGCATGGCCCACTTCCTCATAGGAGACTGGGCGTCCACCAGCTGCTGGTAGGCCACACAGCTGTTGCACACCAGCAGCACTCCGGCCGGGTGCACAGGCATGGGGCTCAGGATGTCTGGCAGCAGAGGTAGGCCTGGTGAGGGGCTGAGGGTGTCAGGGAAGGAGGGGGGCGAAGAGAGGAGGCTGTGGTGCAGCGAGGGGAGTGGGTGGCCTGGGAGGTGTCCGGGACCTTGGCCATGGTTGTGTCCCTGGTTGTGGCCGGGGTTGTATCCCGGGCCGTGGTTGTGTCCCGGGATGTGGCCTGTGCCAGGGTTGTGGTTTGGGCCGTGTCCTTGGTTGTGGCCGGGCCCGTGGCTGTGTCCCAGGCCATGACCGGGGTTGCCCATGGGGCTGCCGGAGAGAGACCGGGACATGGAACAGTTCTCATCTCCGCTGCTGCATTCCATACTGCTGCCTGTGTTCAGGATCTCTCTGAGCTTCTCCCTGTGTAGGGGGGCAGAGACGTGAGTAGTTACAGGACACAGCTGTTACAGGATAGCTCAGACAGACAGCCTAACTCTGTAGATAACCCATGTCATTGTGTGTGTGAAAGGCTGAAGCACTAAACTAGGGTATAGGGCTGAAATGAGGTAGTAGTGGTGGAGGAGGCACAGACCTGTTGAAGTTGTTGGTGTCGGTGAAGCGTGTCCCACACACAGCACAGTTGGAGAGGCGGTCCTCAGAGTGGATGAGAAGGTGGCGCCCCAGGGAGCCTGGCGAGCTGAGCGCGCGCCCACACACTGGGCACACGTAGTTCTTACTGCTGCCCATCAACGATGTGTGCTGCTCCACAGAGAGAGACAGGGGGACAGAGAAAGAGGGAGCAAAAGGGAGAGAGATGGAGATTTATAGTCATTTAATTAGGTAGACCACAATCGTTTTCTTTGTCAGTGTCTTTTATAAGCGACATAAAAAAGTGAGGGCAAACCCCAACAGTGCATATCTAAAAATACACATATCTACAATTGTGGCATAAACATATGTGGTTAACACTCCACCATCATGTGAGAAAGTACACAAATGGAAGGAGGAGGAAGTGGTTGTTGGTAAACGTTTAATTCTGGCTCAGTTACAAGACACTGGCATAACAACTTAAAACTGGATGAAACATCCAAAACTTAGGTTGACACATAACCCAGAGACTGATCACATGACTGGATCATAAGTATCCTTGCCTCTTTAGTGTAGTGATGACAGTAGCTCCTAGGAGGTTTAAAGGTGATAATCTAACCCTAGCCCATTATCCCGCCAATCCAACCGCTGAGGCTAAGGAGGCTTTGGCCCCGTCTGAATACTTGGTGCCATGGTGGGCTGTCTGGTACTGTACTGTCCTCACCTGGTAGACGTGTGTGATGAGCTGCTCGGGGCTGCTGAACTCCAGGGTGCACAGAGGACACACACAGCTGTTCATCAGGTCGGCCCCCTCCTCGCTCTCCTGAGAAACACAGAGGCATCAGTACTACTGTACACTCAGATACTGTGGATGCTATGTGGAGCTACCATACATATCTGCTTCATCAGTAATATGTATGCTAATGATTGTGTAATAATACAGTAGGTTATGTAATGGTGGTTCTGCCTACACTGAGAATATAGGGCAAATATTAGAAGAGGATTTAATGTGTACATCTAAAGGGTGGATATGCTCATCCTCTCTACAGTACCTCTATGGCTGGTCCTGGGAGCAGGAATCCTGAATGGTAGGTCATAAGGTTGTGTGTGTGTGTGTGGTTGTGGTGTTGGGTGGGTTGAGGGTGAGAGAGAATTACCCTCAGGCCCCCAGTGACTAATTGACTGTCACTATGACACACTGTATGACTCTGCCATGGGTGTGAATCACACCACACAACCTGAGATGCTTTCGGTTTCTGGGGTCTGAAAGTGTGAGGATATTCTGTGAATCGCCAGTTTACAATTTACAAACGCAATGTATTCAGACGTATTCTTGTGCTGCATCTCTTTCTGTAGGATTATTGAATAACATAATTCTGGAAAATGGACAGTGCGGGGTGGGGCAATAACCTTTCCACATAAGTCTAGAGGGCCAGATGACCCTAAGATCTGTAGAACACAAATCAGGAAGGAAATGCATGTGTGAATCAGCAACCAGGCAGGCCCGCACTCAGTGACTACACAGTGCTAGGAGGAGAGAACACCCCTCCATGGGTAACCCTGACAGTGACACTCACTTCTTTAACTCCCCTGTGGTGTGTTCTCTTGGTGGAGGTCATGTGGTCGTCAGCTGAGGTGTTGGAGGATGAGTCGTGGTTGTCCAGGTCGCTATCACTGTCTTCTATGGAGGCAAACACAGTCCTATCAATATAGACAGACAACAGAACTAGTCATATTCTCTCACGACACCCCCTACAGAGAGTATGTCACATTAGGGTCAGGGAAATGCCCTAAATGCCTACCTGAAACGCTGTCCTGTTGGGAATTGTTGCTGTGGCATTCGGTGTCCTCAATGAAATCGTCCCTGCCATCCATGTTAATAGTGTGGAGGGGGCCTGCAAAGCCGGTGCTGTGGAAGGGCCCTGTGAACAGAGGAGTCACAGGGAGATGTTAAGACCATCCGAGGGAGGGGTGGCCCAATTTAACTCTAGGCAAATCCACCTGATTTTAAACACTTAAAACACGGAAGCCAAATGCAGAAACTACGGATACACTTCCTTATCATAATTCATATGCTCGCCACTAGAAATCCCTGCATTAGCATGTTTCTTTTCGCCGATAAATCCTGAAAAATACACCATATTACTGGCCTGCTAATGTGCCTGGACCTTGTAGGCTAACAGCTGAGAAAAAACCCAGAACTGATCCAAATGGTTGCCCAATCAGGCAGGCTACATGCAGTAATTTCTAAATGAACATTTAAAAACGCTAGGCTTTTGAGCGTTATTCAAATGACATAGGCTATTCACTGTAGTTTACACCCTAGACTAGAGTTTTGTACTCAATTGAAAACAATAACATTCTTCATTACATTGTGTATGTGTTGTAGCCTCGGTAGGATACATTTCTTGTCCCTAAAAAACTGAAAGAATAGGGTAGGTTTTCCAGCTGGTACCAGGGGACTGGGAGGGAGAGCACTCAGCACAGCCTCAGGAGAACACAGTGTAGGCTACCTATGATTTCCTGATCAGATAAACTTGTTTTTCCTTTCGTAAATTGACTGGATATATTCATGGCAGTATTAAGCCTAACATTGAGTTTATGAATTATGAGCTAATATGAATATGTTTCTAATTTAGGAGATCTACATCCCAAGCCTGGCTGTTGTGCAATTACGCACCTGGGATCTCTTCGTATTCAATCTCGTGGAGTCCCAGAAAAAGCCAGACTACAAAAGCTTGCTGGACACTTATTTTCTTTAACCTACTAAATTAGCCTATTAGAGGAGAGATACCTGCTTGCTCTTACCTGCTGAATGTAAAATAGGCTACAGCATTAAGAACAGGCAGGGAGTTGGAAAGGAGAAGCCCATATTTTCCTATAGTAGGCCTAGCTTAACACTGGGCTACATCCTGACAAAACACATGAGTGGCCTGCTTATGTACCTTTCTGGACCTTCTAAACTGTTCAGAATAGTCCCAAACTAATCGAAATGGTTGCAAAATCAGGCCTAGGCTGTAGTAATATGCTGTTTTTTTTTTTACAAAATAGGACATGAGAGGTTATTCAAATTAGCCTACATAACATGGACAATAATTGTGTACTCAATTGATAACAGTAAAACTTTTCTTGCACTTTGACTGATAAATATTGAGCTTCTTACTTCGGCTACACATTACTAGCCTCTTTCAGCTGTTCTCATTCACAACAGGCTATAGCAGGGGTAGACAACACTGGTTTATTATTTAATCGACCTGGAGGATCAGGTGTGTTGAATTTAGGCAATCATTAAACTGATCAATTAGCTCAGTTGGTCAGGTGGGGTGCCTAGTTTGAACAAAATCCTGCAGTACCTGTGGATTGTTGAGGAGAGAAAGTGCATTGGTGTGATCACTTTTGGCCGGTTATTATGATAACACTGTTGCACTGATGCATTGCAAATAGTTGCACAGGACAGAGAGATGAGCACAGTGAAAAATAAGACCCAAAGAAATTGACAACCATTAGAAAAATGGAAACCACTTGAGCAATGAGGCAATGACATGCTGTAATAGATGTGCAGGCAATATGGTGTTTGTTGTTGAATTGCAACATTTAAATACAGTAGGAGTTACTATATTGCTTTACATTAGGCCTACATTGATGTATTATTTGCAGTTGTCACTGTGACAATGAACAGACCCTGAAAGTACCGAATGGTCTGAACCAGTATCTGTGCGTTAGAGAATGCATAGTCACCTTATTAATAGGCAGGTAGGATGCGTTGATCAGTTGATTGACAGGTGTAGGACTTCAGAACAATAAGAACTTTCCTCTAGTGTGGATGCTCACCAACATGTTATAGTTATGTAGCCTATAGTTTATCATTATAGTTATTGGCTTTGTGCCTGGCCCTTAACTCTGACAACACAACTAACGTTATTATCACAACAGAACTAGCCTAGTAGGTCTAGCTAACAGAGAACTTGAGCTTATATACTCGTTTACTTGACTTTTAAACTGTATACTATAAAATGACTCCAAATAATTGACTCTGGCTAATTTGCCAACGGCGAGCTGCAGTAGAGAAGTAAAGCGAAAGTCGAATCCATCACTTCCGTTGTTTGGCTGTGCCCATAGTAACGTTTCAAAAATAAGAGTGGTTACGATGGGAAAGTGTGACAACTACATGTCGACTTTCTTCCTTTTTTTAATGTTCTTAAAACGCGACAGACGCAAATTAACATCTTAAAAGGCATCGGGTAGAAGTAAATTAATACACAAATAAGAATATAATTGTATATCTTAAATGACAGCGTTTGGGAATTTGGTTATACTGTATAACCTTGAAAGCCCATTCAAAAACCGGAAGATCGAGGAACCAAGGCAAAATGGGCGGTCACTTTCCATCGTATTCTTGATTGAGGCTATCCTCAATGATATAGAAAAATATTTTTATTGATTTGATATCGAGTCAGCTGTGTATAATATATTGTATATGATATATTACAAGACAATGCAGGAAAATACAGCTAGTAGACAAAGCCTTGAGGTAAAACGTGCTAGGCATAGGAATGACAGCCCTGGAACAGAAGATTGACAGGTCAGTAGTGCAAGGCGGAGCGTGATCATGAAGTCAGGGGAAGACATTTCTAGAGCACAGACCTGTAATATTTAACATGGAGGGCATAACAAACACCAGAGAGCCTGGTGTGTAGTCTGTACTTCAGTTACCTGGTGTAGGTGCTGACTAGCCACAAAAATCCAAGCAATCTATCACACATAGCCTACTGAAGAAAGTGCTTCAGATTAGAATAGCAAGCCTATCCAGCATTAAAGGAGCCGTAGCTACACACATAAACCCAGCATAGCTGCTATAATACACTAGTACAAGACAGTTGTAGAAACACAACAGAATACATGAAAGACCTAAACCTTTAAACACAATCATTCACCTAGCCTATATGCAGTTGACAAGGATGCTTTAAAATTCACTGACATGCCAATATAATGCTGCATCAACACAACGCAGAAGTGCACGTTGACACATGCACATTCACACAACCAGACCCCCAATTTTCACAGAAGCAGAACGAACACACACACGCTTATCCAGGCATGCTGCAGTCCCAGGGGGAAGCAGCCTGCACTCCTTTCCAGTAGCAGCCTGCAAGGCAGTGTTTCTCCCGCTCTCAGTACCACCCACATACTGCACAGCCTGGCTCACCCTCTGTCCTCCCTGCTCATATGCAGCTCTGACTGTTCTATATCCATACCAGCAGCTCTGAGGGGGAGGCCAATACATCACCAACGGAGCCCATATGTGTCTGCTTAAACCCCTCACATGGCGCTTAGCATTTTACAGCATCTCTGCTCATTGCATTCGTATCCCATTTCCCCTCCGATCTACACCCAAGCTTGACACGGTTGTGATGGGAGCACAGGACCTCTCCAGTTGTTAGTGACAGTACACTCATTCCTGAGGACCTCTCCTGTCATCAGTATCAAAACAGGATCAGTATACATTAAATGGGAGATTATTTTGATCATTTTTATTTATCTCGAAGGTAAAAATATATATTTAAACTGCAACAGTTTAGGTTCCATAGCCCTCCAGTTATCACCCTCTGCTTCTGAATGCAATGAATTCCCCCTCCCCTTCCTGTCCAGTCTTTCCATTCACAGTGATGGAAGGAACATCTCTCATCCAGTTACCTGAGGCTGGCAGAGGTAATTACAGCCTCTGTTCTAATCCTGGAGTAACATACCACTGAGGAGCATGGTCTGTGTGCGAGAGGGTTGAGGAATAATCTTCAAGTATCATTTTTTTTAAACTCCCCTCTAATCTTCACAGGGCTGTCATTCCTGCATTAACTTTTTAGCAGAGTATAGAATGTGAAAATAGTTTGGGAACATTTGCCATAGTGATCCAGGCACTCATTAGCATTGGTAGAGTGGGTCTGATTGTTGAACTATGAACTGCTACAGACTGGCTCCACAGCACACAGCCAATGATTGATGTGTGAGAGCTACCCCACCCCCACTGCTAGGGTCTGTCTGTACATCTGTCTCTTCTCCCTCCCGCCCTCCCTCCCCATGTCTCTGCCACTCTGATGTTATCTCTGAGTCTGCGTGTCTGTAGGCAGGAGGTGACGCAGTGTCTGACTGAATCCAGACAAAGACAAACTCATCAGCCAACAGACACAGAGGGAGAGAGGAGGAGGAAGGGGGGACAAAACAAAACAGACAAAAGAGAGAATGCCAAAACTCTACTCAAACACTAAGCAATGGGGCTCCTGTTGAATTCAAGCTCCCCTCTTTTTTACCCACCCTCTGCTCCAACACACACAGTCACACAATACTGTCTGAGTCTCCAGGAAGTGCTGGGGCCCCTGCCTTCCATCTGTGTACAGGCACTGTGGTGTTCAGGACCATGGGAATGGTGAAACACAGACATCAGCTAATCCCAGACTCCCAGATCATTTCTCACTTCGCCTAATTGACAGCCTGGTATTTAATTAAGGTGATCCCTTTTTCTCCAGAATCCCTCCCACTCTGTGGAGCCCTACTCCCCAGTGAAGTGTCTGAAATGATCCCAACTCCACTCAGACAAATCAACAGAAAATGACCCATCTGTATGGCTTCCTCAAGTATGTGTGTTGTGAAGATGATACATTATAGATCCACAATGAAGACTATTCTGATACAACCTGAACGCATGCTATCAAAACAGACCTGTTTATAATCACCAACCCTTTCAGGGCTAATGAGACTTCTAACAGAGCTGCGGTTTCCCCTGCTATGCTTTCCCTCTACCCCAGCCATGATTGGCTCAGACAGGCTAGCTGATTAGTTTTCCCATGCTGGTAATGTCTGTGCTCTACATCGAGGGACATTTCACATCAGTTCACCACACACACACACCACTTTTAAGGATTATAATAATGTTTAATTCGATGGTGGGTTAAGAAAATGGCCGATTATCATTTTATAAACTATGTGGTGTGTGTGTGTGTGTGAATTTGTCTTGGACCAACTGTATGTGGTCATAGGAAAGTGCGAAGGTCTGGTTCATTCTGAGGGTAATAAAAAAGACAGTTGTTATTTCATAACTATCAGTCAGAAGTAGTACGTGAAGCTTGTAGACATCACTGTAGAAGCCCCCCCAAAAACACCTTAGGATTGATAATGGGTGTTTTACTATACTGTGTTTGAACAACAGACTTCTATGGACCAATAAGTCTAGAAACACAATGCATCCTTACTGTGTTACTGTTTCCCATGCCAGATGATGTTATTAGCACATAAGAATTATTGAGGCCATTAGAGCAATACGTATTTCAACACCATATTTAAAACAAACTAGACTCGCCTACCTACCTACAGCACCCGATGTCACAGGAAGGCCAAAAAGATCATCAAGGAAAACAACCACCTGAGCCACTGCCGGTTCACCCTGCTATCATCCAGAAGGCAAGGTCACGTATTAGTACAGGTGCATCAAAGCTGGGACCGATAGAAAATGTTTTTGAGTCTATCTCAAGACCATCAGACTGTTAAACAGCCACCACTAACAGAGGCTGCTGCCAACATACAGACTCAAATCTCTGGCCACTTTAATAAATGGATCACTGGTCACTTTAAATAACACAACTTGAATAATGTTATCCTACATTACTCATATGTATATACTTTATTCTATACCATCTACTGTATCTTGCCTATGCCGCGCAGCCATCGCTCATCCATATATTTATATTTACATATTCGTATGCATCCCTTTACATTTGTGCGTATAAGGTAGTTGTGAATTTGTTTGATTACTTGTTAGATATTACTGCATTGTCGGAACTAGAAGCACAAGCATTTCGCTACACTCGCATTAACATCTGCTAACCATGTATGTAACCAATAACATTTTATTTTGAAAAGGACCATAAAGGCTACATGGTCATCTCACTGTATCGTTGAGTTCGAGCCCCTTGTGTGGACTTATGCGTCCTCAGGCATCCAGTAGCCTACACTATGAAGGATCAGCAGGCCAATACATCATGCTCTCAGTTTGACCTTCTAGCATGCATAGGAAAAGGACATCATCATTACCATCAGTAGAAATTTTTGTCAGGCAACTACACAGCTACCAAACCTGTGGTACCTAGCCTATACCAGCTCTGGAATAGTCTCCCATTGGAATTGGAAGAATGTTGCTTGCAGATAGCCAAAGTAGCTAAAGTAGTCAGGGACACTAAAAAACACCCTCCCCTAAGCTGGTGACTATGACAGAGACAACAGCACTCATGGAACAGAAACTTTAAAATAGAGAAATAAAACGTGTTTTAGTGGCCACAGGCATTGACAGTGCCAGTAGTATGACCGACATTGCTATTCTCCACTGGCTGTACTGGTTCTGTATCTGAATCTGAGATGTGGAGAGCTTATCCAGAGAAACAAAGTACACTCAGAGCAAAACCATGTTGTACCTAGTTTAAACTGACACTATACGAGGGACAACATCTTAAATGGATTCTGAGACCAATAAGGGTGAAATCTGTCCTACTCTCAAGACTAACATTATTTGCATTGACATTGGTAGGCTATATCATACTCTCAAAACAAGAGTTGAGAACAGGGACCAGCATGCCACAGCAGGTTTTCATGCTGTCTCAAACAAAGAATCTTCTTAAAAACCACCAACATAAGCGCCGGTAAACACATGGAAATAACTATCTGAATAGTTTCCCTCAGAGAAAACGACCTGCGCATGCAATTGTGAGGTTGTCATCTCCATACAAATATCATAGTATTAGTAGCCTAATAATGGTTCATGCTCATTTGTTTGATTCAAAGATACAGACAGTCGTCAGTGTCACGCTCGTTGATTCAATGTATCATCAAAATTATTAAAATATTGCCGTCGCGCCACATAGGTTGAACAAAAACATTGTATCAGGCGCTTGTATCAACGATGGTGATTGACACATTGTCTTGCAGTTCACAATTGCAACGGTGGCGAAAACAATCGTCTAGTTAGAGGGATGGAAATGATCCTCCTCACTACTTTTCAACAAGTAAAAATGTCATTTACAATATCTGAGATACCTACAATTAACTTTGAAGGGGTTGTTCTGTTTTCGCCTGGACATATTATCCCCCACTCCCGGTTGGAAAAAAATCGAATCTCCTCCTAGCCCAGACAGATTTGAAGATTCCCCTAAGCAATCCAGCTGTATTCCGTAAAGGGACTCCCTTCTGAGAGTACAACAATAACACTTAAATTATTTAAAATAAATACCAAATACCAGATGATCAAAATGGTCTACCCAGGCAGAGATGAACACAGCTTACACCATTGGTGAGAGTCGGGGTCATTTAAATGAATACAAAACAAATAGCCTAAACAAATAAAAATAAATAAAAGCACAAATGGCCTGGTTACAATCTGATTCACTTAAATTTAAAGCAGTCGATCTATATATATTTTTCATATTATAGAAACTGCGAGAGTCCTATCCAACCCGGACTGAGATATTATTTGCTCAGCACCCCCGAGCAGCTACAATCCTGCGTTGCTGTCGCTTTGCCAATGCACTGCAGCGATACATAGGCACAGCTTCTTCTTCTTCGGTTATAATGAAGTTCGCACATTTTGTTTGCGCATGCCGCCATCTACTGTGCGGTAGTGTGTGGTCGATCATGTACATTTTTGTGATACAAAAAAAGGGGGGGAAATGAATAAAAATTAACCACCAACTAACCCTACACCCATTTCATTTTTATTTTATTTTAAATCACCACCCCATTCCACTACTTTGACCCTAACTGATGCTACACCAGGCCAACGGCCTGGGAGGACCGGACTCTCGTTCAACACACCTTGTATCTCTTCCACAGTAAAACATTATACACCCAAGTACTGCCACCACAACATCTACTTTCTGTGATTTACATTCCATTTATGCAGTACAATTTATAACCATGGCAATGAATGCTAAGAAGTCAACCTTACTGAAGCACAAATTCAAATCAGTCTGTCTATCCGTTCACCACGCTCATGCCGCAGTACTGCTTGCAGAACACGCACTGATGGCCTTTTTCCAATACCCATCTTCTGTTCCTTAGCCCAATTTAGTAGTCTGGCTATCTCCGGCCTCTCCATGCTCCCAAAATGTGCCACAATCGTCATCCATCTTAGCAAACAATCTCGGACTGCCTCCCTAACCTTGGTATGGTCTTGATTTTCATCCCACAGGCACAGCTGATATCTATGTTCACAAAATGCGCACCGCATTGTGGGATGTTCAAAACATTTGAGGGTAGATAACCTGTGATGACATAGGAGCAGTGAACTACTGTCAACTGCCAACAATGGATACAATAATACATTGAGCCTACTTCTTTCTCTCCTCATTTCGTATATCATAATATTTGAATATTACATTTTTAAAGGATTTTAGGCTGCATGTTAGGTGATTTTAAAACATACTGACAATTTTAATATTGTGAATTTTAAATAGGCCTATATTCACAAAGCCCCCCAAAAGTAACACAATTTACACCAACTGATTCAATGACAGGGTTGCAAAATTCAGTCTGCGCTATCTCCAACATTACGTGGCACGTCGTGCACTTCAGCCTCTACCAAGAGGTGTAGACCTTTATGGTACAGGTGGTACTGCACTCGATTCACCCCATAATCACAGCATTGCTGGTTCAAAACCTGCTCCAGCTGTTTGCTCCGATTTTGGAGAAGGGAAGTCCCAACTGGCCGGGCTTGCAGCTGGGTGGTTTGCGACTGTCAAACACCTTAGCTGTTACACTAAGAGATCAGAATCTTAAGGTCGCTACACCCTACAACCTTCCTTCGAATAGTCTGGCTTGCACTTCTCTAGTTCCCCGTGCCTGCACCCTTGGGGCACAGGCGCAATCGGGGACATCCCATTTCTGACACCAGTGTAGCGAAGTCGGAGTGGTACCTGGGACCTTGCCATTAGGCCAAGAGATCCTAAACTCTTTTGATGAGGTTGCTAGGTGTTGGGTTAGGGCACCTACACTACGGGTACCAGCAGTGGGAAACCCATGGTTTTTATGGCCTTTGATGGAAGTTTTCCCCTGTTCACATTATGGTTTGTGCATGGGATACTTTTCTGGAGAATATAGTGCCTCCAAGTATGGGAGTGTACGATTGCTTCTGCCAAGAGGTCTGGACCTCTATGGTACATGTAGTAGTGTGCTTGTTAGTCCGAAACCTGGTGACTCTGGTTCAAACACCCTTCCAGTTGTTCCTATTCAATCTATGTACAGTATATTTTCAGATGGCAGAAAGAAATGTATACTTCATTAAAAAAAGAAGGAAAAAAAGAAAAGAAGCTACGATGAACCCATGTCCTGATTGAACTTAGTGCGGAATTGTCTGTAAAGTACACTAGATGGAGCCCACAAACCTCACAAAATTACAAATGTCATAACATTACATGTTGACGTCATCACTGACTGCCACGAGGTGAGGCGTGCAGACCGCAGCACGACGTTGATAGACAATATTACTCATCCGCACATTTCGGACACATCTAAATACAACAACATAAGATACAACAAATAGCTACCTAGCTAGGTAGAACACCAGCCAATCAACATAATCAGACTGTGGCGTGCTATAATACCAATACTCGAAGCGTGCATTAATATCTCTAAACGTCTCACAAGTGCAGCTAGAAAGGCAGGCATATGCTAGTTAATGGTTTATTTAGCTAGCTACTAGTAGCTATAGCATTATTGCAGTGGTAAAATAAACATGTTCGTATAACCAAAATGCTTACATACATACCAGCAACCCACGTTACTCACTCAAATATCACATAGCAGTGTCGAAGCTGGTGGATTTGCTAGCTAATTGAGAGTTATGCAAATAATTTGCGCGCTCGTCTGTTTGAGGTCTTCGTTCCTTTCTCATTCCATTCCATTGAAGTTTTGTTTTTTTCGGTGTAACCCTCCGCCTGCGGTAGAAGTGCTGAGGCTAGGAGAGCCACCATTTTGAATGTCTGGTCTGTTCCTCCCTCCGTCGCAAATAGAGAAGATTCCAGCTATTTTCTGGTATCAATACGGCTAGTGAGTATAACTTTATACAAATATGTCAGTTAAACAGAGTTGTTTATTTTGATAATTGCTGAAATATCAGCACGACTGTCTTAAACCGCGGTGACAATAATCCATGTTGGCGCTACATAATCGGAAGTGAGGCTGCGCTAACCAGCCAGTGTACCGGGGTTTTCTGTCAGAGAAGCGTTAGCCTGGTGTCGGCTAGCTGGTATGCTTACCTGATATGTACTTGTGCGATCTTTAACCTAAGGAATCTGTTTTTATACTGAACTTTTACTTGCTCACACGCCTTCAATGTATGTCAACATTGCATTTGGTTATTTGCTGTGTTACTGAAACGAGATGTACCGGTAGGTATGTAGGGCAAGGTAGCTAACGTTATCTAGTTGTTAGTTAGCAAGTTAGCTAGCTAGTAGGATTAGCTAACTAAGTCAATGTGATGAAGGCCTCTTCGTGATTGCGTAGCTAGCTATCTAGCTATGCTCTGTATGTCCACTTGCTAAAAGGGTTTACTTTAGGTCTGAGAAATTAGAAAGCTGTAATTGTGCCATGCTCGCCCTGAAATGGCCTCTGACGTTAGATTGCTAGCTTGTTAGTGCCAATGCTAACTAGTGGTAACGTGACAATGAATAATATATTTAACAGGTGTGGTTAAATGTTCGTATAGTATTGTGTTCAAGAGATGACTAGCAATTTAACTCCCTTTCCGTGGGCATGTGATCTACCGTAGCAAGCTAGCCACCATACCCTGCTAACGCGTTACTAGTTAGCCAGCTACTTGGTATGCGGAATGTAGCTATATACCGACCATTGGTACCGACGTGTAAGTTACCTAGTTAACTACTTTAGCTAGCCAATTATGTTAGCTAAGTAGCTAGCTAACTTAGCTAGCGCAATACCAAGTTGAACTGTAACGTATACCCACGCTTCAAAGAATATGTGTGTGTTATAACGTTACTTAGCTTGGGTGTAAGTTAACTATTGTAACGTTAGCTTATGCTGTTTCTACGTGGTTGCAATGAAGTCAAGGTTACTAACGTTACTTAAGCTAGCTAGCTACTATGGTATTGTTGCCACTTAACGTTAACTAGCTAACGTTAGCTACAATACTCACATACTGGTTGTGTGGGGAAGTTACATTGAATGTTAATATGCTATTATGTCAGATGTTTACACACCTCGACAATTGTCAATTCTTAGGTTCTTGTAGCTAACCGCTTTAATTTTTTCAGTTGTGCCATACCCCAGATTTAATTGACTTGTATAAAAAAAGGGTTATTATGCCACCTGCTTCACTTGTGATTATTAGGCTATGTATGTGCCATTACAGCCATTGGGTTGTTTATTTGAGCTTGCTGCAAGTTCTTAAAATATTTTTCTCCTTTTGAATTGTGATTTCCTATTTCCCTTTTTTCAACATCAGTGTCATATACTCAAATCGGCTTGCTTTTTTTCATTGCATGTTCTTTGTATTTGCATTAAACCAGCTGACAAGTGCCCATGTTTCTACCTGCATTTTCAGCC
The DNA here is from genome assembly GCF_016432855.1 of Salvelinus namaycush. Classification (NCBI taxonomy): domain Eukaryota; kingdom Metazoa; phylum Chordata; class Actinopteri; order Salmoniformes; family Salmonidae; genus Salvelinus; species Salvelinus namaycush. The sequence continues at coordinate 13,994,045 of NC_052336.1, read as the reverse complement.
TATTCAATGAAAGCTTTCTGTCTACAGTACACACATATATTGGTAGGCCAATACTTGGCTAAACCATGTAGGTCCAATGTTTTGTATAAATGTTCTGTCATACTACTTGCAGAATTGTTTTTATGTTGGAATGGAGGTAGCAGCCTGCTGTATCTCGATCTTTTCATTCAAAGACTCAATCATGGACACTCTTACTGACAGTTGTGGCTACTTTTTGTGATGTATTGTTGTCTCCAGCTTCTTGCACTTTGTGCTGTTTGTGGCCAATAATGTTTGTACCATGTTTTGTGCTGTTATGTTGTGTTGCTGCCTTGCTATGTTGTTGTTTGTAGCAGGTCTCTCTTTATGTAGTGTTGTGACGTGTGTTTTGTCCTTATATTGTATTTATTTTTAATCCAAGGCCCCTGTCCCCCGCAGGAGACCTTTTGGTAGGCCGTCATTGTAAATAAGAATTTGTTCTTAACTGACTTGCCTAGTAAAATAAAAACACTACCAATTAAATATCTCAGTGAGAGCTTGGCTGAGCAGTGACAGCAAAATGAGTGGCAAAGAGAACAATATGCTGGGATATTGTGTTGAAAGGAGCGGTCCCTCTACAATGGTGGCTTCAGAATTGTTTCTGTAGCTTAATGAACTTCATTTGCACAACTTTGGTTAAGGAGGAAGTAAATTGTGGCACATACTCCAGTTGCTGTATTATTGAATAGTGTCGGGTTCTCAATTGGAAAGAGCCTCATTGATGGTGTGTGTTGTCTCTAGATTCTGGACATTGGAAATTTAGTAGCCTATGTCCCCAGTGGACTCTTCCGTGTGTTGAGGTTGTTTTCTCTTACCACTGGTTGCTAGGCTCAGCAGGCTTGTGTATCTTCCAGAGTCTCAGGAGAGGAATGGGCAGTTCCATTCACTCAGGAAATCTGCCACAGTTGGTGTCAGATATGATCCCTTCTGTGGCTATATGAGGGTGTTGATAACATTCAATATATCATTATTATTTCTTCCTATATGCCCATTTTGTTCCCAAAGCAGTCTTAAATAACATAATCAAATGCATCAGTATGCATGTGGAGGACAATAGCCTAATTCAACTGGGACAGGAATAAGTTCAGGAGTTTGAGATCCATCCCCCTCTAATTGATCAGGATAATGCCTCACGTCAGTCATTCCATTTGACAGCAATGTTTTTGGCTTGACCAAATTACACCGTGTTAGCTTTTCAAGCTCCTGTGAAATATAGCGGGGCTAAAATCTGTAGCGTGGACACACAGCCAAACAGTACTGTTTTTGTCCTGGGAGAGTAAGGCTGAGCAAAACTGATGTTTGTGAATGTGTCTTTGGTGGTTGCTGCCCAACAGTTCAGCAAGTGCAAACTTTATCCACCTATGGTTTTCCTAATCCACCTATTGTGCTCAACCTGTCCTCTGTCGAGACCAAACGCATCTTTTGTGCCCGCTTTTGGGGACATAATAAAGAAAATGTCATGTCTTACATGTTGTAATTAATAAAATAATGTGTACCTATAAAAGTTATTGCAACATTGTAGTAGAACAGACATTTCATAAACCTTTGTTAGTCTAGCAGAGACTGGATTTTCCATATTTGTTGTGTGTGTGCACACTTAGGAGCACATAGGCTGATTGGGGCCTTTGGTTACTTGTCAGATGTTAGTCACAGGAAATATAAGCCTTTGTTTTGCTCGAGTCATTAAGCCTAGGTGACAGGCCTTTTTATGACAGACCTGAATGTGTGTTATGATTCATGCATTCAACCGGATTGCTGGACTATAGGGTGTGAATTACTTGTTGCAGTTAATTGTACTTTCTTGTGCTATCTGGGAGTGACGGAAGTTGCTAATACGTTGTGCCTAAGAAGAACACCTCTTAGCCATGACGATTTACCATAGGTTCTCATCTATGCTGCCCAGTTTCCGTTTGAATGGTAATGGAAGGGAGGGAGTCCGAGTCCCCCTGCTCTTCTGGAATGTGCACTGACCTTCCATTGCACTTTGATCACAGTGAATACTGACATTATCAACATACTGGCTCATGCAACTATGCTCCTTTCTCTGCATCTTCCTTGATCCATTTAATTTCATCCAGACTCCACGGTAGGGCTGTGCGATATGGCCTAAAAATCAAATGTGTGTATATATATTTTTTTTTTTAAATCTAACATATGGAGATTCACAATGTGTACATTATATGACAAAGTATGTGGACACCTGCTCGTCAAACATCTCATTTCAAAATAATGGGCATTAATATGGAGTTGGCCCCCCTTTTGCTGCTGTAAAATCCTCCACTCTTCTGGGAAGGCTTTCCACTAGATGTTGGAACATTTCTGTGGGGACTTGCTTCCATTCAGCCACGAGAATTAGTGAGGTCGGGCACTGATGTTGGGCAATTAGGCCTGTCTCGCAGTCAGCGTTCCAATTCATTCCAAAGGTGTTCAATGGGGTTGAGGTTAGGGCTCTTTGCAGGACAGTCAAGTTCTTCCACATTGATCTCGATAAACCTTTGCTGTATGGACCTCGCTTTGTGCACGGGGGCATTGTCATGCTGAAACAGGAAACGGCCTTCCCCAAACTGTTGCCACAAAATTTGAAGCACAGAATCGTCTAGAACAGTGGTTCTTAACCTTGTTGGAGGTATTGAACCCCACCAGTTTCATATGCGCATTCACCGAACCCTTCTTAATTGGAAAAATAAATTATGATTTTTTCAAATTCAAAACATAGGTATATATTTTACTGGTGCACAAAATGAACCGTGCATCAACATCAACACCGTGTGTTCAAAGAACAAAATCATCAAAACATGATTTTCACACAAAAACATAATAATGAATATTTACTGCAAATCAGTGTGACTTCTGCTGTTGCCTTTCAGAGACCAGTTCAGAAATGCGCGGCTTCACCTTGGCAAGTGCCACTCATGTCATTTTCGCAACAAAGTCTGTTCCTTTTCTTCGTTTTTATGTCCAGCATCCTCAAAGGATTGCTCACAAAGATATGTTGTAACAAACGGTATGAAAATCTCCAGAGCTTTCTTAGCAATAACAGGGTACGTTACCATTTGTTGACACCAAAACGTTGAAAGCGTTGTTGTTCTGAAGAGTTGCTGTTGAACCTGGCTCTGGATTTCATCGAGGTATTCATCATTGACATCTGTTGTCTCAACACTAAACGTGAACGGCTGTCTCACCCATGCTGGATATGACTCTCTTGTAGGGAAGTATCCGTCGAGAGACTTTGCAAGCTCATCTAAGTGCGTGGCAATTGCTTGCTTCAGTTCCGCGGGTACAGAAATGTCTCCGATTCCAGATACATCTTCGATCTTACTTACACAGTCGTCCAGCAGGGGAAAGTTTGCGAAGTTATCGTTCTCTGTTCGTCGTTTCCATAACGGTAGCTTTTTTTGAAAAGCCTTCAGGTTTTCCTCCGCTTCGATGATGTTGACTCCACCGCCCTGCATCTTTTGATTGAGATGATTGAGAGCTGCAAAGATATCAGCCATGTACGCTAAAATGAGAATGAACTCAGAATTTTTGAAGCAATCTGCATGACAATGTTGGTGCTCTTGCAAAAACAGGGCTAATTCGACACGCACGGCAAAAACATGATTCAGCACCTGTCCCCGGGATAACCACCGAACGTTAGAATGGTACAGAAGTACCTCGAATTCAGAGCCCATTTCTTTACACAGCTCACTGAAGATGCGGTGCCTCAGAGCACTAGTTCGCACATAGTTCACGCATTCCACTACAATTTTTAATACTTCTGCCAGTTTTGGAGGCAAGGTTTTTGTTGCCAACGCATGCCTGTGCAGAATACAATGCGTAACAATGATGTGTGGTGCATCGGCTTTCACTAGCGCACCAAAACCAGACTTTCTTCCCAGCATGACTGGAGCTCCGTCCGAACAAACTGCAGAAACCATATCCCACGAAAGATTGTTGTCTTTGAAGAAGTCATCCACAAGTTTCTTCACATCGGCTGCCTTAGTTGTTGTTGTAAGAGGCTTACAAAATAAAAAATCTTCCTTTATCACGTCGTCTTTCACATAGCGCACGAATACAGCAAGCTGGCTTAGATTGGAAACGTCTGTGGTCTCGTCGAGTTGAAGGCTGAATTTTGCCTCTTTTCCCAGGATGATATTCGCCATCTTCAACACAGCTGGTTTTATGAGTGTTTCACCAATGGTGTGTGGTTTGCCCTGCTTTGCGATCAGGTAAGTAACTTCGTACGATGCTGTGAGGATCGGTTTGTTGATGGGTACAAAGCCGAGAACAGGCAGAGTAGCCTTTTCATCGAATCTGGCTCTCTTCACCTTGAATTCAGCGAGCGTTGTGTTCTTGTATTTTCCATCTCCATGCAGCTTAAGGAAGTGTTCTCTTAGTTTTGCCGGTGCTAGACTAGAATTGCTCAACTTGGCATTGCAAATCATGCAGTTAGGACGCTGACTCCCATCACGTTCCGTTATACATGTGAATCCATATTGTACATATTCGTCCGACCACTTTCTTTTTTTGCTCGACATAGTAAGTATGAAGGGATTAAAATATTAAGAAAGAAATCACAAGACGTACCATCACGACAGTCACAAGTCGACTACTGAGCGCACCAAATTCCCTGCAGCACAGATAGGCCAAGCGATGTAGCGTGATCACCTGCAGCCAATGATGGCCAAGCGGGGCGTGTCATCACGAATCATATGAGTCGGATGTGTGTCTTGACCTCCGCCGAACCCCTGAGACTGACTCACCGAACCCCTGGGGTTCGATCGAACCCAGGTTAAGAATGTATGCTAGTATGCTGTAGCATTAAGATTTCCCTTCACTGGAACTAAGGGGCCTAGCCCAAACCATGAAAAACAGCCCGAATTTATACACCTGTCCGCAACGGGTGTGGCTGAAATAGCCGAATCCTCTAATTTGAACAACCATTTATTTTATTTTATTCTAAATACGCTTTTGTTGTACAATTTAAAGGTCAAACAGTCAGCAATAATCTAATGAATTGAGGGCTTGTGAAGTTCTACCTAGGCTAAATTTAAGCCTTCCACAACCATAAGACCCACTTTTATAACAACAATAGTTTAACCTGCTTTTTTGCAATCACTAAACTGGCTTTCAGGTCTACGAAAATGCCCTTTTTTTTATTTATTTATTTATTTATTTATTACAAATTGAACGTGAATCATGTATAATGTACAATTGAAGTCAGAAGTTTACATACACTTTTAGGTTGGAGTCATTAACTCAACAAATTTCTTGTTAACAAACTATAGTTTCGGCAAGTCGGTTAGGGCATCTACTTTGTGCATGACAAGTAATTGTTCCAACAATTGTTTACAGACAGATTTCACTTATAATTCACTATCACAATTCCAGTGGGTCAGAAGTTTACATACACTAATTTGACTGTGCCGTTAAACAGCTTGGAAAATTCCAGAAAATTATGGCATGGCTTTAGAAGCTTCTGATAGGCTAATTGACAAAATTTGAGTCAATTGGAGGTGTACCTGTGGATGTATTTCAAGGCCTACCTTCAAACTCAGTCCATATTTGCTTGACATCATGGGAAAATCAAAAGAAATCAGCCAAGACCTCAGAAAAAACATTGGAGACCTTCACAAGTCTGGTTCATCCTCGGGACCAATTTCCAAACACCTGTAGGTACCATGTTCATCTGTACAAACAATAGTATGCAAGTATAAACACCATGGGACCACGCAGCCGTCATACCAATCAGGAAGGAGACGCGCTCTGTCTCCTAGAGATGAACGTACTTTGGTGCGAAAAGTGCAAATCAATCCCAGAACAACAGCAAAGGACCTTGTGAAGATGCTGGAGGAAACAGGTACAAAAGTATCTATATCCACAGTAAAACAAGTCCTATATCGACATAACCTGAAAGGCCGCTCAGCAAGGAAGAAGCCACTGCTCCAAAACCGCCATTAAAAAAGCCAGACTACGGTTTGCAACTGCACATTGGGACAAAGATCGTACTTTTTGGAGAAATATCCTGTGGTCTAGAGGTCGACCGATTTAATCGGAATGGCCGATTTTAATTAGGGCCGAATTCAAGTTTTCGTAACAATCGGTAATCGGCATTTTTGGACACCGATTATGGCCGATTGCACTCCACGAGGAGACTGCGTGGCAGGCTGACTACCTGTTATGCGAGTGCCAAGCAAGGAGCCACGGTAAGGTGCTAGCTAGCATTAAACATATTTTATAAAAAACAATCAATCTTAACATAATCACTAGTTAACTACACATGGTTGATGATATTACTAGTTTATCTAGCTTGTCCTGCGTTGCATATAATCGATGCAGTGCCTGTTAATATATCATTGGATCATAGCCTACTTAGCCAAATGGGTGATTTAACAAGCGCATTCGCGAAAAAAACACGGTCGTTGCACCAATGTGTACCTAACCATTATCAACCCCTTTCTTAAAATCAATACACAAGTATATATTTTTAAACCTGCATATTTAGTTAATATTGCCTGCTAACATGAATTTCTTTTAACTAGGGAAATTATGTCACTTCTCTTGCGTTAGGTGCAACAGAGTCATGTATATGCAGCAGTTTGGGCCGCCTGGCTCGTTGCGAACTGTGAAGACTATTTCTTCCAAACAATGACAGCCAACTTCGCCAAACGGGGGATGATTTAATAAAAGGGTATTTGTGAAAAAAACATAATCGTTGCACGAATGTACCTAACCATAAACATCCATGCCTTTATTAAAATCAATACACAGTATATATTTTCAAACCTGCATATTTAGTTAAAATAAATTCATGTTAGCAGGCAATATTAAACTAGGGAAATTGTGTCTTCTCTTATGTTCATTGCACGCAGAGTCAGGGTATATGCAACAGTTTGGGCCGCCTGGCTCGTTGTGAACTAATTTGCCAGAATTTTACATAATTATGACAGAACATTTTAAGGTTGTGCAATGTAACAGGAATATTTAGACTTATGGATGCCACCCGTTAGATAAAATACGGAACGGTTCCATATTTCACTGAAAGAATAAATGTTTTATTTTTTAAATGATAGTTTCCGGATTTGACCATATTAATCACCTAAGGCTCGTATTTCTGTGTGTTATTATGTTATAATTAAGTCTATGATTTGATAGAGCAGTCTGACTGAGCGGTGGTAGGCAGCAGCAGGCTCGAAAGCATTCATTCAAACAGCACTTTCGTGCGTTTGCCAGCAGCTCTTCGCATTGCTTCAAGCATTGCGCTGTGTATGACTTCAAGCCTATCAATTCCCAAGATTAGGCTGTTCTAACCGATGTGAAATGGCTAGCTAGTTAGCGGGGTGTGCGCTAATAGCGTTTCAAACGTCACTCGCTCTGAGACTTGGAGTAGTTGTTCTCCTTGCTCTGCAAGGGCCGCTGCTTTTGTGGAGCGATGGGTAATGATGCTTCGAGGGTGGCTGTTGTCGATGTGTTCCTGGTTCGAGCCCAGGTAGGGGCGAGGACATATTGCACTTTTACTTTCTTCTCCAACACTTGTTTTTGCATTATTTAAACCAAATTGAACATGTTTCATTATTTATTTGAGGCTAAATAGATTTTTTTGATGTATTATATTAAGTTAAAATAAGTGTTCATTCAGTATTGTTGTAATTGTCATTATTACAAAAATTTTTTTCATCGGCTGATTAATCGGTATTGGCTATTTTTTGGTCCTCCAATAATCGGTATCGGCGTTGAAAAATCATAATCGGTCGACCTCTGGTCTGATGAAGCAAAAATAGAACTGTTTGGCCTTAATGACCATCGTTATGTTTGGAGGAAAAAGGGGGAGGCTTGCAAGCCGAAGAACACCATCCCAACCGTGAAGCACAGGGGTGGCAGCATCATGTTGTGGGGGTGCTTTGCTGCAGGAGGGACTGGTGCACTTCACAAAATAGATGGCATCATGAGGCAGGAAAATGGTGTATATATTGAAGCAACATCTCAAGACATCAGTCAGGGAGTTAAAGCTTGGTCGCAAATGGGTCTTCCAAGTGGACAATGACCCCAAGCATACTTCCAAAGTTGTGGCAAAATGGCTTAAGGACAACAAAGTCAAGGTATTGGAGTGGCCATCACAAAGCCCTGACCTCAATCCTATAGAAAATTTGCAGGCAGAACTGAAAAAGCGTGTGTGATCAAGTAGGCCTACAAACCTGACTCAGTTACACCAGCTCTGTCAGGAGGAATGGGCCAAAATTCACCCAACTTATTGTGGGAAGCTTGTGGAAGGCTACCCAAAACGTTTGACCCAAGTTAAACAATTTAAAGGCAATGCTACCAAATACTGTATGCAAACTTCTGAACCACTGGGAATGTGATGAAACAAATAAAAGCTGAAAAATCATTCTCTACTATTATCCTGACATTTCACATTGTTAAAATAAAGTGGTGATCCTGACTGACCTAAGACAGGGAATCTTTACTTGGATTAAATGTCAGGAATTGTGAAAAACTGAGTTTAAATATATTTGGCTAAGGTGTATGTAAACGTCCAACCTCAACTGTACATGCAAATTAATTTGATCGCCCAGCCTTAAGCCACGGTGCGGCTAACTCGACCTGACATTTGTCTCGGGGGCTGCATGGGTGCGTTCATCTATACACACACACAACTATACACTCACCTGCCAGTTTTTATTAGGTACACCACCCTGTTCCCAAAACTGGATCGATCCTACAGACAGTGAGTCACGTGGCCATGGCTTCCTATATAAAGGAGGCATTCAGTTATTGTTCGATTGAATGTTAGAATAGGCAAAACAAGTGACTTAAGCAACATTTAGCATTGTGTGATCGTCGGTGCCAGGCGGGCCCGATCCAGTATCCAGAAACGGTTGCCCTCCTGGGCTTTTTACACACGGCAGTGTCTCGTTGTGACAAACAAAAAAACATCCAGTCAGCGGCAGTCCTGTGGGGGAAAACCTCTTGTTGATATAAGAATTCGAAGGAGAATGACAAGAATCATGCAAGCTAACAGGTGGGCCACAAATGGACAAATAGCAGCGCAGTACAACAGTGGTGTTCAGAACGGCATCTCGGAAAGCACAACTGGTTGATCGTTGTCACGGATGGGCTATTGCAGCAGACGACCACACCGTTCCACTCCTATACGCTAAAACAAGAAGAAGCGGCTCCAGTGGGCACACAATCATCAACTTTAACAATTGATGAGTGGAAAAAACCTTGCCTGGAACATGATGGCAATTTCAGTTTACTTGAGTGTCCTGCACAGACCTCAACCCAATAGAGCATCTTTGGGAAGATATAGAACTGGCTGTTCGCAGCATGACTATCGCCGTCCAATCTGCAGCATCTGCGTGATGCCATCACATCAGCATGGACCAACATCCCTGTGGAACGTTTGACACCTTGTAGAATACCCCAAATAATTCAGGCTGTTCTGGAATAAACTGGCCAGTGAGTCTAAATTAATTATCTAAGATGTGCCAAATTTAGGGTATATCCAGCTCAGGGCTCCAGCTATGCATTTGGTGTTCTAAGTGGCTAGATGTCAAGATCAAGCTTCTTGGTTACAGCAGGGACAAACAATCCCCTCCTGGATTAAGATCCATGTTGCCTAAATTATTTTTTATTTTTTTCTAGAAATAGCACCACTTGTGTGAACTTCCAGTAATACTGTATACCGTGGTATTGGAAAAAGTCTTTGATGTGATAACAACATAACTGGTGTTATTATTGGATTGTCTGTTCTCTGTTGGACCTTTTTGTGTGTACAACATCAGCCTTTATATTTTCCCCAGTTCTAAGAGGGTCTCTGCTCTGTCCATTTAGCAAGTGCGTTATTTTTTCAGCATCAGCTCTGAGGTGGCTTGATGCAGAAAATGGCTTTGTTCAGCAACTAATTACTGTCGTCCCTCTTGCTGTAACGGCTCAATTATGCTATCCATGCTAACAGATAAGAGCCATGCTTCTTTTGAGATGGGGAGTCATAAAGCACCTCTTCTCCGCACGCAGGAGCCAGCGATAATAACTTACTCTCTTTGTTCCTGGCATAGTGTGCGTGATGGATCCCCTGTTGTGGCGGTGGTGCATTAACACACACCCCTCTCACCAGGCCCTTCGCTGCAATAAACAAGGCCTCCAGACCCACTGCGGGTGCCAGGACCTTGACCTTGTTCTGCCCACTCCAGCCTGCCCAGGGTTTCTCTTACGTCCTCTGTCACTCTGCTGTGTCTGGCTGTAGTACTGTAAGTGTACACTTCCTGAATGCACTACAATAGAGGGTAGGCTGAAGTGTTCATTGCTTTAACTCAGGTGTTGAAAGTCAAACGTGTCATTGCTATAGGGGTTTCTAAAAGCAGGAAGTAGAGTTTGTTTAGCACACCCAATGACATTGTGCCTTTGGAATGCTGAGATCTGTTGGTCTCTTGTCGTACGAGTCACTTCCTATGACTTGGCGTCAGTGTTTCATGTGCAGTTATTACACATTCATAGTTTCCCCTTCCACGGGAGACCGCATATCCATGTCTCTCATTGTGACAGTTTGTATTACTACTTTCTCTTTACTGAATTTTTAAGGCTAAAAGCCTATTGAGCAATTTTGTCTCGCTCTCTTAACTGCCAAGAGAGCAATCCTTTCTCTGTGTTTCCGGATTGCTCTCACACCACCGCTGGGCTCATCCTCACTAGCAGACAGTTCATGAAAGATTGTGATGCAGCTCAGTGCTCATGCACCATTTACCCAACTAATTCCTGCAGGGTTTAAACGCAGAGTTTCTAAACCCAGAGGCGCAACATCGTGAGACTTCGGGAAGGCTTGCAAAACGGACCAAACAGACGAGGCTGTGGTTTGAAAATTCAATGAGAGAAGTGAAATTCTTCATTGGTTGTTAATTTTCTCGAAGTCTAAAGGCAACCTAGATTCTAGTAAATGTCTTAAGTAGTTGAACATGTTATTACTCCAACCTCGTGAAAGTGACCAACTGACACCTTTTCATTTTCGTCAAACTACTTTTATATCGAAGGGGTGACTTTGATTTGACGGCCTTCAGATGCGCAGTTCGGCGCGAGATGACCGTTAGACCCGACAACGTGTTTCTGCTCATGAGCTTAGCTAGCCAAATTTTTCATGACATCGCCTACAAGTGTGATCTGGGATTTCTATAGGCTAAAACTGCTTCTCCAATCTTCATACTGTACTCTTGACTTACAGTCAAGGTGTCATTTACTTGTTTGTATATTTGATCCTCTGAAATGGGCATGAGACCAATTTAGTCAACTAGTGCACAGATCCAACATGCGAGCTGCTTCTTCTTGACCAGAGGCCACTGGATTGTGGTAGTGTGCACATACAGACTAGGTGGTCAAAGCGCAGGACAAGCAACCTGCTGTACCTTGCAGGCCTCTGAGACCACAGGCTTTGGGACGACCAATGTGAACTCAATTGATGGTGAATGTTATACCACACAGGAAGTCTACTTCTCAAATAGGAAGTAGTGCAGTGTATTTGTAATTATAGTCTTGCTGCCAACCCATAAAAGCAAATCAAATCCTTCTATCTCTGAGTCAGACACATATCATTAATGGGGTGAGAGATTATATGCTTGTGTCTAATCATTTAATTCTGATTGCATCCTCTCATGGAGCAGCGTTCTTGTTAGAATGGTACATTAGTAACATCATAGAGGCACGGTACTGTGAGTTCTCTTGTGTTTGCCAGGTCTGTACCTGGCTGATGTTTTAGAAATGGGGCACTGTGCTCCTATTGTTATTCCTCTGTGTGACTGCATGTAAATACTGGAGAATGTAATCTCACCGCCAAGCATGTGCCCCTTCAATATTTAATCACCCTCCACTGGTTTGAAACCTTAGTGTTCTCTTCACAAGCTTCTGAGCAAGGAATTCTCCATTTCCTTGTCACATTTGAGGCTGTACTCACAGAACAATGCTAATTTGCTATTCAAATATTTATAATCACATAGGCTGCCAAAAATACCATTACAAGAGTATGCATTTATCTTATAGAATGAGTGAGCACCCATGGCTTCCTAATGATAACTATAATGAGCTAGACAGAAGTGGTGGTCAGGTGATTTACTAGCCCGCCAGCTACGTGCACTTAACTCAGAAATGCATACAGACAGACACTCTGTGGACCCACATCGGCCCAGGCATTCATGTTAATAGATTTGTCCTCTTTATTTACATTTTACGTCTGTAGTAACGCCATAAGCAATACAAATGTTTGAGAAACAAAAAAGTTACTGATCTTATTGTCATTTTTTCCATACTTTCATAATGACATAGGTCTACTTTCATCTACCGGTTGCCAGATTTGCAGTATGGCCCTTGTTTAAAAAAAGTGCAGCAGTTTGCTCTCGCCCAGCCAGTGCCTTCCCTTCACCACGGCCACCTGTGCCAACATGTTTAGTTTCTCCGTGTTTTCCAGAGGATGCCAGCGCCGATCAGACTGCGGGAGCTGATCCGGACCATCCGGACGGCTCGGACCCAGGCAGAGGAGCGCGAGATGATCCAGAAAGAGTGTGCTGCCATACGCTCGTCCTTCAGAGAGGAAGACAACACTTACCGTTGTAGAAATGTGGCTAAGCTACTCTACATGCACATGCTGGGCTACCCAGCGCACTTTGGGCAGGTATGTTTAAAAAGAACACTATGTTCTTCATTTATTAACCAACATCTGTGAGTGTCTTGTTGTTCCTGGCAGTGAATGTGTCTCTTGCTGAAGAGAGCAGTTTTGTGAACGGATTACTACAGCTCAGCGTTCAACACCATAGTGCCCTCAAAGCTCATCCCTAAGCTAAGCACTCGGGGACTAAACACCTCCCTCTGCAACTGGATCCTGGACTTCCTGACGGGCCGCCCCCCAGGTGGCAATGGTAGGGAACAAAACATCCGCCACGCTGATCTTCAACACGCTGATCTTCAACACGGGGGCCCTTCAGGGGTACGTGCTCAGTCCCCTCCTGTGCTCCCTGTTCACTCATGACTGCATGGCCAGGCACGACTCCAACACCATCATCAAGTTTGCCGATGACACAACAGTGGTAGGCCTGATCACCGACAACGATGAGACGGCCTATAGGGAGGAGGTCCGAGACCTGGTCGTGTGCTGCCGGGACAACAACCTCTCCCTTAACGTGATCAAGACAAATTGTGGATTACAGGAAAAGGAGGACCGAGCACGCCCCCATTCTCATCGACAGGGCTGTAGTGGAACAGCTTGAGAGCTTGAAGTTCCTTGTTGTCCACATCATCAACAAACTATCATGGTCCAAACACACCAAGGCAGTTGTGAAGAGGGCACAACAAAGCCTATTCCCCCTCAGGAGACTGAAAAGATTTGGCATGGGTCCTCAGATCCTCAAATGGTTCTACAGCTGCACCATCGAGAGCATCCAGACATGTTGCATCACTGCCTGGTATGGCAACTGCTCGGCCTCTGACCGCAAGGCACTACAGAGGGTAGTGTGTACGGGCCAGTACATCACTGGGGCCAAGCTTCCTGCCATCCAGGACCTCTATACCAGGCGGTGTCAGAGGAAGGCCCTAAAAATTGTCAAAGACTCCAGCCACCCTAGTCATAGACTGTTCTCTCTGCTACTGCACGGCAAGCGGTACCGGAGCGCCAAGTCTAGGTCCAAAAGGCTTCTTAACCTGTACTGCTCTGGCGTTGTGCCAGCGGAACTCCTCCCACATTCCACTGAAAAGGCAGAGCACGAAATTCAAAATATATTTTTTAGAAATATTTAACTTTCACACATTAACAAGTCCAATACAGCAAATGAAAGGTACACATCTTGTGAATCCAGCCAACATGTCCGATTTTTAAAATGTTTTACAGCGAAAACAGCACGTATATTTGTTAGCTCACCACCAAATACAAAAAAGGACAGACATTTTTCACAGCACAGGTAGCATGCACAAAGCCAACCTAACTAACCAAGAACCAACCAAACTAACCAACAAACAACTTCATCACATGACAGTCTTATAACATGTTATTCAATAAATCTGTTTTGTTGGAAAAATGTGCATATTTCAGGTATAAATCATAGTTTACATTGCAGCTACAATCAGAAATTGCACCGAAAGCAGACAGAATAATTACAGACACCAACGCCAAATACCGAAATACTCATCATAAAACATTTCTGAAAAATACATAGTGTACAGCAAATGAAAGACAGGCATCTTGTGATTCCAGCCAATATTTCCGATTTATTAAGTGTTTTACAGCAAACACAATATAGCGTTATATTAGCTTACCACAATAGCCAGAAACACAAGCCATTTCCCAGCAGCAAAAGTTAGCGATCGTAACAAACCAGTAAAAGATGTATAATTTTTGACTAACCTTGATAAGGTTCTTCAGATGACAGTCCTATAACATCAGGTTATACATACACTTATGTTTTGTTCGAAAATGTGCATATTTAGAGCTGAAATCAGTGGTTATACATTGTGCTAACGTAGTTACTTTTTCCCACAACGTCCGGATTTTTTTCTGACACACATATTCTGACCAAATAGCTATTCATAAACATAACTAAAAAATACATGTTGTATAGGAAATGATAGATCCACTAGTTCTTAATGCAATCGGCGTGCTAGAATTCTAAAAATAACTTCATTACGACGTACAGCTTCGGTATAGCTAGAGTACCCAAAAGCTGGGCGCCAACGACTAGTTCACATGTACGACAGATATATGAAATAGCATCATAAAATGGGTCCTACTTTTGCTGATCTTCCATCAGAATGTTGTACAAGGTGTCCTTTGTCCAGAACAATCGTTGTTTGGATTTAGAACGTCCTTTTTCCCTCTTGAATTAGCAAGCGCACTAGCCAAGTGGCGCGAAGCTCTCCTTTCTGAACAAAGGCACACAACGCAACACGCCTAACGTCCCGAATAAATTTCAAAAATCTAATAAAACTGTATTGAAAAAACATACTTTACGATGATATTGTCACATGTATCAAATAAAATCAAAGCCGGAGATAGTAGTCGCCTATAACGAAAGCTTTTCAGAAGGCAATTCCAGGTCCAACCTCGCACCTTCCTGAACAGGAAATGGGTGACACGTCATTCCAAGACGATTTATTCCAACTCAGACCAAGATAAACACTCAATTTCTTCTCTCACAGCCTCTTGACATCCAGGGGAAGGTGTATGACGTGCATGTATACTAATACGTATCATGCCTATTTATAGGCAGGACCTAGAAGAGAGCATCGATTTCAGATTTTCCACTTCCTGGTCAGGAAGTTTGTGCCAAATGAGTTCTGTTTTACTCACAGATATAATTCAAACGGTTTTAGAAACTAGAGAGTGTTTTCTATCCAATAGTAATAATAATATGCATATTGTACGAGCAAGAATTGACGAGGCTGTTTTAAATTGGGCACGTTTTTCCCCCAAAGTGAAAACAGCGCCCTCTGTCCTCAACAGGTTACAGCTTCTACCTCCAAGCCTCTTGAGACTCCTGAACAGCTAATCAAAGGGCTACCCAGACCGCTCTTTTACGCTGCTGCTACTGTCTGTTTATAATCTATGCATAGTCACTTTAACTCTACCTATATGTACATATTACCTCAACTAACCGGTGCCCCCAAACATTGACTCTGTACCGGTACCCCCTGTATATAGGCTCGCTTGTTATTTTACTGGTGCCGTTTAATAATTTGTTACTTTTATTTTCAATTTTCTACTTAAGTTTCTTCCTTTTTTTTCTAAAAGCATTGTTGGTTAAGGGCTTGTAAGTAAGCATTTCACTGTTGTATTTGGCGTTTGTGACAAATACAATTTGATGAGTTTTGTTTTCCAGCTTGAGTGCCTGAAGTTGATTGCGTCCCAGAAGTTCACTGACAAGCGGATAGGGTACCTGGGAGCCATGCTACTGTTGGACGAGAGGCAGGACGTCCATCTACTAATGACAAACTGCATCAAGAAGTAAGGCAGGCCAGAACCGCATCGGCTCAAACAAACTATCCTGACAGCAACAGCTGCTTACTTGTAGTGTAGGAGTAGAGATAAGAGCTGTGCTGCAGGAGGTGGTGATGTGCACCAACGGCAGTATTCTGTTACTGCCAGAATTGTTACTCATGAGTGGTGCTCTCGCCAGCAGCGTGTGCTTCTGATGTTGTATATGGAAACAGCCCCATAACCTGCCGGATCAGCTGTTGCGCCTTTTTCTCAATCTCTTGCTCTCATGCACATTTTTCTTCTTTCCTGTCTCCCCTGCTCTATCCTTCGTCGTCCCTTTTACCCACCTCTCCCTGTCTATCTTATATTTTGTTCTCTCCGTCTTTCCTCTTTCTCTTCTACATCTCAGCACCATCCTAGATCTGTTATCTCCCTATGAACGGGGACACAGCCACATTCCAAAGTCTAGGTTGAAAACGAAAGGAGGCCGGGCATTTGCCGTAAAGACCCTTAGACTTTGGAATGGTCCGCCAGAGATCAGGCTTGCAGATTCAGTGCCTGTTTTTAAATCTCTGTTTAAGACACACTTTTATAAAGATGCTTTTAATGTATGATTTTTAATTAGTTATCTTTTTTCATTCTCCTTCCTCCTGTCTTTATTTATTTGCTCGTACTTTTATTTTATGATGTGAAGCACTTACTTTATACACTATATAAAGTTATTATTATCTACTATCCACTCATTCTTCCCCCTGTCCTTCCTCAGTGATCTGAATCACAGTACACAGTATGTCCAGGGCCTGGCCTTGTGCACCCTGGGCTGCATGGGCTCCTCAGAGATGTGTCGAGACCTGGCTGGAGAGGTGGAGAAGCTGCTCAAAACATCCAACTCCTACCTGAGGAAAAAGGTACCTCATTCTCACCTAGCCCACATTCACTCTTTACAAAGAAGTGTTAGTCAGGTGATCAGTTTGAAATGTGTCAGCAGACCTGCCAACCTGCACTCATTTTGCGTACCATGCACACAATTTGAGGTCACAGTATGCTGGTACGAAAAACGACCCTAAAATACGCTTCTATTGGTACAACCGTCTGAAGTTGGAGCTGAGCCAATCAGGACTTTGGTGAGGATAAAATATCTCTAGCTCTCCACTCCGGCACACCCCCTGTAGTCGTAGTAGTCTACTAATTTCCTCCCTCGAGCTGAATGGCAGCTCTCCACTTTGTCCGCTGATGTGTGACTAAAAAGGGTAGGGAAAATGGATAATGAACTATTTGGCGAATATACATTTTCCAAAATTGTATGTGTTAATCAAGCACATGACCACTATTTCGTAGTTAGCTCCTTCGTCATTAAGACAAATGTAGTTAGCTAGTGTTTAGTCAACAGACATGGCAGTGAGAGCTGTTCTGCTAATACCGTCCTTCACAGAAAGTTATATTAGGCTGTCTTAAGATTAGTAGGCCTATGTTGATTTAATCAGTTGTTGATCTGTCATCTTGATGCAGCTGTATGTCAACATAAGGTAATGTTGTGATAATAATCAGTTCACCAATGACAAGGTATGTTGGTTGATTGGTAGCCTAGTAGTCAGACCTTGATGGATGAGGTCAGGGATGGAGATCTGAAACAAACTAATATAGGCCTAGTTCAGTTGTTTCATATTCCAAATAGCCTACAGCAAGCTAGACCACTACATTACATCCTGTAATTGAATTATTCTAAATGTTCTCCCCAAACAAAATGAAGGATCCAGTTTACGTTTTTACTAGACTATCCACATACAGACACCTATTAATTTGAATAATCAATAAACTCAAAATGTAACCTAGAAAAATTTTAGTGTCATTGAGACCACCAATTTCATTAATTTCTCTCGCTCAAAAGTTTTAGAACACCTACTCATTCATATTTTTACTATTTTCTACATTGTAGAATAATAGTGAAGACATAAACTATGAAATAACAGATATGGAATCATGTAGTAATCAAAAAAGTGTTAAACAAATCAAAATATATTTGATATTCTTCAAATAGCCTTCCTTTGCCTTGATGACAGCTTTGCACACTCCTGGCATTCTCTCAACCAGCTCAACCAGGTAGTCACCTGGAATGCATTTCAATTAGAGGTGTGCCTTAAGTTAATTTGTGGAATTCCTTTCTTTCCTTGATGCGTTTTGAGCCAATCAGTTGTGTTGTGATAAGGTAGGGGTGGTATACAGAAGATAGCCCTATTTGGTAAAGTGCATTTGCCTATGATTTGAGCAGGGTGGGTGTTGCGCGCGCACCGTCATGGGAGCCGGGGGTGCCCCCGCGCTAAAGCCGTAGTCATAAAAATTATTTACGGTTGGCAGGTCTGTGTTAGCATGTCATAGTTGAGGACTTTGAAAACATTCAAATTTTCTCCCCAGGCGGCGTTGTGTGCGGTCCACGTCATCAGGAAGGTCCCAGAGCTGATGGAGATGTTCCTCCCAGCCACAAAAAACCTGCTGAGCGAGAAGAACCACGGTGAGACAACAGGGGGCTGGGGCCAACTGTGTCCTGCACAGAGAGCATTGGGTTTGGTCACTCACAGATAAAATGGGGATGCCGTGTCCTTCAAAGGGATAATTGGGCTGGTGCCCTCTACGCAGTTGAAATGTCCTTCAGTGAAGAGAGTTGGAGCTGTGGGGCTGCTGCATCTTTCAAAGCATACGGGTGTCATAGTACAATGGCTAATGTTCTGACAGCTTTATAAAGCGGCGCTCTTGTCAGAACCAATGTTATCACTTCGATTATGTTTCTAAACGAGTTTGATAGATGAAGTTGCCCCTAGAAATTGTAAGGTCAGTTTTGTGTTTTCTCCTCAATGGTCAAGGTAAGGATTTGGGAAGTTGATGCTAGATATACACTGCTCAAAAAAATAAAGGGAACACTTAAACAACACAATGTAACTCCAAGTCAATCACACTTCTGTGAAATCAAACTGTCCACTTAGGAAGATACACTGATTGACAATAAATTTCACATGCTGTTGTGCAAATGGAATAGACAAAAGGTGGAAATTATAGGCAATTAGCAAGACACCCCCAATAAAGGAGTGATTCTGCAGGTGGTGACCACAGACCACTTCTCATTTCCTATGCTTCCTGGCTGATGTTTTGGTCACTTTTGAATGCTGGCGGTGCTCTCACTCTAGTGGTAGCATGAGACGGAGTCTACAACCCACACAAGTGGCTCAGGTAGTGCAGCTCATCCAGGATGGCACATCAATGCGAGCTGTGGCAAGAAGGTTTGCTGTGTCTGTCAGCGTAGTGTCCAGAGCATGGAGGCGCTACCAGGAGACAGGCCAGTACATCAGGAGACGTGGAGGAGGCCGTAGGAGGGCAACAACCCAGCAGCAGGACCGCTACCTCCGCCTTTGAGCAGGAGGAGCACTGCCAGAGCCCTGCAAAATGACCTCCAGCAGGCCACAAATGTGCATGTGTCTGCTCAAACAGTCATAAACAGACTCCATGAGGGTGGTATGAGGGCCCGACGTCCACAGGTGGGGGTTGTGCTTACAGCCCAACACCGTGCAGGACGTTTGGCATTTACCAGAGAACACCAAGATTGGCAAATTCGCCACTGGCGCCCTGTGCTCTTCACAGATGAAAGCAGGTTCACACTGAGCACATGTGACAGACGTGACAGAGTCTGGAGACACCGTGGAGAACGTTCTGCTGCCTGCAACATCCTCCAGCATGACCGGTTTGGCGGTGGGTCAGTCATGGTGTGGGGTGGCATTTCTTTGTGGGGCCGCACAGCCCTCCATGTGCTCGCCAGAGGTAGCCTGACTGCCATTAGGTACCGAGATGAGATCCTCAGACCCCTTGTGAGACCATATGCTGACACATGCACATTTGTGGCCTGCTGGAGGTCATTTTGCAGGGCTCTGGCAGTGCTCCTCCTGCTCAAAGGCGGAGGTAGCGGTCCTGCTGCTGGGTTGTTGCCCTCCTACTGCCTCCTCCACGTCTCCTGATGTACTGGCCTGTCTCCTGGTAGCGCCTCCATGCTCTGGACACTACGCTGACAGACACAGCAAACCTTCTTGCCACAGCTCGCATTGATGTGCCATCCTGGATGAGCTGCACTACCTGAGCCACTTGTGTGGGTTGTAGACTCCGTCTCGTGCTACCACTAGAGTGAGAGCACCGCCAGCATTCAAAAGTGACCAAAACATCAGCCAGGAAGCATAGGAACTGAGAAGTGGTCTGTGGTCACCACCTGCAGAATCACTCCTTTATTGGGGGTGTCTGGCTAATTGCCTATAATTTCCACCTTTTGTTTATTCCATTTGCACAACAGCATGTGAAATTTATTGTCAATCAGTGTTGCTTCCTAAGTGGACAGTTTGATTTCACAGAAGTGTGATTGACTTGGAGTTACATTGTGTTGTTTAAGTGTTCCCTTTATTTTTTTGAGCAGTGTATATACCTGTAGTCGTTTTTGTAGTGCTAAAATAGGGCTTAATGACATTAAACTGGAACTTACTAAGAGTGAGAATCCAGACTATAAACCACCGCAACGGAACCAGCAAACAGCTTCCCCCATAGACTATGTTCTTTATTTTAGTAACAATACTGTGACATTGTTAAAACGTTGACTCGCAGGGAATTGGCAAGGAAATTTGTGAACTACTACGGTTCACCAGGGATGCTGTTTGTAGACCTTTTTTCAAACTAGTTTCTCTTTGTCTCCTTAAGGTGTTCTCCACACTTCTGTTGTCCTCCTCACTGAAATGTGTGAAAGAAGTCCTGACATGCTCTTACACTTCAGAAAGGTATGGATAGCCACCATCTAATTAGTGAAATTACTACTATCAAGAGTTTTTGGGTAACAGCGTTACAGCGCAAGTCTTCAGGGAGTTAATTAAGCATTTGTCCTAAGCTCACTCTACATTTCATTCTCCCTTAGTACTCATTTTCCTTTCACTATGACTGTTTTGGATATACTTCAAACATATCTTGCATTTTGAATCCTTGGATTACATTTTCCCTTAAGGTTTGCTCTACATTCATAGTAGGCCTATGTCTCAGTCGTATCTCCTTGCCTCGCTTATTTCCTCGCTGTATCTCTAGTGGCTCTGTACCTCTTTCCCTTAGCCATAACAACCTTGAGCCAGTCTCCCACCCCTCATGTTCCAGATCAGAACATGACTTTGAGCTCTCTAAAAGTGAATCTTCCCTAACATCTACCTCATATTTTTTTCTGTCATTTGTCTTTGTTACAATTCCTGCATTGTGTTAGAATGAGAAGGTAAGAGTACATTCTGGTTTCATAGCTGGTGCATGCTGTTACTAGTAATCACACGGTCACTGTAGATGTAATCAAATCTGTGTTCCGTAAAGTTCCTTTTTGTCTTTTTGATTTAGACTTTTACAGCGGTCATATGTTGGTGTTCTCTTTTTGATATCATGGCAGGATTTTTTTATGTTTCTTAGACATCTCTCACTATTGTCAATGTGTCATCATCAACCTAATGTGTAACTCGTTTGATCACCGTATGTTGAAAACAACATGGGTCTGTTTTCAATTGATCACCTCAGGTGTTTTCACTAGACACTGATGGTTTTATGTCTGTTAAAAGGGAGGTATGTGTCTGTATGCGTACAAATATATATTTCAGAAAATTTGCACCAATGCGAATATGTTTGTCTATGAATACTCTTGCCTAGCATTCCTGGTAATAATTATGATGAGGGTTCTATTTCATCCAGATGTGATTGAATGTGACATCACAGTTCGATTAGCTTTTCAAAACTCAACATCCTAACCGAATGTTTTCATACAATCAATGTTGTCTTGATTACCATAACCCAGAAAGTTACATTGATTAAATCAAGAGAATGTAAAGAATAACTGCACATTCTACAAAATACTTTGTCATGTTATTTCAGTAACAAGGTAGGACACCGATTCCTCAGAAATAAAGACCTTGACCCTTGATGGCACCTCTCCTCTCCTGTTGTTGGTCTTTTGTAGTTGGTTCCACAGCTGGTGAGAATCCTGAAGAACCTGATCATGTCTGGATACTCTCCTGAGCATGACGTGTCTGGCATCAGTGACCCCTTCCTGCAGGTGAGACCTTTGACCTTGTGTTTCGTGCCAATCATTTGATCTTCTGTAACAAACTTGGCTAGGCCAGTCAGTGATGCCCCTTGACTTCATTGCAGGTGCGGATATTGAGACTATTGCGAATTCTGGGCAGGAGTGATGACGACTCAAGTGAAGCAATGAATGACATTCTTGCACAGGTGAGAAGAGAGGTTAATCAATAGTACTCGAGGCTTACTGCCCTAGAGATATGGCCTTAAAATCAGACTAATGGTTTCTTCACCCTTGTAGGTGGCAACCAACACTGAGACCAGTAAAAATGTAGGCAATGCAATCCTCTACGAGACAGTACTGACCATAATGGACATCAAATCAGAAAGTGGATTGAGGGTGTTGGCCATCAACATACTGGGACGCTTCCTTCTCAACAATGACAAAAATATTAGGTAACACACTTGGGGAACTAATTCATTGAATGATCTGAACATAGGTCATCAAAGTCCCAGGTAATATAACACTTAATGTGACTTTATGGTGTCTTTCTGTCCACCCTCAAGATATGTGGCACTGACGTCCCTACTGAAGACTGTACAGACGGACCACAATGCAGTGCAGAGGCATCGGAGCACCATTGTGGACTGTCTAAAAGACCTGGATGTGTCCATCAAGAGGTGAGACCTACACCTAAATGAGGAGAACATGAGTGACATACAGTATAGACATTAGTACATAAAACACTGCTAGTCACTGTACATACATTTCTGACCCTTACTTGCAGAAGATGTAGAGATTTCCTTGTCTTATCGTCCTCCCATTCTCCTCGCTAGGCGTGCGATGGAGCTGAGCTTCGCCCTGGTGAATGGGAACAACATCCGAGGCATGATGAAGGAGCTGCTCTACTTCCTGGACTCCTGTGACCCAGAATTCAAAGCGGACTGTGCGTCCGGAGTCTTCCTGGCTGCAGAGAAGTAAGGCTCATGGATGTGGTCCTGTTAGGAAGATCTGTAGAGATCAGGCTTTGCCAATCTCAAGGCTCTTGCTAGTTCCATAGCAACATTAAGGAGTTGCACCATGTGAAACCGTTCTCAACATTATCCCGTGGCTTGTAGGTCTTTACCACCTCATTTTGTTTGTATTGGCCGTTGCTCAGCAGTTGTGGTTAGAGTGATAATAGAAGGGTTAGTAGTGATTGCATGAGAGGCCATGGCAGCAGTAGTTTTTGCATGTGGGCTGCTGACACAGATCCTGACTGAATGCCTCAGTTTACTTGCATTAGGAATGTAGGCTTAGAGAATTAGATTACAGCCAGTGGCCTCAAGCACCTCCAATGATTAACTATTGTTTCCGCAACCTCCGGTTAATGTGTGTGGCTTACTTACTAAAATGCTGTATGATGATAAAATGAGTGATCCATCGTCAGAACATGACATTGTTGATACCATATATTTTCTGACAGCATAAACCTCAGTCCAACTTTTTTCAGTTCATGGTTATATGATCCTCCACTCAGTGTAATGCAGAGGTGACTGATGCGTGTTCTGTTTCACAGGTATGCGCCTTCAAAAAGATGGCACATTGACACCATCATGAGAGTCCTGACAACGGTATATGTATAATTTCATCAAATACTTTTCTCTGCACAGACGATGGTGAAATAAATAATTATGCTTGACTGTTGAGTGACGAATCCTTGAGTGATCCATCGACTGAAAACTACAAATGATGATCTCATCATATCTGACAACCGCTGCTTTTTTTTTTACCATGGTGACCAATACACTTCTTGTCTTGAAAGTGTTTTTGTCGCTGACCTTACACAAAATGATCATCTGCCTCATTGTCCATTTTGAGACGGGTTTCTTTTAACACCTGTTTGTGTCCAGGCGGGGAGCTATGTCCGAGACGACTCTGTCCCCAACCTCATCCAGCTCATCACCAACAGTGTGGAGATGCATGCCTACACGGTGCAGAGACTCTACAAAGCCCTGCTGGATGACATCTCACAGGTCCGAGACATCTCTGGTCACACACACGTCTTGATTGATAAGAGGAAAACACACATTGAAACAGCCCAGTAACCAGACAAATAAGAGGAACCTGACAATGAATATGTTGATTGAAACGTTATTGGATCACTAAAGATCACATTTGGAAGTAGCAAACAGTGTGCGGATGTTTCCCTTCCTCTCTGAGGACTGGTTACAGTGAATCTGATCTATAAGTGTTTGTCTCCCATAGCAACCACTGGTCCAGGTGTCATCCTGGTGTATAGGGGAGTATGGAGACCTGCTGGTATCTGGACAGTGTGAGGAGGAGGAGCCCATCCAGGTAGACCTCCTGAAGCACTCAATCACCTCAACTATTTCATCTAGAACATTACACACAACATGTCTATGTGCACTGCCGACCTCAAGAAGCTGAAATGTATATATTTTCTCCCCCTTTGTTTGCAACAGGTGACAGAGGATGAAGTCCTGGATGTTTTGGAAGGTCTTCTTGTGTCCAACTTGTCCGCCCCTGTAACCCGGGGTTACTCCCTCACTGCCATCATGAAGCTGTCTACTCGCTTCAGCAGTGTCAAGTAAGTCCATCTGTGTTGAGCAGAGAGAATATCCAACAGGTTATGATGATTTTTATCCCTTAGCTTTGAAATGAATGGATGGCAGGACGCACACTCAAGGTTAACATTTGTGTCTTAAAATCTCCAGCCGAATCAAGAAGGTGGTGTCAATATACGGCAGCAGCATCGACGTGGAGCTGCAACAGAGAGCTGTGGAGTACAATGCACTTTTCAAGAAATATGATCACATGAGGTGAGTATGCCTCAAAATGTATTCCCATTCATTACAATGAATGTATTCCCATTCACCCCCCCCCCCATCTCTTCCTCTCTGAAGGCCTGCCTTACTAGAGCGAATGCCCATCATGGAGAAAACAGCCTCCAATGGCCCTACAGAGATCGTGCAGACTAATGGGGAGACAGAGCCCTCGGTGCC
Organism: Salvelinus namaycush; assembly: GCF_016432855.1. NCBI lineage: Eukaryota > Metazoa > Chordata > Actinopteri > Salmoniformes > Salmonidae > Salvelinus > Salvelinus namaycush. The sequence continues at coordinate 13,969,030 of NC_052336.1, read as the reverse complement.
TGACACAAAACACCTGCCCCTAGTCACCCAGCCAGCCAACCAGGTGAGGGCAAGGTCACATGACAAATCTGTATTTACCATTGATGGGAGGTTTTCTGTCACAGACGATGTGTTGCTGAATCAGTGGATCAACATTTGATTCAGTTCAGCGTTAGACGCAATAGAAATGTAAAAGTAATTTACGATTGAGCTGACAAATGCAGCAGCTTTTACCGTGAATGCAGTCTTTGCTGATGCGTGAATTTAAAAAATATATATATATATATTGAGCTGTAGCGCAGATCTTCAGCGATACGGATTGAATCGAGCTCTTAAGCTCTTTAAAACGCACAAATGCACGTACTCACACACATTCTTTAAGTTTTGATTTCTATTCATGTGGTGAAAGTCCACAAATCAGTGAGTCTGCTAATGCTTTTACACACTGTTCAAACAAGGACCCCTGCTGGTAGGAAAATTAAACTGTGCTGGGCATATCAATCTACAGATTAATATGAAGCAGTCTACATTTTCCTTTGTAGAGTTCTGAGTTGAGTTACAAAATATTTTAACATCTGTCATGTTTTAAAACAAAGTGTAAATGAGATGTTATTCAGAGCACTGTTTTGTCCAAATCCTCCCTGTATTACAGGTTCAATCTACAAATCCTCCCTGTATTACAGGTTCAATCTACAAATCCTCCCTGTATTACAGGTTCAATCTACAAATCCTCCCTGTATTACAGGTTCAATCTACATGTGCTTTATTATTTGGTTTCTCTTCTGTTCCAGGCTAATGACTTGTTAGACCTGCTGGGAGGTAATGATGTGGTGCCTGTGATCCAAACCACCCTGCCCACCAAGCCTGCCTCGGCTGGAGGAGAGCTGCTCGACCTACTGGGGGACCTCTCACTGTCTGGTAGGACTACGCTCTCTCACTCGCTCTCTCACTCGCTCTCTCACTCGCTCTCTCACTCGCTCTCTCACTCGCTCTCTCACTCGCTCTCTCACTCGCTCTCTCACTCGCTCTCTCACTCGCTCTCTCACTCACATTCTCTCTCACATTCTCTCTCACTCACATTCTCTCTCACATTCTCTCTCTCTAGCCCAAAGCACAGGTGGACCAACCTTGGTCAGGGCAACTTGATTGGTTTCTTCTTTTCTCTTTCATTGCAGTGTCTCCCTGTTCACCACCTATTCTCTCTGTCACCCTCCCTGCACCTTCCTTCATAAAGAAACCACATTAGTCAAGCCACATCCTGCTTGACTTGGTCAGGAATCAACTTGTCTTGTGAACTATCACCAGTGGTATCACTTATGTCTGTGTGGTACCCTGTTGGAACCCCCTGTGTTGTTGTCCCCCTCCCTAGGTGGTCCAGCTCCTGCCCCCTCTGTGCCCGTCTCCAAGCCCCCCTTCCTCCTGGATGGCCTCTCCTCACAGCCCCTGTTTAATGATATTTCAGCAGGTGAGAGCTAGCGCTCATCAGTGAAGCTTTCAAATTTCTAATTTGAACCAAAGCCAACAGCTCTCCCATGTTGTTTAGCAAGTAGAGTAATCTGTGTCATTATGTATCCCTTTTAAAACAATGTGACAGTATACAAGTTCCTACAATGTTTTTTGGGGTTATCATGTTTGGTACTACTTTTTCACTCTGAATTGTATTGACTTGTGCCGTTCTTGTCTTTAGCTATTCCCCCCATGACAGCTTATAGCAAGAATGGCCTGAAAATAGAGTTCACCTTTGAGAGGGCCAATCCGAACCCGAACATAGCAGTCATCACTATCCACGCCACCAACACCACCGAGGCTGACATGACAGAGTTTGTTTTCCAGGCTGCAGTACCAAAGGTGAGCCATGACTTGACAGTCACATTTTGTATAACTATGTAATATTAAGAAAAAGATGTGTGGTTCTATGATTGACCTCTGTAGCAATGTACAGCTTAGTCAAAGTTGGGAATATGCAGGCGTATGTCCTACGAAGCAGACTTGGCAGGAGCAGTCTTTTACGCTCTGTGTCCCTCTCCTTCAGACATTCCAGCTGCAGCTCTTGTCCCCTAGCAGTAATATTGTCCCAGCACTCAACCAGGGAAGCGTCACACAGGTCATCAGAGTTCTCAACCCACAGAAGGTAAGAAATGTTCCTGTCTGTCCTCATCTTCCTCACATTCTTATTCAGTTTCCTGATCTATTGGTGCTATCAGAGGAATTTAGTGCAGAGGGCTCCTATAGAGTTCAGCTCTACATTGAGTAGTTCATATTGCTTTAATAAACATGTCTTTCCCATGATTTACAGCAACAACTCCGCATGAGGGTCAAGCTGACATACACCCACAAAGGCTCACCTGTCCAAGACCTGGCCGAGGTCAACAACTTCCCTCCTCAGTCCTGGCAATGATGACCGTGTCCTCTCGCGCTTAAAGACCCCGCCAAGGGAACTATGGGAAAGATTCTCCACCCCCTGTTCCCAGACTGATCCCCTGTGACATCACTGCAGACTGCTGCCATGGGGTTGCATGGGGAGCAGCGGAATGTCAAGCACACAAAAAAAAGATGGTATGAAGACCATGATGACGACAACCACAACAACGACGGCAATGACGATAGACATCACCAGAAATATGTGAAAACATATTAATTTACTAACCCTTTTCCTTGATTGGTTTCACCTCAATCTATCTGCTTTGCAGTTGCCACTATTTCCATCTCCTCGCCCTCTCAATGCACGTACGCCCACATTGCACTCTCTGTGGTACGCCCACCCCTCTAAGCCGCCATAGAAAAGAGCTGTTGACTATGAGCACTTGTTTAAGCAGTCTGTTTTTTCTTTTGTTTCATGTTTTTAATCTTACAGGAATTTAACATGGGTATATGTATTTTTTTGTACCTATTTTCAAGTCTGAATGAGATGCAACTTAATTAACTTTATGAAATTTGCACACTGTCCATTCACCACTTTCCCGAATTGGGTTTGGAAACTTGGAGTACTTTGGCTCTCAGTATTTTATCTAGTTTGGTCTCCAAAGTGACTATAACACATTCTATTATAAAGATCTCCAGCTCTATGCTTCAAATGCAAGGTCTTCGGTTGCAATACAAAGGTTAATCTCTCGTGGACAGATTCTGGGTGTAAACTGAAGAATCTGTCGGGATGGAATGCGTAGGATCAGTTTGTCACTGATTATCTGGATTGGCCGAAGGCGATGCTTAAACTTCGACTGCTTCGCTTGTGTGGGGAAATTGGTGGAAGTGGGGTGTTTTGGCTAAGTTTCTTTTTGCGAGGGTAGAGACTTCGCAAACCGGAACTCCCAATTTCTAATACGTATGGACTCACAAATACATCACGCAGCTGACCAAATTACGCCAGATTTTAGTCCTGCGTTAACTGAGATTATACAAACATTCACATGATGACTTTTCCCAGTTGTACCGGGTCTGCTCTTTTACATCCATTAACTTTGGCAGCAGAAAGGTTTTAAAGACCCAGAGCACTCATTCATTTAGGGGTTAACTTAATTTGACCCTCTATCTCATGAGTGATTTAAAAGGCAAAAGATGTGTGGAGTCATTTTTAATTCCATCAGTTTTCTCTGTTGAAGTCAGTTTGAGAGTTGTTTGAATCCCATTCACCTTGGTTGGCCAGAGAGGCCTTTCAGCAGGGCTGAGATACTGTAAATGGATAAAGTGCATATTTCGAAGGCTGGAGTGTATTTGTTTGTCATGGGCTGGCAATGGTTCCATTTTCTTTAGTTTGGTCAGCAGTTTGGTAGCCATAGTACGGCGCTATCTTGTAAAAGTTTGTTTTCTGAGGTGGAATCTAGAGGATGGACATTTCTACTTTGTTTGACTGCCCTGTATAGCACCGTTTCCCCCACCTAGATGGGCATTATTTACAGTTTATTCCATCCATCTTGTTAAATTCAACGGTTAATTGCTTAGATCAAGCTGAGGTTATTGAAGCAATATGGATATTGTATATCAGTGTGGGTCTGAGACACATCTTAGTTAAAGGCAAATCCTTAAACATAGTTTCATTGAATACATTAACTTTGGAAGTACTGAATCTTCCATGCATCTGAACAAACAGCCTGAAATGTAAGATTTACAGCTTTAGGACGTCACAACGTCTCTTTTAAGACTATTAACCTGGCTGGACATAGCCAGCCTAGAGACGACATGTACATTACGTCTATTTTGAATGTAGTTATATGCACTGAATGCTTTTTCTTTGCAGTCTTTTTCTGTGGCTGTCCTCCTCTTTGGCCATTTTGTTGGCACTATTTTTGTGGTAATATGATTTTTTTTATTTTTTAGGTTTGCATTGATTTGACTTAAACATTATTGCCTGATATCAAAATGATGTGCCTTTTGACATAACTAGATGGGAAGTCCCTAAACTTGTCTGATCTGATCTGTGTGAAGAGGGTTTGTGTGTCAGGGAGTGCTTATTGTGGGTTATATCCTGACTAGAGAGCAGGCAAGACAGACAGGCTGGATGGAAGGTAGGAGTCGAAGAAGAATGTGCCCTTTTTATTTTAGAGACATCTCACACTCTGAGTTTCTAGCGTTTAGAGTGGAAATTATGTAGTCGGATATCAGTTTAGCTTGCCGTGTGGTGACTGGTGTGATTCCTTGGCTGTCATACTTCTCCAAATCAGAATCCCGACCAAGCTGTCGGAAACATTAACCTGAATACCTCACGATGTTTTCTCTTCCTGTTTAACTATCAACAGTACAGTACCTGGATAGCTGTATTTAGTCTTCTGTATGATCTGCAATCAAGTGGGCACCTGTAGGACATCTCATTACTAACACGCTTAGCTGCCCCATGATGCTGTATGTGTTCAGACCTTCAGATGTTCAATCGCACTATATGCTTATTGATATTCACTATGCTACACTATCAAACTTTTGTGACCAAATCGGAAATGCTATTAGCGTTGGAAATAAGCTTTGGAAATATTTTTGAGCAATGATGTGTATATATGGAAAAAATGATTTCATTCTATTACTTTTTTTCTGTTTTTGACTAAATGCTATATTGGCTTTTTCTGTATATATTGAGGGCTTTTAAGGTTAGTCAAATATCCTTTTTTCATCCCTTTTTATTTTTAGATACCAACCATTTTCTAAGACTTCCAATTACTCACGGTGTATATTGTCTGAATAGATCTTAGTCTACAATATGGCCTAAAGGAAAGACTTCCCTATTTCATCAGTCATCGCAAAAGATATATAATCGGCTGCCTGTACATTGTATATTATTGTAAAACGAAACAACAAAAGATGATCAAATGAAATAAAACCCCATTTGAAGACTTATACAGATTAGCTAAGGACTATAATTGTATACATATATGTAAAAAAGAATCGACTTGAAACGATGCAAATGAGCTGCATTCTCTTCATAAGTTAGGATGCATCTTTTTTTTTTCTGCAGATTTTAGTGGGTGAGTAGGCTGCTATTGTTTTTTTTTATAGATGTCCTCTTAAGGTTTGGTTGGGCAGTACTGGTGTTGTCTGTGAGTGATGTACTGTACTACTGAGAGGTCTGTGAGCTGAGCACAGTGCTGCACAGTGACCGAGGTGGCACCTTGTCGGTATTCGTGGTCCTCAGAAAGGCCTAATCTGTTTTCATATGCTCCTTAAGAGTAGGCCTCTTGCTAAGACGCTGTAACGCCTCCTTTGGTATGTAATGTGCTTTATCGTTTTTTTCTCTCCCCAGCAAAAGTAATTGGAGAAAATGAATGTTGTCAGACATGCAAGCTAATTAATGGACGGATGACCTACCTACAGTGCACATGGTCCTTCTTAAGAGAGCGATTCTCGTTGTTGGCCCCCTTTAAGTCTGATTCTCTGTTTTTCCCCATTCATCTGGCATCTCACCTCACCACATTAATTGTATTGGATTTCAGAGACGTGAGAATGGGCCCAGAGTTTCTCTGAAGTGTTGAGTGAGGTCATTTTTTTTTTACCCTTGTGATGATGTTGCACATACCTTTTATTGTAAGGTGGGGATTGAATATCCTGAGTATTTTCAGGCTGAGAAGTTTAATCTGTGTGGTGGATATGGTTCATTAAGTAGTAAGGCCTTGTCCTCATGTGGTTGACAGATACAATGTGCTCTTGGCTGCCTGTCATCATCCACTCTTACTGGGTCTGTTCATCGCTCCTGATGACTGCATTAAGGAACCCGTCTTATGGACTTGTTTGTATGGCTCAAAGAGAGCAGAGAATAGGCCTGGTTCTGTTACAGGGACCGGGCCAGCGGGGCAGTTGAAGTTCAGGCTCTCTAAGAGGAAATATGATCCTTTCTATTTATTGAAATCCAATTTGAAAATCAGGACAGAAGTGTGATGCAGATCTCTCTGCTGTGTGTATGGCCTTTTTGTGTCTACATTCTTTTCAGGGGACCTGTGATCTTAAGGCAGTGCTGCTTAACCTGTACTTGTGATATGACACAACTATAACACTGAGCTAAAGCTGCATGTTAGCTGTGCTGTGAGCTCATTTCCACAAGGGGAGCTGGTCAAGATAGAAGGCTGTAGGGAAGGGAAAGACATCTCATACTTGTACCTTTTCTTGAATGTTTTGTTTTTATCGGTTTGATTCCATCAATCATGTTTGACCAGTTAACGCTTTTAAGGATACAGTGCCCCCCATATAGTTTTAAATGAGAAATCCCATTGGTTTGGACACTGCATCTTAAAAAGGAAATTTGTAAAGGAAAGAACCCTTCAGAGGTCTGAGCAGCTTTTGAAGCATTTTGTTTGTCTAATCAGCCAGTGTGTGTGTAAATATCTCTGAGTGTGTTGGCATGTCTTGCTACAGTCACCTGGTAGGACATGAAAGTGGCTGCAAGGATTTCAATTCACAACTTCTGAGCTGCATGTGAGAACCAATGTAAATAGTGTCATTTCTACTCTACGTAATCCTTTTTTTGAAATGCACATTTTTCAACAAATCCAACACACCACCTTATTTGGTTGTACATTTGAAAATGTAGCTTTTTTTTTTTTTTTTTGGTGGTAGGGGTTAATAGTGCACACCACTCATTCGGATGTAATTGTTTTTTACTTCTATATTTCGCCAGGTGAATTCTCTGTGTAAAGGGGTTTGAAGGCGCATCTGACATTAGCCACTATTATCCCTTTCCCTGTGAAATCATAAAGCGTCCATTGTACCTTTTTGAAAGAGAATCTGTATATGTAACCCTCAGATTTATCCCGACTATACGACAACATATCTGATTTGAGATGGGGAGGAAAAAAACATTTTTTGAAATTCACTTTTCCAGACAGGTTTAACATTTTGAACTGAATCAGTCCCATGTCTTCAAGGTGGGTGTGAATGGACTGAAAATATGAATAATGATGTTGATGATTTAAAACTGAAAACTACATGGGACATTTTAGACTTATGCTGTGTATTATTGTCTTTGGGTTGGAGGAAATGATGATCAAGAGTATAAATAAAAAGTCAAACAAAATTTTGACCGGACTCATTCATTTATCAACTCTTATATGCTGAACAAAAATATAAACGCAACATGTAAAGTGTTGGTTTCATGAGATGAAATCTCATGTTTTGAGGGAGCGCAATTGGCATGCTGACTGCAGGAATGCCCACCAGAGCTGTTACCAGAGATTTGAATGTTAATTTCTATACCATAAGCCAACGCTGTTTTAGAGAATTTGGCAGTATGTCCAACCGGCCTCAACCGCAGACCACGTGTATGGCGTTGTGTGGTTTGCTGATTTCAACGTTGTGAACAGAATGCCCAATGGTGGCGGTGGGGTTATGGTATGGGCAGGCATAAGCTGCACACAATGAACACAATTGCCTTTTATCGTGGCAATTTGAATGGATAGATACTGTGACACAATCCTGAGGCCCATTGTCGTACCATTAATCCACCGCCATCACCTCATGTTTCAGCATGATAATGCACAGCCCCATGTCACAAGGATCTGTAAACAATTCCTGGGAGCTGAAAATATCCCAGATATTCCATGGCCTGCATACTCACCAGACATGTCGCCCATTGAGCATGTTTGGGATGCTCTGGATCAACGTGTGCTGCACTGCATTGAGCATGTTTGGGATGCTCTGGATCAAAATGTGCCGCACTGCATGAGGCAAATGGTGGTCACACGAAATACTAACTGGTTTTCTGATCCACGCCCCTACTTTTTTTCCCCCAAAGGTATCTGTGACCAACAGATACATATCTGTATTCCCAGTCATGTGAAATCCATAGATTAGGGCCTAATTAATTTTTCAATTGACATTCCTTTTATGAACTGTAACTCTGTAAAATCTTTGAAATTGTTGCATTTATATTTTTGTTCAGTATAGTTACAAATGGGGTTCACCTACATAACTGATCTAGAATAGGCCTACACAGATATTTTCAGCTTAACATAGCCTGACATGTTTCAGTATACATAGGCTACTTGTCCTACTAAACTAGATTGAGTCAGTGAGGTTGGAGCAGCGTACAAACGAGGAGAATGCTGATCAAAGTTTAACTGTTCCAGTATCTGTTTCCACGGGAGTAGTTTCTTAGGTCAGTGATTCTTGATTAGCTTTTGAGGAACATCATCAAGTCCAAGCTGTTAAAAGTGCCTCCAGTGTGGGCTGGTAGTTGAGTTAATTTTCTGTGAGCCAAACAAACTACAGTAGTGGAAGAAGCCAAGTCATGGCAGTCAATTAACAGTGATCCAGGTGGAATAGAAGTGACAGGATTTTCTCATGCACCACTTTAACACACCTGTTTGCTTTTACAGTTGTGGTATATTGATGTCTGCTGATAAACCCATTGGCTGGACATTGCTATAAGTTCAGTACTCAAGAGGACGACTTATGAAGGAACAGGCAAGTGGGAATGGTGCTTTCTTGAAAGATACAGTTGAAGTCGGAAGTTTACATAGACTTCGGTTGGAGTCTCGTTTTTCAACCACTCCACAAATTTCTTGTTAATAACAAACTATAGTTTTGGCAAGTCGGTTAGGACATCTACTTTGTGCATGACAAGTAATTGTTCCAACAATTGTTTACAGACAGATTATTTCACTCATAATTCACTGTATCACAATTCCAGTGGGTCAGAAGTTTACATACATTAAGTTGAATGTGCCTTTAAACAGCTTGGAAAATATCAGAAAATCATGGCTTTAGAAGCTTCTGGTAGGCTAATTGACATAATTTGAGTCATTTGGAGGTGTACCAGTGGATGTATTTCAAGGCCTACCTTCAAACGCAGTGCCTCTGCTTGACATCATGGGAAAATCAAAAGAAATCAGCCAAGGCCTCAGAAAAACATTGGAGACCTCCACAAGTCTGGTTCATCCTTGGGAGCAATTTCCAAATGCCTGAAGGTACCACGTTCATCTGTACAAACAATAATACGCAAGTATAAACACCATGGGACCACGCAGCCGTCATACCGCTCAGGAAGGAGAAGCGTTCTGTCTCCTAGAGATGAATGTACTTTGATGTGAAATGTGCAAATCAATCCCAGAACAGCAAAGAACCTTGTGAAGATGCTGGAGGAAACAAGTACAAAAGTATCTATATCCACAGTAAAACAAGTCCTATATCGACATAACCCGAAAGGCTGCTCAGCAAGGAAGAAGCCACTGCTCCAAAACTGCCATAAAAAAGCCAGACTACGGTTTGCAACTGCACATGGGGACAAAGGTTGTACTTTTTGGAGAAATGTCCTCTGGTCTGATGAAGCAAAAATAGAACTGTTTGGCCTTAATGACCATCGTTATGTTTGGAGGAAAAAGGGGGAGGCTTGCAAGCCGAAGAACACCATCCCAACCGTGAAGCACAGGGGTGGCAGCATCATGTTGTGGGGGTGCTTTGCTGCAGGAGGGACTGGTGCACTTCACAAAATAGATGGCATCATGAGGCAGGAAAATGGTGTATATATTGAAGCAACATCTCAAGACATCAGTCAAGAAGTTAAAGCTTGGTCGCAAATGGGTCTTCCAAATGGACAATGACCCCAAGCATACTTCCAAAGTTGTGGCAAAATGGCTTAAGGACAACAAAGTCAAGGTATTGGAGTGGCCATCACAAAGCCCTGACCTCAATCCCATAGAAAATTTGTGGGCAGAACTATAAAAGTGTGTGCGAGCAAAGAGGCCTACAAACCTGACTCAGTTACACCAGCTCTGTCAGGAGGAATGGGCCAAAAATCACCCAACTTATTGTGGGAAGCTTGTGGAAGGCTACCCAAAACATTTGACCCAAGTTAAACAATTTAAAGGCAATGCTACCAAATACTAATTGAGTGTATGTAAACTTCTGACCCACTGGGAATGTGATGAATGAAATAAAAGCTGAAATAAATAATTCTCTCTTATTCTGACATTTCACATTGTTAAAATAAAGTGGTATTCCTAACTGACCTAAAACAGGGAATTTTCCCTTGGATTAAATGTCAGAAATTGTGAAAAACTGAGTTTAAATGTATTTGGCTCAGGTGTATGTAATCTTCCGACTTCAACTGTGCCTGGTTGAATCTGCTCTGTTTCAGACCCACCCCCTATACTGCTTTTCCATGACCCCGAAGAGACATGAGTGCCTTGGTTACCTCTCATTCGCTCCACTTTTTTTAAATGATTTTATTTATTTAACCTTTAACCTAATTTAACCACATACCCCTAGCCCAGGCCTGCCTTATTGAGAGATCCTGACATGCCTTTTTAACAGGGTATTTTGTCATTAACATACTTGTTCCAATTCAGACCATAATGAAATGGGATATTGGCTACTCTGATTCCCTATGAGGAATAATTTGATGAGGAGTGCTTATGTGTGTGTATATATAACATTTTTCAAAATGTAAGTATCATAAGACTCTAGGGCAGCAATAAGAAGCAGCCTACATTGAGTGAAATTAAAATGTCATGCATTAAATCAAAATCGCAAGACAGTTAATGCGGTAAAGCACACGTGTAATGGGTGTATAGGAAACCTAATGAATAATTCAGTACGCCTCTACTCAGAAATGGGCAGTGCCTTATGAATAATATGTTACCCTGCCTCTCTAATGTTTATTGATAGACCCAATCTGACAGCGGTGAGGTTCAGAGTCGTTATGGCGTCGCACCGAACGAGAATGGGATTTTTCAGCTGCCGCATGTATTGCAATTTACCAGTCATGTTACACGTTCTTTTGTAGTTAAATATACACATGCAAATGAAAGAAGAAGATAATATACCGGGAACGGTCAATGGCACTGTTATGGAGCGAAAAAAAGGTGGTGTCGAAGATAGCAGGGGTTGTACGGACACACAGGTCTACGAAGCGGGATCTAATCAAGCTGCAGGTCGTGGCGACCGCAATGGTACAGGAAACCGTGTCGGAACGGGGATACGCGTTCTAAAGGTAACTATCAAGCAAGTCATATTTGAAGGTTTATCAAAATACTGCAATCGCACAGTTCCCGGTTCTAACAGGGCCGAAGTGCGTGTGAAATTATACTCACGCGTCATCCAGTTTGAGCATCATTGATGTTCTCTTCTATAGTGATAATTATGTTGGTTTTGAAAGTATAATGTTGAGTGCAACAATGTGTCGAACCACATCGCCAGCATCCTTTCACTGTAGTTCTTTCTAGATTGTAACAGAAACATTTGAATGAACTGTTAACGTTACAGTAGGCAATCGTTCGAGATGTTGCTACATATTGTCGTGCTCAACTGTTAGTCTATCCTATAGATCAGAACATGTAAAATCACATGTTTTAACTTGCTGTTTATTGCTGAAAATGAATAGCATAAACTATTATGGATAGTGTAACATTTGTAAACTTTTCAATGTGTTTCGCTATTTAGGCTACATGTTTATGTCATTGGATCAAATCCACTTTGAAATTCCTAAATAGACTATGCAAAACCGAGTAAATAGGCTTGGACTGAGATTGTTCTGTAGCTTCGAGCCCTCAGTTAGCACGCACGATTGACAAGACATGTGATTAACTGTTTCCTTACTCGTTCGTGTGCTGTTCTTCCGCCATTATGTCACTGATTAACCCATTAGGCGCCATTTACATAAAACATAATGGCTTGTGCCAATTATCCCCATGCATAATCATTTAGAAAATACATTTTATAGGCTGACATGAACCTCAGCCATGCTTCTATGGAGAGACTGCTTATCTCACCAATCTCTCATGCGATATTGTCATGGAGAATGACACATTCCAGTTACAATTGCACTAATAATAAATATCCAAAAGATAACTTCAGTGGAAGGACCATTACATTTTATGTTCATTGAATCATGAATGGCTGCTGCTGCAACTAACGGTAGCCTTGTATTCAACCAACCAAGATTTAAACCTATGAGTGGTGAGTTTATACACATATCAGTGGCGGTTGGTGCCATTTTAAGATGATGATCATTTTTTTAATGAGCTTGGCCTTATTTCTATTACAGCATATTGGATGACTGTCATTGATATTCTATTCACCCAGCTCAATGTAACATCAATAGGTTTAGGCTACTCCATGATACTCAAATTTTCCCTGTACCTACCCATCATGAGGTTGTTTAAACTAGCCTATGAATGAAAGTTTACAAGGCAGGTGCACATGTCAAGATACTTTTTAGTAATCAAGGTGACAGTAACACATTCGAAATCGCCTTACAGAATCTTGCCAGCATTTAGCTGATCTAGGGTGTAATCATTTGTCCAACAGTTGCAAATGAGAGTTTCTATTGGACAAATTCAGGTACAGTGCATTCTGAAATTATTCAGACCCTTTCACTTTTTTCCACATTTTGTTGCATTAGAGCCTTATTCTAAAATGGATTAAATAGTTTATTTTCACTCAATCTACACACAATACCCCATAATAACAAAGCAAGAACTGTTTTGTTTTGTTTTTTTGCAAGTGTTTCAAAAATAAAAACGGGGTTATTACGTTTTACAAAAGTATTCAGACCCTTTACTCTGGTTTTAGTCTGGGCTCTGGCTGGGCCACTCCAGGACATCCAATCTGATGTCCTGATCGCTCTGGAGCAGATATTCATCAACGATCTCTTTGTACTTTGCTCTGTTCATCTTTTCCTCGACCATGACTCGTCTCTCAGTCCCTGCCGCTGAAAAACATCCCCACAACATGATGCTGCCACCCATGCTTCACCGTAAGGATGGTATTGGCCAGGTGATGAGCGGTGCCTGGTTTCCTCCAAACTTGATGCTTGGCATTCAGGCCAAAGAGTTCAATCTTGGTTTCATCAGACCAAATAATCTTGCTTCTCATAGTCTGAGAGTCCTTTAGGTGCCTTTTTGGTTAACTCCGAGTGGGATGTCATTTGCCTTTACTGAGGCGTAGCTTCTGTCTGGCCACTCTACTGTGGACTGATTGGTGGAGTGCTGCAGAGATGGTTGGCCTTCTGGAAGGTTCTTCCATCTCCACAGAGGCGCTCTGTCAGTGACCATTGGGTTCTTGGTCACCTCCCTGACCAAGGCTCTTCTCCCCCGATTGCTCAGTTTGGCCGGGCAGCCAGCTCTAGGAACAGTCTACTCTAGGGGGTTCCAAACTTCTCCCATTTAAGAATGATGGAGGCCACTGTGTCCTTGGGGACCTTCAATGCAGCAGAATTGTTTTTGTACCTTTCTCCAGATCTGTGCCTTGACACAATCCTGTCTCGGATCTCTATGGACAATTCCTTGGACCACATGGCTTGGTTTTTGCTCTGACATGCATTGTCAACTGTGGGACCTTATATAGACAGGTGTGTGCCTTTCCAAATCATGTCCAAACAATTGAATTTACCACAAGTGGACTCCAATCAAGATGTAGAAACATCAAGGATGATCAATGGAAACAGGATGGACCTGAGCTCAATTTCAAGTCTCATAGCAAAGGGTCTGAATGTTATGTAAATATGTTTTTAAAAATGTTTAATACATTTACGAAAATTATTTAAACCTGTTGTGATTTATGGGTGTGTGTGTGTAAATTAAGGCTGTATTTTAGAATAAGGCTGTAACATAACAAAATGTGGAAAGTCAAGGGGTCTGAATACTTAATGAATGCGCTGTATGTTTATCCCTGTTTAACATCTCAGAACATTGTTTGTTAATTGATCTTCTGATCACTCTGAGTTGTTTGAGCTTCATTTGACAGATTTGATCTCAGATTTGATCTCGCTGGCCTTGGACAGTTGTAGTGGTCATGGAGTGAAATGACGGCAATGACTGTCTGGGCAATAGTCAATGCTCAGGCTCTCTGAATGAGTTTGCCCGTCTTGTTGCCTCACACATAGAGACCTATGGTGTGTGCCTTTGTTGGCTGTCACCATTGACATGTGTGTGTTGTCATTGCACATAGTGAGGTTCTCTATTTTTGGGAGAGAGTGTGTGCATATGTTGCCTGTCACCCATTGAGGTGTGTGTGTTGTCATTGCACATTGAGGCCTGTTGTGTGCGTCTTTGGCGCTGTTGTGCTGAATAGATGTGACTCGGGGCCCTGCTGTCTCCTCTGTTGCCTGTGTGTGTGCTGCGGTGCAGTGTGGATACCAGCAGCTGCCTCCCTGTGCCGGGCGGCCATGGGGATGCACGGCATCGTGGGACGATAACTTCATCAGTGTCTAACTAATGACCTGATGCCTGGCCACCAGTCTCAAAAATCAGGGTCCAGTTCACACAGCACCGTCCTGGCCGTTCTTGCCCTGTGTAAATATTTGTTCCGAGCTTCTCCAGATTTGAAAACAAGGCCAGTGATTCTGACACAGACCGCACACGTCATTCTGGGTTTGGCTCTCAGTTTTAGCAAGGATCCTGTTTTAAGGTCACCAACGCCCATGAGCTGTTTGCAGGTAATCTAATCTGAACTTTCAGTTTCGCCAACCTGACAAATTGATTCGATTGAATTTGTCCTCTGGTTGTGTTGGAACATGATGCAGCTTGAGATATCCTTGATTCAGAGCAAGGCTGCTGCAAGACAAGTTATCATTAACTACCGTAGAAGACCATGTAAAGTTCTCTTCTCTTACACGCCCAATACATTTACAGTGGATCTGTGGTGGCGGTCTTTTCATCTAATGTTTCTGTTTCTCCAGCGGAACATGAAGAGGAATGGGAGCAGAGGATGTGTTACCAGGAAGACCCGCTTTGGATCGCGGGAGCGGGACTGGCTGAAGGGGGATGCCCAGCGGGGCTGTGTGTGTCTGTACGGGAGAACAGTTGACCCCCAGCCCCCAGCCTCGGGCCCACAGACCTCCTCCACCCTCCAGGCAGACCTGCGGCTGGTGTTATGCTCCACCACTACCACGGTGGAGGAGCTGTGTGCCCAGAGAGAAGTAGAGGGACTATACCTGCAGCTCCATGGAGACCTGCTCAGGTAATACTCACCTTTACAACTCTCCTCTCCCACTGACACTCACGTCTAGTACCACAGTGCTATGTTCACAACTCATGAATATGTTAGAAAGATGGCATTCTCATAGTGTCAATGGTTCTATTTATTGCTAGACAGTGTGTTAAATTCCAAATCTAAGTAATCCCATTCATGTTCAATATCACATCTTTGTGCTTTATTCACCTAGTCTCAAAGCCTGATCAGTCTCAAACCTTTTCATACTGTTGTAGCTTTGTTACCGCATTCTGGCACTGCCGATTCCTCCATTCTATTTTTACACATTGTGCCAGGTTTGTACTCTGTTTTCTTGAGTGCTCATGAGAACTCTGCTGCCGGTCTAGAACAGGAGCAGGCTCATACATCTAGACTTTGACTGACCTACACTACCATTCAAAAGTTTGGGGTCACTTCGAAATGTCCTTTTTTGAAAGAAAAGCAATTTTTTTTGGTCCATTTAAAATAACATCAAATTGATCAGAAATACAGTGTAGACATTGTTAATGTTGTAAATTGCTATTGTAGCTGGAAACGGCTGATTAAAAAAAAAATAATAATAATAATTATAATTTTTATGGAATATCTACAGGCGTACAGAGGCCCATTATCAGCAACCATCACTCCTGTGTTCCAATGGTACGTTGTGTTAGCTAATCCAAGTTTATCATTTTAAAAGGCTAATTGATCATTAGAAAACCCTTCTGCAATTATGTTTGTATTTTATTATTTTTGATCAATTATGTTTATTGTATTTCTGATCAATTTGATGTTATTTTAATGGACAAAAAATTTGCTATTCTTTCAAAAACAATGACATTTCAAAGCCCATTCTCTTCTTCTATAGTGCGCAGCGAATTCTACTAGAGGACAAAATGAGAATGACATCCTGGCATTTTAAAGCATACAACATTTTAAAAAATGCACGTACTATAAAACTTAATTTTTCCGCATACCCAAAACGCCTAATATTTAGAACACAAGTACGGGTATTCAGACAGACAGTGACTTGACAGCTGTTTATGACAGCACTTTTCCAGAATAACTCGTCATGACGATGCCTCTGAGACAGGCTATAATCTGTTTACACCCACTTGCTCTCCTCTTGGCTTTTTTGGTCAGGCAAGGGAATGCTTTTTACTCCCCGTAAGACTATTTTTGGTTGAACGCTGAGCACTGCAGGACGCACTAAATGGGTCACGTGGTTCAGTGTTGTGCAGAAGAAAAATAACGTATAACATGACTGAGATTTGTAATGAATTACACACCTTGTTGCAGGATGTGCTTTACCACCCCCTATGATATTGATTTTTACCAGCTGGAGTCCTCTACCACCTGAATTACATTTCTACATTCTATTAATACAGCTGGATATGCACTGGCAGTTTAGCACTATGCAGGTAAAGTGCTTTTCTGAAAAGACTGGATCAGCACGGGCATGTCTCTTTCTTTTTTGAGCCTGAAACTCTCAGGTCTGGTTCTGTAACCACCTAGGCTTCTCCTCTCTCTCCTTAAGGGAACTCTGATCAAAGTCATTTCACATACAGGTGATACAATGTCAGATTTATCTCGGTAGTGCCATGTTGTCTCCTCCCACACCCTGAAGACTGTTGGATAACTGTGCTGCCTGGTGGAAATGTCAACACTGGGTAATTTCATGTACCCTCAGATTTTATTAGTGTTTGTTGTATTCTTGTTATTACAATTTCAAGGCCCATAGTTAGAGATTTTCCTGTGCTTTTGTATACTTTTTAGCCAGTAGTTCTGAAAGTAGCGCTCGGAAGCCAAAAATGGTCCCAGAAAATGTGTAGATATGTGCATCACGTTATTGCTCTCACTCTGCTTTGTGTGCATCTTGCTAGCTGTCACTCAAATGGCGAGGGACTTCAGCTCATTGGCTGGAACTCTAATTGTTAGGGGGCTGGCCATACGTGGGGGGAAATGTAATGGGTCTGCATAGCTTCCAGTAAAACCCCTTTCAAACTAGGGATTTTTATAGCTAATTGATATATAACAGTAATTCTACTCATAGATTATGCATGTATGAACTACACATTGACACATCTATCACAAAGCGCTAGGTTTAAAATATATATTTATACTTCGCCAAAGTTCTGGAGAATGTCTTAAGAGACATATACACAACAAATTAAGGGAATGTATCTAGCCACCCAAATGAAGGAAAGGAGCGTTTTGGTGTCTTTTGACAGAGATTAAGTGACTGTATATTTAGGAGCCTCCTGTACTCATGGCCACGAGGGGAGTGGATTTGTGAATAAATGTACATGCTCTCAGAGCATGTGTGAATGGTCTACAGGCAGTCCTGTACAGACAGTCATCCCTCCGAGCCTGCCAGGGATCTTTCTAAATCCTGTGTGAGGTGCTGGGGCCACGACTGTGTGTGATCAGCAAACATGATCCTGATTGTTAGACCCCGCTGGGCTGGCAGAGGGAGTGTGGGCAGGGAAGTGCCACAGCAGCCACCAGACGCTGTGTCACCTCACCATCGCGCTGGTGTGACAAGGGCTGTGGCTGGAAACCAGTCACTTCTGGCTTAGCATCATGGTAATCCTAAACTACAGTACATAGAGGACCTGCGCTGGGAGTTTGCTATCACAGGCGTACTGACTAGGGTGGGTCTCTCAGAATGTATGGAGCGAGGTGGGGAGGAGAGAGCCAATGATGACTTCTTCTAGAGTGGTAATGCGTTAGAATAAGCAACACAATCACACACTGTATGCCGCAAAGAGTTGTAAAATCTGAGGCTTATTGATTTACAGCATATTATGAATTTTATTGGGCAAAGCTGGGGCTCCCATAGACAGTGGGTCATTGTGAAAAATACCCTCACAGATTTTGAGTGCATGGAGTCTTCAGTGGTTCTGTAGCAGATATCCTTGGTGTGTTCACGTGCGGATCAGCGGTGTTGTGTTGAAGGCGTGCCATTGCCAGTGACAGGCTGGGGGTCACAGATTGCAGGCTCAGCAGACCTCATGTTTGATAGCAGCATGAGAGGCCCTTAACAGGATTAGCCATGGAATGAGCTGATGATTTCATTAGGGAAATAAGGCAGAGGACTCACACAGGACATTAAAAGAAAGGGGTTCCATCACCATACCATTCAGACGCATTATTCAGATGAGCTATTGTTATTAATCAAATTTATTTATATAGCCCTTCTTACATCAGCTGATATCTCAAAGTGCTGTACAGAAACCCAGCCTAAAACCCCAAACAGCAAGCAATGCAGGTGTAGAAGCACGGTGCATTAGAGTGCATGTTGGTCATTAGCGGGTGCTTCATATGATTAAGGATGCTCTTCCTCCATATCTGACTATGAACTTTGGACCTGATACCTGTGCGGAGATAGTTTCTCTCTCTGCTTGATTGACATCCGGCACGGAGTCGGACTCTGTAAATGTTTTGATAGAGGAGCCTCATCAATTCCCCGGTCTGAAACTGAAACACCTGTGTCCAGCTCTGCTGATTGGCGTGACAGCTTTCCTCTGGACCTTACCTGTCATAACACAGGGAAGTATGGATTGGAATGTCTCTGCTTGCATGTGAGTGTGTGTGTGTGTGCTTGCGTGCATGCAAATGTGTGCCAGAAATGGTTGATGAACTATGCCCCTTTGGTTGGATTCCAAGCGTGGAGGCAACGATGCACAAATTAATTATGTGTAGAGGAGAATCTGTGTGCCTGTTAAGGGTATTGATTGTGATTGGCGTATATCCTGACGGTTTCTATTTCTGTCACTGTAGGAGGCTGGACCCCTCTGAGCGCCCTCTCCAGATGGTGTATGACTACCTGGCTGCTATAGGCTACCAGGACCCTCTGCGGGTTCAGAGAGAGGCGGCCAACTCGGACCTCAGCTGCATGATCCGCTTCTACAGTGGTGAGTAGTGACCCAGGGGGCCTGTCTACGGCCATCTGCAGGCCATGATAGGCTCTCCTTCACTGGGCTCTGGCTGGGCTCAGCCCGCTCTGCTGGAACTAGGCCTGGAGCCCTGTTAATGGACCTGGCTCTACAGCTGATGGAGCAGTCTAAACTGTCAGCTTCTGGGATGGGTCCTGTCGTTCTGATCTATAGTGTGTGTGTGTCGGAGTGTTTGTGACGGTGTGTGTTTTTCCACTACTCTCCCGGCTGAAGGGCTGTTAGCACTACCCTGACTTAATGAAGTAGGCTTCACTCACCTGGATTGGGGTTCATTTTTGCATAACCTTTTTATGCATATAACAGTTTTTGTAACTTTCGGGGGAAATGGTACTCTTTCTAGTATTATCATGCTTTGATAGGTAAGAAAACGATGCATATCTGTCAATATTGTATCTCTGTGTCTGGGTCTGCATACTGTCTGTCTGTTTGCAGGAGCCAAGCAGCCTAGGCTTGTTGTACTTTAGCTTTCATACTGGCAGCAAGAAACACCAGCAAGACACACGCAGATCTGTCTGTCAGAGATTTTGGAGCAACATTTTGTACTTAGAAGAATTCATGTTTTCCACTTAAAAGAATATGCTTTCTCCGTCTGCGCCTCTACACTTGAGTGAAGACACTGTCCTAGCTTCAGTACTCAGCTAGTCTCAATCATTCTAGCACATTAAGAGGAATCAAACTGGTTTATCAGGGCCAGAGGGGTAAACTACAAAGCAAGCTAGATCTAAAGGTAGCCAGCTTCAGTTAGCTTTCCATTCCAGTTCAGGCTTCATCCGTACTATAACGGTGAATATTGCTCGTCCACCTGCCGTTAACTCTAGCACTTATCTAGTTGAAAACTGAACTCTTCATTGAGACAATGCTGAAACATCAATCCATGGGCAAGTCAGTGCCGCTTTTATTTTTGTCTTTATATATTTTTGGTACTTTTTACTCTTTTTTTTCTCCCCAATTTCATGATATACAATTGTTAGTTAGTCTTGTCCCAGCGCTGCAACTCCCGGACGAGAGAGATGCGAAGGTCGAGAGCCATGCGTCCTCCGAAACCCAGCCAAGCCGCACTGCTTCTTGACACACTGCTCGCTTAACCCGGAAGCCAGCCGCGCCAATGTGTCGGAGGGAACACCATACAGCTGGCAACCGAAGTCAGCGTGCATGCACCCTGCCCGCCACAAGGACTCGCTAGAGTGCAATGGGACAAGGACATCTGGCCGGCCAAGCCCTCCCCTAACCTGGATGCTGGGCGCTGCCTCATGGGTCTCCCGGGATCGAACCCGGGGCTGTAGTGACGCCTCTAGCTCTGCGACACAGTGCCTTACACGGAACCCAAACCGGCTGCGAGCGTGCGCCATCGTGCATACATTTATTTTGTCTCCCTATACCAAACGCGATCACGACACGCAGGTTAAAATATCAAAACTAACTCTGAACCAATGACAATAATTTGGTGACAGGTCGAAAAGCATTAAACATTTATGCAATTTGGCTAGTTGGCTTGCACTTGCTAGCTAATTTGTCCTATTTAGGTAGCTTGCTGTTGCTAGCTAATTTGTCCTGGGATATATACATTAGGTTGTTATTTTACCTGAAATGCACAAGGTCCTCTACTCCAACAATTAATCCACACATAAAACAGTCAACCGAATCGTTTCTAGTCATCTCTCTTCCTTCCAGGCTTTTTCATCTTTGAACTTATATGGTGATTGGCATCTAAACGTTCATAGTATTACCACGACAACCGGCAACACAGTTCGTCTTTCAATCACCCACGTGGGTATAACCAATGAGGAGATGGCACGTGGGTACCTGCTTCTATAAACCAATGAGGAGATGGGAGAGGCAGGACTTGCAGCGCGATCTGTGTCAGAAATAGAAAGGACCTGGCTCTACAGGTCCTCCAATTATAAAATAGTTGTATTGGGTCATACAAAAGTTTAGCTGTGTGTGAAATTTCCAATGCATTTGTCATTACTAAATGTGTAATGTGATAGGTATTTTAACATTACAATTTTGAACACACAACACATTTGATTTAATAAAATATTTAATCAGTTTGTCTTCCTCAAATTAACTGGATGATGATACAATCTTTGCGAGAGGGCGGGAATCTGCTGTCATTGGTCCTCAACTCGCGGCTCAGACACTCAGGATCAATGTAGTTAACCCGTAGTTAGCCTGCCCGGTGCAGGTTAGATCTGAAGGATTTGTTGCCATAGAAATTCACCTGGCTAAAAGGTGAGCCATGTTTGTGTACTGGTTATTACAAGTTACTCGAGTTGACCAAAGTTACCTTGCTAAGTCCTCAAACTACATTTGTAGTTTTGGTGCTGAGGTGATGTCTGTTTAATAATGTTTCCGTTGTTTGAACCAGGTTGTATTGTGGTTTGGGTTGCTACTACAACAGTTCAATCCCACATCCTCAAAATGAGGGCCCATGAGTGGCCGCCTTCTCCTCTGGGAAGGGGTTAAGTGACCGCTGCTGGTTCAGGCCTGTGAGGGATGTGTGTCAGACTCAACCCTGGGCGTGGGTAACCTTCATTACTCTGAGGCCAGGACGCAGCCCAAACAGCCATACATCAGGGCTGCGTGGTCCCTGACTGACCATCCTTCTTCCCTGGGCCTGGCGCAGGTTAGCGTTTTTGTAATGAATCTTGTTCTTTAGGCAACTCTGCAGTGGTCACTAGCTGGCACAGCCACAAAGTCATAAAATCTGATTTTAAACCAAACTGTAACCACACTGCTAACCTTAATGCCTAAACCAAACCATGAGCACATTTTTGTTTCCTGAATTTTTACAATATAGCCAATTTTGACTTAGGCCAGCTGCAAAGGGGAAATCGCTCAGTTTGAACTCAGGACAAGACTCATGACATTAAACGTCAACCTGCGGGCCAGGCTGGCAGTGTGTCCGCTCTGTCACAGCCCCACCAGTAACTAACTACCCGTGAGTCACTGTGATGTATGGCACCAGATACAGGATGGATGTGGCTTGCTGGTTCATTTTAACACACTGGTCCCCTTAGGGGGACGGGGAGATGTATTTACAATGGTGTGATGTGTCCATATCATTCAGTCAGTCTCTCTCTCTCACACACCTCGAGTCTCACACTCCTCCCTCTTTGTGATCCTGTGTGGTAGTGGCAGGTCTAATGATCCTCTTATCAGTCCTGATAGGCTTTGCTGGAAGAGGAAGAGGAGCGGGGACCTGATGTTCTGTAATGCCTCTCCTATTAATAACCAGGCTGAGACTGGCTGGGCCTAGCACTGTGCAGCGCTGAGTCAGTGTCACTGTCTGACTGGCTGGGGGTGTGGCTGCGCCCATGCTGTGGTGAGAGACAGTGAAAATGACGGAGCGGTGCCACCATCGCTGGCCGGCATAGCCTTCTCTCACTGTCACACACGGTGAAGGAGCCCCTCTTCCCATCCACTGACTGCACATGCTCAGGCATTTTTTGTTTGTTTTTTATTTAACCTTTATTTAACTAGGCAAGTCAGTTAAGAACACATTATTATTTACAATGACGGCCTACTAGGGAACAGTGGGTGAACTGCTTTGTTCAGGGGCAGAACGACAGATTTGTACCGTGTCAGCTCGGGGATTCATTATAGCAACTGTTGGGCCAATAACCAAACTCTCGAACCACTAGGCTACCTGCCGTCCCATTCACAATACCTCCCAGAGAAATCCTTCTGAACATACTCAGGCTGTTTCAGTGCATGTACTGTCACTACATAGTATAATACACTAAAACTATAGTTAAAGTGTATGTGCCTTTTTGTATTGAGAATAAAGCATGCCCCTCTTGTCTGTCTGGTTGGTTCTCAGTGCTGTAGCTGTTTGTCTTGCTGTCGGCTCTCCAGCACATTGCAGACCTCATTCTCAGTCACGGTGTGTAGGCTACAGTGGGAACAGAACAGCGCTGGTCTCTCCCCTGCTCGGCCCAGTCCTGTGAGAGCTGGCTGTGCTGTGCCGTGGTGTTATGGAGCAGAGCAGACCTGTGGCCCAGAGGTTGGCCAAGCCCTGGGAGAGAGATCCCTCACCTTTTTATTAGCTGCTTGTGGGAAAACACAGGAAACACTGGCATCCTAACTAGGCTTGCAGGGTGGCTGGATTGGATCAGATGAGGACTCATACAGAACTACGGTAAAATGTCTCCACTCTCCACCCATACAGTCATGGGGTAACAAGTCTCTCCACCCACACATCTAAGGGGTTGTTAAAGAGCTCTCCACCCACACAGTGGTGATGAAATAGATGGGCTGTGTTAGTTGGAGAACTCCGTAACAGCCCTGTGCTGTACATATGTCTTTCTCATGTGCCTGGCAGCCGTTGTCAGGGGTAACCTAACCTCCTGATTGAGCTGATGAGGGGATCTCTGCCGCAGCTGTAAACAGTACAGCTGTCATAGGAAGGGTTTGGCAATATGTTCACGCTTAATGAAGTCTTTTTAAACCCTTTCTAAGGCCTGCATAAAGGCTTCACAAATCAGTTATAAGCATATGTCATTCTATATAAAGGGTGGAATAAGGGTGATCAGTTGACACATGACAAAGCACCTCTTATCACCCTTAAATAGTTCAGCTTTATATGTAATAAAGTGTGTTGCTATTAAAGTGTGACCATGAATCCTGCATTCACTGGGCTTCGCTGTGCACACCTTTCTAAAATGTGTTGGTATTCACACTGCAGGGGTGTTGAAGGTTTTTTGCTAAGCACAGGTTTATGACTTCCTTCTCTCTTTCCATGTCAGAGAGGTGTTGATAAGGGAACATTGTGTGAGTTATTAAAATACACACGGCTCTATTTGTACAGGAAACTAATCTCCGAACCCCCCCGAACCACAGCCCTGTTTCCCACTCACAACAGCCTGCTGTGGCGCTCCAATGAGATGAAAACAAACATGGAGGGGGGAGTAAACATGAATAAATGCTGACTTAATAAAGCACTCTCTATGAAAACAGAGCTCCAGAGACCTGGGGGGGCGTACAGCTGCACCTCTGAGGGGGCATGTGAGTCCTGGCGCTGGTCCACTGGGTCTGGCTTCACCTCGGCCGGTCCGGACCTGGTTCTGCTGCGGAGCTCTGGAGCTCACATCCAGCCTGGGAGCCTTAGTGTCTCAGCAGAGGGGAGTTAATCATATGAGGGCTGACCAAGTTTGTCAACTAATGAGTTATTGATCTGCCAGGATCTTATAAAAATACCAATGAAAACTAAGTAAACAGCATTGAAGCACTAAGCTGCGCTGACAGGGGCCAGAGCAAACCGTAGGGGGTCCAGCAGCCAGGCCATAGAGGTCACTGGGCTGCTGCTCACACAGGGGTCTTCTGGGCCCCTATTACAGACTCACCCATCTGTAATGGTCAGTGCCTGGAGGAGCAGAAGGAGCGCGATTACAGTACACTACTTCCTGGTCTCGCTAACTGATGAACTGAATAACAGAGGGAGGGAGAGGAGGAGGGGGTAAGAGAGGGATGGCACGACCAGGAGGAGAGGAAGAGTGCTCCTACTCATGAGAGACATTACACACCACTGAGCAGCATCTCTGCATCTCTCTACCTTCTCTCCTCAATATTATATGCAGATACTAGATGTGAGTCAGCAATCAACTGCTAGAGATTTTCCAGTGTCAGACACTGGCACCTCAGCCTTGAGTCACGCAATATCTGGCTTAAAGAGCTGGGTGTCTCGGAGTTGGAGGGGATCCTGCCAGTTTAGATTGGTCTATTTCATTGCAATCTTTATTGGGGAATCACCCCTCATCCTATTGCTGAACCATAGAGGGATGGGGAAGATGTGCATATTGGAAAGATGCTAGCTGGACTTTCCACCTTCCCATTTGTTCAGTATCCAGTAAGCACTGCCACTGTCCCATAGTTCTGTACTGTCTGACTTGTCTGCATTATTCTGCTGAAGCGGTTTGACATTTTATTTGATTTCCCTAGTATGGAAGCAAGCTTAAGGACTTTATGAATTGCATTTCTCACAGTAAGAATAGGTCACGGAGGGGGCCTGCACGGCTCTGATTTGATGTTATTGCCAAAAATGGCCTGCTGTTCTGATCCTGGGCTGCAGTAAGCCTGTGTTTCTGCCTCCACTGGCCCCCCACTGCAAGCTAACCTAATCTATGCAATATTCTTCTAGTTCTCCCTGTTGGAGACAGAACATCAAGGCAGTTGTTCAGTCTGGATGGACGGACGGGGCTGTCTGGAGTCATGTCTGGCTGACAGTTGAAACATGGTCTGGTTTGGGGGATTCTCAGGTTCTGGTACTCCATAGGGAAAGTTGATGTACAAGTGTTGGGTCTATAGAATGCATTTGGCCCATTGCCACCTCTTTTGACTCTCTCGCTCACTCTGTGTCTCTGTATGGTAGTTTCAATGCCATAGGGGACACAGTTTGACCTGCCTCACTCCCCTGCCCATCTGGTGACTGTTGAAGTAAGACTTGACCACTGTCGCCAAGACTACCGTCAACAGGAGACAGGGACATTACAGCTGAGGGACAGAGGGCAGGGGTGTGAGGGGGGTTCACCCAGGACATACACTGCGATCTGTCACTTGTAACTCTGTCCCTGTGGCTTGGCAGTGTCTGAACAGTGGAAGTGGGACTAGGTTTAGTGATTAGGCATAGTGATTAGGCATGTCCTCTCTCTACCCCTGCTGCCGAGGACTCCCACCCTGCTGCTATTGGAACTGCTGCTGGAGTCTAGCCTCAGAGAGAGAACAGAGTTAAACAACATCTGCCGCTCTTCCAGACCTGTACACATTTTATGACCAATGAGATTGGTCCATATCATAAATCACTGCTGTGGGATTGGCTGACTCCTGCTCAGGGGTGAAGGATAATTAAACCCTCCCCTACATATTTATTTGGACAATGAAACTAAAACTTTTAATTTGGCTCTATACTGAATCTAAACTTTTAATTTGGCTCTATACTGAAGCTAAACTTTTAATTTGGTTCATACCCCTCAAAAATGCTAACCTCCCCTGTTAATGGTAATGATGAGAGTTTAGCATGTCTTGGGGGTATGATCTTTGTGCCATAACTTTCTCACTCATCATTATTCACAATTCATTCATGATTATCCGTAATCATGGTAGCATCCACATTAATGTAGAAACGTTTTTAAAAACACATTTTATTCTTAATTTTATTCTTATTTACAATAAAAGAGACTCCAAAATGACACAACATTATTTACCATTCATTTCTATTGGGAACAACGTAATCTGAAACGCAATCAAAACAAACTGAAAATGCATTAAACAAGATTGTAGCGTATCTAGCGTGATGTAGTCATTGCGTGCTAGGAATATGGGACCAAATACTAAGCTTTTGACTACTTTAATACACACAAGTACATTTTTCTAAATACTTATGACACCTTCAAATGAGGGGACTAGACACATGATTGCTTTCTAAACAGTAAAACAGATCTGTATGAAAATACCCTCAAATAAAAGGTAACATTCTGTACTGTTGCCTCATATGAAAAATGTGATCTCAAATCCAAAATGCTGGAGTATAGAGCCAAACTAAAAGTTATAGCTTCACAATCCAAATAAATATGCAGGGGAGTGTAGATGGGGCAGATGTACTAGGCTGGAGCAGACTTTGATTCCAAGTTACTCATCGTTTCCCTGGCAACTCTGACATGGTGGGAAAGCATGCGTGTTTGTTTTGGGTGCAACAGTTTGCCGTGAATGGCTGAGACTTGTTTTCATTGTGATTGAATGAGAGAGTGATTGTCAGAAAGTGTTATCGTTGTGTTAGGAGAGGAAGTTGAAGTGTCAGTGTTCTCGCGATCCGGGGCACACTGCAAACATTAGTGGGGTTGTCTTTCGTTAAAGAATGAATAAAGAATCTGCAATGATCATTTGTATGTTTTGTGAACGTTTCAGGTCTGTTTGCTGGGTGTTTGAGCTGTGCTGACTGCTGTAAATTGTTTTACATTAAAGCCTAATGCAACATGAAAAAAAGTTGTGCCTTTCTCAGATGTGTGGCAATTGCGTACCATTGGTGATGAGGCCACATCTGAGATACTGCAATTATAAACTGGGTAGTTCGAGCCTTGAATTCTGATTGGCTGACAGCCGTGGTATATCAGACCGTATGACAAAACATGTGTTTTTACTGCTCTAATTACATTGGTAACCAGTGTATAATAGCAATAAGGCACCTCAGGGGTTTGTGGTATATGGCCAATATACTGTACCACGGCTAAGGGCTGTATCCAGGCAATCTGTGTTGCGTGACGCTTAAAAACAGCCGTTAGCTGTGGTATATTGGCCATATGCCCCCCCCAGGCCTTATTGCTTTAGTATGATCTTTTATTCCCCATCATTCTGATAGAATGAGATGATAATGAAAGTACGTACTTGCCAATACCCTGTAGCAATGCAATAGTATAGGCTGTAGGTATTTACACACAACCATGTTACAGTTAATGGGGGTGACATTTTTCCATGGCCTGAGCAGGGAGAGCAGAGCACAGCTCAGTGTCTCTGTGTGTTCAATTATTTCAGCGTGATGCTGCTCTGTGCAGAGGCCCGCTCCTCAGATCTGGAGTCGAGTCCAGGGGGATGTCCAATTTAGAAATGCTTGTTGACATCCTTTGTGATAGTCAGAAGATCTTGAAGTAGAATTGATTTGAAGGGCTTTTTAGGGCTATGCTTCGTTTAAAATAGCACTGTATTGTCCTTGAGCTACATTCTGCTGCCGTCTCTCAAAATGCAATCAAACCCCCAAATATTGAGTGACTTTCACTTTCCTCTTATTGCTGTAGAAAACGCTAACTCTAGTTAGAAGCGGTGTTTTCAGTCTGGCCCTCTGGCTCCATTGTTGAGAGAGGGCTTATCACTGTAGTGTTTCTGGGGATTGTTCCAGCCTGGATCATTGCTGTGCGCTAGCTACAAACACAATATCTACCATTCCCTCTCTCTCACAACCCACTGCACCAGAATCAACACTATTTATAATAATGAGGCACTGTTTTTCCTGTGTTTGTGTGATGGTGGAGGTGAGAATGCTCAGTGGGACTCTGAGCCAGTAGTCTGAGATTGTATTGACGTGCCTTATTGGCGTGCTGTGTTCTTGGATCATTTCACAGTGAGGTGGAAAGAACAGGGAGGTGATTATTAGGTGTTTAATTCAGTTGGATGGTGAGATGTGAGGAAGAGATTTGGGGGGGGGGGGGGGGGGGCTGGTAAGCAGCAGTTCATTGGGGATAGAATGGGATGAGTGTGTGGATGAGGGAGGAATGTGGCTGTTTGTAGTGGATTTGCTGTGGGGCCAGTGGGAGAGAGCGTCCTGTCTGCCCGTGTCTTCCTGGCTGTATGTGGATCCCCTACAGGGCTTCAAGTCTGTCTTTGACAGGTCAGCCTCCTTCACCCTCACTGACACAGACACATAGAGGGCAATGATGCAGCTCTCCCCCTCTTTCCCTCTCGATTGCTCTTCCCCTCCTTCTAAGGCTGGCTGCCCTTGGCCCCTAGGGCCTTTGTGCTGGAGCTGAGGTACTCTGGTCCGCTTCTCTCTGACAGAGGGGAAGCCCGGGGATCAGAAACCACTATTGATCCCCAGCGGCCCAGTTTGCTGTCAGAGGCCATTGTCTTGTTCATTATGGGTTTTCCAGACAGCACAAAGTCAAGCAGCCTGACTTCATTTTGATCCCTGGCCGCCACTGACGTGAAAGAGAAGAAAGAAAAGGGCAGAGAGAGCGAGGACATGTCTGCCTGCCTCTGGAAGGTGGTATTAAGGAAAACGCAGATCTTGTTATTTCAAGGGAAATTGAGAAAAAAAAGCTGTGTGCTTATTTGACCAGCCTTTAACCTGAGTGTACTTGAGGCCTGGCGGAGCAGAGGGAGGGAGGCCTGCTGTTTGTGTCCTTCAGAAGCAGCATACTCAGGCTGCAACACTAGCCTCACCTCCCTGCTACATAATTTGATTGAACGAGGGTTTAATGTGACAAAAGCCTGACTCATTCATCAACCTGACTGATGCATCTGAGTTAGAGCATCTCTGAGAACAATCGCAAAGTGTGTGTGTGTTAATGAAAAGGGGAGACTGATCAAACGCTAGGGACACCTTGAGTTGAGCCAATGAATGCTCACCTGTATCACCTGGTGTGATCAACCTTGTCAGCAGCCTAGACATGCAGAGCCCAGTGATCTCTAATCAGAAGTTAGAGGGAGTGACACTCACACCTTTAATCTCTACCATGGATGAAGCAATAGATTATAAAGCCTTCAAACTATCTTTAGATTCCATCCAGTGAATAAATGTGTTTTGATACGTTATTACAGTGTGTCATAGCAGATGTTAAGCATGCTCTAGAGATATCAGCTCTCTATGTGGAGGATAATGAGACTATAGGCTGGGCTGATCTGCTGACATAAGAACACTTCCAGGAAGAGATGTCCTATTCATTGACTAATGCATAGGTGACATCATCGTGACCTGTTGATATCAGTGTGACTTCATGTTCTGGCAGCGTCTAGCCCTCTCCTTGTCTTTGTCTCTTGATAACACTACCCCTTTTGAGACATATGGTATTAATTAACATATTGTTTGTACAGGGAGTGGATGGGATGTATGTGCTCTGTGTACGTATAGTATGTGTGTGTGGTAGTGTATTCGGAAAGTATTCAGACCCCTTGACTTTTTCCACATTTTGTTACGTTACAGCCTTATTCTAAAATTGATTGAATTGTTTCCCCCCCCCCCCCCTCATCAATCTACACACAATGCCCCATAATGACAAAGCAAGAACAGGTTTTTAGACATTTTTGCAAATGTATTAAAATAAAAAACTGAAATACCACATTTACATAAGTATTCAGACCCTTGACTCAGTACTTTGTTGAAGCACCTTTGGCAGTGATTACAGCCTTGAGTCTTCTTGGGTATGACGCTACAAGCTTGGCACACCTGTATTTGGGGAGATTCTCCCATTCTTCTCTGGAGATCCTCTCAAGCTCTGTCAGGTTGAATGGGGAGCGTCAGCTGTTCGATCGGGTTCAAGTCCGGGTTCTGGCTGGGCCACTCACGGACATTCAGAGACTTGTCCAGAAGCCACTCCTGACGTTTTCCTGTTGGAAGGTGAACCTTCGCCCCCCCCCCCCCCCAGTCTGAGGTCCTGAACGCTCTGGTGCAGGTTTTCATCAAGGATCTCTCTCTGTTCTTTGCTCTGTTCATCTTTTCCTCAACCTTGACTACTCTCCCAGTCCCTGCTGTTGAAAAACATCCCCACAGCATGATGCTGCCACCACCATGCTTCACCGTAGGGATGGTGCCAGGTTTCCTTCAGACATGATGCTTGGCATTCAGGCCAAAGAGTTCAATATTGGTTTCATCAGACAAGATACTTTTGTTTCTCATGGTCTGAGAGTCCTTTAGGTGCTTTTTGGCAAACTCCAAGTGGGCTGTCATGTGCCTTTGGCCAGACAGAAGCCACTCCTCAGTAAATCTACCATAAAGGCCTGATTGGTGGAGTGCTGCAGAGATGGTTGTCCTTCTGGACGGTTCTCCCATCTCCACAGAGAAACTCTGGAGCTCTGTCAGAGAGACCATCAAGTTCTTGGTCACCTCCCTGACCAAGGCCCTTCCCTTATGTAAATAAGGTATTTGTTTTCTTTTGAATAAACTTGAAGAAATGTCTAAACCTGTTTTTGCTTTGTCATTATGGGGGTGTTGTGTGTAGATTGATGAGGAAGACAATTCATTTAATCCATTTTAGAACAAAATGTGGGAAAAGTCAAGGGGTCTGAATACTTTCTGAATGCAGTGTATGTGACCATGTTCTTTAACTAACCCCTCTCCTCCCCAGAGTGTCCAATGAACGCAGACCAGCAGGAGCGAACCCTGCTGACGGGCGTGTTCAGCGTCAGGAAGGGGAAGACCCAGCTGCACAAGTGGGCAGAGCGCCAGGTCCTCCTGTGTGGAACCTGTCTGATTGTGGCCTCCGTCAAAGACAGCCTGACGGGGAAGATGCACATCCTGCCCCTGGTTGGGGGAAAGGTGAAGGGTTAGAGGTCAGGGGTTGGAGAGATGTTTTCCAAGCCCACACATTCCCCAGGGGTCAAAGAGAGACAGAGACAACAGCAGATCACAGATACAACAACACAGCTGGGACGAACAGACGGACAGAGGGGATGCACTGTACAGCACAATGAGAAGGGAGCAAATAAATACACGCTGTGTTTACACAGGCAGCTCAATTCTGATCTTTTCCCCAATTATTAGCCAAAGAGCTGATCTGATTGGTCAAACAACCAATTAGTTAAAAAAATATCAGAATTGGGCTGCCTGTGTAAATGCAGCCATAGACATGCACATTCAGGCACACTTAAGTGTCTCTGCCTTATATGGATGGAGCCAGTAGGCACCATAATGCCTTATAGTAGTTTCTTGGGAACATCAGTGGAAGTGTCTGTCCTCCTCAACATCTCTGTTCTGTATGTTCAGGTGGAGGAGGTGAAGAGGAGACAGCACTGTCTGATGTTCAGCTCAGCCGGACCTCAGGCCCAGACATACTTTGTTAACTTCGACACACTGGCAGACTATCAGAGGTGGCATCGGCAGGCTTCAAAAGTAAGTGTGTTTACATGTCAGAGTTGTTATGTAGGACAATCTGTGTGCCAAAGCTTTGTGTATGTTTTCTCTGATCAATTATGCAAGGTCTCTGTCAGGAAACACAGTGAAGGGTGGTCCTGGTTGGTTCCTCTGGGCTGGGAATCAGAGTGTGCAGTGTGCTGAGAGGGCAGAGTTACAGAGTGCCCACTACCTGGTCTGTCATCCAATCAGAGTCCTGCTGTGGACCACATGTGACCTCTGTGATTGGCTCTACTGCGACGACAGAGGACCAGCAGTGTCTGGCTTTGATTAAACAACTGGCTAGGAGGGTGCATGGGTCATTGATTGTGTCTGTGTGCTTGCACATGGGACTCAGTACAACTATATGGGGTGGCAGGTAGCCTAGTGGTTAGAGCATTGGACTAGTAACCGAAAGGTTGCTAGATCGAATCCCTGAGCTGAATAGGTAAAGATCTGTCGTTCTGCCCCTGAACAAGGCAGTTAACCCACTGTTCCTAGACCGCCATTGAAAATAAGAATTTGTTCTTAACTGACTTGCCTAGTTTAATAAAGGTAATTAAAAAAAAATGAAGTTAGTGTCCTCAGCCACTCTCTCTGTCCCTCACTGACTGCTCTGCTCCTCTCGCTGTGCCTCTAATTTCTGAATTAATGGTCATTGTGTCCCAGCCCCTTACTGGGCCCTAACGAGCTCTGTGAATGCCTCCATCCAGGCAGAGCAGGCACACAATGAGCCGTGGAGAAAAAAGGCAACTGAAAAATGAAAATCCAATTAGTAGTAGATCCATGCTAAGTCAAGGAGCTCTCTCTCCCTCTCTCTCCAGCTCTCTCTCCTCACTACCTACCTACCTGTCACTGTGGTGCGGATCACTGAGCTGGAGTGGCCCTGTTACTACGGGAGCAGTTTAAGAGAGTTAGACATCAGAGGTTCCTATGGCGACATGATTGGCTGGAGATGAAGACAGAGAGAGAGAGGGGAGGGAGGGAAAGCTGAAGAAGAGAGAGGGAGAAATAGAGAGAGATGTAGGGGGAGTGAGAGAGAAGAAGAGAGGGAGAGAGAGATGTAGGGGGGGAGAGAGAGAAGAAAGAGAGAGATGTAGGGGGAGTGAGAGGGAAGAAGAGAGAGGGAGAAAGAGAGAGATGTAGGGGGAGAGGGAGAAGAAGAGAGAGAGAGAGAGATGTAGGGGGAGTGAGAGGGAAGAAGAGAGAGGGAGAAAAGAGAGATTTAGGGGGACTGAGAGAGAAGAGGCTTTGAGATGAAGGCAGAGAGGTATGGAGGAGTAGAGAGAGGTGGGGCTGAGATTTTTTTACATTTAATTTATTTTACCTTTATTTAACTAGGCAAGTCAGTTAAGAACAAAATCTTATTTTCAATGACGGCCTAGGAACAGTGGGCTAACTGCCTTGTTCAGGGTCAGAACGACAGATTTGTTTTACCTTGTCAGCTCGTGGATTCGATCTTACAACCTTTCGGTTACTAGTCCACTAGTCTACCTGCTGCCCCAGATGAAGATGGAGGGGAGGATTGAGATAGAGAAAGGACTGGAGGGGCAGAGAGAGATGAGGGGAGAAGAATTAGAGGAAGGGTGGATGAGATGGTGGATTTGGGGCAATACTCATGCCAGGCCAGACACAATCAAGCCCTTGTTTCAGTGTGCATGTGTGTGTGTTTCTGAATCAGTGAGGGGGGGGGGGGGGGGGGGGGGGGTTGTTGTGATGGGGGCTGTGCTGGCTGGCTAATGGCTCCTTGCTCTGACAGTGGCCTGTATGTGAGTAGCTGGGCCTGGTGAGTGGCCTTGTGGCGTGCCCAGTTCCTCCCAGACAGAAAGGCTTTTGGAGGCTGTCTGAATGCACACAGGGAGGAGGGGGTCATCTTCCACAGCCACACACACTGGGCATCAAGAGCTCCCACTGCTGCCTAGCTGGCATCTACCCCACAGGCTGCTCTCCTCTCTCAGGGCAGTCAACATGCAGGTCACTTCCCCCAGCCTTTCTCTCTGTCTATTTCAATTTCTATTCTCTCTCATTTCTCCAAATCTCTCTCCCTCCTTCTCTCTCAACTCTCTTCATCTGTCTCTCTCTGACCGGCGCTCGATGGCCTTTTAACAGCTAGCTGATGAGTACTCTAAGATTTTGTCTTTGTTTATCCTTAAAAGCAATGATGTGACGACATGCTCTGCTGAGCAACCAATCTATTTTCTGGGGTGTTGAACAGTATGCAGTCCTGTGGTGGATTGAAGCGAGCATGTTTTCAGACTGAGAAATGTATTAAACTACAACCCCCAGACAGACAGTGTCCTCCCTGTGCTGACAACTATACAGTCGATCTTTTCAGAGCTGAAGGAAATGCTGTTCAGCTGCATTCTGCACATGTAGATAAGTGAGCAATGACTGTATGAGCATAGCCAATGAAACGCGGTGGCAGGACAGGGAGTGTTGAACAATGCAAAACATCTAGACTAAAATCAGATATAATCAGGGGTGAAAGTAAGCCAGAGTGGTCCAGTACGGAGTCCTGGCAAAATAAATAGTAAGGGTACACCGTACCAGTAAAACATGAGCCTGTCGTAATAATTCAAACAGATTCCAAGAAAACTGTAGGCTATTACACTATTTATCATTAGTCATGTGAAAGATTTGCGTATTGACTTGAAGAGGTGTGGAATAGCCTACGCTCAGTGCCGTTTGGTTCGACGATAGCATCTGCCAAAGCAGAGATGAGTGGCCAAGACTGAGACGCGCACGGACAGAGTGTACACATCAATTCAGGTTACAAGACTTGTAGGCCTAATGAAGGACAATCACAGAATGCCATTCATAAGACTTTTGGTGTTTTGTAACTGATGTTTCTTTGCATTTATCAAGTGGCGGGTGCACAGTGCACTTGTATGGATGCCAGAATGATAGTTGGAATAGTGTGTGTATATTTTAACTAGGCAAGTCAGTTAACAACAAATTCTTATTTACAATGACGGCCTAGGAACAGTGGGTTAACTGCTTTGTTCAGGGGCACAACAACAGGTTTTTACCTTGTCAGCTCGGGATTCGATCTTGCTACCTTTCAGTTATTGGCCCAACGCTCTAACGACTAGGCAGGTGCTCTAACGACTAGGCTACCTGCCGACCCAAAACGGAAGTAACCGAAACGGAAGTCTGGACGGGAGTCTGGACACTGAATGTAGGCTTCATATGTAGCGTATTATAATGTTAACTCCTGCAGAATTGTGTTCCTTGCAGTAAAATGATAGACCAAATGTACATATTTGTCTCGGGAACAGGAGTGTCAAAATATGATTGAAATGTGCGTTTAGGGACCGTGCTGTGTAGCCTAAATGTGCAATTTCTTTCAGCGACATAGAAGTTCAAAGTATTCCATTTTCAACCACATGAAATATCCATCAAAGACTAATTGAAATACTCTCAGAACTCCTATTAAATGAATAGGGATTCTATGTAATTCTATGATTAGGACTATAAACAATTTTAAAAGCACTTGCACACACAGGAGGTCCCGTTCCGGGAAGAAATGAAATCTACTTTCACCCCTGGATATACACAGCACCCCTGGATATACACCTCTGTGGAGTTCATGCTGCCAACTCTACTAGACCACAACACTAG
Source organism: Salvelinus namaycush (assembly GCF_016432855.1). Classification (NCBI taxonomy): domain Eukaryota; kingdom Metazoa; phylum Chordata; class Actinopteri; order Salmoniformes; family Salmonidae; genus Salvelinus; species Salvelinus namaycush. The sequence goes on along the minus strand of NC_052336.1, from coordinate 13,933,516 downwards.
AGCTGTGTGAACATCCTGTTTTGTTATGGACTCACAACATGACCTTATCAGTATTCCTTTATTTATAATGCTCCATAAATCATTCTGTAATGCTGAAGACAGCGTATGATTCCAACTTCCCTTCTGTGATCGAATCATTATTGAACCAACTCAACCTTTTTTAATTAAAGTTGTCCGTTACTCTGTGTGTGTTTGTGTGCAAACCTCATTTGCTCCATGCAGGTGGTTTCTGGTCAAAACCTTGTTCTATTATCACTAAGCTTCATTAAAAAAACTATTTGGGAGCAGTAAACAGTAAAGGGACATGTCCTGTGTTTGCAGGTGGTTTCTCAGACCATCAGCCTGGTGGATCTGTCATGCTACAGTCTGGAGGAGGTGCCAGAGTACCTGTTCTACAGCCAGGACCTCACCCACCTCAACCTCCGACACAACTTCATGTCCCTGCAGGGCCCCGGAGGACTGCTCAACCTCCCCAGGTAAATACACTCTCTCACCAGGCAGGGCAGCACCCAACCACTGACACACTTTACTCAGGAAAACCCTACCTAATACGAAGTCCAAACATGCCAAGCAAAACCTGTAGCCCAATACCAATCCTGCCAAATCTCCCAACTAAACCTGCCCAGTAACACACTTACCTCAATACTAAATCTTCATCTGTTCACAGATATACTTGTCCTCCCTGTTACAATGCAATGTGTGGTCGTGTTACAACACAGTCTGACTGTTTTACCCAAATGCATTATGTAAGCATGTCATATGATTTTCTGCAAGTACGTACGTTGTTTATCACAGATCTTGTTTTATGGTCTAGTCGGTGCTGATACGTTTTCCTGACTGTATATCTCTTGTTTGTGGTCGATGCTCAGAGACAGTGGTTCAGCCTGCATATCATCTTGTGGGAGGGTGGAAGGGCACGAAGCTCAGTGTCCACTTCTATGGTCCAACTGAAGCATATTTGAACAAGCTGGCATTCTCAAAAGAGATAATGCTATTAAATGTTAATGATCTACTACCCTCTGTAGTACTTCCTGTTGTATGGCAAGCATTACAGGAAGGGCCGAGATGGAATAAATGGTGTACGTGTGTGAAGGGCTGTGGAAAGAACACATTCTAGAGGATCTACTGTGCCGGGTAGCTGAGAGGAATAAAATATACACATCACTGCATCTCTCTCTCGCTCTCTCTCTCCTTTTCTCTCTCTGCCTCTCTCTCTCCTTTTCTCTCTCTCGCTCTCTCTCTCCTTTTCTCTCTCTGCCTCTCTCTCCTTTTCTCTCTCTGCCTCTCTCTCTCCTTTTCTCTCTCTGCCTCTCTCTCTCCTTTTCTCTCTCTCTCTGTGTGTGTCTGTCACTCCCTCTATCTGTATATTTAGACTCCGAGCAGGGCTAGGAGAGTGAGGGAGGCTGATGGAGCCTGAGGGAGGGGGGGTGGAGGAGGGAGGGGATGTGGTCTGTGCTCTAACATGTGGTGTAACTCACAGCGGCCACCTCCATCCCCCATCCGTTCTGCATCACTTCATTCACTAAAATGCTTGTATTGCTACTTTGTGTGTGTGAGATGGGGTTTTGGTTTTGATATGGATATGATACCCACCGGTCCGTGAAGAGGACTCGATGCGAAAATGTAAAATGTCAACAGCCCGTAGTAACGAGGACACAAATTCCAATGGAGCGATTTAAGATGAACGAGACTACCGGAGCCAACGCAATGAGCCCACAAAATACATCTATTTTTATAATCAGACTTGTCGCAACAAGCAAAGCGTTGCGTTTGGTCATTCATTGAACATGTCAGAAAAGCCAGCTCCAGTTTTTCAAACCCTCTCTTTCTCTTCAGGTTTTCCCAGCTGAAGAGCCTGAACCTTTCACATAACCGCCTGGGAGTGTTTCCAGAGTCTGTCTGTGAGATCCTCACCCTGACAGAGCTCAACCTCTCCTGTAACGGCATGAACACTGTCCCCGCACAGATAGGCAACCTCCAGAGGTAAGACAGTCACACACACCCTATATCAGTCCGCCAAAAATATATCTTCTTTTCAGTTTGGCATAGAGTACATTCTAACATTCCCACTCTAGCTGTGTTAGGTAGGGTGTAATTCCATGATGGTCAATATGAGTATCAGTTCCTCTATGTACTGGATGTTGGGTTGGACATTTTGTGCTGCTGGGTGCAGTACACTCCACTCGCCCCACTGCTCGCCTCTCCACATTAGCCCCTTTCTGGCCACATGAGCCCACATCCTCCTCTTAGCAATGAATCATTATCAAGCTTGTTATCGCTGTGTGTGTGTGTGTGTGTGTGTGTTTGTGTTTTAATTGAACCAATGCATTAAGTTCAGCTGTTTGTTGTTATGCAATCAGATTAAATCAAGCTTTAGAATCAGGCCAGTTTTCATGCTCTCAGCTCACTTACTGCAGCATGATGCTTAATGTAGAATGATTTCAAATATACAAACACCGACGTTTTCACCTCTCATTATGGAATGCCAAACAGTTGTGTATCCTCAGAAAACAGAGATGAAAGAAATGTAAATGTAGGTCTCTGTCCCCCAGTCTGCAGACCCTGTCTCTGGATGGGAATCAGTTGAGCTTCCTTCCTGAAGAGCTTGGCGGCCTAGCTCAGCTCAGCAGCCTGGGGCTTTCCTTCAACAACTTCCCCCACATCCCTGGTGTGCTGGATAGGCTGAGTGGTATGGACAGGTTAGCCATGGCTGGGAACAGGGTGGAGACCCTGGAGCTGGGGATCCTTGCCAGGATGAGCCACCTCAAGAACATCGACCTGCGGTGAGGAACTAGACCAGTCTGTACTCTCTGCCCTCGTACGGGCCCCCCCTGTCTGTCTCTCTTTCTATTCCTATTTCTCGCTCACTCTCCCTCTCTCATCCCTCAGTGTGTACACTCTACTCATCAGTCACAGCATGCATAATGCAGGGTCAATACACAATGGTAATAAGATCTCCCCTGTCAGTAAATCTCACAGAGTTGGCAGCAGCGGTTCAATGTATCCCCCCCAAATTTCCCCCACCCCGATGCCTGACCCTGCCTCACCCAGCCATTTTCATATAAAATGCCTTTCTCATCTCTCTATCCAGCTCTGATGCAGCCATTGATAGTGAGGTTGATCCCCCAAAAACCTGCAGTATCACCCCCTTGATTCCCTGTCACTGTTTTAAAGTTTAGTCGTTATTCATCTCTCTCCTCCCATCTTTCTCTCTCTCCCTCTATCTATCTCTCTCTCGCTCCCTCTCTCTCGCTCCCTCTCTCTCGCTCCCTCTCTCTTTCTCTGCCTCACCTTGAGAATGAGTTATTGGGTGGAGGGATGGGCTGGATTTATGGGGGCTGGGTGCCTGCAGGATTAGGAGGCCAGTTGGGCTCATAAAAGGGAGAGGTACTGCAGAGTGAGATCAGATCAAGGAGACACACAGGGCCAGTCTGGAACTCATCAGCCAGGCAAAGAGGATGGATGGACTAATGCTCTTCTCCGCTCCTCATCTGAACTGGCCTCTAGTTTGGAGGAGGAGCACCAATACTTTTTTTCTAGTTGCTGACTATATTCTGTCTTGTGTATGTCTGCTGTCAGCATTCTAACCCAGTGTTCTGTTTGTCTGAAGCCAGTGCTTTAACATCATGTTGATGTAAATATCTTAATTCTATGTGTATGAGGCCTGTGTGTTAATTCAGCAATAAGGCCCGAGGGGGTGTGGTATATGGCCAATATACCACGGCTAAGGGCTGTTCTTAGGCATGACTCGTTGGATACAGCCCTTAGCCGTGGTATATTGGTCATATACCACAAAGCCCGAGGGGCCTTATTGCTATTATAAACTGGTTACCAACGTTATTAGAGCAGTAAAAATACACGTTTTGTTATACCCGTGGTATACCACCGCTGTGGTAATAGTAATTAATAATTAATAATAATAACCATTCAGGGCTCGAACCACCCAGTTTATAATGCTGTTTATACCATGGCGTTGTTGAATACTCATTTCTGATTGGCTTGAAGGGCCTTCTAGAGTGTGCATTATTTCCCTATAACGCATGGTATATCAGCAGGGTAGAATTCAATGGCTATAGTTCATACATGTTCTATGTTTGAGCTGCTTTTGAAAGCAAAGTCAAATTGAAAACATTATTGGCATTGTTAAATGAACACATTTCTAGCGGTAAATGTGTTAAATTCTAGTATTATTATGGTATAAAAGGGATAATCAACTTGGGGCTGTATGTGTTCTCTGGAAAATGCAACTCCGTGGAAGGTCAGTTCCACTCCTCTAGCGCGTCGTGTTGGAACACACCTTTCACGTTGTGAACGCATAGCCCCTTGTTCATTTTCCCTTACATACTGTATGAGGCCTGGGTGTTAATGCTGTATACTGAATGAGGCCTGGGTGTTAATGCTGTATACTGTATGAGGCCTGGGTGTTAATGCTGTGTACTGAATGAGGCCTGGGTGTTAATGCTGTATACTGAATGAGGCCTGGGTGTTAATGCTGTATACTGAATGAGGCCTGGGTGTTAATGCTGTATACTGTATGAGGCCTGGGTGTTAATGCTGTATACTGTATGAGGCCTGGGTGTTAATGCTATATACTGTATGAGGCCTGGGTGTTAATGCTATATACTGTATGAGGCCTGGGTGTTAATGCTGTATACTGTATGAGGCCTGGGTGTTAATGCTATATACTGAATGAGGCCTGGGTGTTAATGCTGTATACTGAATGAGGCCTGGGTGTTAATGCTGTGTACTGTATGAGGCCTGGGTGTTAATGCTATGTACTGTATGAGGCCTGGGTGTTAATGCTGTGTACTGTATGAGGCCTGGGTGTTAATGCTATGTACTGAATGAGGCCTGGGTGTTAATGCTGTATACTGTATGAGGCCTGGGTGTTAATGCTGTATACTGAATGAGGCCTGGGTGTTAATGCTGTGTACTGTATGAGGCCTGGGTGTTAATGCTATGTACTGAATGAGGCCTGGGTGTTAATGCTGTATACTGTATGAGGCCTGGGTGTTAATGCTGTGTACTGAATGAGGCCTGGGTGTTAATGCTGTATACTGAATGAGGCCTGGGTGTTAATGCTGTGTACTGAATGAGGCCTGGGTGTTAATGCTGTATACTGAATGAGGCCTGGGTGTTAATGCTATGTACTGAATGAGGCCTGGGTGTTAATGCTGTATACTGAATGAGGCCTGGGTGTTAATGCTGTATACTGAATGAGGCCTGGGTGTTAATGCTGTGTACTGAATGAGGCCTGGGTGTTAATGCTGTATACTGTATGAGGCCTGGGTGTTAATGCTGTGTACTGTATGAGGCCTGGGTGTTAATGCTGTGTACTGAATGAGGCCTGGGTGTTAATGCTGTGTACTGAATGAGGCCTGGGTGTTAATGCTGTATACTGTATGAGGCCTGGGTGTTAATGCTGTGTACTGTATGCAGGCTGAACGGTCTGCGCTGGGTGAAGAGTGAGGCCCTGGAGGCAGTGAAGCAGGTGACCCAGCTAGACCTGAGGGACAACCACTTGGCCACCCTGGACCTGAGCTCCATCTGCAGCCTGGAAACCCTGCACTGTCAGAGAAACCAGCTGAGGGCGCTAACACTGAGTGGCTTCACCCTGCGCACACTCCACGCCAGCAGCAACCGTGAGTGGAGCAGCTCCCTCCCTGGCCATGTCTCTCCAGCCCTCTACCACTGTTACTGTTACATAATGCATATAGCCATCACTAGCTTGGCTGCTGATCACTGCTTTTCCTCTACCCACAGGCCTGACCACAGTCAACATCTACCCAGTACCCAACCAGCTGACACAGATGGACCTATCACGGTGAGTGCTGTGTGGCCAGGGCCTCAGTTTCTCAATCAGTAAGGAAGAGGTGTTAATAATGTTATTAATCCATCAACGTTCTTCTTCTCATCATGAACTTGGTATGTTGGTACCTTTTTTCATATACGGTGCATTCGGAAAGTATCCAGACCCCTTCACTTTTCCACACTTGGTTACGTTACAACCTTATTCTAAAATTGATTAAATAAAAATGTTCCTCGTCAATCTACACACAATACCCCATATTGACCAAGCGAAAACAGGTTTTTAGGAATGTTAGCAAATGTATTAAAAATAAAAAACAGATACCTTATTTACATCAGTATTCAAACCATTTGCTATGTGACTCGAAATTGAGCTCAGGTGCGTCCTGTTTTCATTGATCATCCTTGAGATGTTTCTACAACTTGATTGGAGTCCACCTGTGGTAAAGTCAAATTATTGGACATGATTTGGAAAGGCACACAGCTGTCTATTTCAGGTCCCACAGTTGACAGTGAACGTCAGAGCAAAAACCAAGCCATGAGATCGAAAGAATTGTAGATAGAGCTCCGAGACAGGATTGTGTCGACGGGGAAGGGTACCAAAACATTTCTACTGCATTGAAGGTCTCCAAGAACACAGTGGCCTCCATCATTCTTAAAAGGAAGAAGTTTGGAACCACCAAGACTCTTCCTAGAGCTGTCCGCCCGGCCAAACTGAGCAATCGGGGGAGAAGGGCCTTGGTCAGGGAGGTGACCAAGAACCCGATGGTCACTCTGATAGAGCTCCAGAGTTCCTCTGTGGAGATGGGAGAACCTTCCAGAAAGACAACCATCTCTGCAGCACTCCACCCATCAGTCCTTTATGGTAGAGTGGCCAGATGGAAGCCACTCCTCAGTAAAAGGCACATGACAGCCCGCTTGGAGTTTGCCAAAAGGCACCTAAAGGACTCTCAGCCCATGAGATACAAGATTCTCTGGACTGATGACACCAAGATTGAACTCTTTGGCCTGAATGCCAAGCGTCATGTCTGGAGGAAACCTGTTACCATCCCTACAGTGAACCATGGTGATGGCAGCATCATGCTGTGAGGGTGTTTTTCAGCGGCAGGGACTGGGAGACTAGTCAGGATGATGAACGATCCAAAGTACAGAGAGATCCTTGATGAAAACCTGCTTCAGAGCAATCTGGATCTCAGACTGGGGCGAAGGTTCACCTTCCAACAGGACAACGACTTTAAGCACACAGCCAAGAAAAGGCAGGAGTGGCTTCGGGATAAGTCTCTGAATGTCCTTGAGTGGCCCAGCCAGAGCCCATATTTGAACCCGATCGAACATCTCTGGAGAGACCTGAAAATAGCTGTGCAGCAACGCTCCCCATCCAACCTGACGGAGCTTGAGAGGATCTGCAGAGAAGAATGGGAGAAACTCCCCAAATACAGGTGTGCCAAACTTGTAGCGTCAAACCTAAGAAGACTTGAGGGTGTAATTGCTGCCAAAAGTGCTTCAGCAAAGTACTGAGTAAAAGGTCTGAATACTTGTAAATGTGATATTACAGTTTTTTGCTTTGTCATTATGAGGTATTGTGTGCAGATTGATGAGGGGGAAAAAAACTATTTAATCTATTTTAGAATAAGGCTGTAACGTAACAATGTGGAAAAATTTAAGGGGTCTGAATATGTCCGAATGCACTGTATATGTACAGTTGGAGGTAAAAAGGTCGTATATCCCCTTTGACCACTATGTTGACTGTGACCTCTGTGAAAAGGAACCTGCTGGAGTACCTACCTGACTGGGTGTGTGACAGTAGAAAGGTGGAGGTGCTGGACGTTACACACAACTTTCTGTCTGAACTACCAGCCAGGTTAGTCTCCCTACGAGGACTAGTTCATCCTTCTCAAACTCCTCACTTCCAACTCTAGTTATTAATCTAAAGATGTTCTAAACATGCATATTTGTTAAGGTAGATTAAAGGCTGTTACTTACATTGTCCATCATGTTGCGCTATATGTTTAATATGTCCATCTCGTATTATCCGGATTTGGCTTTTAAACATTCTGCAATGATTATTAGAATGAGCACCATATTAATCTGATTAACATTTGGCATCATTTAGCCAATGTCCGGCCAGAAATAACTGTGCCTAAAACATCAGCAGATGTGTTGACAGTCAGCTGATGAGAGGATTTCATTGGCTGTGTGAAGCCAACGCACAGCTTGTCGTCTTTCTGTCAGCAGACTGTGATCTCAGTATGACAGTGCTGGAGCACTCTGCTCAAAGCACCCATCATTTAACGTTACCCTTTAACACAACTATATTTGCATTTGAATAGACCAAAGCCTTCACAAACAAGATAATATTCGGCTCGACGGCTTAGCTGCAGATGAGACCTCTGTTATTCTTTCTGGAGTAAATTGTGCTGTGTTGGTAACTGTAGGCTGCCAAGTTGAAAAATACGTTGATGGATTTGTTGGGTGTGGAGTTACCTTACCTCAAGATTTCCCCCAGTTTCACAAGTGATCAAATTCACAGCAGGAGATGTTCTCTCTCTTCTCTCTCTTTCTTTTTATCTCTGTCACCACTAGACTGCTCAGCAGCCTGAGTCTGAGGAAGCTGCTGGCTGGGAACAATAGGCTCCAGAGACTGCCTGACCTACTTGACCACGTCCCCCTGGAAGTACTCGACCTCCAGCACAACAAGCTAGGCGAGCTCCCAGAGAGCCTCTTCTACAAGGCCTTAAAGTGGGTCAATCCCCCTTCCACTCTCTCTTCTCTCTCTCTTTGCACCCACCCTCTCTCCTACCCTTCTCTTTGGTGCTTGTCCTCTCTCTCCCTCTCTCTGCCTCTCCCTCCATTTCTGACAGGTGTTTTGGAGGCTGCAGCTGATGCTCTGTCTCCCCCAGGGCCTGTGACGCTACTGCTGCTGCTTTAAACCCCGGAGCAGCAGTGGCCCTGTGCCTCTATTCAACCACAACAACCAATTAAAGGACAAAACAGGATCGGGCATATTGAAAGGAAACACTGCCCTGCAGTACATCCTCCTTACATCATGCAGTAGAAATACAGTATAAATATTTGATGGGGTTGATGTATCTAGCTTAAAGTGGTTGGCAGTCTGTAAGAGATGTCTTACTTCACATAGACATGTGGTGGCCCTGTTTAGCTGCTCCAGTAGAGGTGGACTGACTGGGTCCACTGGGCTGTGTCTGTAAGGCTCTGGAGGGTGTGGCTCTGTGGACTAGTCAGAGAGTTGGACTGTAACGTGAGCTCCCCCCCAACAGCCTGACTCTACTGTTTCCTGTCTGATAAATCACTGGGCTTCCATTAAGCCTGGCCTACTCTACTCTGTCTCCCATGCTGGGACATCGAGCGCCAGTGTGACGGCTGTAAAGTGCCTCATTGGTCAACAACGTTTGTTTCTCAGTGTTTTAAAAGAGCCACCACTAGAAGGTGTATTCTTATTGATTTTCTCCCTGTCATCCTTTATCTGAATCTGTTTTGTTAAAGGAAATTTATGGCCAGAGTGTTGGTAACAAGAGCATTTAACTCTCCTGTCATAACAGTTTTAAGAGGAAGTCCTACATTTGACACTATGTCTAAATCATCTAATGCTGACTTGATATTACACATTTACATCACTTACAGTTGAAGTCGGAAGTTTACATACACTTAGGTTGGAGTCATTAAAACTTGTTTTTCAACCACTCCACAAATTTCTTGTTAACAAACTATAGTTTTGCAAGTCGGTTAGGACATCTACTTTGTGCATGACACATGTCATTTTTCCAACAATTGTTTACAGTCAGATAATTCACTGTATCACAGTTCCAGTGGGTCAGAAGTTTACATACACTAAGTTGACTGTGCCTTTAAACAGCTTGGAAAAAATTCCAGAAAATTCCGTCATGGCTTTAGAAGCTTCTGATAGGCTAATTGACAAAATTTGAGTCAATTGGAGGTGTACCTGTGGATGTATTTCAAGGCCTACCTTCAGACTCAGTGCCTCTTTGCTTGACATCATGGGAAAATCAAAAGAAATCAGCCAAGACCTCAGAAAAAACATTGGAGACCTTCACAAGTCTGGTTCATCCTCGGGACCAATTTCCAAACACCTGTAGGTACCATGTTCATCTGTACAAACAATAGTATGCAAGTATAAACACCATGGGACCACGCAGCCGTCATACCAATCAGGAAGGAGACGCGCTCTGTCTCCTAGAGATGAACGTACTTTGGTGCGAAAAGTGCAAATCAATCCCAGAACAACAGCAAAGGACCTTGTGAAGATGCTGGAGGAAACAAGTACAAAAGTATCTATATCCACAGTAAAACGAGTCCTATATCGACATAACCTGAAAGGCCGCTCAGCAAGGAAGAAGCCACTGCTCCAAAACCGCCATAAAAAAGCCAGACTACGGTTTGCAACTGCACATGGGGACAAAGATCGTACTTTTTGGAGAAATGTCCTCTGGTCTGATGAAACAAAAATTGAACTGTTTGGCCATAATGACCATCATTATGTTTGGAGGAAAAATGGTGAGGCTTGCAAGCCGAAGAACACCATCCCAACCGTGAAGCACGGGGGTGGCAGCATCCTGTTGTGGGGGTGCTTTGCTGCAGGAGGGACTGGTGCACTTCACAAAATAGATGGCATCATGAGGTAGGAAAATTATGTGGATATATTGAAGCAACATCTCAAGACATCAGTCAGGAAGTTAGTGCTTGGTTGCAAAAGTCAAGGTATTGGAGTGGCCATCACAAAGCCTTGACCTCAATCCTTTCGAAAATGTGTGGGCAGAACTGAAAAAGCGTGTGTGAGCAAGGCCAACAAACCTGACTCAGTTACACCAGCTTTGTCAGGAGGAATGGGCCAAAACTTCACCCAACTTATTGTGGGAAGCTTGTGGAAGGCTACCCGAAATGTTTGACCCAAGTTGACCCAAGGCAATGCTACCAAATACTAATTGAGTGTATGTAAACTTCTTACCCAGTGGAAATGTGATGAAAGAAATAAAAGCTGAAATAAATCATTCTCCCTACTATTATCCTGACATTTCACATTCTTATAATAAAGTGGTGATTCTAACTGACCTAAGACAGGGAATTTGTACTATTATTAAATGTCAGGGATTGTGAAAAACTGAGTTTAAATGTATTTGGCTAAGGTGTATGTAAACTTCCGACTTCAACTGTATATCACTGGCAATTAATCCTGTGTTCTTTCCTATTCACATACATCGCTCTCTGCTCCTCCTACTAGCCTAAAGTACCTGAACGTGTCAGCTAATGCCCTGGAGACAATTCCCCCCAGCAGCCAATCAGAGGAGAGCCTCAGCACTCTCCAGGAACTGTACCTGACGGGGAACAAACTGAATGAGAACTGCGCTGCTCTGCTGGTCGGACACCAGAACCTCAGAGTCCTGCACATGGCCTACAACCAGTTGCTCTCTTTCCCTGCCAGGTAACCAACTCCACACCCATTTATACTGCCTTCCTACTGTACCTATGAAGAATGGAAATGCCTTCAATCAGCGGAAGTATTCTACACTACTTTAGAGATTGTGTCTCTAGACATAAAATGTTTTCTATTGCTCCTAATATACTGTAGCTATTCTCTAGATCTGATATGAGCCATTGTTCTGGAGACGTCTCTATAATGCTCTGTGTGTGCAGTAAACTGAGTAAACTGGAGCTGCTGGAGGAGCTGAATCTGAGTGGCAACAAACTGAAGACCATCCCCTCCACCGTGTCCAGCTGTAAGAGGCTACACACCCTCATAGCACACTCCAACCACATCAGTGTGTTCCCCGAGATCCTCAACCTGCCAGAGATCAAGGTCAGTTTCACTCATATCTGGTTATATTAGGGCTGTCCCCGACTAAAAAAAAATCTTGGTTGAACGAGAGTCGTCCTGTTCTTTCAACCAATCGATTGGTTGAAATATTGAAACTTATTTTTCCATATATAGACAGACACACCCTAATAAAATCAACCATATGCACTGAGCTTGTCTGATGCTTTAAGCCACTGTTTGATTAAATAATTAAGATGACTCAAGAAAGAGCTCGATGGTCACACTGTGTTAAAAAAAAAGTATAGCGTGTGACTGGTGCACGTTGTCTCTCTCTCCTCCCTGCTGCAGCGAACAGGCACCACAGCATAGCAAGTGTTTATTGCGCTGTCTGTGCTTAAGCAGCAACGTCATTTCAGCCATTACCTGTTTCTGACTGAAGTTATGTTACTGAAATCAGTAATTTGTTTAAGAAAACATTGCCTATTCTCTCAACCTTTGCTCTCTTTACTTGAAACATGTATTCATCACATGCACGTGACCAATAGGGCCTGACCTATAACCTATCATAATCACATCAATAAATTGGTTAGAACAAATTTCGAATACAGTAACACATGACAGCAAAATGCATGTGGAAGTTGTGAAAAATAAACTCAAAACAGGCGAATGTTTACTGGTTTTGTGCCAAACAGTTGCTGTTAGATGATAATATTATAATTTTTTCTGACCATTTTGAAATAGTGTAAAAAACACTAAATATGTGTACCAGAGTCTGTTCTAACAAAAATAAATAAATATATAAAGCCTTTATTACAGCAGACTAAAATCAGTTGCATGCATTTGTGAATTGCAGTTTATTTATCGTTTAGGCTAATTATTCACAGCTCCCTTTGTTATTTCATTTTAAAACAAAAATGCTTGATTGCATTTCAGAGCATGAATGTCTCGTGTGCTGTGTGATGGCATGAACGAATGGATGATTGACTGATACGGTAGCATATATATTGAAATATAGGCTTAAGTAAGTTACGGTATTAAGACTAAACAGGACGCGCTCTTTTGCCTCCAGCTCGATGGTGGTTATACAAGGCTACTATACCAAGACCACTAATGATAACGCCATTACTTATTATTATAATGATGATTATGATAATAATTGTAATAATAACAGTAAGGAGATCAAGAAAAAGGAGGGTATAGGAGCGAGAGCTGCGTGCATATTATGTGTGACAAACAGGTGCTGTTATATTACAATATTATTTTTCTGCCTGTTTGGAACAGTGTAAACAACACTAAATACATTATAAGTAATACCAGTCTGTACTAACCCTCCCAAAAATGTAAAGCTTAAATTACAGCATAGCAAAGATTAAAAACAGACGAATCTGTGAAATTGCTTTATCTGACATTTTGCTGTTGCATGAGGCTTGGTGCTCAGGGAATCATTAGTCTATTAAATAATCACTCAAACAGGCAACAGAAGCAGGATCTGTGGTTTTTCTGTAGATATATATGGATGATTTTTTTATAAAGCCAGGCACATTTGACAGTTAAGTTGGGGTTTCCTCTCTCCTCAATTGTTTTTAGACAATTAGGCGAAGGCAAGATCTGTTTCTGCTGCTCCACCGCATTGTTTTCAATCCCAATATGCAGGTTAACTTTGCTATTATGCAACATAGGGAAAGGCGTCAATTCTATGGCGCACTGAAGGTTATGTTTCAGAACCGCGGACAGCGACCGTATCCAATGCGGGAGAACGTGCATTTGTTATAAAATAATATTAGACTTATTAGTGTTGCATCATTTTTTTACATAATATAACCATATACCATTTCAGTATCACATGTCTTAGAGGGATGGACTGTGCCATCGCCGTGGCCTCCTCAATGGATTAGTCCACTGAGACAGGCACAAATCAGACAGGTGTCTTGTGCACTGCTCGACTAAAGAAATCTCGGTCAACCAACAGGCTATCGACCAAACAATCAACCAGTCGACTAAATGGGGTCAGCCCTAGTTTGTGTTTTGTTTATGCATATGTCTATAAGATGTGTATATGTCTTTATTACAATGTTATAATGTATAACAGTGTGTGTGTGTGTGTTATCTTCTACCTCCACCCTGTGTGTGTGTGTAGCTGGTGGACTTGAGCTGTAATGAGCTGACTGAGATCCTACTGCCAGACTCTCTAACGGCCACCCTGCACGAACTGGACCTGACTGGCAACAGCAGTCTCATGCTGGAGCACAAAACACTCAACCTGTTCAGGTGACACACAGAGACCACAGTGTCACGCCGCACAATGAAGTATCAGAGGCCGCTGGTGTACTTGGATAAGCTATGAGATAAATCATATTCTTGTGCTACGCCGTGAATTATGGTTTGGCCCAGTGCATGGTGAGGTAATGCCCCCATCTCTTTGTGTCTCTCTCCTCAGTCACATCACCACCCTGAAGCTGGACCAGAAGCCAGCCATGACCACCGGGGACTCCCTGGGCTCCTCCACCCTGTGGAACCACGGCTACTCTGAGATGAGCGGACAGAGGAACAAGTGAGCAGGAGGGAGGGAGGGAGGAGGGCTGAGGGAGAGAGAGAGTTACTTTGAGACAGTGAGTGAGAGCATCAAAGTGTGAGAGAGCATCAAAGTGTATTTTTCCTGAGTGAAGCCCTAATTTATGACAATCTTCTGATGAGAGGGTATAAATCGTATTATGAGATCACGTGTGGTTTTAGAGAGCGCCTTTAAGGAACATTTCTCCTCTTTCATGGAATCGCTGTGAGCAGCACTACATTAAATGGTCTGAGAAGAGGATGTGCTTCTTATAGTCCATATCAGCCCGTTTCTTTTCTGCTCTGCCTCTTGACTGGCATCCTATTTTAAACCTTACCCGGGGCTGTCATATGCATCTATGGAGGAGTTACTTAGTTATCTAACTGTACAGCCCCAGCACAGCTTCCACTGCCTGGGTGAATGTCTGTTGGGGCTGGCATCTAGGCCCCTGGGCAGCGGATATTTTTTAATAGTAGGGAAGGCCGGGAAGCCTAATACTTCCTGTGGATACAACGGGTATAAAGCAGTTTCCCCTGCATCATTGATGGGGGCCCAGTTTGCCTGGCTCGTGTCCTAACAGGGCCTCACAGGGTCATGACCACCACAGTGTCACAGGGGGCCGTGTCTGGTGTCACACCCAGCCCCTGCTGCCTCCGTAGGAATAGGGCTCTGTCTCACTGTGTTCAAGTATAGATGAGTTAGTCCTATTTGGCTTGAATTTGAGGAAGATTCTATGCTTATGAGCAAGATTGTATAATGGGATTTACACACAAAAAATGTAACCACATTTTGTTTCCACTTTTTGTGTTAATCTTATATCTATACTAACGATATTTTCTCTTCCTTGGGGACAGGTTGTGTGTGTCTGTGCTGGCAGTGGACCGCTTTGGGGATAGTGTTGAGGCGGCCTATGGCGTCTTCGACGGAGACCGCAATGAGGAAGTTCCTCGTCTGCTGCAGTGCACCATGGGAGATGTGCTGTCGGAGGAGCTGCTGCATTCCAGTGTGGACAGTGTGTACATGAGTAACACCTTCCTCACCTCACACAGGTATGAGCATCATGCATACACAGACACACACCCATTCTGCTTGTATTGCTGTAATACAAGCAAAATGTAGGCACATTTCAGTATCCTATGAATCAGGGGCGTAACTTTGGTTTTAGAAGTGGGGTGGACATCATCATTATTATAATTTATTTTTTATCCAGTCAAATAAACACTCCAAACAACCTACCCCACCGATCGGAGATGTCCGCATGGTCCTAAAGCACACCGTTGCCTTGTTTTGTATCACATTCCAATGCTAAAACTGGGGGGTACAAAAATGCAACTTCAGAATGTGGGTGGGACATGTTCCCCCCCGCCTCCCCCGCCCCCACCGAAAGTTGCGCCCCTGCTATTAATTACTGTTGCCCCTTAAGGAAGACAAACCTACAATTGTACTATTCTGTGTTCATTTACATTTGATTGACTTAATTCACAACTGTATTAGCTAGGAACTAACATATGCAAATAACAACATAATGAATATTCATAATGGTCTACTTTTAATGTTTATTTAACAAAGAAGCTAGCTATTTGCAGGACATATGCTGATAGTTGCATTCTGTGATGTATGTTGTATGATGCAGGAAACTGGGCATGGCTGGTCAGAAGCTGGGTGCATCTGCCCTGCTCTGCTACATCCACCACGAGCCGTCGGAGCTGGGCAGCTACTTCAGCCTGACGGTGGCCAACGTGGGCAGCTGCCAGGCGGTGCTGTGTCGAGACGGCCAGCCCCTGCCCCTCTCCAAGGTCTTCAGCCTGGAGCAGAGCATTGAAGAGATGGACAGGGTCAAACTCAGCAAGGCGATCATCACTGAGGTACTGTGGGGAGTCAGGCGAGTGCGAATGCACGTCTCTGTGAGGGCCTTTGTGTTCATTAAGATCTACTTGTTAGTTAACGTTTGATGTGATGCCTTATGCTCCGAGGTATTCATTTGTATTCGAAGTGCAGAGCTGAGTCCCCTCCTGTGTTATTGTGTTGCAGGATAACAAGGTGAGTGGAGTGACATGCTGCTCTCGCCTGCTGGGATGCTCTTATCTGTCTCCCTGGGTGCTGCCCAAGCCCTGGGTGCGCACCGAGCCCCTGTGTTCCCAAGATGAGTTCTTGATCCTGGGGAACCGGGCGCTGTTTGAGAGGGTGTCCTACCAGGAGGCCGTGTGCACTGTGCAGGCCGTGAGGGACACCCGCGCTGCTGCCAAGAAGCTCTGCACGCTGGCCCAGAGCTACGGCTGTCGGGACAATGTGGGGGCGGTGGTGGTGTCCCTGCACATCGGGGAGGACAGCTGTACCTGTGAGCCCCCTCACGCCAGTACTGGTACTGAACCCCGTGGACCCCCTCCAACACCCCTCCCCGTCACTGCTCCCCCAGGGGACCCGGCCACGCCCTCCTCCAGCAGTGGCATCGCCTCAGAGTTCAACAGCGAGACTTCGGCCTCGGAGGTGGGGAGTGAGGCGGGCTCCACGGCCTCTGACGAGCACCCCTCCACTGGCCCCATGGCCCGACCTGAGAGGCGCTGTAGCCTCCACCCTGCAGCCACGCTCTGTGCCCCCGCGGGACCCGGCTCAGCTGGGGTAGGGGGGCCCCACCCAGTCCTGTTCCAGCGCCAGCCCTCCTGTGCCACCTTCTCCAGTAACCAGTCTGACAACGGGCTGGACAGTGATGACGAGGCTCCACTAGAGGGAGTCATCTCCAACGGGAGCAAGCTGGAGGTGGAGGTGGACATCCACTGCTGTGCTTTCCAGATCCGCTCTGGGCCCCCCGCGAGCCACAAGGCCCACAACCTGGACAAGACGCGCTCGGACTACCCCAACGGAAAGATGCGTCGTCAGAACAGCGTGGTGGTGTCAGCCACTAACGGCTGCCTGCTGGCTGTGTGTGGCAGGGAGATCTCCGACCTAAAGAAGTCCCCCTCCACCTGCAGCCTCTTTGGGAAGAAGCTCTCCAACGGCTCCGTGGTGGCCCCGGAAGATAGCCACAACCTCATCGAGGTAGCCGTGGAGGCCCCTAAGAAGAAGTCGGGTTACTTCACTGCCCCTGCCCAGCAGGACCCCGAGGACCAGCTGGTAGTGCCTCCCAGTCTAGAGCAGGATGTTAGGGAACAGCTGAGGGGCCAGAGCCCTATGGTCCCAGGACCTCCACCTCCTTTCACACCCCCCTCCATCAGAGACCCTGTGTGGGACCACCCCCACCCCCCTGCTCCCATGCTGCCCCAGCGGGACCTCGCCCCCAACCCTATCCCTGCCCTACAGCAGGAAGTCTATGATACTGCCCTCTAGAGGGGGCCAGAGCACAGCGCCACCCTGTGGTTGTCCTGTGACAGTGCCATACCAGGGGGACAGAGGAGGTCTCTCTGGCACAGGTGGGATATTCCAGTTCAAGTTTCCATTCAGCTCTGTCATGAAGACATGTGGGGCCTTGACTGTTCACAAATGAATGCGTTACGTCACGTTAGACGTAGAGAGGTACTTAGCTAACTGTCTGATGAACCTGGTGGAACTGTCTGAGTATCAGAGCTGAACAGGCACTAAAGTCATTAACCATGAAAATAGGTTGTGAAAAGAAGGGGGCCACCAGAGGCCAAAATACCCCAGCCTGAACTAGAATACCTCATGCTTTTTAGACTGCAAAACTTGTTTGCAACATTTCCCTTTACTTGGAAGGAAGGTCAAATAGTGAAATGGTAGAATAATCCATTTGAGTGTGTTATCATTCCATTGCTGGGGGCTCCAGGGGTTCCTAGATCCCAGGGACAAGTCCTGTGACCAAAAGGTGAAAAAGTGCCTACTGTAGATGACTCAGCCCCAGATGTCCCTGCCTCCCTGCCTGTGTGTGTATGGAGGGGGGAGGGGACACGCATCAGTATTAACCCTGGAATAGGACATCACTGTGTGACAGCGTCCTCCAGGGGCCACCAATGGTACAGCCACTTCTCGCGCTCGCTCGCTCTCTCTCTGTCTGTCTGTATATATATCGTACTTTATCTCCCTCTCTAACCTGTTGACTGCACAATGGCAGCCGACATGGCTGGCAGGACTGGAAACTGGGATGACTGGCCCTTACTCTGTGGTACAAGGATTCAGACTGTGTATGCTAGAGGCAGGTAGGAACATAACAGCAGGTGATTAAAAAAAACTAATTTAATTTTTATTTACTAAAAAAACTAAGATGTGACCCTTTCTATCTACACCATAATCCTCTATATGGGAAATACAGTTAGTATCTATATACACATTTAGTCTGAGCAGTATAGTGCAGAACCACATAGTGGTGTAATCACATGGCCTGCTTGGCCTAGTCCTAGCATCAGGATGTGTATCCATTTGGAAACCATTGAAGCCTTGCTGGGAGGAATAATACAGAAAATAATGTTCAAAAATAGCATCAAGCTCTCAAGAAAAGGCAAACGCAAAATAACATAACAGTGCATTGCTCACCTGTACAGAATCAATATGGCATACTGCTTCAAAACCATTATTGTAACACTGTATCTGTGACAGTGCATGGTCAGCAAATTTTAACAGAAAAAGTTGTTATATTAATTATGTTTTATGGGCAACATGAGTGGTGACAATGAAGACGAAACAATTGTTCACGGTGTTCATATCTCAAAGACACTACAATGCACACTAGATACTGTACAGTAATCATTACAAATGATGGGTGAAAAAACATGTTCTTCAACATGAGTTCTTCACATTATTAGAGTGCCATCATTTAAGGAGTCCAGATACTGTGAGGTGTGTAGCCCCTTTTTCTTTCGTTTTTCTAGTTGTACGCTTGTTGTACCCAGGAAATTGTGCAAAATCTCTCCAGTGACCAACGTATCGAAAGTGTTTTAAGGTTTGAGAATCATTCTGTTCCCATCATTCCATTAGCTTCACAGTCAACTAAACAAAATATCCATGAGTAGTGTACTAAATGAGGATGTAACATGGTATATTATTTTACATGTAAAGTATGCATGTTGTGAAAGTCTATTTTAGCCATGCAGTTTGCATAATTCCTTTGGAGCCTATAGATAGAGCTGGTTGATGTTCTTCATTTTAAGTCAGTGACCGGCAAGAGAAAGAGTAGAAATAATTAGATATTTCATTCTCATAGATCTACTGACAGATTCAATAGGGGTTTGTGGGACATCTGGTGGTGATAACTATGAATTGCCTCAGATGTTAGTTATATATCAGTGAATATCACCAGTGTACTGTACGACCACTACCACCTACTGTATAACAGATTCAGAATAAGCACAGTGTGTTTTTGTTGGCAGGACAGAAAAGCTCATTGTTGTCTTGGTGACAATAAGGGCTGGTTTGAGTAAGAGGGGTGGTGTGAAGCTCACATGAGTGGCAACACCAAACCATTTCAACAGGTGGGTGGATGACTGGATGGGGTATTGTGAAGGAACAACGTTTCAAGAGGTATGTAGGACACCTGACCTAATGCTGAGGAGGATGTTATCTTACTCTTCTTTCACAGTGTGGAGACAAGCCTTTGTCTGTTCCATATGTTTCTAAGCTGTCAAGGGACCCTTGGTTAATACCATCCAACCAATGAGGGAAACGGGTTTATCAGATTACGTTTATGTGGAATTTTAGCAAAAATATACAATACTCTTATCTACAAATCAACTCACCAGAGCTAATGATCTCATCCATCTCAAATGTGTGTCCTGGGATAATGACATGATGCAGATGTGGGTTAAAGTATGGACTGTATTTGACACACAAAACAAAAAACACAGGTATTCTTATGTATAGGGCCAATGAGACATTAACTTATACATTACATATGCAGCTCACTGGATAATGAAGTGATGACATCACAATGAGCAAAGTACTTTTGTGTCCCGAGAAGAGTGAAAAAACTAAAGTATTGAGTGTAAGCCATTTGTTTTGCATCAGAATTTGAGTTCAGACTTTATTTGGGGCATTTGCTAATGGTTTTAGTGTTGCTGAGGTATGGAGTGGTCCACAGTATGGCCCTGGCTTTTATCTAGCACAGACATTGTGAAATATGTCCGTCATGGACATTGCTTTGAATAAAGGCATCTGCATAATATGGGTCAGTTGACTGTGAATATGACATTTCTATAAAGTTGCACTTGTGCTCCAGCAATGTTAAAGGATAGTATACCACTAATTGACTCATCATTGATATAACAAAGCTGCAGACCAAAATCTACCCCCCTTCCCCTTTGTGCCAAACTGCCTAACTCTAACCCATTTTAGAGAGAACAACTTTCTGACTTAGTAAGAGAGGGCTTGTGGTCTGACAAGAGAATGACTGGGATGTGTTCCTAGATGCCACTGTGAAAAGGCTAGTGGCATGGTTGTAATACTTACCATAGCTGCTTAGCTAGCTACAACCCTCTCTATGCTTGTTCATAGCCTTAATGCAGCGCTGCCAGTCCTAATGATGATGGGGACTGTCTTTTTCTGTTGGTTTTATTTCCTTTAGCGGAGCTGGTTTTGCCCTTTGACCTTACGTGGCAAGGTCAGGAGCATATAACACGCCAATATTTTGCATTCTTTTCTCCAAATTGCAGAGGGAGCAAGGCAACGTTTCAAGCCAGTAGAACAAGGATTGGGACCAGAGGGGTGGATTCTAAAGGTTTCGTAGAACTGGCAGTATTTTAGATGCTCAAAAACCTCACAGCGGCTTCGAAATGGCTATTTACTTCATTCTTAACGATCTAAACTGGAATGATTGGTGAATTTGCCTTTCTTAAGCTTGCTTGCTTATAATATGAGATGTATTACATACAATTGAAGTCGGAAGTTTACATACACCTTAGCCAAATACATTTAAACTCAGTTTTTCACAATTCCTGACATTTAATCCTAGTAGAAATTCCCTGTCTTAGGTCAGGTAGGATCACCACTTTATTATAAGAATGTGAAATGTCAGAATAATAATAGAGAGAATGATTTATTTCAGCTTTTATTTCTTTCATCACATTCCCAGTGGTTCAGCAGTTGGCATACACTCAATTAGTATTTGGTAACATTGCCTTTAAATTGTTTAACTGACAGAGCTGGTGTAACAGAGTCAGGTTTGTAGGCCTCCATGCTCCCACACGCTTTTTCAGTTCTGCCCACAAATGTTCTATGGGATTGAGGTCAGGGCTTTGTGATGGCCACTCCAATACCTTGATTTTGTTGTCCTTAAGCCATTTTGCCACAATTTTGGAAGTATGCTTGGAGTCATTGTCCATTTGGAAGACCCATTTGCGACCAAGCATTAACTTCTTGACTGATGTCTTGAGATGTTGCTTCAATATATCCACATAATTTTCCTTCCTCATGAGGCCATCTATTTTGTGACGTGCACCAGTCCCTCCTGCAGCAAAGCACCCCCACAACATGATGCTGCCACCCCCGTGTTTCACGGTTGGGATGGTGTTCTCCGGCTTGCAAGCCTCCCCATTTTTCCTCCTAACATAACAATGGTCATGATGGCCAAACAGTTCTATTTTTGTTTCATCAGACCAGAGGACATTTCTCCAAAAAGGACGATCTTTGTCCCCATTTGCATTTGCAAACCGTAGTCTGGCTTTTTTATGGCAGTTTTGGAGCAGTGGCTTCTTTCTTGCTGAGCGGCCTTTCCGGTTATGTCGATATAGACATAACCTGTCTATAAAATTGTAAATTGTAAGGAGCGGTAGAGATACTCTTAATGATCGGCTATGAAAAGCCAACTGACATTTACTTCTGACTTGCTGCACCCTCGACAACTACTGTTATTATTTGACCATGCTGGTCATTTATGAACATTTGAACATCTTGGCCATGTTCTGTTATAATCTCCACCTGGCACAGCCAGAAGAGGACTGGCCACCCCTCATAGCCTGGTTCCTCTCTAGGTTTCTTCCTAGGTTTTGGCCTTTCTAGGGAGTTTTTCTTAGCCACCGTGCTTTTACACCTGCATTGCTTGCTGTTTGGGGTTTTAGGCTGGGTTTCTGTACAGCACTTTGAGATATCAGCTGATGTAAGAAGGGCTATATAAATAAATTTGATTTGAAATTTGATTTGATATAGGACTCGTTTAACTGTGGATATAGATACTTTTGTACCAGTTTCCTCCAGCATCTTCACAAGGTCCTTTGCTGTTGTTCTGGGATTGATTTGTACTTTTCGCACCAAAGTATGTTCATCTCAAGGAGATAGAACGCGTCTCCTCCCTGAGCGGTATGACGGCTGCGTGGTCCCATGGTGTTTATACTTGCGTATTATTGTTCGTACAGATGAACGTGGTACCTTCAGGCATTTGGAAATTGGTCCCAAGGATGAACCAGACTTGTGGAGGTCTACAGTTTTATTGATGAGGTCTTGGCTGATTTCTTTTGATTTTCCCATGATGTCAAGCAAAGAGGCAATGAGTTTGAAAGTAGGCCTTGAAATACATCCACAGGTACACCTCTAATTGACTCAAATGATGTCAATTAGCCTATCAGGAGCTTCTAAAGCCATGACATCATTTTCTGGAATTTTCCAAGCTGTTTAAAGGCACAGTCAACTTAGTGTATGTAAACTTCTGACCCACTGGAACTGTGATACAGTGAAATAATCTGTCTGTAAACAATTGTTGGAAAAATGACTTGTGTCACGCACAAAGTAGATGTCCTAACCGACTTTCCAAAACTATAGTTTGTTAACAAGTAATTTGTGGAGTGGTTGAAAAACTAGTTGTAATGACTTCAACCTAAGTGTATGTAAACTTCTGACTTCAACTGTAAGTTTTATTCACTTATTTTGTTCAGACTTCGGACAAAATCTGCTCTTCAAAGGATCAAACACTGTTTAAAGCACTTTGTACATAGGGAAATGAATATATTCAAAGATTGATATTTGAGTATTATGTGAGAAATTTATCAAAACTGCACATTAACTCATAGGGCTTGAGTTGTCGTTGTTGTGGCTTCTGTCAGCCAAACATATCACGTCTTCTCTAAGAGAAAGTATCCAATAGAAGTGCTAATAATTTGAAGTAAAGTGTGAGAGAATTACAAAACTGCTTTTCGGTTGGATGCAAGTTTGTCTTTTAGCACAAAGATAGGCATTGTTCTTCCTTGTTCAAGTCTTAAGGCTTTTTTTCTGTTGAGTCATTCTGCTTCCATGAGAGGAACAGCAGCTAGTGTTGTGGGGTGAAAGATCCTGGCTCATTCTAGGGATGATAAGTGGCAGAAAGCAGGCATTTTGAATATTGCTTTGTTTGCTAACGGAAGCCACCTGCTGTGCCTCAGGCGGTAACACAGGTACATGTACGCACCACAGGTGTGGGTTTGCCCTCCACCCTGGGCACAGAAAGAGCATTTTAGGACAGACTAAAGAAACAGATTTGAGCTTGCACACATCTGACATTTTCATATGGCATTTAAGTTGAGAACATAAGAACAGTATGAAGAGGTGATTGTCTTTGATGTGGTTGGTGGAACAAGAGAATTCAAAGTTCTCATAATCCTCTTAATGAACAGGAAGTTGGACTTCAAATACACTACACAATGTAGATGATTATGAACATGAATTCCCTCACATCAAATATGCAACGTGTCACCTGTATATATTACTAACAGGTTACACACCTGACCGGAAAATAGGAGGATCCTTTTTTCATAACTATGGAAATGAGTAGTAATTGATCATTATTGTCTGTGTGTGCGTATGCATGTGTGTGAGAATCGTGAAGTGCAGTGTTCTGCCATCGTGTGCGTTTTGACCTTTTGTCAACTCTTTCTGCGCAGTGATCCATGTAGAAAAGTTGATCAAGAGGCTCCATAATTGGCCCCTAGTTTGCCAAGTGGGGACCAGCAACACAATACTAAGCTCTGTGCGTTCCAAATGCACCCATGCTACGTGCTCTAGCAGCCAAAAATGCATTCCGTATGTCAGAACATGCATCTGCAGATCCTTAGCCAATTATTATTTGCTATTTTGTTTACAGTCAACTCTCCCTTGTTTTTGTAAAGAACCAAAAAGTTGACTCCTACTAACAAGAGCTGGAAACAATATTGATTGAAAAGGTCATTAACCTCGATAGAGGAATAAATGTGCCTGTACATATGCATACCGTACGTATGGCTACAGTAAGATGGGGCACAGTAACAGATCAAGGTGACATCACAATGATGGCAAAGTATTCCCTTTAATTATTTAGTAGAGGAGATCAACTACTGTTCATGATCTGAGTGCACAATAATCCTATGTAAATACAGGTGTGTGTGTGTGTGTGTGTGTATGCATATTTAAGTAGGTTACGGTGTCAATGCTTTTCTGATTCCGTTTGATCCACTCTCTGTAAACACATTATAGGTTTTAGTTCTCTTCTCAGAGGGAGAACATGCTGCCTGTTTGTCATTGCGGTCTGAGTGAGAAAGTATGCATGTGTTGCTGTTATATTTAACAGAATGAATCTCCATTCTGTTAAATGATTATGGTGAACTCTGGAAAGAATCTGATATTGAGGATGTTTCAATTGTTTAACATGTGACCAAAGTAAACATTGTTTGATCTCACCTTTCTTTCTGTATATTATTTTCTAGAGATGCTTGAATATTTTCTCTCAATGCCAAGAAGCTGAGGTTTATTTTTGTACATTGTTTCATGCAAATGTATAGGTCCTTCTCCACTACAGAATCTAGAATAAAGGGATTCTATTGTATATCGTCGCAGATTATGGTATTTTTATTTAAGATTCTAATTCATGTATTTAATGTCTGAAGCATGCCATATATAAATATAAAATGTATACAGTGCATATATGTGATTACTTTCTACAAAATGTTAACATTATGTTTGTAAGCCAAGGCATTGTTTTGAATATCTGGAGCATATCTAATATTTTTGTTTATATTTTAGCATGCAGAAAACTGCTACAAATATTTTTATTCTGTTAAATATTTGATGTAATTAGTTTGAGGATACCTTGTTTTATCATTTAGGAAAGGACTAACCATGAGCACTTTTGCTGTTTGTCAGCCAGAATTGTACTCCTTAAAATTTTCAGTGGGCGATGGTTTATTTCATTTGAGACGCTGCTATGACTAGTTTTGAGCAGAAAATATGTATTTTTAATTAACTTTCAGCCAAGTAGCAATAAAATTTATACTGTGAAAAACCTCGGCCTTGGTGCGTTTCTCTCTAATTTCCCGACCTTCTGTTCCCCTCGATTGTCTTTCTGATGATAGCATTGGCCAGACTCTATCTAGACGCAAATCCATGGTGTTTCTGAGCTGCATTACAGAAACCGTTTCAGAACCAAATGGAAGCAAACATAGCAAAACAACAGTTTTATTGGATCAATTCAGGTAGATCCCTCCCAGGTCGCTTTAGAAGCGTTTTGCAACAGAATCGGCGGAATGAATACACCCCTGATCGCTATGCTCTGCTCAGATTTATGTTTTCAGTCCCACAGAGACCACAAACAATAACTATTCTTCTACAAGGTAAGATGGAGATATTCTAGGCAAGAGGGTTCATGAGGAAGAGAAATACATCTGTTTAAGATTTTTATTAGTAAAGAACAATGTTTGACAGTGTAGATGTCTCACATCTGTAACATTTAGTAAAACAAGTGTGCGGTTTTTGAAGTCACAAATGTACAAAATTGCTCTTTGTACAGTTACGTTTTTTAATCAATCACAGTTCATATAAAATACACTAGCATTTATAGCTGTTTGACCGAATTTCATCTCAACCCTACATTTTCATCCACTCTATTCACAGTGGGAGGTGAGCAAACCTCATAAGTTACCATCTTCCATCGCTCTCAGTCTCTTCATCTCCCTCACTGCCCTGAAAGCACGGATGGCCAAGACCATTCCGAAGATGAAAACAATGACTCCAAGCACCCCGAAGAGGCCTCCAGCGATGTCTGCTCCATTGAGTGCACACGCAAAGCCCTGATGCCCTTTGCTCTTGTAGAGCGCTTCCCTCTCCGTACAGATGGGGTTGTCGTAGGTCTCCTGCAGCTTGATGAAGTAGAAGGCCAGGGCAGGGATGTAGCCCAGGCCGATCAGGAGGTTCACCAGGGCCTCACCCAGCAGCACAGGGGGCCA
This sequence comes from Salvelinus namaycush, assembly GCF_016432855.1. Classification (NCBI taxonomy): domain Eukaryota; kingdom Metazoa; phylum Chordata; class Actinopteri; order Salmoniformes; family Salmonidae; genus Salvelinus; species Salvelinus namaycush. Next base: position 13,907,265 of record NC_052336.1, on the reverse strand, counting down.
GCGGTAAGGGACTCTCAGAACCCCGAAAGCCAGAATGATGCAGGCATAAACCATCAGAGCCCCTCCACAGGCCATGCTGAAGATGTATGGAGGCAGCTTGAGCTGGTGGAACAGTTTGTCCAGCTCCTTGACCCTGTCTGCGTCGGCTCCAGTGAAAGCCTGTGCTCCTCCATAGTAGTACTGGTAGAGACCCCCGAGGCTGGCCAGGTCCCGGTAACCCCCGGAGTTACTGTAGGACACTCCTGAGCAGATGACTATGAGCAGGTTTACAAAGACCTCCATTATCTGGCATAGACCTGAACAGAACAGATCAAGAAAGAGCTAAATACATGACTTATCATACAGTAAGAGTCTCTGGGAGAAAGCGAGCTGAGTTGAAGGTCAAGTTATACGTTTCACAAGAGAGGGAGAATTATGCAACAATGCAGCTAAATAGAGGTTGATCCGAGTTCAACCAACATGGTTGATGGTTAATTTCAGTGGGAATTCCACCTCAGAGGGAGATAGAACATACAGTATGCCATAGTGTGAATTAAACATATATCATGGATGAACAACCAATTTGGAGAAAGAAACGAAATCCAAAAACTCCTAAATGTTGAGTAATACAGATATTATAACTCCAATCCCCTCAAAGACCCTGTACCATCGGAGAGGGTGGTCATGTGGTTGGTTAGGTCATTCGTAACCTACCCAACTACATTCCTACTACAGGGGTGTAATCATTAGTTCAAAACGTTTTGCAACGGAAACCGTTTATGCCCAACGAAATCGAGTTTCTATTGGACAAATTCAGGTAGGTCCCTCCCCATTTGGTTCTGTTTGGTTCCGAGTGAATAAATCCCAGGACCAATTAAACAGAACACCGCCTACTACACCGTACCAACGAGATTCACCCACAAAAACATTTCAGGTGTAAGTTATTGCTGTTTGTTCTTTAATTTAAACATGACTTGCCTCTGGCTGTTAAGGCATATCTGAGGTTGTACAGAGCCTGTCTGTGTTGTGGCTCATAGTATTCCCCCACAGAGGGACATGTGGAGGCTTCTGTATACCTGCAAAGACAAAATCAGAAGTTGACGTCTGCCAAATCTTACATTGAAACTACACCACATAAACCCACCACACCACGGCAGAGAACAGGTTTTGTATTCCAGGGGTGTATATTTACTTTGGGCACCCCAAGAGTCTGTGCCATTCAAACACTAGCAGACAGACATTACAAGGAGTCAATCCCAAACCAGTGAAACCGGAGACTTCTCACGCTGTACAGTATATGTGGGCAATAATACGGTAACAGAATGATGCAGACTCAGATTTTCACTTTAAAATGTATGCCAAACAAAAACCAATGATTGGAAAGTTAAATAAACCATACAACTATATGCCCAAGGATGACTTTCCTGTGTTTTATATACATAGTGTACTAAACATTAGGAACACCTGCTCTTTCCATGACAGACTGACCAGGTGAAAGCTATGATTCCTTATTGATGTCATCTGTTAAATCTACTTCAGTCAGTGTAGATGAAGGGGAGAAGACCGGTTAAAGATGGATTTTTAAGTCTTGAGACAATTGAGATATGGATTGTGCATGTATACCATTCATAGAGAATGGGCAAGACGAAAGATTTAAGTGACTTTGTGAATGGGGTATGGTAGTATGTGCCAGGCGCACCTACTACCATACCCCCCGGGTTGAGTGTGTCAAGAACTGCAACACTGCAGGGTTTCTCATGCTCAAAAGTTTCCCGTGTGTATCAAGAATAATCCACCACCCAAAGGACATCCAGCCAACTTGACCCAACTGTGGGAAGCATTGCAGTCAACATAGGCCAGCCTCCCGTTGGAATGCTTTAGACACCACCTAGAATCCATGCCCTGACGAATTGAGGCTGTTTTAAGGGCAAAAGGGGGTGAAACTCAATAATAGGAAGGTGTTCCTATTATTTTGTACACTGTGAATATTTCCACACTGAGGTTGGAATAATAATGTGAAATTGTGAAAATTATGATAATGCCCTTTTAATGTTTTGGTGGGATGGAGTTTTGGCCTGCCTGGTGACATCACCAGACAGTAAATTAGTTAATAGACCAATAAGAAAGAGTTCCAAACCTCTCTGCCCATAGAGGGGTTAGTTGTTTAGCAACAAAACCAACAATGCCCAGGATGGTAACTGTGGAAGCCACTCTGTGACAGTCAGATGGTCTCTTACGCTCTCTGTTGTCCTTGTTGACTACTGCCTCTGTGGTCAGGTGGTGCGTCCTTGTGAGAGTGGGGTGTCATATCCCGCTGTCTGTCAGAGTAGTCCTTCTCTCTGACCCTCCTGTCATCTCCAGAGCCCTTCTCATCCCTGTATCTCTCATCCATTTTGTCTCTCTTCCGCCGGTCTCTCTCTCTTTTCCTTTCCCGGTCTCTCTCTTCATGTGAGGAGCTTCCTCGGTCATGAGTGCGGTCCCTCTCCCTGCTCTTGTCATACTCATCCCTCTCCTGGTATCTGCTTCTCTCTGGCATTGTCTGGTCTCCTGGCCACTTCTCTGAAAATGTATTCGAATGAACATTGCCGTGATCAATTGAGTATTAGTGTAAAGGTGTCATAACGATATCTAAGGGAGATCAAATGACAATATATTATTTGTGCATGTAGCCCTACTAAACATTGGTGGCAATGCTTGTTGGCACTAGTGACAGTTACCACGTGGCATTCCTCCGATTCAGAAATGACTACTTAGTGAAGATGGGGGCAATCTAACAGCAGGAGAAACCTGCCAAAAACCCACCCCTTCTTTCAATTGGCTCCTGGATGCTTCTCTTTTTATTGTCTCGTGACTATTACCTCATTCTACGGGCCATAGTACCGCCCGGCGACACTGTGATACAGCTGCCCAGTGGGAAGCATTTACCCACTGCGACCCATAGAATGATGAAGCAGCCTGGAGCCAATAGAAAGAGACGCATCCAGCAGCCACATGAAAGCAGGGCAGGTTTTGGGCGTGTTTTCCCTGGGTGGTTCTAACCTGGTCAGTTAAGAACCGTCCAGGATGGGAGTCACAGTCAGACCCAACTTGAATGATATCGTAATGATTCTGCACACAACTGAATACACATTGAAAAACTTTGACAATGGTTTCAAACGTTAAACAAAATGCTGACACTGACTCGCAACCTGGTCTCCGAGTATTTCGTATTATTCTGTAAGTAAATCTGAGGTGTGCCATAAAGTATGAAGCTTGGTATGGTTACATAAGAGAGATGGTTGCTTAAGGCAAAACCGAAAGTAAAAAGGCGAGAGTCTAGCAACCCAAATGTCACAACATATCATACGAAATGGGTGATGGACACCCACAAATGAATACATACCATACGACACGTAACATATCATACTAAATGGTGTGTCGGATTTACGTACAGAATAATACGAAATGCTCTGAGACCAGGTTGTGATTTGAGGGTAGTAGGCACTAGGGAATAACGTTTGTTAGTATATTTGATGAAGATAAAAACATACATGCACTTCCATGTTAACGTTACCTGTGACGAATGATAAGGCTCACAGGTATGCTGTTTGTTGAAGCGAACCAAACATTGAGATGATAACGAATTGATGAATTAAGAAAGAACAATTAACAATACCTCTTAATTCTGGTTCTTACCTGGATTAATTTGTGCGAATGATTGGATTCTTTACGTCTTTTACTTTTCCTGTATCTTGGCACGTTTTTCGTCTCCAAGCTCCTCCCTCTCACCTGTTCGCTCTATAGAACTCCACCCCCTACCACAAAGACAGCATTCCGAGGGCATGGGACAAAGGTGTGTAGTGTCGGTGGAAAAAGTGGTGTTTCAATTGTGACGTTTTTGGGTGTCAGATTTTAGTGCAGAAGAACTACAGGGGGTTTTAAGAGAAGGGATTCCAGACTCCCAGGCAGGACAACTGGTGCCAAAGTAGTGGGAAGGGGTGTTGGGGATAGATGTATATTAGTTAGATTGTGGTGCAATTTCCTTTCCCCCCACATTTCCCTTTTTATTTTTACACATGTGCATGGATGGAATGTTGAATTAGCAATACATTTTCGTTATAACAACACAATCGGTCTGTCCTAAATAATACATAGCTGACAGCTCTTTTAGCTCATACTCAAGCTGTCAAACGTTCTCTACAATACCCTCCTACCCGGACGTAAACGCACGCGTTCCCAGAGCACACTAGCCATCCGCGGCGCGCGCAGGCCAGAAGCAAGGAGGCGAGACAGAAATGGCGGCGACGGCGGGGGAAGCAGCGTGATATGCTGTAGCAATAAAACAACCTAAAAATACAACTGTCAGTCCATTGTCGAGAAAATGAAAAAGATGTCGAATTAGGCCGTCTTTTGTAATAATTATTACAAAAAACTAACACATTCCCTGGAGAACGTCCATTTTCTGATTGGAAAAGAGAATATCACAGGGAGCATGGCTTCTCAGAGTAACGTTAACCAGGTAACGTTACAACTCTTCACGCTGCTGATGCGCCTATAATTTGAACTGTTTCACATTTGACATAAGATTAATGGAAAAAGTAGTCTTAAATAATATATTGTTAGATTTCTTGATGTGTTTCTTGGCCAAAATATAGTGGTAACTCGTGTCATTGAAAAGTGTGATGATAAATGCTTGCTAATGCTGCCCTAAAAAGCCTATTTCCCCATTGAAACACCAGCATGGTACAGGCCCGAGGAGCCTCCATTCAAATTAGCCAACAATACTCGAAGTAGGGTTAGCTGAAAATCTAAAAATGGGCAAAAATCGTGGTCACGTTTTGGGTTGAGAAAATAACACATTCAAAAGACTCGAACAGTTGTAATTTTCCTTTGACAATTTGTAGTTGTTAAATTGCTGCGTGTATGTGCATGGCCCACCTGCTCTGGCTGATGCGACAGGCCTGCTTATCACAGTGCACATTTTAATAACTGGTTGTTAGCTAGCTTAGCATTTAGATACGAGTGATGTTAAAAAGTGCCGACGAGTTATAAGCAAGGAATTAATAAACTTGTATATGGTCAAACGTAAACTTTAATTGATTTGTCTGGCCAGCTAGCTACCTAGCTTCAATTAGCTAGCTGGACAACTAGCCAGAGTTCGTACGGACGCAGGTGGTGTGGCTAATGACATAGCTATTAGCTACAGTGGGCCTGATCAGAGGCGGTTTAGGTAGATTTCCGAATCTGTACCAGTCAGGATTCTGCAAACGGTTCGGAACTTGCGCATTGTGCACTCCGTTTTTGATGTCCCCTTTAGAGCACGTAGCTAGTTGTGCTGCTTTCAAGGGAAGCTGACTCATGTGGACAGACCTCCATGATCTGTTGAACTGTAATGTCTTGTCACGGCCTGAAGTCGTAACTACTAGCTAGGTAGCTAGCTATCTATCCTACATTGAAAAGGTAGCTAGCTATATATTCTGCCCATGTATAACATTAGCTAACTAGCTAGACATGGCTGTATACATCCATGTAGCTAGCTCGCCTGCTGGGGACCATACTAGTGAATTTCTAATCCACCAACCTATGGAACATCCTGTTTAATTCAGGAAATGGTCATCTATCTACATGCTGGAATGTTGAATAAAATAAAATTTGAACCTACTGTACCGGTTGTCTGCGTGGGCAGGAATGAGACTATAATATGTCCACAATAAATGATTATTAAACCAACTTTTCAAAGTGCTGGTAGTTAGATTTCTGGCATGAACACAAGGCATATACATGCACGCGACGCATGTATACTTGCCACGCTCGTGCACGTTTTTACATGGTTTTGTGCATGTCAGGTGATAGAAATCTGAACACACTACCAGCACTTTGAAAAGTTGGTTTAATAATACTTTCCTGTGGATATATTGTCTAATTCCTGTCCATATAAGGACGAGCCACACAGATAACCGGTTGAGTAGGTTCAAATTAAATTGTATTCACCATTCTAGCTTGTAGAGGACCGTTTCCCGAATTAAACACAGATGTTCCAGACCTTGGTGGATCTAGTAGGCCGTCATTGTAAATAAGAATTTGTTCTTAACTGACTTGCCTTTTTAAATAAAGGTAAAATAAAAAATCCTTCCTAACTCTGTTGCCGGAGAGGAAGGAAACCGATCAGGGATTTTACCATGGTGACTTTAAAACAGAGTTTAATGGCTGTGATAGGAGAGAACTGAGGATGGATCAACAACGTTGTAGTTACTCCATAATGATAGACTGAAAACAAGAAAGCCTGTACAGAATAAAAATATTCTAAAACATGCATCCTGTTTGCAACAAGGCACTAAAGTAATACTGCAAAAAAATGTGACAAAGCAATTTACTTTATGTCCTCAATACAAAGTGTTATGTTTGGGGTAAATCAAATACAATATATTACTAATTACCACTCTATTTTCAAGCATAGTGGTGACTGTAACATGTTATGGGTATGCTTGTAATCATTAAGGACTGGAGAGTTTTTTTAGGATAAAGTAACGGAACGTACCTAAGCACAGGCAATATCCTAGAGAAAAGCCTGGTTCAGTGTGCTTTCCACCAGACACTGGGAGACACCAGACACTGGGGACCTTTAAGCTCTAGACAATAACCTAAAACTAGATCTAAAGCCAAATATAAATACTGGAGTTGCTTACCAAGAAGACGGTGAATGTGCCTGAGTGGTCGAGTTACAGTTTTGACTTAAATTGGCTTGAAACACTATGGCAAGACCTGAAAATGGTTGTCTAGCAATGATCAACAACCAATTAGAATTTTGAAAAGAATAATGGGCAAATGTTGCACAATCCAGGTGTGGTAAAGCTTTTACACTTACCCAGAAAGGCTTGCAGCTTTAATTGCTGCCACAGGGGATTCTAACACAGGATTCTCCCACCCTGTTCCTGGAGAGCTAACTTCCAGTAAGTTTTTGCTCCAACCCCAGTTGTAACTAACTTGATTAATATTATCAACCAGCTAATTATTAGAATCGGTGTGCTAGATTAGGGTTGGCGTGAATTTACAGGACAGTAGCTCTCCAGGAACAGAGTTGGAGAACACTGTTTTAACATGCATTGACTCAGGCTGTTGAATACTTATCTAATCAATATGTTTTACAAATGTTATTTTTTCTTCCACTTTGACAGAGTATTTTGTGTAGATCTTTTACAAAAAAATGACAAATCAAGTTGAATCCCATTTTTGTAACACAACAAAATGTGGAGAAAGTCAAGGGGTGTGAATACCAGCTAACTAGTTAGTTAATTTCTTGTTGGCCTATTGGTAATCTGTCATACGGTCCATGTTTGTCCAACTACTAAGTGTTTTTAATCTTACTCGACCATTTTCAACAATGGTGGTTTATAGCGACACGTAAGATTAATAGCTAGCTTACTACCTTGCTCATCCACAGACATTTAAATCAATACAGAGTCGGCCTAAACTAGATGTCAAATTCCCATTGTGCCATAGGGTCCACCCCACCAGGGCTGGCGAATGTAAGCAGACTATCTAGCTGGCTTGCTTGGGGTTTAAGTTTAGGTGCATGTGTGAAACTGTGTATATCTCACTGAAGGGGCGAAATATTAAACCATTGATCTAAAGGAGGTAGTTTTGTTCTGAGTCATTCTGAGAGGGCTGTTCCTGCACCTGAGGTAATGTGTCCACTGCCCTACCATTTGATATTCTTAATATAAGGCTCTGGTATCAGGGGTTGAGCGTAGTGGCATTGAATGCACGTAATGGAGACATTAATTTATGATTCACAATAAAATTACATTTTACACTGCAGATTGTCTCTGAGCATTGAAGAAAATTGATTGAATGCCCATTGCAGAGAATTGAATGTACCTGCAATGTATGGGTTGAGCACAAGGAGCTGCAGAAGACACATCTTTGCTTTATGACTCAGGGATTCTAGATTGAAGCAAAGGGCAGAGGAATGGCAGCTGTTGGACACCGTTCCACACCACAGCAGTGGGTTGTCTGGGTGTTGCATACCAAAGTATCATCACAATATTTTCCAAGTTAATAAATTAATGCTGGGAATCTTCAGCTGAGTAAATGCTTCCATCTATTGTGGACATCAAGCATAAAATGGTTCATGGGCCTGTATAGTTTCTACCTAAGTATATTGTACTGTGCATTTGCCCATATTTTAGTTTTTGACAGTTTTGTCAGTTGGTGAACAGCGTGGATTTGGCAATGGTGGATTGTCTTAATGTCACATGACAAATAAGGGGGTTAGGAGTGGGTAGCTGTGGGTAAACCTATACCTAATTAAGGGGTTGTAACTGAAAAAGATGGCAACCTCTTGTCACAGTGACGATCTGATGTGTTATTTTTTTTTAACTTTAACTACAGAAAGTGTTATGGTTAATTTCCAAGCATGATCTGATATGCTGGTGGTGGCCTTCATCTTTTGAATGGTGAGCTCCTGATTCAACATTATGGAAATGGCACATGAGGCCCAGAGTTGCCTGGCTTTTTAGGTATTTTTCTGAACAGCAGGGTGGAGCAGTGTTTAGAGAGCAGAGCTGCCTCCCATTTGTCTTACTCTTGAAAGGTCCTGCAACACCATGGCCTCAGAGAATCCCATCAGCTGTTGGTAATCGCCCTGTATTAAAGTGTCTCTTCCGTAAATAAATTGTAGTGTTCCTCTCTGTCATGTCTGCTCAATGTTTTTTCAGTTCTTGGGCGTCACTCACTGTGCTAGGTCATCATTCTTCATAAGAATGTAATACGCAAGCCCCAACATGCATCATAGGTTTATTCGAAACATGTTTGACCTTATTTGTAGTGATACATATTCATGGAATGCCAAGTTTGCTAATAGTGACTCTTTGCATTCCAATTTGTGAGGCCTTGCAGGGCTGGCTTAGTCCCAGTCCAATAGGGAACACTGAGTAGTGATGAGGTAATCCCAGTCCTTGTAGGTAGGTATATGGGGTTGTGGATTGCATCAGGTGGGAGTTGGTAATGTCTGGTAACTTAAAATTCAAGTGAAACAACTTGTTTGACTGGCTCTTATCAGCTTGTCTGCTGTTTGACATATTTTCTCTTAATAAACCCCAACCCCTCTAAGCCAACCACCCCATTCACTTCCTTAAACCTGTCTTCCACATAAAACACATTTGGATGTCTTTTTGTTAAACAGAAGCCTCATTGAAGGCTGTCTGTAATATATGATTATCATTCTACTCTATTGACGTAAAGTATACTAACATTAGAAATGAGCATGTGTTCAGTTTCTCTGGTTTAGCTCCTTTTATCAGAGACGATGTCATCGTGCTTTATATTTCATATGGATCCCACCTTACACTGTAAGTCCCACCCCTGTTCCATGATCTGTAACCACATTCATTGAAAGTGTGTGTGCGCACCGTCTCACTGGAGCATGTAGAAGTAATACAGATGGCTATTTTGTGGTAATCCTCAATCCAAACCAACAGCGAGGGAAGCTTAGTGTGGCACGCCTGTAGAAAGAGTCAAAGGGACATTCTTTCTGTTGTGATTGTATTAGCTGTCCTGAGGCCGTTGGATTATAGCTGGCTGTTTGTCGCCTGTAGTGCCATTTCAGCAATGTTGGGCCCTCATTTGCGAAGAGTTACATATGCTTGAACTGCACTTTCTTTTCCCTGTGCCTCCCTTTTCATGTCCCACAGTTCAATGCGCTGGGAGGATTCTGTGTGGTTAGCGAGCTTGTTTCAACTGTTCTTTACTGCTCCGTGTCATTGGACACCTTCCCCTCACTATGCACCACCAACACTTGTTTTTGTTTAGATATCATTTTTTATTTGTTGCCTAATGAAAGACTTCAAGGTTGTCTTTTCAGGCTGTAATGTTATGCAGATATGTTTTTGGATCGACACAAGTGTCCCTGCTATCCTGTAATGTGCCAAACCAAGAAATGTCAACCGTGCGATTGAAGGACCAGTTCACCCCACTGTGCAGGGCTGTCGGTGTGCAGCCCTGCACTATATTTATGAATATTTGAAACATCAGATGTGGGTCACTGAAAATTAACTAAATTGAATTCTTATTACTACATTGATCCTCAAACAATATGAATGACCACCCCACTTCCAATTATTAATATGGGGAATTTGGTTGTGTGTAGTGTGAAAAGTGTTGCCAGTACTCAACTCAATTTGCTTAATCACATTACAGTGTGGAGCCTTGTGTAAAAGGTGCAGCTAGAAGGAGTAATCCCTGGACAGGGCTTGACATTAACTTTTTTTTGTCAGTTGTCCAAAAATAGAAAAATGTTACAAGAAACCACTTTACAAAATAAAATGTATTACTGTATTGTTTACCATAGAAAATAGAATCAGACAAAAAAATTGTCTGCACTCTCCTTATTGATGACTTTGCATATTCAAGCCTGTTTGCATATTCAAACACTGCGCCTTTAAGGCTCTACTGGAGGATGTTTGGCCACCTTTTGGTAGCCTATAAAATATTGCAACATTAAAATGACAACCTTATATGTTTGTATGTCTACGGTTTAAAACACTCTGGGAGAGTTCTGGGACAACAGATCCAAAATTCATAACCACTGCACATAAAAAAGTAAAACAATGAGGCTGATGAAACTGATCCGACAGTTTTGCTTAAAATGTTGATACATTTTTATTCCTTCATATTCCTTCACATTATAAGCTCAATATTTAAAAAATGACCGTTTATTGTGAAATAGTTTCAAAATGTTAGCCACCTCCACAACAGGCACTGTCCTACACTCTCCGGTCTTGTGACCATTTGATCTGAACTAAGTGCCTTGAGTATGTCGACAGAATCAAGCCTTCAGAGGTTTAATGTTACCTAAATTATATTTGTCAAACATGACTGGTGTTTACCCTATATTTATGTAATTAAAGTTTGGCTACATTTTCTGGCGCCTCCAAGTCAGCATCGGTTTGGACATGAGGCTGTAGCTGATATGCATATCACATACACTTTGTCATGTAGGCTTTTTATTTGGCCTCTGATCCAATTCTGATTGGAGTAATTGTTTGATATTGTGATTTTAAAAATCTACTTGTCAATTTCGTGCAACTTAAATCTGTTATTCTTGTCCTGCAAGCATTAATATCAAGCCCAGCTGGATGAACCCATGGGATTTGAGGGTCACAAGTCCAGACCAGCATACCAAATAATGATACTTCACTGCCATTAACATTTTCCTGCCCCAGAACATTTGTGTGAGCGTTTTTGAAGTTGTTACATTGAGGGACATAAGATTGATAAAATAATGCATTGTGGCCAAATGTCAGCTAACATTTCAAAAGTATTGTTTTACTCCACTTTTGAAGAAACTACAAAAAATGGACTACAATAGTTATTTGTAGTTCATTCCCTTAGAATGTGTTACATATTGGCTGAAGACAGTGAGTCGGGTCTCTCCATTTGGCTCAGTTCTCTGGGAAGTGGGCTGCCGGGAGCCATTTTGCCATTCTGCCATTCTAATGCTGCATGACTCGTCACTTTCATGTCATCCCTTACTTTTACCCAAACCCATGGCGCAATCTGGGCAGACTGATGATATGCAAGCCCTCTCCCAGTAGGCCTAGTCTTACCTCTCCAACGGGTCTGTCACAACTGTGTCAGTTCATCAGTAAGAGGTGTACTCCTTGTCTGTAAAATTCTCTGTAGACAAATGGAGGGCTAACGCGAACTTTTTTCAAAGTGTGTTTCTCATGGGGTCTTGGGATGTTTTAGCAATATTTCACACTTACGTTTTCTACACATGTTAATATTGAAGATACCATATAATATATGTAGTGATTTAATAAATAATATATTGATTTTAAAAGGTTGCACATGATTATCCTCAGTATGTTGAATCAGATGTTTTATGTAAATATATTTTCTCTCTGCGCAGTACATCTTCGGGGAGTTCAGCCCTGATGAGATCAATCAGTTCTTCGTGACTCCACGATGTTATGTTGAGGTAAGACAAAGAGTTTTGAATGAGGCTCGAATTAAACATTTATTCACATACGTTTCCTCCAGCTTATAGCTGTTTTGACACCGTATAGTCTACGGTGTTAAGTGTTGGTGTGCCGTTTGCTCTTAATGTTAACCGGGTCGATCTTAAGAATGGCCTTTTGGAAGCTCATTAACACCCAAACCGCTGAGTTTATAGATTTAGTCCAGTGTGTTTATCTACTCTGTCATTGTGTCTAAAACACAGAGAAGACAATGGTTTATTGCATATGTTCTCTGTTTAGTGAGTGTGAACAATATAAGCCACAAAATAACACGTTTTTATCACCAGTACTGTCATCTGCCCCCCTCTAACGTGCACATTACACAGATATGATTCATTGATAAGCAGGAAGGCCCAGACTGACAAGTCGTGGTCTATGAGGTTAACGCTATGTTTGATTATTTACTTTAACTAGAAGTGTCTTTTTAATTTGTAATCTAATCTCTCTGCTCTTTGACAGCTTCCCCCCTTCAATGACAAAGTCTCCTGCGTCAGTCAGTCTTCAGGTAAGAACGTCTACTGGATTGCTCTGATTTATTTAAGTTTGTCTTGTAGACATTCCGAACGTCATCCGCATGAGGCCGGCCAGCGCTCTCTGGGTTGACAACACTCTTGCCCCCACACTCTTGCCCCCAGTAATGGTTATGACCAAAATCAAACATACATATGCCCGTTTGTGCTAGTTGGATCCAGACTGAACTGCATGTAAGAGAGTGACAGTTTAAGTCTGAATTGACATTGTTTTAAGATAAGGTTTAACTTGTAAAAATATGTCCAAACATACCTGCAGAGCAGGGATTTGGGAGCCAACAAGTTACAAAAAGTCTGTCAACCATACCCCTCCCCTGCTCATAACACTTAATTTTTTACCCTGATTTGTATGAATTATTCAGGAAGTTACTGCACTCCTGCTGTGCCTTACATTACGGAGTCTATGAGACGGCAGGTTTGCGGTGAGTTTTGGGTCCGACGCTGTGCTTATTATTTGTTGCTGAAGCACTTAATCCCAGGTCTTAAAAACTGGTGGCTTTCTAAACCTTGCCCCTATTTACTCTCATTCTTGCCTGTCCGTACGATCTGTGAGGCTTTGCATGCTTAGATGCCGTTAAATATCTCCTCTCTATTGCATTAAACACATTGGCACCGCAGCAGTGCTTTAAGTTGACTTGTGATTGATTTGTATACCCCCTCACTTAACTGGATGGATTGAGAAAACCCTTTTTTATTGGACTTAAGGGCATAGTAATGGTCTTATATGGAAGCTAACAATTACAATAGGTATTTTGTTTTGCTAGGGTTTGTCACTCAATGCATCATTATGACTCTCTGGAATGAAATCCCTTTGGTAAAAACACTAACAGAGGACACTCTAATCCACAGTGAAGAGCGAATCTCGAACAAACTCTAACCATACCTTAATTCCCCCTCAGGGTTTCCGGTGGCTGGGTTGTATGGATGACCAGTCTTGTCTTATATAGCCCTGACGTACCATTTTCAGTGTTGGGATGATCTGAATTTACTAACGTTTTCCTCATGTTCACCTTCAGCTGTTTCTCTCACTGCCTATCATCTTTCAATTTGCAGTGTTAGCAACTTGTTAAATCTAATCGATATTTAACTTACTGTTCATTGCGTGATACTTTTATTTGTGTAGTGCTCAAGGTCAATGTTTGATATATTCCATTGAGTTTGTGACAGTTAATGAAGTTGGAAATTGTGTTGTATATTTCATGATGCCAAAATTTGTTTTGGAGTAGTAAGTATGAATAATTGGTCACAACATTATTTTATTGTGTTGTGTGAACCTTTGTCTTCAGTGCAGAACTGTAGTGCTTTATGTTCCCAAGCTGACTGACACATCCTCCTCTGCAGGTGAAGACTACCAGCACATTGAGTTTGGTGTGGACGAGGTGATGGACTTGGAGCCTGTGGGAGTGAAGGATCCTCTCTTCAAGGTGTCCAGCACTCTGAACCCCCAGGCTCCAGAGTTCATCCTAGGATGCCAGCCGTCTCAGAAGGTCCCGCAGACAGCCGCAGCCCTCTCTCCGGCAGCAGACGTTTCAGACGGAGCACACTACAACTCCCTGGACGGACCCGACGGCCCGGACGGACCCGACGGCCCAGACGGACCCGATGGCCCAGACTCGGAACCCTCCGCCATGGACAGCAACCAGAACTGCCAGGATGGGGACGGGGGCCCGGGCAGCCTGGGCCAGCGGGAGAGGAAGAAAAAGAAAAAGCGCCCGCCAGGATACTACAACTACTTGGAGGGCTCAGGCCCCAATAGCGGTGGCATGGGTGTGGACGGGCCTCCTGGAAAGGGGTTGGTGAATGGACACGCTCTTAGCGGCCCTCACCTCGGGTCGCAGGACATGGTTGGTAAGACGTTGTCAGGGGGCGGACTTTCCACCTCAGCCCCTGTCACTACGGCAGCAGCGTCGGCTGCTGTGAATCAGAGGACTTGTGATAGCCCTGATGAATCGTCTTTGGACTTCACGAGTGGAGCCGCCTCATTATCAGATGGTAAAGATGCGGCCTCCTCCTCCTCTTCCTCCTCTCAGAGCAGTGGGGTGGCAGAGGGAGGCAGAACTGCAGAGCAGCAGCCTGAGAACATGGCTCCAGAGAGCCCTGAACTGCTGGGCAGCGGCGGGCACAGCCCCTGCCCCACCTCCCCTCCTCCCCCCTCAGTTGCTGTGGCCAGCCCCCCTGCCACCATTGCTACTGCTACTATTGAAGAAGAGGAGGTGACTAGGGACAGTGGGGTGGCTAATGGGCTGGCTGAGCCCCATGCTGGCATCAGTGCAGACGGACACAAGGAGGCCTCTGAGGCATTGGAGCAGCCCCAGCAGCAGGCCCCAGCTCCCTCAGTGGAGCCTGCTTCCTCCCCAGACTCTGAGGCCCAGCCGGCAGTGGCAGAGCAGCCTAAGTCGCCTGCCTCTCCGGCTGCGCCCGCTGCCAACCCCCTCAAATCCTGGGCTAGCCTCTTCCACAACTCCAAGCCTCTGCCTGGAAGCCATCAGGCCTACGTGGAGGTGAAGAACGTGGTGGAGGTAGTGGCTCCCTCCCTGGCCGCCGTGGAGCAGCATGAGAAGGCTGGGGAGGTGAAGGAGAGCCCTGTCCATGTATCAGAGGATCCCATGGCCCCTAAACTTGCAGGTAGTGTACTCACAGATAGCCCCACAGTGTGAGGAAGAAGAGCTCACAGGTTAACCCTTATGTCCTTTGGAGTGTGTTAGGACTGTCCCCGACTAAAAAAATAATAATCTTGGTTGACCGAAAGTCATCTGTTCTTTCGTCCAATCGATTGGTCTAAATTTTGAAACGTGTATTTTTTCATATATAGACACCCTACAGTGGGGCAAAAAAGTATTTAGTCAGCCACCAATTGTGCAAGTTCTCCCACTTAAAAAGATGAGAGAGGCCTGTAATTTTCATCATAGGTACACTTCAACTATGACAAACAAAATGAGAGAAAAAAATCCAGAATCACATTGTAGGATTTTTAATGAATTTATTTGCAAATTATGGTGGAAAATAAGTATTTGGTCAATAACAAAAGTTTATCTCAATACTTTGTTATATACCCTTTGTTGGCAATGACAGAGGTCAAATGTTTTCTGTAAGTCTTCACAAGGTTTTCACACACTTGCTGGTATTTTGGCCCATTCCTCCATGCAGATCTCCTCTAGAGCAGTGATGTTTTGGGGCTGTTGCTGGGAAACAGACTTTCAACTCCCTCCAAAGATTTTCTATGGGGTTGAGATCTGGAGACTGGCTAGGCCACTCCAGGACCTTGAAATGCTTCTTACGTAGCCACTCCTTCGTTGCCCGGGCGGTGTGTTTGGGATCATTGTCATGCTGAAAGAACCAGCCACGTTTCATCTTCAATGCCCTTGCTGATGGAAGGAGGTTTTCACTCAAAAGTTTACGATACATGGCCCCATTCATTCTTTCCTTTACACGGATCAGTCGTCCTGGTCCCTTTGCAGAAAAACAGCCCCAAAGCATGATGTTTCCACCCCATGCTTCACAGTAGGTATGGTGTTCTTTGGATGCAACTCAGCATTCTTTGTCCTCCAAGCACGACGAGTTGAGTTTTTACCAAAAAGTTCTATTTTGGTTTCATCTGACCATATGACATTCTCCCAATCTTCTTCTGGATCATCCAAATGCTCTCTAGCAAACTTCAGACGGGCCTGGACATGTACTGGCTTAAGCAGGGGGACACGTCTGGCACTGCAGGATTTGAGTCCCTGGCGGCGTAGTGTGTTACTGATGGTAGGCTTTGTTACTTTGGTCCCAGCTCTCTGCAGGTCATTCACTAGGTCCCCCCGTGTGGTTCTGGGATTTTTGCTCACCGTTCTTGTGATCATTTTGACCCCACGGGGTGAGATCTTGCGTGGAGCCCCAGATCGAGGGAGATTATCAGTGGTCTTGTATGTCTTCCATTTCCTAATAATTGCTCCCACAGTTGATTTCTTCAAACCAAGCTGCTTACCTATTGCAGATTCAGTCTTCCCAGCCTGGTGCAGGTCTACAATGTTGTTTCTGGTGTCCTTTGACAGCTCTTTGGTCTTGGCCATAGTGGAGTTTGGAGTGTGACTGTTTGAGGTTGTGGACAGGTGTCTTTTATACTGATAACAAGTTCAAACAGGTGCCATAATACAGGTAACGAGTGGAGGACAGAGGAGCCTCTTAAAGAAGAAGTTACAGGTCTGTGAGAGCCAGAAATCTTGCTTGTTTGTAGGTGACCAAATACTTATTTTCCACCATAATTTGCAAATAAATTCATAAAAAATCCTACAATGTGATTTTCTGGATTTTTTCTCTCATTTTGTCTGTCATAGTTGAAGTGTACCTATGATGAAAATTACAGGCCTCTCATCTTTTTAAGTGGGAGAACTTGCACAATTGGTGGCTGACTAAATACTTTTTTGCCCCACTGTATGTGTTTTAATTAAATGAACTATATATGCATTGAGCTTGTCTGATGCTTTAAGCTCACTGTTCGATTTAATAAGACACAAATGATTCGAGGGAGCCAGAGATCAAGATAACCCGAAGACAGAAACCTTAACCTGTCCCGACCATCCTCCTCCCGCTCCTACTGGCTTTCCCAGATTCTGCCGTTACTCTCCTGAAGTTGCCAGCAATAGGCGACGTAAGGAGTCGGCAACCATTCTCATGTGGAATGACAATTTATTTGACAATTTCTACCGATCTTGCGTGCCAGTTATGGTTTTCATATGCACATTTTCGTGGAAGTTTAATTTAATTTATAACTATCTTCGGATCTCAAAATCATTATCATGTGGTTAATCAAAAATCTATATGAAAAGGATACAAACCTAAAATGTGTTTATGTAACAATAGCCTATAAAGCCAACCAATGAAAACATTGCATTCAGCAGGTAGAAAATATCCTGATTTTAAATCACATCGGCTACGCGTGGCCTGTCTGTAACAAACTTGAAACGTATCAGCTATTAACTTGGGTCCGGCTTGAAGCTCCTTGCAACATTGTATAAAATATTCTGGGCCCTCAGTTTCCTGTGCCAGTGAACTCTGGACACGCAGCTGTAGGCTATTTGCGCAAGGGATAAGAAGTAATCAGGTAGGCCTATTTTATGATGTTTCCACTGGATCAGAGCATGACATTTATCTAAAGGGAGAGAGCTGGAAAGATTTTTCAAATACATTGAGGAATTATTGTCATTCTCAATGGATGTAAAAACAGACTCTGTTTGCTTGCTGTTTTGAGGTGAAGAAAACATTACTTTGAGAAGTTCCACGACTCATTAGTGGTGGTGCGTTAAGACAATCAGAAATACTGTCAGATCCCCAAATGGACACATTTAAATGCCGACATTTGCGCGCAGGCCAGGTAACCTATAGGCCTACTTCTATGCATAATCAGGTGCGCATCCTTACTCAACATTGACAGGAGCGCTCCAAACAAAAGACAATGACTAAATTGACAACTCAATTTAAATGGAATGAAATAAACCAGAACTTGTTTCTCACAAGTGTAGCATAGGTTGTGCGCTCTGCAAATAACCTGTCCACTCCTACAGTGAGAATGGTAAAAGACTGGAATAATAATAATATTGAGGGCATTAATCTTTTTTTTCAATTTTCGCCTAAATGACATACCCAAATCTACCTGCCTGTAGCTCAGGCCCTGCAGCAAGGATATGTATATTCTTGGTACCATTTGAATTGTGAATTTAATGTAGGAGAATATAACGCAATAGATCTGGTAAAAGAAAATGCAGATATTATTATTATTTTTTTTTCTACCATCTTTGAAATGGAAGAGAAAGGTCACAGTTCCAGCCATCACTCTGGTTGTAATTCCGATGGTGTCCACACGATGGCAGCAGTGTATGGGCAACGTTTCAGACCGATAACTTGAAGTATGAGCGAGCTACAGGACATTTAGTGTGAAGTCACCCAGGTACATATGGGCAAATCGTGAAAGAGACATTTGCATTCATATTACGTTTTTCTGCAAGAATATCGTCAAATCTGTATACTTTGACTTTGATTTAGCTTTTCCAGTATTAGTAGCCATATTATAAGTTCAAAATTTGCAAAACAACCAGTTTTCATAACTTCATAGCTCTCCATATTCTTATTTTTGTCCAAAAGCAAAAGGCATGCTGTAGCAAAAGGTTAGCACCTACATTTTGCGACAGACACAGGGTTTCCAGATACTCCCGTAAAGCCCAGCTCATTGGCTATTTAGCTAGCTTTGTTTGACCCCGATTGGTTGTTATTTAACAAAGAAAGAGTCGTTCAAGTGAAGACCGCCCACGTCATCGACATGCCATGAAGGCGTTGCTCTCTGACCAAATATGGTGTCATATAGGATATACTACACCCCTAATGATATAGTGAAGTCTTGTTACGTTCTAGGATTTCTGAGGAATACATACAAACGTGATTTGACTCGTTGAAACAATGTTTGGGGTGAGATTTTCGCAGATTCCTTTCTTTGCAAATTGAACGAGTGGAAATACAAAATCGGTCGTGCATGCTATATGGACCTTTTTAGGATATGAAAAATGATTTTATCTAACAAAACTTCATGTTATCTCTGGGACCCTTTGGATGATACATTCTGAAATCTTGCTCTGATTTAAGTACACATTTCACCTTCAGAGGTGAATTTATCAAACCTATCGCGGTGAAAAAGTGTGTTAGGAGCTCTCCTCAAACAATAGCATGACATTTTGACATCGCAGTAATAGCTACTGTAAATTGGACAGTGCAGTTATATGAACAAGAATTTAAGCTTTCAGCCGATATAAGACACTTATATGTACCGACATTTGTTGTTTCTCTAAAATCTGCAATGGTGACACAGCACTGCATGATTTACAACTGTCCCGTTGACGGGATGCCGATCTCTAAGAAGTTTTCGCGGACTTTACCGTAACCAAACAAACATTGTAGATTAGAAATTATTGGAATTAACCGTGTATGTACTACTGGTGATATATGTAATGGGGAATTGATAGACACTAACAATCAAAAGCAAACAATTCTCACAATTAAGTTATGAAACAATGAATGTGCACAAATTAGCAGGAGGGAGCACATTCTGGAGAGAGATGTGCATTGTGCCGCCACACTCGCCTTCTTGGGCTGTGCCATCCCCGCGGCCTCCGCGATGGATTAGTCTGGACCTCCGCAATGGATTAGTTCACTGAGATGGCCGCGAATAAGACGGGTGTCTCGTGTGCAATATATTTGCTACTGCTCGACTAAAAAATAATCTTGGTCGACCAACAGCCTATCGACCACTCAGATAATTGTGGTCAGCCCTAGAGTGAGTTGACAAAACTATACCCATTGATTATTATAATAGTCTTTAATTTGTGCACTTTTCATGTTCTGTATGCATGTGCTGAAGTTCAGCCTACCGTCCACTTGGTGTCAACATTAGGGCGTTTAGCTAGACTGATACACATGAGCACCAGGTGGTGCTAACACTCAATGCTTGGTAAGGCCCAGATTGCTATGACACATCTCCATGACATGCTTTACCTCACCACCCTATTTTCCCCAATAATGCCCCAATGAATGGAGCTGGGGAATGAATGGCAGGCCATGTGAGCCCAGGGAGACTCCCATGTAGCCAACTGGCCTTGCTTGCGTCAAAGAGAGTCATTGTATATAGCAGTAATACTAATACATGTTGAAGGCCTCTATTCCAAACTGCATTCACGAGAATACAGAGGGTGGGCTGGAGCTACTGCTTTACCAATAATGTATGAGCAGCACTAATTAAGTCCATTACCATGACATCAACCTTATGGATTTTCAGATGCAGTAGACTAGAGCAGGATAAATCTCTGACCTCACCCCTTTCTCCTAACACACACACAGAATATAAAATAAAATTGCAAAGCTACATAATGAGTTGATCTTGTAAGCTGCTTAATTAAAGGGGATATGTAGGGTCATATCCTGATTATTCACTTCCCAACAACAGCCTCCAGGTGTTGGGACCACACAGGGTACACTGGCGGTTTTAAACCGCCTGTGACGGGGGATTGCCATGTCTGGGTAATGTGTGGTTTTTGTCTTGACGGGATTATTGCTTGTCTCACTCAGTGCTATGACCCTGGGCTTCCTCAGGCCTCATGGATGTAGTTCTGTGTCTGGATATACTATATCCAGACACAGAACTGTATACTACTAATATACAGACACAGTCTGTATACTACTAATATACAGACGGGCCTTCTCAGTGGGTTACTTAAGCCTGTCATCCTTTTTGTAAACTGGGATTTTTCATCTGAGGTATTTATGAGAGAGGGCTTCTGGGCAGCCTAATGTGCTTCTGTCTAGATAAACCTGATGGTTTCCTGTGCTCTACGGCTGTAAATAATTAAACCATGCTCCATGTGGTTGCCTTCACCGTTCAGTAGAAAGGCTTATTTTGTACCCACAATACAGTGCTCAGACTGCGCAATCCTGTCAGGAAATGAACAGGAGGATGAACACGAAGCTATTATAGGACGCCTTACTGGTGTCACCACTACCAAGTCTCATTTTGATTTCCAACCCTGTATACGATCGTATCTCTGGACTGGATTTTATCTGGAGTGTGCCTTTACTGTTTAGCCGAACTATATTTCTCTTCTCCTGGAATGACCGTTTCACTTTTAGCAAACCTGTTATCTATAAAAACCATGTTTCTGTAATTTGGAGGTTGTTCATAATATGCTATGTACGTAAGCGGAACTATCAAAAAACTGCCTGCCATTTTTAACCCATTTTCCCATAATGTGATTATGTGGTGGTGTTTTATGATACTTTCTATGTTGGAATGCCTGTCCACGTTACCATGGAAGCTGTGTTGTCAGTGACAGTCTCCCTTCCTAGGCGTGGCACAGTATCTCCTTGTTCTGACAAACCAGCCTTGTGTGCCACTGTCATATGATGCAGAGTTGGAAGAAGGGACACAATCTATATAGCACAGTATGGTGTAAATTGATATTATTTTTTCCTGAGGTTTACAAACTAGCTTCTATTTAAACTTTGATTTTAGTAAGGGATATGTGTTCAAAATCATGTGTATTTGTTTGAATCCCCAGAACTAATTGAGAGTGTGAAGTTGATACACAAACCAGTGTCTTTGCAACCAAGAGGACTGATCAACAAGGGAAACTGGTGCTATATCAACGCTGTATCCTTTTCTCAGTTGCATGTGAAATGCTTAAATCACACCATGTCATAAACAAAGTGACATTAAATGTCTGTATTTAGTGTTCCAATGAGGTGATTTTACCCTTGACTGCCACCCCCAAGACATTGCAGGCCCTGATTGCTTGCCCTCCCATGTATCACCTGTTGAAGTCCATTCCCCTGTTCAATGACACCCAGAGACCCTGTACTTCCACACCCATGATGGACAACTTGTAAGTAGCCTCTCTCCCTGGGAGCTGACTGGCTGTTTTTAAAAGTCAAATCTCACAAGCAATAGAGGTGTTGTTTGTGTGAAAATAAGCAGCGACGACAAATTCCTGCCTGAACTAAATTGGTTAAACTGTGTTAAGAGTATTGAGAGAAGGTGTTAAATGTGTGCTCACTGCATTGGGTTGGGTGTGTACTTCTTTTGCTGATTACAACTCCCTGACCTTGTTTCTCCCTCCAGTGTAAGGCTTGTCAATGAGTTCAGCAATATGCCTGTGCCATCCAAAGCCAAGCAGCAAGGTAAGCTGTCTGTCAGCATCTTCTAAAAGAGCTAGAGTTTCTTGTATTTCCTGTTGATGTTCATTTGATGTGTTCCTTGTTGCTTTTTCCGTAGCTGCTGGTGAAAAGATAATAAAAGACATTCGACCAGGTGCTCCTTTTGAACCCAACTACATCTACAGACTCCTCACCCTCATCAAGTCGAGTCTCTCAGAGAAGGTAAAGCCATTGGGCATCCAGACCAAGCGTTTACCTGCGGCCTGTAAAATGAGTAATGTGTCCTCTGAGGTTGTACTAGCAATTAGGACTGGGAGATGTATTTTATTCATTTGAATGTTTTAGAGCAGAATATTGCAACAGTCTTTTTTTATGTCCGCTTGTTGTAATGTTTTATTTTTGGTCTAGTCTCCTTTGCTCCCTCTGTGCTGTGTGCACCTTACCATTTACACACACACCAAGTCCCTCCCCCGGCCACTCACAACAACAAAGATGAGAGATCACTTCTTCCTCTCTGACAAACAGGTTTCAACTTTCCACTTGCATTTGTGGTTTGGTCCAACAGAATCGGTCATATGGAGACTGAAACACATTGAGACATTATTTTACTGTAATAGAGGAAGTTAACCTTTCTAAATGATACCCTTTTTATCTCTCAACTCAAGTTGCTCACAGAGCAGACACTACTAAAACAGGAGTATCAATGAACATTGGTTCTGGAAAATGTGTGTTCAGCATTTTATCCAGAGACTGTTATACTAGCTGTCTAGGCTGTTTTATAAATGTGCAATAATTATAAAACACAAATATAAGGAATTCTGAGAAATAAGGTAGGCTACATGATTTCAACGTCTGAACAAAGTGGACAGGCTAGCATGCTTTTCAAACCGTTGGAAACAGAAAGAACGGTGTGTTCATAACAATTCTATCTTGTTAGCCAGCACATAGGCCCAAGTTGGCTAAACTTGAAATATAAAGATTAGCTGGTTACTCAGTAGCACATGGGCTTGAGTGATTGTTTGAGACCTGTGTTAATGTTCTATAATGCCTGCTACAAATGTTAGTCATTATTAGTGAATGTGCATTATACATGGTTCTGGTTAAATTTGTAACAAAAAGGTTATTTTCATAGACTGACTTATAAGCTAGAACAGTGATTATTGCAAAAAAGCAGGTGATCTATTTTTGATAAAATAATTCAATTAATAATGGCTCTTATGGTTGTGGAAGGCTTACATTTAGCCTAAGTATAACTTCACATGCCCTGAATTAGATTATTGCTGGCTGTTTGAAATGCAGTGTATTTGGCATTTAATTGTACAACAAAGCTTATGTAGAGAAAACATATTGAGATATATATCGTGAATTGCCGAGAAGTTAAATAATAAAGAGGTGATTTTTAGGCCGTACCGCCCGGCCCTACTATCAATAACATCAATATAAAACAATTTAGTCTTTACATTTCAGCCGGGTTTTATTTAGAATTTTGAACCATCCAGACATTCCACACTTTCAGGTGTTCAGGGACTTGGAGCAAATAAACTGAAACACTTGGTATCACCTGTTTCCTGACACTGGTTTTATGTAAAATTCCACATTCTCATCAGTACACTTGAGGAGTCTATGCACCAGAGGCGTTCAGTCTGTACCTGTCTGATGGTACAGTACATGTACAAATATCCATCTGTTGGTGCATGAGACATGCTGACTCATTACTGATTCATACTCGCATGAAGTGTAATTAAAAAAGCTATTCCAAATGGAATGAGAGAGCTCTTGAGGCAGGCATTCCCTATGTGGTTTAGATTGTATCTCACCTGTGCCATGTGCACAATGATGTCCTGTCCTGAAGCTCAGTAACAGTGGACAGGACCTGTGTCTGCTGAGTCAGTGGTGTTGCATTAGAGCGCAGGCTCTCTTGGCACCGTGGTCTCATTAGTGCTGATGGTTGTGCGTTCTCTGTCAGGGTCGACAGGAGGATGCGGAGGAGTACCTGGGCTTCACCCTCAACGGACTGCATGAGGAGATGCTGGCTTTGAAAAAGCTCTTCTCCCCTCAGGAAGAGAGTAAGTAGTGCCATGGTCTAAATCTGATGCATGAGGTCATACGATTATCTGTTTACACGTGCTCTCTGCTTATGAACTGAACTGATCTAGTCCCTTTTCATTTCACATAATTTCCTTATGTTCTTTGGCCTCACTGCTGAAGCTGGATCTGCTCTATGATTGCCATTGACTGTGGTTCTAAATCAGTTGTCTCTTCTCCTGTCTTGATCAGAAGCCCCCACACCCAACGGCCCAGAGTCCCAGTCAGGTGTGGATGACGATGCTGCTGATAAGGAGGAGGGGAGCGAGGACGAATGGGAGCAAGTGGGCCCCCGAAATAAGACCTCGATTACCCGTCAAGCTGACTTTGTCCGCACCCCCATCACTGACATATTCGGAGGGCACATCCGGTAGGGTAACACCGTTGACTTGTGAGGTGTCAGGAAACTCACACACAGTTTCTTTACATGTGAGGTGTTGCTTATAATGGAAACTTAATGTTGTTCATGACGATATAGTCAAGTCAATGTTTTGGTGGACCCAAAGCCTTTACTACTATTTCCTTGGAAGAAAAGCCTGAGGCTTGGAAAGACACCTGGCTTCTCCCACATGAAGCCAGAGTGATGGTCAGCCACTGAGTGTTTCTTTTCTCCCTTCCCAGAGCTTATTTTTCTTAAAGCCCAGCAGCAGAATTGTGGCACCAGTGGTGTCCTTGCCCTTATTTTTATTGGCTGTGGCGCAGGTGCTTGGTATGACAGGAGAACAGAGAGTATAGTGCCATCTTTATCTGGGCCCCCTTGGGCTGGTTGCCCTGGCACCACCTCTGGCCCCCAGCTCCAACCTCAGCTGAGGATGCCATCCCAAACAGGCCTTCCACCAGCTGGCTCTGGGCTTTCTCTGCTCAAGAAGCACTCTTCAGCATATCAGCCATTGTGGCCCGGCCTGTGGTCGGTGGCCTGGACAGCCAGGCATGGGGCACACACTCTAGCAAAGAAAGAATCACAAAACAACTTTGAAAGTGTAGGACCTGTGAGGGTGTGCCTGGGCCAAATGACATGCTCTCAGAGGTTCTGATCTGGCACATGCCTGGCCTGACTGGGTTACAGATCACTTCAGAGGATTATTTTTCTCTGAAAAAAGAGAAAGTAGTCAAAGTAAATGGAACATAAGGGCAGACCTTCCGGAAGGTCTGGGTTGAACTATGCATACCCACTGAGTTCAGCTACATTCACGTTTTCAGCCACTCGAGTCAGGGTAATTGGTTTGGCTGAGGGGAATCATTGGAGCAAGTTTGAAATTATTTTCACAATTTAAAGAGATTTGCATGACCGTTTCACTCATATGGCTGTCAGAGGGCTATGAATGTTGGAGTTGTTTTTGCCATTTGAACATTTTGGATCAGTTTCTGCCACTAAGAGGAGAATTTGAGGAAGGAGAGGAGATGATTCATAAAGGTGTAGTTTGGAGAGACGTGTAGAGAGAATCAGTAGTATGACCCATACACTTTCCTTCAAAGCTGTGATGCTGTTTTCTGAGGTCAAGATGTCATTGAGAGATACTCAAAACCCATTAATGTATAAAGCTTTGTGTAATGTCCTTGTATTCATTGTCTGAAGTGGGGTATATTTGACTTTCTGTCCCATGCAGGTCGGTGGTGTACCAGCAAAACTCTAAGGAGTCAGCCACCCTGCAGCCCTTCTTCACCCTGCAGCTGGACATCCAGTCAGAGAAGATCCGCACCGTTCAGGAGGCCCTGGAGACCCTGGTGGCACGGGAGTCAGTTCAGGGCTACACCACTAAAACCAAGCAGGAGGTAAGGGTCTTACACACACAGTACACCTATGCTACTATTAAACCATTACAAGGCTTGGATGTGTTTGCATATTGGTCATTCTGATTTCATTCTCAATCGCTTGGTTTCCCCCCCCCCCCCCCCCCCCCACATGCAATTAGTATGTTGATCCAAACTTGAATGCTGCCTTGAAAACCTCCAATTGATTTCCGTTAGTTTTTCTTCTGCAGTCTGAAACAAGGATGTGGGCATGTTGGCAGTTTAAAAGTAAAACATGTAGTGTTTAGACAATGAGAATTTTTGTTACTGTGGTGTCTCGTTTCTTTTAACGGGAGTATTTGGGATGCTCAGCAGCACTCTCTACTAGTACACAAAGCACTCTCCCCTTGATGGGCCCCTTCTAATCGGCTGAAGTGGTTGGACTCTGACAGATTGTCTTCCCATTGGCCTTGTTTCTCTTAATACACTGAGGGCTGTGTTGTGCGTGTGGACTCTAAAGCATTGTTTTTGCTTCATGTCAAATCAAATTTATTTATATAGCCCTTACATCAGCTGATATCTCAAAGTGCTGTACAGAAACCCAGCCTAAAACACCAAACAGCAAGCAATGCAGGTGTAGAAGCATGGTGGCTAGGAAAAACTCCCTAGAAAGGCCAAAACCTAGGAAGAAACCTAGAGAGGAACCAGGCTATGAGGGGTGGCCAGTCCTCTTCTGGCTGTACCGGGTGGAGATAATAACAGAACATGGCCAAGATGTTCAAATGTTCATAAATGTCCAGCATGGTCAAATAATAATAATCACAGTAGTTGTCGAGGGTGCAGCAAGTCAGCACCTCAGGAGTAAATGTCAGTTGGCTTTTCATAGCCGATCATTATCTCTACCGCTCCTGCTGTCTCTAGAGAGTTGAAAACAGCAGGTCTGGGACAGGTAGCACGTCCGGTGAACAGGTCAGGGTTCCATAGCCGCAGGCAGAACAGTTGAAACTGGAGCAGCAGCACGGCCAGGTGGACTGGGGACAGCAAGGAGTCGTCATGCCAGGTAGTCCTGAGGCATGGTCCTAGGGCTCAGGTCCTCCGAGAGAGAGAGAATTAGAGAGAGCATACTTAAATTCACACAGGACACCGGATAAGACAGGAGAAGTACTCCAGATATAACAAACTGACCCTAGCCCCCCGACACATAAACTACTGCAGCATAAATACTGGAGGCTGAGACAGGAGGTGTCAGGAGACACTGTGGCCCCATCCAATGATACCCCCGGACTGGGCCAAACAGGAAGGATGTCCTCTCTGACTGCGCTGCCTGGTGAAAACACATTGTTTTAAAGCCACAGTATAAGAAGACAAATGTGCCTTGCCTGCTTCCTCTGTATGGAGACAAACCCGGCGAGGGCAACATCTGTTGAACAGCTGTAGTTGGGGCCTCAGCGTTGTGTTGTTTACCAACCTCATCAGCTTTTATTTTATAAGACAGTTGTTACAGTACCTTGATATTGTTTTAGAAGTAGCTGGTAGTTGGGGTCACAGTCTGGTTCTGACAGTGAAGGTGTAAAACCCCAGTGATTCACAAGTGACTAGATCAACGCTCACAGCAGGTTCTTAGTGTAGGCCTGTGTGACAGTGTGTGCTGGTTTTGTTCAGAGTCTAATCCCTGGGTAAATTGGGAGATCCTGTTCTGGTTTATATTAGCTGTTTGATGTGGCTCCACTGTGTCAAATGGTCCCCTGGCTCAGTTTGATAATCTCTCCTGTGTTTGCAGATTGAGATCAGCCGGAGAGTGACCCTAGAGGAGCTCCCTCCAGTGCTGGTGCTCCACCTCAAGAGATTTGTGTTTGAGAAGACTGGAGGCTGTCAGAAACTGATCAAGAACATTGATTACCCTGTAGACCTGGAGATCAGCAAAGGTACATGAATCACTGAAAAGCCTCCACAAACCATTGGGTGAAGTCCCCACTTAAAACACATGCCCCAATTATTGAATTAACTCTATTGAATGTGTGTTAAGCTCTCTGAACCCTGGGTGAGAAAGGCAATCGTTCATAACACACTTCACAGTCAGCATCTGATCATATTCCAGTAAAGACTAGTCTTTCCACAGTCTGGGTCCTAGTTAGACAGACACACAGGTGTAGCTCACTTATCTGACATTGCGTATTTAAACGAGGGTGCCGGCAAAATGCTGGGAAGTCGTCATCAGCGGCAGGGAGAGATGATTTGTGGGTTGACCTCATACCGTTAAAGGCCTCCTCATTCAGCCCCAACACCCAACCTCACACAACTTTACACCTCATCAGTCCTGTGCTGGCCAGCCAGCCTGCCTATGTTTACTGCTCCGCCCGGCCTAACCTACAAGCCCTGAACCCACAGCACACGGAGGAAATATTTATAGAGGACCCCCCCCCGATAAAAATACCATTTCAGGTCAACATGTCCTTAATATCTGAGGGAGCCTCTGTTTCCATCTGTCCCATGTAGGAGGTTCAAGTGGGGTTTCTGTAAGTAATCCTAAAGGCACGTCTACCAAATCCCCACAGACAGTCCCAGCAGCTTGAGGATATTAGTACTGTAGATTTGCAGAATAAGCATCAGAATGTGGAGAGAATCATCGTTCCAATGTAAACTGGGTCCAGTGTGTTGGTCTCCTGCGGTGTATAAATTATAAAAAGTAGGCTACATTTAATTCTGGCATGAGCGGCAGCCTGCCAGCATTCTGCGTACGATTTACCAAACGCTACACTGGGGTATTTTTATAGCCACCTTTATTTCGACGGGTTGGCTTTCATGGCACACAGACCCAAATAACTATAATTGATGGTGCTCTGAGGGATATCTTATACATTTTGTTTCTCTCTGTGATGTGGCTGTAGTGTATTAATTTGTCTCTCCTTAGATCTCCTCTCTTCAGGGGTGCGGAGTAAAATATTCAAAGGCCAAAGAACCTACAGGCTCTTTGCAGGTATGTACTGTATATACCGATTTATGATCAACTACACACCTCTCCTA
The DNA here is from genome assembly GCF_016432855.1 of Salvelinus namaycush. NCBI lineage: Eukaryota > Metazoa > Chordata > Actinopteri > Salmoniformes > Salmonidae > Salvelinus > Salvelinus namaycush. Next base: position 13,878,245 of record NC_052336.1, on the reverse strand, counting down.
CACCCACAGTATCACTCAAATGGTCATAATCATTCAATTATATGCAGTAATAGGGCATTGGCCCTATGCTACAGGCAACAACATATATACACTGCTCAAAAAAATAAAGGGAACACTTAAACAACACAATGTAACTCCAAGTCAATCACACTTCTGTGAAATCAAACTGTCCACTTAGGAAGCAACACTGATTGACAATAAATTTCACATGTTGTGCAAATGGAATAGACAAAAGGTGGAAATTATAGGCAATTAGCAAGACACCCCCAATAAAGGAATGGTTCTGCAGGTGGTGACCACAGACCACTTCTCAGTTCCTATGCTTCCTGGCTGATGTTTTGGTCACTTTTGAATGCTGGCGGTGCTTTCACTCTAGTGGTAGCATGAGACGGAGTCTACAACCCACACAAGTGGCTCAGGTAGTGCAGTTCATCCAGGATGGCACATCAATGCGAGCTGTGGCAAAAAGGTTTGCTGTGTCTGTCAGCGTAGTGTCCAGAGCATGGAGGCGCTACCAGGAGACAGGCCAGTACATCAGGAGACGTGGAGGAGGCCGTAGGAGGGCAACAACCCAGCAGCAGGACCGCTACCTCCGCCTTTGTGCAAGGAGGAGCACTGCCAGAGCCCTGCAAAATGACCTCCAGCAGGCCACAAATGTGCATGTGTCAGCATATGGTCTCACAAGGGGTTTGAGGATCTCATCTCGGTACCTAATGGGAGTCAGGCTACCTCTGGCGAGCACATGGAGGGCTGTGCGGCCCCACAAAGAAATGCCACCCCACACCATGACTGACCCACCGCCAAACCGGTCATGCTGGAGGATGTTGCAGGCAGCAGAACGTTCTCCACGGCGTGTCACGTCTCCACTCTTGTCACGTCTGTCACATGTGCTCAGTGTGAACCTGCTTTCATCTGTGAAGAGCACAGGTCGCCAGTGGCGAATTTGCCAATCTTGGTGTTCTCTGGCAAATGCCAAACGTCCTGCACGGTGTTGGGCTGTAAGCACAACCCCCACCTGTGGACGTCGGGCCCTCATACCACCCTCATGGAGTCTGTTTCTGACCGTTTGAGCAGACACATGCACATTTGTGGCCTGCTGGAGGTCATTTTGCAGGGCTCTGGCAGTGCTCCTCCTTGCACAAAGGGGGAGGTAGAGGGCCTCCTGCTGGGTTGTTGCCCTCCTACGGCCTCCTCCACGTCTCCTGATGTACTGGCCTGTCTCCTGGTAGCGCCTCCATGCTCTGGACACTACGCTGACAGACACTACGCTGACAGACACAGCAAACCTTCTTGCCACAGCTCGCATTGATGTGCCGTCCTGGATGAGCTGCACTACCTGAGCCACTTGTGTGGGTTGTAGACTCCGTGTCATGCTACCACTAGAGTGAAAGCACCGCCAGCATTCAAAAGTGACCAAAACATCAGCCAGGAAGCATAGGAACTGAGAAGTGGTCTGTGGTCACCACCTGCAGAACCACTCCTTTATTGGGGGTGTCTTGCTAATTGCCTATAATTTCCACCTTTTGTCTATTCCATTTGCACAACAGCATGTGAAATTTATTGTCAATCAGTGTTGCTTCCTAAGTGGACAGTTTGATTTCACAGAAGTGTGATTGACTTGGAGTTAGTTACATTGTGTTGTTTAAGTGTTCCCTTTATTTTTTTGAGCAGTGTATATATATATATTAGTCAAGCATAAGATGTATTCAAACATTAAGTTCAATAGTTCATGTGTTCAGACTCGCACTGAGGTTTACTCCACATGCTATCTCAGTGACTGATAATATTGATCCTCTTGAGTTGAGCTACCTTGGAAGTCTTGCTTCGGCAACTGAGTTTTTGATAAGAAGCAGATTGAACTTCTCGGAGCCATGACTTTGCTCTTGGAAAAATGTTATGTTTTGGACAAAACTCAATTGACCCTTCGCTAAGTCACACCCAAGAATTTTCAGCAACCAATGGAAAGCAATAGTTGTCAAGTGCGGCGACTCATACAAGCTCACGCTTAAATCTCATGAAAGGTAGTGAGGGCTATAGCAAAAACTGAGTTTTCATTATTATATATATATATTTTTTTTAACGGCTAAATAATAGAACAGTGCACCAGTAATACTTGGTACTGTGATTCCTGAAATACAGAGCTTTATTTTCAAATCTGAAATTATACTTTTGTTAATATTGTTTGCTATATCAGCTGGTTAGGTAGCTCTGTCTCATTGACCACCAAACGTTGCTAACCACTTAATGTATGTTAGTTAGATACGTTTGCAATGTTATGAATCTGCTGTCGACATCAGGATAAGATTTGAAAGAACTATTTAGCTCAAAAGGGTTATAGCTTTGACTGCATGCTGACAGTGAATTCAGAGCCATTTAGTGGCTAGCTACCCTACAAACATAATTTTATCAGGTTCCTGTGAAGAAATTGTAATGACAGTCCACCACAACATAGCCTCCCCAAGTTTCTTGACTAGCAAGGTGTAGTCTGTTTTTTTAACAGTAACCAAGGGATGCGGGGCTTAGCGAAGGGTCAATTTCGGGAAAGGTTGACTCAAACCATGTTTATAAACTTTTAGTGGGAGCAAAATGCTGTTTCTGCAAATTTATCTATGCCCTACCAAATTCTAGAGTGTAAACATACCTGTTTAATGTACTGGACAGTATTATGACTTGTCTATGGAGAAAGGTACAGTGAAGAGTTCAGTTGCTATGATTCCAGAGGACTCCTTGTGGAATGATGCCTGAGGTAGCTAGTGCTGATCTCAGCTGTGAAATGACGCAAGAGTTTCATTCTCTGTGGTAACCATGCATATCGGTAAAACCACATTCTCCCACTCCTCTCTTCCTACTAGACCCAATAAGTATTTCTAGACTAGAGCATTACACCAGACTTTACCACAGCCCTGCCCCCCCACCCCACCCCTATAACCTCCTCCCTGGCAGGACCAAAGGGAATAAAGTGGGCCTTCATTAGGGAGCTCTGCCTGCTCAATGAAAACATCTCCACTGTGCTGCTGTCTGGTGTGAGTGGCCAGTGTTCAGTTAACTGTTATTTCCAGCAGCTCATTCAGCATGTAGTTCTCCTGCCCCCTCCTCCCCTCTCTTCACACCTGACTGACCAGTTTAAACAGAGACAACCTCCACTGTGGATATGGGTGTCCTGTTAATCTCCCTGTAGTTTGGAAGTAAATTGTCTTCAGCCGTTTATTTTCCTTTCAGTGCAGAAAAAGGCTTTCCTTGTCAAAAATCTGTTAGTAGAGTAACCCCTGGCAACTGTTGCTATAGCGGTGCAGTTAATCTTTTACTGTAAGATCCTGGAGGTAGAAGTTTTGCCTTCTCTCTGACCATCTGGCCCATGGGACGGAGAAAGTCTTGATGAAAAGGTCTCATGCTAGTCAGCGTGTAATGTGATAACATAACAGTATAGTAAATATGTAATATAAGCGCCTTTGGAAACTTCAATCATGCCATTTTAAAATTCTGGCGCCAGTGAAAAGGTGAACCTATGCAATCAAGCACTTAGGGGAAAAGTTGTCAACTACACACTGGTATTTCTTGTTTCCCTCCAGTTAAACCAATCATTCAGTTGTGGTTGCACATATCTGTTGTCAGATGAGGGGGTAATGATGTTACTCCTTGCCTATAGTAGCTTATGGTTTCAGTACAAAGAATGAGTTACCGCCTGAATCTAGTTCTGTGTCCAAATCAAACGGATCTAACAAGATTGCCATGTTTACTCAACTTAATGATTTATTTCTGCCTGGTAATAACTGTCACTGTGGCTTAAATCCGAAGCCCACTTTTAAACGTGGTCTTCATGGTATCGTAGTGTTTCACTTTAAGGGCATTAAGTCCATTTGGAACACGTGTTGCCAGCCTGTAAATACGGGCACAGAATGGACTATGTTAGTTTCTTTCCACATTCTCCTGCTGTAGTTACTTAGGTTTCTACATTTGGTCATGATTGATGCATTCCCAAGAATTCTTATGACACTTGATCAGATATGTGAAAGAAGTGTAATATAAGTTTGAACTATATGCTTACAACATGATATTCAATGCCTATATTAATAACACACTGACATGGAGGCCTCTCTGTAAGGCTAGCAACCCTGGTCTACATGCCTAGGGTGCTCCAGAAAGTTGCTGATATCAGTAGTTAGTTACTGGCTCTGACCTTGTGTAGCCAGAACCAGATAACAGAATGACTTTTTCATTTGGACATTGTCATTTAGCAGACGCTCTTTTCCAGTTAGTGCATTCCTCTTAAGATAACTAGGTGAGACAACCACATGTCATAGTAAGTGCATTTTTCCTCATTTCAGTTTGATTTCCGCCTCTGAAAAGCTTCCATTTTGTGTGTCCCTGTCGCAGTTGTCTATCACCATGGGAACAGCGCTACAGGCGGCCATTACACCACGGATGTCTTCCACATCGGTCTGAACGGCTGGCTGCGCATTGACGACCAGTCAGTGAAGGTCATCAACCAGTACCAGGTGGTGAAGCAGACTGCTGAGCGCACTGCCTACCTGCTGTACTACCGTCGCGTCGACCTGCTGTAGACACCACACACACACACACACACACACACACACGTGTTCATGCACACTCAGAGGAACACAGAGGAACACTCGTTTTACACACATTCAACTACATATACACACTCTCACTACAGACATACACACAAGTGCGCATACATACAAACACACACAAACTAATGAACAGGAACACTGCCCAACTTCTTGCAAGATTTTCTTTTTCCTCCCCCTCGTCCCTGCTTTTCCAGAGAGCCAGCTTTTCCAACAATGCCTTTTTTCCTTTTATCTTTTTTTGAAAGAATTAGAAGGGAAAAGGACGTGTTGTAAAATATTTTCCCTGTGATGGCTTCTTCTTCTCTGTGCGCCACTGCTGTTTTTTTTTATGCTGAGAGGAGAGACTGTTGAATGGACTGAGGGGAGGGGACCTTGAGACTCGCCTCTGAACCTACAGCCTCGTTCAGACTGGGAACAGTGGGTACTTTACCCACAGGACGAATTATCTATCTACAACACCAGGCTGCAGATGGCCGGTTGGACTGCTGGAGAGAAGTAATAATTTTTTGGGTTAATCTACTCATTTTTTGTTGTTGTTGAAAATGGCATAAAATAATCAGTGTTTTGCCTTTTAGCAAGGGGAGTTGTTGTCTAATGAATTTGCAGCAGTTTAAACACATGTTGAAATTTTGCCAGAGTGCATCGAAAAAGGCAAAGCACCAGCAAACGACAAAACGTTATCGAATGAGTCTCTTTAACTCCAGAGGCAAGATACTCTTCATGGCCACCATCTCTTCTTACTTCTCCACCTTCCTCACTTTCCTGATGCTTTTAAATCTAGGTAAAACTTGAGCCATCAAAAAAAATGAAAAAATGACAGGAGTAGAGGTGCTGCTACCGTGTGCTGAAACTAAACAGCTTTGTTTGAAAGAACCTTGTGTTTTCTGGGTGTAGAATTAGAATGACTATCTAAAAACAATTTTAATGCGCTTTAGGATTTAAATGATGATAAAAAAGAAGCTACTGTGCACGTATACTATATCTGATCAATAACGAGATGTGGATGTGCTAATGCACACTTGCAGATATTTTAAGATTTAAAACTAAAAGAAAAAAGAAAAGGTAACATCTGAATCTAGGTGAGTGTCACCTTGTTTGGCTCCCTGGGTGGCTGTTAGTTCTAAGGATTTCTGAGTACTCTGGAACACTGGAGAGATACCAGTGAAGACTGCGATTCCACCACAAGCACCAGCCCATGTTCATTTTATACCTATCCTTTCCCCCCTCCATCCTTCTTTTATAATTTTTCCCTGTTCTGGTCTAAAGGTTCCATCTATGTATAGGCGGTCTGCCGTTGTAGAGTTACAACAGCCACATGACTCCTTACCCCCCAACTCACCAGAAAAAGGGGGCTGCCTTAGGCTCGCAATGCGAAGCTTTCTAATCCAAATCTCCACTCAATGTACGAGTCCAACCCAGTGAGTGTGACAACTGTAAGTCAAATGTCTGTGAAGTTTTATGGGAATGTACCTGACCTTTGCATTTCCTCTTTTGTGGCTGAGTACAGTTCCTCTCCAGTGAGAGAGACTGTCCATGTTGAGGGGAAGTGGGATCACATCTGCTGCTTGGCTCTAGAAATGAAATCCCCCACAATAAATGCGCACAAAAGGAAATCATGTTTGTTTTTGTTTGAGACCTTGCTTTTTGCATCATTATTATTCATTGATTGTGTTTTGAGTTTCGCTTAAATGTTATTTTTCATTTGTTCAATAATACCATGACCGTTTCCCCAGGGTTATACTATATGGCATCTAAATTGATAATTGAGTGAAATTACCCAAGGTAAAAGCACAACAATTAATAAATTGGACACTTTCTTTGCTTGATCATATATATATTTTTTTCCCTTTAAGTTTGATCCATAGTTTAATTTTAAGGGACATTTCAACCAAACCAATGTCAGAATCTGTCAGTATTTAATCCTTTACAAAAAGAACATAACTGGTACATTACTTTGCTGAAGGCTTGGTGCATTGTGGTTTACCCTTGTATACTCTGTCTTTAATGGGCAAAGCAGACCATTTTCTAAAGATCTTTCACATACTGTATACACTTTCTCACATACACACACTACGTGCACACACACTACGTGCACACACACTACGTGCACACACACTTGGCCATAAGATAAAGCGAGGTACACAACTGGGAATGGGTCTTTTTGTAAGGCGGCTCTCACACTTTCCCTTTCTGACCACTGGAACGTTGGGGCAGTGTGAAATAATTTTTCACACATCGGAATAGCAGAGCATGCATTTTAGATCTTACAGGAAGAGCTTATTTTATCCTATTTCTCACTTTGTAGTTCTCTCACTGATGGTAGCAGACTTATTCAATATACCTGTATCCCCTTTTATTTAAAGTGACTGGAAACTGAGTAATGGAAATAGTTATCTTACCATGTGCATTTTCTGTGTTGCATACTTTATTGAGTTTGGAGCAGTGTCATTTAAATTGCCCACACAATTCCCTTCCCATGAATTAGTGTTGTATATTTTGTCCTGAAAAATGTGTATTATGTTAGTGACTGCAATTTCGTAGTCTAAACTGTGCAGAATTTGGTTCCCACAAGTCATTTGCTTATTACTTATGGGTATGTAAAGTTTTTTTTTTTTTTACATTTTTTTTTTTATCTCCAAGTGAAACCAAAGGATACTTCACATTGACCCTGTTGGCTTTCATAATTGCGCTAATGCTTCTGTCTAATTTTGGTTTCACCTCTGCATCATAAGTTCTGTTGCCACAGCTCATGATTCATTCAATCAGCATGACTCAGTCATTCCATATGAGGAAATTGAGCTGATCTGTTCAGATCATTATAAAACTCCTTATAAGTGTTAGTTCAATTGTGCTGATGGCTATGTGGTCATATCTGATACTCATTGTGACAATGTTGGTTTGATTTGTTTTTCTTTCCCCCCTGAAGAATGTTTTGAAGATGGTTTGAAACAGACACTAAAGCTGTCAGAAAGCTTTCTGTTGTACACATTTTATCCCTGAGTCTTTTTTTATGATTATGGTCAGGATATGTGCTGGCGAATCGCTTCAATGATGTCGTTCTGTTTAGTTTGTGCTTCCTAACACGGTTGTCTGCTGAGGGCTTGTGTGGGGATATCAAGCTGAAAACTATATGCTGTCTTTTAATCTTAATCCTCCAGCATTCTACTCTTTTTGTTTATTGTTCAAATAAAAGATTGTGGAAAACCGAAGCCGTTTGTTCCCCGTTTGTTAATGGTGTAGTCAGACTGCTTAGCCTTCTTTTGGTACTCCAAACATCTGTAGTCTCTACACACCTTCAACTGCCCTAGTACGGACAATGTCACAATAACAGCCTAGTCTCATAGACTAGACGTAACATAGTAAATGTGAATCCGGGACACTCAAATTAGTATGGTATGGTTTAGAGGTCGATCGATTATGATTTTTCAACGACGATACCGATTGGAGGACCCAAAAAAAAGCCGATACCGATTAATCGGCCATTTTCTTTTTTACTATATATTTGTAATAATGACAATTACAACAATACTGAATGAACACTCTTATTTAAACTTAATATAATACATCAATAAAATCAATTTAGTCTCAAATGAATAATGAAACATGTTAAATTTGGTTCAAATAATGCAATAACAAAGTGTTGGAGAAGAAAGTAAAAGTACAATATTTGCCATGTAAAAAAGCTAATGTGTAAGTTCCTTGCTCAGAACATGAGAACATATGAAAGCTGTGGTTCCTTTTAACATGAGTCTTCAATATTCCCACGTAAGAAGTTTTAGGTTGTAGTTATTATAGGAATTATAGGACTCTTTCTCTACACCATTTGTATTTCATATACCTTTGACTATTGGGTGTTCTTATAGGCACTATAGTATTGTCAGCCTAATCTCGGGAGTTGATAGGCTTGAAGTCATAAACAGCGCAATGCTTGAAGCACAGCAAAGAGCTCCTGGCAAATGCAGGAAAGTGCTGTTTGAATGAACGCTTACGAGCCTGCTGCTGCCTACCACTGCTCAGTCAGACTACTCTATCAAATATCAAATAATAGACTTAATTATAATATAATAACACACAGAAATACGAGCCTTAGGTCATTAATATGGTCAAATCTGGAAAATATTTCAAAAACGAAACTTTTTTTTTTTCAGTGAAATACGGAACCATTCCGTATTTTATCTAATGGGTGGCATCCCTAAGTCTAAATATTGCTGTTACATTGCACAACCTTCAATGTTATGTCATAATTCTGTACAATTCTGGCAAATTAATTACGGTCTTTGTTAGGAAGAAATGGTCTTCACACAGTTCGCAACGAGCCAGGCAGCCCAAACTGCTTGCACAGAACGCAAGAGAAGTGACAATTTCCCTAGTTAAAAGAAATTCATGTTAGCATGCAATATTAACTAAATATGCAGGTTTAAAAATATATACTTGTGTATTGATTTTAAGAAAGGCATTGACGTTTATGGATAGGTACACATTGGTGCAACGACAGTGCTTTTTTTCGCCAATGTGCTTTTTAAATCATCACCCGTTTGGCGAAGTAGGCTGTGATTCGATGATAAATTAACAGGCACCGCATCAATTATATGCAACGCAGGATAAACTAGTAATATCATCAACCATGTGAAGTTAACTAGTGATTATAAAATGGATTGTTTTTTATAAGATAAGTTTAATGCTAGCTAGCAACTTACCTTGGCTCCTTGCTGCACTCGCGTAACAGATAGTCAGCCCGCCACGCAGTCTGCTCGTGGAGTGCAATGTAATCGGCCATAATCGGTGTCCAAAAATGACTATTACCGATTGTTATGAAAACTTGAAATCAGCCCTAATTAATCGGCCATTCCGATTAATCGGTCGACCTCTAGTATGGTTACGTAAGACAGATGGTTACTTAAGGCAAAAACGAAAGTAGGGTGGTTGGTCGGCGTGGATAGGTGGGCGTACATCTAGTAACCCAAAGGTTGCGAGTTTGAATCTCATCATGGACAACTTTGGCATTTTAGCTAATTAACAACTTTTCAACTATTTACTACTACACCTAACCTTAACCCTTTTAGCTAACCTTAACCCTTTAACCTAACTTCTAAACTTAACCCCTAGCCTAGCTAACGTTAGCCACCTAGCTAGAATTCATAACACATCAAATACGTAGCATATTGTACATTTAGCAAATTCATAACATATATAATACGAATTGTAATTCTTAACATATGATACGAAATGGGTGATGGACATCCACAAATTAATATGTACCATACGAAACTTAACACATTAAACTAAATTGATTGTCTCGGATTCATGTACAGAATAATACGAAGCGCTTTGAAGTAGAAACTGATCCTCACTGTATATATTGCATGTATTGTAGCCAATATATTAATAATCACCTGTATTGTAGCCTACCAGTATCTAGAAATAACCACCCATGGTCTCATTCCTCATTTAGTTTTTACCTACAGTATATGATGTGCAGTATTTGAGTTTATTTTATTTTTACGGGACAGTGCACATTAATCAACGTTTCAGTCAAAGTGCCGGTTTTAGCCAGCCGGCTAATTTTCAACCGCAATCCCTAGGCAGGTTATTAAAAACAATTACAATATAGACAATCATTGAGCAGTGAGCACACGCAGAGCAACATAGGACAAGCAAGACATAGCATACAGACAGAGCAACATAGGACAAGCAAGACGTAGCATACAAACAGAGCAACATAGAACAAAAAGCAGCAAGACAAAATTCATAAAAGCAACAAAGTGTTTCCACACCTGACAAGCTACAAACAACAGACAACATGGAAAGCAGCAATACACAGCTAGGGATTATGTTCACAAAGCTGATTGACCTTTAGCCAGGTCTTCATGCATTTTGTGAAAGTGTGATAGGTGGTGCAGTTATGTGTGTCTGATGGCAGTGTATTCCAGACATGGGAAGCTCTCACAGAGAAAGCAGATTTACTAAAGGTGCTTTTCTTTAAGGGAACTATACAGTCACCTCTCATGGCAGACCTTGTGGATCTGCTGCCAAATGTTTGGGTTTTCTGTTTAACAAAAATACTGAGTGGAGGGGAAGCTAGGCCATTTAGGATCTTGAATACAAGACATGCGTCGGTGTATTGCACACGATTTTCCCAACTCAGGAGCTCATGCTTTCTAGGAATGCAACAGTGATGATGGCTATTGGGCTTCCTATCAAGCACTTTGAGAGCCTGTTTGTAGACAGACTGAATAGGTTTTAATGTTGTACAGCAAGCTTGGGCCCAACTAGTCAAGCAGTATGTTAAGTGGGGGAGTATCATAGATTTGAAGTACAGTTTTGCTACCTCTGTAGTGAAACAATTTCGTATAAATCGGAAATTAGCTAGGTTGAATTTGGTTATTTGAATTACCTTTTTCACATGCTTTTTAAAAGAGGTTGGAATCAAGTATGATGCCAAGGTACTTGGCATCAGACACCACCTGGAGCTTCTCCCCTGACACATAGACATCTGGCTCAGTAGCATCTGTTGCCCTCTTTGTGAAGAACATGCAAACTGTTTTTTTCACATTGAGATGCAAACACGAGTCACTTTGTAACCTGGACCATTACAGTAGTGAGTTATTGTGCAGCTTGTTGTTTGCTCTTTGCATGCACATACAGTGGGGAGAACAAGTATTGGATACACTGCCGATTTTGCAGATTTTCCTACTTACAAAGCATGTAGAGGTCTGTAATTTTTATCATAGGTACACTTCAACTGTGAGAGACAGAATCTAAAACAAAAATCCAGAAAATCACATTGTATGATTTTTAAGTAATTAATTTGCATTTTATTGCATGACATAAGTATTTGATACATCAGAAAAGCAGAACTTAATATTTGGTACAGAAACCTTTGTTTGCAATTACAGAGATCATACGTTTCCTGTAGTTCTTGACCAGGTTTGCACACACTGCAGCAGGGATTTTGGCCCACTCCTCCATACAGACCTTCTCCAGATCCTTCAGGTTTCGGGGCTGTTGCTGGGCAATACGGACTTTCAGCTCCCTCCAAAGATTTTCTATTGGGTTCAGGTCTGGAGACTGGCTAGGCCACTCCAGGACCTTGAGATGCTTCTTACGGAGCCACTCCTTAGTTGCCCTGGCTGTGTGTTTCGGGTCGTTGTCATGCTGGAAGACCCAGCCTCGACCCTTCTTCAATGCTCTTACTGAGGGAAGGAGGTTGTTGCCCAAGATCTCGCGATACATGGCCCTATCCATCCTCCCCTCAATACGGTGCAGTCGTCCTGTCCCCTTTGCAGAAAAGCATCCCCAAAGAATGATGTTTCCACCTCCATGCTTCACGGTTGGGATGGTGTTCTTGGGGTTGTACTCATCCTTCTTCTTCCTCCAAACACGGCGAGTGGAGTTTAGACCAAAAAGCTCTATTTTTGTCTCATCAGACCACATGACCTTCTCCCATTCCTCCTCTGGATCATCCAGATGGTCATTGGCAAACTTCAGACGGGCCTGGACATGCGCTGGCTTGAGCAGGGGTCCTTGCGTGCGCTTTTAGATTCCGTCTCTCACAGTTGAAGTGTACCTATGATAAAAATTACAGACCTCTACATGCTTTGTAAGTAGGAAAACCTGCAAAATCGACAGTGTATCAAATACTTGTTCTCCCCACTGTATATAACTGTATCATCTGCATACATTTGAACTTCAGACCCAGTACAGACAGAAGGCAGATCATTAATGTACAGGCTGAACAGGAGGGGCCCCAGTATTGACCCTTGGGGCACTCCCACATCATAGCTAAGAGTGGGCGACAGCTCATTGCTCACTCTGACACACTGAGTTCTGCCTTCAAGGTATGATTTCATCCATCTCAAGGCATCGGGGGAAAAGTTGAACTTGGACAATTTTGTGATGAGAATCTCATGGTCAAATCAAATGTATTTATATAGCCCTTCTTACATCAGCTGCTATATCAAAGTCCTGTACAGAAACCCAGCCTAAAACCCCAAACAGCAAGCAATGCAGGTGTAGAAGCACGGTGGCTAGGAAAAACTCCCTAGAAAGGCCAAAACCTAGGAAGAAACCTAGAGAGGAACCAGGCTATGAGGGGTGGCCAGTCCTCTTCTGGCTGTGCCGGGTGGAGATTATAACAGAACATGGCTAAACAGGTTAACAGTATCAAAAGCCTTCCTTAGGTCCAGAAACACAGCCCCAACAACGCCCCCTTTGTCCATCTTGGACTTCACATTTTACAGAAGAAAGCAGTTGGCCGTTTCTGTGGAGTGTTTCGCTCTGATGCCAAACTGCATGGAGTGTAATGTGAAGGGGCTGTTGTTGAGGTGGGCAATCAGTTGTTCTGCTACACACTTTTCAACAACCTTTGACACCACAGGTAGTATACTAATGGGCCTGTAGTTACTCACGTCAGCAGGGTCGCCCGATTTAAAGATGGCCGTTATTATGGCCGACTTCCGTACCCTTGGAAACACCCCCAGACCAATAGATGTGTTGGTGACCTTAGTAATGGGGCCAATGAGTGACTCTTTGTAGTTTTTAAGAAAGGTAGAGTCCAGCTCAAACACATCTTTGGCTTTAGAGTTCTTTAGTGAGCTAATCACCTTGTTCACCTTTGACTCAGAAACCTCCCTTATGATGAAGACAGCTTGAGTGTCATTCACTAGCACTGAGCCCAAGAAACCAGTGGAGGGGTTCTGTGTCAGTATCCTGACAGTCAATAAAGTAGGAATTGAAGGCTATTGCTATTTCGACTTACAGTATGCTGTAGCTGTTCTCCCCCTGACCAGGACTGTGGTCAAGCTGGCTGCCTCTGTGTCCTGACTACAGTCTGGTTCAGGGAAGTGAGCTTGCTTCTGTTTGGTTTATACAAGCAGGCCCATCATTTCAGATTTTGCCAGTGAAGGATTTTCCCCCCTCTGTTTTTCTTGCTAAAATTTGGCCTTTTGCAGGGATGCGGGGTGCAGATTTTGCTCTCAGACTTGAACATGTAATTAAGTGTGGTATTTTTCTTGTTAATGTCACTGCACAGCTAAAGATCCTCTTTATAGGCCGGAGGGGGGGGGGGGGGGGGGGATTACAGCCCTGGGAACCCAGTGATGGACCACCTATATACTCAGAGAAGTGTCTCTTTCAGCCACACGGAGAAAATTATAGGTTGTAAGGGAGCTTGTTTTATCTCTTCCATTTTTATGGCATGAGTGGATGTTTATAGCCAGAACACATTTTTTTTAAGTCAGTAATTTGTAATGGGCATGTTGCATTGCAAACCCTGGCATGAATGTACACTGAAAACAGGGGCTACTCTTAACATGTAGGTAGGGGTTGTAAAGTGACGTTTGAACCTTCTAGGAGATACTTTAACATTACCTGTGACGATTTGAAAACTAGCACCATTGCCTGTGCCACAGAGGTTTGACGCGTCAGGGAGAGATGGTCTAGTGAGGGATGGCTGAATCAGAAGTGCTTAGAACATTGAGTGAACATGAAGTTCAGAACTCTCCTATATGGGGGCTGAGTGCAAACTCCCCCATTCTTCATGAAGGATGGAGAGATGTAGTGCAGGAGAGAAATCTAATCTACCCCTAGAAAAAATGTGTGTGGTTACATACATCCATATCAACACCATAGCCTCCCCAAACCTGTCCCCTAACCACCTCAGTCCTTATTTTCATAATAATTTTTCTTGGCTCCAGAAAACTATGCAATTTGTGACAACCATTTCCTGTCTGTAGTAACCAGGGAACTCGGAGGGGGAATCACATAGTTTAAGTTTCTCTTAGAACATTTTTCTGTGGTTTAGCATACACAATTCAGTAATTTGCATTTGAATGGTAATGAGCAGTAACGGTTACTTTCGTCCCCTCCACTGTGTGTTGGCACAGGACTATCCTGGCCCAGTCAAACAAACTGTAGACCTTGAGACTGGAATCCCAGGCATGCACTCCCTCCTCTGGTGCTGTGTGCCCTCCAGCTACGCAGACCTCTCCCTATAGCCCCCTTGGCTCCTCATCCAATGGCTGAGCCCCAATAGACTTGCCACTTTGCCTTCTGTGATACTCCCACCCTCTTGTTCACCATCAAGTCCTATATGCTGCAGTTCTACATTTCCCAGCCTAAACTATCATGGATGTCTTATTTTCTATCTACTGTATGTGGAGCATCTTTCATGTTCTAGTAGAACAACCCATATTCACCCAGTCTCATTTGGTTCAGTCACACTGTCTGTACCCCATTACCCCCCCCCCCCCCCCCCCCTGGCTACATAGCTCTCTCACCATCTCAGTGCTTCCCGTTCAGGGATTCCACAGTGCCCCCCTTAGTCGCTAGGGAAACAAACCGTGGCGACCAGGATTCGAAGGATCTCCCCCCCTCTCCAAATAAACTCCAGAGCAGGGGTATGAGCAGAGCAGGAGGGTGTTCTGAAATACTGCTGAGGTAAATGTGAAACCCCCCCTGTGCTTCTCAGTGTAGCGTGGCACCTGGACAAAGGCCCATTCAGTCAAGGACATGGTTGGCATCCTGTTACCTGAGTTTTATGAAACTCTGGAGATTTCCGGGTCTATGGTGGATTGCATGATAATGAAGAGCAGTGCTAGAACTGACACAGATGGGAGGATGTTTGAGTCACCTTTCTCATTTGGCTTTGAACCCCCAGATACAGTTTAGGTTGTGAATAATCCCCCCTCAAATGAAATCTGTAAGGACTCAATTCTATCTGAAGTTTGATTCTGAAAGTGATCCTCTTCCTCTGTCCACATCTCTTCCCACAGGTCTCAGGGAACAGTGCCCTCTGGTGGACAAAAATCACACAACCATCAAGCCTGTAGAGATTGTTTGAATGTTCAATGTAAGTTATTCAGTATACCGGTAACAGGTTTAGACTTTGCCCTCTTTTCATGCCACCATTCATTGTGGTGAAAAGAACCCTCTGACAGAGAGGGTTTGAGTGTAAATGGCTGTTCTGCCTCTCATAACATGTGAGCCTATTCTCAGGACTGGAAACTATATTAGTTTCCCACAATTGTTTGCACATGTTTGCTGAATCTTTGGACCATTTTCCCAAAACTCTAAACACAAAACCACAAACCCAAAATGTAAAACTTTACAAATCTCGAGCAAAAGCAGACACTGCATTCATAACTGTTTTACCTCTTTCCATAGTGTTTTTTTTAGCATCAAAATGACACACGCGCGTCATGAATAGATCTGTCTACTAACCAATACACTGATGTGCTCAACACAAAACGCTACTATGAATATCCCATCAGTAGGTTTATGCCTTTTGCATTTTCAGTGTTACACTGTAGCCGGTTGTAAAAGATTGTTACATTAATGTATACCTCTGAAATATACATAAATGGACACACACAAATGCCATACAGTAACAAAAACTTTGTAATTTATTTCCAAAATGCAGTATTTTTATAACACTTGTTTTGTATGTAACACTTTCCAGACCCAACAGGAGAAAACCAGGAAAAACATTCAGTAAGAATGGGTTTTCTGTACAAAAATAAAAAATGAAAGTGGCTCATTGTTTCAAAACTCTAAATACAAAAATACAAAAACACATGCAAAATGTAAGAAAAAATACAGTAGGCTCCATCCTGCCTCCTGTTTTGGTCTGGCCACAGCACCTCATCTACATCGCAAGCGATGTTCTCCCTGGCTAAACAGAGGGGAAAGAATCTTCTGGAGTGACGGATCCAGCCACCGAAAGCCCCCATATCAACTTCATCCACATGCGTCCTCCATTGCCTGGACAAGAGGCATGCGTGCGAGGGGATGGCGGTCATACATACACCTTCCATCGCCATGCTGAAAAAAACTCTTAATTTGGGTTTAGGAATGGGGAATATGGTGGAGGAATGGGGAATATGGTGGGAGGTATAGAACAATAAATTGTGGGTGGTCGATGAACCAGTTGCGGACCAGAGCAGCCTGGTGGAAACTCACGTTGTCCCAGATGACAACATACCTGAGCTGCTCTGGTCCACCCCTCTGCTTGGCTGGAATGAGGATGCCATGTAGTGTGTCCAGGAATGTGATGAGAAGGGCGGTGTTGTAGGGATCAAGGTTGGCATGGTGATGGAGGATGCCACGCTGTCCAGGGACAGTCACAATGGCACGGTGGCCAATAATGTTCCGTACCCTTCTTCTGGTTAGGTTGAAGCCAGCCTCATCAATGTAAATATAAACGCGCTGAATTGCAGCGGCATCCAGCTCCAAGACTCTCTAAAACAGACAAGACAATATGTGACATAGACCTAGAAGACATAGAACAGTCAATATGGTGAGGCACAATACACTGGATTACAGTACTGTAATGTGTCTATACAGTGCTGAAATGATAGTAAATTCACAGTATAGTACTTACTTGCACATATTCATAACGCTGTTCTTTAACTCTCTCTGAGTTTTGCTGAAATGGCACCATGTAGACCTGTTTCATCCGGATTCGGTTGTGCTGTAATACACGGTCCAATGTAGACAAGCCCACCTGGTGAATGTTATTGAATATTGTGTTGTCTGCAATTATGTGGTTCTGGATTTTTCGTAGTCTAATGGTATTGTTTGCCACCACCATGTTCACAATAGCGGTCTCCTGTTCTGGTGTGAACAGCCAGTGTCTTCCACCATAGCTGTCTCTCAGTTCTGCAGAAGATCCACAAATATGATATGATTGGTTACAGTAAGCAAAAATAATCTATTTTATTAGGCCTACTGATATGTTGGACTGCAGTATACTACAGTATACATACATAAAGAGCATAGTGTAGATGGTAGGTAACTTACTGGTTCTCATTTCTGAATGTATGGATCATAGATGCAACGTAGTGGCTCAGGTTGGGCTGAACTCTCTGCCCAGCCTCCCTCATACTCAATCCATGGTTGAGCACATGGTCAACCAATGTGGCCCTGATCTCATCTGAGACAACTGTCCTCCCTTGTCTTCCTCATCCTCCTCTTCCTCCTCTTACTCTCACTCCTTCACCTCTAGCTCTTGTTTCATCATTGATCATCTTGTTTCATTCCATTTTCCTCCAAAACAGGAGAGCTCATCTGTGGCTTTTTATAGCGCTAAAGCTCTGATTTCTAAGTGAACAATTCAGCAACTAGTGTTTACACCTGTGAGGAGTGGGTGTTGCCAATTGGTGTGTAGAGTTTGTCATTGTTTTCCAAAGGGACTAAAGAGATTTTAATTTTGAATATTGTGCCTAATGTAGAGAACTGTGTGTAGTGTTTTGTGTGATATAGAATTGAAAACTGAGTGTAAAGCAGGAATTGTGCTTACGATTTTGCAGACTTGGTTTAGGGATTTGGTGCATGAGTTTCTGGTTTCGGTGATTGCGTTTCAAGTTCCAATTTTAGTCTGTAAACAATTGGGAAAAACTGTAATCCTAACAGTATTTCCTGTAGCATGTTGGTATCTTTACCAAGCACTGGACCCATGCCTGAGAGGGAGGGGGGAGATGTAGAGATGTTCTCATCCTCTGTCCCAGCTCTCTGTTGACACACTAGCTGTAGTGCTGGGGCACCTGGGCACAGTGTTTAAACTGCTGAATTTCACTGAGAGTTTCTTGGGTGATTTGAGTAAAAAAGAAGAGGCCTTCAGCTGGTTGCACACACTGTGGCCTCTTAAAGGCCAACAGAGGGGTTTCACACAGAAAAAAGTAAATCACCGGATTAAGCGTTCCCCGTCTCTCACTGCTGCTAACCAGTAATGTTACTGTGGTTACCTTAATGTAGTTCATTTTGGCCTTATCAGAGTGGTACAGCGAAAAAAAAGATAATTGAGGAGTAATGTAAGTACAGTTTATGTGCTGGGTTCTTAGCAAGAGGGTGGTGGAGGATGTGGTGGAGCAAGCCAATCATGGGAGGCTAGGGGGTCAAAGCTTCCCTCTGAAGGGTAGGAGTAGTAGGACAGGGTACCCTCTGAAGGGTAGGAGAAGTAGTACAGGGTACCCTCTGAAGGGTAGGAGAGGTAGGACAGGGTACCCTCTGAAGGGTAGGAGAAGTAGGACAGGGTACCCTCTGAAGGGTAGGAGAAGTAGGACAGGGTACCCTCTGAAGGGTAGGAGAAGTAGGACAAGGTACCCTCTGAAGGGTAGGAGAAGTAGGACAGGGTACCCTCTGAAGGGTAGGAGAAGTAGGACAGGGTACCCTCTGAAGGGTAGGAAAAGTAGGACAGGGTACCCTCTGAAGGGTAGGAGAAGTAGGACAGGGTACCCTCTGAACGGTAGGAGAAGTAGGACGAGGTACCCTCTGAACGGTAGGAGAAGTAGGACAGGGTACCCTCTTTGGGAAATTCTTTCAGGACAGGTGAAGGATTATTTGTGTTCTTTTGAAAAACCATCAAGAGGAAATGAAAGCAGGTCCATCTCCAGACAGAATATTAGTCCATGGAGCTCCTACATCAAACATGGAACACCTGAAACCCATGACTTATTTTAGGCAAGGGTCCCAGAACTACTATAACGATAGGGGAGGAGATGTGTTAATAATATGGGTGTAAGACTTATATTCATGTACACTGAGTATACAAAACATGAAAAACACCTGCTCTTTCCATGACGTAGACTGACCAGGTGAATCCAGATGAAATCTATGATGTCACTTGTTAAATCCACTTCAATCAGTGTAGATGAAGGGGAGGAGACAAGTTAAAGAAGGATTTTAAAACCTTGAGACAATTGAGACATGGATTGTGTATGTGTGCCATTCAGAGGGTGAATGAGCAAGACAAAATATTTAAGTGCCTTTGAAAGGGGTATGGTAGTAGGTGCCAGGCACATCGGTTTGTGTAAAGAACTGCAACGCTGCTGGGTTTTTAACACTCAAAAGTTTCCCGTGTGTATGTAACCGATGTGAAATGGCTAGCTAGTTAGCGGTGGTGCGCGCTAATAGCGTTTCAATCGGTGATGTCACTCGCTCTGAGACCTTGAAGTAGTTGTTCCCCTTGCTCTGCAAGGGCCGCGGCTTTTGTGGCGCGATGGGTAACGATGCTTCGTGGGTGGCTGTTGTCGATGTGTGCAGAGGAGAGGGACGGAAGGGGCGAGCCCAGGTAGGGGCGAGGACAGGGACGGAAGTATACTGTTACACGTATCAAGAGTGATCAAGCACCCAAAGAACATCCAGCCAACTGGACAGCTGTGGCAAGCATTGGAGTCAACATGGGCCAGCATCCCTGTGGAACGCTTTCGTGTAACGTCCATGCCCTGATTAATTAAGGCTGTTCTGTTCCACTAAATATTAGGAAGGTGTTCTTAATGTTTTGTACACTCAGTGTATGTGCAAGACTGACAAGCCCAGATACACATAAAAGCCACTGCAGCAGCTTTCTGATGTCTCTCACTGGTTTACTATACGGATTATACGGATTATAATGCAATAAAACGTGGATTCCAGTAAAAACTTTTTGAACAAATAATTTTTCAATCATTCAGGTAATTTGTAAATGGTCATTTATCAGTGGTCTGGGTTTGATCTGATGAGACTTTTGCTTTGTCTTCACTCTGGTGGAGAATTGGAGAGATACTTTGTTAAATGGAGCAGAATTCTCAAAGTCATTTTCAAATCCCTTTTGAGAAGATTCGTTCCTTGTAAAATTCACAACCTAAATGTTTCAGAGCAATATCAACTTTATGGAGGAATTATGGGTAGAAAATGTTTTGCTATTTAGTTCACTGTGCAGCTGGCTTTTCTTCTGCTAGGTAAATAACAGCGACAATATGATGAACCATCTTCTTAGCAGCACATGAAGTCTCGGCTTCTCTGTGTTACCGTGCCAACCCTAATCCGTGTCTGGCGGGTCAACACCCCTCGTGTCCCCCCGTGCCAAGTGTCATAAACTTTTGTTTCTCCTACGTAACATATTTGTTAGTGCGTCTTTTATGTGCTGCTGCTGAGTCAAATGAAGGCCAGCTGACATTATCTCTATTTTTCATCTCCCTCTGTGGTCCCATGAGGCTGTGTGTTTAGACAACAGTCAAATCATGATGGAGTAGTACCATGCCTTTACATCCACAGGTATGGGTCAGTACAGAAGATGTAGGCATGTATGCTATACTTTACATGTGGAGAGTGATGTAGAGGTTGGTGTGCCAGTGATGCAGTGTGTGAATCACAGTATGTGTAAAGTTCCACCTTGGATTCCCACTCTGATGGCAGTCTTGGTCTCCATACCTGGGGGTAGAAATGTGAATTCCCCATGGGTTAAGTCATCCTCACAGAGACAATGCTGAGCTGTACCAGAGGGAGGGAGATAAAGAGACTGCTCTGACAAACTAGGTACTTGGTACAGATGTGAATGAAGTGTTTGCACATCTGAGGACAGTGAAGAGAGACGAGTGTAGTAAGAGCACTCCCTATTCTTCATTCCTGTTTGATTTACAACTGTTCGGTTTTAGAACCGAACTGCCCCTCCACTCTGCTATGGAAAGAGGACATTCTGTCATGGCATTCCTTGAGTGGCATCAAAGCAAGGCATCAAAATAAAAAGCCAACAAGTGAATAGTTGTTCAACGGAAATTCAATGGAAATAAGTCCCAGACTTTATTGTGTGTTATCCTCGATGATTTTACTCATGCGCATGTATGGCTTTTTCAAGTTTTATGTGTGCTTGTTTTTTTAAATGGTCGAATTAATAAACTAAACTAAAACCATAAACTGATATATCATACCATCTATCATATCATATGAAGGATATATTATAATACAACTATAGAGATAATTATTAATACTAATAAAGTTATACACAAATTACATTGTTATCACTTTCAAAATAGAGCAAATTATAATAATATCGTAGGTGGAATTATGAATTATATTTACATGTATCCGACTATAATTATATACAATCATGCAATAATCTGTATGATAGGCTAATGGTAATTATCGATGAACTGTCTTGAAGAAACTCTGGCAAAACTTTTGAATTGGAAAAGAAACAGAAAAGTTATACAAAACTCTATTACGCTTTTCGATTGCACTGTTTCGTGGTGAATTACATACTTTGCGTTTTCCTTTCGACATCAATCGTTAGAGCGCAGGATGCTTGCCAAGAACATAGCCATCTTGAGGAGGGAGCTGTGGGAGTGGAGTGACTAAAGAAAGAAGCGTTAAGATTTGTTTCCCTCCTCGCTCGTTCAGCGGGGTCTCTATATAAAGCACTGAGATGCCGCTGTAAAGTTAGTCAACAGTCACAAAGTTACTCTGCCCTCTAGGACCGCAGCCAACGAGTACAGCTCCACTTCAGCACCAATTTAGCAAACGGGAAATACTCAACAGGCGCAGAAGCTTTTGGATAATTGCCGGATAATTCCAGTGAATCCAGTGATTGAGGTTAGCATGTTTTTCTACATTTAATCAGATTTATTCTGCAACATGTATTCACCATGTAATTCTATGCTTTTGGGTGCCACTGAGTTCAAACATTTTATAATGTTCAGAATTGATAAGAATATGTGAATGTATTTAAAAAACAAATGTTTTCTTTTATCAATGCTGTTGTAAATTATTTAGCCTGTCATGAAACACTACACATTTCAATATTGTCTTGAACATTGTTATAACACATGCAAGTGCAGTGCTCCAGCCATCATCGCTGTCCACATTTCTACTTCTGTGAAATAATGTCAATCCCAGGTGTCAATTCCTAGAGAGCAATTTAATGAAAACTGTGCATACAGTATGTAGCTTATATCAACAATATAGCTATTTTGAGTTAGGTTTACCTAGGAGCATGTGTTGTCAACTTGTCCAAGGGGAGTTGTGTTGATGTGTGACACTCCTTGGTTTGACATTGGGGGCAGTATAGAAGAGTTACTGCAGAGCCACCAGGTGAGAGCCCACCAGGCTCCTCTGTGTGTGTGTGTGTGTGTGTGTGTGTGTGTGTGTGCGTGTGTGCGTGCGTGCGTGCGTGCGTGCGTGCGTGCGTGCGTGCGTGCGTGCGTGCGTGCGTGCGTGCGTGCGTGGCAGGCTGCTCTGTCTGACACTCAGGTATAACATTCATGAGAATGATGAGAAAGGCCCAGAAATAAAGACTGGTGGAGGTTTGGTGTGAGAAGGTAGGCCGGGACACAAAGAGAGTGCCAGAGGAGGGGTGTGGTGGGATGGTTGGGCTGCCTCAGGCCAGTCGGCTGGCTCCCATCACTGGCTGGGGCTGCTTGGCGCTGTGACAGTGTGTTGACACAGACCGGCCGTCAGACCTCAAGCCGCCATTCCAGGCTGAGAGAGAGAGGAGGAATTGAAGGATGCAGGGAGCAGTGCTATGACTGCGCTCTCTCTTTCCTTCTCTCTCCCTCTCTGCCATGCCTTCTCCTGCCGGCTGATTTAGTAGCCCTGCTGTTTGTCTTCTCCTGGCCAATGGGGTTGTGGCTGAGGCTGGGAGCCTGCCTTGTGCCCTGTGAGCCCTGTGTGCTGTGGCAAAGGAGGATGAGAACCACACACTACCTCATATTCATACTAAAATGTTCTGTTTTAGTAAATAACTCTACATCTGTCTCTTCCCCCCTCTCTCTTTATTTGGCTTTCTCTCCCTCTATTTTCATCTCTCTATCCAGCATTCTCTCTCATTAACTAATAACCCTTTCTGCTGTAGTTCTTCCCTACTCCCTCTCTCCCTCTACTGTTTTAGATTGTGATTTTGCAGGTCAGCCAGAGGACGATCAGAGAGAGGTTACAGAGATGATGGGCTTCTTGAACCTGACTGATTACTCTCTTTCCACCCAGATTATATATCACTCTGGAATCCAGGGCCATTAAGGACAATTAATGGCTTTAATGAAATATCTGCAGTTATGTTTACTGATAGATCATAGTTCCAAAGGGGTTGAGTAAAAGTGAATTTCCTTAGTCACTGTGTTGAGCAATCGATGGAAGATTACAATTAGTCATTATTATGGATCCTAAAGGATATCCCCAGGTAATTGCTGTATTATGACAGAGCTGAAAAGAGCTTTGAAAGGATTTGGCTGCCTCTCTAAAGTCAAATTGAAGATGATCAGGTACAATGTGGAGATTAAATTTATGAGAAATTGTCTGACTACTGAAAGCCTTGTAGAGAGAGTGTATCCTTGGATATGGAGTAATACCACTCATTTGGCTACATAGCTGATGCCTGCTGGACTGTTCATTTATCACGGTACTCCGTTTTGTTTATTTTTAATTTTTTTGTTTATCTGTCGGCCCTAGCCCAGAACTCAGGCCCTGTGTGTAGTTAACCTACCCTCTCTGCCCACTCATTGTCATTTTACCTGTTGTTGTTGTCTTAGCTGATTAGCTGTTATTGTCTTACCCGTTGTTGTCTTAGCTAGCTCTCCCAATCAACACCTGTGATTACTTTATGCCTCGCTTTATGTCTTTCTCAAATGTCAATATGCCTTGTGTACTGTTGTTTAGGATAGTTATCATTGCTTTAGTTTACAGTGGAGCCCCTAGTCCCACTCTACATGCCTCAGATTCCTCCTTTGTCCCACCCCCCACACATGCGGTGACCTCACCCAGTATAACCAGCACGTCCAGAAATGCATCCTCTCTTATCGTCACTCAGTGCCTGGGCTTACCTCCACTGTACCCGCACCCCACCATACCCCTCTCTGCACATTATGCCCTGAATCTATTCTACCACGCCCAGAAATCTGCTCCTTTTATTCTCTGTCACCAACGCACTAGACGGCCAGTTTTGATAGCCTTTAGCCGTACCCTCATCCTACTCCTCCTCTGTTCCTCGGGTGATGTGGAGGTTAACCCAGGCCCTGCGTGTCCCCAGGCACTCATTTGTTGACTTCTGTAATCGAAAAAGCCTTGGTTTCATGCATGTTAACATTAGAAGATTTCCATACCCAACTACAACATTTTCAGTCAAGATAGAACTGCCAAAGGGGGAGGAGTTGCAATCTACTGCAGAGATAGCCTGCACATTTCTGTCATACTTTCCAGGTCTATGCCCAAACAGTTCGAACCTCAAACCTCTCTCCAGAAATAAGTCTCTCACTGTTGCCGCCTGTTATAGACCCCCTCAGCTCCCAGTTGTGCCCTGGACACCATATGTGAATTGATTGCCCCTCATCTATCTTCAGAGTTCGTTCTGTTAGGTGACCTAAACTGGGATATGCTTAACACCCCGGCAGTCCTACAATCTAAGCTAGATGCCCTCAATCTCACACAAATCATCAAGGAACCTACCAGGTACAACCCTAAATCCATAAACATGTGCACCCTCATAGATATTATCCTGACCAACTTGCCCTCCAAATACACCTCTGCTGTTTTCAATCAGGATCTCAGCGATCACTGCCTCATTGCCTGCATCCGCTATGGGTCCGCGGTCAAACAACCACCACTCATCACTGTCAAACGCTCCCTAAAACACTTCTGCGAGCAGGCCTTTCTAATCGACCTGGCCCGGGTATCCTGGAAGGATATTGACCTCATCCCGTCAGTCAAGGATGCCTGGTCGTTTTTTAAAAGTAATTTCCTCACCATCTTAAATAAGCATGCCCCTTTCAAAAAATGTAGAACTAAGAACAGATATAGCCCTTGGTTCACTCCAGACCTGACCGCCCTTGACCAGCACAAAAACATCCTGTGGCGGACTGCAATTGCATCGAATAGTTCCCGCGATATGCAACTGTTTAGGAAAGTCAGGAACCAATACACGCAGTCAGTCAACCAATACAGTCAGTCAGGAAAGCAAAGGCTAGTTTTTTCAAACAGAAATTTGCATCCTGTAGCTCTAACTCCAAAAAGTTTTGGGACACTGTGAAGTCCATGGAGAACAAGAGCACCTCCTCCCAGCTGCCCACTGCTCTGAGGCTAGGTAAGGCTAGGCATTTCTCTACGGCTGGCCATGCTTTCCTCCTGGCTACCCCAACCCCGGCCAATAGCTCCGCCCCCCCCCCG
The DNA here is from genome assembly GCF_016432855.1 of Salvelinus namaycush. NCBI lineage: Eukaryota > Metazoa > Chordata > Actinopteri > Salmoniformes > Salmonidae > Salvelinus > Salvelinus namaycush. The sequence continues at coordinate 13,852,746 of NC_052336.1, read as the reverse complement.
CAGCTACTTGCCCGAGCCTCCCCAGCTTCTCATTCACCCAAATCCAGATAACAGATGTTCTGAAAGAGCTGCAAAACCTGTACCTGTACAAATCAGCCGGGCTAGACAATCTGGACCCTCTCTTTCTAAAACTATCCGCCGCCATTGTTGCAACCCCTATTACCAGTCTGTTCAACCTCTCTTTCGTATCGTCCGAGATCCCTAAAGATTGAAAAGCTGCCGTGGTCATCCCCCTCTTCAAAGGGGGAGACACTCTAGACCCAAACTGTTATAGACCTATATTCATCCTGCCTTGCCTCTCTAAAGTCTTCGAAAGCCAAGTTAATAAACAGATCACTGACCATTTCGAATCCCACCGTACCTTCTCCGCTGTGCAATCCGGTTTCCGAGCTGGTCACGGATGCACCTCAGCCACGCTCAAGGTACTAAGCGATATCATAACCGCCATAGATTAAGAAAACAGTACCGTGTAGCTGTCTTCATCGATCTGGCCAAGGCTTTCGACTCTGTCAATCACCGTATTCTTATCGGCAGACTCAATAGCCTTGGTTTCTCAAATGACTGCCTTGCCTGGTTCACCAACCACTTTGCAGACAGAGTTCAGTGTGTCAAATTGGAGGGCCTGTTGTCTGGACCTCTGACATTCTCTATGGGGGTACCACAGGGTTCAGTTCTCGGGCCGACTCTTTTCTCTGCATATTTCAATGATGTCGCTCTTGCTGCGGGTGATTCCCTGATCCACCTCTACGCAGACGACACCATTCTGTATACATCTGGCCCTTCTTTGGACACTGTATTACCTAACCTCCAAACGATCTTCAATGCCATACAACACTCCTTCCGTGGCCTCCAACTGCTCTTAAACGCTAGTAAAACCAAATGCATGCTTTTCAACCGTTCGCTGCCCGCACCCGCCCGCCTGACTAGCATCACTACCCTGGACGGTTCTGACCTAGAATATGTGGACAACTACAAATACCTAGGTGTCTGGCTAGACTGTAAACTATCCTTCCAGACTCATATTAAACATCTATAATCCAAAATCAACCCGTAGCACGCGCTCCAGCAGGTATATCTCACTGGTCATCCCCAAAGCCAACACCTCCTTTGGCCGCCTTTCCTTCCAGTTCTCTGCTGCCAGTGACTGGAACGAATTGCAAAAATCGCTGAAGCTGGAGACTTATATTTCCCTCACTAACTTTAAACATCAGTTATCTGAGCAGCTAACCGATCGCTGCAGCTGTACATAGTCCATCTGTAAATAGCCCACCCAATCTACCTACCTCATCCCCATATTGTTAATCTGCTAAATTGTAATTACTTCTCTACTATGGCCTATTTATTGCCTACCTCCTCACGCCATTTGCACACACTGTATATAGACTTATAGTTATGCAATTTGTTCTCAATGTGGTGAGATCTGCTGTGATATCATTTCCCGGACTGATGTATTGCAACCAGTGAAAATGCCTCAAGTAAAATGGATCAATACCTATAGTACAGTTACCCATGGCAAGAACCAGGGTTCTCTTGCATTAGCTCAGTCGTCTGTCTGGCCATGTGCTTTGCTCTGTAGCCTGTTTTGTTGGCTGGCCGGCTCACAGTGTGTTTTCTCCCCACAGCATCGTGTCTGCTGTGCTCAGGACCAGAGCTCACACAAGGCTGCCCACTGTGGTCTGCCCAGCCTGCCCAGAGCCCTAGACACAGACGCCCAGAGACCCGTCCCAGAGACCGGAGATGACTGCTGCCATGCCCTGCTGGCTCTCCGCCCTCACCCTCACCCTAAACCTCCTGGTCCTCTCTGCCAGGGAAGGAGCTGCCCTCTTCCTGCCCGACTCCAATGAGCTGCGGCAACTACTGAGCCGGTACCAGGATGACCAGAACAGCACCGATAAAACAGCGGGTAGTAGGACCCGACGGGCCATCCAGTGGACAGACCGCGGGGAGATTCTACAACTGCACAACAAACTGAGGGGACAAGTCTACCCCACCGCATCCAACATGGAGTACATGGTGAGACATGCAATCCTGAAATGTACACTACCGTTCAAAAGTTTGGTCGTCACTTAGAAATGTCCTTGTTTTTGAAAGAAATGCATTTTTCTGTCCATTAAAATAACATCAAATTGATCAGAAATACAGTGTAGACATTGTTAATGTTATAAATGACTATTGTAGCTGGAAACAACAGATTTTTTATGGAATATCTACATACAGAGGCCCATCAGCAACCATCACTCCTGTGTTCCAATGGCACGTTGTGTTAGCTAATCCAAGTTTATAATTTTAAAATGCTAATTGATCATTAGAAAACCCTTTTGCAATTATGTTAGCACAGCTGAAAAATGTTGTTCTGATTAAAGAAGCAATAAAACTGGCCTTCTTTAGATTGTTGAGTATCTGGAGCATCAGCATTTGTGGGTTCGATTACAGGCTAAAAATGGTGAGTTGCAAAGAAAAAGCCATATCTCAGACTGGCCAATAAAAAGAAAAGATTAAGATGGGCAAAAGAATACAGACACTGGACAGAGGAACTCTGCCTAGAAGGCCAGCATCCTGGAGTCGCCTCTCCACTGTTGACGTTGAGACTGGTATTTTGCGGGATCTATTTAATGAAGCTGCCAGTTGAGGACTTGTGTGGTGTCTGTTTCTCAAACTAGACACTCTAATGTACTTGTCCTCTTGCTCAGTTGTGCACCAAGGCCTCCCACTCCTCTTTCTATTCTGATTAGAGCCAGTTTCTGCTGTTCTGTGAAGGGAGTAGTACACAGCGTTGTACGAGATCTTCAGTTTCTTGGCAATTTCTCGCATGGAATAGCCTTAATTTCTCAGAAGAAGAATAGACTGATGAGTTTCAGAAGAAAGTCCTTTGATTCTGGCCATTTTGAGCCTGTAATCGAACCCACAAATGCTGATGCTCCAGATACTCAACTAGTCTAAAGCAGGCCAGATTTATTGCTTCTTTAATCAGTTTTCAGCTGTGCTAATATAATTGCAAAAGGGTTTTCTAATGATCAATTATCCTTGATTAACTTGGATTAGCTAACACAACGTGCCATTGGAACACAGGAGTGATGGTTGTTGATAATGGGCCTCTTACGCCTATGTAGATATTCCATAAAAAATTGGTCGTTTCCACCTACAATAGTCATTTACAACATTAACAATGTCTACACTGTATTTCTGATCAATTCGATGTTATTTTAATCAACAAAAAATGTGCTTTTATAAAAAAAAAAAATACATTTCTAAGTGACCCCAAACTTTTGAACGGTAGTGTATGTACTGTAGCTTTAACTATCATCACCCTGACAGGTACACTGTCAACACACTGTAAAGAGGCTCACTATTCACACACTACTGTAGCGCAACAACCTCTATTACATGTAGAATACATGGTGAAAGTGACGGGTTGGGGGTTGTTTCACTAGCTGGAGGCACAGAAAGCTGATGAATAGCAGGTGTGTGGCAGGTAGCCTAGCGGTTCAAGCATTGGGCCAGAAAGCGAAAGGTTGCTAGTTCGAATCCCTGAGCCGACAAGGTGAAAAATCCCTAATTGTGTCAGGGTTGCCAGACCCTGCTGGTCGTGACCCCCCCCCCCCCCCCATTAGGCAAAAAACACATTTTCAGTTCACACATGTGAAATAGGACAAATATAAGCACCCACCAATGTATTATTATTAGATAGTACAGAGAGATGGAGGTAAACGCCAGCATCAGTCTCTGCTGCTCAGGAAATACCAGGGTCTTGTGTTTATGAGACAGCGATATAATGTAGGTGAGTGTTTATAGGCTCCACTTTCAGTGGGAGGGTTTTGATTTTACTACTGTTAGGTTCTGAACAAACAGAATAAAAAGTCATGGAGATCTAGAAAAAGCTCAAACCAAGTTTATTCACCCACTGGGTCATACAGCTGCAAAGACAAAGATAGGATTAAACAATAACAAATATTTATACCTTCCTACTAGGCACAGTCAACTCCTTGCACATCTAGACAGCCAATACATTATTTTTTTATATATTTTTTTCACCTTTATTTAGCCAGGTAGGCCAGTTGAGAACAAGTTCTCATTTACAACTGCGACCTGGCCAAAATAAAGCAAAGCAGTGCGACACAAACAACAACACAGAGTTACACATGGAATAAACAGCGTACAGTCAATAACACAATAGAGAGAGAAAAAAAAAGTCTATATACAATGTGTGCAAATGGCGTGAGGAGGTAAGGCAATAAATAGGCCATAGTAGGGAAGTAATTACAATTTAGCAACATCTCTGTTGCTAGTCTGGAACTTAATTGGTTCCTCTCACTGGTGTAGTCATGGCCCTGCCTGGTGCTAGAACCTTCATGGGTGTGGAAGTACAGTATATGTGTGTGTAATAGGACTGTTCTTTCTCACTTCATCTGACCTGACCTCGGGCCGACTTCCTCGCTCCTCCCTAATCCGCAACTGCCCTACCTTAACAGTGACTGAAACCAGACTGTTTGCCCTTTGCCTCCCTCCTTAGGTGCCATGATATTTAACAATACCATGTTTTGACAGAATGTAAACTTTCTGCACTCCCCCTTGTCTCACTCAGTAACTTTCCCTACGCCTAGGTTCTATCCACCCTACATTGATCGCCAACATATACATTCATTATACATGTAAAGTAATCAATAAGTTCTAGTATGGTAACATGAATAAGTATGTTTCAAGCTGGAACCCAACACTACAACAATCTTCTCTTCTGGAAAAGATGAGCTCATGGTAGTCAACTGCTGGCAGCCTGGAGAGGAGCTGGCTTACTGGGAGGATAATTACACTGACTCTACTTTACCTGCTGGGAGTCAGACACTGCAGAGAGGGGTGAAGACAGGGTAGGCCAGAGAGAACGAGGGAGGCCAGAGAGAACGAGGGAGGCCAGAGAGAACGAGGGAGGCCAGAGTGGCCAGTGGAGGAGAAACAGAGTGCTACATGAAGGAGGGATGGATAGAGTGGGAAGGGGACTGTGGAGAAGAGAGAGCACTGAATGTTATTGAGAGGGATAGTGTTTATGGAATGTGGTGACTGGGTAAGAAGGTGGACTGAGGTTAAGGTTAATATAGTTTAGATGGACAGACTCGGGGGGGTGGGGTTGTGGTTGATGTAGTTCAGATGTAGTACTGACAGTGTGGTGTCTTGTGACTGCGATGTGGTCTGGCAAGAGAGGAAGGGCCATGAAGTCTCCCTCTGCCCTGCTCTTCTGTTCTCTGCCAGGCTTGGTTCTGAGGACAGGACTGGGGGTATAGCCGAGCTGGCATAGTCATGGGCATGCATATGTATGTGTGTGTATCTGTATGTGTGGTGGTGGTGACCACCAATGGCCTGGAAATGTACTGAGGAGAGACACTGTGAGGCGCCACACTGTACCAGTCCTCTCCTCCCCCTCCTCCCCCATATCCTAGTGGTGAGAGTGGTGGCAGAGATGAGTTGCATCCCATCTTTCCACCCTCTTTTCCATGGGTAGAGAGAGAAACCCGCTCAGGAAATATGCCTAATTCAGCTGTGATTGCTGGGGATTTGTAGTGGAGCGGGGCCAGGCGCTGCTCCACTCACATTTCCTGGGCTAAAGCTAATGTTTTACTTGTATCCAGATCAATTTCAGCTCCCTGGGAAGAAAGAGGGCTAGCAGAGGCCTACTAAGGTAGCTAGTGGTTAGGTAGGTAGCTATGAGGAGACAGGAGTAGCATTATTATATGAAGGGGATCTAGCTGGTGGCCTGATATTAAAGCAGCTGGGGTAAGTCTAGCTGTGGTGATGGTCATGGATGAAGGTCGTTTTGATGGGTCTGTCTCACTGTTCACTGATCATATGTTGGAGTGTGTCACAGTGTGGACCCCTTTGCTGTCATTAATGTTACTGAAATGTGTGAGTTTTAGTGTTACAACTTTGTTCTAACAGTGTTATTTGTGTGTTTCCAGGTCTGGGATGATGAGCTGGAGAGGTCAGCCACTCACTGGGCAGAGGCATGCCAGTGGGAACATGGACCTAATGACCTGCTCATGTCCATCGGTCAGAACCTCGCTGTTCACTGGGGCAGGTAAGACAATATGACACACACACACACGCATGCATACACACATGTACACTTCACACGCACGCACACACACACACGCACGCACGCACGCACGCACGCACGCACGCACGCACGCACGCACGCACGCACGCACACACACACACACACACACACACACACACACACACACACACACACACACACACGCTTTGTGCTGTCTGCTACCGAGTCTATGTGAGTCTGTAGTGTGGCTGTTGTATGAGGATGTACACTGAGTGAACAAAACATTATGATGAACACCTGCTCTTTCCATGACAGACTGACCAGGTGAATCCAGGTGAAAACTATGATCCCTTGTTCATGTCACTTGTTAAACACTTCAATCAGTGTAGATGAAGGGGAGAAGACAAGTTAAAGAAGGATTTTTAAGCCTTGAGACAATTAAGACATAGATTGTGTATGTGTGCCATTCAGAGGGTGAATGAGCAAGACAAGATATTTAAGTGCCTTTGAACAGGCTATGGTAGTAGGAGCCAGGCCCACCGGTTTGTGTCAAGAACTGCATCACTGCTGTTTTTTTCATGCTCAACAGTTTCTCGTGTGTATCAAGAATGGTCCACCACCAAAAGAACATTCAGCCAACTTTTGGATGCCTACGGGAGTGCAGCTCCCGCTGATCCCAGTCCATACTCTTCTCTGTCTTGGCACCCCAATGTTGGAACCAGCTCCCCCTGAAGCTAGGACAGCGGAGTCCCTGCCCATCTCCCGAGAACATCTGAAACCCTACCTCTTCAAACAGTATATATATATATACTTTTTTGTTTTTATTGAGGAACACAAAGAAAGTACAAATAAAGTAAAATAACCACAGAAAAGATCTGTCAGTTACAGCGCACATCACACATTCATCAGATTAGTTGCATTGACATCATCTTTGAATTAGACAATTTTCAAGTACGAAACCCCTTTTCCCCAGTATTCCTGACCTCTCTCCTGTTGAGTTCTTAAAGCAAAGGTCATACATATGGTGTATTTCTTTAATAATATCTAACCATTGTGTCACGGTGGGAGGGTCTTTTTGCAGCCATTTCCTAGTGACAGCCTTTTTACTGGCTGCCAGTAGGACCTTCAAGAGGTACTTTTCTCTATTGTCTAAGTTATCAGGTATTTCACCCAAGTACAAAGAAATTCATGTTTGTTCTATGTCAAATCCCATTATTTTCCAATGTAAGATCTTATTTCTCCCCAGTAAGTTTTGATTGCGGGGCAAGTCCAAAAGATATGAGAGTGATCCACCCTCAATAGACAGCATTCTCTCCAACAAGGGTGTAGTGAGCCAGTCTGTTTTGATTTCAGTTGAGGTGTTATGAAGAAACGTATAACATTCTTCCAACAGAATTCTCTCCATGACCTTGAGTTGGTGGAGCTTTGTTGAGTCTCTAATATGTTCAACCATGTTTCATCAGTTATTTCAATGTTAAGTTCCTCCTCCCATTTCTGTTTAATATAGTTGTTGATTGTTTCTTTGAGGATTGAATACCCAAGTAAAGATTGGAAATAGCTGCTCGAGGGTCAATCACTTTTATCTCCCTTAAGAAATCGTGTCGAACTTGTAGGTATCTGTAAAAATCTTGTTTATCCAAGCCATGTTTTTTTACTTAAGTCCTGGAAGTTATCTAGGTCCCCATTCCTTATAATTGTACTGAATGATGTGATGCCATTCTGCGTCCATTGTTTAAATCTGCTGTCCTGAGTTGCAGGGATGAAGCTGGGGTCGTATGCGGGCCAACTCAGCATTTTGACCTCTGTCTAAATAATTGTGCTTAACTACCCTAAACCATGTCTTAAGAGAGAAATTAATCCACTGATTTTGTCTATTATATATTTCTATTACCATGTCCTTATTTCCCAAAACTGACTGTATGGGTATCTCTGTCAAAGTAGTCTCCATGTCTTTCCATTTGGATTCGTATTCTGAATTGCACCAACACACCAGAGGTCTCAATTGGGCTGACACAAAATAATATTTTAGGCTCTTCAAACAGTATCTTAAATAATCCTCCCCCCCCAAAAAATGTGACACCCCCCCACACACACTCCACCCCCCCTTCTAGCTCTGACTCTACTGATAACTACGTTATTGAAGAAAAATGTACTTTCTGTCCCTGTGATATGTGGTTGTCCCACCTAACTATCTTAAGATGGAAACATTAACTGTATGTTGCTCTGGAGAAGAGCGTCTGCTAAATTACTAAAATGAAAACATTTAAAATATGGACCAACATCCTTGTGAAATGATTTCGACACTTTGTAGAATTCATGCCCTGACAAATTGAGGCTGTTCTGAGGGCAAAAGGGTGCAACTCAATATTAGGAAGGTGTTCATAATGTTGGGTATACTCAGTGTATGTATTTGTGCTGTGTGTTTGTTAGTGTGTTCAGAGCATTGCAGCCTGACAGTGGGGCTCTTTGTGCATGACAGTGGAGGGCTCCCTCAGCAGGTGCCATTCCAGGAATCTGCTCGCTCGCGCTCTCACAGCCCCCTCTCCCTTTCTCTCTCTTCTGATGCCAACACCGGCCAGGGCTGTTTTTCTCCCTCTTCGCTGCCAGTTTGTAGTCTCAGCACTTTTCAGTACCGTAAAAAGAGATGTTTACAATAAAGGGCCATAATTGATTCGACAGGCTGTGGAGCCATGTTTAGTTTTTGTAATTTTTTCTCAGCATGGCTCGAGTTCCCCAGTGTTGGAGGGAAACAGACTGTGAGTGAGTCTGTGTGTCTGCTGGGTCAGAACCAGACTAATCAGTGGAGGCCTGAGGGGAGGCTGTCTGTCGTCCATCTCAAGCCCAGCCAAAGCACCTGGCAGCCCCCTCAGATATTCCTCATATGGCTCTGGTAGCTGGAGGTCCTCCTGTATGAGCGCTCTGTGCTGCTGAGGCTGATGCTGCTCCCTCTGTGTCTGCAGGTACCGCTCCCCAGCCTACCACGTCCAGGCCTGGAATGATGAGGTGAAGGACTACACCTACCCCTACCAACATGAGTGCAATCCCTGGTGTCCCGACCGCTGCTCAGGGCCCATGTGCACCCACTACACCCAGGTGAGCCTTGGCTGGGGGAGAAAGGGGGTGGGGGTTCTGAGTTTGGAGCTTTGAGTTCATGAGTACTTCCCTCAACAGTTCCTCCATGAACAGCAAACCACATTTGGATCAAATTCCATATTAAATTGTATTTTCTCAGGTTTCCTTTGAACTAATATAGATGATCTGTGTATGATCCTGTGCAGTGTTCAAGGTCATATGTTTCCTCTCTACCATCAGTATATAATGGACAGCACGTGACTTTTAAGGGTGATGCTGCTGCAGGTATTCAGGTCCTGTGTAAAAACAATGTGTTGCCTGCAGCCTCTTCAATGGGTGTCCATTAACTAAAAACAGGGGGGGGGGTGCCTTAAACAGTGTGTTTACCATAGGACCATATGGGGGCACAGTAGTGTAGTGACAGGGGAAGTTATTTACCACCTCAAGACCATGAAACCATCACAGCAGAAAGGGTGAAACAAAGGGGATGAAATAGGGATAAACCGAGAGGGGAAGAGAGGGACAAGAGGGGGATGAAGAGGGAGAATTGGCTTCCTCTCCTCATAGACTTTAATTTGTAGCTGGGATGGGTTTGTGAAAACAGCCTGACCCATCCTCCTGCATCTGCATACTTCACATGGGAAACCAGGTCACTAGCATCTGGAAACACTTCCCAGACACACCAATCATCTCTGTGTTTGACCTGGATTCCTTTGAAGATGCAATGCAGGAATGCGGGGAACAATGCCAAGTCTGAACACCCTCTCCTTGTTTCTGCCTTTCATTTTCTAGGAATACTAGCGTAGCGTAGCATAGTTGGGGTCCAATCCCTACCATAACACTGCAAAGCTAGGTTATGCTAGCCCCTCCGGGTCAGTATCCTCACAGTCTCTCTCTGGGATGACACAGAGCTTTACCACAGGCTCCAGCCCTCATCATCACATCTCTGTGTATGCTGTAGTGGTGTAGCAGTGCGGTGTCTATGCTGAGTCATTGTCTCTAAGTCAGTACTGCCTGTGGCCTCTCACTGGCCCAGGAAAGGGAAACACATTCCTGAAAGAGAGGGGGGGGGGGGGGGGGGGGGGGGAGTCAGAGAGAGAGAAAGAGAGAGAAGAATTAGGGGTACAGGGGGAAAGAGTGGTATTGGAGTCACGTAACAAGCTCTTAGTAGTAGGACTGCCCTGGTGTCAAATCCATAGGTGCTGCCTGTAGCTTTACATTTAAGTAGTAAGACAAACTCATTGAATTACTATTTTTCACTTTTGTATTTGACATTTGATTCTTGATTGATACTGTTATTGTACTGCATTGTTGAGGAGAGTTAGCAAGCAAGCATTTCACTGTAACATGTGCACGTGACCAATAAACTTTGATTTGATTTGATTTAACAACCTCTCCATATTGACAGAGGAAGTGGGTCTGTCCAGAGTTGTCTTTGTTCGGTCCGAGCCACTGCCAGTATCATTTACTTACATTATTAAACTGGATCATGAGAATGATCATAGAACGTCGCAGGAAACAAACTGTGGTCACACTCGACGTCTATCACAGGGGCCCCATCAATCTGCCTCCAACACCCCAGCATGGGAGCCACTTCCTGTGGCAGGAATGAGGGATCTATGAGGGGCGAGAGAGATGAGTGAGAAAAAAGAAAGAGAGAGGTCTACAGTGACATGGTGCTTCCTACCGATGTGTCTGTGAAGCTTTTCTCAGATCTCCATAGCCACCCATGACAGGCCCCTTCAAAGGCTGCAGAGCTGCAGGGCACCAAATCAAATAGTTTTAGCTAGTACAGTTGTCTGCACTTTTATGTGGAGCTGAGGAACTGTATCGGTGGAGATGGATGTGTGGTCATAGAAAGAACAACGAGTCAGCAATGCGAATGTCCTTTTATAATAACAATGTTAATGGAAGTGTTGTCTTCTCTGCAGCTGGTCTGGGCCACCACTAGTCGTGTGGGGTGTGCAGTGCACGTGTGTCCCAGGATGAATGTGTGGGGGGAGATCTGGGAGAACGCTGTTTACCTCGTCTGTAACTACTCCCCCAAGTAAGACCAACTCACTAACGTTACTCTCATTTCCCCACTCATTCACACATCACGTCTCCAGTGTTCTATTTTACATACTTCTTACCACCACATGGGGTGTTTACCTAATACCAAACGCTTTTGAGGGCACATGTCAGGGTATGAATTTGTCTGTCTAATGTTACAGTTAAAGTGTCTGTCTAAGAAGTATTTCATGACACATTGAGGCCATGCTGAAATTCCAGCAGAAGTTCAAATACAAAAATAATAAAGGAAGGGGAAAGAGAAACAGGTCCTAAGCAAACTGTTCCAGACAGACCTCGTTTCATTTCCAGAGGGAGAGCAGGAGTGTTTTCATTATCCAGCTGGACTCAGGGTTTTAAGAGTGTGTGATAATGTGCAAAGAACACGTGAATAATTACTAGGCCATGTGCCGTGACGGCTGAGTGCTGATTAGTTTCCAGTCAGTCATCCTGACCACTGTGCTCCTTCCTCCTCCCCAGGGGAAACTGGATCGGAGAGGCCCCTTACCAACATGGGCGCTCATGCTCACAGTGCCCTCCTAGCTACGGAGGAAGCTGCAGGGACAACCTCTGCTTCAAGGGAGACTCTCAGCGTTCTGAGACTGAGGATATGAACGAGGTGGAGAAAGCTCAGATTCCCATGTCACCCCGCACCACCACCAAGCCTCTCCCCAGACCCAAACCCAAGCCTGCTGCTCCCAACAAGCCCTCTGCTCCCAAGGCTCCCACCACCACTTTCCTGGGTGAGTTTGACTAGTGGGAATCGTGTTTAGGGGCTTTCAGAGTTGACTATTTCTATGTATTGTTTGGGAAGGAATGCCACTGAGATCCCTTATTGACCAGTAATTCATTTGTCTTCCACAGCTCAAAACATCAAGTGTGAGACCAAAATGCGTGACAAGTGCAAGGGAGCAACCTGCAACAGATTCACCTGCCCTGCTAACTGCCAGAACAAGAAAGGGAAAGTGTGGGGGACGCTCTTCTATGATGTGGTGAGTCTCACACTGAAGTCCAACATTTCACACTATACATTTTGTATGCCTGAATGTGTTTCTATGGATTATTTTTCTATTTTTCTAGCAATCAAGTATCTGTCGTGCTGCTATGCACTATGGCATCATCAATAACAATGGTGGTCTGGTGGACACTACAAGGAAAGACAAGTTGCCATTCTTTGTCAAGGCAACAAAGAACGGCATTGAGTCATTCAGGTAGATATTTCTGGTAGTCTTTATTTTCTGTCGTCATTCTGCCTGCTATGCTCATTCATGTTTTGTGAAATGAATGATTTCCTGAAATGTAATGGTCTTCTAATGCCTGGCTTTGATCTCTTCACAGTAAATACAAAGCCGGCAATGCATTTGTGGTGGCCAAAGTGGAAAGTAAGTCAAACTTTTTCCAGAATAAGTGGAGCATGCACACCCTTGTTTTTAGCTTCTTCACCTGATGACTTTTGCAGCTGTTGATGGCGTATGTCTCCTCTCTGTGCCACAGGACAATCAGTGGACTGCTATGCAACAGTGGCGGAGATCTGCCCCTTCAAGAAGCCCTACTCCAACTGCCCAAGGTGCCTAGCTCCTCTCCCCCCACCATGTTTCACACGCACAGCAAGAAGTGATGACTTGTGAATTAAGGGCTTTGCTTTGTAAGCAAAATCTAATTAGAGTCAGAGTCCTGCTCTGGGCCAAATGCTTTAAACCTCCATTACAAAACCACTGGAATCTCCTAAACATGCAGACTCTGCTAGAAGGAAGCGTCAGTCTTTCCTTTGTTCTACAGAAGTTCTACGGAAAATGTGTCAGGGTTATTCATGACATGACATACATTACATTTAGCTAAATGGCAAATTCTTGCAGAAATCCTGCATTTCTCATTGTTGCATCATAAACCATGGGTCTGCCCATTCAATTGTATTTGTCAATAATAATGCATTCTCAATGTGTGTCTCCCTCAGAGTGTTCTGTCCGGCCAACTGCAAGAACGAGCCATCCTACTGGGCTCCGGTGGTTGGGAACAGCTTCTACACAGATGTAAGTGCTGGACCTAGTCACTGGGTATTCCAGAATGGCCTCACCATGCCTGTCCTATCCTCCTGACCATGCTGAAAGGCTGAGAGGTCATACTGACAGAGGACAAAAAGTTCATCCCCACTGGGCCTGCCAGACAGATACACCTCAGTGTGTCTGCACCCCAGAGAACTGTATCTGACTGGAACACTGACCTGATTTATGTTGGACTGCAGATGAGTGCGGTCTAGCCCCGTTGAGCACTTAAGAGACTGTGGCCTGAGGCGACCACGAGCAACTTCTGAATAGCAGTGTGAACACAGTCGGAATGGGAGCACTGGTGATGCAGGCCTGGTAATGGTCGCCAGTAATGTCTCTCCCAGTGCTGGGTTCGACCACACACAGCTGCTCAGCCCTGACTGGCGGATTAACTGACTCATAACTGGCCCAGAGATTGCATGCCTGAGGCCTGAGGTCTGAGGCATGGGACTGTGTCAGGAGAGGGCTTTAGGACCAGTCTCAGAGAGGGAGGAGCAGTGGGACTCACTATCACCTCCATTATTGTCACTTCACCTCAGTTCCTGCCAGATCACCTCTTTCACTTCCTAATGACCTGAGGGCAAATCTCAAATGATACACTATACTCCATACAGAGCGCTACCTTTGACCAGAGACACATACAGCTCTAGTGACAAGGAGTGCACTATATAGACAATAATATGCCATTGGAGACACGCCATATGTCGTTCTAAAATCACCTCTGTCCTAAGTTGCAAGTTGCATGCGTAAACTAATGTGAGACTGCAGTGGATGAAAGGAGTGAAACAAATAATGATGCTCCCCTGGGAACCATTTTGGACCTACATTGATCAAGTTACATGAAGTTGATGTTTTAAGTGTTGTTGCCTCGAATGAACTTGTTGACTCTTGTTTTTCCCCAACATTATTTCACTTAGATGTTGTCCAACTGGACACATCAGTTTCCCAGAGATCTCAAACAGGGCCTAATGACTGTATTTTGTCAGGGCAGAGCCTGATTCTAACACTTACACACTCACAGCGCCAACACTGAGCAAAACACAGCAGAAGGAGAAGAACAGGCCTATATTGACATGACAGAAGTCCCTAGACACCAGTCCGGTTCACCAGACACCAGGGAATGTGGCCTGTGTTGGGCTAGACTAGTGTGATGGAGTATGATGAATGAGCTTCCAGGTTCGTGATAAGGACCCAGGGTCTGACACGCTGGAGCCAGACTCAGTGCTTCGGACTGGGGGACAGGAGGCACCATGCCCTGCCTCAGAACCATGTGTGGAGTGTACAGCTCTCTGCTGCTGTCTGTCATCTGTAATCCAGAGTGGGGCAGCAGTTTACATCCTGATAATGATGTGCCTGGCTTCAGCCTTGCTATTGTCATGCATGTGTACATGTACAGGATTTGTACATATTGAATGCTCTGGAAACTAATACATTGACTGTATTTGGTGTGGCTCTGTGCACTGTATGTGCCTGTACTGTACCCAATACAAGAAGCATTACTGATATAGTGAAATGGAATAATAAGCCATGATTGTGTATCTGATATCATGAACCCTCTCTTCTGACCCCCCCCCCCCCCTCAGCGCTCCAGTATCTGCCGAGCAGCCACCCATGCCGGGGTGATCCAAGCCGGTGGGGGCTACGTGGACGTCCTGGCCCTGGATAAGAAGAAGAGTTACGTTGGCGTCCTGAAGAACGGCATCCAGTCAGAGAGGTGGGTGCCTGCTCTACCCTCCTCTTCCCCTGTAAAATACCCTTCCCTGCCCTCTCCCTACCCTTCCCTCACACGCCCCTCCCCTGTCAGACAGAGGTCTAGGGCTCAAGCACGGAAGCCATTGGCGCCAAGTCCATGTTTGGCACACAGGGGTGCAAGAGTAATGGTGTGGTTTGGTGTGCGGACGGCCCACACATGAACTCTTTGCTTATTTTACCCGGATATTCAATGGAGTGTGTAAAATGCTGCATGGCCAAAATCAGCTGAGCTAGAGTACAGTGAAATCTAATGCTGAAATCAAGGGCCCCCTCACTGGGAGCCTCACCTTAACCTTAGTGTGAGTGAGGACATGGGCTGTCAGTGACAGGGAACAGTATGGTATTACAACCATGGCTATCAACAGTCAGCCCCTGGTGTGATAGAGACTGATCCAGAGGTTGACTTCTGTCCAAGTGAGGACCCAGCTGTTAGGAAGTGGGGCGTACATGTAGCTGGTTGGGTGGACGGTTCTTTAATAAGGAGGAAATAATCACAGCCTATTCATTTACCCGGGGATGGAAAAGCTGTCGGCGGCTGACTCAGTGCTTTCCTATGCAGGTAATTGCAGCCAATCTGATGCCAATGGGACGGGCATCATCCTGGCATTACTGAGATTGGCAGGCCTTCGAGGCCTCTCTACTACTGAATTAATAACAATGCCATCAGGCCCAGCACAATAGTGGTTGTTGGAAAGATCAGTCACTATAACAGCATGGTTAACAATGAGCCAGTGTTTGAGTCATGTTTCCAGATACGACCACTCTGATTACGCTACTCTTACTGTAGGATGTCATGAGCAACAGGCTGCCTTGAATTGGAGCCAAAAATACATTTGGTCCACAAAACAACTGACTGACTTGACAGCAATATGGTTTATATTATTTGAGTTTTTCTTAGATTTATGTCACTTTATCTTAGTAATGAGTTGAAAGGACACTGGTTAACTGTTTGAGTTCATGAATGAATGCTCAATGTAACCATCTCTCTCACTTCTCTTTTGCAGTAAGAGCAATCCAGAGGGTGGCTCGTTCCGTGTTTTTGCTGTGAGGGAGTGAGTCTCCTCCATCTCAGGGCCTCCCACTCATTGGTTCAGGGACTAACAGGGTCCCCAATCTGCTCTTACTGCAATCTGGGGGCAGGAAGTGCCCATAGGTTTGATGCCATGGCAACTCCTCCCATCTGTCTCTGTCCCCCACTCTGGGAGGAAGCAGAACTTTCCATTGGACCAACAGACACTTCTCCCTCTTAGCTAATAAACAGTATCTGACTGCTCGAAGTCGGTGGCTAACATCACAAAGAACCCTTCTGTCTTCTCCTACCCTTCTCACCTTTAAGCTGCATATTATTTTTGTAAGATACACAAGCAGTAAATGCAAAATGATGTGTAACATCAAAGACCAATAGAACAGCTGGTGCTGGATCTCTGCGTCTTGACATGTAGTTAGGTTTCAAATCAAATATGTCATATTTGTTTATATTTTATGTTCTTAATACAAAATTGAATCATTGGTCTCCATACACAGGAATGTATATTGATCACTGTATTTAATCATTCTGTACAGATTTCATTACTTAATTTTTTTCTTCTTAAATGGGTGTATTTTGACAGTTTTATATGTGTTCATAATGTATTTTGTAGCTTGTCTCCGCTTTCCTAACACATTAATGCTTTCATCGTGGTCTTTACCTTTGGCGGATAGGCCATGGTGCTTGAGTTAGGAGAGGATCTGTGTTTGGCATGCTGGACGAGCTCACAGTGGACAGACAGGCAGACAGAGACAGACAGACTTAGGGGTTGCGTAGGAAGGGAAGGGGAATGAGGAGGAGGGGAAGGCATACATCCAAGGAAAAGAAACCTTTCCTGAATACAGCTTGCACTTGTTCCAGTGTCAATAATGTTCAGACGATCTGGTAAAGGTACAAAAACATTGTAGCAATATTCTGTCCACTGTGAGCTCAGGAAGGCAATGGGAGCTTGTGTGGGCAGGGCTTTCAAAATGGTGGCATATCTGGCTTCTCTGAGGACATTCACAGATGAACGATGTTCTTGTTTGAAAAATGATTCTGTATTTATAATAGCTCACTGCTTTATTCCCCCTTTCCTCTCTTGATGCCATGTGTTTTGATTGAATAAGAGAAATAATGTACGATAGGTTGAATTTGTCCCCACTTAAGACAGTTGAATGTTGTAGGTTTTGTAGAAAGAGGGTCTTATACAGTCCAGTGTAAGAAAGGTGTGCCAAGTGTTCCTATCAGCAGGCTTAGCTTCAGTTAGGATTCATGACTAGGTAATGATTTGTAAAATACACAAGAGGATGCAGAATATGGATCTGTTTAAACCACTCATACCCAGTGATGTAATAAATAGTTACTTATCCAGAAGGAAGGCACACAGAGGCAGAGGCAGGCTTCAGTTGGAGAATATCCTCTTAACTGCTGAGGATTTGTCGTGAGAGGAGAGTAAATCTATGTAAGTTGATGCTGGAGGTTTTGGGTCTCCTAAAGAAGGACATTAGGTATCCTCTATCTATCCCTAGGCTAGACTGAACAGCAGTGCAGCCATTCTCTTTTTGTTTTAGTTTTCATCTTTCTACTTTTTTTTAGGCTACCTCAGTCTTGTTGCTGCGCTAGGTTTATAGTACATTGGAAATCTTAAGGGAAATGTTAATGGTTTGTACAGCTTTGGAAATGGAGTGTAAATACTTTGATTTGTCTTTTCTGAACTGTTCTCTATGCTGTAAAGGTATCTTTCTAAATATATGTGGTGTGTTATTTTGTTTGTTTGTCTAGTTTGTATGGTGTTTATAGGCAATGGATGGGTTTTGTATTTTTTTGGCACAATTTGAAAATAATTAAAGTTTGAAATAGTTAGAATTTCAGTTTCTTTAAGTTTCTTCTGTACATTGGATATAGTAGGATACAATACATACATTTTCCTAGGTAGTAGGAACATGTTCCTATAGCAATTTAGCATAAATACTTATTTCTCAACAATCCAAATACAACAACACATCTTAAGCCAGGTCACATGACTGGAGCAGTCAGGTGACATGACAGGCATGCTGAGTAGTGATGATCATTCCTGCTCTTTTCAGTGAGCGGGCTTGGCTCAGGTCACCAAAAAGAGACAGCTCTTTTGCATCCCAAACGGCGCTTAACATTTGGGGGGGGGGGGATTTTTTCAAGTCAAACAGTTTGCGATAGTTTGAATATGATTGGTGTTAAAACAATTCTAATTAAATTATTAAATGAAATCATACTCTACCTTAACCACAATGTATTTAAAAATGCATGTGTTTGTTCTGAAAAAAATGCTATTAAACATTTGCATTTAAAGTATAACTTTTTAATGTATATAAACAAAGTGCATATAAATCTAACCATTCAAAACTAATACAATCTGACCAGCATAATATAATATTGCACCATATCAAAGAAAGATAAATAACAATGTGCAAAACTGCAGCATCCCAGTTAAAACATTAAACTGGTCCCTCTTTTCTCTCTCTTATTTATTGCCATGTTATAACCAGCAGCACACAGCAATGCTGACCATATTTTGCCTTTATGAGAGATTTGCATTCAGAAATGCAAGCTGCCTCACTTTCGAGGGGCTGATGCGGTTTCTTCTCTCAGTAATTATTTGTCCCGTTTTCGAGAAGACCCTCTCAGAAGGAACGGATGTGGCCACTATGCAGAGTCTCCCTGTCATGACTTTAGTAAGCCGTGGGTAGACAGAGGCCTTGTTCTTCCACCAGCTCAGAGGATCTGTAGATATTTGGAGGAGGGGCTCCTCCAAATAGGATCGGACCTCCATTATGGCATCTGCTGAGGGATTCCTTCGTTGTGCATCCCCAGTTGCTCTCTCGTCAAACAGCATCCAAACAGCAGACGTTTGTGGCACTACTGCTGGTGCTTCTGCTCCATCTGATCCCTATTCTTCCTGTTGCTCTGGTGCCTGAGCCAGCTGACTGCTGGGGCTGTTCCTTCCTGCTGCTGAGGTTATTCTTTGAAGAGCCTCATCAATCGCTCTGGCATCACTGAAGGCTAACTTCTTAAACCTGGGGTCAAGTGCAGCGGTTTCTGATAGCACGTGATTATATTCCATTCTGTGGAACTTTCTGTCCCTTGATGAACATAGGGTGTCCATCAACTCTGTCACATGTCCTGTGGTTACATTTTGCTTCTCTCTGACGGCTGGCTGTGATTCGCTGCAGACCCTTACACAGGAGTATCATTTTTGAGGCTGTCACATAGCTGAAAAGAGAGAACAGTAACTTATTAGTTCAGGTTCATGTTTTGTCTACTGATACTACATTATCATCTACTGCTCATATACATATATAATACTGGATTAAATAATGATGAAGTAATAACTGCTTACTGTACCTCTCCACTGATCTCCACAGTGACCTGCAACCTTGTAGTGCAGTCTTGTTTAGGCCTCAGCTCAGGCATCCCCATCTGGCGTTGTGTAGACTTTAGTTTTTCAGCACCTACTGTGCTCTTGTGGAAGTATTCCAAGGGTGCTTTCACTTTGTCCTCAGTGGGTTTCATCACCTTCAGAGCATCTCTTACAATCAGGTTGATTGTGTGGGCAAGATATGGATGATGGGTCCATTTAAAACTGTTCATGGCTTTGGTTATGTTAGCTGCATTGTCGCTTGCTATTCTCTGGCCACTCTCAGCAGTTCCTCTGCCAAGTTCTCTGAGGTGTCTGTTGCTGAATTCAAAGCAGTCCAGAAGACAGCTAGACATCGAAAAATCTTTAAAGAAGTGACATGTAGCCGACATGTAAGAAGTGGTTACCCTTGATGTCCAGCAGTCAGTGGTAAGGCAAACTGCAGTAGCTTTTTGGACTCTTTCCCGCACTGAAGCCTGTGTGCTCTCGTACAGTTGTGGAATAAGGGATTTTGAAAGGGGTTTCCTGCTTGGAATTGTGTACATTGGATTTAGACTATTGCTATAATTTATAAAACCTCTGTCCTCCACGATCGAACATGGCTGGAAATTGGTGGCAATAATTTTAGCCAATGCAATATCAATTTGGCCTTGTTTTGCTACAGACATAGACTTTGGCATAAACTGGTCCATAGAAGTGCATTGCTGTGGGTCGCGGAGTAGGCCTACTTGACTGAGTGGATACATCTCCACGTGTGGAGGTGCTGGCTCCACCACTATCACTAGCAGGCCCGCTAGTTTCTCAAAGCTCCGCTACAGCTAGCTTCACAGTTGGGTGCACAGTTCGCATATGCCGGTCTAGGTTGTGCGTAGAACTGGCTTGATATGAGATTTTGTTTTGGCGAATTCTACACTGTACTCTAACATTGTCTACATTATTAAAATGCATCCAAATGCTACTGTGCTTCCGACTCATTGTCCAGCTGTTGTTTTCACAGCTGTCCTTCCTCTCTCTCATCGGCTGCTAAGTGTGTGACTGTGAGTGAGTTGGCTTGAGCCTCCCTCACGCATCTTTGGTTCATTGGTTGACACTGCGTGTCTGATTGACAGGAACAACAGGTGAGGCTGTTAGTCTGAGCAGAAGGTCAGAACGAATGTGTGCGCTTGAGCATTTAGGCCTATATTATCTTATACATTTTTTCGTTCTTTGAATTAGTTAATTCTATTCATTTAAATCTTTTGATTATTCATATCTTCATTTTTTAAATATAAATAAATTTGGCTCTTCTGATATGTGAGCCGGCTCCCAACGTTCACCTACAAGAGCCGGCTCTTAGAGCCGATTCGTTCGTGAACGACCCATCACTAATGCTGAGGTCCACAGCAGGAATGAATGGAATAGAGACCTAGGCCACCCAGGCTAGGCCCATTATCTTTGGAACAACTTCACTGACCACAGACACGATCTGAACTGGCCTTGGTCTGCCTCTGGTGGGTACAGACATGCAGGAATGGGGTGGAACAGATTCCCACTCAGTTCAAACAAATACTTAACCTTAGGAAACACAGAGATGTTATGCTGACACCGTACTCCTGTAGATCTGAGTTAGCACAGTACAGAGATGGTAGGCTGATACTGTAGTCCTGTAGATCTGAGTTAGCACAGTACAGAGATGGTCTGCTGATACTGTAGTCCTGTAGATTTGAGTTAGCACAGTACAGAGTGTAGGCTGATACTGTAGTCCTGTAGATCTGAGTTAGCACAGTACAGAGATGGTATGCTAATACTGTAGCCCTGTAGATCTGAGTTAGCACAGTACAGAGATGGTATGCTGATACTGTAGTCCTGTAGATTTGAGTTAGCACAGTACAGAGATGGTATGCTAATACTGTAGTCCTGTAGATCTGAGTTAGCACAGTACAGAGATGGTATGCTAATACTGTAGTCCTGTAGATTTGAGTTAGCACAGTACAGAGATGCTATGCTAATACTGTAGCTCTGTAGATTTGAGTTAGCACAGTGCAGAGCTGGTATGCTAATACTGTAGTCCTGTAGATTTGAGTTAGCACAGTACAGAGATGGTCTGCTGATACTGTAGATCTGAGTTAGCACAGTACAGAGATGGTATGCTAATACTGTAGTCCTGTAGATTTGAGTTAGCACAGTACAGAGCTGGTATGCTAATATTGTAGTCCTGTAGATTTGAGTTAGCACAGTACAGAGTGTAGGCTGATACTGTAGTCCTGTAGATCTGAGTTAGCACAGTACAGAGATGGTCTGCTGATACTGTAGTCCTGTAGATCTGAGTTAGCACAGTACAGAGATGGTCTGCTGATACTGTAGCCCTGTAGATCTGAGTTAGCACAGTACAGAGATGGTATGCTGATACTGTAGCCCTGTAGATCTGAGTTAGCACAGTACAGAGATGGTATGCTGATACTGTAGCCCTGTAGATCTGAGTTAGCACAGTACAGAGATGGTATGCTGATACTGTAGCCCTGTAGATCTGAGTTAGCACAGTACAGAGATGGTCTGCTGATACTGTAGTCCTGTAGATCTGAGTTAGCACAGTACAGAGATGGTATGCTGATACTGTAGTCCTGTTGATCTGAGTTAGCACAGTAATGACACACGTATGCTACTCAATAGATGTAAAATAATCATGTTAGACACCATCAGGGTTTCTTGTTCTTTGTACTTTGCAGCTTTCCACATTGAGAACAGACAAATGGAGACGCATTGGAAATAAGGGCTTATGAACCATTGGAAGAATGACTAAGTTTGAGATACTCTCTTTAAGCAGTGGTACGTTCTGATTCTGTCATTTAGAAAGACGTACAGTAGTAAGGACATGTGGTGTTACTTCAGCACACAAACCCAGGCTGGGCCTTTGCTATTGACCTGATGTTGAGAGTAGAGAGCCATCTGAATAACACCCCAGTCTAACACTGGCAAGAGGCTGTGTTTAATCACTGGGCCTGGCATAATGAGAGAGAGAGATAGAGAGAGAGCGAGAGAGCGAGAGAGGAGGAAAAAGAGAGGGAGATCAGCAAGGGGTGAGTCCTGGCTGAAGCTAGGAGCTAGGAGCTAGACGCTAGAAGCTAGGTCTGCTGATTAACAGCTGTTATAGGCCAGCCTGATGACTGTTTAACTCTCAGTGATGATGAAGATGGAGTGTCGCTCTCCACTCAACCTTTAACGACCCTCAAAGTGCAGAAAGAGAGGACCAAGTGTTACGCTGTTTTGTTCCAGTTTTCTCTTTCGACGCTCTTGGCACGCACCACATCTGTTTGAATGTCATACAAATACACGTTTTTTATTTCCTCCCTGCTATGTTGAAGCTGAGGCTCTGAACGGCTGTTTGTGTGTCTGTTATCTCCAGAACACTGTATCTTGGCATAACAACTCCAACAGGCTCACCCATCCAGCAGCCAGCTGCTCCTCTCTATCTCCCTGCTTCTGCTTAAGATTAGCTTGCCGTGTGCTGCAGACTGTTAAGTTGGGTTACTGTAGTAGTCCAGGTGTGTGTCCTTGTTGTTGAGCTGAAGACTGTTTGTCCCAGGGCTGCACTGGAACATGGACAGGGCAGTGCTGGGGAATCCAGTACACATCAGGTCCACTCACGCTGTGGGAAGCAGCAGTGGATGGAAAAACAAATAGGCCTCACTTGTCTTGTAACCCAGCCACTAATGCACAACAAACAGCAGGGCCTTCAGCGGAGAACATGCAGCCTCAGCCCTTATCCTGCCCCACTGCAGCAGCAGCAGGAGCAACACACTGTATCAACCAGCTGCTGTCCATAAGCAGCCTGGAGAAGAGCCCTGTCTCCTCTGCTGGGGATATCCAATGTTCTACACACTGACCTCAGTGTGTGTGTGTTGGAGGGGATCTTAAAAGCAAGGTATCTGGCGGAAGTCCCTATAGCTAGGACTTTGCACTCCTTACAATCATTTACAGTATGCTAGTGAGCAGCTGAATTTAACCTCCAGTGACTTTTGGTTGAAGATCTCTCTGCTGTTATTGGGTGCCATTATCAACCACAATGTCAAAGACTACTGTCAGACTACGGTCAGACTAGGGTCAAACTACGGTCAGACAACGGTCAAAGACTGTAATTCAGAGTGACTTTGTGCTTGCCTTGTTTCCACCTGAAATTTGAGCGAAATGAAAGAGGACATGTTGAACAAATTACATTAAACAACTCCTTAACCCTTTAATTTACACAGCAGATCCTCCTAAAACTGTGGTCTCTAAGTCAAGGCCTGGCAGCTCCATTTCCTTTCCATCCTTCTGATGTGCTGGACATTTCCTGCATCTCACCCTCACACATCGTTTAATCAACATCTGTGTGGGGGCTGGAAGTAATTTCTGAGGAAGGCAGTACAGTAATTACTGTAGTGAAGTCCTTTGGGGGAAGTGGCCATAGCTGTGCGTCCTGGAGGAAGCGCCGCAGGGCTTCCAGGATATGCTGCATGGCTGTTATCAACCTCCGGTTTGTTGGCTTGATTTAATGAGGCTTCACAGGCCAGGACTGCTGACCTACAGTACTAACATGGATCCCCTTTCTGGGGGCCTTGTACACCTCTGTAACATTCCACTGGACAGTGTGCTGTGTCCTGTATCCACCACTCTCCATGCTGCTTGTCCAACAGTCTACAGTTCATGATGAAAAACACTGTCCACTCTACTCAAACAGAGAGATGATCAACATGGTCATGTTCATAGTCGACAGTACCAGAGTTGGGGAAACCACTTGGACACTGTGACCTACAGCTATTAGCGTCTGTGTCCAAGGTAATAAATTTATCTGTCATTTATCGGCTGCTGACCCTTGTCTGGTATACACTGTATGTTGGAAATATTCCTGCAGACCTCAAGGCTGCTCAAGATAAACACAGCATTAATGAGATGTACAGGTTGTGGACAGCATCGATGTAAATGCATTAGAGGAAAATATCCTAATACATCATACAGTATTTCCCCAGGCCATGTGAGAGAAGATCCACCTGGGTTCTCCGGCTGTGGAGCCATGGATGTTGAGTTATTGCTGTATTTGCATCTGTTAGGGAGTTGTTGTTCAAACTAGGTTAACATAGCACACATGCCCTGGACTCACTGCGGGCGGACCAGGATGTTAAGAAGACTGCACCAAAACAAAAAGAGGACTCCAGATTTAAACTAATATGACAGACTAGGTAAATTGAGTGGGGTTTTCCATCCGGTGGGATTGATAGTGATGCAGCATGTGGTCTGAAGGGAGACACATGGGTTAGTGGTGTGGGAGGATGTAGGATAAAGGACTGGATTTTGATCCAAATGGAGGTATGTGTAAAGGTGGCTGATACTGCTGTGATGTTAGGGAGGATGCTTGCATGGCCTCATTGGCCTGCTGCTTAGCAACACTATGGGGTGATGTTTCTGAATTTCTAATACATCAATATTAAAAATCAATGTGCATCGTTCAGCATAGGTGTTTATGGATTGGCTAATGGTATTTATTCATTATAACTCCCAAAAAGGCAACAGGAGAGGAACTGCAAGAGGGAGGATAAAGATCAGGAAAGGGATCAGGGAAAGGACCCATTTGACAAGTGTTTGAGGTGTGATCAGATTGTTGGAGGAGGATGGTGCATCCCTGCCTTATCTACACAGTATCCCCTGGCAGCATATCAGAAGTCACTGAAAGAGGGTCCTGGGCTGAGGACATGAAGCTAGGGTTAGGGTTATGGCTAGGGTTAGGGCTGAGCTTGGGTGAGGACACAAAACTATGGTTAGGGTTAGGGTTGAGCCGGGCTGAGGACATGAAGCTAGGGTTAGGGTTATGGCTAGCGTTAGGGTTATGGCTAGGGTTAGGGCTGAGCTTGGGTGAGGACACAAAACTATGGTTAGGGTTAGGGTTGAGCCGGGCTGAGGACATGAAGCTAGGGTTAGGGTTATGGCTAGTGTTAGGGTTATGGCTAGGGTTAGGGCTGAGCTTGGGTGAGGACATGAAGCTATGGTTAGGGTTAGGGTTGAGCCGGGCTGAGGACATGAAGCTAGGGTTAGGGTTATGGCTAGTGTTAGGGCTGAGCTTGGGTGAGGACATGAAGCTATGGTTAGGGTTAGGGTTGAGCCGGGCTGAGGACATGAAGCTATGGTTAGGGTTGTGGCAATGGTTAGGGTTGAGCTGGGGTGTGGACATGAAGCTAGGGTTAGGGTTGGGGTTGAGCCGGGGTGTGGACATGAAGCTAGGGTTAGGGTTAGGGTTGAGCCGGGGTGTGGACATGAAGCTAGGGTTAGGGTTGGGGTTGAGCCTGGGTGTGGACATGAAGCTAGGGTTAGGGTTGGGGTTGAACCGGGGTGTGGACATGAAGCTAGGGTTAGGGTTGGGGTTGAGCCGGGGTGTGGACATGAAGCTAGGGTTAGGGTTAGGGTTGAGCCGGGGTGTGGACATGAAGCTAGGGTTAGGGTTGGGGTTGAGCCGGGGTGTGGACATGAAGCTAGGGTTAGGGTTAGGGTTGAGCCGGGGTGTGGACATGAAGCTAGGGTTAGGGTTGGGGTTGAGCCGGGGTGTGGACATGAAGCTAGGGTTAGGGTTAGGGTTGAGCCGGGGTGTGGACATGAAGCTAGGGTTAGGGTTGGGGTTGAGCCGGGGTGTGGACATGAAGCTAGGGTTAGGGTTGGGGTTGAGCTGGGGTGTGGACATGAAGCTCGGGTTAGGGTTGGGGTTGAGCTGGGGTGTGGACATGAAGCTAGGGTTAGGGTTGGGGTTGAGCTGGGGTGTGGACATGAAGCTCGGGTTAGGGTTGGGGTTGAGCTGGGGTGTGGACATGAAGCTAGGGTTAGGGTTAGGGTTGAGCCGGGGTGTGGACATGAAGCTAGGGTTAGGGTTGGGGTTGAGCTGGGGTGTGGACATGAAGCTAGGGTTAGGGTTGGGGTTGAGCTGGGGTGTGGACATGAAGCTAGGGTTAGGGTTGGGGTTGAGCTGGGGTGTGGACATGAAGCTAGGGTTAGGGTTGGGGTTGAGCCGGGGTGTGGACATGAAGCTAGGGTTAGGGTTGGAGTTGAGCCGGGGTGTGGACATGAAGCTAGGGTTAGGGTTGGGGTTGAGCCGGGGTGTGGACATGAAGCTAGGGTTAGGGTTGGGGTTGAGCCGGGGTGTGGACATGAAGCTAGGGTTAGGGTTGGGGTTCAGGACTCATTCATGGAAACCACTTCTCTACAGGTTTACATAATCAAATCAAACATGGGATCCTGTGAATGTTAAAATCAGTTAATAGTAACTAAATGTAATCGAAAATGTAATCTACTTAATCCCCAAAAGCAATTATTTATAATGTGAGGGTCATAAACAATGACTAGTAATACTGCATACTCCAAGAAAGGTTAACATCTCAACTTGCTGCTAAAAATTGTTATAAATTGCTGAGGTGTAGTCACTTTTGAGAACACAAGCTCAAGTACACAGTACATATTATACAAATATGAAATATTTGACATTATGTATTTCCTATTCAACAAAACTGTATGAATAAGACTTATATATTTTTTATTCAACTCGGCAAGTCAGTTAAGAACAAATTCTTATTTTCAATGACGGCCTAGGAACAGTGGGTGCACTGCCTTGTTCAGGGGTAGAACGACAGTGTTTTACGTTGTCAGCTCCGGGAAGTCCAACGCTCTAACCACTATGTCTCGTTCTAAACATAATATAATCAAATTATAAAATGACAAATTATAAGATTTCGCCTTTCCTATAACTGCAAAATACATGTTTGTATGTTTAGTGTTAGATAAAATGTCCATATTTTCTAAAGCTCTCTTGATCAAAACGTTTGTCCCCATCGCTGTGAACATCTCACAGAGCTTTGGCTTGGCTTCCTGAACTCGTTAGGAACTCGCCCGTCTATGACGAAGAGACAGTGTTTTTTGTTTAAAATATATTAATTATTTTAGATGACTGGCTACAAATCGATATCTGAATGTGTTACTTCGATGAAACCGCTCTCTCTCTTGCTGCGCTACGATTTTTTTTCTTGCTAAGATGTAGAGTCCAACTGCGTTGTTAGCGGCTGTGACGTTGGGTTCAGCCAGGAGTTGATGGACAATCGGAAGAGCAAATGAAATGGTAGGAGGAACATCCCAGCCTCAAATTGTGTCAGATTTCACATCCTGCTTCACACAGGCAATAGAGACATACATACTGTGTCCGTGAGAATCAGAGCTACTGCTCAATGCAAGCCATTTCGGTCTATGGTGTCCACCGATCGATATCTAAGCGAAAATTTCGGCCGGAACGGGTACCGGAACCACGCAGGTCCCAAACAGGGGACTTTACAGCTAAGAGGTTTAAGCTTCAACCAATGGGCAGAGGGATGCTGTGGTGCCAGTTTTGGAATCCGGAGTAAAACCCCTAAATCAATGTTGTTTTTGGAAACACCCATCAACCAGCAGTGTTTTCATGTCGATGAATATATGTACGTGTGAATAGATTGATTTACAAGTTATCCCTATTGGTGTGTCCTGAGGGACCAAACACCTGTTGTCTCACCAGACTGACTCAGTTAGGAGAAAAGAGACATCGCCTGTTCACTAGGGCTCATCCATGGAAAACACAACATCTACAGGTTTACATAATCAGTTGACTGTCATCCACACTGGGTCCTCTGGTGAGTTGATGGTGTGTTTGGAGGAGGTATGTTACTTCTCCTTAATTGTTGCCATATGTCTCCTTGGCTCCAGGGAGATTTGGGAGCTAGCCATAGCCCAAGATGAGACCTGAGAGGTGGGCTGTGACCACAGCAGCACTCCCTAACATCCCATCACTGGCATATTTGGCTAATGAAGTCTCTATGCATCAGGGTTGTATAGCCATCCTCTCAGCTCAGTCTAAACAGTATAGAGACTCACAGGGAGCATCTTTATCAAAAGCAAATCAAAGAGCACACTCATACACACCCATCATCACTGTGTTATTTTCTAACATCATACACAGGAGCTGATTCAGGGTAAAGGCCCTGGGTAAATTGGTCTCCTGCTGCTTTGTATATATTGACTACTAATTGCTCTCCTCTATGAAGCTGGTCTGTGCTGTAGCAATAGAATTTGTTGTTACTGGGACGCTCTGAGAGAAGCAGAAGGAATAGTGGAAAGTTAAGCAGGGGTAAACAAGGCTTTGAGGCAGTGTTATGGTATGTTTAAACTAGAGGTCGACCGATTATGATTTCTCAACGCCGATACCGATACCGATTATTGGAGGACAAAAAAAGCCGATACCGATTAATCGGCCGATTTATATTTAATTTATTTATTTATATATATATATATATATATATATATATATATATATATATCATACACACACACACATTTTTGTAATAATGACAATTGCAACAATACTGAATGAACAATGAACACTTTTATTTTAACTTAATATAATACATAAATACACACACACACACACACACACACAGCTCTGAAGTGACAATGATACTGAAGAGTCTGCTTAGGAGACAAATACTCTCAACTGTTTGAATAAAAATAGAGTTTAAGTTACCTGTGATGAATGTTGAAAACAAAAACTGTCATTTCTATATGCAGGAAATCCTATTTTAATAATGGGCATGGTAAGAATTGACGACCAAAGTGCGAGTCATAATTCCCATGACACCTTCTAGCAAAATCTGAAAAGCGGTTCCTTCATTTATTCCATAGGATATTTTTAGATTCACTTAAAATAAGGTCTGTGTTTCGTGTAGGCTTACACCACCGTGCCAATTTTATAACTGTGTAGATATCCATAGGACAAGGTAACTCTGATCAATATTGGCTAAATATAAGCGAAGATAAAACAATTTGTAGAGTGGATTTATGAAAATATGTTGACAAACGTTACCTTATCCTAGTGAGATTTACACGGGTATCAAAACGTCGAAGCGGTTTAAGCCTGCACGAAACACAGACCTTATTTGAAGTAGATCAAGACATTCTCTATAGAAGACATGAACGGTAAAATAACGAAGGAACCCCTTTCAAGTTCAGCCGCAAGTTATTACAGGAATTATAACGCGTCAACTATTTCTCTCTAAACCATATACCTTTGACTAATCCGGAAACTATCACCTCGAAAACAAAACGTTTATTCCGTTCCGTATTTTATCTAACAGGTGGCATCCATGAGTCTAAATATTCCTGTTACATTGCACAACCTTCAATGTTATGTCATAATTACGTAAAATTCTGGCAAATTAGTTCGCAAAGAGCCAGGCGGCCCAAACTGTTGCATATACCCTGACTCTGCGTGCAATGAACGCAAGAGAAATGACACAATTTCACCTGGTTTTCTTTTAGCTAAATATGCTGAAATTTCTTTTAGCTAAATATGGATTTCTTTTAGCTAAATATGCAGGTTTAAAAATATATACTTGTGTATTGATTTTAAGAAAGGCATTGATGTTTATGGTTAAGTACACATTGGAGCAATGACAGTCATTGATTGATTGTTTTTTATAAGATAAGTTTAATGCTAGCTAGCAACTTACCTTAGCTTACTGCATTCACGGCACAGGCAGGCTCCTCGTGGAGTGCAATGTAATCAGGTGTTAGAGCATTGGACTAGTTAACTGTAAGGTTGCAAGATTGGATCCCCCGAGCTGACAAGGTTAAAAATCTGTCGAGGCAGAACGTTCCTAGGCCGTCATTGAAAATAAGAATGTGTTCTTAACTGACTTGCCTAGTTAAATAAAGATTAAATAAAGGTGTAAAAAAATAATTAAATAAATAAAAAAATTGGTAAATCGGCACCCAAAAATACTGATTTACGATTGTTATGAAAACTTGAAATCGGCCCGATTAATCGGCCATTCCGATTAATCGGTCGACCTCTAGTTTAAACAGCTCTGTGCTTTAGTGGAGCTGAGCTGGGACAGCGCCAGAGGCTGAGAATGTGACCAGCTGTTTGGGTGAGGAGGATGTAGCCTGTGAGAGGTGCTGAGAGGTGGGACAGTCCTGACCCCAGCCTGGCCTACCAGATGGTCTCTCATCACTTGAGTCTTGTTTCCCGACAAGACTATAAACTCAATGATTAAAACACAGCATTAACAGTTTCCTGTTCCTGTAGATACATGCTCTCTGCTTATGACAATAGGTCTTAATGGAGTAAAGTGGAGTACAATGGCTCTACTACTGCTTGGACTGTAACTGTAATGACTGTACAGTAGTCATCCCTGCGAATAACACAAATTCGCAG
This sequence comes from Salvelinus namaycush, assembly GCF_016432855.1. Classification (NCBI taxonomy): domain Eukaryota; kingdom Metazoa; phylum Chordata; class Actinopteri; order Salmoniformes; family Salmonidae; genus Salvelinus; species Salvelinus namaycush. The sequence continues at coordinate 13,822,155 of NC_052336.1, read as the reverse complement.
GAGAGGCGATGGATGGGTGGTGTCTCGCACACCTGGAGCCCCTGGCACTACCGCCTGGCACTACCGCCTGCCCTCGGGGCAGGCCTCTGAATCAGTTCCATGTGACGTTGTTCCGCTGTTTAGATAACGGGGATGTCAAAGCAGAGGAGTGGAATTGTGGGACAAGGTGCAGGGCTGATGGTTGACTCTGCTCATTGGTTTGGTGTGTAGGGGCTTGGTTTGCTGTGCAGACCCCTCGGGGGGAGGGGGGGTGTTCCTGTATCCGCTCAGGTCTGGTTCCAGGTATCTCCACGTGGGACTGGTTCTGGACTGGGAAACAATACCCTCCACAGACTGATACCAGGCCTGATACCTGTACCCTCGGCCCTCACAAAATCGATGATAAAATAAACATTTACATTTTAACCTTACATTTTAGTCTCCAGCCTTGGTTTATAAATGCATTAGTGTTTCGAGGGCTATTTCCATAAAGTGTGGCTGCGCTCATGACGCAGAGAAATCCAACATTTTTTCCAGGTGTCCTTGTGTTGTCAGAGGTTTAATATAGTGGTGTTTTTCCTATTTTCCTTATGTAAGTCTACTATCTCTAGCATGCTAGCTGAGCTGGGCCCCTCGGAGCTGAGGACCTCGTGTCATGCAGAGTACAATATGAACTGCATCATGGAAGGATTGGTGATAAATCGCCCCTCTGGCACCCTCCCTCTGTCTCTGTGTCTGTCAGACTTCTCTCAGGAGCTAAAGAAAACCGTGGTTCAAATGGGGAGCTACAGTGACTTGGCATTTTTCCTATTTTTCCCATTTTTCCTATTTTTCCCATTTTTCCTATTTTGTTGCCTTACAACCTGGAATTAAAATAGATTTTTTGTAGGTTTGTATAATTTGATTTACACAACATGCCTACCACTTTGAAGATGCAAAATATATTTTATTGTGAAACAAACAAGAAATAAGACAAAAAAACTGAAAACTTGAGCATGCATAACTATTCACCCCCCCTAAGTCAATAATTTGTAGAGGCACCTTTTGTAGCAATTACAGCTGCAAGTCTCTTGGGGTGTCTCCATAAGCTTGGCACATCTAGCCACTGGGATTTTTGCCCATTCTTCAAGCAACACTGCTCCAGCTCCTTCAAGTTGTTGGGTTCCGCTGGTGTACAGCAATCTTTAAGTCATACCACAGATTCTCAATTGGATTGAGGTCTGGGCTTTGACTAGGCCATTCCAGGACATTTAAATGTTCCCCTTAAACCACTCGAGTGTTGCTTTAGCAGTATGCTTAGGGTCATTGTCCTGCTGGAAGTTGAACCTCCGTCCCAGTCTCAAATCTCTGGAAGACTGAAACAGGGTTCCCTCAAGAACTTCCCTGTATTTAGCACCATCCATCATTCCTTAAATTCTGACCAGTTTCCCAGTCCCTGCCAATGAAAAACATCCCCACAGCATGGTGCTGCCACCACCATGCTTCACTGTTGTGATGGTGTTCTCGGGGTGATGAGAGGTGTTGGGTTTGCGCCAGACATAGCGTTTTGCTTGATGGCCAAAAAGCTACATTTTTGTCTCATCTGACCAGAGTACCTTCTTCCATATGTTTGGGGAGTCTCCCACATGCCTTTTGGCGAACACCAAACGTGTTTGCTTATTTTTTTCTTTAAGCAATGGCTTTTTTTTGGCCACTCTTCTGTAAAGCCCAGCTCTGTGGAGTGTACGGCTTAAAGTGGTCCTATGGACAGATACTCCAATCTCCGCTGTGGAGCTTTGCAGCTCCTAAAGGGTTATCTTTGGTCTCTTTGTTGCCTCTCTGATTAATGCCCTCCTTGCCTGGTCTGTGAGTTTTGGTGGGCGGCCCTCTCTTGGCAGGTTTGTTGTGGTGCCATATTCTTTCCATGTTTTAATGATGGATTTAATGGTGCTCCGTGGGTTGTTCAAAGTTTCAGATATTTTTTATAACCCAACCCTGATCTGTACTTCAACCACAACTTTGTCCCTGATCTGTTTGGAGAGCTCCTTGATCTTCATGGTGCCGCTTGCTTGGTGGTGCCCTTTGCTTAGTGGTGTTGCAGACTCAGGGGCCTTTCAGAACAGGTGTATATATACTGAGATCATGTGACAGATCATGTGACACTTAGATTGCACACAGGTGGACTTTTTTAACTAATTATGTGACTTCTGAAGGTAATTGGTTGCACTAGATCTTATTTAGGGGCTTCATAGCAAAGGGGGTGAATACCAGAGGTGTGGACTGGAGTCACATGACTTGGACTCGAGTCACAAATATGATGACTTGCAACTCGACTTTGACTTTAACATCAATGACTCGTGACTTGACTTGGACTTGAGCCTTATGACTCGACCTGACTTGATACCCTCCCCAAGCCCAAATATAAAAAATGATGCTATTGAAAGTGTGCAGCGCATCAACTCTTCACTTAACGGACTACAGTTTGAATCGGACAGCAGCCAATCAAATTGTGCCAGCTGAGAAAAAGTTGTGCGTGGCAGTGCAGAGGAACGTCGGCGGGTGAATTCAGATAGAGCCCTTGGAAAGATGGAAAGATTATTATTTTCGGATATAAAGACGATGCTGTATCAACAAAAAACGGATTGCAACTTGCAAAACATGTGGGAAGAAAATTACAGACGGAGGCGCAACAATTTCCAACTTTGTTCGACATTTGAAGCTGCACAAAGAACAGTAAGTCGTGGCTAATATAGCCGACAGCTATATATTTTATTACTTTACAAGTGTATCATGTAGGCAAACGTAACGTTAAATCAATGAGCCTCCACACAGTCAGTCAGTGCGGGAACATGATCATTGCACCCAAGATTGAGCTACAACTGGCTAGGCAGTTGGTAGCCTAAATCCTGCCTGATGTTACTGCTGTTCCTAAAACCATTGACATACGTTAGCTTAACCACAGAGAGAGAGAGAGAGAGAGAGAGTGTGTGTGTGTGTTAAGATTGGGCGATTGTGTACAAGCCTACATCTCCCGATTTTGCCCCATAGCGATCCTCGATAGTCGATCACTATTGGGGGGGTCTTTCTCATGGCTACCCATGTATTTCCATGGAAGTATAACATTTATTTGGAAAGTAATAAATATATAGATATTTTTAAAAGCATTCATGATTTGCGTAAATGTATTATACTAACTATTACTCTTGTTAAAAATATGAAATGGTATTACATTTGGTGAAGAGCACATTATGACTTGTTTAGGACTCGAAACTCAAAGTTTAGGACTTGAGACTTGACTTGATACTTGACGGTCTTGACTTGAGACTTGACTTGAGACTTGACTTGGGACTTGACTTGGGACTTGAGTGCTAAGACTTGAGACTTGTGACTTGTAAAACAATGACTTGGTCCCACCTCTGGTGAATGAATACATATGCATGCACCACTTTTCAGTTTGTTTTCTTTTCAGAATGTTTTGAAACAAGTTTTTTTTCTTCATTTCACTTCACCAATTTGGACTATTTTGTGTATGTCAGTTACATGAAATCAAAATCAAAATCCATTTAAATTACAGGTTGTAATGCAACAAAATAGGAAACACGCCAAGGGGGATGAATACTTTTTCAAGGCACTGTACAGTACGTCTCCACCAGATAAAACCCTCTGGGAAAAACTAACCGCCAAGCCCCTTACCCCTCTCACTTTCAGAGAAAAAACACCCCTTACTCTGAAACAGCTATCCTCCCCTTATATCACCACCATTAATTCTGAGAGTACGCAATAAAAGTCATTGCATAAATGTATTGTTTCCATTACGTTAGAGGATTGGCTTTGAGTGATAAAGTTTACATGGCTTCTTATGTAACAGGTTGTGTTAAGATGTTGATGCAGCCCTTTTGATGGGCTAACCCTCTGGAATGGCAGTGGGGACCATTATGTTCCTTTTTTTCAAACCTGATCGTAAAATGCAATCCAATGTTTTCCACTCCAGATATGGGTTGTATATAAACACTACCTGTGGGGAAAGTAATATGTTTAGATCTACGTTAGACCTCAACCACACAGGGTATATGTTTCACTGTCCTCTCATGGCAGATTAAATGTCAGTTGAAGGGGGCTGTGGATCCGTCTTCCGAGAAGTCTCATCAGGCTCCCAGCTTTGATGTTCTGTTTTGGACATCTCTCTGTTCTCTAAAGGTTGCTCCCATGCCAGTCAACCATTACTGCGTTTCTTTTATTTGCCATACAAGGCAACATTTGAATTGACCCTTGTAATTCACCCTTATATAGGAACACACATTCAGACTAATGTATAAGGTGCAGTACATACAGTACAGACCAAGTCCCTCATGTATGCACAGTATATTGTTGATTACAGTATTTTCTCACTGAGGTAGACTTAAACATGTCTGAAGTGCCAGTATTGTCCGCCATAGACAAGTACAGCCCTTTGCTTGTCTGAGTCTGTGCATGACAATACTCCTTAAAGGTCCAATGCGTCCATTTTGATCTCAATATCAAATAATTTCAGATAAAAATTAAGTACCTTACTGGGATTGTTTTCAATTAAAATGGTCAAAAAGAAACAAATAGTTTCTTAGCAAAGATACATTTTCTCAAGCATGTATTTTGCTAGTACTGTCTGGGAGTGGTCTGAGTGGGGAGGGGAAAAATGAAAATGTGCTGTTATTGGCAAAAAGGTTTGGAACTCTCTTTCTTATCGGTCTATTATCTAATTTAACACCTGGTGATGTCACCAGGCAGGCCAAAACTCCCTCCCACTTAAACAAGCTGAAATTTCAGGTGACCTTTTCAAAAAGCTCTTACACTAAAAGGGCATTATCATAATTTTCACAATTTCGCAGTATTATTCCCACCTCATAGTGTGAACATATATATAAAACACAGAAAAATCACATTTTTGACTGCACTGGGCCTTTAATGCCCTATCTACACCTGCATTATGAATCATGTCTGTGTGATTCAAGGGTTTAAGTTCTGGCCAAGCTAGCCTCGACTCATAACTTTAACTAATAGTCAGGATATTTTATAGGTATAATCTTCTAAGAAAAAATGACTGGTGTTTTATGTAATACTTACCTAACGGTACCATGAAAGATTTAGGTCCTTAGCCTTGTTGTCTCATTAACGTAGGCCCTCGTGGGAAGGTCCCCATATCAGCTTGGCTTAAGAAGACATGGTAATCAGCATCAGAATGGGAGCAGTGAGGCCACATTTCCCATATTACTCACTGAGGCCTGTGACGGTGATGCCTCCGGAGTGTTGGCACTAGCTGCCCATGCCAACACAAAATGTCAGTCAGTCTCGGTCCCGCTGTCCCGTGGTATTTTAGTCAGCCTTGTGATGGATGTGTTATAACAAGCTCTGAAAATCCCCACTCGGGCCTAGCACTGTCCCCTCCTGCTCTCCAGGGGTGGGGCTCTGGGAAAGGTTTGGTTCCCAGGCAGAGAGGGACAGACTGGGTGTGAGACATGTTTTCCAGGCCCGCTGGAGGCCTCGTCCCGGGGGCCTAGAGCAGCGGGACGATGGGAATGTAGGAGAGAGAGCGAGAGACCACCCTCTCTCCTGACTCTGGGCTGGTGGAGAGAGTTCCTATTCCTCTCTGTTTCTCTCCCTGAACCACTTACCATGCTATATGTCCCAAAGCCTTTACAAACAGATGATGTCCTTGTGGTTCACAGGAGAATAGCACTGGCCCGTCTGAAATGTCAGGTTCTCATTGAGGTCTTACACTCTGACACATCTTCCCATCAGGGTCTACAGATTGTGATGAATGTTTGTCACTCTGTCACATCTTCCCATCAGGGTCTACAGATTGTGATGAATGTTTGTCACTCTGTCACGTCTTCCCATCAGGGTCTACAGATTGTGATGAATGTTTGTCAGTCTGTCACGTCTTCCCATCAGGGTCTACAGATTGTGATGAATGTTTGTCACTCTGTCACGTCTTCCCATCAGGGTCTACAGATTGTGATGAATGTTTGTCACTCTGTCACGTCTTCCCATCAGGGTCTACAGATTGTGATGAATGTTTGTCACTCTGTCACATCTTCCCATCAGGGTCTACAGATTGTGATGAATGTTTGTCACTCTGTCACGTCTTCCCATCAGGATCTACAGATTGTGATGAATGTTTGTCACTCTGTCACGTCTTCCCATCAGGGTCTACAGATTGTGATGAATGTTTGTCACTCTGTCACATCTTCCCATCAGGGTCTACAGATTGTGATGAATGTTTGTCACTCTGTCACATCTTCCCATCAGGGTCTACAGATTGTGATGAATGTTTGTCACTCTGTCACATCTTCCCATCAGGGTCTACAGATTGTGATGAATGTTTGTCACTCTGTCACATCTTCCCATCAGGGTCTACAGATTGTGATGAATGTTTGTCACTCTGTCACGTCTTCCCATCAGGGTCTACAGATTGTGATGAATGTTTGTCACTCTGTCACGTCTTCCCATCAGGGTCTACAGATTGTGATGAATGTTTGTCACTCTGTCACGTCTTCCCATCAGGGTCTACAGATTGTGATGAATGTTTGTCACTCTGACACATCTTCCCATCAGGGTCTACAGATTGTGATGAATGTTCGTCATTTTACAGTTGTACAGTCGTGGCCAAAAGTTTTGAGAATGACACAAATATTAATTTCCACAAAGTTTGCTGCTTCAGTGTCTTTAGATATTTTTTGTCAGATGTTACTATGGAATAATGAAATATAATTACAAGCATTTCATAAGTGTCAAAGGCTTTTATTGACAATTACATGAAGTTGATGCAAAGAGTCAATATTTGCAGTGTTGACCCTTCTTTTTCAAGACCTCTGCAATCCGCCCTGGCATGCTGTCAATTAACTTCTGGGCCACATCCTGACTGATGGCAGCCCATTCTTGCATAATAAATGCTTGGAGTTTGTCAGAATTTGTGGGTTTTTGTTTGTCCACCCGCCTCTTGAGGATTGACCACAAGTTCTCAATGGGATTAAGGTCTGGGGAGTTTCCTGGCCATGGATCCAAAATATTTATGTTTTGTTCCCTGAGTCACTTAGTTATCACTTTTGCCTTATGGCAAGGTGCTCCATCATGCTGGAAAAGGCATTGTTTGTCACCAAACTGTTCCTGGATGGTTGGAAGAAGTTGCTCTTGGAGGATGTGTTGGTACCATTCTTTATTCATGGCTGTGTTCTTAGGCAAAATTGTGAGTGAGCCCACTCACTTGGCTGAGAAGCAACCCCACACATGAATGGTCTCAGGATGCTTTACTGTTGGCATGACACAGGACTGATGGTAGCGCTCACCTTGTCTTCTCTGGACAAGCTTTTTTCCGGATGCCCCAAACAATCGGAAAGGGGATTCATCAGAGAAAATGACTTTACCCCAGTCCTCAGCAGTCCAATCCCTGTACCTTTTGCAGAATATCAGTCTGTCCCTGATGTTTTTCCTGGAGAGAAGGGGCTTCTTTGCTGCCCTTCTTGACACCAGGCCATCCTCCAAAAGTCTTCGCCTCACTGTGCGTGCAGATGCACTCACACCTGCCTGCTGCCATTCCTGAGCAAGCTCTGTAATGGTGGTGCCCCGATCCTGCAGCTGAATCAACTTTAGGAGACGTCCTGGCGCTTGCTGGACTTTCTTTGGAGCCCTGAAGCCTTATTCACAACAATTGAACCGCTCTCCTTGAAGTTCTTGATGATCCGATAAATGGTTGATTTAGGTGCAATCTTCCTGGCAGCAATATCCTTGCCTGTGAAGCCCTTTTTGTGCAAAGAAATGATGACGGCACGTGTTTCCTTGCAAGTAACCATAGTTGACAGAGGAAGAACAATGATTCCAAGCACCACCCTCCTTTTGAAGCTTCAAGTCTGTTATTCGAACTCAATCAGCATGACAGAGTAATCTCCAGCCTTGTCCTCGTCAACACTCACACCTGTATTAACGAGAGAATCACTGACATGATGTCAGCTGGTCCTTTTGTGGCAGGGATTCAGTTCATTTGCATGGCAAAGAGGGACTTTGCAATTCATCTGATCACTCTTCATAACATTCTGGAGTATATGCAAATTGCCATCATACAAACTGAGGCAGCAGACTTTGTGAAAATTAATATTTGTGTCATTCTCAAAACTTTTGGCCACGACTGTATGTCTGATTTATTGAATACAGACAATTTTGAATTTTGTTTTCATCACAAAGAAAATGTTTTGGACTATATAGCCTATCTCTATCAAATGTAAAATGTGCACTGTTTTTGTTACTAGAGCGATCCAATAAGTTATCATGGTATAAAACACAAACTGGAGGTTTTGCTCTTTTTCCCAGACTGTAATTTACAATCACTAATCATGAAAGTGGTGGATGGCTTTATTTGCTCTACAGTACATAGTTATATATCAAATCAGCCCAAGACAACTGGAGCCTGAGGGGGAGGTGAAGAAACCCTTGTGTCTTTTGAGTCCGAACCATCAATTATATTTTGGGTTGGTGTGGTTGACTTTGACGTCTGAGCCCACTCACTGATGGTGGTAGTGGTTGTCTCCTCTCCCCTCTAGCCGTTGAGGAGTTGTAGTGGCAAGCCAGTGTTGATTCATTTTATATTTCTTAGGGAGAGGAAAACACGGGCTGACACGAGTGCAGAAGCGTCACGGCGGGCTGCAGACTTGTTGTCACTACTACTGCAGCCAAGAGAGATGAGTGTTCCTGGAACAGATGGGTTCAGTTAGACAGACAGACAATACAGAACTGTTCCTGCTGAAGAGAGCTGCGCATTCTGTTGCTCTTATTATGTGTCTACCGTCCTAGTACAGATCTATACACTCCAGATCTGGATAATACAATCTTACTCTTTGTCTCTTTTTTAATTATTATTATTTTTTAAATAATAATATCCACCTAATTTCCCCCCTCTCCTTCCCCATACGATCCACTGATCAGGCTTGATTTACTCAAGCCTTACCTCCCCTTTTCCATTTTCCTCTCTCCATAGTCCCTACTGACTGAGTCTTGATCTCTTCTCTGAAAAAGCCCATAACTTAATCATTGTCCGCTCTGGCACATCATATCTCAGTGTCCGGAGGATGTTCTATGTGTCAGCGCCATATTTTGATTTATTACTTATTTATTTAACATTTATTTAACTAGGCAAGTCAGTTAAGAACAAATTCTTATTTACAATGACGGCCTAGGAACAGTGGGTTAACTGCCTTGTTCAGGGGCAGAATGACAGATTTTTACCTTGTCAGCTCGGGGATTCGATCTAGCAACCTTTCGGTTACTGGTCCAACGCTCTAACGACTATATAATGTCCCTCTGTCGTAATAAGACAATACACAGCTCAGGACGGATAAAATACACTGAGTGTTGAAAACATTATTTAGTTGTACCACCCCTTTTGCCCTCAGAACAGTCCCAATTTGTCTGGGCATAAACTCTACAGTGTCGAAAGCGTTTCACAAGGATGCTGGCCCATGTTGACTCAAATGCTTCCCACAGTTGTGTCAAGTTGGCTGGATGTTCTTTGGGTGGTGGATCATTCTTAATACACAGTGGAAACTGTTGTGCGTGAAAAACCCAGCAGCGTTGCAGTTCTTGACACGAACCGGTGCACCTGGCTCTTACTACCATACCCCGTTCAAAAGCACTTAAATCTTTTGTCTACCCATTCACCCTCTGAATGGCACACATACACAATCCATGTCTCAAGGCTTAAAAATCCTTCTTTAACCTGTCTCCTTCCCTTCATCAACACTGATTGAAGTGGATTTAACAAGTGACATCCATAAGGGATCATAGTTTTAACCTGGATTCACCAGGTCTATGTCAGGGAAAGAGAAGGTGTTCATAATGTTTTGTACACTCAGTTTATATAACTTAAGGATATAATATTTATCTTTTAGATGAATTTCTATTTCCTCGCTAAATAACCATTTGGTTGAATAATGCTATGTCAGGGAAAGAGAAGGTGTTCATAATGTTTTGTACACTCAGTTTATATAACATAAGGATATAATATTTATCTTTTATATTAATTTCTATTTCCTCGCTAAATAACCATTTGGTTGAATAATGCTTGTTGGCTTGTGTGGCCTATAAACTAGGGTGAATGGGTTGATTGACTTCTATTTTTTTTCAAATTGGATCCAATATGTTCTATAAATCTGTATGAAATCTGGGTCGAAAGACTGTAAAGAGCCTATAACTAGAGCGTTGTTGGTTTTGGCACATAATGTACTGTATGTTTGTGCCATATCAAATTCCTCTACCAAGTAGAATAGTCTCAGTAGTGATTCTGTCATATGATGCAGGTTGGCATTCACTAGCTGGCACAGCCACAAAGGCATAAAACCTTAACCCTAACCTTAACCACACTGCTAACCTTATGCCTAACCCTAACCTTAACCACACTGCTAACCTTATGCCTAACCCTAATCATAAATTAAGACTAAAAAGCTAATGTTTGTTGTGTTTTCATGAAATGTTACGACATATAATAAAGCCACTTTTGACTTTGCAGCTGGCCTATCTAGTGGAAATCACTCAGCTCTGCTTCCAAGACAAGATTCATCCCAATAAATGTCAACCTGCACAAGACTGTTAACAGCTTGGGATGGCTTTGCCCCGTCCACTTAAACTTCAATTGATTCATTAGAATTTCTTGCCAAAAGAGCCATTTGGTTGGATAATGCTTGTACTGTACTTGTGTGGTTTGTAAACAAGGATGAATGGGTTGATTGACTTTCTTAGCAATTGGAGCCAATGTCTGTCTAATAAATCTCACAGAAATCTGGGTCATGTGTCTTGCTATGTAGGGCGAACTAAGGAAATGACACTGACAGATTTTGAACTCAAGAAGATTAGACCTTTCCTTTCCCTTATGAATCAAATGTTTTCACTTGTCAAGATGCTCCACCGGCCATTAACTGTCAAATAATCAAAATCTAACTGGAAAAGTTTTGCTGTACTTTCATAAGGAAACAGAGACTTGCATGAGAAGACTACAGTATTTAAGGTACTGTATTTCCACCTGGAATTCACTGGAGGCTGTTTTCTCTTGAAGGTACAGTTCTCTCCCCTGTGAGCTGCTCTGAGCCGAATGTGATCATCCTGTGTTGGCAGTGCTGGGTGCTGAGAAATGGTGGACAGTCGCCTGGCTAAATCAGACCATTCAACGAATCAGGCCTTTCTGCCAGTCTGGGTCAGGGTTATAGCCAAACCCTGAGGTTGACCAAGACATGGTCTGAGGTAGAGGATGGTGTTTACGTCTGACATGGTCATGGTCATGGTCAAAGGAGGTTACAGACTCATGTTATTTATGCTACTCTCAAAACACCTGAATATAGTAGAGCTGAAACAGGATCATATATCTGTTTTCTTGTATGAAGGTTGTTGCTTTGTAATGCTCATACATATACATGAATGTAAGTCACAGCTTAAAGTTTGCTACAAAAAAAGACCTAAAAACCTAAATTAAAAACCATTATTAGTCACCTTCTCCACCTTTCCAGGGACTAATTTGACCCTTCACTTCACTCCCAGTGAGACTCCACGTCTGGTATCCAGCTGTACTGCTAATGAGCCCAAACCACACCGTTTTAATACTCTGCCATATTTCACATTAAAGAAACTCCAGGGGCGCTGACCAAAACGGAATGCCTGTTTAGCTTGACGTAAACATACATGTTAATTGATTTTGGGAAAGATGAGTGTACATCGGAATACTTTATTCTACGTACTAAAGGGCACTTCTGCTCTATGTCCCATACAGAAAAGGCCATGTTTCCTTTCCTCTGAGTTCTCCTTAGCTATACTGTATAGTACAGTACCTGCCATAGAGCGCTTTCCATGAGTGGAAAAACCCTGTGCAGTGTGTGGACGGAGGCCTGCTGTGAAGAGTAGAGCCTGTGTGGGTTTGTCCCAGTGGACTGTCTATGTGATCAGGTGCACAGAGGGCTCCCCCCACCACACAGTACACTGTCTCTGCTGCCAAGAGGCTGTCGCCGCACAACTAGACTCCCCTCTTTACACTGCATTTCCACAGGTCTCTCGCTCTCTCTGTGTGTGTGTGTGTTTGTGTGGTAGTTTGTACATGCAGATGTGTGTTTGTGTGAGGCAGGGAGTTTGGACGCCAAAGAGAGTTGACCCACTTCAGAGCTTTATTCTATTCACACACAGTAGTTACAGGGTCATCAACGTGGATCTGGAGACCTGCTGTATGAGCACTGTAAGGCTGAAGAACATGAAGACTATGTAAGTTCACCCAGTACTGTTGATAAGAGATGGACTCATGATTCAACTGGTTTACCTTAATCTGATCATGAAACTAAATATGCAGTGTGGCCTAAGAATAGTGGCATGACATCAGTGAATGAAGGTAATAGTGGGATACCTCCTCCATCTCCACCACCACCCCCTTCACCTCCACCACCATCTCCACTACCACCACCATCTCCATCATCATGGCCATCTTCACCTCAACCACCATGTCCATCACCACCACCACCCCCTTCACCTCCACCACCATCTCCACCACCACCTCCACCACCACCACCATCTCCATCTTCACCTCCACCTCCACCACCACCACCCCCTCCACCACCATCTCCATCACCACCACCATCTTCACCTCCACCACCATCTCCACCATCCACAACCTACACAACCATCACCACCACCTCCACCCCCTTCACCACCATCTCCATCTTCATCTCCACCACCACCACCACCCCCTTCACCTCCACCACCATCTCCACCATCCACAACTTACACAACCACCTCCATCACCTCCACCATCACCTCCATCATCACCACCACCCCCTTCACCTCCACCACCATCTCCGTCTTCATCTCCATCACCATCTCCACCACCACCTACACCACCATCACCTCCACCACCACCTCCATCACCTCCACCACCACCATCACCTCCATCATCACTACCACCCCCTTCACCTCCACCACCATCTCCGTCTTCATCTCCACCACCACCTACACCACCATCACCTCCACCACCACCTCCATCACCTCCACCACCACCATCACCTCCACCATCCCCTCCATCTCCACCACCATCTCTACCACCTTCACCACCTCTACCACCTCTACCACCACCTCCATCACCTCCATCACCACCACCATCCCCTCCACCACCACCTCCATCACCTCCACCACCTCTACCACCTCCATCACCTCCACCACCACCACCTCCATCACCAACACCATCCCCTCCACCACCACCTCCATCACCTCCACCACCTCTACCACCTCCATCACCTCCACCACCACCACCTCCATCACCTCCACCACCACCACCTCCACCTCCACCACCACCACCTCCATCACCTCCACCACCACCTCCACCACCTCTACCACCACCTCCATCACCTCCATCACCACCACCATCCCCTCCACCACCACCTCCATCACCTCCACCACCTCTACCACCTCCATCACCTCCACCACCACCACCTCCATCACCTCCACCACCACCTCCACCACCTCCACCACCACCACCTCCTCCACCACCACCACCACCTCTACCACCTCTACCATCACCTCCATCAGCACCACCACAACAGACTATCTAGAGTATTCTCAGACTGCCTTGTGGATGACATAATGATGCACTCACAGTAGACTCTTAAAAAAAGATGCTATCTAGAAAACTAAAAGGGTTCTTCGGCTGTCCCTATAAGAGAATCCTATGAAGAACCCTTTTTGGTTCCAGGCAGAACACTTTTGGGTTCTACATAGAACCCTTTCCACAGATGGTTATCCTATGGGGGCGGCCAAAGAACCCTTTTAGAACCCTTTTTCGAAGAGTGTACAGTGCATTCATAAGTGGGATAAATAGCCTGTCTAAACCCTTGCATTGTGGACATGTTGAAGAGTAAATAATGAAGAGGTCTGAACATACATCCCTGCCCTGTCCGATTAAACACAGCTGCTTGCCACCGTGTCCCCATGTCACCTCTCCTAGTTTGGCTCTATTATGTTCCCCCGGACAAACAAAAACAGGGACCGAGCCGGAATGCAGATTCCAGCAGCAGTCTTCATCTGATGCTAAACTGTGACGGAGAGGTCAGTAATGCTTGTAAACAAAACAAAGATGCACTCAGTGCCCTCTGTGGCATCTCGCCCCTAGAGTGAGAGATACTGACGCTCAGCCATGGACAGAGGATACTAGGGCCCCCCTCAAAGGCACGGGGGAGGGGGCACTATAAAGGGGGGACAAAGCCCTCTTTGGTGACTGATGTTGCCTCCCCGCTCTCCTCTCCCTCCTCCAGACCCAGAGATGTGTATTCATGAGCGGGGATAACACTGAGGGGCTGGGGCCCAGACTGGTTCCCTTCTGTTTCCAACCACAATGGTTGATGAATGGTGACCACTAAAACACTGTGTCGCTCAATGTACACAAGATCCCATTCATTATCTGCTTAATGACAGGTCCAAACCACTTTGACTGAAAGCATCTAATGCTTACAAAGGACTTTGTTGTATTGAAGCTTGGTTTTTAATAAAGATTTTGTCTGCAATTACACAAGTGGGGAGGGGGGAATTCCCCTGGGATTTCATCAAGTCTCAAACAATGTCTTTGCAATGGCTAACCACGGACACAGGGCTCGGTGATGGTGCTGTTGCTGTCGCTTCACCCTCTGCTGTTACTCAGAAATTAAACCATGACCCAAGAAACCACAATATATCACAATAGCAAGGAACGTGCCGTCTACTTCAGGAAAATGATGAATACACATGACAGAGTATATTATTATTTATTGTCACTATTATCTATTATTATCATGCATCATTTGACCACAATCCTCTAGTCTGTGCACCATAATAGTGACATTTAGTCCCCTAATGGAATTACCAGCAATATTAAAGGTGTTTATTGTAGTTATAGTGTTTCTCAGTCAAGCTTGAGAACATTATAAATGTCATCTTCTCAGTACGTTAACTGAGGTGAGAGAAGATGACTGACATCTAACAGTACACACTCGTCCTCTTACTCATGTAATGTTAATTACCGTGGCTGTGAAACAAAGTCACACCTTTTTTATATATTTTTAGAACTAGACCAATTTGCCCATGGCAACAGCCTGTTCACTCTGAGCGCTACCTGTGGCCATCTCTCATTAAAAAGTTCCCTGATTGAAATGCAGGCCACGGAAAGAGAGGCCCTCTCCCTGGCTATATTTAGGCAGGCTGGTTTCCTGTCATAAATCCATAACACAGAGGAGACTGCTGTCGGTTAGCTAGCCTAGCACTACCTGAGAGAGCAGTAAAAACATCTGGATGGCTGACTGCTCTGCTCTGGCCTGACTGAGGGAAAGAGGTGTTCTCTCTCTCTCTCTCTCTGGCTAAAGACTGGTGTTCTCTCTCTCTCTCTCTCTCTGGCTAAAGACTGGTGTTCTCTCTCTCTCTCTCTCTGACTAAAGACTGGTGTTTACTGGCAGGAATATGGATGATTAATATCCTGTTATAACCTAAAAGCTTATTTTTTTCGATTCATTCTGAATTTCTCCCCAATATGGCATCATGTGGACGGATGATGACTTGATAAAAAGTCCCACAAAAGAATACATGTACGGCTAGTAAATTAGAGTTCCAGAGCAGCACCACTGATGATTTGGACCTAAATGTGCCAATCACAACCAGATGTTGTGTTGCCATGTTATCAGACTCTGGTAGCTAATTTTCGTCCTGCTTTGATATAGTTGGGCCTTCTCAGAGGGGGGTTGGGTTAGGGAGGGTGAGATGAAATGCCAGTGTGGAAAAAGCCTGATTCTGAAAGAGAGGGAGAGGGGAAGCTGTTTATGCCATAGCTCAGCAGTGCTTAATTGAAGTCACGCAGCAGTAGGTCCTGCCCCACACTTTGAAGTCCTGTGTCTGTGATGCTGTGCTCCCTGCCCTCCCAGGCGCCAGAGAAGCGCTGTCACACCGGCCAACTTTCTTTGATTCCATCTTGGTATCTGGGGTTTTCAGTCGCCTGGCTGCCAGTAGCCTTATTCTCTACCCCTCTCATCCTCATCCCTCACTCTCTTTCTCTTGTTTTCTTTACCCCCCCCCCCCCTCTCTCCCTCCTCGTCTGTTTCTGTTTTCTGTTTTCACTCTCTCCTAGTTTCTACAGTCTCTCTTTCTCTCCCCCCTGCCCCTGCCCCCGTTCCTGCTTGGCTGTGGTAGGATTACAGTCTCCTCTCCCATTGGCTAACTCGTCTGTCTCTGTGTTTACTGCTGTTACTGTGGGATACAGGGGATTTGCCCACTCCTTCCCATGATTAGAAAATGAGACCCATCTTAATGATGCTCTTTCATTATTAGAAAGGCGTCTTATGGCTTTACAAGTCATTTATATGGTATTTACATGGGGTTTAAATGTGTTATTTTTGGTGCATATAATGGTGTAATGACTTACTTTGTCATACCCCACAGTCTTTATGCCACAGATGGAAAGCATCTGGAGAGATTTCATAATTGGAGAGGTGGGTGTTTTGAGATTAATTGTTGTTGACTTGTTCGGGACAACGTTGATGTACTGGATCATCCTGTCTAGTGACGCTCTCTGTTTTTCCACTGCTTCTACACAGTCACTGTCACTTGGCATCCCAGCTCAGTCAGAGTGCACTATAGTAGTAAGGCCTTGGATGTTTGTGATTCATGAATCAGCTGAAGGAGCTGCTAACCTATTGCACAACTGTTGTGCAATACTAAATTGCTGAGAGTGGGCCTGGTCCAAAATGTCTGTCTGGTCGTGGTTCCAAACGGCATAGTACTAGACAGCTGGTCTGAGTTGTTGCAGGAGTGATTGACATAAAGAGTGTGTCTAGTTTTGAAGAACTGCTCCACATCCTGGCTTCTTGGAACAGGTTCTGGACTTTGCCTGAATCCACATAACCCAGAACCCTGTCTTAAGGAGAACCAGAACAGTGGGAGAGGACAGCCCAAATGTCTGCTCTGGGTTTGATCTCCACTGTGATGCATTGCGATGGGCTGAGGTGCTTTGCCACGTGCTGTTGGATTACGCATCCCTCCCGTCAGAACCTTCTGGCTCTGGTCTTTATACACTGAGGAGCTGGGCTATTGACTGCTGAGCGTGACGGTTCACTTTAACACAGATCACTGTGCTGGCTGGCTGGCAGATCAATAGACTCACTGCAGTCAGAGTGGGCCCCTGGGAGAAGAGGATATAGCAGTATAGTAGTAATGTCACTTTGCTGAACAGGAGGATCTGTCCTCTCCTCCTGCTGCTGAACAGTGACAATGAAACTTGAAGAGGAGAGGGGGCCTAATGGGGCCTGTCTCCTGGGCCCTGTTTAAATGTATAGTCTTGTTTAATAGGCTGAGTGAGTGGATGACTAAGTGAGTGGATGTACTGCTCTATCTCTGGTCTGAGGGCTTCATCAGTGTAAGACATGAGTCATGTCTTCTCAATGGACTGAAGATGACCTTAATGCTATGGAGCTTTCTGGAAACTCATCCCAGAACTAGTGTTTCAGTGGAAGTAACACAGTAGATCGTGGGATTATCGGCCACAAATAAGTATTTATTAGTTCACAAGATTGTGGTTTCCGTGCGTGTGTGCGTGTGTGTGTGTCTGAGAAAGTGCCTCTGTGAACTGCAAGTTTGTTGACATAAGGGATGCTCGTTATGAAATCTGTCCAGTCATTGGTCATTGCTATTTCCCTGAATCCCATCCCTGCGGAAATAGTTGCGTTAACTCCTCTATCCTTCTCTCTCCCACTGGAGATTAATCCAGGTCCTCCCAAATAACTTAACCTGGAGGTGAGACGCAAAGCCAAGTCTGGAGCAGCAGGAGGGTACAGGGGGCCTGACTATCTGTACAGGGCCTGGAGAGCAAAGGAGAGGCAGGCTTTGGGGCTTTGGGTCAGCAAGCTGAAAGACCCAGTTTGTGCCGTGTGGGCTGCCTGATGGTTTGATGTCTCCCTCTCTTTTTCCCCAATAAGACGGCTTTGAGGACAGGGCTGAAGTGGTGTGGAAAAGCCCAGCTGTAACACACTGGGCAGGCAGGCAGGCATGCTGCAGGGTCGTGGCTGAGGAGCCAGCTGGAAGAGAGAGAGCTTCTCTAAAACGTCTCCCAGCACGCTGAAAAACGTCTTTTCTTCACCAGTCAACAGCCCAGTCCAGTCATGAAGGAAAATATGGCAATTTTCTTGAAGAAAAGCAGGGTTTTTCTGTAAAACACTAAATCCTAAGCCCTTTTACTGAGAAAATCGACATCCATCTAATAATTCACACCAACACTGACGGTTGCCGTGACTTGTTTTGAGAATTCTGTTTATACAGTTATGATGACCTACCTTGGTCTCAGTCTCAGTTGTAGTCCCAAAATATTTTCTATAATAATTTAATTAGTTTACCATTAGTCATATTTTTGAGGACTTTGTACTTTCATATTGCCACTGTAATACAATATTACCAATAATTATGCACCATTCATTTGTAGTCTTAACTTTGAAGGGAACCACCATTCCCAATGCGCCCCTACAGTAGCTATGCTGTCCTCAGCAGCAGTTAGGCTAGTCCAATGTCCTCCATGGCTGCTAGCTACATCAACAAACGAATGGTTTATTATTGAAATGAATCATACTGAGTTATAGTGGCCGACTAGAGAACAGGCGTAACACATACATATTCTGTTGCTGAAATGTAAACTCCATGAAAACTTCTACCCTCTGTGAGAAAATGGCTGTTTCATGTTTCCTATTACAGCACATTGGGTAACAAGCATAGATAGACATCAAATGAAACTAATATTATATAATATTGTATAAGTGTGAATAACACAGTCTTACAGGGTTTAATGTCAGCCCCAGGTGGGCATACAGGGCGGCATTGTGTGTGCTGCTGACTTTGGCACTGCCACACATGGAGAGAGATTACCCATCAGCCATTAAGCGCTTCAATAATAACGTGTGTGTGTGTGTGTGTGTGTGTAACAGGTAAATGGGTCTTTTGAATGAGGGGTTAACTACCAATAAAGATCTGTTTAGATTATACCCCCTGTTGTAGTAACGGGTGCCGTTGTCCCCAGAGAGAAGTAGTAGATACTCTGTGCTCTGTTTCTGTATTGATTTGGTATTTTGGGTTACAAAATAAACACGCAGGCTGGGGGGCGGTTAGGGAGCGAGCCTTTCATTCTACTATTCCCCTCCATTTGCTCTGATGAGTAATAATATCCCCTCTGAGCCCCTATCCTGTGCCCCCTCTCCATCATCACCCCTCTGACCAGGCCACTGTGCCCATTAACTTTAACTGGCATCCAGGGCCGGCCGTAGCCAAGACTTATGCCATGTCAATGATATCTCAGTGAGAGTAACTAACAAGGTCAATGGGGGCCCCCTGGAGGTCAGGGCTCCTGGGCACGTGCCCTACATGCCCGATTGGTATTTGGCCATGATTACTACAAGTTTAGATAGCTGGCTAGACTATTTAACCAATCTAAAAATGATTAGCTGACATGACTACGAGTGACTCTCAGCCGACTGGACAAGAGGATTACTGCTGATGCACAGCCAAATCTCGAAATGACACCATGTGTATTCTACTATTCTATCTCTCAACAGAAATATATATATATACAGTGGGTATAGAAAGTCACCACCCCCTTTCAAAACGTTCACCCTTTGTTGCCTTGCAGCCTGAAATGAAAACCCATACAATTACTTTTTCCGGCTTTATTTACACACAGTAATCCACAATGTCCAAGTGAAACTCTGAAAATTAATTCAAAGTAAAACAGTAAAATACCTTGTTTGGATAAGTGAACACCCCCCTTGAATTGCAAACTTGCTGAGGTATAACCAACCACCTTCCAGATCACAAATCAAGCTAATTGGCTTAAATCTGTGATCAATTGTAGTGACTTTGATTAGATCAGAATAAAACCAGTTGTTCATATAGGACTCCACTGCTTAGTAGTGCAATTCAAAGTAAATAATCCACTATGGGCGGAAAGGTACTTTCAAAAGATCTACGAGATGAAGATTTCAAAGGCTTTGTCTATCCCATCGGAGCACAGTTAAGACCATAATCAAGAAGTGGAAGGCGTATGGCACCACTCAGACCCTGTATATATCAGGCCGTCCCTCCAACCTGGATGACCGGGCAAGGAGGAGACTGATCAGAGAGGCTACCAAGAAGCCAATGGTGACTCTGAAGGAGCTTCAGACCTTTATGGTAAAGACTGGTCAATGTGTGCATGTGACAACAATATCACAAGCGCTCCACAAATCTGACCTCTATGGGTGGGTTGCAAGAAAAAAAACACTCCTCACAAAAAGCCACATCAAGTCTCGTTTGAGCTTTGCCAAAAAGCACATTGTAGATTCCGAGGCCAAGTGGCAAAAGGTGCTGTTGGGTCATTGTCATGTTGAAAAGTGAACCATTTTCCCATTTTCAACTTCCTGGCAGAGGGCTGCAGGTTCTCCTCAATAATCTGTAGGTATTTTGCACTGTCCATTTTCCCTTCTATCCTGACAAGTGCTCCAGTCCCTGCTGAAGAGAAACACCCCCACAACATGGGAAAATGGTTCACTTTCAACATGACAATGACCCAATACACACCATGCAATTTGACTGAGCTTGAACAATTCTGCAAGGAAGAATGGGCAAATATTGCACAGTCTAGGTGTGCAAAGTTAGTGGAGACATTTTCAAAGAGACGCATGGCTGTAATTAAAGGTGGTTCCACCAAGTATTAACTCAGGGGGGAGTTCACTTATCCAAATAGGGTATTTTACTGTTTTACCTTTAACACATATTGCAGGTTAGTGTGCATAAATAAAGCCGGAAAAAGTCAGATTGTATTGTATGTGTTTTCATTTCAGGCTGTAAGGCAGCAAAAGGTGAACATTTTGGAAGGGAGTGGTGACTTTCTATACCCACTGTATATAATGTTTTGGTCGGGGGCCACCTAGTGGCCATGGGCCCTAAGCAACCGTTTAAGACACTTATGTTTAAGACCCTAAGCGACTGCTTAAGATGCAGATGCTGGCATCTGACCTGCAGCCCCACTCCAGGTAGAGAGCACAGACTAGAGGTCAGCCTTTATAATATAATAGACATGCAAGACACATATATAATAGACACGCAAGAGACATTGCTGTCCCCAGTCCACCTGGCCGTGCTGCTGCTCCAGTTTCAACTGTTCTGCCTGCAGCTATGGAACCCTGACCTGTTCACCAGACGTGCTACCTGTCCCAGACCTGCTGTTTTCAACTCTCTAGAGACAACAGGAGCGGTAGAGATACTCTTAGTGATCGGCTATGAAAAGCCAACTGACATTTACTCCTGAGGTGCTGACTTTCTGCACCCTCAACAACTACTGTGATTATTATTATTTGACCATGCTGGTCATTTATGAACATTTGAACATCTTGGCCATGTTCTGTTATTATCTCCACCCGGCACAGCCAGAAGAGGACTGGCCACCCCTCATAGCCTGGTTCCTCTCTAGGTTTCTTCCTAGGTTTTGGCCTTTCTAGGGAGTTTTTCCTAGCCACCGTGCTTCGACACCTGTATTGCTTTCTGTTTGGGGTTTTAGGCTGGGTTTCTGTACAGCACTTTGAGATATCAGCTGATGTAAGAAGGGCTATATAAATAAATTTGATTTGATTGCACTCAGACATACATTACATACCAACCTGGAAAGCATAGCTTATAGATTACTTAACCATGTACCTTGGGGTCAATAGGTGTTCCTACTTCACACTGACATGCATACTTTCTCATGTACAGAGAGAGATATGAAAATAACTCCAAAAACACCACTTCAAGTCTGAGTGAGGGAAGAGAAAGTCTCTAATAGATGTTCCTCCTTTCACCATTTCTGTCTATACCCCATGCAATATCTGACCCTGGACAGTCAGTGAGTGACCCTGGATAACCTGCCAAGAGTTGGTAATCTCAGTCTGAGAAGGTTTGCCTCAAGTGCTCAAAGGGGAAGAGGAACAGTCAGATTTTCTGAACAGGCTTAGTGCACCCTCTGCAGTTATGTTACATATCCTACACTCACAGTCATTACTGAATTATTTTCTAACAGTATGTGTAGCCTGTTACAAAGTACCACTTCACACATTAGGCCTACACCCCTACAGAATAAAACCTAACATCCTAAAACAACATTTATTTTTTATTTATTTCCTTTAAAAAAAAAAACATTTTTACGAGTAACTTTAAAATGTTTAACAGTACCAACATCTGCATGGACTTTGATCCTGAAGATAAAAAACATAAAATTGTTCTTACTTCACCACTGCCACATTACTGTCATTAATTAACATGCCAACACAACTCACTCACCCAACCATGATCTAATAAAGATAACATACTATTGAGCTGTGGTCTTTATTGATTTGATGATTTTAATTGTCAGTGAATGGTTAACATAAAGAACAATTCCTGATCAATTATTAATTGTGTGCATCATATTCCCTGTGTGTAATGTGCATTGTGCAAAGGTGGATAAGGGAGAGGATTGGCTGGCTGAGTCAAAGTCCATTTTTGGGTTACTAGTGTCCATGTAACAGCCTCTACTTCATGTTGTAATCATATAGTAGCACGGCCTGGATGCACCAACACCAGGTCAGGGGTGGCAAACTCATTTTGCCCCAGGGGCCACATTCGGTCTTCAATGAGGTTCCAAGGGCTGCAATGAAAATGTGTTGTATTTCCTCGATGTGGTTATCAGGGAGCTGGACACAGTCAAGAAACTGCAGGTCCATTATCATTTTTTCCCCTCCAAAAAAAACATTTTACTCAAACCAACCGTGGGCCGGATTGGATGTGTGTGTGTGTTTAGACCACACAGCTTTTTTTCTCCTCTCTGGTTGAGTAGCTGGTGCTGCTTGGTCTGCTTCTTAGAGGCAGGTGTGGACAGGAGCCATGGGCATGCCGTGGGCAGACTCTATGGGCATGTCTGCCCCCTCCCTATGTCTGTACACCTCAGTGCCAGTCTGTGTGGGCACCAGAGGCACCACTGGCAGAGCTGTTGGAGAGAGACAGGCATCAGACTGGCATTACACACACAGACTGAAATTGCATGGCTTTTACTACAGGTCCATAACAGTACTCTTTCAGGACATTAAGTTACCGTTGGTGAGCTAATCCCCTAAAAAAAGACACTTAGGTGGTAATTATAGGAATATTAATGATGGGAGACAGACATCAACATCCCTCAGGTGAGCTCAGAGCTGTAGGGACTGAGCCTGACGACCAGGGCTGGTGAGAGGGCCCAGGTTCCTGTGAAGTGAGGCTGGGTTAGAGGGCCTGAGACAAGGGGAGCAGTCTGGGCCATGTGCCCCCTGTAGGGCCAGGCTGGCTCTGTGAGGGTGATAAAACACTGGGGACGGTGAGGTCACCGTGTGTTATTCCTGTTTTGAAAGCGTGGGGGCATTACTCAGGTAGTCTCTTCCCACAGCTACCGTGGAGCACCATGAGGCTGGCGAGACAGACTATTACTTAGGAGAACCATGCTGCTTGGTGTTGTGAGGAGATCTCAGTGAGGCAAACCTGCTGACTCTGTCTGGGACACAGGCAGCAAACCAGCATCTGAGGTTTCACGCACCTGCTGCACCGCTAAATACAGGTGTGTGTGTGTGTGTATAAAGGTGTCATACATGGTGATTATGATGTATTTGTTTGCTCTACAGTAGCTAGCTAAATGCATACTAGTACACAAAGTATATTGACTTGTCCATGGATGCATTTGGGGGTACTCACAGCCAGGGACAGGTAGGATGACTGATGTGAAGTTGCTAGGCAACCCGACATGGCCTCCTAGTAGGTCCTGAGACAGGGTGTGATCTTGGGGTTGGGGGAACACCATTACATTTGAGTTAGAACCTGAGGAGGACCAGAGAAGAGAATAGCTGTATACTACTACACTACTACACGGATCCAGTTACCACAACAGCTCAAAGGTTACCCTCATTACGAATACTCTCAAGTCAGTAATGAGAGCTCACCATGAAACAGTATGATAACAACATAAGTGAAGACACAATGCACAGTGGACAGATTAGATTGTTGGAATTGAAAGTTGACCTATTTTGGGTTGAATTGTTATTGATCTCTGTTGTTGATCTGTAAGGCAACCCAGTGAAAGTTAGTGGTATTCAGTTTGAGTGTTTTTACTGTAAGTATCTCTCCTCTGGAGCGTACCGTGCCCTGTGCGTTGTCCCAGGCCCCCAGTGGCCCCCTCCCCCAGTAGCATCTCCTGCAGCAGGCTGTCCACGCTGGGCTCCCCCAGGAGCCTGGCCAACTGCAGGGTCTCCACCATCTGCCAGGCCACACTTTGCAGGGGGGACAGCATCAGCAGCAGCTCCCCAAAACGCCCCCGCTGCTCACAGGTGGCCTCGTCCAGCAGCACCTGGGCCTGGAAACGCAGCTGTCGCACTGTCTGAGGGGCCTCCAGCCCTGGGCAGTCTGAGAGACAGGGAGAGAGAGGTAGGGTTAATATTGCACTCAGAGAGAGAGAGAGAGAGAGTCATCAATCTACACACAATACCCCATAATGACAAAGCAAAAACAGGTATATCGACATTTTTGCAAATGTATTAAAAATGAAATGAAATATCTCATTTACATCAGTATTCAGACCATTTGCTATGAGACTCGAAATTGAGCTCAGGTGCATTCTGTTTCCGTTGATCATTCTTGAGATGTTTCTACAAGTTGATTGGAGTTCACCTGTGGTAAATTCAATTGATTGAACATGATTTGGAAAGGTATACACCTCTCTTTATAAGGTCCCACAGTTGACAGTGCATGCCAGAGAAAAAACCAAGCCATGTGGTTGAAGGAATTGTCCATAGAGCTCCGAGACAGGATTGTGTCGAGGCACAGATCTGGGGAAGGGTACCAAAAATGTTCTGCAGCATTGAAGGCACAGTGGCCTCCATCATTCTTAAATGGAAGAAGTTTGGAACCATCAAGACTCTTCCTCGAACTGGCCGCCCAGCTAAACTGAGCAATCGGGGGAGAAGGGCCTTGGTCAGGGAGGTGACCAAGAACCCGATGGTCACTCTGACAGAGCTCCAGAGTTCTTCTGTGGAGATGGGAGAACCTTCCAGAAGGACAACCATCTTTGCAGCACTCCACCAATCAGGCCTTTATGGTAGAGTGGCCAGACGGAAGCCACTCCTGACAGCCCGCTTGGAGTTTGCCAAAAAGCACCTAAAGGACTCTCAGACCATGAGAAACAAGATTCTCTGGGCTGATGAAACCAAGATTGAACTCTTTGGCCTGAATGCCAAGCGTCACATCTGGAGGAAACCTGGCACTATCCCTATGGTGAAGCATGGTGGTGGCAGCATCATGCTGTGGGGAGGTTTTTCAGCGGCGGGGACTGGGACACTAGTCAGGATCGAAGGAATATGAACGGAGCAAAGTACAGAGAGATCCTTGATGAAAACCTGCTCCAGAGCTCTCAGGACCTCAGACTGGGGCGAAGGTTAACCTTCCAACAGGACAACAACCCTAAGCACACAGCCAGAAATACAGTTGTGCCAAGCTTGTAGTGTCATACCTAAGAAGACTTGAGGCTGGAATCGCTGCCAAAGGTGCTTCAACAAAGTACTGAGTAAAGGGTCTGATACTTATGTAAATGTGATATTTCACTTTTTTGTTTTGAAAAAATTTGCAAACATTTCTAAAAACCTGTTTTTGCTTTGTCATTATGAGGTATTGTGTGTAGATTGATGAGGGGGAAAAACAATTGAATACATTTTATAACAAGGCTGTAACGTAACAAAATGTTGGAAAAAGTCAAGGGGTCTGAATACTTTCCGAATGCACTGTATGTGCGTGTAGGCAGGGATTAGGTGAAAGTGACTGGTAGCAGGATAAATAATAATAATAATAGTAAATAGTATGGCAGCAGCATAAGTGGTGCGTGAGTGCGTGGTGGTGTGTGTGTATGTGAGTTTATGTGTGTGGGTGCAAGTGTGTCAGTGTAGGCGCAATAGGTGGATATACATGTAAATAGAGCTGAAAAGTGACTGGAAGCAGGAATATATAAATACATGTGCTTATGGTAATATTCTAATGGTAATATACAGTGTACTGTACATGTACACAGGAGTAATGGTGACCAGTAGCAAGAGACATAGATAGATACTAATGGTAATAGCAATCAATAATCAATGAACAGCAGAGTAATGGTAGTAATAAATCTATTCAATACTCATTTTAGCAACAGCGTAGGTGTGAGGGGGAGCAGTAGTTGTTAGCCATTTAACAGTCTTATGGCCAAGGGATGGAAGCTGTTTAGGAGTCTTTTGGTTTGAGCCTTGATACAAAGGTATCGCCTGCCGGACAGGAGCATTGAGAATAGGCCATGTCTCGGGTGGCTGTAGTCTTTGGCAATTTTTCAGGCCTTTCTCAGAGACCGTGTGGCATGTACTGACACACCCTGATCCGTTTCACCTGTCTTTATGCTTGCTTCCACCCCCATCCAGTTGTAGCCCATCTTCCTCATTATCTCCAATGTATTTATACCTGTGTTATCTGTTTGTCTGTTGCCAGTTTGTTATGTTCGTCCAGCCTACCAGCGTTTTTCCCCCTGCTCCTGTCTGTTTCTAGTTCCTGTTTTCTAGTTTTCCCGGTTTTGACCACTCTGCCTGCCCTGACCCTGAGCATGCCTGCCGTTTCTGTACCTTGTCACACCACCCTGTATTATTGACCTCTGCCTGCCCTGACCCCGAGACTGCCTGCCGTTCTGTACCTTTTGGACTCTGACCTGGAATACTGACCTCCTCCCTGTAGGCTGTCTCATCAATGTTGGTGATTAGGCCTACCACCTTTGTGTCATCGGACAAACTTGATGATGGAGTTGGAGTCATGCGTGGCCACGCAATCATGGGAGAATAAGTATAAGCACACACCGCTGGGGGGCCCATGTGTTGAGGGTCTGCGTGGCGGGTTGAGTAACAGTGGTCTAGGACTTTAACGCCCCGAGTGGCGAAGGAGGCGTGTTGATAGAAGTTGGGTATCACTTGTCTTAGTGACGCAGAACTAAAATCACTGGCAACAAGAAAAGCAGCCTCCGGGTGCATGGTATCTTGCTTGTTTATAGCCTTGCCAGCTTGTTGTTGTTGTTGTCCTGAGGTGGAATGTACCCTGACTGTACAAAACATTAAGAACACCTTCTCTTTCCATGACATAGACTGACCAGGTGAATCCAGGTGAAACATATGATCCCCTATTGATGTCACTTGTTAAATCCACTTCAATCAATGTAGATGAAGGGGAGGAGACAGGTTAAATAAATATTTTTAAGGGGGGGTGCAACTCAATATTAGGAAGGTGTTCTTAATGTTTTGTACACTCAGTGTATACAGCAGTCACGATAACAGTCGTAGGTACACAAAGAGCCCAGGGCAGATGAATCGAAGTTGAAGTTGAACTCGGAATTGAGGTTATTAACTGCCGATCTGATGTTCAAAAGATTTCGTCGATCATAGGAATTTATAAATGCCAAAATAATCACAAAATAGCAAAGTTGGGTCAGAGCACGCAAGACGGCAGCCATACAGTACGGCGCCATTTTCACATACAGCACACGAGAGACACTTACATGTACAGTATGCTTATACTGAGAGACAGAGTGAAGCCACTGTGAGACAAACAATTCCTACAACACAGCGAGAATGAATGGGAGATTAAGAGAGACAAATCCTCATGCTGCGGCCCTAGGAGAATAGAGAGAGATGGGATTGTGGTGGTGACATTATACAATATACTTCTTTACTAATTGAAATGCATTATGTGTAATAAACTAAACAGAAATGATTAGAGAAAGGTTAGGTAAAGGTAGTAGGGCAGGGTCACACAGGACAGAGCTAAGCACACGTTCGGTGTGTTTATTTCTGTAGGTAGTCAGTCATCTGTGTCAGACTTGGCCTGATGCTGCTGTCTACTGCTGTGCACTGCTGTGCCTGTTTGGCCAGTCAGTCTGTCAGACCGGTGGCCTGGCTCTGCTGCTGTAATCACCGCCTCAGGCCAACAGGCTGTAAAGTCCAGCAGCCAGTCACCTCTCCCTGCCAGGACCAGGACCTCGCCCAGATATTAATAGTTTCTCTCCAGAACACGATGAAACCTGTCCGCCAGGCCAGGACAAACCAACAGGGTGCCAAGGACAGAGCACAGAGAGCAGAGACAGTCCCAGGAGAGAACAACTGTGAAATAAAAAGATTCCTGGCGAAAGTCTCTTCCTGAGGACAGAGGAGAGGTGAGAAGAGGTGAGGAGGGGGGAGGAGGGGCAGGGGGGTGGCTGGTGGCGACCTAAGGACTGACTGACCAGGACTGAAGAAGACTATGGTTTTAAGACAGGCAAACTCGCTGTCGGTGATGTCCAGCTCTCTCAGAGGCTTGACCAGCTCCTCCAGGATCCGGGCAGCCACCCTGGACACCTCCACCTCAGGACCGCTCACTGGGATCACAAAGTAATTACCTGCAAATGCAATCCACATATTTAATACTTACTTATGATATAAGTAAAGTAAAACTGTAAGTAAAACTTTATACATTAGGTAAGTCTGCTTCCTTTATCAATATACACATATGGTAAAAGCAGCATAGCTAGTCGACATTACCAACATTGGTTAAATATTTTTTAAATTCTATAACAATGATGAGAGCACATCCCAGACTCAGCTGAAATCTATATATTTTACCCAGAAGGATAATGTCATTGTAAGGCAGGGAGCGTTGAGCCACCCCTAGGATGAGGTGTTCAGCAGAGTGGGCTCGTAACAGGGATACCTGCACACAGACAAGACACAGCACAGAGACAACACACAGCAGCCATTACACAGACAGCCCTCCCTGCAACGTGAGTATTCCAACAGCTAGTGATCCAAAACCCAACACAAAGACAGCTGGGCTGAATGTGACCGCCTGCTTAGACAGGTGCAGCTCACATGTTCATACAGACACATTAAGTAGGATAACATCCATAGTTCCATACTCTGTCGTCAACTGGGAGGCTGCAGAACTCGGGGATGCGCTTGGCCCACTGCACCAGCAGGAGGAGCTGCTGCTTCATGGACTCACACACATCCCCCACGCGTGCTATCTTCTTGCTGTTGATGTCACAGCTCATAGGGGAGGTCAGGGCTGGAAACTGAGAGTGGCACACAATAATGAGAGGTTCCACATTGGCCCTAGGTGTCAGTGTAATGTGAGAATGAAGAGAGGGTTGGAGGAGATGGATGGGGCAGAGTGCAGGGGTGAGATGATGGGTGCTTGGACAATCGTGAAGGGCAGAGCAAGCAGAGGCAGGTAGGGTATTGGGTGGGGGAAAGGTCACTTCAGAGAATGGTGGTAATAGAGAATATAAGGGTGTAAGATGAGAAATGGATTTTGGATGTGTGTTGTTGGTGGGTCTGTCTCTGGAACAATGCTGTTGGATGGTGATCAAAGCCCCTTCAGCACACATCTCACATTGAGGAGACATCGCATGAAAATTTGACCCAAATGGAAAACAGCCTGGCCAAATTTTATGGTTCATTTGTCAATCATCCAATTAATTTCTGCCGCATTCCTTTCGCATGCAAAGAGGATATCTGGTTGTTATTATGTATTTGAAGCCAATTGAACGCTGGCACACAATCCAAGCCCAGGCACTGCCATTAAATAGGACTGCTGTGATCAAATGTGAGTCTCTCTGGGCAATTTGGCCATTTCTAAGAAGTAACTGAATCCAGCCTGCAGCTAGAATCTCCAGGGGACCTTAATGGCCGGCTGTCTAAAGTGCAGCCTGTATCCTCTCCATCTCTAGCCCTGCCACTGCTGTGTTTCTGAGAAACAGATAAGGGGCTCTACTCTGGGCTGGATGGGAAATGGAAGCCTCTGGAGCACTTTGTGGCTGAGAATAGGGAGAGGTTTTAAAGTGACAATCTCTTACCTGATGCATGCTGGCCTCTGCCTGTAACAGTACGCTGATGGACAGAGTGCCCAGCCCCTGTCCCTCTCCTCTGCGGCTGCTGATGCGGTCCCGCTCGTTCTGCACGGCTGGAAATAAAAGAATAGGAGGGAGGGAGAGTCCCTGGATTTCTTGTGTTCACTGTTTTACTTGGACAAAGTATACTCAATGGAGGGGTAACGTTGTAATTACAGCATACACCTACACTGAACAAAAATCTAAACACAATACCTAAAGTGTTGGTCCCATGTTTCATGATCTGAAATTAAAGATCCCAGAAATGTTCCATATGCACAAAAAGCTTATTTCTCTCAAATGTTATGCACAAATTTGTTTACATCCCTGTTAGTGAGCATTTATCCTTTGCAAAGATAATCCATTCACCTGACAGGTGTGCCATATCAAGAAGCTGAGGACAATTAAAGGCAACTTTAAAATGTGCAGTTTTATCACAAAACACAATGCCACAGATGTCTCAAGTTTTGAGGGAGTGTGCAATTGGCATGCTGACTGCAGGAATGTCCACCAGAGCTGTTGCCAGATAATTTAATGTTAATTTCTCTACCATAAGCCACCTCCAACATTGTTTTAGAGAATTTGGCAGTACGTCCAACTGGCCTCACAACCGCAGACCACGTGTATGGCGTCATGTGGGTGAGCGGTTTTCTGATGTTGTCACGCCCTGACCTTAGAGATCCTTTTTATGTCTCTATTTTGGTTTGGTCAGGGCGTGAGTTGGGGTGGGCATTCTATGTTTCGTGTTCTATGTTTTCTATTTCTGTGAGTTTGGCCGGGTGTGGTTCTCAATCAGAGGCAGCTGTCTGTCGTTGTCTCTGATTGAGAACCATACTTAGGTAGCCTTTTCCCTCCTGTGTTTTGTGGGTAGTTGTTTTCTGTTTTGTGTTGCTGCACCTGACAGGACTGTTTTGTTTTCGTTCATTCTCTTTTGTTATTTTGTTTTGTGTTCTGTTTGAATAAATATAACATGAACACTTACCACGCTGCGCTTTGGTCTCCTCCCTTAGACGAACGTGACAGATGTCAACGTTATGAACAGAGTGTCCCATGATGGCGGTGGGGTTATGGTATGGGCAAGTATAAGGTACGGACAATGAACACAATTGCATTTTATCGATGGCAATTTGAATGCACAGAGATACCGTGACAAGATCCTGAGGCCCATTGTGAGGCTATTTTAGGTATCTGTGACCAACAGATGCATATATGTATTCCCAGTCATGTGAAATCCATAAATTAGGGCCTAATGCATTTATTTCAATTGACTGACTTCCTTATATGAACTGTAACTCAGTAAAATCTTTGAAATTGTTGTATCTTGCGTTACTAATTTTTGTTAGACATTTAATTTTGACACTCATCTGTATTGAGACTATTTCAGAGCAAATTAAATTTCCAAATTCCCCATTGTTTGAAAAGTAACATCTCTAAATTTGATTCTGATTCTGCCAACATATTAAACCTGACTATGTAATTAGCCAAAGGAAGGCATGACGGGAGGCTGACAGTACAGGGCCTGATGATTGGGATTGTGTCTGACAGAGGAGACTGTCTCATAGTGACCTCTGTCCCTGTGTCATTACAATGGATGACCTCAGCCTGATTTCAGTCTGCTCCACAAAGTCAGACAACAAGCCCCAGTCTGAGAGCAATCAGTCACCACAGCTGACCTCTCAGCAGCCAATCAGGACCCCATTAATCAAACTGGAGCTGCAGAGACAGAGAGAGAGAGAGAGAGACCTCTGCCTTGGATACATGGCCGTGGGTGATGATGTCACAAATTAGTCCTCCATGGAGCATAAGTGAAGTGATAGATTGAAAGTGGCTGTGGACATTCAGCAAGGAGAATAGGAGGAGTACAATTAATGATCGTTGTCAAAAATGGTTTGTTAGAATTTGTTGTCTGGATTAATGTACAATTGAAACACATTAAACCAAAGGCTTATACACATTTACAAAATGGCATGTTCTGATATTTTGTGGCATAGCTTTGCTTTTTACTAAATGCTATGCTGAGTAGTCTGCAAAATTAATAGGGCAAATGTTTGAATCTTTCTCCCTGACCATCACTAAGGGTGCTCAGCTCAGCATCAGTTTCTCTCTTACGTAACATTCTTCTGGAATGAGGGCTCAGCAAAGAGAGGTATTTCTCTCTTGAAAAAGCCAGAACAAATAATTGCCCATGCTCTGCCATTTTAATTATTAATGTGAGGGGCCATTCATGGATCCTCTAATCCCGTCTCTCTCTCCCGGTTATCATCGGCAACCAGTGGAAGATAAGGTCTACAGTGCACACTACAAACAGCCACTCACTCAGTATTGCTCAAGAGAGTGGCATGTTGATCTTGTTGCTTTTCCCCCACAGTAAGTGGTGCATACACTTTTAGAAAAAAGGGTTCCAAAAGGGTTTATCGGCTGTCCCCATAGGAGAACCCTTTTTGGTTCCAGGTAAAACCCTTTTGGGTTCCATGTAGAGGGTTCTACCAGGAACCAAAACGTTTTCTTCAAAGGGTTCTCCTATGGGGATAGCCAAAGAACCCTTTTAGGTTCTAGATACCCCTGCACATCGACTCGATACTGTTACCCCGTGTATTTATTTATTGTGTTATTAGCTTTCTAATATTCTGTTGTTTATGAAGGATGTGACAAATACAATTTGATTTGACTTGAGATAGCACCTTGTAGACCATACCCCACTCACTACCCCTGCCTGAGCCTCCACTACCCACCCCCGCCTGGCGTGCCTGCCAACCCCATTGCCCCCCTTGGCGTTGGACATGGTTATGCAATGTGAGTAAATATTGTGATTTGTCAACTTGCATATATGCTTATGGCTTTAAGAACAAAATACAGTGTGTGTATGTGTGCGTGTGTGTGCTGGTATGCTTAAAAAAACAATTTTGAATTAATAATGTGGCAATGAATTGTGTAATTACTTTGTAGTGTGGTGCCATACAGTATGTAAAATCTATGTCATGATTAAACAAACCATCTCTCTC
Source organism: Salvelinus namaycush (assembly GCF_016432855.1). Taxonomy (NCBI): domain Eukaryota; kingdom Metazoa; phylum Chordata; class Actinopteri; order Salmoniformes; family Salmonidae; genus Salvelinus; species Salvelinus namaycush. Next base: position 13,789,221 of record NC_052336.1, on the reverse strand, counting down.
ACCTTCCTTTCTCATGCCTGCTCGGAAACATTTCCGAAGCCTGCAGTAACGGCATTGGTTTCTCTTGTCTTTGTCCACAACACATTGCCTGCTGAACCTGCCCACACACACACACACACACACACACACACACACACACACCCACACACACACACACACACACACACACACACACACACACACACACACACACACACACACACACACACACACACAATTAGATAAACTTCAATACAAGACAACAATTGTATGATTCTGTAACACACAATCAGACACAAGTCTCACACTATGGGCTTCTGTAATTGTGATGGCGTCAGATCAGTGCTGTACAATTTCTGTGTTGTGGGCCTACACATGTTCAGACAGGATCCTAACACTTAGTTCCAGACATATAACCACCTTTCATTGAAACCTGCGAAATGACAACTCCTATAGTCCATACAGTGTGGTAAAATCGACTTCTCACAAGAGAGTAAAACGCATCACACCATTGACTTGGAGTCTTCAACCACTGTATTAAGGTTATTGTCTCTTTGTCTGAACAAAACCCAGAGACTATGACACAGAAGTTGGCTTTCTATTCTTGGCCAACGCAAATTCTCATACTTTCACTTACCATTGGATGTGGTTGAGAACCGTACCACCAGAAAAAGTAATCAGTTATTGAGATGGGGGTTGAACACTGTGAATGAAAGTACTTTACCAGAATTTCAGCAACATTTTTTTACCAGCTGCCCTAGTCGTTGGCAGTAAATTTGTCTGTGTATTGTCATGTGGGTCGGAGGTGGACAATAGTGCGCCTAATAATAATTACAATGACCTGCAGTTCTAACAGAACCTTGGTGGTATCTCAAATGACACCGTATTTCCCATTTAGTGCCTTATTGTTATGTCTCAGGTCAAAAGTAGCGCACTATATGGGGATCCAGCCTGGTCTCATAGACTAGACGTAACATAGTAATTGTAAATCTGGGACACTGAAATTAGTATGATACAGTATGTTACATTTGGTATGGTTACATAAGACAGATGGTTATTTAAAGTAGGGTGGTTGGTTGAGGTGGATGGGTGGTTGGGTGTATAACGCAAATGTCTAGCAACCCATAGGTTGCGAGTTTGAATCTCATCAACTTTAGCATTTTAGCTAATTAGCAACTTTTCAACTACTTACTACTTTTTAGCTACTTTGCAACTACTTAGCATGTTAGCTAACTCTTCCCCTAACCCTTTTAGTTAACATTTCTACTAACCCTAACCTTCACCCTTTTAATCCTAGCCATTTAACCTAGTCCTAAACTTAATCTTAACCCTAACCACCAAGTTGCAATTGGCCCGTGCAACCCAAGGTTTGATATCAGCATAAACAGAAACCCTCTTAAACCTAACCTCCAACCCCTAGCTTATGCTAGCCACCTAGCTAGAATTCATAACATCTCATATGTTTATCAAATTCGTAACATATTGTATGTTTTTCAAATTGTAATTCGTAACATTTAATACTAAATGGGTGATGGACATCCACAAATGAATACATACCATACGAACCGAACCGTAACATATCATATTAAATGGAGTGTTGCGGATTTATTTACAGAATAATACGTAATGCTGTGAGAACTGGTTCGATCAGATAAAAAAAAATAGGGCACTATATTGGGAATAGGGTGTCATTTGAGATGTAGTCCTCTTTTTCAGTGACCTGTGTGGTTATGAGTCTCACCTGCAGGTGTAGGCGTGGTTCTTCCTGACGCTCCTCCTGAAGAAGCCCTTGCAGCCGTCGCAGCTGGAAGCACCGTAGTGTTTACCTGTGGCCCTGTCTGCACATATGGAACACACGCTCCCATTGGTCTGTGGCAGCAGAGGGGCAGGCTCCGGCATCATCAACTCTGTCAGTCAATCATAAGAAAATTATTGAGATTCATACACTACAGCACACTGGAGGTCTGATGTATAGCTACTGCATGTGTTGAATTGACTCTTGACACTTGGGGACAGACATGCGAGGATGTCTATTACTGATGACCTCAGGCTAACATTAGAAAGCTTTGGAGATGCACAATGGAATATTGGTATTGTAGGACACGGTTCTACTGTTACAGAGGGGCCCCCACTGTTGATGAGTAAGTAAACATCTCCAAGCCTTGCTAATAAGCCCCAACAGCGTCTGCAGAGAGCGGATCACTCAGCTGAGAGATTGTCAACGCTGTGTGACAGCAGATAAGCACGATTACAGAGCGAATAATTAATCAACGCCATCATCAGCTAAGGTGATTAATGAATCCCTGTTCATTCCACCTCTGTGAAGGGAAATAACCTTGTGCTGCACATAAAAAAGCACAACATTCAAAGGCAGAAATGTGTTGATTGTGAGCTTATAGGGCTGTAAGAACAATGGCAGAGTTGTGTTGTTCCCCAGGTCTGATGAGGTTTGGAGGGGGTAATAAAAGCAGGGTTTATAGGTAGAGATATCACTGCTGTATGTTGCTGCCAGACTCACAGGCCCTCAGAGGACCACTGCTGCTTATTACTCAGAGGAAGAGGAAACTCCCCATTTAATTAAAGCAGATTCAGGTCAGTGGCAAAGACAAAGTCCACTGGCTAATTTTACACTGGGAGCTCCATTTTAATTCAATCTCCCTCAGTGTTGCTCTAAATTGTGTCCTGTCAGTGTTCGATTGCTGCAGGATTGTCTCTCTTAAAACCACTGACCGTCAAATATACTCTGTTGGTGTAGTGTTTGTGCAGTCACAGGGACAATGGCCCCAGGCTGTAATGTATTTAAATTGCACACTTAGAGTTGGGAGACTAAGCAGCCAGGGATAACAATTTAACATGGAGAATGCTTTCTGTGGTCAAAGATCAGTTCGATTGAATTAAGAGATTAGAATACATCTGCCACACAGCTATCTGCCTTGGAGAGCAGTCTGCTGGTAAAGCATCTCCTTAAAAGTGCCAAAGAAAGGACCTGATTCAGCAGAACAGACTCCTAATGATGATAATGATAAATTCAAATTAGATTATAAGGGAAAGCAGAAGAGGGGGAGGTCTTTAAATCACTCTCAGTATTGTCGGGAGTAATGACCGTTGTATTCACAGCATTTTGTGGAATGAAAGCTGATGTCATTTTATCCATGGGAAAATGGTCTTACAAATTCCTGTGTGCATGAGAGCTACATTGTAAAGCGCTGAGAGTACTTTTTAAAACCATGTTTTTCCAAGGGCACTGGGCCTCTTTTTGTAAGCCTGGTTTTCTTTCCAGCTGAATGGAAAGAACAGGTTTTAAAAAGTTACTAAGATCTACTCATGAATTTGAACTTATAAAAATGAATGGATATTCGATATTTTATATTATTTGAATGTCCTTTGAATATCATACAAAAACCCTCCCTCAAATGTCAGACCGATGTTTTGGTATTGTTGTGCACCAGTCTATGAGTGAAGGACAGACAGGTAAAGGTGTCATTATACCAGACGTACCTGTCTCTACAGGAAACACCCTGAGGTTGTCAAACTCCAGCATGGTGTAGGAGGGGTCAAGGGTGGTGCTGTAGTCTGTGGAGTCCAGATCCAGCACGTTCCCTGACAGCTTCATGGTTCTGGTCACTGCTTCAGGAGGCCACACTAGGCCCTAAACAAAAGTCTGATTTATATGAGCAAAGGAACCAGAACAGGCTGCTGCACGATCTTCCTCTTCAGTTCACCACTCTGTTCCAAAATTAGCCACTTTTTCAGCACAATCACTTAATTCCTCTCTGTGTCTTCCTGATTGTCTAGCTCAGGTAAATCAATGTGTTGTCATTCTGTGTGACGCCGCTATTCCTCCACTCGTCACAGGCCTCCAATGTCCTGGTTCCTGTCCTGTGCTGATGTTTTCCTTGGCCCAGTGAATCATGTGCACCTTTTAGATTATTCCTTTTCTCATCCCAGTATTCCTGGCAGGCAGTTCTTACTCAGGTTGTATAAAAGAACAAGTTATCCAGTATGTATTTAGCTGGTAGCTAATGTTCCAGATCAGTGTGACAGATGCCAAACAGCCTTCCAAAGGAGGGAAAGAGAGAGACACTGAGATTTGGCCGACTGTCTGTTTGCGACTCTTATCAGAGTAGAGTATAATAAAGGTGAGGGTTCAGATGGAGGCAGGTAAACATGACTCACTGGGAAGAGAAAAAACAGCCGATAGGGTCAATGAGCTACGTTATCTTAATCACTTCTACGGCTGAGGAAAAAAGGGCAGCAAAAACTAAAATATATGACCAGATCAAAGGTCATCATTACAGTGTGTTATCAGTTACTGCAGGTCAGTTGAGAATGGTATTTGAGTACTGCTGATCAATGTTTGATATTTGTAATTTCAGTAGACTTCTATGGACAAAAGATGCCAGATTCTCAAGTTTGAGTGTTATTGTAACTGGACGAGAGAGTGTGCTATATTTCACCACTGGGGGCAGAGTTTGCTAGTTCCACCGGTCTGCACTCTGTTTCACAACGGGGAGGGGCTTCTTTCTTCACCTTTGCCCATGTGGAGAGCATGCCATCAGCTGTTTGGAGGTATTGATCAGAGGTAGAGTGATAACGTGTTTGCAAATAAAACTATACCTCCCCTGGGCCCCTTTATACAGATAGTGAATGCACTGTAGATAGCCTTTCTCTGACTTGTCTCTACATAAAACACAGGTTCAAAGCAGTGGAGGGTCATCTATGTCAAGCTACAATAAAATGACATTAGTATCTTCACAAAGCCACTTTGTGGTCTATCTACTGTTGTAGTAATGGAGTAACAGAATAATACAAAGCACCATATTAACAATCATATCATTTCGTTTTTAGATTATTAGGAAAGAAATGTGAAACAAAGCAGTAGACAGTAAAGTCCAACATGTATTTTTCCCTTTAAGTATCCAAAAATGGACAGAGATCTCATATTTTTAATAGAGTAAATTCCCAGACATCTATAAAAATGGACGTCTGGGTTGAAGAAGTAAAAAAAATTCAAATATGAGCCAAATCCTTTGTGTGCAAGAAATCAATAGTTTGTCTTATATTATAACTGAACAAATTGAGCATTCTAATGTTAACATTACCTCCACATCAGTGGAGGCTGCTGAGGGGAGGATGGCTCATAATAATAGCTGGAATGGAATAAATCAAATGGTATCAACCACATGGAAACCACGTCGTTGATGTGTTTGATACCGTTCCATTGACTCCATTCCAGACATTATTATGAGCCATCCTCCCCTCAGCAGCCTCCACTGCTCCACATGGCAGAGACGATACGATGATGACGACAAGTTCACACAGTCTACAGTGCATTCAATACACTAGCAAACTTCTCAGCTCCCCCACTGACATACCATAGTCATACTGGGGCCATTTTACCCTTCCTGGGCTGGGACACTTCCTGGCCATCTGCAGAGGAGACAGATGTGCGAATCTGCAGAATATTCTGGACCTTCAGTATGTGAGACATTGTGTGTAGGCTAAAGGATAGGAGAGTGAGGAGTTTGGAAAGAATGAAAGACATAGAGAAATGTGAACGTGGCCATATGATTTTTACAAATTATAACAAATTATATGTCAGACCACATATGAGCTTTTCCAGGAGCGATATCCATCATGCTTCGGTGTAATGGGATTTCCTGGGTGAGCGGCTCTCCTTCCCTGAATGTCACGCTAGGCCGCAGGTCAGACCTCCCCTGGCAGTGGCTCTCTCTCTCTCATGCTGCAGCTTTGTTAAGGTGATTGATAGCTCATAAAACCTGTCAGTCACGGCAGGACGAAGGCAGAATGGTCCTTGGTGCCCTGTAAAATTATATCAGGTCCAGATAAAACATTTCCCTTAAATTTAGATTATCTTGCTAAAGCATTGTAGTGTTCACAACTTGTATTACACAAAACAAATCACACCCCTTGACTTGTTACAGCCTGAATTTAAAATTGATCAAATGTAGATTTTTTTCCGCTGGTCTACACACAATACCCCATAATGTCAAAGTGGAATATGACTTTCAAAATGTTTGATAATAAATACATTTTTTAAAATCTGAAATGTCATGAGTCAATACTTATTCAACCCCTTTGTTATGGCAAGCCTAAATAAGTTCAAGACTAAACATTTGCTTAACAAGTCACATAATAAGATGCATGTACAGTAATAGTGTTGAACATGATTTTTCAATCACTACTTCATCGCTGTACACCGCACATACAGTTGGGCAGTGAATTTCAAACACAGATTCAACCACAAAGACCAGGGAGGTTTTCCAATGCCTCACCAAGAAGGGCACCTATTGGTAGATGGGTACAAAAAACAAAACAGACATTGAATATCCTTTTGAGTATGGTGAAATTATTAATTACACTTTGGATGATGTATTAATACACCCAGTCACTACAAAAATACAGGTGTCCTTCCTAACTCAGTTGCCGGAGAGGAAGGAAACCACTCCATAATTTCATCATGAGGCCAATGGTGACTTTAAAAACAAGTTACAGAGTTTAATGGCTATGATAGGAGAAAACTGAGGATGGATCAACAACATTGTAGTTACTCCACAATGCTAACCTAATTGACAAAGTGAAAAGAAGGAAGCCTGTACATAATAAAAAACACTCAAAAACATGCATCCTGTTTGCAACAAGGCACTAATGTAATACTGCAAAAAATGTAGCAAAGCAACTATCTTTTTGTCCTGAATACAAAGTGTTATATTTGGGGCAAATTCAATACAGCACATTAATGAGTACCACTTTCCATATTTCCAAGCATAGTGGTGGCTGCATCATGTTATGTGTATGCTTGTAATCATTAAGGACTGGGGTGTTTTCAGGATAAAAAAGGAACAGCACAATAACCTAAAACACAATGCCAAATCTACACTGGATTTGCTTACCAAGAAGACAGTAATTGTTCCTGATTGGCAGAGTTATAGTTTTGACTTAAATCTACTTGATCTGGCAATGGTTGTCTTGAAATGATCAACAACCAATTTGACAGAGCTTGAAGAATTTTGAAAATAATAAATGGGCAAATGTTCCACAATCCAGGTGTGGAAAGCTCTTAGAGTATTAACTCAGGTGTGTGTATACTTAGGTAAATTATATTAGGAAGGTGTTCTTAATGTTTTGTAAATTCAGTGTACATATACATATATATACAGTTGAAGTCAGAAGTTTACATGCACCTTAGCCAAATACATTCAAACTCAGTTTTTCACAATTCCTGACATTTAATCCTAGTAAAAATTCCCTGTCTTAGGTCAGTTAGGATCACCACTTTATTAATGTGAAATGTCAGAATAATAGTAGCGAGAATGATTTATTTCAGCTTTTATTTCTTTCATCACATTCCCAGTGGGTCAGAAGTTTACATACACTCAATTAGTATTTGGTAGCATTGCCTTTAAATTGTTTAACTTGGGTCAAACGTTTCGGGTAGCCTTCCACAAGCTTCCCACAATACGTTGGGTGAATTTTGGTCCATTCCTCCTGACAGAGCTGATGTAACCTAGTCAGGTTTGTAGGCCTCCTTGCTCGCACACGCTTTTTCAGTTCTGCCCACATATTTTCTATGGTATTGAGGTCAGGGCTTTGTGATGGCCACTCCAATACCTTGACTTTGTTGTCCTTAATAAATGGAAGAAGTTTGGAACCACCAAGACTCTTCCTAGAGCTGGCCGCCCGGCCAAAAAGAGCAATCGGGGGAGAAGAGCCTTGGTCAGGGAGGCGACCAAGAACCTGATGGTCACTCTGACAGAGCTCCAGCACCTCTGTGGAGATGGGAGAACCTTCCAGAAGGACAACCATCTCTGCAGCACTCCACCAATCAGGCCTTTATAGTAGAGTGGCCAGACGGAAGCCTCCTCAGTAAAAGGCACATGACAGTTTGCCAAAAGGCACCTAAAGACTCTCAGATCATGAGAAACAAGATACTCTGGTCTGAAGAAACCAAGATTGAACTCTTTGTCCAGAATGCCAAGTGTCAAGTCTGGAGGAAACCTGGCACCATCCCTATGGTGAAGCATGGTGGGGGCAGCATAATGCTGTGGGGAAGTTTGTCAGCGGAAGGGACTGGGAGACTAGTCGGGATCGAGGGAAAGATGAACAAAGCAAAGTACAGAGAGATCCTTAGTGAAAACCTGCTCCAGAGTGCTCAGGACCTCAGACTGGGGCGAAGGTTCACCTTCCAGCAGGACAACGACCCTAAGCACACAGCCAAGACAACGCAGCAGTGGCTTCGGGACAAGTGTCTGAATGTCCTTGAGTGGCCCAGCCAGAGCCCGGACTTGAACATCTCTGGAAAAACCGAACATCTCTGGAGAGACCTGAAAATAGCTGTGTAGCGTCGCTCCCCATCCAACCTGACAGCTTGAGAGGATCTGCAGAGAAGAATGGGGGAAACTCCCCAAATACATGTGTGCCAAGCTTGTAGCGCCATACCCAAGAAGACTCAAGGCTGTAATCGCTGCTAAAGGCGCTCCAACCATGTAATGAGAAAAGGGTCTGAATACTTATGTAAATGTAATATTTCCGTTTATTTTTAATACATTTGCAAAAATGTATAAACTTTTTATTTATTTGTCATTATGGTTATTGTGTGTAGTTTGACAAAGGGAAAAAAACAATTTAATCAATTTTAGAATAAGGCTGTAACCTAACAAAATGTATGTATGTATGTATGTATGTATGTATGTATGTATGTATGTATGTATGTATGTATGTATGTATGTATGTATGTATGTATGTATGTATGTATGTATGTATGTATGTATGTATGTATGTATGTATGTATGTGTGTGTGTGTGTGTGTAATCCCACTGGGCATTGTCTATTCCACGTTGGTAATTTCATTGAAATGACGTGTAAACAACATTTTTCAACAAGTGTGTACACAGTGGGATGTTATCTATAGTAAGCCTGGAGAGCAAATCAGTAGCTACATTTGTTTGGAACCATCACAACCCAATGTCACAATAAACAGAAATGTTTTACTATAAAGAGAATGAATGCAGTTTAAGATTTTTTATTGGAACTCAACGCTATGGTCCGATGGAAAAGGCTGCTCCTCACTCTGACCAGCAGGGAGAGACAGAGTACAGAGTATCAGTCAAGACTCAGCTCTATACAGAGGCCACTGAGACACACAGGCTGAATCACACTGACACTCACTGGCTCACACACTTTTGGTTTTGAGGCTTTATACAGAACAGAGAACTATGTCTAAGAGAAAACGTCTTTACGTGAAGACCAAAGTGACTTAGGATCCTTGTTCAACATACTCCCGTTATATTAGAGAATTAGGTACTGGCCCAGCTATCGAACTCATGAAACTGGCAACAAATATTATTGTAACGCAGCCTGGTCTCATAGACTAGATGTAATATAGTAAACGTAAATCTGGGAGACTCAAATTATATGTTACATTTGGTATGATTACATAAGACAGAAGGTTAGGTAAGGTGGGTGGTTGGTTGGTTGGTGGGTGGGTTGGTTGGTTGGTTGGTCGGGGTGGGGGCAGGTGGGCATATACCACGAACGTTTAGCAATCCGACGGTTGCGTGTTAGAATCTTATCAAGGACAACTTTAGCATTTTAACTAATTAGCAACTTTGCAACTACTAACAAATATTTTGCTTCTTTGCTACTACTTAGCATGTTAGCTAACCCTTCCCCTAACCCTAACCTTAACCTTTTAACCTTAACCCTAACCTTAATCCCTAACCTTGCTAACGTTAGCCACCTTGCTAAAGTTAGCATTAGCCACCCAGCCACCAAGCTAATGTCAGCCACAACAAATTGTAATTCGTAACATGTCATAAGTTTTGCTAATTCGTAACATGTCATAAGTTTTGCAAATTCGTAACATAACATACAAATTGTAATTCATAACATATCATAAGAAATGGATGATGGACAAATTAATACATACCATACGAAACTTAACATAGCATACTAATTGGAGTGTCCCGAATATGCATGTACTATGTTATGTCTACCCCTGAGTCCAGGTTGTGTAACAAAGTATGCATAGAATGTTCACCTGTATTTTAATCCTAGACTGAGATTGGCTAGAGTTGACTGAGAGAGATGGCACCCATGCATGGACACAGACACTCCGCTAGCCCTACCAAGATGTTTTGCTTCCTTTCATGAGACATATACTGCAACTTGTCTTAAATTAATGGGAATTTGAGGTGAATATATTTACCATCCTGTGATTATAACCACAACAATGTAACGTTAATATACACTACCGTTCAAAAGTTTGGGGTCACTTAGAAATGTCCTTGTTTTTGAAAGAAAAGCACATTTTTTGTCCATTAAAATAACATCAAATTGATCAGAAATACAGTGTAGACATTGTTAATGTTGTAAATGACTATTGTAGCTGGAAACGGCAGATTTTTTGTGGAATATCTACATAGGCGTACAGAGGCCCATTATCAGCAACCATCACTCCTGTATTCCAATGGCACGTTATGTTAGCTAATCCAAGTTTATCATTTCAAAAAGCTAATTGATCATTAGAAAACCCTTTTGCAATTATGTTAGCACAGCTGACAACTGTTGTTCTGATTAAAGAAGCAATAAAACTGGCCTTCTTAAGACTAGTTGAGTATCTGGAGTGTCAGCATTTGTGGGTTCGATTACAGGCTCAAAATGGCCAGAAACAAAGGACTTTCTTCTGAAACTCATCAGTCTATTCTTGTTCTGAGAAATTAAGGCTATTCCAATCGAGAAATTGCCAAGAAACTGAAGATCTCGTACATTGCTGCGACTTGCTTGCTAGTTGAGATTTCTGCTCTTCACTCCATTGTCAGTTTAGCCTACATTTTACTGATCTTAGTAGCAGAAAGCATTTGTGTCTGCAGTTTTTGGTTTGGCTATTTGTTTCAAGTATATGTGGCGGTTCTAGCTTGTTTGGGGCCCTGGGTGAACCCCCGCTTCAGTGCCTGCCCATGACCTAAATCCACTACTGATTTTGTATTAGTCTATAAATAAATCTCTTTGCCAAAATTCGTCATCTCTCCCATGTCTTATTCGACTAGTATTTTTGAAAGTGTAAGGATAATAATTCAGCCATAGTTGAATTATTATCTGTTTAATATAACACACATACATTAATTAGTAATTTCGGTTGCCTATCCTGACGTGAAGTTTGTTCTATAGAAAGTATTTGATCCTGATGTGTGCCACAGAAAGTATTTGACACTAGCCACAAAATTAAGGAAATTACAAGGGGGGGGGGGGGGGGGGGGGGGATTCTGGCAGGGGGGAGATTTTTGGCACAACATGGCTCTAACTCTATCTCGGGTTTAATCAGGGGGTACAGCTCTGATCTTGCCAGCATAGGGCCTTTCCCCCATTCTCCCACTGCTGGCATTGTTCCTTGTGTTGTTTGGTTATATTCTGTTAATCACAATGCATTACATCTGCCCCTCTCCCTGCCTTCTCTCCTCTCTCAGCACCATGGTGATGGCGAACAGGGCCAGGGACCCAGCACTCCACCCTCCGTCCATTTGTACTCGTCTGGAAAAGCCATCGGGCCAAGCAGGTTTTGGGTGTGATTGGAGGCTCTGTCGGAACCGGCTCCCGGACTTGGCATGTCTGTGACAGCCCCTCTCCCGGTGAGCTAGCCGCTATGATGAATGGCCACCTTTTCATTTTTTATTGCCTCACTAAATCATATGCCTGCCATGCTTTTATAACCAATTTTTGCTGCTTTTTTATTTCACCCCCCTTTTTGGAATAAAACTACAAAGACTGTACTTTCATTTTTTTCTAATGGGGAACATGTTGGTCTCTGGGGGTATTTCTGCATGGGGTTGGTATTCAGATGAGGGGATGGGTTCTTATCAGTACAGGCAGGTTCACTTAGACAAACATCTCAACCTTTAGCTGGACAAACCACTGAAATCCTACCATCATTTAAAACAGCATTTTTTATATATATATTTTTTCATGCCCCATTGAAATTTGTCTTCAGAATGCATCAACATAGCTGCCATTTGAACCAGTCATACCTGGCCTGCTGCATGGCCCCTCTCTCTGCTATGGGGTAATAAGTACAGGAATAACTCCATTGTAATTCAAGAATAACATTAATTATTTAGGCGAGTGCGGGTCAGACTGGGCATTGCTCAGAGAACAGAGGTCACAGTGGCAGTGACAGGCAGACGTGTGAAAGTTGTGGAGTGGGTTGGAGGGGGGCAACATGAGTGATTGGGGGTGGGGGATAGTGGTATTTTTCCCTAGCTGTAATAAATGGCCAGGGAATGTCACAGTGCTTATGAATACCGGAGTCCCTACCTCAGTACCTGCACCTGCTCCCATCTCTCATATAGTCCAGTTATTCTGCTCCTATTAGAGGGCTTCAGCAGGAATGTTGCTGTGTGCAAAGAAATATAATATTAGCCCTTACTTAGTTTAAAAATATGGTAGAAATGAATGTCCAAATGTTTTACATTTCAAATTCAGTAATTCTGAACGTATTATATGGCTGATGTGTTTGTCTGATCTTTATGACTATCTTGCAGGTCCTTTGAATTGTCACCAGGTCACAGTTCAGAAACAGATTTGACTGTCACAGCCGTTCCCTACAGGTCAGTGTAAATCACTTCCCTGTTTCAGGGGAGTTTCTAGTAGCTCAGGCCAGCTGGAGAGAGAGACCTCATTGATTTAAAGTCCTCTGACCCTGTCCCACCCAGGAGACGTAGGTACACTTTCCAGCCAAGTGCCCTGCCGTGCCTGTGTGTGTGTGTGTGTTTATTGTACATCTTAGCCAGCCATCCAAGCAAATGATTCAGATCAAAAGTTGATTTCATTTGACTCACCCTGACAAGGAAATTAGAAATGCACTGCTAAAATGTTCAGACTCCCACTCACTTAGAGGTGCCGGTGCCATTATTTATTTATGTTAGCTTAATAGTCCAACCTGCATTACTCTTCAATGACTGACTGTGCAGAGTTGTGGCCAAGACCAATTCTGCTGCTCTCCACACTTTACCCTCCCAAATCACAGGCCTGAAATGTTGCTGCCTATCATTCATCAATCAGACCTCTCTCCAGATAGACGGACAGGCAGAACTGTCCGTCAGAAGAGTTTCACCTCATAGATCAGCATAGTCCGCCACAAGTCCAGCGTTGTTAATGTTCTTTGTAAGACAGATGGACATACAATTTGCGTGAAATACATAGGCCTCTTGATGTGATAGTGCCATGGTAGTAAATAGTTAATCCCCAGTTATCAAACACTCATGCAAGTTTCTTCATGAGAGAGGGTAGAGAGAGGAGCAACAATCTCAATACATAAATCCATTGTTCCCCCGAATAGGCCTACCTCCAACCAAAGCACAGTATGCTCTCATGTTGACTGGTTCTGTTAGAGTGATTATACCCATATGTAATATGCTTTAAAGTTGCAGGGTCATGGTGTCACAGACATATCTAAAATCGGTCTGTAAGTGCTGTTCATTAAGTCCTATAAACTTGAGTTCACTACATGAGGGCGGAACAGACTGCTGCCAGCACAAGGTCATGAATGTTTCCAGTGGAGAGATTCCCTCACTCCTTTCTGCCTGTCGGAAGTGGTAAAATAGGTCTTTCTGCGGTCTCCTGAAGATGCTTTCATATGCCACTCTGCATGTTTTTACCATCTCTTTTGTTAAGCCCACAGGAAATCCAATATCCTAAACACTGTTGTTTGTCTTCTGGGTTCCATCTTCATTATCTTGTGCTATTAACTTTCATTTGGCCTCCTTTTATTCATTCTGCCATGTTTACTTACTGAGGAGCCCTTAAAAGAAGTTATCGGAAAAAATGTGGTTTGAATGAACACACACATCTCACTTTTAAGTTTCCTCTGCCTTTCCTGTGAAAATGTGCAACACCTTTGTGAGAGATGTGTGTCCACAACTGATAATAAAAGGGAAAACACATGCTGACTTCTCTGAAGAATGATAAAAACAACTCCCTCTATCCAAGGCCCTCTGTGAGCCAGCCCTTTTAATTAAAACCACTTGTTCCAAAACTTGTACTTAATGCTTCCCATTAGTCATGTTTGAGGGATTACAGACAGCTCCAATGAAAGTCAAGGATTAAATGGAAAACGCAGATGAAAACGCAGATGTGCGAACAATGCGGCTTGTTTTATTGCCATCACAGTCGTTTAGTAATTATGAAAAATTAGCTAGGATTGGCAAGGTTTCCTAATTCCTTCCGCAATTAAAGATGACTTCTCTCTGGAAAAAAAGAGGGTTACCTAGGTCATGGACAAGGGGTGTTAGGATTAAAACATTATCCTTTGTAAAAAGCTTCAGTTTCTCTTATTGTTTTCTTTATGTTTCGCTTTCATCCATTTCATTTCATGTTTTCTTCCAGTACTGTCTTCAGTGTTAATTAATGCTGACATTTACTTCCCCAATACCCGCCCATATGACCCATCAGTTATGAAACAATATAAGTAGAAACAGAGTTAACATGAAATGTCACCCTTTATGAAAAGATTCCATGATCAAACACACAGTAAAAGACGATCTGTATTAAACGTGGCTGTTCTTAACTGACGTATTCAGTGGGATGTTTACCATTTTGCCTTAATTCAAGTCAACAGGCAGAGGGACATAAAAGGGAGAAGTGCTAAGCAACAGTTTAATTGCATCATCTGGCCAGTGAATCACTTTCATGTGGGCAGCATGCTTACGAGGGCTCACTATCAGGTTTAGCATTCTTTGCTAGGTCTGTGTGCATTGTGGATTGTTAGTGTGACCTGTGACACTTGACCTCTGGGTGATTCTCCCATTCGTGCATTCCTCCTTGGTTCTTCCCCAAATCTTTGAAGACAGAGGTGAGGGCAAGCAGGATTGCTTCTACCCCCTCCCTCATTACCACGTGCCCTCATCTGGAGCATTGCGTCCACACATGCTGAACTTGGCAGAGGATCAGTGAATCTGAGTCATGCCTGTACATTAATTAGGCCGTACACGTACACACGGCTATGCTAGGTATATGTCTTTCATTATGTAGCCCGTCTTTGACCTTTTCGGAGATACTTCTTTTTACAAGTAGTTTAGATGAAATCCCGCTGAGATTCATAAAATACACATAAAGTGATGCATCAGCAGTGTGATTCAGCATTTAAAATGCAGAGAGGTATTATTCAACATAAGCAGGGAGAAAAACACTAATCTCAGGTGCTTGCCGCTGAGAGCGAATGGAAGAAGTGAGGGATGGAACAGTAATTCATTTTCATACAGATCCCTGTGCCAGGGAAGGGGAAAAACCAATGACCAGTAATGGGCTGGTTGTAGCCCTACTATGATTATTAAGAACTGTTACTGATAACACATATGAGGTATATCACTGCATTGACAGCTATAATCAACTCTCCCTCTCTGTTTGTGCATTAACATCCTCCCGTTCCCCCACACTCAAGAGGAAGCTGATTTGTAGACAAGGAAAAGAACAGAAAATGAAAAAAAAAACAAGATATATTATTCCTTGCAAGGGGTTCGGAACAAGGAATGAAAGTAATTATTTTTGCTTTTCAAGATTTAGTCATATTTATGGGGCATTACTGTACGAGCGGGCTGTTTAATGTTATTTGCAGAAAGCACACATTGTTCGTATCAAGCATAGGAAAGCTGAAGGCACAGCCATCTGAGCCGTGACCTCACGGCTGCAGCGCTCAGCACCACGGAGCAAATGGGTTCAGCGTTTGTGCAAGCTACACACAATTAATAATGGAACCAGGTTTCAAACTTGACAACTGTTTGGACCGCCATTTGTCCTGGATCCTTTTGTGTGAGGGAGCCTGAGGCACCAAAACACCCCCTGGCCAGGGGGCCCAGATTTGAGGCAATACCCCAATCCATCCATGTTGTGGTGAGGTAGAGGAGGGGAGACAGAATAGACCTCTCTCACCCACTTATGTTGCATTGCTTCTGATAGGAGAGGCTGGCTCTGTGCAGATCAGTGGGCCTATTAGAGGTCAAGTTCAGGTACCATATTTTTCTTCACAATCATATCTAACAGCAGGAGTGTTCCTTTACAGAGTTTGCCTGTTGAGTATGTTTGTGGTTAATGTTCTACTGTATGTCCATATTATCTCTGTGTAACTGTGTTTCCATTCATGTTGTTTGCTGCTGAGAGCCAGACAGTCAGGTGATACCTCTAGTGGTATTCAGATGAGGTTGAAAGGTGAGGAATGAGGAGTAGATGTTTTTATTTGATTCTACATTATATCATGTTATATTAGGTCTCACAGTGTAGAATGGTGGGGTGGAAAAGCTGGAGTCCTTTCCAGCCCTGACTTGAGTGCAAAGAGTAACTGCTGACTCCTGGGACCCACTTACAACTAAGACATGGTGTGCTTTTATCCCGCCTGGCCAAATGTGAACTAAATAAAAAGGATGGAAAATGGCTGCTCTCTGGGCTGTACCCTTGGTCCCCGGCTCTTTGTTAAAACCATATCTCTGCTGCTCCATTGCCCCTAGCTACATTAAATCCCATTAAATTCACGTCATTAAAGCAGCCCTCACTGCTCCTCGCAGCAGCCCTAATGCTGGGCCTCTCAAGGACAGAGCGGTAATGAGGGTGGACTGGATTTAACCTTGAAAAGTACAGGTTTTCATTTCCAAATCAATAACGTATGGTTCAAAACCGCCACTAGATCTAGGCTATAATTTTCAAGCATTAATTGTGAGGATTATGTTTCTCCTGCAGTGAGAAGGTATTTAACTTTAAGCTGCAGTGTACATATTGCATTTACCATCTAGCATCTTGCTTTTTCTCTTTCTCTCACAAGATAGGAATTGACAACTTGCACATTTTCTATATCAGTGAGTCCATGTGCATGTGTACAGTTTGCTGTGCAGGCGGGATAACTTAGGGAGATTGGATTTCAAAGAGTCATTATCCTGTGTGTAAACAATTAGGTGATCTGTGCAATTTTCTAAAGTGAAGCCAAACAGCGGCAGTGTTGGCTTCAAGTTCTTTTTCTCCTCCATGTGAGATTGCAGTCTAGTGTCGTCATTCACACTAAAGAGGTGAAATTCTGAAATCTCCATCAGAGCCATTTGATTCAGACTCAGACAGTCACCTGCTGTGAAAAGGTGGGAAATGGTGAATTATGAATGAATATTTGGATGATGGCAGGGGGAAAAGAAAGAATACCTGAGAAAAGATAGAAGTGGTTCTTCTCTCTCTCCTCATGGCTGTAGCTCATATAACCCTCTCCATAGTGGGGGCCGTCTCCTCGTGTGATCCTATGGAAAGCATTAATTTGTCCTGGGGTGATAATTTGTTCATAATGTGAAATATTGGATCTCGTCCTGAGATGGGGGCTGGGGGCTAGGTGATCACGGCAGCTTAATTTAAAAAAAATCAAATTCCCCTTCTTAAATGAGGCTTTATTAAATTACACAGCTCACACTGTGGGAGTAGGGCGCAGGCAGTGCCAGCACAGTGTAAAAAGAGCTTCGCTGGATAATTAAATAAAATTAATAAAAACCCTCAGCCAGCCTGGCAAGGTGAGGAGATTGGGAAGGAGGGAAACCCAACGGCCATCTTTACATGCTCAGCTTCTGTTTCATTCTCTCTAATTTGGGTCCTGGGGAATGGGCCATGTAGAATGAGTAAAAATGGGAGGGGGAGAGATTGTCTGCAAGATGTAGCTGGCTGTAAATGGAGACATACATATGCTCACTTAGGTTCTCATATGCAAACACACAACACCTACAATACGAAACAATTGGTACTTGGTAGATTTTTATGTTCAGATGCTACTGTGATAGTTGTGCCCAAAGGCAGAGAATCCCTTCACATCAAAGAATATTCTGCAATATTCTTTGTATGAAAATAATGTAGTATAGACATTTTAACCGTCCACTTTATGGTCCTGGTCCCCCTCCCCTACTCCTCTGTGTCGGGTATGTACAGAGCAGTAGGAAAGTATTCAGACTCCTTCACTTTTTCCACATTTTGTTACGTTACTGTCACGCCCTGACCATAGAGAGCTTTTTATTCTCTATGTTGATTAGGTCGGGGTGTGACTAGGGTGGGTCATCTAGGTGATTATGTTTCTATGTTGGCCAGGTATGGTTTCCAATCAGAGGCAGCTGTTTGTCTTTGTCTCTGATTGGGGATCATATTTAGGCAGCCAATTTCCCCTTTGTGCTTTGTGGGATCCTGACTATGTATAGTTGCCTGTTAGCACTATTGTTAGCTTCACATTTTGTTTTGAGATTTATTGTTTTTGTTTTGCTGTGAGTTTCACCTCGAAATAAAAAGATGTGGAATCCAGATCACGCTGTGCTTTGGTCCAGTTATTCTAACGATCGTGACAGTCACAGCCTTATTGTAAAATTGTTTAAATAGTTTATTCTCCTCATCAATCTACACACAATACCCCATAATGACAAGGCAAAAACAGATTTGTAGAAATTTAAAAAAAATATATATAAAAAATATTACATTTACACAAGTATTCAGACCCTTTACTCAGTACATGGTTGAAGCACCTTTGGCAGCAATTACAACCTCGAGTCTTCTTGGGTATGACGCTACAAGCTTGGCACACCTGTATTTGGGAAGCTTCTCCCATTCTTCTCTGCAGATCGTCTCAAGCTCTTTCAGGTTGGATGGGGAGTGTCGCTGCACAGCTATTTTCAGGTCCCTCCAGACATGTTCGATCGTGTTCAAGTCCGGGCTCTGGCTGGGCCAGAGGACATTCAGAGACTTGTCCCGAAGCCATTCCTGCGGTGTCTTGGCTGTGTGCTTTGGGTCGTTGTCCTGTTGGAAGATTAACCTTCACACCAGTCTGAGATCCTGAGCATTCTGGAGGCAGTTTTCATCAAGGATCTCTCTGTACTTTGCTCCGTTCATCTTTCCCTCAATGCTGACTAGTCTCCCAGCCCCTGAAACTGAAAAACATCCCCACAGCATGATGCTGCACCCACCATGCTTCACCGTAGGGATGGTATTGGCCAGGTGATGAGCGGTGTCTGGTTTCCTCCAGACATGGTGCTTGGCATTCAGGCCCAAGAGTTCAATCTTAGATTCATCAGACCAGAGAATCTTATGGTCTGAGGTGCCTTTTGGCAAACTCCAAGCGGGCTGTCATGTGCCTTTTACTGAGGAGAGGCTTCCGTCTGGCCACTCTACTATAAAGGCCTGATTAGTGGAGTGCTGCAGAGATGGTTGTCCTTCTGTAAGGTTCTCCCATCTCCACAGAGGAAGTCTGGAGCTCTGTCAGAGTGACCATCGGGTTCTTGGTCACCACCCTGACCAAGGCCCTTCTCCCCCGATTGCTCAGTTTGACCGGGCGGCCAGCTCTAGCAAGAGTCTTGGTGGTTCCAAACCTCTTCCCTAAAAACACAGTTTTTAGGGACCTTCAATGCTGCAGAAATGTTCTGGTACCCTTCCCCAGATCTGTGCCTCGACACAATCCTGTCTCGGACATCTACGGACAATTCCTTCGACTTCATGGCTTTAAATTTGCAAAATGTAAAAAAATAAAAATAATTTTGTTTCATCATTATGGGGTGTTGTGTGTAGATTGATGAGGAAAACGTTTTACCTAATCGATTTTAGAATTAGGCTGTTACATAACAAAATGTGGAAAAAGCAAAGGGGTCTGAATACTTTCTGAATGCACTGTATCTTAGAGCACCTCATGTTGTAAATTATCCTAACCCCTGACCCTGCCATTGAGAGGCCAGGTGAGCAGTAGAATTATAACTCTCTGCCCAGTCCAGAGTGAGTATCTGTGCTGAGAGCATGTGGAGGACTTGTCTGATCTTCTTCCTGCATGATAGGCAAAGCAGCCAGACTCCTCACTTGTGACTGCATTTTCTCCTTTAATAGGAATTTAATTTGGGGATGTATCCCTGGGAGCATTGTTGACATTTATTGTGTTGTTATTGCTGGAACCCAAGGTTTGTCTTAGTCAGGGGAGAAGGCCCTGATGTCATTTGGCGTGTTCCCTGTATGTGAAAGGCTTAATTGAGCGTGTAACGTGGCTAATTGGAGCAGTGATATATTACCGTTGTTGGGAAAATCTCAACAGAGTCACATTTGTCTTATTTGGCAGAAAGTGAGATGGACGTTGCCTTGCTACTTACAGTACGTGGACAGGGCTTTGCTCATTCTATTTCTGTCACATATGGAGGATTTGCATTTCCTGTTCTGTGTGGAATCTCCCTCACTGGTTGGTTCCCATTGAGGTAGAGATCTACGCAGGACTTTTTATTTCCCCCGCTCCAGCCGGCACCCGCAGCTTTTCATACAGCACACGCGCGATCCCGCTGGCTTTCTGTCCCGCTCAAGCAACTGACACAAGAACTGGTCCCGATGCCAACCGCAGCCCAGCAATGTTATTTTAGGCGTATGTGAAGCAGCTCGCTTGCTAGCCATGGTCCCAACAATTTGGCGCCCTATAAGTAATATCACAACGCGCCAAAAATGTTTTACCAGAGATTCTCATATTATATTCCATTATATTAGGCTATCTATATTACTGGGCTATATCAGCCAATAGGTTAGACGTAGTTTGAAGAGAGCAGAGTTGGAGAGAGCACACTTGCATTTTCTCTTGATCTACGTTCAACAGCCTACCTTTTAGGATCGGGACGATTTTCCGACGGCGACAAATATGGGTGATCAATATTTATTTATTGGAAATGTAGTAAACTATAGCCTAATTATATTTAGGAAGTTCATTTCCTTTGAAAGATAACTGCCCCGTGCTTCTCCGGCCTCTGGCGGTGCTACAGCCGACTTTATTTAATTGAGACCACACGCGCAGCTGATCTCGCAGGTATGGCTACTGAACTTGAAGCAGCAAGAATGATGAGAGCGGACACTTGTGCTTTCTCTTGAGCTCCGTTTTGAATATAGGCTATAGCTATACTTTTTAGGAGCAGGACGATTTGCAGGCAGAGACAAATAAATGAGTAATCAAGAATAATCAATAATATCAGCATGGTATGTGCGCCTTTTCCTTTTCAATAGTTATTTATAGTATCTTAAAAGGCTCCAAGTTGTGCAGGGGGCTATTGCATCAATCTGTCTCCCTCCCTGAGTCTCATTTAGATGTTTGGAATCCAGCCATGTGTTTTAAGTTCATTCTCAGAGATGAAACTGATATGTAGTTAAATGCATTGCAGAAACAGATCTCAGAGGCCCTTTGGTTTTAAGGGTAGGCATCACATGCTCCCATCCTGAATGTTGAATGTGTACCATGGAACCACTCTTTCTCTTTAATGCACTCTGGGCTGCTGTGACCATGAACACTTCCAATAGAGGGTCTCTCTGTTAGAGGACTCTGTGCCGCTTTGTTTGAGAGGCGGCCGGTGGTGATGGAGCTGGTTGGTTTGTTTGGTTGAAGACATTGGTGGCTTTGAGGTGCTTGTGATATCTCATTAGGACAGCTTAGAGGTCCCCATCCCAACACTAGAACCATTTTAGTGTTCCCTCTCTGATCAGAGCTGACAG
The DNA here is from genome assembly GCF_016432855.1 of Salvelinus namaycush. Lineage (NCBI taxonomy): Eukaryota > Metazoa > Chordata > Actinopteri > Salmoniformes > Salmonidae > Salvelinus > Salvelinus namaycush. The sequence continues at coordinate 13,767,729 of NC_052336.1, read as the reverse complement.
CAGAAGAGACTGGGCCTTTGGGTCACTGCGGTTTCACAACTCCCCCAAACACAACCTCAGGCAGGGCCACAGACTCTGTGTCTGATGGAGAAACAATTACTTGGGTAGGAAAGACAACATTATCTTTTGTGCAGTTTGTGAATGAGTGATAGTTAGGGTGTATAACCTGTGGAGGAATGAGAGCCAAATGAGGGGTGCTGGGATAGGGCTCTCTGAGGGGTGGTTAGGCTGGGGCTGTGGTGGGGTCTTGTTTGAATTAGTTTACGGGCGGTGAAATGAAGCTCCCTGCTGAGATGTGAAGGGCCCAAGCAGCCTGAAGGTCCTTTCATACTATCGCTCCCTGAAAAGCATATTTATATCTTCCAGACTAGTAATTAATCACTCCTGTTTTTTTCTGAGGGGTGGTGGTGGCGAGAGGGGAGGGAAGAAGGAGAGGGTGGTATGTGTGTTTCACAGATCTCTGTCCTGCCAAAAGCCACACAGCATAACCGCAATTAAAACATTGATTCGATTTATTGCAATGAGGCACGAGATGCTGGTTTCTCAAGTCCAGCCCAGTGTTTATCTTAAATGAGAAGGATTTTGTCTGTCACAAACTTTCCCTCTATTTCAAGATGCAGACTGAGGATGGTAAAGAAGTTGGCCCTGCATAATATCTGGTGCTCAGCTTACTGAGGTGTGGAGTGTGTTTCTGAATAAGTATTAGATTGCATATTTTTCATGGTCATCGGTATGTTATAAAACTTGTGCCTCTGTGTATTGATTCCACCCCTTCTATTGTACTACTGGATTTAGAAAATGTACCACTCCAACTATTTGATATACAAGCAGCTTTTTAAACAATAAGTGAAGATGTTTTGGATTTTTGGCAATGAAGTTGAGATATGCCTGTTGGAGAGTTGTAGACACATTTACAATCCCGTTTGAAAAAATATTGGTAATGGTCAGTGGATGCAGTGAACTGTACGGTTAAGAGTTCTTTGATCTCTATGGCACCCATCTTGACTGCTCCCTGAGGACCGGACATCATATGGTTGTTGTAGTAAATGACTATGTGACCACAGTGTGCATTTTCAACTGTAATCCTCCTAAGATTCACTTGTGTCGGTTTTAGAAATGTTTAATTACATTGTGTACAATTTAGGACTATCCCACTGTTATGGGTTGACTTAAATGTCACATTTAAACTAGAAAAAACGGCCATAGACCTATAGGGTCTGCTGCTTTACTTAGCCTAAGTACCAGCTCAAGTATTTTTCCGAAGATCTATTTAAGCATGACTTCTTTTAGGAGTAGCCTACTGTTTTGGAGTAGAGTTACACTATTTGTTAGTTTCAGTTTTTGATCGTAGCATTCGTGCAGCCTATGGTTTGTTTCATAGTTGTCTTGGGGCAAGATGTTTCCTGAATGAACATGAGTGGTTGAAGACGTTGAGCGTGTTAGGCTATATCAGGCAGTATTAAATGGCTCATAAAGGAACCTGTTATGTTTACTTTTACATAGATACATTTGGCTGCTATTTCAAACTTGTGTCCCGTGTGCACCGTGTGCACCCTGCAGTGTAACATTGTATTCCTCTTAAGCTTCTCATCCAGACTGGCCAGGCTGTGTGGCACATCGGTAATAAGGTCACTGTGAAGGTCAAATGGACAAATGACAAAGCACAGGAAACACTTGTCATGCTACTGTATGAGTGGGAACGGGAAAGACACAGTTTCAATGTCTTTCTATAACTTGATGTTTAATGCCAGTCAAAGTTACTGGAGCTACTTCAAAGCCATCCACAGTAATCCATATTACACCATCTACATTGTGCGAATAGCAAACACAAAGCATTTTGGATTGGCGTTCAGTCAGTCCATAGCTCTGTCAGCTGTTGCTCTGTAGTTACTGGCATGGACCCGGTATGACGTGGGTCTGGAAAAGAGTTCCGGATAATTTTATGTCTCTCTGTCTATCAAACTTTATAATGTTCCGATTTTTACCCCACTGGCACTGTCCTTTAATTAGATTATACCAGAGGAATAACCACAGTTCAGATGCCAATTCGTGTCCCAGACTGTGTAAAATGTGCTGTTCCACTGGCTGGCAAAACAGAGCAGGTGAGAGCAGACAAGGTCCTGAGGCAGAGAGCTGTGCGTCAACTTCTTCAATAATCCCTTTTTTCTCTCGCTCTCTCCTTTGCGTTCAGAGTTGAGCCTCCAACATTATTAAAGTACCTTGCAATCATAGACTAACACAGAGGGAGTATGAATTTTTAAGGAGATAGTAGGTGTATAATAGCTTTTAATATACATTGAGCAGGTTTATGCACTTTGAATATGATTGTGTTGGCAGGCGGTGAGAATGTGTGGATATTGACACTGACGTGGGGCTCTGACAGTGTGTTAACTCAGTCACTCATTACACAGCTCTCAGACTGAGCAGGAAGTTAAACACTACGAATCCACCAGAGAGTCTAGAGACGGGCACTAAATGATAGCAACAAACTATTTCAAATACAAACTGGTTGCCAAATGTGGACTTGTGCCAGGAAAAATGATAATTGTCATGAAAAATAAACTCCAAATATCATTATTACAGCGAACCATGTTGCTTCCAATAACAATCAAACTTTTTATTTAGTCTGTTACAAATCTATAATTTACATTGAAAATAGGGGCCTGTGTTTGAAGAGCACAGCCAAGGAAAGCAGTGGAAGTGGACAGCTGTAGGTAATTAGAGCAGGCCTTGGGATGGCCAGGGATTCAAAGTAAACATGGGCGCTTTCCACAGTCAACAACATTTACAAATGTAGAAGAAGGAAGCTACTGAATTTGTGAAGAATGTGCAGCGGGAAAGGAAAGCGTAGAAGCATGAAGCCAGCAGATGGCGAAAATTCAATCCATGCGGCATGTGGCTAACAGGACTGTGGGGTGATTCTTCTGGCGGTGGACCCTGAAGTTCGAGGAGGGCCAGAACAAGGCTGTTCCAGGTTAATACTTACAGGTTTACATCCAGCCGCGCATTGCTAGACTCAGATTTTCTAGAAATTCCCCTTCAGGGGAACACACTTTTATAGTTTTTAAGCAGAACTCTGGCCTCCCTCTGTTGTTTGCTACTGTGAAATAACAAATCATCCCTGGCTCCTCCTCACTCAGACTTTCTGAAGGAGTCTATAGTCTGCAGCTTTTCAAAATTCATGGATCTTGTCATCAGAGGTGATGTGATTGAAACAATTGACCGTTGAGGAGCTTCAAACTAGAAGATGAAACCAAACTCTTTTTAGGCTTATGCCCCTGAAAAGCTTCCAATTTTCAGGCATGCCCGAAATATTTGTGACCTCCTTGACTGGCGGGCAGCGATACTTTAAATTGCTGAAATGTCTCAGATGCAGGATGACTGACAGGGGGAAGTTGTTCTCCTGTGGCATTGTGTGGGGCCCCAGCTTGTCCCTGATAACTTTTTAATCCCCCAGAACTCAAATGGCTGGGTGATTTTTTTTCTTCTGTCCTGTGAGGTCTCATGGACCACGTAGCAGTCTTTAAGAGGTCGGCCTAGAGGAATGTATCATGCGGCAGATACATTTATTACCACACTGAGCTGTTCTTCCATAATTAATAGGATTGTAATATTTCACAGTAAAACCCATTCTTTTTCCAGCCCTGCAGACATTAGGTGGATCCTTAACGGAAAAAATATGAATCAAGGAATCTCATTTCTTCACACAAAAGAGGTTTTAACTCTTCGAAAATGTATATTTTTATAAATGGCTTACTTTAGCAGAAAATGTGTTGTATATTTTATACCAGCGATTACATAGTCAAAGTTTAGAGAGGACCCACCTGGCACACACTGGTTGAATCAACATTGTTTCCACGTCATTTCAATGAAATTACATTGAACCAATGTGGAATAGATGTTACATTGACGTCTGTACCCAGTAAGGAGAGCTTTGTTTCAGTGTAAAAGGCTGCTGTTTGGCCAGTCAATTTCGCTACACTTTGAAGTGTGTTGAAATTGTCAACATTCTTGACACTCGTCCCTCCTCTAAAGGACCTGCAGGAGAGTTATGTGAAGCGCTCAGTAGAATGCCACAGTGAGAAATGTAATAGCGGGAAGTTAGTCAGTGGAATACAATCATGTTCAGTCTGTCTCTCTCCATGGCATCCCCAAACCAAATATTAGCCCACTGGCTGGAGAGTCTATCTGAGGTAGTTGATTTTAACAACCTCCCTTGAAGCACTCATTTTATTCTATTTTTTTAAATGGCTGCCATGGAATTCGATCATCAGACATGCTGCTTCTCTCTCCTCTTTTTGGCTGTCTTTAACAATGATATAACAATTGCATTACAAGTGCTAGTGTCATAAATTATGTGCACTGGTGTGCATAGGCATTCGATTTGGCTTGTAAAACGCTGGGTGAGACTGGGCGAAAGAGTGTAGGTTTTGTTATTCAAAGCCAGGCACAACTTCAGAGGAATGAGGTTGAACATTTGCTTTTTGTTTAACCCCACAGCTTGAAGAAACAAAATACTGCCTTTCACTGGCAGCTCAAGCACTTCATTAAAAAAAGAACGACGGCCCACCATACTGTGCCCATTCATTTCACTCTTAATATTTCAAAATGTCACTAATGTGCAATAGGTTGTTCTTTAAAGCCTTTCTTGAGTTTCCCTGCCTGAATTCTGTATGCCATGTTTGTGGAGCCGGTTGGAGTGAAGTTCTATGCATGTTAGCTTTACTGCATGTACAGGGTCCCTTGGCTTGATATGCTGGGTGTATTTATGGAATAAGAAGTGAGAACATGTGGAAAACCATTGTTAGCCAGGAATATGCTTTAATTTGAACAATGACTCGTTTTTATTTCATCCTTGAATGCAAAAATATTTTATGGGGTTTGGCTTCACTGTACTCCATGGACAAACCGAGTCCTACAGTGCCACATTCTGTGCCATGAAGCATTCATTCTTACAAGTAATAACATTGACAGCACAGTGTCATTACCACGGAGGCTGATCACAGCTCACAGTTATGCAGCCTTCATCAAAGCACACAGCTGGTAAAGAAGAGGTAAACTTGCTCAGTAGTTTTGTGATGCTCCAGATACAGATAATGTCTGTTCCATTTAGAACAGTAATCAGGACCTGTAGTATGCCTGTCTGAGTTATCTGCCCGTCAGACTGCATAGAGATGATGTGAGCAACAAGGCCCTCACCCCTTTCACCCCTCACCCCTCTGACCGGGTGTGCCTGCGCACTCACCCCGCTCTTCTGAAGACTGGAAGTTGGCTGGTTTTATGATTTAATGACTGCTGTCGGATCCGATCAGGGACTGAGATGAACGTTGCCAGCTGTTCTACCTGCGCTCTGCTCTCTTCGTCCGGTTTCTGTTTCTCTCATACATGTCCAACATGCTCCACATACAGCGGCCTCACGGTGGTAGTGGAGATCCTTACTGGGGGAGTCTGTCCCCTTTGTAACCAGCTAAGTGGCTGTTTTAGGCTCCCATTATGAATGTGCAGTGTGTACAGCCAGACTTAAGATTGTCAATAGAATGACTAAATGGTATATGGGCTTTGTGGAATGATATTGTTGGTTTTATTTTGTGGAAATGGGGTCTGATGTGTCTGATTACAGTGAAGCCATTCATTCCAGTTGTCCCTGTGTAAATGCTCTACATGCTTTAGAATGTGATACAGAGATGTATATTATGTATCTCGTTTGAGATTCTGTGTTAAATATCAGGGTCGGGGGAATGGTCAAATCTACATTTAAAGGAGTGGGATTTCTCGTGACCAAGATCTGAGGATGTGGGACTGAGTTATATCCCTCCTGTTCCCTGGAGATGGGCTGAGGTCATTAGTTTGAGTTTTGAAGTGTTTGGCCTTTTGATGTTCCAATGTTCTCTTTAGGCAGTCTGGCCTGAAGGATATTTAATATCGCTCCCGCAAATTTCCAGTTCGAAATAATTTGAACTGAGCATCTGTCAAAGGAGCAGCCGTTTAAATACATTGGTCACAGTTAAAGAGGCAGAAAATGAGGCCAGATTAGTGGGAGCACCTTTTTCTGTGGTCTGGGTCTGGCCTGGCGAGGGCTTCTCTCTCGAACTGGGGCACAGGGCCTGATGAAAAACACTCCCAATCCTAGATCATTAACGACATCGCCCAGCACCACCGGGGTTAAAACCTCGCTCTCGCCTGTCTTCCACAGGACCATGGCTCGCCTGTCTTCCACAGGACCATGGCACGCCTATCTTCCACAGGATCATGGCTCGCCTGTCTTCCACAGGACCATGGCACGCCTGTCTACCATAGGACCATGGCTCGCCTGTCTTCCACAGGACCATGGCTCGCCTGTCTTCCACAGGACCATGGCACACTTGTCTTCCACAGGACCATGGCACACTTGTCTTCCACAGGATCATGGCTCGCCTGTCTTCCACAGGACCATGGCACACTTGTCTTCCACAGGATCATGGCTCGCCTGTCTTCCACAGGACCATGGCACACTTGTCTTCCACAGGACCATGGCACGCCTGTCTACCATAGGACCATGGCACGCCTGTCTTCCACAGGACCATGGCTCGCCTGTCTTCCACAGGACCATGGCACACTTGTCTTCCACAGGACCATGGCTCACCTGTCTTCCACAGGACCATGGCTCGCCTGTCTTCCACAGGACCACGGCTCGCCTGTCTTCCACAGGACCATGGCTCGCCTGTCTTCCACAGGACCATGGCTCGCCTGTCTTCCACAGGACCATGGCTCGCCTGTCTTCCACAGGACCATGGCTCGCCTGTCTTCCACAGGATCATGGCTCGCCTGTCTTCCACAGGACCATGGCTCGCCTGTCTTCCACAGGACCATGGCTTGCCGTCCGACACCCTCGCTCCTCTGTGCTGCTGTGGCACAAGGGGGATTGTCTCAGGGTTTCAGCTCCTTGATATTTTATTAACGAACGTTCTGGAGGAGAGCCCAGGCTAGACCAGACTCCCCTCTCTCTCTCTCTGAGACGCTCTGAGTAACGGGGGAGCGCTGCATCCCCATCGTCTCCACATCAAACATCCCCCTTGTGTTTCCACTGGGGGTGTGTAGGGGGACTTTTATAAGGGTACACAATCTTAGGCTATGTTTTATCGCTGGGAGAACCATGAAAGAGCATGCATTAGACGGTCTGAAAGCAGCTGTCAGTGCTTATTGTAACTGACTGGGCCTGTCTCTTGGAAAGCTTTTTAGCTTGTCTTCTTTCCATCAACCACAAACAAAGAAAGGACCATCCCTTGAGTGACAGCAAGATACAATGTGCTGTGGAGATGGACATTGTTTCATTGCGTTATTAGATTCTCGCTGGGTTCTTCAGGAAATGAAAACTTTGGATTAAAGCTTTTTGCCATATGACACTCAGCTCTGATGGTTTAGTTTTAAGAGAGGGTTTGTGTCATACTTTCCTTGTTGAGATACTGTAGATACATTGTGTCATACTACTGTTAAACCTTTGAAAATATTGTGAAAAAAAAGTTTATATTTAAGAATATTAGATGTAGATTCTAGCAGTCTTGTCTGTACCAAAAACGTTACTTTGTGTGTTTTATAAGGATCCCTTACAGTACTAATGACCTTTATGAAATAGATTGAGTGCATTTCTTTAGCATGTAAAGAGCGTGTGAAAGAACAGGGGGAGAGTACTTGTTAATGTTGGTGAGTAACACAACACTCGTTCACACCCCTCTCTCCTATTCCCCCTCATCACTCTCTGGCTCCCCACCTGTGTCGAGGCTGCAGAAGATGAAGACAGGTTGCGTGAGTAGAGCGACCCAGACACTATCTTTGGGGGGAAATAAACAGCACATTAGTTCCAGGTCGTCTTGGAACGGTATGAAACAGAAGAGAGGAGTGGAGAGGTTAGGGGAAGTCCACTCCAGGATGGGAGCTGGGGATTATTAACGGGCAGGGACTCGTATTAAACCAGGAGTTTGCTCGCCCTGTCTTTCCCTCTCTTACTCATATTCTCTCTCTCTTTTTCTCTCTTTCTCTTTCTCTCTCCTTTCTCTCTCTTTCTCTTTCTCTCTCTCTCTCTCTCTCTCTCTCTCTCTCTCTCTCTCTCTCTCTCTCTCTCTCTCTCTCTCTCTCTCTCTCTCTCTCTCTCTCTCCTGCTTTTGCCATGTACTGTAGATTAGCTGCAGTCCAGAACTGACCCCCCCTACCCCCCCAACTTTCTCTATTAATTTTTACAAAGGCAGTGAAATTTGTTTCAAGGCGAACATGACTTGCTTTTCAGACAGGTTTGGCGAAAAGGGGGTAAATCATTCTGAGACTTTATTTCCCCACCCTCATATGTTTGTCCTTATTTTTCTGTGCTCAGTTTTATAGCAATCACACACAGTGGGATCCACACAATTAACCTAAAGCAGACTGTTCATCAGAAAAAGAACCAGAACCCTGACTTCAGTGTTAATTGTCTACAAATAGTTAATTATCTCCTCGATAGGTGTGTCATCGAAGGGCTGTCCAAATCAGTGGGGAATACGACAGGTAATTCTATTGTTCTTTTGGTTTTTAATTGTCTATTTTTTCCCACTCTTTCAATCATTTGTCAGTGGCAATTAAATGGCACCTGTTATAATCCCTCTATTTTCCATGTGTTTCAACTCAAGAACGTTCTACAGCACTATATCTTATAGCATAACATTTTGGCCTGATAACAAAACCACTACTCTCTAAAATTCTAGTATGCTAGTGACCAGAGTGTACACTACCCTAAGACATTAATGTTTCTCTAGTCATGAGTTAGCCTGCTGGTGGTTGTGTTTGATATATGGATGTGTGTGTACAGTGTTCACTATACCTGGGAAGTGACTATGAGTGTGTGTTGTTTGTTAGTGATGCTCTGCACGGTGTGTCTGAGGTAGAGGTGATGTGTGCTGGCTGTACTCCAGTTTATAGTGTTAAGTAGTGCAGGAGGGGTCGTGGTTCGAGGCCAGGCACATTTAGCTAATTGAGAGAGTGGCCGGCGTGTTTGAAGTACGCCAGGCGGTGTTACAGGCTTTGAAGTTCGATTGGGTGTTAAACAACCAGGAAATGGGCAGTAGTTAGTCTCTGTAAAGTTGTACGTTTCCCCCTCCTCTGGTGGCAAGGGGAGACAGCAGCGGAGGGGGATTTGCTGTAAGTGTGGAACTGCCCTGGAACGCGCTGTCAGGGTTCATTAGCCCAATCCGTCTCCTTCTGAGGAGGAACTTGGCTAGTGGTTTAAAACCAATTTCCATTACCTGGCTTCGTTTTGATCAACTTCCGTGCCATTACCACCTCTCCTCCTCTCTCGCTCTGGCTCTGCCACCTCTAAGAGCTGTGTGGGATGGAGGTGGCCCGGGTCTTAGTTTTCCCCATCTCCTCTCTCTTCCCCCTGATGAAGCTCGGTGGGGGACGAGCCTGCTTCCGTACCCTGACTAGAGTATCACTCTGCAGGGGACTTTGTGTCATTAACACCTTCGACAAGACTAGACACCTGATGAAAAAAGGAAGATTTTGAAGAACATATAAAATGGTATTTTAATGTTGAGAATAGGCCATTGAGTCTCTCTAAGCTTTTAATGGCCTTCAGCAGCTGACTTTCCATACGTCAAAGTCAGGGGCACAGTATATGATAGTGTAGCTCTGAAATCCTTCCCCTCCTTGACCCTAACCCTCCAAGTGTAGTTGTATCAGTGGGGAGTGTCCATGAAAAGGACAGTTTTAGAGCAGCCTCAATGGGCTTGAGGAGTAAGAAGCTGTTGGATCTTCACTGACTGCCATATTGGAGCAGGGAGAGATGGAGAAGGAGGGGTGAAAGGGCAGGTGTCTGCCACAGAATTTAATTAGAGAGACGGGATGCTTTGTCCTCGATAAAGTTGCTTTAGGCATTCTTTAATTGCCCCCCTATCTCCAGCAGACCCCCCTCCTCCATCAAGTTCATTAGTATTCATCTTGAAGGAGTGTCACAATGCTGAGGGATGTCTGTACTTTACTTCACCTCATCTCGTTAACTCTTAATCTTACTCATACTTACACACACACTCTGACAAAAAACTTCCTTAATGACTCCCTCTTGCCAAAATGTGGCAGCCGCGTCATAGTATCTAGAACAGATTTGTCAAGCAGACTTCACTAGTTGTTGTTGTCAGAAGTCATGTAGTAGGTAGGTAGGTACAGGTGTCTGTACCAGAGAGAGGAGAGAGGGAGAGCGAGGAAGGGAGAGAGGGAGGGAGGGAGAGGGAGAGAGAGAGGAAGGGACAGGGAGAGAGAGGAAGAGAGAGGGAGAGCGAGGAAGGGAGAGGGAGAGAGAGGAAGGGAGAGGGAGAGAGAGAGGTAGGGAGAGGGAGAGAGAGGAAGAGAGAGGGAGAGAGACTCAGTGGATGTGAGATGGCAATAAGGTGCTTTGGAGGTTTCACACTGTATTAGGAGCTCAGTCATATCAATATGTATTCAAAAGAGCAGCCTCCCCAGGGATTGAGCCTGTCAGCCTGACACTGGTTCAAAACAAACAGAAGGACTTTAGGGGATCCACCATCTATTGGTTAGCACCAGATGTTGTTCCTTCTCTAGTCCACGGTTGGTTTTACCTATGAGTGCTAGAGATGAACCACATTATCTGCTCTGCCATAAAACAGGTTTGAACAGGGGCCTATGAGGGGTGAGTGCATGCAACCATTGTTTACTGTGTTTCTGAAAGAGATTAGTAAGAGCACATCACATGAAGGCAATCTTCAAAGAGAACCTGGAGAGGAGATTTGACATGAGGACCATGGCTGTCATGTTCACAGAGATGTGCCCAATAAGACTGGCTTTGCTATGAGGGAATGCAACAAGCTAGATCAAACGAAAGCAAAGCCGCTGGCTCATTCATGTGTTGCCTGTTCATTAGTCGACAGGTTTGAATAAGACAGTTAATATGGGAGATTTGGAGATCAATCATGAAATGATTAAACATTTAATTAAATCCAGGAGGGGGATATGACTGTTTTGATAAATCGGAGTGTATGTAATAAGCAATTAACTTTTACATTCTTGTGACTTACATGATGGTGTTGCCAAATAAGTTAATAAAAGAAGAATTGCTTTTGAAAAATAAATAAATTGCATTTTTTTAAATAAAAGGCTTTTCTCCATCTCCAGCCTTGAGCTTTATCAGCAGCGTTTAGCCTAGCTAGCAACATAAAAAAAGCTAAGAAAATAAGACAATTGAGATTAGCCCGAGCAATAATACTGCCCATCGCTCATTAAAACCGTAATCGTGCGTAAAATGAGATTGATGGAAATGTATCTAAAAGGTCAAGGAAAGGGAATTTTCTAGGCTGACACAGGATTAAATGGACATGGTTTTAATTTAGTCGCTTCTCACAACACCAGGAGGATCAAAATCCCCCCAGGCAAATTATAGGCCCTTACATACCGACCCTATCCCCACCTCTCCTCTACCTTCTTTAAATCAAATCATATAACATTTTATTTGTCACACGCACCGAATACAATGGGTGTAGACTTTACCATGATATGCCTGCTTACAAGCCTTTCTACAGTAAAAAATAAATACAAATATATAAAACAAACAGGAGGAATAAAATCCACAGGAATGAATCTATATACCGGGGGACTACTGTTCTCACCATCTCAGTTGAGTTGCACTGTGCTTTTGTTTTTGTAGTGTACAGTGAAAGTGAAATTAAAACCCAGTTCTTAAATATGGAAGTGATTTAAGTTGATGAAATGCATTAGCGTCTGTTTGGCGGGCTCTGTTATAGCCATCACTAAAGAGAAGAGGCAGGAGATGGTGGTGCCCAAGGCCCCTCAATAAAAAACAAGGTCAGCTCCCCCCACACCTCTCTCTCTCTCTCTCTCTCTTTCTCTCACTCTTTCTCTCTCTCTCTCTCTCCCCCGATCTCTCTTTCTGGTAGTTTGCTATATAATCTAATGCCTGGGAATGGTTGGATCCTGCGCAGGGGAACACTGTTGGTAGGATTTACCTCAGCATTTGACCACAGTTTCTCTCCTTATTATCCTTTTTTCTCAACAGGCGTTTAAGGCCAATATTTTAAAGCTCAACTCGATTCCATCCCCCGCTTACACGTTGGATATAAAATATTTATTTCCTTTAATCGCTCAGTATCACACTGAGCTCAATAACTCCATTCCGCAGTAACAGGATTAGGCGTATCAGTGGGTGAAATTAAGGACATACGTGCATATCTATCGACCAAGAGCACTTTCAATGTAATGGTTTGAGTCCTGAATGCTCTGGACTGGTATGTCTTGTGTGGGGGGGGGGGGGGGGGGGGGGGGCGTAGGTTAGTGAGTGGCGTAGGTTATTGAATTGTGCTGTAGTTTTGAGTTTTGATCCGCTTTCTGCCGTCTTGGTCTCCACCCTGCATGGCTGTGAGGTGCAGGCCTGCTGTTTTCAAGGTTAATTTCAAATCTCCTCCAGAGGCCGATGACTGAGGAGCCCTGCCTTTGATTGATTGTTGAGACCATTGATCTAATTTCAAAGCCTTTGAATTTCTCCTCTGCATCCCTCGTTTTTTGTGAGGAGTTGAATGAACCTAATTTCCCTGCGCCTCATGCAGGGCCGGGCTCGCCGAGGTGGAGAAAACACAGCCAATAAATAAATAAAGAAACCCGAGAAACAGGCCGTTCACAGCGGCACTGGATTTTTATAGACTGGATCAATTAAATGTGTCTTATTTGGAATGGTGGGGCTCTGTAACTCGATAAGAGGTAATGCGGTTGATAATGCCTCTCGCTGTGCAGCCATTAGGCAGGAGAACGTTACCGTGGGACTATTAACATGCAAGGATTACAGAGAGACAAGCCCGGTCTCAACCAATTAAAATCAGGAGCAGCCCAGAAACAAGAGAAGCGGGCAGGCCCATTCACAGTGAGAGGCCCCGGCCATCCTGTCCTACTGTGGGGGTCGGAGAGGGAGGAGGGCGCTGGGACTAGGCTGGCTGGAGAGAGCTGCTGCTGGGGTGGATTGGAGGAAAGGAGTAGGGGGCCTTCACCTCTGCATGGGCACTCCTGTACAATGTTCTCTCTTCTTTAGTTCTGCCCTGTACTGCATGGCGGTGGACGTCTTTGATGGAGGGAAATACCTCCTACTGTACTTTTTTATTCTTATCACAGTTCCCATTTCCATAGGTTTTTCATCAGTTGGAGACTGAGCTATGTATTTTTCTGTGAGTCTACAGTATTTGCATCAAACACAAAATCTTTATTTTTCTCATTCAACACTGCAAAGACAGCAACGTGTTTAGCATTGTACTGTACTGGACTTATCCTGACCACTGACCCTCTCTTTATTGAATTTCCTTATCTGAAATGTCCCCTCTGATAATCCTGGTAGATGACTGTTCTATCTCTATGTGTGAATGTACAGTATAAATGTGCTTGTGTGTGCGCCGCTGTGTGTGTGTGCCGCTGTGTGTGTGTGCCGCTGTGTGTGTGTGTGCCGCTGTGTGTGTGTGCCGCTGTGTGTGTGTGTGCCGCTGTGTATGTGTGCCCCCCTATCAGTGAGCTCAGACCTGTCAGTAGCTATGTCTGAAGATGAGTGGAGACGTTCAGTGCCAGAGGACATTGCAACAGGGTCCCTGGTGCCACCAGCCCCCCCTGACACAATTACCCGTTCATGTCTAATTGGCATTTGAGGCTTTCTCTGCTTGATCAACCATGGCCACATTGGCATGAAGTGGCAGGGCAGCGCTCGCCATGCTGTGACTTAGCTGGTGCCACGCTTTGTTACTCAGCCTCTGCGCTTCTGGCTGCTTACATAATCTGCTAATGTAAATTTGCTCTAGCTAATTAACATCGTCAGCTCCTCCTATAATCTGATCGGACATGAGATGCATCCGTTCCCTGGTGCCTCTCCGTGTTGTCGGCTGGTGTGTGTGTGGCACTCCATGCCCGTGGAGCGAGTGGCCGTGTGACTGACTGGGAGACAGTGCCCTGCCGGATGGCTGCACACACTCGCTGATCATCCACTCGTTTAGTTCAGTTTAGTTAGCACAGGATCTGAGTAGGGTAGAGGAATGGGGGTGGGAGAGGAGACTAACTTTCCAGAGCTGAACTAAATTTAAAAATGAAGTTGATGTGAGCCGGGGGCAGGGGCTGAACATGAAACAGAGCTGTGGTTAGGTGGTGGAGCGGGGACTTTCATCCACCTGACAGGCCTAGCTCCAGAGATGAGCTGGGAGATATCCGAGGTGACCGTGCTACGGACAAACAATCATACTTTCAATTAGACTCCTTTCCCTATCTGGCTCTATCTGCCTCTCTGCTCTGGCAGGACGAGAGACCAAGGCAATGTTCTCTAATGGGCCATTCGCACTGAACTGTCTCTGGATGCTTGCACGCTGGTCATTAGCCGGCTGGCCCAACTTTGTTAATAAATGACAAGCATCTGGAATATTGATTGGTTAACCTTCAAAGTGGCGCCACGGACCGCTGAATCATTCAGCGGCTAATGACGGTAGGGAGGATACTGCTGGGTGACTCTGGACCGGCAGTGGGAGGGAGAGGAGGGGAGGTGGTTTGATCCTAAGTTTGAGTTAAGGAGCTAAACCCCTCCCTCTGCAATGTTATCCTTCTCAGTCCAGCCCTCTAGCCACTTCTCTTGTCCAGCCTGTCTTTCCTGGACGTCCTGTCCTGTTCTTGGGGATGATGGGGGAGTTAAGCTCAGTTCCTGTCTGGGTTGATGTGTACCTACTAGCCACCAGCCTCACTCATCCCCTGTGAGGATATGAGATCAGACTGGTCGTTTGTGACGGTGGTGGGGTCAGCGAGCATCTCACTCACACACTGCCCTCCCCTCCACCAGCCCCACCGCCCCCTTTCTGCCGCACTGCAGGGTAATCAGGACAGTGACACTTTATGAGAGGAGACGACAATGGGATTTACACACAAAGCCTGGCAGAAGAATATCTCATTCGTTACCCTTAGTTAGGGCATGAATAAACAGGGAAAGAAAGGGAATTAAGTTTGAGTGCGTCCAATTTGTCTTAATTGCATGCATTCATTTGCATCCGATTACTCAGTTACTGACAGACACTTGAATTAGAGCTGAGTGTTTTGTCTTCGCTGTATTAAGCATTACCTAGAAATGTCATGACTTTTAATTTGACATCTTTCCAAACTCTCTCCCCTCTCTCTCTCTCTCTCTCTCTCTCTCTCTCTCTCTCTCTCTCTCTCTCTCTCTCTCTCTCTCTCTCTTTCTCTCTCTCCATTACTCTCAAAGTCACTGAATGCAAAAGTAGGGGCACTTTCTTTCTTATTCAATCTTTCTTTCTCTATTTTACACTAGCATTTTATGTCCTCACATTTTTACCACTTGTGCTCCTGGTGTTGTGTACGATTCACCAGAGAATTGTGTCTGTCAATCTGTCGCAGTGTGTGCGTGCAGCAGGTCCACTCAGAATGAAGGTGGGTGAACTGCAGGCTGAATCAGCAGCAGTAGAAATCAGTGCAGTGTTGAATGGCCTGCTCTCTCTGCTCTGCGGTGGTGGTGGTAACCCATGTGATGTGTGTATACTACACTCCGCGTATTGCTCAGCAGCAACAGTTCGGGATTTGTGTTGGGACAGCAACGGGAATCTGGGGAGAGAGAGACTGAAATTAGAGGCGAGAGTATAAAATATTGATGGCCCTTCTCTGTGTCCATCACTAGCCTATTCATTATTCATCCTACCTTAAAGGTAGCATGCTAGATGGTCATATTTTCATTCAGGCCCCTGCCTGCCTGCCCACTCTCACGTTTGCTCCTCTCTCTCTCTCTGGAGTGTAGATTCTGCTCCAGACTTGGTCGTTCACACACAGGCTTTGTCTATTTCTATGTAATGTTTTCACCCTTGAATAAGGCAACAGTTACACCATCGGTGTGTCTGATGTGTTGGCCCATGTGTTTCTGTTTGTCTGTGTGTGAGGTGTGTTGGTTTGTGGTTTGTGGTAGACAGAGTTGGAGAGCCCTTTTCGGACATGTATGCTGTATTTGACCCTATTAGAGGAAACGTTTTTTCACAGACATGACAGAAGAAATATCACACATTGCTGTGTTAGGTGTTATTAAGACAAACACCTAGATGTAAAGTGTCACTGTACTTATACCACAGTTACTGTTGTCTTAGTATTTGATCAAGAAGTAGCAGTACAAATACCGTGATAATTTTTTTAATCCATATGCAATAATATATTCCTAAATACCTACAATTCCAGGAAAGCTACAGTCAGGGACCATCTTTCTTATGGATTATATTGCTGATGTGTCTCTGAAATGGCTTCCCAGATCGTCCTTTGTCAGTTTAGTAATGCATAAACAGGAATCCCCCTGAGGGAAGAGCTCAGGTACTGTGTGTGTCGGCCAATGGGACCTCAGCCTGTAGGAGGGGAGAGCTACACTGTTAGGACCGGAGCAGGTGGGTTCTGGGCTTCAAAGGCCTTCACATAAGCTGCTGAAAAACTATAGAAGGGCTCTGCAATGTGCCGAACATCTCGGAGCTTCTGCTCACAAAGACGCAGGGCTCACCATGAGGTCCGAGCCAGCCCAGGAACGCTTTGATGCCACCGATCCCCTCAACTTTTGTTAGTTATTTGGCTGCATTTTCATATATAATGTGTATTCCAAACGTTAGCCCTTCTCTAAAGAATTTTAAGAAAATCCTGCAGAAATAACCTTGGAGTTGAGCGCTGGTGCTAAGGCTTCAGTCGATTCAAAGGCTCAGCTGCAGTCTTCAGTAACACAGACGGAGAAGCACCAGGTCAATCGCCGGATAAATCGCACTGAAAAAATAAACCTGGCATAAGTTAAGAAGTTTTGATCAATTTTATATTTTTATGTTCTGAGCAGAATAATAATATGTAGAGATAGCAATCGATAGATGAACTTTCAGGTAGCTTGTTAAAAATGATTTCAATGCATGGAGAGACTGAGTAAAGATGAAAAAGTCCACTCCCTCCCTCTGAACTTGAGTGAATCGGTGAGAGATGCTTTCTACAAGAGTGTGTTCATCTTCATTTCAGAATTATATAAAAAAAGAGAGAAATCAACAGAAGTGTATCTGTGTATCCGGTATCAATGGTGCCTCTTGAAACTTGTTGGGAAGGAAAAGAACATGAAAAGAGAACTGAAATATTCCCCTGTACCAGCACAGAATAAGGCATCTGGCTGTCGTGTTTCAAGGGTATTCTCTCTGGTGTGTAAAGTGTTGTTCTGGTAAACTAAAGTGAAGGGAAGCATTCACAGAGATGAAAGGACACACAGGGGTATCAAAGGTTTGTTTCAGACCCAATCTAGGCAAGCTGCTATCTGGAATTTTCTATAATGCGACACACAGAACAGAGGAGGAGATGGAAGAGATTGTTTCCATTCCCTTCTTCATCTTTGTGAATGTGTGGGTCAATGAGTTTCACCAGAGGACCATGTTGTTGTCCCCCACGATGAAATCGAGGAGGGCACTGTGGATCGGTCTCCATCCGTCTGTTCATACGTCCGTACGTCTGTTCGTATGTTAGTCACACAATATCTGAGACAGCACTGAAACGTGGTTGAATGATGCGTCTAGCCAAATAGATCCGGCATTTACAAAATGACACTGATTGGCCCAAGGCGGGAGCTATAGTAATTAACTGAAATGTGTCACAGCAGAGAGGAAAAGGCGATGCGAGGGATAACTAGGCCCAACATCTCTTCTCCAGCAGGTGGTGTTTTTTTTTTTTTTTTTTCGCCCACCAAGCGAGGAGATTTTGTATGGAGGTCAATGAGAGTGTCGAAAAAATGTAATGGCTTATTTGCTACGTGTAACTTATTTGACCGAATATAAGTTTCGTAGTGCTTAGGTTGTTACTACTGTACTGATAGTAGGACACGTAGTAGGACACGTGACATCCCGGCAACTTTGAACAAAAACACTTTATATCAGAGTTTGCCTGTTGTTCACACGCATATCTACACTATCATTGGCAAGAATGGTCCCACACCTGATCTTACCTCCTCCCAACTGCCTTCTAGTCTGAGTACCAGTCTCTTTAGCTAGCATTCCACTCCTTGTACAGGGAGTGGATTAACTAAAGAGACTGGTACCCAGGCTTACCTCCTTCCATTTTTCAAGACATTTATTTTCATTGTTAGTGCGGCCACTTGAGTATCTAGTCAATATAATGGATAATATGTGGCCACACGATAACGGCAATTTGTTAGTCACACGCAATGTCTCAATTGGCCCAAGGGGAGGCACTGCATCACTCGTGGGGGACGACATGTTTACGGTTGCCTTGTTTGACATGACCATGATGGGCTGATGGTGTGCTGAAGATGTCCTGACAGCACTGTCAACCAGGAGGAACTGCTGCATAACACACAGCAGCAATACCTTTAAACAGGTCAACATTTACAAGGCCGCAGGGGCCAGATGGATTACTAGGGCGTGTACTCCGAGCATGCGCTGACCAACTGGCAAGTGTCTTCACTGACATTTTCAACCTCTCCCTGACCGAGTCTGTAATACCTACATGTTTCAAGCAGACCACTATAGTCCCTGTGCCCAAGAATGCGAATGTAACCTGCCTAAATGACTACCGCCCTGTAGCACTCAGGTCGGTAGCCATGAAGTGCTTTGAAAGGCTGGTTATGGCTCACATCAACAGCATCCTCCCGGAAACCCTAGCCCCACTCCAATTCGCACACCACCCAAACAGATCCACAAATGACACAATCGCAATCCCACCTGGTCAAAAGGAACACCTATGTGAGAATGCTGTTCATTGACTACAGCTCAGCATTCAACCGCATAGTGCCCTCAAAGCTCATCACTAAGCTAAGCACCCTGGGACTAAACACCTCCCTCTGCAACTGGATCCTGGATTTCCTGATGGGCCTCCCCCAGGTGGTAAGGGTAGGTAACAACACATCTGCCATGCTGATCCTCAACACCAGGGCCCCTCAGGGGTGTGTGCTTAGTCCCCTCCTGTACTCCTTGTTCACCCATGACTACGTGGCCAAGCACGACTCCAACACCATCATTACGTTTGCTGACGACACAGCAGTGGTAGGCCTGATCACCGACAATGATGAGACAGCCTATAGGGAGGAGGTCAGAGACCTGGCAGTGTGGTGCCAGGACAACAACCTCTCCCTCAATGTGAGCAAGACAAAGGAGATGATCGTGGATTATAGGAAAAGGAGGACTGAACAGGCTCCTATTCTCATTCGATGAGGCTGTAGTGGAGCAAGTCGAGAGTTTCAAGTTCCTTGGTGCCCACATCACCAACAAACTATCATGGTCCAAACACACCAAGACAGTCTGGAAGAGGGCACGACAACACCTTTTCCCCTTCAGGAGATATATTTGGCACGGGTCCCCAGATCCGAGAGCATCCTGACCGTTTGCATCATCGCCTGGTATGAAAACTGCTCGGCATCCGACCACAAGGCACTACAGAGGGTAGTGCGTACGGCTCAATACATCACTGGGGCCAAGCTTCCTGCCATCCATGACCTATATACAGTGGCTTGTGAAAGTATTCACCCCCTTGGCATTTGTCCTATTTTGTTGACTTACAACCTGGAATTGATTTTTTTGGGGGTTGTATCATTTGATTTACACAACATACCTACCACTTTTAAGATGCATTTTTTTAAATTGTGAAACAAGCAAGAAATAAGATTTTTTTTAAAACAGAACTTGAGCATGCATACCTATTCATCCCCCCCCCCCCCCCCCCCCCCCCCACCCCCCCCCCCCCCCCCCCCCCCCCCCCCCCCCCCCCCCCCCCCCCCAAAGTCAATACTTTGTAGAGCCACCTTTTGCAGATATTACAGCTGCAAGTCTCTTGGGGTATGTCTCTATAAGCTTGGTACATCTAGCCACTGAGAGTTTTGCCCATTCTTCAAGGCAAAACTGCTCCAGGTTCTTCAAGTTGGATGGGTTCCGCTGGTGTACAGCAATCTTTAAGTCAGACCACAGACTTTTAATTGGAGTTAGGTCTGGTCTTTGACTTGGCCTTTCCAATACATTTAAATGTTTCCCCTTAAACCACTAGAGTGTTGCTTTAGCAGTATGCTTAGGGTCATTGTCTTGCTGGAAGGTGAACCTCCGTCCCAGTCTGAAATCTCTGGAAGACTGAAACAGGTTTCCCTCAAGAATTTCCTGTATTTAGCACAATTCATCATTCCTTAAATTCTCAGTCAATTCAATTTCCCAGTCCCTGCTGATGAAAAACATCCCCACAGCATGATGCTGCCACCACCATGCGTCACGGGGATGGTGTTCTCAGGGTGATGAGAGATGTTGGGTTTGCATCAGACATAGCGTTTTCCTTGATGTCCAAAAAGCTACATTTTAGTCTAATCTGACCAGAGTACCTTCTTTCATATGTTTGGGAAGACTCCCACATGCCTTTTGGTGAACACCAAACGTATTTGCTTATTTTTTTCTTTAAGCAATGGCTTTTTTCTGGCCACTCTTCCGTAAAGCCCAGCTCTGTGGAGTGTACGGCTTAAAGTGGTCCTATGGACAGATACTCCAATCTCTGCTGTGGAGCTTTGCAGCTCCTTCAGGGTTATCTTTGGTCTCTTTGTTGCCTCTCTGATTAATGCCCTCCTTGCCTGGTCTGTGAGTTTTGGTGGGCGGCCCTCTCTTGGCAGGTTTGTTGTGGTGCCATATTCTTTCCATTTTTTTTTTATAATGAATTTAACGGTGTTCAAAGTCCCAGATATTTTTTTATAACCCAACCCTGATCTGTACTTCTCCACAACTTTGTCCCTGACCTGTTTGGAGAGCTCCTTGGTCTTCATGGTGCCGCTTGCTTGGTGGTGCCCTTTGCTTAGTGGTGTTGCAGACTGGGGCCTTTCAGAACAGGTGTATACAGTTGAAGTCGGAAGTTGACATACACTTAGGTTGTAGTCATTAAAACTCATTTTTCAACCACTCCACAAATTTCTTGTTAACAAACTATAGTTTTGGCAAGTCGGTTAGGACATCTACTTCGTGCATGACACAAGTAATTTCTCCCTCCCTCCCTCCCTCCCTCCCTCCCTCCCTCCCTCCCTCCCTCCCTCCCTCCCTCCCTCCCTCCCTCCCGCTCTCTCTCTCCTCCTCTCTCCTCCCGTCCCGCTCTCTCTCCTCTCCCTCTCTCCTATCCCGCTCTCTCTCTCTCTCCTATCCCGCTCTCTCTCCACTCCTCCCTCCTCTCTCTCACTCCTCCTATCCCCCTCTCTCTCCTCCTATCCCGCTCTCTCTCTCCTCCTCTCTCCTCCTATCCCACTGTCTCTCCTCCTCCTCCCTCCCTCTCTCTCCTCTCTCCTCCTCTCTCCTCCTATCCCACTGTCTCTCCTCCTCCTCCATCCCTCTCTCTCTCCTATCCCGCTCTCTCTCTCTCCTCCTATCCCACTCTCTCTCCACTCCTCCCTCCCTCTCTCTCCACTCCTCCCTCCCGCTCTCTCTCCATATCTCTCCCTCTCTCTGCAGCATTAAGATGGATGTGTGCTGCGTTTCTTCAGCTTATTTGAATCGAAGCTGCAGACGTCCAATTTTTATCACCTACGAGGTGGAGATTCAGAGCAGACCTGAAAATATGAAAAGTTAATTTATGCTCCATTCCAGTATATTCCCATCTGCCTGGAATGCCGGCAATATTAGAAAGCGCAGCAATTTTCGGCTGTATTTTCTGACCGAGCGTTTTGAATCCGGACCATCTGCGAGCCATTAAATTATATGAAATCAGGGGTATTTTTGAGATACATGCAGAGTTGAAAACTGTTAATAAATCTTTGCAGGGGCATTACAGTGGGGAGCCCTGGTTATATAAATATGAGTGTGTTTCGTCAAGGTGATTTCAGCTTGTCTGTGGAAATTGCCCTGCTCACATAATCATGAGGTGGAATGGATAGAATTAAGGTTGAATCAGGAAAGGGATGAAATAACTTGATGGTACTTTTCCAATCAACTTTTCATCACATTTTTTAAGTGTCCTATCACACCCATAGCTTTCCACCACTCAAGTTTCCTGAATGTATTACTTGTGCTATCATTGCTACATCCCTACACGTCTTATTACGTCTTTAAATTATACATATGGAATGGCTTGGTTGTTACAAATTTCTTTCACTTCTCTGTCTTTGAAGAAGGCTCGTGGATGTGATTTGACATGGAGAATGTAAAAATGACAAATAAGACAAGTAAAGTAATAAGTTACCTTGGAGAATCCATGTTATGGTGAATAACAAACAGGATGTTTGTGCCTGGTGCTCTGGCTTTCTCTGCCTGCAGATGGAGATGTTGCCCTGGAGGTGGTCTCATCTGCAGCCTGTGTTTTAAGGCACAGCTCTGCTCTGCTCTGCTCTAATATTGGCTTCTCTCTGGCATCTGCCTAATAGTTTGATTATGCTGGTTTAGAACATGTTATGATGATTCATATGTATGGATGTTTTATGTTGTTGTGTTTTGGTAGTATTTCACAAACCTGATTATCCTCTAGTTGAAACATTGTAACACAGTCATGACAGGCTGAACAACAGTATCATTAATATACATCACATACTGGATGCTTTTGTATGTCATATTCTCTTGTTTTAGACATTTTATACCTTTTTCCTCCAAAGCAATGATTATCGGAAATTGTATTTTATATGTACCTTTTCCCCCACAAATGTTCAGCTTAATTACACAAAATCATGCTAAGAATTTAGTAACAAGCTAAGAAATCATTGTTGAAAATAAGAATCCAGAAACATTTTGTGTTTCCCTGGGGAAACCCAGTGCAGGTGAAGAGCTAGTCAGTGGTGTGGTGTATGAAACCATTCATAAATATGAGAAATTGTTAAGGATGGAGAATGGGGTGCGGAGGCGAGATGAGATAGCGGCTGTGAGGATGGCCCCCCTCCTAGCGCCATCCGTCAGAGGGAACCAAGTGGCCATTTTGTGGCGAGTGCGGTGTTGCGATTGTTAACACCCTTCCGCAGTACAGCCACCTGCTTCTCACCATCTCTAATTCTCTCTCTCTCTTTCCCCCTGTCCCTCGTTCGTCTCGCTCACTCGACTATGAAGACACTTCATCTTCCCTGACAGTCTGACCACTGCTGCCTGTTCTGATGCGTTCAGCATGCCTTCATTGCGTCATAAATAAATCAGAGGAATTACTTTTTCTTTCTCTTTCTCTCTCGCAGTCCCTTCCTTTCTTTCTCGCTCTCTCTCGCTCTTCCGCTCCCGCTATCCGAGGTAGAACGAGTGGAGGGAGAGAAAGGGAAATGGTGTGCGGGTGGGTTTCCTGTGTGCTCCTCTTCGGAGAGTCTTTTTCACTTCTCTGTGTGGGATCATCACCCTCCCCATTTACATTTATCTCAAAGGAAATATATTATTTTTGCTCTTTAATGGTATTCAGTTTCTTGTTATGACATTATCTGATGTCATTTTAATTTAAATGTCATGGATGTGAGTGATTTTCCTAATTAATGTGCACGGGGGATAAAAAAAACCAACAGGAAGAAAGGAAACAAAGCAGTGGTGTTTTTCTTTTTTTGGGGTTGCGGTGTGACATGCATTGTTATTAGAGCTGGAACCGAAGCCACACACACACACACACACACACACACACACACACACACACACACACACACACACACACACACACACACACACACACACACACACACACACACACACACACACACACACACACACACACACACACACTGTATTGTGGGGCTGAAGATTGCAGAGGGAGCTGGCGGGCGGGGTGGGAAGGAGGGGGGAAGGGGGATGTGGAGAAAGATTGTCAAGAAACCCCTCTCCTCCCCTCTGCCTCCCCCTCCCAGTCCCCAGTACCCCCACCCCTTCCTGTAATCTCCACTCCTCCACGGGTAGTCTCAAACCTTGTGTTCGTCCACCACCATCCAATTACCTGGCAACCCTGCCCTTATCCCCGGCGCAGGCGTGATGCTGCTGCATGATGGGGTTTTTGTATATTGAATTCCATCTCCTGGTGAGATAAAGGGTGTAGGAACAGGGCTCTGCCGCTGCGCCAGATAAGTGTTTCTCACAAACCGCTCCTCGCCGCTTCTTCTGACACTGATTGTGGAGAAAAGAGACATTGGGGGTGGCAGGGGAGAAAAGGCAAGGGGATGGGGTTGGTGCGGAGTGATGGGACCCAATTTCATTATGATTTGTTCCTTGTTTTTAATTTGCCATAGAGCAGGGCACAGCGAGGCAGATTGGTCCAGTCTGTTACATCTAGCAGCTTGTTTGTTGTTGTGTGTTTGTGGGCTTGTAAGTATGCATCCTGATATGTTAACATAATACTCATGTATCAGATTAATGTCCCCTCACTCATTGTAGCCTTACCCAGAACCCCATTGTGCATCCTGCAGAGTCTGTTTTATTTTCATCTCAGACGCTTGTCCAATCTGCTGAAATGACAGTTAGTGGATGAGCAGCTCTGTGGAAGATCAGATTTTATTCAGGATCATCTCTTCTCTCTCAGTCCTATATGTAACCTGTCCCGAGGAGCGTCCCCATGGCCAGAGCTGCAACCCCCCATCCGTCTCTGTCTGGGCCTCTGTGGGGAACCACACCACACCGCACAACCAGGCCACCCATTGGCTGTCCCGGGGAAGGATTTAAGTGATGGACCACTGTTCATACATCAAACTCGCAATGCATTTGACAGTGCGGGACAGAAATATTGAAAATAATGACCACAGCAATATGTATCAAAGGTTAAAAATAGAGGGGTGCTGGTGAACTTTGTGGCTGATTTGTTGAGCCTCCTTAGGAAGGGCTGAACCTGACAACTCTCTATACTGATCCACCCATCCCTGCTCCATGCTTCCAATTAGCCACAATGAGTGATACTCAACTGCTTGGAAACTAATATGCTCCAATTGAATTTCCCTGTGTCAGAGGGCAGTCTGTCCCGTATGGTCCCCTCCCACACAGCTGTGCCACCCACCCCAACTCAACCTGCTCCGAGCCAGCTGGGTCCTCAGATGTCAAGTGTGAGAGGTGAAAGGTCAAGTTCAACCTGCATGGATGTTGGTCGTGCCATCAGCCAGACAGACACTGGGGTCCAGCGGAGAGAGGGGAGTCAACAGCCTCACTACATACAACTGACTGCTGGGACTGATATAGTTAGTTCAGCATGCCCAGTCTTCAATGTGTGTGTGTGTGTGTGTGTGTGTGTGTGTGTGTGTGTGTGTGTGTGTGTGTGTGTGTGTGTGTGTGTGTGTGTGTGTGTGTGTGTGTGTGTGTGTGTGTGTGTGTGTGTGTGTGTGTGTGTGTGTGTGTGTGTGTGTGTGTGTGTGAGAGAGTCCAAGTTTCAATGCATTATGTAAATTCCTCTTGCCCGCATGTTTGAAACCCACATTTTTAGATCGACACTTCGGGTTTGTGGGTTGTTATGCCAATCTGCTTATGCACAAACGTATGCGCGTACACACACATACACATACATACACACACACACACACATGCACGCATGGCTAGCACACATGCTGGCCCATTCGCAGCATGAGTTGGTCCACACCTGGAACAGATAAAAGGCCTTTCATGTTTCAGGGGCTATCTGGAGGTCAGCGTGCGCTGGTGTTGAGAGACAGTTTTACAAGGCGTGAGCAGAGCAGGGGAAGAAATGAAATGAAACAGTATATAGCCAGGTGCCACGGAGAAACAGAGACTTTTATTAGTCAACCAACCTTGATTCTTTCCCCTCTCTGATTCTTTCCCCTTGACATCATGTCTTACCAGCCTATTGTAGCTTCTTGTACTTGAAGAGCGGGGGAAAATAACTTACTGTTTTTCGTGTAATTTTGTTTACAGTACCTAGGTCTGCACTCTTGTCAAGTTGTATGTTCTGTCTTGTTTCAGGCATGTATCACATGTTAAAAGGAGACAGTCTTCCTCTCTACCGTATTAACCTCTATCCTTGGGGCTTTTGCCTCTCAGTAACTCTGACATGACACACGCTATTGTAAACAGCGCTGCTTCAGAGCCAGGATCAAACACACACACATTTGTTTTACTATCCTTGTGGGGACCAAACAATTGATTCCCATTCAAAATCCTATTTTTCCTAAACCTTTAAGCTAACCCTTAACCTAACCCTAATCCTAACCTTAATCCCAAACCCCTAAAATGAACTTCTAAACCTAACCCTTGACACTAATTCTAACCCTAAACCTAACTGTAAACCTAACCCCTGACACTAATTCTAACCCTAACCCTAACTGTAACCCTAAACCTAACCCTTGACACTCATTCTAACTCTAACCCTAATTGTAACCCTAAACCTAACACACACACACACACACACACACACACACACAGACACACACATACACACACACACACACACACACACACACACACACACACACACACACACACACACACACACACACACACACACACACACACACACACACACACACACACACACACACACACACCGTTAACGGTAAATTATCACCATTGTGCTGTATAGAAACACATGGATATGGTCGCTCCCATACAAACACATGGATATGGTCGCTCCCATACAAACACATGGATATGGTCGCTCCCATACAAACACATGGATATGGTCGCTCCCATACAAACACATGGATATGGTCGCTCCCATACAAACACATGGATATGGTCGCTCCCATACAAACACATGGATATGGTCGCTCCCATACAAACACATGGATATGGTCGCTCCCATACAAACACATGGATATGGTCGCTCCCATACAACATTAATATGGATGTTGTGAGAATTGATGTCAATGGATCAGACCCCAGCAGGTTCTAGTCTGCACACAGTTGGACATTCTGATATATTTTCCTGCATGAGAGATAAGCTTATAAAAATGCTGGAACACTCAATGATGAAGAGAATCCAAAGAGATGGTTTGATTCCTGTATGACTATATAACTTAATCCAGTCCTTATGATATTCACTTTTCCCTATAAAGCCCTCACACACTTTATGACACCTGCATTCTTGGCCCATGCTGTGTACGTTCTCCTCCAGGTGAGCTCTGTTGCCAAGCTGTGGGTCAGATACAGTGAGGCATTTAGTTGCATCGTGCATCATGAAATGGTCTCAATGGATCTGTTATTTGACTGTAATTCCACAGTGATGGGGGAGTCACTTTTTGTTCCTGGGAAACCTTGATATACTGTGTTTGTCTGCTGCTGCTGCTATGTGTGTGTGTTTGTGTGTGTGTCTGTACTTTATACTGCAAGTGTGTGCGTGCACTTTGTGTGTGAATGTGTACTGTAACGGGGTGTGTGTAAGTGTGTGGCCGGACTAGATTGAGCTCCACATTAGCTCCAGTTTCTCGGTCGACGGAGGATCCGTGACACCCGTGTCCCTGTAAAGTTTCCAGTGCAGGTGTAATTCCCTGTAAAATGCCCTATAATTTACTGCCCTTTGGGAGCACACTGTCTCTGGGCGTGAAAATCAATAGGCCGGTGGAGAGGGATTCGGCACGGCCTCTCAGCTCAGCCACAGTAAGGCAGCAGTTAGGGTAATTCTGTAATGGCAGGGGATGCGGTCTGGGATATCTAATGCTCTATCTGAAGCAGATAAATGTTTTACAACACCATCGTTTAACCCTTCCTTCCCATTCCACGCTGTCCCCAACCCCCACCCTCTCGAAAAGGATCTTTCCAGAAACCTCCCCCGGAGCGCGGCCCAGACTGGAGGAGGGGGGGACTGGGTTCACCCTCCCAGATACTCCCCTCACCTCCATGGATGTGCATTCAGACTCTTAATGCTCTATAACCTTGCCGAAGTAGCCTGGGGCATCTTAGCGTATAGCTAATGTTCAAAAACCCCCAGTTGTTTCAAAGGGAAGCCATGCAGAAAACATGCATAGAATCTAACAAGACACTGCATGTATAATGTAGTATATGAAACACAATATAAGTCCATGAATAATAAAGCCGTAATGCAGAGCTCCTTTAAGTGTGCAGAGTAGATAATGCTATGATAAACCAATGGAGTGGATTACCAAGAACAAGTAGGAACTAACAAGGAAGTAAAGGGATGAAAGAAGATAACTATACATTTGGTGCTCTGAGAAATTTGAATGTGTCAGAATGCGGTGCCATTGCTTTTACCCTGCTGCTAATGATTTGACCAATAAAGCATTCCTCAGCATGAGAAGCTGTCTCAGTGGAAGAGTGAGAGGGCCCTGTGGTGGGAGAGATGGAGGGATGGAGGGAGATGAGGGAGGAGAGAAGCAGGCTGGTGGTGCACTGCTGGAGGGGATCCCTGGCAGGGCTTACAGCGCAATCTTGGTGACGTTTCTCAGCTTTCAGCAGGGAGACGAAGACAACGCAATTCATTCTGTGAGAGCAGGAACAGCGGGAGATCTCATTGTGCCTGCCTGGATTGGCACCACCAGCAATCACTTGTTTCTGATTTATTAGATAGCCGAGGAAATTAATTTTGTTCCCGAAATGCACGGTCGGAAATTAGATGGAGAAATTGTGTGAAAGAATCTGTGATTGTTTTCCCCCCACCGTCCCTCCGGAGGTGCTGATAACCGTTGATCTCCTCGACACCATTAATGAAAAACGTATTTTATTCAGAAACAGAAAAAAGCTGGGCGCTTCAGCAAAGCTGTAATTAACTTTGCTATCTCCCCAATCCTCGATGTCGTCTTAACCACCTATTAACATTCCCCCAAGACCTTGGCCCTCAGCCCTGGGACCTCAGGAAGTGGCTGTCCTGCTCTTTGCTTCCTGTCCCCAAGTCCAGATCCCAGAGTGGTTAGCACAGATAGCACAGATAGCCAGACCTGGTTGTCCACTCAGCTCTGTCACTGGCCCAATCAACATGGGAACCCATCACACTCAGCCACACTCTGTGCTTATCACCGCTAACTGCTAATCTTTAACTGCTAATCCTTATTGTGACTGGTTTAAACAAATCTCATTGCAATGTTGGGTAGATGTTGAGGTACATTATCATATGTAATACTGTTATCGTGGTAAATATGATTGTATCTTCATTTTGTGTTTTGGACAACACATCAAGCGCAGGAAACCTGAGTGTTGCATCATCTGATATTGCACCACATAGATTCATCAGACTTATTATTTAGTCGACCAGGTTTGCACACACATTCTCTGATGGCTGCCGTGCGCAAGCTTTGCACCGGTCTTCTTGGTGACATGCTAATGCTGTAACGTGTTACTCGCCATGCATGTCTGATTTCCTCTTTCCTACCACCCACCCCAGCCTCCACCTGTTTGGACTCTGCTTTCGTTCAGTCAGGGGGATTGGAATAGCATACCATCTCTGTTGTTATAGCTCACATGAGCGGAGCCTAACACTAAGACTAATGTACTGTGTGTATTGTCATCTTCTAATAAATGGTGAAATGAATATGTGGCGTTTCCTGTCTGAACCATAGCTTCGTCACTAGTTTGTCCTAATGGGCATAGATTGCCTGTAACTACCTGGCTGAACCAGCTCGTCACCGAGTCCATAGTTGATACCACAGTTAGCAACAATGCTAGGTGTCAGTAGCTAACAGGTGCTACTGTGTCTCAGGGAGCAATGAATTCTTGTGAAGTGAAAATGAATGCTCACCCCACCACACGGTCTCTACTTGTGGTCCTGCAATAGTAATAGTCCATTATCTGTTTCAAACCATATACTCTTTTCCCTCCATATAAGGTATGCATGAATGACGGGGAATTCTAAACACGTCTCACTTGACACATTGTTTTATTTAGTTTTTGGGGTGTATTTTATGGTCCTAATTCCTCTCCCACATTGTGAGTTTCTGCAGTCTGAGTTCTCCTTCTGTGTAGAGCTCTTTCTATATGAGACTGCATCAGTTGCTGAGGTTTATTAATCTTGACCTTGGGGCGCAACTTGGCTGAAGCCAGTTGAGCACATGTGCAATTAAATGATTCCATTATGTAGAGAGAGGTTTGTCCTTAGTGAATGGGGGCGTTTGTGTTCAAGTGTTTATATCTGTTAGTGTGTAGGCTATGTGCTGTAGTACATCCTTGATGACACCCCTGTGTGTTACGTGTGTTTTGTTGCCTTGGCCAGAGGGTGAAAAGTATGAAGGGACGACAGTGCTGTAATTCTTCTCTGCTCAGTTTCTCATAGGCAGGGAGGCAGCCACTGGAATAGAATTGCAGTCTTACCTCATTGGTCAGCTGATCACCTTCATATTGCCGCCCGTCTACTTCAGTACTGAGCAAGGTTGTGTGATTGAATTTAAATAAGCAAATGGTACAATGAGGGTTTTTAGGGATTCCACGGCTCTGTTAACTCACACACACACGCACACACGCACGCACGCACACACATATTAACACACAAACACGCAACAGATGTGTGTTTTTACTCTGCATGCTCTGACACCCACACATGCAACCCCACACTACTAACAATTCACACACAAACACCCTCATCCAGCCCCTATCCATTATTTGACTGTTTTGTTTTAGTCTCCTCTTTTCTTTTTTCACCTTCTCTCCATTTTCTCCCCCATCAAGGCTGTTCCTCCATTTTCTCAGAGTAGAATGCAAATTAGAAACACTGATCAGAACTTATTACAAAATGGAGCCTTGCTGGTAGAAAGAACGAGTGCGTAAGTTTGAGAGGGAGATTGGGTGGACTGGGGGGATCCTGCAGGAGGGGAACGTCGCTCTGTGGCGGGGATGGGAAAACAACATTTATTTTTTCATGGGCTGTAGAAGGGGGGGGGGGGGGGGGGGTGGTGGGTTGGGGGTAATGGTGCCTCGCTGTATTTTATTTTTTATGTACGGAAGGAGGGAGATGGAAATTCCTTGTGAATAGGTTTCCTTGTGAATAGGTTTGCCCCATGCAGTTCCATTCTATCCTGCCCGTGTCTGTCTGTCAGTCTGTCTGCGTTTTAACCCTCCCCCTTTCTCCGCGCCTCTTGCTCCCCTTTTCATCTGTGGAACCCCAAGGTTATGGTGCACCTGGACATCTAATCAAAAAGCCTAAGTTAAGGTAAAGAGCGAGCGCTGAAGTTCCCCTCATCCCCACATCGAAAGCCGTTGGTCCCGATGCCATTATACACTCATGCCTTGGTCCAGTCTCCGTCTCACACCCTGTAGTGATAAATTAACATGACCTTGAGAAATAGAAAGGTTGAAATACAATGATTTAATTTTTTTATGAATTCACTCTCTCCCGTCTTTGACCGTGCACGCGGAGCCGGGAACACCCGCTCTCTCCATGTCTAAAATAAGTATGAATTTGAGTGTTTGAAATTGATTGAGGCAAAATGGAGGCCGTGGCCACATATGTGAGCCATTATGGGCAATTGAGGCAGTTATGTCTCTTGTACCTTTGACCTAAAGGGATCATTTTCTGCACCTTGTCAGATGTAATAAAAAAGGAGCAGGTTCTTTTTGAATTCCGTCTCTGTGTTTCCTCTTATAAGATTGTATTTTTAAACAATTTGCTTTGCAATTAGGTTTCATAAACGTTTGAGAGGAAACGCTGTTCGCTCTGCTCACAGTCTGTCTTTTCTCAGCTCCTCTCAGCTACCAGAATTCACAGTGAGCAGGGAGTGGTGCATGTTGGGGGAAATCAATGCAAACAGCCATTCCTGTTCTACCATGCTAGAGACCAAGAGCATCATATCAACAAAAGCATGTAGTTAAATATTTCCTTTTATTTCGGTATTTTGTGTAATTCATGAATGAGTATGCCAAAATGATTATATGCATACCTGGAAATGAGTCAAATTAGATTTCTGTCATTTAATTGATTTTGACTGCAGTAGCCTGAATCTGAAAGTATTTGATTGCTTCTGATTAGGAAGGATTTTGAATAAATAAAATAAAAATATGGTTACACAAAGAGTATGGATACATATTTAGATATCTCTTGAGATGAGAGAGAGGCCATGTCGCTGACCCCCCCCCCCTCCATGGGGACACTCCTGTCCCCTCCCTGGTCCCCTGTTGATGCCACCTGGCAGTACCCCGTCTCAGCCAGTAGATGGTGGGCCCTGTTCAGGTTTCCCCGGCGTTGCACACTGAGCCTTTCTTGCTCACCCGTCACTTACGGCAGCGCTCTCGGGGAGGCCTCCCCAACCTGCCTCCCCCATCCTCTCCCTCCCTCCCTCCCTCCCCTCCTATCCCCTTCCAGGGGGCAGAGTCACCGAGCTGGCAGTTCTATCAAGCTGCCGGGGACCGCGCCGCTCAAATGAGCCAAATCAAAGAGAAAAGGGGAGTGGGTTAGGTAGCACCATGAACCCCCTGCAGTGAACAGACATTCTGCTGAATATGAAATGAATTGGTATGGCCTGACATGATAAGCCCAAGGATAACCCACTGCACAGTCGGCACATTTACCCCGACGCCATTCAGACGCCTCATTTCAGACATGAAAAAACAACCCAACAAAACAACAAGAAAAACACGACAGCACCCAACCACTGCCCAACTGCCCTTGATGTGTGATTGGGTTGATTTTGAAAAAGGGGGACATGATTATGAAGGCATTGATTTTGTATAGCCCCCAAGAACTCTTAATTTGGCGTGTGTGTGTGAGTCGTGCATCGGCACGATGACAACATTTGTTTTGTTGTGTATGAGCTCGTGCGGTGCCGTGTTGATCCGCCCGTTCTCTCCCACTGCTTCTGTGTCTGGCCACAGCCCCATTTGTGATGAGGGGCAGGCGGGTGATTTAGGCTGGGTAGCACCGCTGAGATCTTTTGGATTCAGTGTCTGGTGGATTTGGCATAAATAAGAGAGTCCTCATGTCTCATTTTCCCTCGCTCTGTGAGGTTCCCGGCCTCTTCTTTCCCTCCCGTCTTCATTCCTCATTCTTCCTCCATCTCTTTCTGATTCCTCATCTCCTCTCACTGTTGCAGTCGCTATCCTTGTGCATCTCTCATCTTTCTTAGGCTGTCCCCTTGGGGCCCCTGCCGAGCTGGTGTCAGGTCACCCCACCCTAAAAAAATATAATCATTAAAAAAAAGCCATTTTCTGTCCCCCCATATCTGGCTGCTTTAGTCTGTCACTCAGTCAGTGCAAACACACACACATATGCTACACACATATACACACACACACATATATACACACACTGGGCGTACAGTCCATTTCATGCGCATAGAAGCAAGGTTTAGTCCTTTTCTTAAA
The DNA here is from genome assembly GCF_016432855.1 of Salvelinus namaycush. NCBI lineage: Eukaryota > Metazoa > Chordata > Actinopteri > Salmoniformes > Salmonidae > Salvelinus > Salvelinus namaycush. The sequence continues at coordinate 13,734,601 of NC_052336.1, read as the reverse complement.
GCCAGAAAACAAGGAAGTGCATAGAAAATGTAAAAGCCAGTGGTATCACTTACAGTCGTAAATGCTCCTGGCATGGAAAGAGAGCCATTGAAATAGCTCATCCAAAGGAGGGAATGGGAAATGTTGTTTATAATAATGTGTATAGTAATGCTTCAGTTTTATGTCCCCATGTTGTCCCCATCTGCACCATCTCTGTGCCCCAACTCAAGATTTACAAGGATTCCACAATTCACCGAATATAACATAGGGGTAAAAAGACCTGAAATCTGAAATCTTTTCTCTCTCCCTCTCTCTTGTGCGTTTTGTGTTGTTCAGCTTCAGTGAGCTTAAAGAATTGCAGAGTGAACATGGCATCACCCCAGGCCCTCAGCCTTTCTTGCCAGATGCTCTTTTGCTAGATGCCCACCTGAGAAGACGCCACATGCGTATCTTAAGGTAATGGCACCTTCTTCTACACCTCACACTGGCTTAGGAAGGCAGAATCACCTCTGATACTCCAACATGATCGTCTCTGCCTTTAGCTTCAACTGCTGTACTGCTGTAACATGTACATATTAGAGTGATGTAGTTTGTATGAAAAACAAAGGATGTTCAGCTGTAAGATCATCTAATTTATTAATACTGTGGTGATAATTACTGTTTTTTCAGGGATGTAAAATTTAAACTGGGTTTAGGTTAATATTTTCTCAGACCCCAATAATAATAATGTTTTGGTTTGTTGATTCCAAATTATTTTAGTTCTTTACAAGTACTCTGAAGAAATGAATGTGCAATATGTTGTATTAGTTGAGGAATGTGTTGTATTGATTTGAATAGTTGAAACCTCTCCACTCCAGTAAAGCTTCTCAATGAAAAATATATATATTTTTCTCTCCAGATAAATAGAGTGAAATACAATAGACATGTCCTTGCTTTCTCTCTCTTGGTAACCTGTGTGGTTCAGTATGTTTACCTGTACTCTGTCTTGCACCACAGTGACTTGACCTGGGGAAGGCAGTGCTAGACTGGTGTATTCTAACAAGGTGCCTGTGACCTCTGTGAGCTGTGGGACAGGCAGGGGGGCTCTACTGCTACTGCTGTGTACCTCTGTCACTGTCATCATCCATCTGGCCTTGGCTCTTCCTCTCTCCCAGCTCTCAGCGCCTGGGTTGTCAGTGTCCTGGGTTTTAACTTATGCTCTATGTGCTGTTTGAATAGCTGTGGTTGTCCTGACCTAGGTGGAAACATGTTGGTTATGTCTCTGTGCCTCTGGACTGAGGTGTCTAATTCAGTAGCATCCTTTTGTAAAGACATTCATATCAGGAAAGTTGTGGCCAACACACAGCAGGCTTTGTAAAGTTTTTATTTCATGGAGCAGCGTGTGCTCAGGTGCTCATTATCAGCAAGGTTCCATCTAGAATAGCTGAGAAAAGGGGACATTGTCCTGCGTGTTGATCTCGGACGGTAAGGCATTTCTAAATGCTTTTGTGAGCGTCTTTTTCTAGCGGAGTGCTGGAGGTGTTTTTGCTATGTTTTTTCTGGGAAAACACAAAGAAAGCTATCTCTCCATAAAGCCACTCTAAAATGGAGTAAATGGACAAAAGGGTTTTGGGGGAATCTGTGGCGCAGCAGAATCTAACCTGCCCCTTCGCTCACCCTCTTCCAAACAAACAGTACAGCCATCTCCTCCCCCTTCTCCCTCCTCTCTCCCCCTGGTGCCAGAGGAGCCCCTTTCCTCTCAAAATCCCCACCTCAGCCGGCCACAGCACAGCACAGGTGATGTGACGTATGCCAGTTTCATTCCATTTCACATACCAGTAAACCAGCCCAGCATTTACCACAACGCATTATAGGCTAAAGTATTTTATTTAAACATCTTACTTACATTATAGGGTAAAGTATTTTATTTAAACATGTTACTTACATTATAGGGTAAAGTATTTTATTTAAACATGTTACTTACATTATAGGCTAAAGTATTTTATTTAAACATGTTACTTACATTATAGGGTAAAGTATTTTATTTAAACATGTTACTTACATTATAGGCTAAAGTATTTTATTTAAACATGTTACTTACATTATAGGGTAAAGTATTTTATTTAAACATGTTACTTACATTATAGGGTAAAGTATTTTATTTAAACATGTAACTTACATTTTATCCCCGAGATCTATATAAAAAAATTGTCATCAGAGCACAGGTGCTGAAATTATTGTTTCAATTCAAAGTTTTGTTTTGAATAATTATATTGAATAATTATTCACATGAATCGTATTGACATGAATATAAAATACAATATTAACATTTGTTATATGAAAATTATCAGTCATAATATCCCAAATTCAAACATTTATTTAAATATGTTTATATTAGTATTGTTCATTATCTAATTGTTCTAAAATTGTTTAGTAAATTAAACATAAAAACTGAAATGGTCAAATTTAATAGTACTACTTAAATTAATAGTTGTTTAGGTATGTGCAAGTATTTCTGCTGAACTTGCTATTCGAATAAACAAGTAAATATATTAACATGGTATTTTGTATTCAAAGTTAATTATTGAATATATTAATACATTCTATTTGGATTATTTGTTATATGTTTCTATTTCTATAGAAATACGGATGGCTTGCTGATGCTGTACTCATGTACGGATGTGTCTGGTATGAATCAGTTGAGCCCACTGAGGGAGCTGAAAGTGGAAAAGGCTGTTACGGTTAGGCGTTGGCCATAGTGCCAAAGTCTGAGCCCGATCGGACTAAATCTCTTGCGTGTCCCCAAACCACAGCCAACCATGATGGAATCATTGTTCTGCTACACCAGCCGGTGCAAAGAATCCCCACAAGAATCTGTCGGACTCTGGAGAGAAGCGCTACATCTTATTCAGTCTCCCTGTAAATAGTACACTTATTTTAACCTATATTTAAACAAAATATAATATACATCTATGTTTTCACATGCTGAAATGAGTCATGAATTATTTATTTATTTTACTAACTTTTGTTATTTAATTGTTTGACAGAAGTTCATTTCTGAAAGCACTTTATTATTTAAACATTTTTATTTTAGTCATGTAATTAATATGCATTTTATGAAATATACATTTCAGATATTGATATTTTCCACCATATCATTTGTATTTGAGAGTGAATTTGATTTGGAATGCCGGTATACAGTGTTTCTGGTGGTTTTGGTGGCCGAGGGCAAGGCTTAGCCTGGTTGATATTGTTACTCCTCTGTCTTGGAGGTGGGTTGAGGGTTAGAGGACATTGGGAGGGGGTGACAGTTTTTTTTATTCTCTCTCTCTCCTTCTTGTGACATCTCTGTATTCTTCATCTTCTGCCTCTTCTTTGAATAATAATACAAAAGAGAGTGGGGCCCATTTTTATCATCCTCTCACCCTACCATTTCATCAGCTGCTCTGATAACCATGAATCTAGTCACTCATGTTTTTCATCAAGCCATGTCCACGGAGCGTGCTGTGCCTTCCTCCGCTGAGAGGCCTGGAGAGGAGATGGCCGGCCGCTGAGGCGAACACAATGGCCAGAGAGACGCCCGGGACACACACACACCTCCTCTCTACCTACACCCTAATGTACTGTACCATCTCATCTGCTGCCTCTATGAGATCAACCTGGGGGAGGGGGAACAACACAAACAACAGGAACAACAACAACACATTCACCTCTGTTGTCTGTGTATTGTATTTGTCTCTGTTCTCAACGCAAACAGCATTTACAGATGAAAATAGAACCAACAGAAGAAAATCACACCTTGTGTAAACTAGACAAATGCCCAAATCACAATGGTTTTGCATGAACTAGAGTAGCTATCAATATTATAAAGGAGAATGTTTTGTGTGACATGATGACTGGGTAGGAGAAACATTTTCTTGTGAACACTGGCCAAGAAGGCAGAGAACAAGAGGAGAGAATGTAGTGTAGCTTTTCCCTCCTGGTCGGCGGGCGGCTCAGATTGCAGGGGCCAGCTACAGCTCCAGTATGTATCAGTGGTGCTCTGATCCTCACTGCATCTACTGGTTGTCAGCTCTGCTCTGGTTGGCTTTTCCATACCTGTGCCATGTTTTGTGTTGTTGTTCTAATTGTTCAGCCTCCTGGATTCTTTGTTCCTTCAACTTGAACTTGACACTGTTTTTCTTGCTTATGTTTAGGACCGGAATGATTGGCTTTGACAATGGGGAATTTTCCTCTGCATCCTCAGAGGGAGCTACGGCCTCTCAGACAGCTGTCATTTATCATTAGCCATGTCCCATTGGCCACAAATAATGACATTTCTTATTGCTGTTTCTTATTCTGTTTATTAGAAGGTAAACCCAAAGCAATTTTTTTTCATCCACTACTTTTATTCCCTTTTGAATAATCACCTTATTCTCGAGGGGGTGTTAATTGTGATTTAATTGCCCTAATTAACGCTTCATCTAGCGCATGATTAAGGTAATTAGCTTAGTGTTAAATACACTGGCTGCTTTTTAGTCAAACAGGAGAAAATCCGCTTGATTAGTTAATGATATTAATTATAATCAGTGATACACCAGGTATAATTGTGGAAATTCCCACCTGTATTTGCCACTCTCACATCCTTAATGGAATTCACTGTAATGAAGACATGCATATGTTTCATCTTCATCAGATAATTAATATAAAACTCAGAGTCATATCACACTAACAGTTCAGAGAGGAAATGTGAATAATATCTTTGCATATGTTATCTCTTCTATTCTGGCTGAATGAAGAACGTTCCATTAACACCAGCACAGCTCTGCAGCTGGGTAAGGACTTTTTTTTAGAGTTAGGGCTTTTAATCATATGCAAAACTTTTACATTTATTTTCTTTAAATTGATCTAGAGATAAGAAAAAACTTACGCCAAACTTTCCATTTCCCAGATCTAAAGGTCTGTGTTTTAAAGAGCTAGAATCCTATCCTATATATATATATATATTTCATTTGAATTAGACTTTATAGTAGTGTAATACTAATTGTTCGTTGAGCATGGCAGGGCCAGCAGACTGACCTAATGTATCCATTTATCTGATCAAGTTAGAGATGTAGAAACTGTATCTTGAATAAGGTCACCATGCATGGAATCAAATAGGACCAATCAGTCTACTTTTTACAATAGCAAAGTTAAATATGAAATGCACTAGAGAAACCTAGAAATGTACCACAGCTCATAAAATGGCTGGCGGCTCGTCTGTCTTTGTCTATCTCTCTGTATCTTTCCCTTGCCAACCCTCCATCTCTTTCTCTCCCTCTGTCTGCATTCAGTGGGGAGAGTCAGTTTTACTGTCACTACCTGTGAAATTGTATTCCAGGAAGATGGATCCTTTCTCTTGTATTCATGACATCCAGGGAAGCACAGTCCCCTCCAACACCCGTTTAATATGGATGCTGCTGGAGAAGGACACACACACACACACACACACACACACACACACACACACACACACACACACACACACACACACACACACACACACACACACACACACAAACGTGCACAAACACGCACACTCACATGCTTGTGCACGCTGACACTCACACTCACATGCACTTTCACAAACACACACTCCTTTTTTGCCCCAAGACAATGCATGGCTGGTATTTTGCTCTAGCTGATGATGAAGAGCAGTAGTGACAGTGCTGCTTCCAGTAGGCTGGTGCATTACAACACAGTGCTGCTTCCAGTAGGCTGGTGCATTACAACACAGTGCTGCTTCCAGTAGGCTGGTGCTTTACAACACAGTGCTGCTTCCAGTAGGCTGGTGCATTACAACACAGTGCTGCTTCCAGTAGGCTGGTGCATTACAACACAGTGCTGCTTCCAGTAGGCTGGTGCATTACAACACAGTGCTGCTTCCAGTAGGCTGGTGCATTACAACACAGTGCTGCTTCCAGTAGGCTGGTGCTTTACAACACAGTGCTGCTTCCAGTAGGCTGGTGCATTACAACACAGTGCTGCTTCCAGTAGGCTGGTGCTTTACAACACAGTGCTGCTTCCAGTAGGCTGGTGCATTACAACACAGTGCTGCTTCCAGTAGGCTGGTGCTTTACAACACAGTGCTGCTTCCAGTAGGCTGGTGCATTACAACACAGTGCTGCTTCCAGTAGGCTGGTGCTTTACAACACAGTGCTGCTTCCAGTAGGCTGGTGCATTACAACACAGTGCTGCTTCCAGTAGGCTGGTGCTTTACAACACAGTGCTGCTTCCAGTAGGCTGGTGCATTACAACACAGTGCTGCTTCCAGTAGGCTGGTGCATTACAACACAGTGCTGCTTCCAGTAGGCTGGTGCATTACAACACAGTGCTGCTTCCAGTAGGCTGGTGCATTACAACACAGTGCTGCTTCCAGTAGGCTGGTGCATTACAACACAGTGCTGCTTCCAGTAGGTTGGTGCATTACAACACAGTGCTGCTTCCAGTAGGCTGGTGCATTACAACACAATTTTTTTCATTTACAGAGCTTTGTTACTGTAATAATAATCCAATGCTTTGGAAAGTTAACTTTTAGCAGTGTTGCACTGGTGTTTCCTATCTGTTTCGTGTTCTAGAGTGTTCTAGTGTTGTTGTGTGTGTAGACGTCAATGGCTGTGCTGCAGAAGCATGTATGTCCAGTGAGTGTTGTAGGATCCCCTCCCTCTAAAGGCTCTGAGGGGTACATATCTACAGCTACATGTGCTCTGCAGGTAGAGCCCACCTTCCCCGGGTCAGTCAGGGAGAAGCCAAGCAGAGTCATCTGGCCAGGTAGAGCCCACCTTCCCCGGGTCAGTCAGGGAGAAGCCAAGCAGAGTCATCTGGCCAGGTAGAGCCCACCTTCCCCGGGTCAGTCAGGGAGAAGCCAAGCAGAGTCATCTGGCCAGGTGGAGCCCACCTTCCCCAGGTCAGTCAGGGAGAAGCCCCAAGCAGAGTCATCTGGCCAGGTGGAGCCCACCTTCCCCGGGTCAGTCAGGGAGAAGCCCCAAGCAGAGTCATCTGGCCAGGTGGAGCCCACCTTCCCCAGGTCAGTCAGGGAGAAGCCCCAAGCAGAGTCATCTGGCCAGGTGGAGCCCACCTTCCCCGGGTCAGTCAGGGAGAAGCCCCAAGCAGAGTCATCTGGCCAGGTGGAGCCCACCTTCCCCGGGTCAGTCAGGGAGAAGCCAAGCAGAGTCATCTGGCCAGGTGGAGCCCACCTTCCCCGGGTCAGTCAGGGAGAAGCCCCAAGCAAAGTCATCTGGCCAGGTGGAGCCCACCTTCCCCGGGTCAGTCAGGGAGAAGCCCCAAGCACAGTCATCTGGCCAGGTAGAGCCCACCTTCCCCAGGTCCGTCAGGGAGAAGCCCCAAGCAGAGTCATCTGGCCAGGTGGAGCCCACCTTCCCCGGGTCAGTCAGGGAGAAGCCCCAAGCACAGTCATCTGGCCAGGTAGAGCCCACCTTCCCCAGGTCCGTCAGGGAGAAGCCCCAAGCACAGTCATCTGGCCAGGTGGAGCCCACCTTCCCCGGGTCAGTCAGGGAGAAGCCAAGCAGAGTCATCTGGCCAGGTGGAGCCCACCTTCCCCGGGTCAGTCAGGGAGAAGCCAAGCAGAGTCATCTGGCCAGGTGGAGCCCACCTTCCCCAGGTCAGTCAGGGAGAAGCCAAGCAGAGTCATCTGGCCAGGTAGAGCCCACCTTCCCCGGGTCAGTCAGACGCCAAGCAGAGTGCACACACACACGTGAGAGTGTGTGTGTGTGTTTATTTGAACAGGGGAGGGGAGGGGGGAGGGTGTGGTTAGGGGGTCAGGGGGGCAGAAGAGACTCCCGGGTGAGAAGCTGGTAGGCAGCAGCTGAAATAAACTAGATTAATAAAACAACAGAGAGAGAGAGAGAGCAGGACAGGACTCAAAGGAACCAACAGACCCATTGCCCCTCCTCCTCTTCCCTCCCAGCCTCTCCACCGCTCCCCTAATATCAGCAAGAGATGGATCCCCACGAGTCCCGGAGAGGCATGTCTGTGTTTGATTTGGCCTGTTTTCCCTCTCGCAGAGCACTCTTAGTTAAGCAAGACAACTATCTGGATGAGGTGGGCAGGGCCTCACAGGTGCACCGGGTGCAGTGAGAGAAACAGTTCCCCCTCGTTAGGTGTTCACCACCCTGCTCTGATTCTCTGGGTGTCACTCCCTAACACCCAGATACACCAGACATACAGGGAACCACTTCTAGTGCATGTGTACTCTTTTAGGAATTCTATATCCCTGTGAAAAAGCTCCTGAGCATTTGAATGTATCAATATAGCATTCTCTGGGTGCTTTTTAGGTTGAGTTATATTGTAGGACTAAACATAGATGCCAGGCAGTAGCTAGCTGGTTCGTGTGCAGTTTCTACACCACTGCTCCTTTGTAAGGGGGAGGAGAGGAATCACAGCATCTCTGTTGAAGTGGGGATTCTGTGCACAGGTTCAGAATAGAGGTTTTGTGTAATCCTATGTTAAATTCAGCATCAGATCTTTTTTGGGGTTGTGTAAAACCACCAGTATGTTTTCCTTGTCTTTGCTTTTTTCCTGCATGCCTCAAAAGTGATGATAGCGCATGGCTTTTCAGCTATCTCACCCCCAAGGCAAACATGTACAAGGCTGCTAGGTGGCGTTACCTCTTCCTCTCCTAGAGACAGCTAACCCCCTCAAAGGATGCTGAAGTCTGGAGAGGGAATGCCTGTGAGCACGGAAAGGGGAGAGACGGAGGGAAGGAGGGAGGGAAGCAGGGGGAGAGACAGAGGGAAGGAGGGGGAGAGACAGAGGGAAGGAGGGAGGGAAGCAGGGGGAGAGACAGAGGGACGGAGGGAGGGAAGCAGGGGGAGAGACAGAGGGAAGGAGGGGGAGAGACAGAGGGAAGGAGGGAGGGAAGCAGGGGGAGAGACAGAGGGAAGGAGGGAGGGAAGCAGGGGGAGAGACACAGGGAAGGAGGGAGGGAAGCAGGGGGAGAGACAGAGGGAAGGATGGAGGGAAGCAGGGGGAGAGACAGAGGGAAGGAGGGAGGGAAGCAGGGGGAGAGACAGAGGGAAGGAGGGAGGGACGCAGGGGGAGAGACAGAGGGAAGCAGGGGGAGAGACAGAGGGAAGCAGGGGGAGAGACAGAGGGAAGCAGGGGGAGAGACAGAGGGAAGCAGGGGGAGAGACAGAGGGAAGCAGGGGGAGAGAGAGGGAAGCAGGGGGAGAGACAGAGGGAAGGAGGGGGAGAGACAGAGGGAAGCAGGGGGAGAGACAGAGGGAAGGAGGGAGGGAAGCAGGGGGAGAGACAGAGGGAAGGAGGGAGTGACACAGGGGGAGAGACAGAGGGAAGCAGGGGGAGAGACAGAGGGAAGGAGGGGGAGAGACAGAGGGAAGGAGGGAGGGAAGCAGGGGGAGAGACAGAGGGACGGAGGGAGGGAAGCAGGGGGAGAGACAGAGGGAAGGAGGGGAGAGACAGAGGGAAGGAGGGAGGGAAGCAGGGGGAGAGACAGAGGGAAGGAGGGAGGGAAGCAGGGGGAGAGACAGAGGGAAGGAGGGAGGGAAGCAGGGGGAGAGACACAGGGAAGGAGGGAGGGAAGCAGGGGGAGAGACAGAGGGAAGGATGGAGGGAAGCAGGGGAGAGACAGAGGGAAGGAGGGAGGGAAGCAGGGGGAGAGACAGAGGGAAGGAGGGAGGGACGCAGGGGGAGAGACAGAGGGAAGCAGGGGGAGAGACAGAGGGAAGCAGGGGGAGAGACAGAGGGAAGCAGGGGGAGAGACAGAGGGAAGCAGGGGGAGAGACAGAGGGAAGCAGGGGGAGAGACAGAGGGAAGGAGGGGGAGAGACAGAGGGAAGCAGGGGGAGAGACAGAGGGAAGGAGGGAGGGAAGCAGGGGGAGAGACAGAGGGAAGGAGGGAGGGACACAGGGGGAGAGACAGAGGGAAGCAGGGGGAGAGACAGAGGGAAGCAGGGGGAGAGACAGAGGGAAGGAGGGAGGGACGCAGGGGGAGAGACAGAGGGAAGCAGGGGGAGAGACAGAGGGAAGCAGGGGGAGAGACAGAGGGAAGGAGGGAGGGACGCAGGGGGAGAGACAGAGGGAAGCAGGGGGAGAGACAGAGGGAAGGAGGGAGGGACGCAGGGGGAGAGACAGAGGGAAGGAGGGGGAGAGACAGAGGGAAGCAGGGGGAGAGAGGAGGAAGGAAAGAGAAGGGAGGGAATGTTCGGGTGTTTGATTCAAATAAAAAAAGTCCTTTCAGTCTCCCTGTTCTTTGTAGAACATTTAGCTTTGACCCTCCCTTGCTTTCTCTGCTGCCCCCCACCCCCACTACAACCCCCCCTCCCCAACACACACAGTCCAACAGATCTGCAGGATATCACACTCACCAGCATTTTATATCTTCTACGCTAGATGTTTGATTTTTAATATATATCTTCCCTGTATAAACTGTATGTGCCCACACACAGAGAGAGAGAGAGACAGAGAGAGAGAGAGAGAGAGAGAGAGAGAGAGAGAGAGAGAGAGAGAGAGAGAGAGAGAGAGAGAGAGAGAGAGGCTAAGGGAAGGGTGAGTGCTTTATATGTTGTAGCATATTTATGATGCATGATGCTGTGAAAAAAATCCTATCCGTTTGGATTTTAAAATATGGCATGAGGTACAATCTGAATATTTATTTATTGTTCTGGTGAAATAGTCCAATTGTCTGCAGCACTGGTCAAGGCTTTCCCCTGAGCTGAGGAGACTGGAGACGACCCAGGGTAAGTTGTGGGCTGAGGAGACTGGAGACAACCCAGGGTAAGTTGTGGACTGAGGAGACTGGAGACGACCCAGGGTAAGTTGTGGGCTTTTTTTCTGTCTCTGCGCTGCTGATTACGATGCTGCTGATTGATTGGTTAGCAGCTGTCGATTATCACGGGCCACTCGTCACCAGGTTCCAGATGATGAGAGGACTGGAGTGAGTGAGAGAGTGAGAGAAAGAGCGAAACGGAGGAGGGAGGGGTTCAAATTAGATGAGCACTGGCAGAGCTCACATCACCAGATCTCTCTAACTCTGTCTATCTCTGAGTTCTCTCTGTTTACTCTGCTGTTGTGTGTATATGCGTGTGTGGTTTTGTGTGTGGTCCTCGTTGTCCATCCGCCCGCCCGCCTTTCGTTAGCTTGGTGGCGTGTGCTGATGAGGCTTTGGGGAGGGAGGGGTTTGCTGATGAGGGTGCGTCAGCCAGCTGCCTGCGAGGCGGGGCAGGGCCTTTTTATGAATATGCAGATGAGGGGCGCGTGTGGAGGCAGAGGGGAGGGGGGCTGGGGGGTACGTGAGCGTGCCACAAGCAGCACTGTTTATATGCTCTCTATAAGGAGCCTGATCCTCAACAGATTGCTGGTGTTTGGTGTGATCTGGCCGCTGCGTTGTTGGGGTGCCTGCCTGCGTGCCTGCTTGCAGGGGGAGACGGAGAAGGAGGAGGGGAACAAGGGAGGGGAGGAGAAGAGGGAAATATAGATAGAGAGATAGTTAAAGAGCGGAGGGGGAAATGGAAGCCGCAGCTTCGGGGCATATTTTCACGCCATTGACAAGACATGATGATTGCTGCCCCCCTACTTCATTTGCATGTCAAAGCAATGCAGGCCACTGTTCAGATTAGTATGAGATTACATAATGATGTAATGAATTAGTGCAGCCGTTTAAGCGCTGCACTCCGCTCTGCAGTGGGAAACGAGGATAGGGGGATAGAAGGCAAGGAAGAAGGCAAGGAAGAGAGGCAACAGCCAAGGAGGAAGAACGAGTTCCTTTGTTAGGAGTTTCTTTTAGCATTCTTCTTTAGTTTAAAAGGATGGGTTGAATCGATAAAGTTGGTCATTTGAGATTAAATATTTGTTTAAGTGCAGAATTAAACATAATTAGATTTTTAAGCACAAAACAAACATTTTCCTTCCCACATTTTCCATTTTTTTCGTACTCCATTTTGAATACCTAAATTACTATTGTTCTCTTAGGCCTGTGTTTAAACCTGTGTTTCATGTCCATTCATCTGGACACATGCCTTACCCCTTGGTCACGTTGCAAATGATGCAGCACATTTAATGTCCATTTGCCAGGCCATCTGTTACGCTCGTCGAAATGAATGGACCAAGGCGCAGCGTGCGTAGAGTTCCACATATTTTATTAACTCGAAAATCACCAAACAAAACAAACGAAACGTGAAGTTCTGGGCTGCTCACAGGCAGCTACACAAAAACAAGATCCCACAAACTAAGGTGGAAAAAAGGCTGCCTAAGTATGATCCCCAATCAGAGACAACGATAAACAGCTGCCTCTGATTGGGAACCATACCAGGCCAACATAGAAATACAACATAGATTGCCCACTCTAGTCACACCTTGACCTAACCAAATAGAGAATAAAAAGGCTCTCTAAGGTCAGGGCGTGACACCATCATTGCTAATAAGAATTTGTACTTACAGTTTTTTTCAATTGTTTAAGCACAATTTTGAAAACAGGGCCCGGTTTGTCAAAACACTACACACAATTAGCACAACCCTACACCAAAGTAGCACAACACTTCAGATCATTTGCAAAATGGAACACTTTTGTCAAAACTATACACGACTTCATAAAAATGATATTTTGTTACCATACGAAACACACACATTTCATATGACTTCAATCTTTTTGAACCAGTTACACACTGCTGTTGCTAACCTAAAACACTTTTAGCAAGTCTAATTGTCAGTGATTAGAGTAGTGTAAATGAAGTACACAGAGAAAGTGCAACTATACAAACACTACACAAGACCAACGCTGCAGACTGAGGAAAATATCATTTATTTCTCTCCATATACCCAAATCAGTCAACATGTCAACATGGAGAATCACAACAAAACATGTCCCAGTTTTCATGCTACTACAGTAGTGTGCATAACACTGTTAGCTCAGCAAACAACAGACAAACTTAAAATACTGTATCCAGTACAGGTTACAATTACAGTAAATAACAACAACAACAAACATAAAAAATTATCTGAAAAAAACGGACAATATTGTACAGAAAATACTACAGTAAACATACTATACATTATCTCTTCGCCTAGCTGGATCTGGCCAGAGAATTTCATCATCACAAGCAATATCATCATTAGCAAGACAACGCGGGAAGAACCGTCTTGAATGTCGAATCCATCCTTGCACAGCTGCGGCGTCGACTTGGTCACAGGCGTCCTCCATGGCCTGAATGAGGGGTACCTGAGCCTGGGGCTGGAGATCGTAAACCTTCCACCGCCATGCAGAGAAAAACTCTTCGATAGGGTTTAGAAACGGAGAGTATGGTGGAAGGTATAGTACTGTCAACTGTGGATGGTGTTGAAACCAGTTCTGGACCAAAGCAGAGCGGTGGAATGACACATTGTCCCAGAAGACCGTGTATTGCATCTGGTGCATTTCATTACCTACTGTGACGATGTGGTGCAATCGCTCCAAAAATGAGAGAATGTGAGGTGTGTTGTAAGGGCCCATTTTGGCATGATGGAGGACAACCCCATGCTGTGAAATGGCAGCGCAAAGGGTGATGTTACCCCCACGTTGCCCTGTGACATTGATTATATTGGTTGAAGGCATTTTGGTTGAAGGCAGGTGAACCTACCTCCTGCATTTTTATAGTGCTTAAACCTGATTGGTGTGTCTACAATTTAGCAATCATGTGTTTGTGCACCTGATGGCTGTGTTTAACAGATTGGCTCATAGGTGTGGTAATTTGACAGTCAGTGCTTTTGAATTGCAAGGAAGTGACATTATGATATACTTCTGTGTCTGATGTATACAAGTGTGTTTAGTGTTTTGCAAATCACTGTGTGTAATGTTTTGCAAATAGTGTGAAGCTGACAATGTGCTTACAGTTGTGCAAATCTAGCCTTGTGTTTTGCTCCTTGAGTGTAAGGTTTTGCTAATTGTGGGAAAAGTTAAATTGTAGTGTGTCAGCAATCGTAAAAAACTGTAATTGATTCACCTGGATAAATAAAGGTTAAATCAAAGAAAAAATGTAATTCTCCTCTATGGAGGTCTTTGTGTAAGTATGCATGCCCATAGAGGGTACAAGGGCACGGCACCCTAAATGTTTTATTTTGTATTTATATAGGTTCCTAATCTCCCAACCTCATAACTAGCTACCAAGAAGCCATTTCAGGCTATCAATCAAGTTAAGAGTACCTTTTTACATAGAATTAGGCATAGTAATTATGGCTCTGGATTGCAGGTTAAAGCTTTCAGGTGTTTTATCTGAAATCCCGCCTCCGGACCACCCCCCCAGCCATCCTCACGTACTTTGGGCTTCCTCCGAGTATGTTTCTCTTTCCTCTACTGTTTGGTGTTTTTTCCACTGGTGAAGGTTTATTACTTCTTATGGCTGCAATCCCGTTAACGGGATCGATATGACAACAGCCAGTGAAAGTGCAGGGCGCCAAATTCAAACAACAGAAATCTCATAATTAAAATTCCTCAAACATACAAGTACTTTATACCATTTTAAAGGTAATATTGTTGTTAATCCCACAACAGTGTCCGATTTAAAAAAAAGGCTTTACAGCGAAAGCACCACAAACAATTATGTTATGTCACCGCCAAATCACAGAATAACACAGCCATTTTTCCAGCCAAAGACAGGAGTCACCAAAAGCAGAAATAGAGATAAAATTAATCACTAACCTTTGATGATCTTCATCAGATGACACTAATAGGACTTCATGTTACACAATACATGTATGTTTTGTTCGGTAAAGTTCATATTTGTATAAAAAAATCTCAGTATACATTGGCGCGTTATGTTCAGTAGTTCCAAAAACATCTGGTGATTTTGCAGAGAGCCACATCAATTTCCAGAAATACTCATAATAAACGTTGATCAAAGATCAAGTGTTATACATGAAATTTTAGATCCACTTCAAAAAAGCTTTAAAGAAAAAGCAAACCATGCAATAATCTGAGGTTGGCGCTCAGAGCCCAATCAAGAAAAATATCCGCCATATTGTGCAGTCAACAGAAGTCAGAAATAACATTATAAATATTCACTTACCTTTGATGATTTTCATCAGAATGCACTCCCAGGAATCCCAGTTCCACAATAAATGTTTGATTTGTTCGGTAATGTCCATCATTTATGTCCAAATAGCTACTTTTGTTAGCGCGTTTGGTAAACAAATCCAAAGTCACGAAGCGCGTTCACTAAAAGCAGACGAAATGTCAAAAAGTTCCGTTACAGTCAGTAGAAACATGTCAAACGATGTATTGAATCAATCTTTAGGATGTTTTTAACATAAATCTTCAATAATGTTCCAACCGGAGAATTCCTTTGTCTTCAGAAATGCGATAGAACAGAGCTCGCTCTCACATAAACGCGCATGGTCAGCGCATGTTCAGCTCATGGTAGACCTTACTCAATCCCCTCTCATTCGGCCCCACTTCACAGTAGAAGCATCAGACAAGGTTCTAAAGACTGTTGACATCTAGACATCTAGCAAAATTACCAATATCCCACTGTGTCTTCAATAGGGGCTGAGTTGAAAATCGACCAACCTCAGATTTCCCACTTCCTGGTTGGATTTTTTCTCAGGTTTTTGCCTGCCATATGAGTTCTGTTCTACTCACAGACATCATTCAAACAGTTTTAGAAACTTCACAGTGTTTTCTATCCAAATATACTAATAATATGCATATATTAGGAACTGGGACTGAGGAGCAGGCAGTTTACTCTGGGCACCTCTGGGCACCTTATTCATCCAAGCTACTCAATACTGCCCCGCAGCCATAAGAAGTTTTAGAATCATGCAGAATATTACCCAGTAATAGATAATTCACCATAGGGAATATATAAGACAGGTTTACTCTCTGTGCCAGGTTTTAGAGAAAAACCTGAGGTAAGCTACATTTCAATTTCAATAATAATAATTGTTTTATTTATTATAAGACAGATCTTAACTGTCCCTCTTAGGAGCAGGACTCTGTGTGGAATGGTGTCTATTCAAAGAGCTGTGCTAAGACCATCAGAAAGAAATGGAATCCGTTGTAATTCTCCCTCTGCTCAGGGAGAGGGGTTAGAGGGGCACAGAGCAGTGTTTTTTAGTTCTCTCTTCTCTTCTCTCTCTTTCTATCTCGCTCTTTCTAACACTATGTCCCTATGTCCCAGTCTATTCACACTTGTCTCTCACTTCTCCCCCCCCTTTCTTCCTCTCCCCATTCCACTGTTCCCCGTCCTCTCTCTATTACCACCCTATGCTAAGGCAGATGTCTCAGAGACTTCTGGTTCTATGTAGTTGGGTTCTCTCTTTGACTGGTCCATGTCTGTGTCTGACCTCTATCCTCACACCACAGATGAGCTTTGCTTTATCATCTGCCATCCATGTCCAAATCAACAGGGTTCCTCATAGAGGGCCCTTATATGACAGTGTGTGTCTGTGTGTGTGTGTGTATTTGCTTTTGTGTGTGTATGGAGTATTTCATTGATTGACATGCTGACTAAAGCAGTGGTTTTATGAAGCTACGCGAGGCTGAGACACGGTGCCTGTTCTCTGTGGAGATGTGCCTCTGTGACAGGAGATAGGAGCAGGAGTGTGTCATACAGCTCTCCAGCCCTCCAGCCCTCCAGCCCTCCAGCCCTCCAACCCTCCAGCCCTCCAGACCTCCAGCCCTCCAACCCTCCAGCCCTCCAGCTCTCCAGCCCTCCAGCCCTCCAGCCCTCCAACCCTCCAGCCCTCCAGCTCTCCAGCCCTCCAGCCCTCCAGCCCTCCAACCCTCCAGCCCTCCAGCCCTCCAGCCCTCCAGCCCTCCAACCCTCCAGCCCTCCAACCCTCCAACCCTCCAGCCCTCCAGCCCTCCAACCCTCCAGCCCTCCAGCCCTCCAACCCTCCAGCCCTCCAGCTCTCCAACCCTCCAGCCCTCCAGCTCTCCAGCCCTCCAGCCCTTCAACCCTCCAGCCCTCCAACCCTCCAGCCCTCCAGCCCTCCAACCCTCCAGCCCTCCAACCCTCCAACCCACCAACTCTCCAACCCTCCAACTCTCCAGTCCTCCAACCCTCCAGACTTCCAGCCCTCCAACCCTCCAGCCCTTCTACCCTCCAGAGTCTTCAACACACTACACTACACTCTCAGCCACCAAAAACAAATGTCCAGCAGCTCGCCTGATGGGGGACAGTGACAGGTAGGGAGCTTGTTGTGGAGATGGATAGGTCTCCCGTCTCTCAAAACTCTGTTTTATTTACTTTCTCCTACTCCTCTCCTCTGTCTCTCGTCTGTCTATTGATCAGATGTATAATACTGATACAGTTTGTCCCCGCTCAGTGGATGCCTCCTTCAGTTGGGCGGGATTTGGTTCTTCTCTGGGAAATATGCTCAACTGCATACACGATTGACACCAAAATCAATGGCAGAGGAAGACATCATGATGGCATTTTCGTTACACTATTGACTATCATATAGAGAAAACCTCTATTGCATTGATCCCATTATTTGGATAGTATTCTCAATTACTTGAATATTACAAAGTTGTGCGAGCATTGTAATTACGGTGTAATCAAATGTAGTCCGATATATTTTTGACGTACATGTAGTTTACTTACAATAATATAATTTATCTTTCCATTTATCGGCAAGTAAAATGGAATAAGCATATTTGAAAATGCATTGCTCATGCTACAATAAATGAATAGAGAACTCCCTTCCTCCCTCTCTCTGCCCCTAGTCATGGAGCCGTGTCCAGGGAGGGCTGGTGTGCTGTGTCCGTGTGGAGTCAGCTGGGCGGTGGAGGGGGTAATGAATATGCACTGTGACATCTAGGCTAAAGTGTATGGATGTGTTTGGTGGGAGTAATCAGCTGCAGGACCACGGGGTGTGAGAGGGGGGCAGGGGGCAGTGGGCTGACGTGAGGCTTTATGACTGCAGAGACAGAGCTCATATACACACGCCTAGACATGAACATGGACACACACACACACACACACACACACACACACACACACACACACACACACACACACACACACACACACACACACACACACACACACACACACACACACACACACACACACACACACACAATGCACTCAACCACGCGCACAGACAGATAAACACATAATACATGCAAGCACGAGCACAGACACATGAGCACGCACACACACACACACACACACACACACACACACACACACACACACACACACACACACACACACACACACACACACACACACACACACACACACACACACACCCTTGCACTGCTGAACAACATCCTGCCCTTACAAAAAAGATTCAGACACATAGTTTTCGGACACGTTTCACATGTTTTTCCCCTCGTGACAAAGAAATCCCCACGTGAATTTCTTTCTCAAATTTGATTCCCCACGTTAATTTTTTTCTCAAATATGTTTATTCCATTTTACTTGGCGATAAATGGAAAGATAAATTATATTATTGTAAGTAAACTACTTCCATATTTTCAAGCAGAGTGGTGGCTGCATCATGTTAAGAGTACGTTTCACATGTTTTTCCCCTCGTGAATTTCTTTCTCAATGTAATTTTTTCACCACTTTTCCTTGACTTTTTCCACATTATGTTGTAATATTTTGTTGTGTTACAGCTTAAATTTAAAATTGATAAAAATTGTTGTTTTTTGTTACTGGCCTACACATAATAACCCATAATATCAAAGTGGAATTGTGTTTCTCCCAAAATAAATAAAAAATTAAAAGCTGAAATGTCTTGAGTCAATAAGTATTCAACCCCTTTGTTATGGCAAGCCTAAATACGTTCAGGAGTAAAAATGTGCTAAACAAGTCATATAAGTTGCATGGACTCACTCTGTGTGCAATAATAGTGTTTAACATGATTTTTGAATGACTGCCTCATCTCTGTACCCCACACATACAATTTGTGAATTTCAAACACACACAACCACAGAAACCAGGGAGGTTTTCCAATGCCTCACAAAGAAGGTCACCTAAAGCAAACATTGAATATCTCTTTGACGAGGTGAAGTTATGAATTACACTTTAGATGGTGTATCAATACATCCAGTCACTACAACAATACAGGTGTCCTTCCTAACTCAGTTGCCGGAGAGGAAGGAAACTGCTCAAGGATTTCACCATGAGGCCTTTACTTTAAAACAGTTACAGAGTTCAATGGCTGTGAGAGGAGAAAATTGAGGATAGATCAACAACATTGTAGTTACTCCACAATACTAATATTTTCACAGAGTGAAAAGAAGGAAGCCTGTACATAATACAAATATTCCAAAACATGCATCTTGTTTGTAACAAGGCAATAAAGTAATACTGAAGAAAATGTTTTGCAAAGCAATTCACTTTTTGTCCTGAATACAATTTGTTATGTTTGGGGCAAATCCAATACAGCACATTACTGAATACCACTTTCCTTATTTTCAAGCAGAGTGGTGGCTGCATCATGTTATGAGTATGCTTGTAATTATCAAGGACTGGGGAGTTTTCAGGATAAAAGCAAAGGCAAAGTCCTAGAGGAAAACCTGATTCAGTATGCTTTCCACCAGACACTGGGAGAGTTTTGACTTAAATCTACTTGACAGTCTATAGCAAGACCTGAAAATGGTTGTCTAACAATGATCAACAACCAATTTGACAGAGAAGAATTTTGCACAATTCAGGTGTGGAAAGCTCTTCGAGACTTATCCAGAGAGACTCAAAGCTGTAATCGCTGTCAAAGGTGCTTCTACTAAGTACTGACTATGGGGTGTGAATACTTATGTAAATGAGATATTTCTGTATTTCATTTTTAATGCATTTGCAAACATTTCTAAAAATGTGTTTTCACATCGTCGTTATGGGGTATTGTGTGTAGATGGGTGAGAAAAAATATATCTCATCAATTTTGAATTTTGGCTGTAACAAATTGTGGAATAAATCAAGGGGTATGAATACTTTCTGAAGGCACTGTAATAACACTATTCGTCTATTGAAGGGGTTTAAAGCAGCACTCCTTAATTGAAACATGAACGAAGTGTCCTCCCCGCCACAGTTTCAGTAAAAAGCTGAGGGATGAGGCTGGAGAAATGTAACTACTCTTAAATCCAGAGGCTACACTATGGATGCAAGGACCGACCATCCTTGATATCAAAATGATTGTTTTAACCATGCTTGTAGTGGTTGTTTACATTTACATTGTTTACAAACATAGGCGTAAAACAAGCTTATATTCTGGGTTCTGATGGGGTACGACAGTTCAACTAAGCTCATGAGGCATTATATTCTTCAACAATCAATGGGTACATATCATTAATTTATAAGTCCAAAAATGGATGTAGCAACTAAGGATTGCCCCTTTAACAGGCAGTGACCTCAATACAGCAGAACTATGTCGCCATTTGAACATTAACTGTCCCCCAAAAATGTATTCTGTCCCCCCGCAAAATTGTCCCCTTTTCCCACATTTGGGCTTTTTAGATGTGGTCACCCTAATTCCACCGGTGGAAACATTACTACTGCAACATGTTAACATCATCTTTTCATGTGAGGAGAGTAACATTATTCCAATCACACATTTGAACTTGCAATTTCACATGTGAACGTAACATTTTCACGTGAAGTTTTATTACTTGTGAAACTGCTAATTTGATTTTCACTCTCACATATGGAATTGTAAGTTCACATGTGAAAAAACAATTACATGTAAAAATCTAATTGCCAGTTTAATTTGTGGAAAAACTGTAACTTGAAAATCTCACTTTCAAAAGTGGAATTGCAAGTTCATGTTTTTCACATGTGAAATATATGCTCAAAGAGGCCTACTGAGTGTCGCGGCTGTCTAAATCAAATCAAATCGAATTGTATTGGTCACATACACATATTTAGCAGATTTTATTGCGGATGTAGCGAAATGCTTGTGTTCCGAGCTCCAACAGTGCAGTAGTATCGCAGTGCTTGAGGCGTCACTACAGACCCGGGTTCGATCCCAGGCTGTGTTACAGCTGGCCATGACCGGGAGACCCATGAGGCAGCGCACAATTGTCCTAGCGTTGTCTGGGTTTGGGGAGGGTTTGGCCGACCGGGATGTCCTTGTTCCATCGTGCTCTAGTGACTCCTTGTGGCAGGCCGGGCGCATGCAGGCTGACTTCGGTGCCAGTTGTACGGTGTTTCCTCCGACACATTGCTGCGGCTGGCTTCCGGGTTAAGCAAGCAGTTTGTCAACAAGCAGTGCGGCTTGGCAGGGTCGTGTTTCGGAGGACGTATGGCTCTTGACCTTCGCATCACCCGACTCTGTACGGGAGTTCCAGCGATGGGACAAGACTGTAACTACCAATTGGGGAGAAAAAGGGGTAAAAGAACAAGAGAAAAATAAGAAATATATGCTCAACATGTGAAAACAGCTATTTCACATACTGTATGACACTGCAAATTCGACATGTGTTTTTTTTGCAAGGGTGAGCTCCACACCTACTCAAACTAGCCTTTGTAAATATTTATTTTAACACTAGAGTCCTTAGTTGCTACATACATTTTTGGACTTATTCATTAATTACATGTACCCAGTGATTCTTAAAGAATATAATTTGTAAATGCCTCATGAGCTTAGTTCAACTGTTGTACCCCTTCAGAACACTTCAATGTTTGTAAACAAAGTAAATGTAAACAAACACTGTATAGTTAAAACTATACATTTGGCATCATGGATGGTCAGTCCTTGCAATCATAGCTGTCTATGAATTTGAGAGTGGTTACATTTCTCCAGGCCCATCCCTCAGCTTTTTAACAAAACAGAGGTGGGGTGCATGCTCTGTTACTGTTTCAGTTAAGGATTCTAGCTTTAAGCCTTCACTAAAACAGACAAAGCTATTTCATACCTTCCAATAAAGTACTAATTAATATAAAGTAGGCCTTATTGGCCAGTGAAATTGAACACACTAATAAATACATAAAGGGAAAATGAATATTGATCACACCGTGGATGTGGACAGTATGACTTTGATTTGTGTGTGTGTGTGTGTGTGTGTGTGTGTGTGTGTGTGTGTGTGTGTGTGTGTGTGTGTGTGTGTGTGTGTGTGTAAGGAGGTACAGTATATGACTGTATTCGCTAGATCGCAAACTGTAGCCTCTCTGTCCCCAAACATGGGAGTTTTTGTGGCAGATGTATATGTCTAATTTTACATTGGTGTCTTTGTGTATATGGGTGTGTGCTTTAGATTGGTGTCTTTGTGTATATGGGTGTGTGCTTTACATTGGTGTCTTTGTGTATATGGGTGTGTGCTTTACATTGGTGTCTATGTGTGTATATGGGTGTGTGCTTTACATTGGTGTCTATGTGTGTATATGGGTGTGTGCTTTACATTGGTGTCTATGTGTGTATATGGGTGTGTGCTTTACATTGGTGTCTATGTGTGTATATGGGTGTGTGCTTTACATTGGTGTATATGGGTGTGTGTAGTGAACGTCCATGGGAGGCTGAACTCCCGGCCCTGTCACTCCACACTGCAGTTTTCCCCTGCTACTCTTGGTTCTCTATTGCCAATAAGGAGGATAGGCAAGAAAGAGGATTATTGGTATTGATCTACCCAGGGGGATCATTAGGCATCACTATCAATCCACAGCTCCTAGCGCACAGCACCGGGCCGCACAGACATTGCCAATTTGTCCCTATTAGAGAGCCCAGTTTCTGGTTGTCTGCGCTGATTGAGGATGCCCAGAGCCCACCGTCTACAACCCACAGCCCCTGCTGGGCTAGGTCTGACCTGGGTCCTGAGATGAACCAATGACAGGCTGGCTGGCTGGCTGGCTACCTGGTGACCACACTCCACCTGTCCCCCCTGTATTGTCTCCCAGGGTTATGAGAAAGTGGTGAGGAAAGGAAAGAGGAGGTGATGATAGCTAGCTGAAAGAAAATGAATATGAAGGAACAGCCCTCTGCCAATCAAAGGCAAATGTTCACATTTTGATTTTATTTGATTGTTGCTTAATTTCCCATTTTCCTGGCTTTACATCTTCGGGTGGAGATAAATCAAATATTTGAGAGCCACCCTGTTCTTTTCCTACTTCCGGTGGTGATGACACCACCTTCAGTACCTAACGCTCCGTCCTGGCTGGTCGTGGTATTGTTTACCGTCAGGTAATTAGAGCTGTAACTGAATACCTCCGGCAGGCTTATCCGGCCTGGCCTACTTATTTTTGTAAGCTGGCTGTTCTGGGGAGTTAACCTTGTTGATCCGCCTCTCCCTCCGTCTCTGACTGACTGGCACCCTCTCTGCCACACAGCCCGACGTGAGGGAGCCATGCAGCCGGCTGCCAACACGCGCCCAGACGGCCACTTACCAGGCGACGAGAGCTCTCCATTCAGCGCACCAATGTTTTGACATGGCATCAGTTCACCGTGTCACCGCTATCAGCGATTAAGACGCAAGGCACAACCAGAATATAAAGGCCCCCGCCACCATCATATTGATATTCCTCTTACCCGCTCCCTCTTCGGCTTTCACCATATCTCTTGACTCCTGTCTGTCTGTCTGTCTGTCTGTCTGTCTGTCTGTCTGTCTGTCTGTCTGTCTGTCTGTCTGTCTGTCTGTCTGTCTGTCTGTCTGTCTGTCTGTCTGTCTGTCTGTCTGTCTGTCTGTCTGTCTGTCTGTCTGTCTGTCTGTCTGTCTGTCTGTCTGTCTGTCTCAGTGGTTCTGTCCCTCTGTGTGCATATAGAGCTGCATGAGGGACTGATTATGTTCATGCCCACGTTTTATCCCCTCTCACAGAATATCAGGGTAGAGTGGCAGACATCACAGACTCTCCCATCTGAAAACTATACATGCCACCTCCACTGCTCAGCCCCAGAATGAAAAACCACGTCTGTTCTTTAGACATTTTATTTTGTGTGAGTTGCGAATATATTTATTAGAATATAACCACATTTAGGGAATTTTGTTGCCAAACATACTTACAGTACCTCCCGTTGTTCAGTCACACCATGCAAACAAGTCTCTTTATGTGTCTCTACGGCCTCTCATTCAAATTCAGTTTTAAAAATCCATATAAAAAAGTCTGACAATAGATTCTGTTCTTTGCTTGGAGGATGCTGACATATCAAGCCTTTCTGCATTTCATCCCTGCTTATGCTCTGTGAAGGGGATTTTGACACCTGGTTTATAATGAAAGCGCTTTGGAATAAAGGACTGTATGAATAGACAGTGGCTTTGGGCTTGGCACTGTACCTGTATGTGCTCAGTTTGCCCAAAGCACCGTGCTCAGAGACAGGGATCAGGTGCTTTGAAATCGAAGGGAACGGAGAGGAGAGACCCCTTGGGATGTGGCAGGTTTCCCTTCACTGGCTTGTTGTGTGTGTGTGTGTGTGTGTGTGTGTGTGTGTGTGTGTGTGTGTGTGTGTGTGTGTGTGTGTGTGTGTGTGTGTGTGTGTGTGTGTGTGTGTGTGTGTGTGTGTGTGTGTGTCGTTTTGTGCATGCATGTGTGTGTATGCACGCACTCAAACCTCTGCAGATGACCCCCACTAATTTCCCCAAAACAACCCCCCTCCTCCCCAAACATACACAGGTAGAGCCAGACAGACAGACCCTGTAACAGGGCAAGTGGGGCAGGCATCAGCAAGTGCTCTTTTCTCATGACCCTTGACCCTGTGACCTCTGGCTGCAGCTCAGTCTGGCCCTAATGATGCAGACAGCAGCCCCTCTGTCTGGACTCCTCCTCTGCCATGTTCTTAACAGACATACATACACACACACAAACACACACACACTCCAGGCGCCCCGCTTGGCACAGTAAACACTGGCTGTGGTAAAACCTGAGCTGCTGGCGTGTCATATAGAGGTCTATTAGAGGGCCGGTAGCAGAAGGAGAGGGGGCGAAAGGGGCACCCCTCAAGACCTTTAAAAGGGCTATAATAAATCATCTTAAACACATCACAATTCATCTGAGCCAGCGCTCCCTCTGACCCCCTAACTGAGGGTTGGTCCTGTGTGGCTCACAGAGCTGGCCTGCCCTGTGTAGCAGCAGCAGTAGTTACACTGTAGCACCACGTTGGTCTTCATCCTCATGTAATGACTCTAACCTGGGTGTAGTATGGGGTCCCTTTGAGCTGCTGGCCCCCAGTCAATGTGTTGTTCTCACACATCTTCAGTCACAGGTCTCTCATAGGGAGTTGTTCAGTCTCCGTCTCACACACACCAGAGCACTGACCACACACCAGAGCACTGACCACACACCAGAGCACTGACCACACACCAGAGCACTGACCACACACCAGAGCACTGACCACACATATGAGCCCTGGGCCACAGGAGAAACCAACTCCCCTGAGAAGATGATAAGACGTCTTGTTTTGTCTCACCTCATCAAATGCAGAACCATCCAAAAGTACTTTAAAAGCTTGCTATGAATTTGTCCTGTAGTTAGTAAACCAGGTATATATGTTTAATGTATGTATTCGAAATGTTAAAACCAAATCTTGACATATGTATGGATAATCGATTTTACACAGCAATATGCCCAGCTTGAAATCTATTTGTTTAACACCTTCCATTCTGTGGTCTGGTGCCAGGTTTGTGGTTGTTGTGCATCCTCTCCCTCAGCACTGTTCTGAACCCCAGCCACCAGTAGAGGGCAATGTGGCCTGCCCAGGAGCATGGCCAGCGGCTGCAGTACAAGGCTGTAGCGTTGTGATCGCCCTTCACACAACCACACACACACCCCTCTACCGCTCTTTGTTATTATATACACACATACACATAGGATACACGGACACTCTTGTCCTTTTGTGTCTGTACTGTTTCTTCACGGTGGTGTGGAGAATGGCTGTGATTCTAGTCATTGCAGGTCTCTCTCACGTAGCAGCACATCACTACATCCTCTCACAGTTCATCTGAAATTCTAACAAGGTCCGGCTTTAAAAAACACCCATTGAAACCCATTCACTAGCTACAGACTTAATATAAACACTATCCATGCATATATGGAGGCGTACCACTATGTCCTGCCTTTGTATTTATCTGTCCTCAATGAATTTGTATTCATGGCATCCTCACAGTCGCATGGCTTTTTGAACCACTAGTAATACAGGAATGAATATACCATGTAACCTAAAGGACATCTGTTGATTTAAAAGGAATACGTTGTCGTGTCCCGTATATTCTGCTTCTGTTCTTTGTGTTTATATGAGGCAGCGGAGGCAGACAGTCTGGGAGTAATCGAATAAAAACAGGGATCATTCATGATCTTTAAAAACACACAAATGAAAAATCAAGGGATTGCTCAAAGCCAGTGGGAGCTCTGTGTGTTTCTGCCTCCGTACATTTTACCCATAAGACCACTGGGCTGGGGATCTCACTGGCAGATGCTCAGCAACAACATCTTAATACGTTGTGTGTGTGTGTGTGTCATATGTGTGTTTTGTCACTCGAGAATGTAAGCCTGTGGCTGTGTGTGTATTTTCTGCAGAGAAGGTAGAGAGAGAGAGAGAGAGAGAGAGAGAGAGAGAGAGAGAGAGACAGCAAGGCAGGGAGGGAGAAAATGAGAGGAGAGATGGATGAGGGCCGTTGTGGGGCTCTGGGTGTTTTAATTATCCTGCGCTCTGTCGTTGGGTCGGCGCTCACTATCTTCCTCTGGCTTTATCCCCGTCTCATGATTTGAGCGGTACCTTTATCCCTAAGCCTTCAGCTCCTCTGGCCAAACAAAGAAAAAAGGGAGGGCAAAGAAGGGGTTTTACAACAGTAACTATGCCGCGCTTACCATTAATATCCCTCAATCTCCTCGTTTTTATGTGTTGGAGAGCAGAGTAACACCAGTAAAGTGACCCTGGTGCGGGTGGGGCCGGGCGGCCTCTTGAATATGGTTATTCCAGTGGGGTGTGAGGGAAGCTCCTGTAGGACCAGGTCCAGATCTGCCCCTTTGTATTACTGCTCAAAAGGAGAGCCAAGCGCTAGCAGCCTGGTAAAGGAGCAGGGTGAAGGAGCACCGTTTTATTTTCCTTCCCTCTCCTGCCCGTTCTTTCTTCCCTTTTTTTCCCTTTTTTTTGTGTGTGGAGGAGATCATCGAAATGCCAAGCGTTCCGGCAACATAGTGTCTCTGACAACACTATTGGCTGAAGAATGGCTTCTGTGGATGGGCACACTGGTCACATGACCCCTCTGTAGAACCTCCCTGAAGCAAAATCGTCCACAGATTCCATTTTAGACATCTGAGATGATTTGCCTGTTTACTGATGTATTTACATAGCAGCAACATCATGTGCTATTACTGCAGACTTAAGTAGATTCCTCAGATCTTAATGGAAAAACAATGTGCTTGGACAAAGGCCATAGCACAAAATACATAGTTCAAATATTTTTGCAGTATGATAGATGTTTTATTCATCATTTTCATTTCTAGAAATGTTCTTTTGGAGAATACTAGCGGAGAGATATGTTTATGTGCTGTTCAAGCATGTTAACAATAGTATTACCATATTTAAAAAATAATTATTTGTTTATTAAACGTTAACATATTTATTTCCCTGTACTTCATTTAAATAGATAATATTTTGGCAGGAACTGTTTTAATATTTGCCAATCCCCTTGTTCAAGTAGATTCAGATAAATGTTACCAATTGAAGTGTAAATATCAGGTAGAAGGCAATCTAGGTAGAGTAGCAAATATAACATTTTCTTAAGAAAAGTGTGTATATGTGTGTATATGTGTGTGTATTTGTGCAAGTCAGTGTGTGTATAAAGGCCAATGTATATGTGTTCGTATGTCATTTCTGGTCTGTACTGTATCTCCATGACAACATGATGTTGGTTCCCTTACTGACATTTCCCCATTTGGGGAGGATTGTGAATTGCCTCTCTTCTCCTTCAGCCAGCGTGTCATATGAAAAAAAAGGTGTTGGGGGGGACAGGGAGAGGGGGTAACGGAGGCAGGAGCGAGGGGAGGCGGGGGGGGGGGGGGGGGGGGGGGGGCAATATGAGGAATCTAATGGGCGTCTGGTCTGATTGTCCTCAGCCATGGCAGTAGAGACAAAGCAGATGAATTGTGAAATGTATTCGAAGAGATTGGAGACAAGTGCATGTCAGCAGCCCCTCCATCTCTCCTCCTTTCCACCCCCCTTTCTCCAGGATCCCTCCCTCTCCATCTCTCCTCTCTTCTTTTTGTCTGACACACTGAAAAAAACCAAGGCTTGACAGCAGTGCTCTGTTTGAGCAAAACATTAAAAAAAGAAAATGCTATTTTCACCCGTTTTTCTTTTCTATTAGCTGTCCAGGCAGATGCTCACTCAGCGTATTGCATCCATATTAATTATGAAATATTGCATGATAAATCTATGCAATGTTTATCACTAAATGTACATGAAAAGGGTTTAGATGTATACAATCTGAATTGTTGAGACTAGATTCTATTTTTATTTTTTTTAAACAATACTTATAAATTAAGTTACAGATTACAGTCAATTAAAAAAAATATAAAAAACAAAGTAGAAATTAGTATTCACTGATTGCATTTTAAAAGATTTTGTTATCGGCTTTTCATTTTTATGAATCTCCAGATTGTCCTGGTGATCTGTAGAATATTTTAAAATAATTCTTCAACCCCTTGTGTTAGAGGCTGACTGGCCGGTGTCTGGTAAGCGTCTGGCCTGCGTCTGGGTCTTGTCTGCCCTCTGCCCTGCTCGCTGACCCCTAGGAGAGCTGGGACGTAGTCAGCCAGCCAGGCAGGCAGTCAGCACAGAGGGCCTCTCTCTCCCTCCCCTCTTTCTTACCTGGTAGCACAGTAGCTTTGTAGAGCTCCACCATGGCCCACTCACTCAACCTTGGCGCCCTGTTGGTTACACCAGAGAGAGGAGGCGGACCAGTGTCTAGCCTGGCATCAGACTCCCCAGCTAGCTGTGGTGCAGTTTGCTATGAGGAAATAGAATCCTGCAATTGTGTTTCTGCTGGATTTTCGTAGTGGGTCTGAGTGATGCAGTGATAGGAGAAAGGAGTAATGTAACCCAGTGCTATGACTGTGAGGTCACCCATGTGTGGTGTAGTGTATTTTAGACAGCCGCGTTGCCTTTGAAATGTTGAACAGGAATCATTGAGAGCTCATAAAGGCGTCCCATTTCTTTCACAAAACACGACCAAACTATGTTCAGTTGGTTTTGATCATGAAAGGCAGAATAAGATAATATTATATTTCAATATTAGAATTTTTTAAATGTAATTTTTCAATTATTTTCTCACTAAATATTTGTTATTCTTTTCTAAAGAATTATTTTGGGGAATGCCAATTCTAACATGTCACTGAATAGATACCCTGAAATAGTTTGTGTAATTAAAACTATTTTCAGAACAATCAAGTGACCATGATGACAACAGTGGGCTGTCAGTTTTTGTTTTGTGTCGACTGGATTTATTATTCATCCTTACATCACTCTGTATTTTAATATGAATAATGGAGGAGCTATCAGAGGAGGAAGAGGGATGTGAGAAAGGGATGCCACACAGCGTTGGTCCTGGGTCCTCTCTGCTCTCTCCGCCTGTGAGGAACAGGCAGGGGGGCACAGAGAGCTCAGAGCCTGGGTGTGCTCGGTAGAGAGCCTGGCCTGTCTCCCTGGTCCTGGGTGGTGATCTCTCTCTGCCTCTCTCAACTCCCTTGCCTGCCTGCCTGGCTCTCTCTCTCTCCGGTCAGGTTTAATAACAGTGTATAAATCAAAAGCTTCCTGTCAGCCACGCAGCCTTCATTAAATTCAAACGGGAAACTGGCCTCTTCGGATCCAATTTTAATAAAACCAGGTAATCAAATATGGGTTTAAAAAAATAGGTCATCATTTCACAGCCCCAGAGATGTCCTCTGCCCAGTGTTTCTGTGTGTGCTTCATGTTAACAGGGTTGAAGAACCCTATGATGTAGAAATACTGTACACACAGCATCCACAGCACACACATACAGACTTACACACAGCACTCACTATATTGTGTCACTGTCCTCTATGCTACAAAATGTAGATGACCTTCAGTAAAAAAAAAATATATATTTCAAAATGATAAAAACTTTGATAAATTATTATATGATCAATAATTATGAGATTTAATGTATATGCAAATACAAATGATTCAAATAATTTAATATAGTCAAATATATTGAATAAACACATTTCTAAAATAATTACTAATTCAAACATTTGTAATTTGTAACATGTTTATGGTACATATTCATCATTAAATAAATAATTTTGGGATCACTCCTGTACATTTTAATCAAGAAGTAAATGTGGAATTTTATCAGCGCGTAGTTATGGCAGGTAATAGAGATACAGAAACATGGTGGACATAGGGACACAAACACACACACACACACAGACACACTGGAGTGATTAAAGGTTGGGGTGTTGTGGAGCAGAGGTTAGTGTTGTGGGTGGACTTGGCCGTATAGCTGAGGTATACTGGAACACAGGATGATGTGTAGTCGCGGTTTCATGCTTTTTCAACGCTGATTTCGGGGGCATATGCTTGGCTTCCCGGGCTGCACTTCTTCCCGACTGTCCGAGGTCTTTCGGTCCATAGGATTGGCTGTAGTCCTGTCAGTTGTAGATCACCCATATGCAGTCAGTGTGTTTGATATGTGACCGGTGTTGACCTATAAGGCTCCACTCAGAGCCGTAACCTTTATTATACGGCCCTGCCACATGGTAACTCAGTCTGCCCCATAGAAACACAGCAGATCTACTTATTCTCATATAGCTCTTGGATTCTAGGAATATTCCTCCATCTTTCTGTGATGGTTTACGGCCCCCTTTATTTCCTCTATTTGAGCGTTGATAATAAATAATTGAGATATTTATATACACTAAGAACACGTATTGTAATTGTTTCATCATTAATTATGTAAAAAAAACAAAAATTGTGTAATTTTGTGTTTAATTATACATGCTATAAAAGAAAGATATAAATATATATCTGATATTTGGTTGTATACCATATTCTTATCTGTTTTGCAATAATCTCCAAAACAAGATGGAGCAGCTGGAACATTATACAGCCTATGAGCAGAAGAGGGCACTATCAGTCGCTGATGTACTCTCTCTCTCTATCTGTCTGTGTCTCTCTCCCTCCCTGTCTGCCTCCCTGTCTCCCTCCCTGTCTGTCTCCCTCCCTCCCTCCCTCCCTCCCTCCCTCCCTCCCTCCCTGTCTGTCTGTCTGTCTGTCTGTCTCTGTCTCTGTCTCTGTCTCTGTCTGTCTGTCTGTCTGTCTGTCTGTCTGTCTGTCTGTCTGTCTGTCTGTCTGTCTGTCTGTCTGTCTGTCTCTGTCTGTCTGTCTGTCTGTCTGTCTGTCTGTCTGTCTGTCTGTCTGTCTGTCTGTCTGTCTGTCTGTCTGTCTGTCTGTCTGTCTGTCTGTCTCTGTGTCTGTGTCTGTGTCTCTCTCTGTGTCTCTCTCTCTCTCTGTCTCTCTCTCTGTCTCTATCTCTGTCTCTCTCTCTGTCTCTATGTCTCTCTCTGTCTCTCTCTGTCTCTCTCTGTCTCTCTCTGTCTCTCTCTCTGTCTCTCTCTCTGTCTCTCTCTGTCTCTCTCTGTCTCTCTCTCTCTCCCCCTCCTCTTTCTGTCTTTCTCTCTCTACCTCTATCATATCTTTGAAAAAATGTATGTAGAAAATGTGTCATGTATTTGTCTAGATAATATATAATAAAATCACACTAATGTAATCTCCAAAATATATAATGAGATTAAAGAAGTCATATTCTCACAGAACTGATCACAGAAAAAAGCAAAGTGAAAATGATTTAATGTTGAATGTAATATACATTTAACTTTACATTAGGTTAGTTACATCATTACATTTGAATACTGTTTGTTCTTTGCATGTTGCATGTTCTCTGCATGTTATTTGTATATTTCTCATAGTTATTGCATTCTTGCATATAAAAATTGCAGCTTTTTGTGTTTTGGTTTGTTTGTTTACTGGTATTGGTTTGTTTTGAAGACATTGTCGTGTTATCTAGTATATCTGGTTGGTTGTGTTGCTGGTCTGTACTGTAGCGGTGTGGTAATGGGGAGTTGCCCTGCAGGCTTGGGATGTGTTCTCAGGACGTGTCAGCCCACTGTCAGGGCTGTTCAACCTTCTCAAATGTTACATCTTCCGTCTCACTTGATCCATATGATTTGACTTTTTTCTGATTATCAGTTCACATTTAAGAGAAAGCCTTTAGGTATCTGCATATTATTGTATAGGATGATGGTTATGAAACACTATAAATACAGCCTCTGAACACAGCTTATTGTTGGTGTTCCTAGAGAATGACTATGATAAACATGTCTGAACCTTCCATTTCCATACTGCTGTCCTATAGGCACTTAACATTTAGTGAATACTCTTGCTTAGAATCACGTCCATGATTTACAGTCCCCTTTTCTGTTTTTCCTGTAATAAAGTCCTGGTTTTCTCTTTCTTCTAAAAGTTTGTCTCTCTTTGTTAAAGAAGAGGCAATGTACTAAGAGCAGTACAGTGATTGCCTCCCACCATCACCACCACTACTAGCAGCCCCATAATCACAACCAGAAACACCTGAGCACTGCTCTCCCTGGGTCCAGCCCATCTCTTCTGTCTCCTGCCTGGGGAGGTCAGTGGAGTTCCTGTAGCCCCCCCGGTGTGTCTCCCTCCTGCCTCTGTTCTTCCTGCCTCCCTTCCTGTCATCCAGACCTGGCTGCCATGTTAGTGCAGGCTCCTGCTGCTCAGCCCACTCCTCTCCTTCCATAAATCCTCCTATGTGCGGGGAGAAAGGGGGGAAGGTATTGGGTAGGTACAGACAACAATAACCAGGGCTCTCTCCATCAAAGGGTTATCTGGCTCCCACAGGCACACTGACAGACAAACAGACAGACTGCACGACGAAAGGGGGGGGGCCAGAGCATATTCGACTGAAACGGGGTACAGTGGGCCAGGTAAAAATGTGGGTATGAACAGAAGAGGTACGGGGTTTTGGGCTGAAAATGGATACTTTGTTTGAGATGGAATTGGGGTGCAGTGAACGGATGGTAAGAGAGGGGGATGTAGTGAGAGGGATGTGAGGCAGAGAGGGGACACGGTGAGTGATGCTGTCCATCCAAAGTTCAGAGGTTCAGAGGTTTGTTGGACATACAGAAGCGATAGGCGCACTACAGAAGCATTAGGCGTACTACAGAAGCATTAGGCAGTCTACAGAAGTGTTAGGCGCGTACTACAGAAGCGATAGGCGTACTACAGAAGCGATAGGCGTACTACAGAAGCGTTAGGCAGTCTACAGAAGTGTTAGGCAGTCTACAGAAGTGTTAGGCGCGTACTACAGAAGCGATAGGCGTACTACAGAAGCGATAGGCGTACTACAGAAGCGATAGGCGTACTACAGAAGCATTAGGCGTACTACAGAAGCGTTAGGCGTACTACAGAAGCGATAGGCGTACTACAGAAGCATTAGGCGTACTACAGAAGCGATAGGCGTACTACAGAAGCATTAGGCGTACTACAGAAGCATTAGGCGTACTACAGAAGCGTTAGGCGTACTACAGAAGCGTTAGGCGTACTACTGAAGCGTTAGGCGTACTACAGAAGCGTTAGGCGTACTACAGAAGCATTAGGCGTACTACAGAAGCATTAGGCGTACTACAGAAGCATTAGGCGTACTACAGAAGCGTTAGGCGTACTACAGAAGC